>NC_073309.1:65048817-66339650 GCF_027595985.1 Sorex araneus | reverse complement strand
TGAAGTTCAGTTTGAAGTTGGGGAAGGTGATGCCACCCATCTTTTTTTCCCAAGGATTGCTTTAGCTATTCATGGGGGTTTATTGTTCCATATGAATTTCAGGAGTATTTTGTCTATTTCTTTAAAAAATGTCATGGGTATCCTGATAGGGACTGCATTAAATTTGTATAGTGCTTTGGGCAGTATTGTCATTTTGATAATGTTAATGTTAATCCTCTTTATCCATTTTGTTCCTTGCTGGTTTGAAAGAGTTTTATATGCTTTGTCAAATGTTGTGTATTCAGTGGTTTGGCCAGTAATATGTGAATTAAGAAAACTGTACAAGATTTGTGGGGGAGAAAAAATCTTAAGCATTTTTTCTGTAGCTTTATGTGTAGCTTTAAAATAAAACATTTATAAGAGGTATTGCATCTCTAAATGATTGATTACCTGTGGGGAAGAGATGCTGTTATTGCAATATGTAGTTTTGTTATCTAAAAAGAAAGGTCATTTAAATTAAGGGCAGCTTATTTTATTTGTGTTTATATAAAGGCTGTTATGAAAAGAAGAGACCAAATTCAAGCAGAACTGGATTCCAAAGTTGAAGCTTTAGCCTATAAAAAGGCAGATACTGATCTGGTAAGTTTTTGTATTTCTTTAAATAATTCTAAATTTATTGTTGAGAATTTCTATTAAAAATACAGGAGCTGGAATATTAGTACAACCAGTCAGATGCTTGCTTTGCATGCTGGCTAACCCAGGTTTGATCCCTAGCATCCCATATGGCCCCCTTAGCAATACCAGGAATAATTCCTGAATACAGAGCCAGGAATAAATACTGAGAATCACTGGGTGTGGCCCCAAACCAAATACTCAAACAAATGAACATACAAAGCTTTATTTCCAAAATATTTTTCAGCACTACCAAGTGATTGTAAAATTTCTTCCAAAAGTCTTTTTACATTGAGTGCCAAGTAATTCTACAAGCATAACAGTGATACATTTCTGTCTTCTTTTTCCCCCCAATTTTATTAATTAACTAATTAATTTGCTTGGTGGCACTGTGTATTGTCCAGGTCTCCTACAAACAAGGCTTGTGCTTTCAATTTTTTTGCTTTTTGGATCACACTCAGCGGTGTACAGGGGTTACTCCTGGCTCTGCACTCAGGAATTACCCCTGGCGGTGCTCGGGGGACCATATGGGATGCTGGGAATCGAACCCGGGTCAGCTGCATGCAAGGCAAACGCCCTAACCAAGGCTTGTGCTTTCTTAGTGAGTCACCTCCCTAACCCTAACCTTTCTGACATTATTTCTTAGCTATTAATGTGAAATTAATTTTTGAAAAAATGTGTTAAAAGAAGGTAGGTAAAAAATACTTGCATTTTTCACAATGTAAGTACTGAAGTGAAACCGTCCAGTTTCTATTAGTTTTGTAGGGTATTTATACAAAATGTTTTAGTGTTCTTATGTACTTCATTCTGTTTTTCTAGGTTTGTAGGATAACATTGGTTTGTCGTTTCTGCCTTGCTACAGGGGACATAGATTTATTGGGTTGCACCTATCACAGTGCTCCCGAGGCACTCCCATTCCTCTGTGTTTATCTGTAACCACTTTTCTTTGTGCTCTGTTTTCCCAACCCATCAGTCACCTTTATCTCCTACTCAGACACTGTTAACCTATAAATATTGCTTTTCTCTTTTCCTTATGTCCTTTGCATAGTTAATTCAGAGCAATGTCCTTTTTGTATAGACATAGGAAGACAGTTAATGCTACGTTTTTGCAACTTGGGAAGTTAATTGACTCTGAATAATATTCACTCCTGGGCATCTGTTCTCTCGACTGAAACCTCAGTTGCCCTTACTTCCTACCACCCCAAAAGCAGGGTCCCAGCGAGACACTGGATGGACCCAGGACAAGCTATGAGCTACTCTGGCATCGAAATGGGCCAGGCCAAAGCGCCATATACTTAACTATAAGTTAAGAGCATCGCCATGGACAAATTCTGTTATGATCCAAAAAGTAACAACTGGATTAGGACTTTGCTAGGGTTAGGAAAGACTAATTTGGCCTGAGCACTGTAGACTGAGATCTATAGTGAGATGCCCCCAGGAGAGCCATCCTATAAACTTAATGGATCTCTTATTGTGTCCATACAAAATGACTAGTATTATTAAGAAATAAAATGAAGATGAATGTTTAAATGATTATTGGACTAAGGGAAGGAAAAAAAACCAGTAGGTGGTATTTTGCCTTTGTCCTGGCTTGGGAGATCAGGAAGGGCTTTGAAATGTTGGTTGTGCTACTCAGCCTGGGTGTGGTTGCTAGAGCCAAATTTTAGGGAGTGAGACTAGAGAGAAGAGGATGGGTGAGTCGGACCACACAGAGACTAGCAAGGGGGACAGGAAGGGACTGGAATGAGGGGCAGGGTGAGACTGGAGTGGGGCGCTTAGTGAGACTGAAACAGGCACGTGGGAAGAATGGAATAAATGGCAACTGATCACTGACCACCCTGACCTTCGTTTTCTCCTTTGGGTATCCCAGGTGGGAAAGTGGCCTGAGACCACCGAACACAGGTGGCGAGAAAGAGCTGCGGGCTTATTTGTTTTATGAATATACATAGGTTGATTCTTTAATTCTGTATCACTGCCATCCCATTGCTCAGCGATTTGCTCGAGTGGGTACCAGCAACGTCTCCATTGTGAGACTTATTGTTACTGTTTTTGGCATATTGAATACACCACAGTTAGCTGCCAGGCTCTGCCGTTCGGGCAGGATGCTCTCGGTAGCTGGAATCAAACCTGGGTCTGCCGCGTGCTGACTAAAAGACTGAATATTCATGGAAATTCACAGAAACTTAGATTGACCAAAAGCATCTTAAATATATGATCCAAAGGATAAACACACAGACACATACACACACACATTAAATGAGCTGGTTATGTTAAAGTGGTAGAATACATGCCTCATATATTGGAAGTTGTAGAGGTATGTGGTACTCTGCATCCCCTCAATACCTGGTAGCACTGCCAGAAGCACTTCCCCTCCCCAAACAAAAAGTTTAAATGTATGAAAGTCTGTATATCTCAACATTGAAATAGAAATCTTAATAGTTTTAGTAATGCATTTTAGTGTTACCTTGAAATTCTTTTATTGTGGTTCTTTATTATAGAAAATTTCAAATTATACAACAAATCCAAAAGTGTAACGAACTCTTCATCGACCTTGCAGGGCTTCATTTAATTTCCAACATTTCATTCATTTTCCATCTTTTTATTCATTTTTTTAGTCTAATGTATTCTAGAGCAAATGCCAGACCTTAAATTATCACCCATGGTATTTCAGTAGTGATATTACCGTCTTTGCTTTTTTAATTTAGAGGTCAGCGTCACTATTCTCATTTCAGTGTTGGAGAGCAGGCTCCGCATTGAGGAGAACTTCTATTTACTGATCTTGAAACAAAGTAGAATTAGAGGTGATGGTGTCACTTATCTCCTCAGACTGATGCTTCTCAGCAAGCAGAAGAATGGGGGACATTAATAATTATTTTGATTAATCTCTAAGTGCTCTATGAAAAATATTTTCTTGGTTGTTTTATATGAGTTTAAATTGGTACTGAATGTAACATTTAACATACTGCGCCATGTCGTGGGCGAGTCTAATACACCTTGTTCATATTTAATCATTAGGGCTTTACCATGCCAAGGTCCTTGGACCCTTCTCTCCTCTTTGCTGAACTTTCCCCTTAGCTTTATTCATCTTTCACATAATGTAGAATTACCTTGCTGTTATTTTTGTATCATTTTTTCTCTCTCCTGTTCCCAAAGCTAAGCAGCTCAAAGGAAGGAAATTTTTTTTGTTGTTTTCTGTTGTCAGAATAATGTTTGCTATGTGGTAGCTCTAGTGAATGAGTGAATAAAGATTTCCAGAAGTGCTTGATTCATAAAAATATGTGGAAGCTGTGAAGCGAAGGTTCTAGAAGCCTTGAAGCTGAAGATTTCTAAATTCAGTATAAAATGTTGAGATTTTATACAAAGAATGGATTTGCACAAAATTTTAATTGTACACTAAAAAGTGAGTTGGGCTCATTGTTTTTTTTTCTCTATCTGAATTTTTAAGTTTATTTTTTTGGTTGGAATGTGAGTGTGGAGTGGTGGTGTGCTATGGACAAGTGGGTGAGATGTAGTGAGTGAGAAAGAGTAACAGTGATGCAGAACCACTGAAATACAACGATAGAAAAATTCATCTTAATTTTTACCTCAAGATGAGAATGGAGAGGGAAACTAAGATTGGCCTTTTCCTTATAATAAAGGACCTGTTAAAAGCAGCTCACAGGCGGCAGAAAAGTTTCCTGCCTTTGAGCTGCATAGTCAACTAGCGTGAACAAGAAAGGGTGGGACTTGACCAGAAAGGTAATGAGATCATTTGAACTTTAGAATTTACTGCTTAGTTATTAAATACATTTTAATACGGAAACTGTGATTAGATGGAGTGTTGCTCTTGATTGAATGTTAGGAAAAATGCAGTATTTTAAAGTTTAGGAGAATAATAAAGTGGCTTACAAAACAGACATCTGTTCAAAAATGGCCTGTATTCATATTTTAAATTGGAAAGAAGTTGAATTGTTCCACCACAAAAAACAAAAAAACAGAGGAAATAAAGAACCAGAATCTAAATATGACTAGGCTCTCCCAATACAATTGGAAATACATCTTAAAATTTGACTTGAAAATGTTTTGTCTTTTGCTGTATAAAGTTTCCTTGACAATATACTGTAACTGAGCGGTCCATCTATATTTATAATTTTTGTGTGATGCTCATAATAGAGGCTTTCTATTTAGCTAGCGGTTATGTCAGAAAATTAGAGAAATTATCTAAATTATATTTTATCAGATTTTTTAGTCTATTACAATTTGTAACAGTCACTTTTAACAAAAACAAAGACCTTGCAAATTTTATTTTTTCAGTATTCATCAAAACAGGTCCTTTCTAAAATGTTCCAGGATCAATTCAGTGACTTGTGAATGGTAACACTTAGAAGTTCTGCGGCTCATTTACATACCACACCTCTTATTCCTTAAGTGTTATGGTGGCATCACTGGGAGACACCTTCCAGAGTGACTCTCAAAATGAATATGTCATGATTGGTCATGGAACAACTGAAGGGAAGTTGCTTGGAAATAAGCAGGATAGGGTCGCCATGGAAACGTGCCCTTGTGAGGTCCTTCTAAGAAGCAGTCCTTTGCAGTCACCATGACGACCCTGGCAGAGAATTGAATATAGCAGTCTAGCCTGGCTGTTTACCATGGCAACTCACAGAGCCACTTTGGAGACAGATCTGGGGCCATTTCTATGGAGACTTGCTGAGGCTGCCCTGAGAGGCTCCATCACATTCACCTTTGGGTGGGGTGCTTATGTGCAAAACCAGCAAAGCAGCCGGCCAAGAAAAGTCAGGAAAAACGAAACTCTACTAACGAAGGCAGAGACTAGCGGAATTGTAATTGTTGGGCTGGAATATAGCAGAGATGGAACATTCCAGCATTCCAGGATCAAATTGGATATGTCAGGTGACCTTTATCTGGGCTTCGGGACTTGCAAATATCAGACTCTGGTCTTCACAGTTTGCTTGTAGCTTTGTATATGGCTGTAAATTTCCCGCCATAAAGGCAGTACTGTTGTTGCTTCTCATAATAAATAGGTGCCTATGACAGTGATGTGTTTTTCTCCACACTAATGTAGTATATTAGAGGGAATACCTTGATTTATTACCTAGGGGCTATAAAGTGGCTGCTTCTTAGAGTTTGTGGTTTGCAGTTCTTTCTCATAGAAATTTAAACAATGATTTCAAAACAACCTGAACTCCATAAAGACATTAAGACATTCAGAATACTCATTTGAAGGCCACTTCTGCTGTTTATTAGCATCTTGACATCTAGGCTTTGGAATTAGACCTAAGATCAGATTCTAGCTCATTTGCTTATGAATTCTGTGATCTGTGATATGTTCCCTGATGTATTTTAGCCCTGTTTTAGAGTGTGGATTGTGGGGAAGTAAGTAGTAGTATTGGAATAGGCTTATTGAGTGATTCTTTGATATATCCTCGTAGCTTTGCATCAAAGTAAATGATAGCTGTTAGTTGCTTTCCTTTGGATGACTTTATAGTGGCAGTGTTTGAGATGAAATCACTGAGGAACTGTACATGGAAGAGGCAAGAAAATGTTTTCATGGTGGGGGGCTATTAGAAAAGTCGTGAAAGCACAAAGAGCAGGCTACACGGAGATTTGTGCAGTAAGAGTAGGTGAGAAGGAGATGAGGGCTGTGTTCATTGAGGTGACTTCCCACAGACAGATGGGAAGCAGCCGCCTTTGTGAGCTTGAGCAAGGTTGACTTGGTCTGGGAAGTAGGGATCCAGGGACAGTGTAAACTGAAGACATAGTGAGAGCCGCAGAAGAATACATTGGAGAGAGGAGACAGGCGAATGCCAGGACTCATCACACTGGAATGAGAAGTGGCTACTCTTTCAGAACGTTAATGACTCCTCCTGGGGCTCCTCTGTAAGAAGGGCAGAGAGCAGGGCAACGCAATCAGCTAGAGCATAAGAAAGGAAGAAGAAAGTGGGAGATGGACAACTTTATGTCATGGTAAGAAAACATTGAAGTAGAAGCAATCAACAAAAAACCTCTCAACAAATTTTATTGTGTCCCATTAGGTGAGAAACTCCTTCAGCCACTGTGGAGAGAGCGCTGAAGAAAGCAGTCCTAGTTGAGGCTTACCATCTGGTGGATGGACGCCCTAAAATAGTTATAGTAATTTGTAGTTTGCTGTCCTATAGTAATAAGAGTAGATGGAGTTTTGGGAAACAACTCAACTTGAAATTAAGGGTCAGGGACAAAAACCCAGGAAGGTAAATATGAAGTAAAATATGAAAAAGGTGAGGCTTATGCCACAGAAATAGCTGGAAAAAAGGATTTCAGAAGACCGTAAATGAAAAGTTTGTGTAATCCTGAGCATACCAGAAAGACCAAGGAAGCAGATGTTGCTGGAATGAAATAAGAAACAGAAGAGTTGTGGTCAGTGGAATTAGAGAATTTTCCAGGAGTCAGATCACACAGGACTTTAAGAAGTTTAGTTTGGGTAAGATAGGAAGAGATGTAAACTATTTTTCAATATCTAATAGATTCTGATTGGGGGTGCTGAAAAAGGGTTTGCATATAAAAACCCATCTAGGACATATGTTTGCAGTTGTTAACCTTTGGGTAGCATTTAAAGTTGGAGACTGGGGCTGGAGCGATAGCACAGTGGGTAGGGCGTTTGCCTTGCACACGGCTGACCCAGGTTCGATTCCCAGCATCCCATATGGTCCCCTGGGCACTGCCAGGAGTAATTCCTGAGTGCAGAGCCAGGAGTAACCCCTGTGTGTCGCCAGGTGTGACCCAAAAAACTAACTAAATAAATGAATAAATAAAGTTGGAGATTAGTTGAGGCCACTAAGAATGAATAAAAGAGATTCCAGGACTATCAAACCAATATGATGAATTAATCGATGTTTATAGGACCATTCAACTTTCTAATCCACTTCTCCATTTATGAGATATTTGCAAAAATATTTTTACATTGAGTAATAAAAATAAGTTTGGCTAATACTTCATTTGAAATTGAGCTACACTATATGGTTCAACAAAGAAGATACTTTAAGGAAATATATATTATTCAGTTAATAAAAGTATAACAGCAGTTGAGGTTATGAAGAACACTAGATATTTGAAGGAACTTGTTTTGGCAGTTTAGTCTCAAATTTTCAGAGTCAAAATTTCTGCTTGAAAACGCTTATTCACTTCACTTTTCTCTGTAAGACAAATAACATTCATCTGTGGTGCTAAATAATACTATAAATCCATTTTCTTTTTCTTTTTATTTTTGAATGGATGATTTATAGTTTACCACTCAAAGCAGCACTCGGCTATAAATGAATATGAATATATTTGACATTTGGCAATGTGTGCAAGGAATCTGGGAACTGGATCTAGGTACAATGCCATTGCTCCTTCTCAGTATATTTATGTGAGCAAAAAAAAAAAGCATTTTCATGAGATCATTATAGTCTTGATTTACATATAGCCATTTTCAGTGGATAAACAGACACCAAATTTATTCAAACTGGTCCTTGCTCAGTATGATTGTCTATTTTTGCACCAGTGCTTTACATTCACCCTCAAATAGTGGTTATTAAGTTTCAAATGTTCTTGATAATGTACTAAATGTTACACAAAGCAAGATTATGTTTTCTCTAAGCTTGGAGGAAATAATAGTATGAAAATAACGTGTGTGTGTGTGTGTGTGTGTGTGTGTGTGTGTGTTGGAAACAGTGGAACGTTGCTTCTTGCTTTTCACTGATATTTGTCGCCTTATCCCTCACCCCAGATCTTTTTTTACTATATATATTTCTCTTTGTTTCATCTAATACAATAACTTGTCCTCTCCAGCATTCTTTTTTTTTTATTTGCATCTGCGTGTGTCTCTTGCTCTTAACACACAGAGATATGTGCGTATCCATAGGGCAGTGAAGGATATAACTATCCATTGAAAAGAGGAAGAGGTTTTTTCTTGCATATTTCTCTTATTGTCTTACTCAGGCAGAGTTTTCCTCACATCTCATTGGTCATAGTAAGAAGAAGGGGAGTAGGATTCTGAATAAGTAATGTGGATGTGTATGGATGTATCATACCACACAGCACTATAGCAACTTGTTAGACTTGCTTACACATAGCTGTGGAAGAATTAATTATAGATGGACGAACGGGTGATGCTCTAATTGAAGGGTCATTGTCAGCCTTTCTTTTTTTTTTTTTTTCTAAATTTATTTTATTGAATCACCATGTGGAAAGTTACAAAGTTCTTAGGCTTATGTCTCAGTTATACAGTACTCAAACACCCGTCCTTTCACCCGTGCCCATATTCCACCACCAAAGACCCCAGTCTACCTCCCAACCCCTGCCCCCCTGGTTGATCTGCAGCAACGCGGCCGCACAAGTGTGGCCTCCCGGGTCGAATCTCAGCGGAGCATGCGCTGGTATCGGCCCGAGACTGCCCAAGTGTCCTGCTGTTCCAAGTATATAATTTTAATTTTTTTTTTCACCCTCCCATTCCCGTGCCTCTAAGTTCGTGCCTGCTTAATAGATCTCATAATATGGTGGACGCCACATTGCGTTTCTCCTAGAAAAGGGAAAAGAACCAACAAAGAAGGATATTTCCTCTCCTTGGCTGACGTGGGGCTATGGTTTAGTTCACAGTCTCAAGAAGAGGCTGCTACTTTGATTACCTTCAATATTTCAACAAAAAACTCAGTATTATTTTTGGAGTTTCCCCCACACAGTCAGACGTGCTAAAAAGTAACTGTTTCACATTGCTGTCACTTAATAGATATTAGGCCGCGCGGTTTTGGTTTTTCTGTATGAAGTCCAGGGAAAATTCTGCCAGTAATTGCATCCCTGCAAGCTTTTACTTCCCTTTTGTGGTGCTCATAAGATGGAGAAGCCTGGAGAGCATGGGCCAGGGGCTCCCATCACAGTCCGGAGGCCTCTCCAGGAGCTGCTCATGTCCAAATTAGTTCAGTTGCCTCCGGGGTGGAGCTCGTGCAGCCAGTCGTCAGCCTTTCTTTCTCACAGTATCAGTCAGTAGTACTACAGTTGCTCTGCCTCCTTCACTGGCAGGCCTCTGACTCAGGGCACCAGTGGCTGGATGAGGAGAAGGGAAATTCCATATGCTCCTGTAGCACTGTAGCACTTTAATCCTGTTGGTCATCAATTGGCTTGAGTGGGCACCAGTAATGTCTCCATTGTGAGACTTGTTGTCACTGTTTTTGACATATCCAATACGCCACGTGGAGCTTGCCAGGCTCTGCTGTGCAGGCGGGATACTCTCAGTAGCTTGTCAGGCTCTCCGAGAGGGATGGAAGAATCGAACCCGGGTCGGCCGTATGCAAGACAAACTCCCCATCCGCTGTGCTATCGCTCCTATTTATATAAAGTTGCAAAGGCTAAAATAATTAGTAAAAAAAATGTCCACCCTGAGAGCTTCTGTTGATTCTGTGATCACTCTTTGATATTTTACCATGTAATTTTTTGTCCCTCTGTCATTTATTTTTATGTCTCTTGTCTCCCCAGCTATAGCAGTCCTTACGTAATATATCATATAAGGTATTAAATAAACCTAATTGCAGAGTTGCATGCAACTTCCATTTTTATGTGCGTTGGTAGTTTAGGGGCAAGTTATTTGCATTCCCTTTAGTTTCTTCAACTGTAAAAGATGTGGGTAATATCTCCCTGGAGTATTATTAAATCTGCCTGTAAAAACTCTTAGTGCAGTGTCTACTTGTTATAGAAACTCAAAATTTTTATAGATGGTATTAGAGAAACTTTGATGTAGATATTGGGCATTTCATTTTTATTAATGTAATATATGTAACCCTTCTTGTTATACTTTTACATTTAAAAAAATTAGGCAGTAGTTAGCTCAAATACATAATGATGCAAACCCCTGGCTTTACATACTTGTTCAGGCTACTGGATGCTTCCAAGTGTATCTTAGTTTATGTAGACTCTAAAAATGTTATACTTTAAATGCCAGAACAATTTACCTAAGCTATACTTGGTATTGTACTACTGATTTATAATGATGAACATTATAAGAAGAAATATAAATCTTCTAAAAAGAAATCTCCTTCATAAGAAACAGCTGTACTGTACTGACTCAATTTTTAAATAATTTTTATATTTTTCCTTTATGAGAACTCTTGAGAAAAGTTTCATATATGTTTTCGCTCCAGAAATTGGATTTGATTCCTCTTGAGGATTTGATTTCTTCTAATTGTTTTTTTTTCTGCTTGTGGGGTCACACCCAACAGTGCACAGGGGTCACTCCTGGCTCTGCAACTCAGTAATTACCCCTGGAGGTGCTCAGGGGACCATATGGGATGCTGAGAATTGAACCCGGGTTGGCCATGTGCAAGGCAAACGCCCTACCTGCTGTACTATCACTCCAACCCCTTTTCTAATTGTTTTTACTCTGTATACATCTTGAATTTTATACCTGCTCCTGCCACTGTGTTTATTCCACCCTTAAACCAGTTAATAGCATATCAAGAATCCCAGTTCTAGTCCATATTTTGCACGACAGTCTCAACCATGATTATACATTATTTTTTCCTGTACATATATTTTCCTTTTGCATTTATATTTTTTATCCTTTTCTTTCTTTTTTCTTTTTTTAAACTAAAAAACTTAATTTGTTTCCTGTTTATTAGTTATTTATTTATTTTAAATTTTATTTTCTTATTATGATGTTCACAATAATTTATTACATTTAATATTGTAACACCAATTTCACCACTATTATACTTCCCACCACCATTTTTCAAATGTTTCCACCTGGCCCCCAAAACCCGTCCCCAAAGCAGGACCTAAATAATTTATTTTGTATTGCTTGTTTAGTGGACTCACTAAAAATGATCAAAAAAAGTTTCCATAGAGCAAAGTGTGTGAGGACTGTATTTCACCTGGGAGCCATTAAGCCCTTGCATAAGAAACAGATTACTAACATGTAAACTAACAAACTTTGAGCTACTTGCAGAGTGGAACTTTGAAAACCACCATATGAAATAAGGTAAAACATTAGTACATAAGAACTAGGGGTAAATATCTCAAATCATTTCAAAGATCAACATTTTTTGTTGATCAATTGTGAAAAAAATGAATTTTATTTTGGATTTTATTTCATTTGGATTCAACAACTGCTAGTATGTCTATTATCAATACAACTTGAACATTGACACATACTGAATCTTTTAATTTTTTTAATTTTTTAAATTTTTAATAATTTTATTGAATCACCGTGAGATAATTACAAGCTTTCATGTTTGGGTTACAATCTCACAATGATCAAACACCCATCCCTCCACTAGTGCCCATTCCCCACCACCAATATGCCGGGTATACCTCCCCTTTCCCACCCTCCCCCTGCCTCCATGACAGACAATATTCCCCATACTCTCTCTACTTTTGGGCATTATGGCTTGCAACACAGACACTGAGAGGTCATCATGTTTGGTCCATTATCTACTTTCAGCACACATCTCCCATCCCGACTGATTCCTCCAGCCATCATTTTCTTTGTGATCCCTTCTGTATTCAATCTGCCTTCTCCCCTCCACTCATGAAGCAATCTTCCAGCTATGTGGCAATCCCCCTGGCCTTTGTATGTACTGTCCTAGGGTGTCAGCCTCATGTGATGTTATTCTATATGCCACAAATGAGTGCAGTCCTTCTATGTCTGTCCCTCTTTTTCTGACTCATTTCACTTAGCATGATACTCTCCATGTCTATCCATTTATAAGCAAATTTCATGACTTCATCTCTCCTAACAGCTGCATAGTATTCTATTGTATGGATGTGCCAGTTTCTTTAACCAGTCATCTGTTCTAGGGCACTTGGGTTGTTTCCAGATTTTGGCTATTGTGAACAGTGCTGCAATGAATATATAGGTGCAGGTGTAATTTCTACTGTGCTTTTTTGCATCCTTGGGATATATTCCCAGACCACACATACTGAATCTTACACAAAAAATTAGAGTATGTTTGAAAGTGAGGTTAAAAGCAAAGTACTTTTTCCAAATATTTACTTAAGGAAGTCATTGCATGTTAAAGTTTACTGATTTGGGGGAAAAAACTAGTCTTGATGAATAAGGTGTGTGTAGGTAAGGGTAGAAAGAAGGAACAGTTAGACTATAGAAATCCAGAGGCAGTATAATTCTGTTGAAGATGATTTTCTGAAGGATACTGCAAGCTGTGTCTGTTCTCTAAAAATATTTCCCTTGTGGTCTCTAACTATAATAGAAAACATAATAAATGGGTAAGTGAATGGGGTAGTTTAAAATTCCAGTCATTTCTTCTCAGTATTTAAGAAATTCTATTTACTGTGTCCTTGTAGAAATTGACTTTTGATTTATGGCATTCTGCCCATGATAGACATAATAGTTTAAACAGCTGTCCCAGCTAGAAATTCAAAATAGATTTAATTTCCTTTAAATTGACAGTTTTTTGTTAATAAGGAATATGTCCTAAGGATCTCTCTGACCTGTCTCACTCCCAGCCCTGCCTGGGCAATCAATAAATACTTGATTATTCTACGAGCAATAGCACACTAGGAGTCTAAAGTGTCGAGAAGGCTTTGATTCACTTATACTTATCCTGTGACTTTAATCTCACATTACTCATTGTTTATCCATGAACATGTAGGAATAATGCTTACTTTGAGGGAAAAAAAATGAAATAATTTTTATAAATCTAAATCTTGGCCTAGTAAAAATTTTGATATTACAGCAAAAAGTACAAATGAGGTATTACAATGCAAGTGGAATGAGCCGCTATTTTTTATCTGAATAATTTAGTACTAAATTATTAGTGCTAAATAAAAACCCTTTATCTCCATAAGAATAGTATCAGTAGTTTTCCTTCTACCACAGCACCATGCCACTAAATTAAGTGCATTTTGCTTTGTTATTTTTCTAGGCTATAGAGCATAAGGTTTTTCCCTCCCTATTCCATTTTCGTCAAAATGGGAATGACTTTGTGCTGGGGAGATAGTAAAGTGGGTAAGGCCCTTGTACACATTGGGATCTGGGTTCAATCCCTGACACCATATAGGATCCCTGAACCCCACCATAAGTGATCAAGTCCGGAGTCAGGACTAAAGCCTGAGAGGTACTGGCTGCTATACTTTGTGTCTCTTACTCCACCACTGGACTTCAGCTTTTCAGCTTTGCCAACTAAGCTATAAGGCTCCATTGTTCAGGAGGAGAAATAGGGAAATGACAGGTTGGTGCTTTCAAATGCTTACCATGTAAAGAAACAGCAGGACCTGTTGAAATGGAAAGAGATGCTAATGATATAAACCGAGCTGGTGATGGTGGATATTTGGGTAAGAAAGGTCAAGTGATTTATCCACTCTTAGAGCTAATGCAGTAGTGGGGGGACAGAGCTAAAACTTCTCACTCTCCACTTCCTAGTCTCTTAACAATGGTATATGTTTGAGCAGGAGGGTCCCAAACCAACTGTCATCTCTCTCTCATCCCCATCAGAAACTGGGCCAGCTCAAGAAATTTTGCAGGTTAAAAAGCAGTCATCTTTTACTAAAATAGGAACAAAAAATATTTTCTAAGGGTCTAGTTCTTTTTTCTTTCATGCCTTTCAAAAAATATATTGCATAATACATTGAAATTTGCAGTAAATTGCATTCATAAAAAAATTGAAGATTTCAACTTGAAAATACTTGAAGTGCGCAGAGTTCTGAAGACCTCAGCAAGTACATTTAAAAAAAATTCTTTCAAAGAGTTATTAAAAAGACTTTCATTTTATCCAGATCAGTATGCTATCCTAAATTTAATTGATGGTGATGATGGCAGTAAGACATGAGCACTTATCTTATTTGGATCTCAAACAATTCAATTGATGTAGGTAGTGCTTTTTTCCTCATTTAAACGCAATGAAAAAGCTGAGGAAGAAAATCACAAACTACATGGCACACGTAGGAGTTAATTAAAACAGAACTCTAGAGATTGTGTTAGTAATTGTATTTCAAGGAAACACTTAAGAATAAACTTATCTGAAAGTAAAGTAAAATTTATTAGTTACACAGGCGGGGGGGGGTTTAGGGTGGGGGGGCTAGGGGCGTGGGGGGGTTTGGGGTGTGAGGGGGCAGGATGGAGCTACACTGGGATTCTTGGTGGTGGAATATGAGCACTGGTGAAGGGATGGGTATTCGAGCATTGTATAACTGAGATTTAAACCTGAAAACTTTGTAACTTTCCACATGGTGACTCAATAAAAAATTTAAAAAAAAAATAAAAATAAATAAATAAAAAAGGCAAAAAAAGAATAAACTTATCACCATGCTTCCAATAACCAGTACCAATCAATGAAAATTTGCAAGTGTGATAAATTTTATTTGCCATTCCTGCAGCAGAACATATTGGTGATTTAAAATAGTTTATTAATTTGAACTGGCATCTTTACTGGTGTTAATTTTGGGGCAAATTGACCTGTCTTGCCTACCAGTCAATATCATACCTATCAAAAAAAGGGTGTGCAATGAGTTAAGGACACACAGTTCCTTAGCTAACATTGTCAGTGGATCTCAAATAGCATTATAGCTGGAGAAGGAAAATCACGGTTCAGGAATAGCTTGTACAAGAAAAAAATTGTACAAATATCCAGAGGGTTGGGCTTTACCCGGAGGCAGGTTCTGCTGTTACTAAGACCTGTCTAAAATCTTTTGATTTAAAATCAACAAGAAAGAAGACAGAGAAATACCTTTAGGATAACACTTGAATTCATTAAAAACCCACATGATAGTTCCTTCATGTTCACTTCGTCATTGAAGATGCAAAGGAGTATGCATGTATGTCGTATGTAGCCGTCACTGTCACATATAGGCACAGAAATACAAGGCTGCCCTGACCCACAGTTTCTAAAGAGGGTCCTTCACTAGAGCACAAGTTTTAGATTCAGTGTCAAATGTTCGGTTTTGATACTGACATCCCGTCTACTCATGGCACATATCGGCATATATGCATAGACTCAAATGATTCTCTCACAAGTATATATAGCTATTAATACTTTAGAAGAACGCCTTTTCCCAGTCTCACATTTGACTTTAACACTACTTTCCTTTTCAATTAAAAATTGGTTTCGTTTTTAGTTTTTGGTTTTGGGGGCCCATGGTAGAGCTCAAGGACCACTTCTACTCCGTGCTTGGGGTCCATGCAGTTCCAGGGATTAAATTCAGGCCTCTGGCATGCAAAGCTTGGAGCTAACAACACAACTTTTGGTTGTCTGACACTCCCCTTCCATTGGAAGAGGTTAATTTTTACAGAGATTAATAGCCAGGAAAAAGGAACTCAGATTTTATTTTTATGTCTCACTTTCTGTTTTTCTAGATGATGTGACCTTATATCTCAGTCATCAGTACTCATAACATTGAGAGCTTCAGTATTGCATTTGTTCCCCAAAGTATATATCCTTGATCTCTAATCCAGGCAATTAGCACATTCATGTTCTTTTTATGTTTTTGATTTTCAGGCCACACCCAAGAATACTCAGATCTTACTCCACATGAAAGGCTCTACTATCGATCCAGTTTAGCATTTAGCAAGTTTAATCTGTCTTTGATCTTCTCACACAAATCCACGCTCTGGCACTTGTAACCAAGGCGGTCAGCAAGTGGTTTTCAACCTGCGGACCAACAATGGTCTGTAGACTGGTAATGGAAGATCAGTGATTTAAAACACACAAACACACACACACACACACACACACACACACAGAGAGAGGAAAAACTTATTTAAATAATGGCTCAAAATTCTTAAATTCAAAAACACCATGTAAAGACTCCTCATTCCTGTATCCTACAGGGTGGATTCTTATCCCCAGAGTTACAAACATATACTGTTGTCATTCACTTTTGTAACCTACTGGCTTTCTTTGTAGGTGTGCAGTAAACAAAAGTAGACATTCTTATTTTACTTTTTATGTGGGAGTAGCAATACACTATGAGGTTTTCTGTAGTTAGCTTTATTGTTATAATAGCATTTCTTGGTGTTCATTCTATTTATTGGCCTTTAATCTATACGTTGGTAGCAGCTATTTCAGCAGGATTACAGTGTATGGGTGTTCGAGAATTTACTTAATCTGACTCCTACTGGTGAACCCTTAGTTCTAATCTTTTGCTCTTTTAAACAGCCTTAGTCTTGTTCATGCATTATTTGGAAATTGTACCAGATCTTTAGAATAAATACCCAAAAGTAAACTTGCTGAATTCCAGAGCATTCTGACTACTGGATGTGTGATATAGCTTCTTGCTATAGCTTGTTCGTTTGTAGAACAGGAAATAATAATAGCTAGCTCATAAGGATAATTGTGTTGCCACATGGAATAATGTCTGACACATATGTTAAAAGAATTAGCTGTGGTTGTCACTTATTACCAACAAGTAGCTCTCTATTCTTTTTGGAAAGGTCCATTTGTTGTCGGTTGCTTTTATTATTGTACTCCTGTACCTTCCCTCCAACCCCCCTTCTCAGTATCACAAGCTGTAGAAATGTTGCTTTCTCATAAGTGAAAAATGATATCCATTGTAGTTTTAATTTGCATTTGTCTTACCATAGTGCAATGGAGTGGTTTTTTATGTTTAATAAAATTTGTAATTTTAATTGTGTTTTTCCTCTGTTCTTAGGTTTTCCTGATTTTTGGTTATTAAGGAAATTTGCCTTTATATTTTACTTTTATTGATTAATGCCTATGCAGATATATATAATGAAATTAGTTTTTCTCTACTTTTCCTTTAGTGGTTTTTATTTTCCTTACATATTATAAATTTCTCCCCTACTTCAGGGTGATAAAATAATTGTCTCATGATTATTCTGTGAACTTGAGAGTTTTCTTTCTTTACACTAACTGAGTCACTTGGAATTCATTTCAGCTGTGGATGCCTGTTTTCTGGAGGGGAGGTCACCTCCAGAGGTGCTCGGCAGCAACTCTGACTCTGTGCTGTGGGTGATGACCCCGGCTCTTATGCCCCGGTACCATGCAATGCTGGCGATTGAACCTAGGACACTGGCAGGCAAAGCGTGCGTCAACCCATTTAATAGCTCCCCAGCCCCAGTTGTAAGAATGAGGTTTGGGGGCTGGAGAGAGAGCACAGCGGGGAAGGCGCTTGCTTTGCATGTATGTGTGTAGCCTATCCAGGTTGGATCCCTGGCACCACATATGGTTTCCCAAGCACTACCAGGAGTAACCCCTGGACATCTCCAGGTACTTCAAAGACCAAAAAAATAAATTAAATAAATGAAAGGTCTATATTCAGGTATACATTTTTTTCCCAAATAATCTGGCAGTTAGTATCTTGGAATATACTTAGTTTTTGTTTCATTGCTATTGTTTTAATACCTTCTATAAGGCAAGCCTTTTATCTGCCCTTAAATGAATCGTGTTTTATTAATAAAGAAGGTTTTGAAATATATTTTGTATTTGGTGGATTTGTCTGCTCCTACTCATTGTGTTTGTTTTATTTTCATAATTAAAACTGAAATTATAAATTGCCGTAAGAATATGAGCTAACTTTTAAAAATATTTTTAAGGGACTATGAATGTATCCATAAGTACCATTAATTATGTTTCACGTTAATTCTTCCAAAAACTATTTTGTTTTTAGAATCAAGAGTTTGAAAGCAGATTCAACAATTCTGCTTTCAAGGAAAACAAACCCAGCTTCATTTAAGGATTTTTTTTTTCTGGCAGGGGGGAATCCCTAATTTATATACTTGAATACATGGGTTATTCCAGTTCTACTGACCGTAACTGTATAGCACTGTGCTTTTCAGAGTGGGGTCTCTAGCCACCCTGGGCTCTCTAGCGCTCCACCTGCTAATGCTCAGATAACCAGTGATGCCAGGGATCCTGCTGCCAGGCAGGCACCTTACGCCCTATCCTATTATTCTTATCTGTACTCTTTTAATTCAGAAATTGTTTACTTGTACTACTATTCTCATTATCTCTCTGTATTGTAATTTGTACATGAAGTTCAGTTGAATGAGAGTTTGGTGTCTTCACCTAGACAGAAAATGGAAATTCCTATGTGTAGCCTTGTGAGCTGTCCGGAAGTTCATACACACCATCGTGGGCTTTTATGCTCACGCTGGGAGGGTGAAACCGGATCAGAAAGAAAGGTATTAAAAAGAATACTTTAAATCTCAGTAGAAAGCTTTTCTTTTCTCTGAATGAGAAAATAGAAAAAATGATTTTTATATTGTGTGAGCATTACAGGAGATAATAATACCTGGGATATTGTTTAAGCTGTAAAGGCAGTACAATAAATGATGACAAAAAATTGCATGGCCTTAGGAAATTAGAAAAATAAGCAGCAGTTTAGATTTTGGCTTTGCAGTAATTCATGGGTGCAGTGGGTGAGGTTTGGGCCATACCCACCAGTGCTTGGGGCCACTCGAGTCTCTGCTTGTGTACCTCTGTGGGCAGTGCTGGGGGAACCATATGTGCAGAGGATGCAACTGGGTCTGGCCACCTGTAGGATGACGTTGGTTTGCCCTTCCTCCCTGGCCGCTGGGAGCTTGTGTTTGTTGACTGCCCCTCAACCTGTCAACTACCTTTGTCTCCTGATCAGACACTGACTTGTAAATATTGTCTCTCTCTTCTCCTTACTGTCCTTTGCAGGGTTATTATTTTAGAGCAATTGCTTTTTGTATGGATACAGGAAGACAGTTACAAAGACAAGCCTGTGGCTTGGGAGTTGATTGACTCCAGATAATATTACCTCCTGGACATCTGCTCTCTCAACTTAAGCCTCAGTTGCCCTTACTTCCTAGATCCCCAAAAGCAGGGTCCCAATGGGGGACTGGATGGACCCAGGGCAAGCGGTGAGCTGTGAGCTACCTTGGCATCAAGATGGGCCTGGCCAAAGTGCCCTAATGCTTAACTATAAGTTAAGAATTTGGTCATGGACAAATTCTGTCATGATCCAAAAGTAATAACTAGATTTGAACCCTGCTGGGGTTAGGAATGATTGATCTGGCCTGAGCACTGTAGTTTGAGTTTTTGGTGAAATGTCCCCAGGAGAGTCACCCTATAAGTCTAAAAGCATCTATTACCGTGTCCGTACAGAATGGTAAATATTAGGAGAACTAAGGATGTTAATCAAGTTGCAGGTCTAAGGGGAGGAGAAACACACCATGAGGTGTTTTGCCCTCTGGGCTGCAGGTGGTCAGGAAGGCTGGAAAAATATTTTCAATTGCCTGTCCCGTGGGGAGGCATGGGGAGAGGATGAAAAAGCGGCTTTGGGGAGGAAGGAGGGATTGAAGGAGGAGGAGAGAAGAGAGGGAGAGACAGTAGAGAGAGAGAGAAAGAGGAGATGGATACAGTGGGAAGAAAGAATTGTGCAGTTAAGGAGAGATAGACACAGAGAGAGATAGAGAGAGAGAGAGACAGAGACAAAGACAGAGAGAGTGTGAAGAGAGAGTGAGCTGGAGAGAGCCGGGAGAGACGAGAGATTGAATAAACGGCAACTAATCAGCATCCAGCTTGGCCCTCGTTCTTCCTCCGTCCATCCAAGGCAACGGTTGCCCAGGGTGGAGAAGCGGCTCGAGAGCACTGAAGGCAGGCGGCGAGAGAGAGCTGTCTGGAGAACCTGCGAACATCCTTGCACGTGTCGTCCCTGTGTGCGAGGAGCCTGCTTACACGGCCGAGATGGGGTTTACACAGCCACCTGCTAGGCTTAACCCCTATAGTATTTTTCCAAGCCTGAAATAATTTTTAATTTTATTAAATACTAATGGTTATATAGCATATTGCTTTACCAGGCTTCGATTGTGCCTTCAAAAACAAAACATTTATTGAAAAAAGGAAGTTGCACTCTAGAGTTAAAAAAAAAAAAACTTGGATTTTGAAAACTTTAATTTTAAGAATTTTTTAAAAAAGAAAATCTTGACTTTTTAAAATTTTTTAATTTTAAGGAGCCACATCATTCCTCTTTAGAAGGTTCATATGAACAGGACACACCTAAAAGGAAATGTACTATTTTTAGACTTTTGTGTATTTACTCTGCCTTTGCTTTATAGGGAGTGCAAAGGAGATCACACATTTTCTAAAATGTTTAGTCCACTTAAGTAGTTGACTTTCTGTTTTTAATGTCGCAGGAAATCGTAATTATTCTTTACTTGAGGGATGTTAATGGTGCTGCAAGTGCTGACTTGAAGGGCAATGCATCAGCCACATTTGTGGGTGTTTTATGACTCAATTTGTCATTTTTAGCAACGGCATTGTATTTTACTGAACAAGTTACATTGCATAGCAAAACTGGCAATCGGTTTCAGGGAGAGAGTTTCTACTTTTTAAGAAAAGTGTATTGTAAAGTATATAAAAAAAAAGGTACTACTTAGTAATCACACATATGCCTGAGCAGCATTGTATAATCAAGCATCTAATTTCTTCAGACACATCTTACCTCACTCACAAATCAGAAAATAATATAATTTTATTGTTAAGAGCCCTCTTATCTCTCCCCTGCAATTTAATTAATACTTGTTAAGAAGAGGTAGCTGTCAGATTAGAATTGAATTTTTGAATTTTCTATTGTCTTTTGATGGAGTGGCAATCTAGATCTTTTTATTTAGGTATATTATTTTCAAGAACTTTTCAAAATGATAATTTCCCAGCTTTTCTGATTATGAAGAGAAATTTTTAGCATTTGAATAAATAGATTGAATAGCTGATTTTTTCCATAAAAGGAAATAGTAGAGAAACCATTTAACAGGGAAAACAATGAGGGTATTTTTAAGAAAGAATAGCTATTGTCCTCATAACTGTTTTGCCCTAAAATTTTGTGATAGAATTTTGGTTAGATTCAGTTATGTTGTTTCTGTAGTGCTTAAAAGTGTAATGAAATAACCCTTGAAATGGCAGCAGAGAAAAGCCTAAGTTCATTACCAATCATTTACTTTTTCATAATCATTTATTCATTCGACACATACTGACTCGTTTACCACATATTATAAGCACAGGGTGTAATGGTTGGAAGATAGGCACATGGTCTTCAGTAGTCAACTTAAATTCTAATAGGACATTGTTCAGAGAAGTAAAAGCATCATTAGATCTAATGAAAGTTAAATGAATAGTGAACTGAGATAGAGAATAATAAAAATGAACCCGCATAGTACCTAAGTGTTGTTCTGAGTAGGAGTCACTGGAGAATGGGTATTTCTTCATTTAAATAAAAATCTTTTTCTTTGTCTTATTTTTATCTCTTGTTACTGTTTTTGGCATATCCAGTACACCACAGGGAACTTGCCAGGCTCTGCCGTGTGGGTGGGATACTCTCGGTAGCTTGCCAGGCTCTCTGAGAAGGACGGAGGAATCGAACCCGGGTCAAGTCTCACAATGGAGACGTTACTAGTGGCTGCTCAAGCAAATCGATGAACAATGGGATGACAGTGCTACAGTGCTATTCTTATGATATGTTATTGTTATAATTTTATTGAAATACTATGGGATTTCACTAATCTGTATTTGTGTAACTTCACCACTCCCACACCAAGGCACGGGTCTTGCAGGTGGCTGGCCCAGGTTTGATCACAGTCACCATATTTATTCTAGCTGCTTTTTAAAGCAAAGGAAAACTTCTGAAATGAAGATTGACTTTTTTTTTTTTAATTTTATCACCATGTGGAAAGTTAAGAGTTCTCATGTTTATGTCTCAGTTATACCGTATTCAAACACCATCCCTTCACCAGTTCCCATATTCCACCACCCAAATCCCTGGTATACCCCCCACCCCCCAACCCAACTGTATAACTGATGAACCTCACTTTATTTTCTCTTCACCTTGATTACGTTCCATATTTCAACACAAAACTCATTATTGTTGTGGGAGTTATATCCCCAAACAAGATAACCCTAATAAGGAGGCATTTGATAATTAGTTTTCCATTCAAAGATTGTATGTTTTCAGGTTTTAGAAAAGGTCGCGCGGCCGCTAACGCGGATCTGTCCCAGTCCCGAATCCTGGAGCCGTGTTAGTTGCTGCTCAGTGTCGCCAGGGTTCCATCTGGAGAAGGTGTGAAGATTGACTTTTTGTAAGTTTAGTTTAGCCAGATGTGCCTCCAGAAATTAGAAACTCATGAGTGTATAATCTTGTAACAATATCTACCATATGCCTTGCTCATGGTAGGCAATATGCAAATGTTTGTTAACCAACCGAATAAAGACTGTCATCTTTTTAAAAAGTAACTCTGAGATGCTTATCTTGATGAGGTATACACTGTTTCTGAATTATTTAATGTTGCTGTTCTTTTCTTTGAGTATTTTACGGAAAATGACTATTTTCTTTTAAATTTTTTATTAGTGAATCACCGTGAGGTACAGTTAGAGACTTACAAATGTTCGTGCTTGCGTTTTAGTCATGCAATGCTCGAGTGCCCATCCCTTCACCAGTGCCCATTCTCCACCACCAATGATCCCAGCATCCCTCCCACCACCCCCACCCTGTCCCCTCTACCCTGCCCCCCTCTGTGGCAGGGCATTCCCTTTTGCTCTCTCTCTCTCTCTCTCTCTCTCTCTCTCTCTCTCTCTCTGTCCTTTTGGGTGTTGTGGTTCACAATAGAGGTATTAATTGGCCATCATGTCTGGTCTATAGTCTACTTTCAGCCCACATCTCCCATCCCAAGTGGGCCCTCCTAGCACCCTTTACTTGGTGTTCCCTTCTCTATTTGAGCTGCCTTTTCCCCAGCATGCGAGGTCGGCTTCTAAGCTGTGGAGTAATCCTCCTGGTATTCATCTCCACTATTCTTGGGTGTTAGTCTCCCATTCTGTTACTTTATATTCCACAAATGAGTGCAATCTTTCTATGTCTATCCCTCTCTTTCTGACTCGGAAAATGACTATTTTTGCACCAAATTTTCTTCTAATACAATAATTATGAAGTTTCTCCAGCATGTTTGCATTTCTCTGCCTTGATTCAAAGTACAATTCAAAAGTTTCTATTTAATTAAATTTGAATGACATTTGAGTTACTTAGATCTAGCAAAATGTTTTTAGAGAACTCTGAGAACTGAGTGCTCTGTAGCAAGTGATTTTTATCTAAAGAGGTCACAGGCAACAAATAGAACCAGGTTTATATACGTATTATTTTAGTGAGTCATATAGTGCATTAATTTCGTAGAAACAAGTTTTAACAGCTTTCAAATGAGTCGTAGTGTTGCTTTTTGTTCCAAAAGAATTCCAAGGTGACTTAAATATCGCTAAATTATCAAATTGAGTGCACCAAACATGGGGCCCCTTGGTAATAAATTTAAGGAAGCTGTGCAATTAAGACGTTTTGGAAAGGCCGAGGGAGGTAGTCTAGGAGCTTATGTTGCACATGATCGATCTTGGTTCAATACCAGACGGCATATATTCCCCTTAGAAGTGCGGGCAGTGATCCCTGAGCACAGAGCCTGAGCACTGCTGAGGGTAGCCCAGAATCTGAAGGAAAGAAGGGAGGGAGGGAGGGACAAGATAGGATCTGAGGAGTCACAGTGCCACCAGTGCACCCAGCTCACAGGACAGACATTGTCTAGAGATAATGAACAGATGACCTCTCAAGGCCCAGCAGTGAGACCACCTGCGCTTAAAGGCCTCATCCTTGATAGCGCCATAGCAGTGACACGGACCTGTGCAGTGACCCCAGGCTCAAGGCCGCTTAGGGAAGACTCAGTGTGCAATCCGTGTGCCCAGCAAATGGAACCAGTCCATTTGGGAGAATCCCTGCACCTGTCTTTGAGTGTGTAACCTCTCTTTTACTTGACAGCACCTTCCTTTCTCTGGAGAAGCCTGAGTTCTTTGAACTTGTAACTTCCCTTTTTATAAAACTCTTTGACTTCAATTTTTTCCCCCCTCAAATTGCTTTCTGCAGCAAAAGGACCTAAGCAACAAGTGGAGGTTAGAGTTGATCTCTCCTTCTCCTACACGGAATTTAACCCTGTGTCAGCCTGAGAAATTGCCTCTTCTGAAGCAGGTGATTCAGAGACTGGCACACATCAGGAAGAACAACCAGCGCTGGCGCAGATGCAGAGAAAGGGATACGCATTTCCAGCTGATGGGAAGGCCAACTGGTCCAGCCCTTTCTCCTCAAAAAGCTAGAAATTGAACTTCTGTATGAACCAGCTGTGCAGCTCCTGAGAATATACACCTAGGTCCCCCAAGACAAGTGCAGAAAGCATCTGTACTTCTGTGTTCATTGCAGCACTATCCACGATAGCCAGATTCTGTAAACAACCCAAGTACCCAAGAACAGATGAGTGGATAAACCAACTACGATAGTCTACACAGTGGCATACTGCATGGCTCTTAGGAAAATGAAGTCACGACATTTGCTTAAACATGAATGGATGTGGAGAATATCACGCTGAGTGAAATCAGTCAGAGGGAGAGGAACGTAGAATAATTGCTTGCATTTGCAGGATAAAAAAAATAACATAGTATGTAACCAAGGGTCAAGAGAACTGGTCTGTGGTAGGAAGCATGCCACTAAGGAGAATGGGGAGGGCAGTTAGGAGAGGGAAGGGACCACTATGACAAGGAAAGTTGGAAGTGACCATTCTGGACACAAACTGAGTGCTGAAAGGAGGGAAACGGTATGCAGGACGCACTTTCAGTAACAGTATTGCGAACCACAGTGCATAAACAGAAAGTAAGAAAGGAGAAAAGTGTTGGCCATAGAGGCAGACTGCAGAGGGCCAAGTGGGCGAGGTGGACAGGAGGGAAACTGAGGACTTGGTGGTGGGAAATATGCACGGTGAAGGGTTGAAACATTCTATGGCTGAGACTGGATCATGAACTTTGTAACTGTATACCTCATGGATAATTCAAAGAAAAAACTTTTAAAAAACTTTCAAAGATTTTTTTCTTTTTTAACAATTTTTTTAAAAATACAGGTTTTTTTTTTTTTTTCTTTTTGAGTCACACTCAGCTATGCTCAGGGGTCACTCCTAGCTCTACACTCAGGAATCACTCCTGGCGGTGCTTGGGGTACCATATGGGATGCTGGGAATCGAACCTGGGTCGGCTGCGTGCAAGGCAAACGCCCTACCCACTGTGCTATGCTCCAGCCCCTTTTTCTAAATTTTTTTTTATTTTTTTTGACTCTACAGATCAAGAGGGTTGTCTCACCTGGCAGCCTGTCAAATAAATGCCTTAGACAGCCTCAGCGGACCTTAACATCCACGCTTTGCAGGAGCTTGAGCAGACTGACCTCTCTGGACATATTCCCTACTGATAACGTCGTCGTGAGCCAGCCTGGGAAGAGGAAAAACTGTCTTGTCACTTCCTCTGCCGACACTCTGGCTCCCCTTTTCACTTTTCCAGCATATCCCCCCTGGCAGCAATTTCAAACGCATTATAAGAGAACCCACCCACATGATCAGAACTTTCTGAGAGACCAGCACTTCTCAGGGTAGCTTCATTATAGTTTTATGTCTTTTCCTCAGATGATTAGCTCATTTTTTTTTAAAGTTAAACCCCTTGACCAAACTTCCCTATGACCATCCTGGGAAGTTTCAAATCTTCATGGAACTTCTCTTGACTTGCCAGAATCATTTGCTATCCTGTGTGCAATTGAGTGGCTTTGAATGTTTATGTTCCTTCTCTCATCCTAATCTATTTGGGACAGTTAGTATCTGTCTTCCTCCTCTTGTCTTCAGGCCTTCACTCCCAGTGTCACACTACTCCCCCTTCTCTTCTAGCTCACCTTGTCGACTTAAACTCCCCTTCTCTTCCTTAAATTCCCTAGTTCCATTTGTCTTCTCTTAACATTAATACCCCTGGAGAAGCACTTTCACATTATCAGAAACAGTATTTATCAGCATGCTTCTGTGTGGAAGTCGATGTGGAGGTCTCGTT
The DNA here is from genome assembly GCF_027595985.1 of Sorex araneus. Classification (NCBI taxonomy): domain Eukaryota; kingdom Metazoa; phylum Chordata; class Mammalia; order Eulipotyphla; family Soricidae; genus Sorex; species Sorex araneus. Next base: position 66,313,179 of record NC_073309.1, on the reverse strand, counting down.
CTGTTCAGCAGGGAGAACCCTTCGTAGGGCGCAGCCGAAAGAACAGACGCAGAGCCTGGAGGAGGGAGAAAAGGCATTTATTCTATGGCAGTTACAGTATTTATACCTCCCTGTGGGGAGGAGGTGGTGCCAGGACCCCCAACAGAAATGCAGGGTGTGGCACGGGATTTAGCTAGTAATAAACAAATGGTGATAGGATAAGATCAGTAAGATTAGCAGTGGCAACCTTTGCTAGGTGTGGCATGGGGTTAGCTAGTGATTAAACAAATAGTGACAGGATAAGATCAGTAAGGTAAAATGGCTCCCTACACTTCTGCAGCTCATGACTGCCATTTGCTTGACCTGATACATCCTTCACATTTTCTTTTCTTTGTCTGGTCACCTTTTTTTTTTTTAAGAATTTATTATTGATTTATTGTTGAATTTATTGAATCTCTTAAGAGAAAACTCTTAAGGAAGCTAAAGCTCTACATGAGTCAAACAAACATATATACTTCTCCTTTTCATTAATTTATTATTGGGTACAATATTATGGGACATGAAAAGATTATCATCACACAGTGTCCTCTCACTGTCTGGTCACCTTTAAAAACATTCTTCCTTTAGTGATGAATCCCTGAAGGTGAGATCTGTTTCTATACTCAGTTTCTTTTTTGTTTGCTTTTTGCTTCAGGTCCACATCCGGGATGCTCAGGGCTGAGTCCTGGTTCTGCACTCAGGAATTGCTCCTGGCGGGGCTCAAGGACCATATGGGGTGCTTAGGGTCTAATCCTGGTCAGCCCTATGCAAGGGAAGCATCCTACACATCGTACTGTCTTCTCAGCCTGTATCTCTGCTCACTTTCTCATACAGGCTAGATCAGTGTGTCCCCAGCAGGCAGTGCTTTCGCCTTCAACAGTACCTTGGTGTAACTGTAGGTGTGTGTTTATGTGTGTTTGGCAGCAGGGAAGAGGGGGGTGTGCGGTAAGGAGGTGGTAGTGAAGGGGGAGCATTTTCACTTTGTTTACTTAAAGAGGGCAGAATTCCAGGATGACAATGAGTGACTTTTTTTTTCTTTCTGAAGGGGGGTGGTAAGCTATGTAAGTTAGGGAACCTCTGACTAGATGAATGCCAAATTAAGTACCACTGTACACGTGTGAGTGGGACTGAACTTAATCCTCATTATTGTTTTTGTCATTGTTGTTAATTCCAGTGCAAGCTCTTTGATTTCCTGCTTTCACCTCCCTTCCTCCTTCCTTTCACCATTAACTTTCTCTTGTTTGTAACTCAGTAGTCTAAAAAAGCACATCCCAGGGCTGGAGCGATAGCACAACGGGTAAGGCATTTGCCTTGCATGTGGCTGACTAGGGTTCAATTCCCAGCATCCCATATGGTCCCCCAAGCACTGCTGGGAGTAACTCCTGAGTGCAGGGCCAAGAGTAACCCCTGAGCATCGCCAGGTGTGACGCAAAGAGCAAAAAAAAAAAAAACTTATGCCCGCTCTGGTTCAAGGAACCCCCCAAACCCTGTAACTTTCCACTTCTTGCAGAAACCATTTCCGGCTCAGTTTCCTTTACACCCCCATGGTCAGTCTTCCATCAGCCCATCTCCAGACCTCCCACTGCATCCTTCTTCCCCTCTGCCCACCTTGCAGATACCAAACCAATCTCTTATCTCTTTTTCTTTTTTTCACACTGCATGGCCTATGAGCTCTGTGGTTTTATTTGTACCATAGCATCCAGATATTTCTTCCCTGGTAAACTGAAAACCAAAATATCCCCAAATTCCATCAGAATTCATTCTGTGTTCTGTATTTTCTATGGTCTGTAGCTTTCTAATCTCCCCCTCCACTTCGGTAATATATCACAGTCTGCTTTGTGCTGTAGCCCTAAGTTTTTGCTGTGTACTTGCATTTTTAGCTCTAGTGGATTCCAAACTTCTTAAAATGAGAGCTAAATTGGTGCAACCTTGAAAGACATATTAGCTAGCTTGGCGCTATTCAGTCAGCATAGAAGGAACATGTGCCTCATTCAAACTGACCTTGGTTTAATTCTCAGTCATGCCACATGTCACAGACAGCGATGGCAGATCAGAATATCAAATTCACAATAGTATTGTGTAGATTAAATGAAACAGTGTATGTAAAGTTAATAGTGCTGTGGACCATGGCAGAAAAGCAGTAAGTGCTTTTTTAAATTTTTTAATTGTTTTTATATTATTTTATTTTTACTTTTTTTTTTTTGCTAAGGTACTATAGTAAATATTCACAATTAGAGAAGGACATTGTTTTGCTTACCTGAACTCTCAATGGTTTTCATGTAATTGTATGGATTATTTGTAGCTGAACATAACTGAAGTTAGATATCGCCTATTAGCCCTGTCATTTAATATGATTTTTTTGTTATCTTACAAACTTTTATTATTTATTCTGGTATTATTTAGTCTGGTATTACAACATTTTCCTGGCAAAAGGTTGCTTGCTTCTAAGCTTTTCCATGAACAGTGTGCCAAACGGTTTCCATATTTGTTCAAAAAATTATTTAAGCTTAAATCCTTTTTAACTCAAATCTTTGCTTGCTGTTGTGAAGGAAAGAATATGAACTGAACTTCACACTTTTAGATTCCTTTAAATCTGTTTTTTGGGTGAGAATGGCAATGAAACATTAGAAAAACTTCTTTGGACTGCCAAACTTCTAACACGGCTCACCCCCAGTTAACTTTTGGCCATTGTATATGTTCAGAGCCTTTGACAGCTAAGGAAATGAACATCTCATAAGATTTTTCCTTAATACCTTGTTAGAAGCTATATTATATATCATTCTGACCTCAAATGTTTCTGTCAGTTTCTTTGAATTGAAATTACGGGAAGAAATCATTCAGTATGGGGAGATGACTACTAGTTCTTTCATCCTTTCCCAATTAAAATGATGATACCATCGAAAGAAAGCAAAGGGCATGGTGATAAAAATGATAAATGATTAATATAAATAATATCCATTCATTTCTCCACAGATAATTTACTAAGAAGTAGTACTGGATGGGCCAGAGAGACCGTGTAGGAATTCAGTTCTTTTTCAATACCAGCACCACATGTGGTCCCAGGAGCGACCCCTAACCTAGAGCCAGTGTTAAGTCCTGGTACTTCCAGTGTAGCCCGAAAGCAAATAAAACAATACAAATGGTACTAGAGATCGATTTGGCCCCTAGATGCAGGAAAAATGGAAAGATTTCAGAAACCAAAATATTGGAAGAAGAGAGGCCGTGAGCTTCAGTTCACAAACTAATGATGATTTTGCTAGTTCTTAGGATAAAATTATCCGGCACTGTACAATACAGTTAATATTGAGTGCCTCATAAAATTTTCATGAAAATCCCAATGAGATGTGCAGATTCATATTCATGTTAAGGATAGAGAAACTAGGCGTATGGGGGCCAGGAGATGTTTCAGTGGCGAAAATACCCACTGTACAAGCCTGAGACGGATTTACTTGCAGGTGTTAAATGTGATTCTGGTAACTCCGTTGCTTGCGATCCCTGATGCCAAGGTAGTTTCAGGTTGCACTGCAGCCAGGCGGGTGTGCATGTGAGCACTGCATCTAAAAGGGTATATTTCCTTCGGAGCACTGCAACTACAGAAAAGATGGGTGAGCACTGTGGTCAGGAGTATAATCCCCTCGTCACATGTGTGTGAGCACCACAGCCTTTTGTGGGATTACCACAAGGATGCCTGTGCTGCACCCCAGGTCATTGCAGAGACACCAACACAAGGAAACTGAGGGTGTACGTGGAGGAAAGAAGCAGGTTTTTCAGTTTTACCCATTGTATGTCATTTGGAAAAGATACTTGAACGTAGGTCAGTCAAGCCTGTTGCCAGACTCAGTCCCCGTGTTCTGCTGGTAAAAGGAGCAAAATGCAAAATGCATATCCCAAGTAGAACTGCTTCAGATTCCTAAGATTTCGAGATTACCTGTCTTAAAGAGAGTACACCTCATGGGCCGGGATGCAGGCGTGTTCCCCAAATGTGGAATCGCCTTACAGTAGGAGAGTGGACACCCCACTGAGAGGTGCGCGCCCTTTCCTCTCACAGCTTAGTTTACATACAGTGCAGTTTTCTTAGCCTACCCCTCAAAGTTGGACTGGGCGATAGCACAGCGGGGAGGGCGTTTGTCTTGCATGCCGCGGACCCGGGTTTGATTATTTCATCCCTCTTGGAGAGCCTGGCAAGCTACCAAAAGTATCTTGCCCTCACAGCAGAGTCTGGCAAGCTCTGCATGGTGTATTCGATATGCCAACAACAGTAACAACAGGTCTCATAATGGAGACTTTACTGGTGCCCGCTCGAGCAAATCGATGAACAGTGCTACAGTGCAGTGCTACCCCTCAAAAGTGTGTTGCCCGGCTAGTTGGCAAGCTGGAGAGTGTAGATGGTCTTTGAATTTTCCTCAAGTGCCCTTTCGGCCGGTAACTACCGTTCTGCATCTCAGTGGCCTTCTGGTCTCTTTAGAAAGATCCTGTGTCTGTAAGTCCTCATGCCTTTTGGACTATTTTAGGTTAAATACTGTTTTTCTCCTATAAACATTACAACATCTCTTCCCCCCCCCCCGCCCCCGTGCCCATTTCCCCAAATTCACTCTTCCCTACAACTGTTTGAAAGTAAAATAAGAACATAAAACAGTAAAAAGTCAATCTTACAACTGTAGTACACATCCCATTGGCAATACAGAATATTGGTATGGCACCAGATATTTATTCTTGGGGAATCAAAAGTACATGTGGCTGATGAAACCCAGAGAGAGTGGGAAAATTCCACAGGGGGAAAAGAAGCTCAAACAACTATGGGAAGCACAGTAACGTTTTATTGATGCTGAGACATAGATTTTCACATTTTACTATTTCTCAAATCAGGATGCTCCTTCATATATTTTCAGTCACACTTAAGTCACACAATAGTGGTGATACACAATGGCCCCTTGATCTTGGAGAGCTCCAGCATAATGATTTCCAATTCTGAAGCAAACACTCCAAGGCCTGTGGTAGAGACCTGGATTTGATGTTGTTTTCCTTGACTGCAACAAACAGCCTTGGGTGGAGGATTAGAAGTTGGGGAGCAGGTTTAACCAGTAGAGCAAGTGTAACAGTGGAGTGCAATAGCCGGGGAGGCTGCTTCATTTCTGGTAATGACAATGGTCTCTACCTTAACCGCACCAGGACTCTGTCAGAGGAGATACAGATAAAGATATAGATAACCACACCATACAGGGAAAAGGCTGGACAAAGATAAAATCTGGATACAACTGTGATAAAGATTGGGGGTTTAGGGGGTGCACAAAAACCATTACTCAGCATGAAGATAGGGCTAGCACCTCCACTAAAATGTTTCCGTTGTCTTCCTGGATTTTGTTGTCTGAACACAGCCAAGCTCAACACTGTTTAGATTCTTGACCAGAAGGCTGAGAAAAGTGTCATTTGTTTCACCCACAACCCTTTTATTATTATTACTATTGTTATATCACTGTATCACTGTCATCCCATTGCTCATCAATTTGCTCGAGCGAGCACCAGTAACGTTTCCACTGTGAGACTTGTTACTGTTTTTGGCATATCGAATACACCACGGGGAGCTTGCCAGGCTTTGCTGTAGCTTGCTGGGCTCAACGAGAGGGAGGAGGAATTGAACCTGGGTTGGCCGCATGCAAGGCAAACACCCTACCCGCTGTGTTATCGTTCCAGTGCTCCAGTCGTAAGGATGACATGCAAATTTGTGAAGCTTCCCTTTATTGTTATATATTTATTATAATTTGGTTTAGGGTCATATCCAGTGGTGCTCAGGAGCTACTATTTCTCAGTTAGTCCTTGGGATCACTCCAGGTTGTTTTCCTGGGATTGAAATAGGAACTCCTATCCTCAGAGCATGCACCCTGGTCTTCTTTGAGCTATAACCCAGCTATAATGGTCTCTTTCATTATCTTCTATTTTTTCCCCCTTTGGTAAAAGCTACTTGCTTTTATTATTCCTACAAAAAAAGGGAAATTTGCTTTGGATTAGAAAATACCATATTGTAGATAATACTGTAGGTCCTGCACTAATAAGTAAAGATTATAATAGAAATCTCTATAGATGGAAAATCACCTGAAATGAGACAGGACATTCATATAATGCAATAAATACAAATAAATGTTAACTCAAGAAAAAGTATAAAATCCTGTAACAAGCTAGGAACAAACGGACATTTTCTTAATCTCGTAGCGGGCAGCCATAAGCGAATGACCTTTTTAAAACTGGAGAGAGAGAACTGTCATTTGTGTTCAGATCTTTCTGGATTGAAATCCCTTCAGAGAATCTCATTAATAAGCACATGAACCTTGCTGTAGATAGTATGCTTGGTTCAGATTTGGTTAAACCTACATTCTGGTTAACTTACTGTCTAACTTAGTGGTCTTTCCTGAGACCGTCTCAGGTTGGTAAGGTGCAAGACTGCCCACCGCACTATCCCTCTGGCCCACCTTCCCTTTTTAAAGGGCTGTAAGCTCTCTTGAACCACCAGGCATGATTCTTCCTTGAGGCTGTTGCATTTTTTTCTCAGGAATTCTTCTTTTTACCAGTAACCCCTTGGCTGACCATCTTGACTACCTCGGATATTGATTAAAATGGCACTTGTTTCAGTTCTCTCTAGTAACCATCTAGAATTGCATCCTGCTCAACATCCCTATTTGGTTTTTTCTTCTTCATTTTTATAAATATTTGTTTTCAGTGGATAGCTAATATTTTTTTCTGTCTGTGAGGGTTTGTCTCAGTAGAATATAAGCTCTTACAAGAACAGAAAATTTTTTTCTTTTTTTTTTTTAATTAGTGAATCTCCGTGAGAATACAGTTACAGATTTACACATTTTCATGTTTGTGTTTCCCTCATACAATGTTCGAGAGCCCATCCTTCCACCAGTGTCCATTCTACACCACCAATGAACCTAGTATCCCTCCCACCTTCCAATCCCATCCCCCCCAACCCCACCCTGCCTCTGTGGCAGGGTATTCATTTTGTTCTCTCTCCTTTTGGGTGTTGTGGTTTGCGATAGGGGTATTAGGTGGCCATCGTGTTCAGTCTCTAGTCTACTTTCAGCAAGGCATCTCCCTTCCCTCTCGGGATCTCCAATTACATTTTACTTGGTGTTCCCTTCTCTATCTGGGCTGCCTTTCCCCCAGCATGTGAGGTCAGTTTCCAAGCCATGGAGCCAACCTCCTGGTATTATATCCTACTATTCTTGGGTGTTAGTCTCCTACTCTGTTATTTTATATTCCACAGATGAGTGCAATCTTTCTATGTCTGTCCCTCTTTCTTACTCATTTCACTTAGCATGATACTTTCCATGTTAATCCACTTATATGCAAAGTTCATGATTTCATCTTTTCTAACAGCTGCATAGTATTCCATTGTATAGATGTACCAAAGTTTCTTCAACCAGTCATCTAAGAACAGAAATTTTTGTCTGCTCTCTTTACTTAAGAATCTCCTGGTTCTGGAATGCCTGGATCAGAGAAGGCATTTAATAAATATTTGAATAACTGTATATAAGGTCATGTATCTATTAACACTCATGAGCATTAATATGTAAAATATCACACAAATTGATGGGTTCCATACATAAAGATCTCTTGGTTGGGTGGAGTTATATTTAATAGTATAAATATATCACACCAAGCCTGTTTTGTGGCATATGGGCTATGTCTCACGTGTTTTGAGATATAAACCTTTCTCTATTCTCAGGTCTCTGACTAAAATTTTGCAAGATAAATGTCTGGGCTTCAAGTTAGACTACATAGATTGAATGGGTGTTACAGTGTGTTAGTTAATTGAGCGTTTTTTAAAACAGTTGAAGACTGTCACATAGCCATATTCTTTTAATGTAAGTATCACAAACAGTATTGGTTCTGTATTGTTACAAAAGAATTTCAAAATAACCTGTATTTGAATTTTCCTTTGTTTTGTAAACAGTGAATCTGAAGCCAAGGGTTTGAAAAAGTTAGCCAAGTGCAAATTGGTTACAGACCTTGGAACTACAACTTCCTGACTGAATTTAGTGTTTTTCTTCCTTTCATTACTTGGTACACATAGTCAACACTGATGAGCTTTCCTTAAAGAATGGTTCTTAAGAATTTTGATAGAAAGTTTGGCTTAAATACTTTTGAGTTTGAATAGTGGGAAGAATACATAGATCAACATATTCCTCTTTATGATTGACTTTAGCTTACCGAAGAGATTGGAAAACTTGAAGATAAAGTGGAATGTGCTAATAACGCTCTGAAGGCAGATTGGGAAAGATGGAAACAAAATATGCAAAATGATATCAAGTCAGCATTTACGGACATGGCGGAGGAGAATATCCACTATTATGAACAGGTAATTCTTGATGTTTCTTTTTCAGAAGTTTCCTTTTCTTTTCTTTCTGTCTTTCTTTAAAAGAATCTATTGAGGAGCCAGATGTCCTAAATCCAGGAACCAAATGTCCTACCAAAAGCAGCATTAGTATTGCAGTGTCAAACTCGTTGCTAGTTAACAGGAACATACTAAACTTAGTCCATTGAAACAGATGTGCTTATAGAGAGCAGTGGCGTGCATTTCTTCTACACAGTGTGAGATTCCCTAATTTGTGCTGAGCTTCATGTAGGAAGGAATTGTAAGACATGATTTTTTTGTTTGTTTTCCTCCTAGGATTTGAACTCTCCAGAAGTGCTCAGTAATGCTTCCTAACAATTTTTCTATCTCACTTCTTTCTTGTCTCCCATTTTTATTGCAGTAACTGGTTAGCAACTGCGAGGAAAGAAACAAAGGCTCAAAGAGCAGAAAATCTACCACCTAAGGCCTTGTTTTCTTCCATAACTATTCAAAGGATAGAGGAGCGTGAGGTTTCATAGTAACAGCAGGGTTTTTGTTTAATTGCTCTAGGTGCAGAAAAAAGAAAGCTAAGTCGCTGTGTTGCATTTCAGGTTCTTTTCTTATATTTTTTTCCAACATTTTATCAGTTTAGTCATTTTTTAACTTTTTGTGTTTTTTAATAGAATAATGCTGGCAAGGGTCTCCCTGGAAATACTCTACTTTGGGCTGCAGACTTTGGGCTGCAGATTTAGTGCCTGGTAACACTTGGATTAGGGTTCTAGGGTGCCATGAGTCAAACTTGGGGTCCCACACATGCCAGTCACGTGCTTCCCATCTTTGAGTCAGATTCATTTGTCTTGGTCACTGATATTTTATGTGAATTTGATATTATTGAAGTTTCACAATAGAAATGCATTGCAGTGAGATCTAACAATCTAAAAGGATGTAGGGATGTTCTTTTGAAGATATGTTTAAATGGACACCAGAATAATGCATAAGAAGTAACCATGTAAACATATGAGAAGGACTCCGGGAGAAAACAACATACACAAAAGCCTGGACGTGAGAGAGAATATGCTCATATCTTAGGTTTGTTTCCAGAGGATAAAGGAGTGGAGAGAGAGTTAAGTTAATCCTGGGACTTGCAGGGGAGAAAGACATATACAAGGACCCTCTTAGGCTCCTGGCTGGGTCTGGAAATTAAACTGAGAAATATTAGCAGGAGCAAGGCAACTAGCACACATTTATTATTACTTCTGGCAGGCTCTGGGGACTATATGGATGCCAGGGATCAAACCTGGGTCACTTCCAAGGCAATGCCATACTTGCTATGCTATCTTTCCAGCCCTTAGCTTTTATTTATTATTATTATTATTATTATTATTTGTTTATAATCTCGCATGGCAGAGCCTGGTAAGCTACCCGTGGCATATTCAATATGGGCCTCATTCTCCTGACTCTGAATGCGACAGGGAAGAATGGTGCCCATTAGAGCAAATCGATGAGCAGTGGGAGGACAGTGAAACAGTGATATGTGTTTATGATGTAGGAGTACTGCTATTTATTCAGCCATTAATTAAGCTGATTGAATTGGGCATGAACTCTGTTGTTTTTTTTTAAAAAAAATATTTATATTGAATATTTGTGAGATAGACTATTACAAAGCTGTTCATAATTGGGTTTCAGTCATACAGTGAACCAGCACCCATCCCTCCACCAGTGTGCATTTCTTACCACCAATGTCCTATTTTCCTACCACCACCCCCCAACCCCTCACCCCCCACCCCCAGCCTCCGTTTCCTTTTGTGCATTATGGTTTACAATACAGGTGCTAAGAGGTCATGGTGTTTGTTCAGGGCATTTGGTATTTTTGTCAGGACGGTAAAGCTGGAGTAGCTTTTCAATTGGGTGGCCACTTTGGGGTGTGGATGTGACTGCCGAGGCTTCGGGAATTACAGGGAGGTGGGGGGAGGCAGCTCATTCTGACCCTGACAAAATCTGGAGATTTCAGTCACAAAACCCGCAGACTACTATTTTTAGTAGATTATATCTCAGTGTGATCTGTTCTCAGATGGTGGAGTCGGGCCAGGGACATGGCAGTGATTTAGGATCGTGGGAGCAAGCAGCTGCCGGGAACTCTACTTGGGCGGGCCCCAGACTAACTGGCCCCCTTCGATTTGCCCCGGTCTGTTCACCCTTGTGCAGGTCCAATATTAACTGCAGCTTTTGTTTCTTCCGAGAATTATTCATGGGTCTCTGCACGAAGGCCAGTCTAGAGCTTACAGGGTGGCGCTGGAGTTGGTTCATGAGGGTGATTGCTAGTGCTTCCATGTGTATTGGGAAGTGGGGGCAGGTAGCCCATCCCAACTCTGAGAATGCCTGGAGATTTCAGTCACAAAACCCGCATACCCGAATTTTCAGCAGATTATGTTTTGGTGAGGTCCGTCCTGAGACGGTGGAGTCAGGCCAGGGGTATGGCTGTGATTTTGAACTGTGGAAGCAAGCAGCTGCTGGGGGCTCTGTTTGGGCGGCACCAGGCCAACCTGCCCCCATCTGACTTACCCTGGTCTGTTCAGCCATTCTCGGGTCCAAGCTTAACTGCAGCTTTTGATCTCTTTAGAGATTTATCTATGGCCTCTGAAATATGGCCAATAAATGGGCGTGTATAGCTGAGCCAGAGGTGGCTTGTGGGTATGGCTCTCACAGACCTACCTTTTTAGTCATTTCATTTCTTGGCAAACCTCTGGCCAAAGGCACAGTGGCAGTTTTGGGGTATAGGAAGCCTGAAGGCACCATCAGGCTGCTGGTACATTTGTCCTGCAAGTACAGGTTGACCTGCTGGCGGCACCATACCCCCATGAGCTTTTATTTTTTAAAGAAAAAAGACTCCTAGCAGTTCCCTGGAACTCCATCTGAAATGTTTGGGTTTTGACTGCACCTCCACATAAATAATATATTTTTATCATTGTGAAATTGAATTTGGTTCATATAAAATGCTGTTTTCTTAGAAATAGTTAAATTAGCATTTTGTGCCATATTGCCAATTGCAAATTTTGCTCTTTGAGGCAGTTTATAGAGTATGTTATGCTTTTAACTCTTTTACAAAGTTAATTATAGTTTTAAATGTTACTAGAAATACATCACTTCTTCTTGCTTTATCTTTATTATATGCATTTGGGCAAATCATTGGTTTTCTTTATTATAACTTCAAAAGACCCCTTGAACCCCTTTGTTGTTTTCTCCTGAGTGAATAACTTTTAACTAATTTGGCACATGAGTCCCAGCATAATCAGGAAGTTGGAGCCCTTAGTAATCAGCCTTCCTAATTAGCACACAGGCTGAGGCCGGAAATGGCAACAATCTATTGTTAACTGTTAACTTCACAATGTCTCAGATATAGGCGGAAGTGAAGTGTTCCAGAAACCTCTCCATTCCCTTTTAAGGTTTGGTCACATTCTAATGGAAACACTCTGTTTTCTATCACCATGCAGTGCTCAGGAGATGTTCCTTGCTCAAGGCCACCCCTACTGATGCTTAAGGGACTTTGCTGGGGATCAAACCTGGAATCTTTATGTGTAAAACATGTTTTCCAGATTTGGAGCAATCTCCCTGGCTCCTTTCATGAACATAGATTGGGCTTTTTTTAGGGGAGCACAGAGAGGCTACTGTCCTCCCAGTAGTGCTCCAGGGGTCCTAGGTGGCACTCCCTATGATTCCTGGCCAACCCAATGGGACAGTTGAATGTCATGGTTGGGGCTCTGTGCTGGGCAGGGGGGTGCAGGGGTCCGTATGGTACCAGGTTTCGAACCTGAGCTGTTACCCTGCATGACAGTCTCCTTTGAACTAGCCAATTTTGGAATTTTAATGAAGTCAAATGAACACAACTTCTTCAAACTTAAAATTTAAATATCAAGCCAACTGAGGAAAATGAGGTTATAAATATAATTTATATTTAAAATATAAAGTAATTCTTATTAGACGCCAATTATTGTCACATTAAAGTGTCATTACTTTACTTGAAGACAGCTAACTATTTTACTAGATATAAAATAGGTATTTCTAAATAAACACTGAATAGTTAAAAAGTTTATTCCTGTTCTGTCATGACCACAGTTAATAGATATACTGAGCCTATCTTTAAATGACAGTGATAGGAAAATAATAAAGGCAAAAATCTCATTGAATATGGGTAAATAATTTCAAAGCATATTGACATAGCAAAGTTATTTCCTCCTAAACTGTGAAGGAAAACTAAAACTATAAACTATGTCATTGAATAAAATTCCTGGATATTTTCAAACAGCATCCTAATTGGTTTTTGTTTGTTTGTTTGTTTGTTTGTTTGTTTAACTTTATTTTTATTTTTAATGAATCACCATGAGGTACAGTTACAGGCTTACATACTTTCGTGATTATGTTTCAGTCATACACTGATCGAGTACCCATCTTTCCACCAGTGCCCATTCTCCATCACCAGTGATCCCAGTATCACTCCCACCACCCACCAGCCCCACCCCTCTGAGGCATGCATATTCTTTTACTCTCTCTCTCCCTTTGGGTGTTATGGTTTAAACAGCATGCTAATTGTGCCTAGTATTTATATAAGAGTAAATTTTTGTTATTGGTCATAATGGTATGATTTCAGTTAAAAAGTCTATGATGGTGGAGAGATTTGAAACCTTGAAGAGTACTACATGTGAAGGATATTCTTGAAAATTTAATTTTAATTTGATAAATAAAAAGATAAGTGCCTGAGTGAATATAATACTGAAATAATACAGCTAATGTCTCTGCACAGTTTTGTTTATCAGGGCCAGTGAGATAATACAGGAGGCAAGGTGCTTGCTTTGCATGCGTCCCACCCCAACGTGGGGTCTGCCTATGATTTTCCACACAAACACCCTCTTCTGTCTGCTCTGCTCAAGGTTTATTCCTAGCTCAGTGCTCAAGTATCTTCCTGGCAGTGCTCAGGGGACAGATGTGGTACCAGGGATTGAACCCAGGTTGCTCACATGCAAGGCAAGTGTCTCACCTGCCTTACTGTTCTCTATTCTCAAGTGCCCATAGTCTTTGAGCACTGACAGAAGCCTTTTCAGAGCACCGATCCAGGAATAGCCTCTAGCAGGACAGGCGTGCACCCTCCCCCAAGAAAACGAACAGCAACTCATAGAACTGTTAGTGAATGTTAGAGAAGTCTTTGTTTAGTAGTCTTTTTCTCATGCTAATGGGTCTTGATCTTAAAGGATTTTGAAATCAAGTGTTTATATTCAAGTTAAAGAGATTCATTTACTAAAGACTTTCTCAGCATCTTTGGGTGGCTCCATGGCTTATCATTCTAAAAGAATAGTGATTTTCTTGAGCACAACAGCATTTCTTCTGCACTATTTCCATATCATGGCTCCCAGTTTGGGAAATACTGGACAAATCCATGAATCAGTTCTACTCAGAGTGTGGACTGATGCTTAGTTCATAAGCGGTCTACCACAGATTGTTGGGATGCATTCAAAAGTTGAAAATAAGCAATTAAAATAGTGTATAGCAATTAAACATAGATCATCTAGGCAAGTGGTTAGTAAATCTTGTGTTGAGTTGTTGAATACAATAGAAGTCAATTGTGGTACTATTTGGGTTTTGTAGTGGTTTCATGTGGAAGTTCACAGTAGTCAGGCTCACTAGGATCATTCCTAGTGGATTGGAAGGGAAAAAAAGTTCTTTGACACAGATAGGTTGGCAAACATTGCTCTAAATAAAGTTCCTTCTATTGTCTTGACCTCTGTTCATCTCTTACAATGAATATAGGTAGTGTATTAACACCTAAGAGCTGGAGCGATAGCACAGCGGTAGGGCGTTCGCCTTTCACGCAGCCGACCCGTGTTTGATTCCTCTGCCCCTCTCAGAGAGTCCGGTAAGCTACCGAGAGTATCGAGCCCGCACAGCAGAGCCTGGCAAGCTACCATTGGTATATTGGATATGCCAAAGACAGTAACAACAAGTCTCACAATGAGAGACGTTACTCGTGCCCGCTCGAACAAATCGATGAGCAATGGGATGACAGTGATTAACACCTAAAAATGCATAGTTTATTTAACATAAAGAATGTTACAAAATTAAATTCAGGCAACAGGTTATGATTTTTATTTGCTTCTAAGAAGACCTTAAAACCAAATGTTGATCAGTTTTAGAATATGAAGTATTTTGTAATTATTCTATTGTTTTAAGTGATTATTTCAGTCCTGAACTGCATACTTTAAAGGCACACCTACAGTTCCTATTTCCTCCTGTTCAGCTGTAATCAGCTTTTATTATGGTTTATGTTAAGTATTTAACATTTTTCTTATTTTCCAAGTTTCTGCTTTCTTTAAAATGTATAAGGAATTTTTTTCACCAGTATTTTGTAGATTGCAATGCCATTATTTCTCAATGATTTGTATAGAAAGTGTTAAGTTTGAGCAGGAGGCAGCGAGATAGTATAGGATGTAGGACAATTGCCTTGCACTTAGACTACCCAGTTTGATACCTGGCACTGCATGTGATCACTTGAGCACCATCCGGAATTGCCCATAAACATAGAGCCAGGAGTAAGTCTGAACATTGCTGGGTGTGCCTGGAAAACCAAAAAGAGAAGAAAAGAAAGGAATTGAATTTGACTCTAAAATTAAGTGTGATACCATTGCACTGGATAGCGTGTGCCTCTCTCACACTTGGGACTAAAGAAGTTTTTCTGTAGTCAGTAAGGGATGTATTCAGAGATATACATGGAGAATGAAATAGCATAAAATCTGTAGTTTCTGAACCAAGAACTTTCATCTTATTGTGCTTTATAAATGATAGCTGTATGCAAAGACCAACAGAATAAATCCTGTAAAAGGAAATGGAGAAAAAAGAAGAAGTGATATAAAATATGTACAAGTACATGCATGCCCTATCTGCAAGAGCATCTTAAAATAGTTCAGTCATAAAAGAACTCTGAAGTTGAATATCAGGATACCTGCACTTGTTTTATTTCATTATTGATTGATTGATTTGGATTTTGGAGTCCCTCCCAGCAGTGCACAGGGCTTACTCCTGACTCCATGCTCTGGGATCACTCCTGGTGGATTCAGGATGACATACGAGGTATTGAGGGATGCAAGACAAGCTCCTTACCCCTGTATTATCTCTGATCCCCGCCTGCATTCATTTAAAAATCAAATAGAGATAGTAGCATTTCCACTCTTCTCCTGTGCTTCCTGTTTACATACCCTTCTTAAAAGTCTTCAAGAGAAGAAAATGAGAAAAATGCAAAACTTTCAAACAGTGCACTGACTCCTGGGTGCAAGTGCCACATTCTGAGCCTGTACCCCCAGACTGGGCACCACCAGGTATCACAGCAGCCCTCACCACCCTCTCTGCTAGGAGCGACTCCTATTGAAAAATAATGTACTTAAATATCCTAATTGGAGTTTCTAACAATACAGGAGTCAAAGTGTTCTTTATGCTTTGTTTTACTTTGATGTTTGACTTTGGGGGCCACACCTTGGGTGCTCAGAAGACTGAGCTTGAGTTGAACTAAAGAACATGCAGTGCCAGGGATTGGACCCTGGCTTCCTTCATGCAAAGCAAGCTCTCAACCTGTTCAGCTACCTCTCTGGTCCCTTTACTGTACTTTCAAAATAAGGTCAAGCAAATGTAGATAGCCTTGATGTTTGAAGTATTTAGTACTGAGCTTCATATAATTGCCTGTTCTAAGTCAAAAGTAAGGGTGGTACAGTGCGGGGGCGGGGTGGGGGGTGGATTAGTTTAAAAGATAGGACTTCAAATTTTGGATTTTGGGATGACTGATAGAGTGATCCTTCAAATAAATATTCCAATTGTGTTCAGTGTTTTGTAGCCACAAATTTCCAAATTGTTAAAAGGAGAGAGAAATGAAATAAATTATTATATCCAAAGCCCCATTTTTAGATGATCTCGAATTAGAGATCTACTGGTTAATACTACAAAATAATTTAAAAATGGACCACAAGATGGCGTTTGTGGCTAATGAGTGCCTTTGTGTGAACGTGCAGTCTAGTATTCTGTGTGTAAACTTACTGCTTACAATCTTGAGAGAGATATAAAACCCTTTAGGGAGGAATCTTAAATCTTGGGGGCTTTTTGTTATCAATAATTTCTGACATTACAAGTTGGCCATTGATTCTTTGATAATGAATTTAAACTTTCCAAAAAATGAAAGTGAAAAAAGAAATTTTTAGCTACTAGCAACTATAGCTCAAATATCTTTCTGGATTGATTACATTTCAGAATTTCAAAAAATAATAATAATCTCCTGAAATTTTTTTGCTATTGCTTTAAATTTAGGGTTAGATAATAAACAGTAATTGCTAAAAGTGTTGCTAAAATTGTAGGCCTGGCCTACAATTTTTATAATGGAATTCATTTTGCAGTGATATTTGTCCTGTGTAGAGATACTAGCTATTGTTACCTCAAATATAGGTGATATTGTTTGTGGCTAAGTTTATTGCCCACAAGCTATATCCAATGCCATTCTTATTTGGAGAAACCCTACTCATATTTCTAATCTCTAATTTACTGAGATGATATTATCATGATACTTTCTAAAAGGTACTTTTAGTGTTGTAGGAAAAACTAACCTTTGACTTAATATGGGAATTTCTGCATTTTTTTTTTTTTTTTTTGCTTTTTGGGTCACACCAGGCAATGCACAGGGGTCACTCCTGGCTCTGCACTCAGGAATTACCCCTGGCAGTGCTCAGGGGACCGTATGGGATGCTGGGAATTGAACCCTGGTCAGCCGCATATGCCCTACCCGCTGTGCTCCAGCCCCCATGGGAATTTCTGCTTTTAGATGATTTCTTTCTAATTCCTTATTATTATTATTATTATTATTATTGTTATTGTTATTTTTATTTTATTAAACAACCGTGAGACAGTTACAAGCTTTCATGTTTGGGTTACAATCTCACAATGATCAAACACCCATCCCTCCACCAGTGCAATTCCCCACCACCAATATCCCGGGTGTACCCCCCCTTTCCCACCCTCCCCCTGCCTGTATGGCAGACAATATTCCCCATACTCTCTCTCTATTTTTGGGCATTATGGCTTGCAACACAGACACTGAGAGGTCATCATGTTTGGTCCATTATCTACTTTCGGCATACATCTCTCATCCCGACCGATTCCCCCAGCCATCATTTCCTTAGTGATCCCTTCTCTATTTCATTTGCCTTCTCCCCTCCACTCATGAAGCAGGCTTCCAGCTATAGGGAAATCCTCCTGGCCTTTGTATCTACTGTCCTTGGGTGTCAGCCTCATGTGATATTATTTTATAAGCCACAAATGAGTACAGTCTTTCTATGTCTGTCCCTCTTTTTCTGACTCATTTCACTTAGCATGATCCTCTCCATGTCTCTCCATTTATAAGCAAATTTCATGACTTCGTCTCTCCTAACAGTTGCATAGTATTCCATTGTGTAGCTGTACCAAAGTTTCTTTATCCAGTCATCTGTTTTAGGGCACTATGGTTGTTTTGAGATTTTGGCTATTATGAACAGTGCTGCAATGAATATATAGGTACAGATGTCATTTCTACTGTGCTTTTTTGCATCCTTGGGATATGTTCCCAGAAGTGGTATTGCGGGGTCATATGGAAGCTCAATTTGTAGTTTTTGAAGGACTGACCATATTGTTTTCCAGAAAGGCTGGACCAGTCGACATTCCCACCAACAGTGAAAGTGCATCTATTATGGGAATTTCTTAGTAAGAAATTCTTAGTAAGAGATTCTATATTTAATATACTATATTACAAAATGTCCATGATGAGGATTATTTTTATTATACTTTATAATAATATGCATCATTGTTATTATTTTAACCAAATTTGTTTTTATTTATTTTCTATAAAATTGTGTAATTGAGCACACACACACAAAAATGTTAGGTTTACTGAAGTTCTGCCCTTTATCGAGCCACGCTGAGCAAGGCAAATTTACAAATAATATTTTCATAGATATAATATAGGTAATATCTAATTAATTTGACCTTGTTTAATTGGGACAAACTAAATTTTTGGCTAGCTGTTTCCATGAAGAGAATTGGAGATACCAAACATAACGTTGGCTTATCATATATGTGGAAAATGAAGTATATATTTTAGTGAATCTTAATATATTAATTTATAAATTATTAAAAAATAATAGCACCTATATCACAGATTAAATGATATTAAAATATTTATGTTTTAGATATATTAAATGGAATAAATAAAATTCCTGGAAGCAAAATTAAGTAGTCCTAGTAAGTCAGTAAAAATGTTTTTTGGAAACTTTCATACTTAAAATTATTTTTCCATGAATCACAAGTACCTTACTCTTTAGGCTGTTGCTTATTATATTTGGACCTGATTGCAATTTAGAAAATATATTGCAAGACTACTTAATAGTTGTGTACAAATAAATAAATAAAATCTATGTAAAGTTACTAAGCTAACATCTAGAACATAAAAAGGTTTCCATAGTATGGACTAGGAGGGTTATTAGTAATTACTATTACTAATAGTAATGACTGAAAAATATTTCTTAGCTTATGAATTTCATTTCATAATTTTATCTATATTTTTATTGTTTTACAGATATCAAATGGTATTTATATTGATAATTATCTTTTAAGTATCAAATATTGAGGAGAGAGATAAAAATATGAGGTTTACCGAAGTTCTGCTCTTTATCAAGCCAAGCTGAACAAGGCAAATTACAAATAATATATTTTGACAACGATCACTTGTCAGCTTCTTATGGTTGTAATTAATTCCGGGAAACCCTCTTTAGCAGGTCTAAGGTGCAAACTGATGGCACTCACAATTTATTTCCTTATTTTGGTTGAGCTAGAGGTTCGGAAAGAAGAAATTTCCCTGAAGTCATAGAACAGGACCCAACCTTTCTCTACTCCACCAAGTTGAAAAAATAGTAACTCTTAAATGCAGAAACTTACATTGGGAGTTATATCTGTAGAAACATTATTTTGTCATCATTTCGTTCATTGTTTAAAAACTTGTTCACATCTGTTGTGAGCTTACTAACTAATTATGAGAATTAAATAGGTTTATTTTTCCTGATGGCAAAGTGTCCCAGCAACTTTGCCCAAGGAGCAAGGATTTACTTTTAAAAAGTGTTGGCATTGAAACTTAAATTGCCAAGCATTTGTATTTGAGAAAGATTTACATTTGTGTGCAGTGACAAAAGAGCTTTTATTTACCTTTTGGTCTGCTTGCCCTAGCAACCCTTCAGCTTTTTGTTTGTTTGTTTGTTCTTGTCTTTTTAAATAGAAAATTTCTTCTTCGTGGGCTGGAGTGATAGTACAGTGGGTAGGGCATGTGTCTTGACCAAGCTGGCCCGGTAGTCCCCAGCCCCACCAGGAGAAATTCCAAAATTCCTGAATGTAGACCAAGAAGTAATTCCTGAGCATCACCAGGTGTAACCCAAAAAGATAGAAAAGAACAGAAAATTTTCTTTGGTACTTTGAGTATATAATTGCCACCCCCCCATTTTTCTTGCAGCACCAGCATGGTTTAGAATACTGTTAATAATAGTTCCGACACCTACGAGTACCCTAGACCTTCCACCCCTGTCTTAAGGACTCCTCCAATCGGACACCTTCCCCTGGGTCAGCTCAGTTGTGTACATCAGCTCTCTAGTTAAGTTGCTCCTTTCCTCAGCTTCTTCATACCCTGCATATGAGAGAGAATGTTCTGTATCTGTCCCTCTCCTGACTGACTTCACTCACCAAGTGAGTCTCCAGTTCTATCCACACCGAGGCACATGGTTTCTTTCCTTCTTTCTTTCTTTCTTTCTTTCTTTCTTTCTTTCTTTCTTTCTTTCTTTCTTTCTTTCTTTCTTTCTTTCTTTCTTTCTTTCTTTCTTTCTTTCTTTCTTCTTCCTTCCTTCCTTCCTTCCTTCCTTCCTTCCTTCCTTCCTTCCTTCCTTCCTTCCTTCCTTCCTTCCTTCCTCTTTCTTTCTTTCTTTCTTTCTTTCTTTCTTTCTTTCTTTCTTTCTTTCTTGTTTTTTATTAGTGAATCACCGTGAGGTACAGTTACAGACTTACAAACTTTTGTGCTTGTGTTTTAGTCATACAATGGTCGAGTACCCATCCCTCCAGCAGTGCCCATTCTCCACTACTGATGGTCCATGCATCCCTCCCACTACCCCCACCCCACCTCTGTGGCAGGGCATTCCCTTTTACTCTCTCTCTCTCTCTCCTTTTGGGTGTTGTGGTTTGAAGTAGAGGTATTAAGTGGCCATCATGTTCCATCTACTTTCAGTCTGCATCTCCCATCCCGAGCGGGCCCCCCTAGCACCCTTTACTTGGTGATCCCCTCTCTATCTGAGCTTCTTTTTCCCCCAGCATGTGAGGCCGGCTTCCAAGCTGTGGAATAGTCCTCCTGGTCCTTATCTCTACTATCCTTAGGTGTTAGTCTCCCATTCTGTTACTTTATATTCCACAAATGAGTGCAGTCTTTCCATGTCTGTCCCTCTCTTTCTGACTCATTTCACTGGTTTCTTCTTTTCTGACCGATGACCTGTCTCTCTTTCTTACCCCTACATCTTTGTTTCTGTCTTTTTTTTTTCCCTCTCAGTTCCACCCTTCAAAGAGAAGCTACAGTTTGGAGATGTGGGCTGCAAACTAGAGCTACCTGTGGAAACATGCTCTGGATTCTTAATGAAAGAGGCTTTTGATAAACTGGTTTCCCAGTCAGCCAGCATCCTGCCATAGAGGATGAACAGCATTTTATTGGATTGTTGATATTTGATTGTTACTGCAGTGAGAAGTAGGAAACATGGGAGGGAAGAGTACTAGGGGCACTAGGAAGCAGCATCCTTAACTGATCTATCACATTATCAAATGATTGATATGAATGGAATATTAGGGCACAAATTGGAATCCCTGTTGTTTTTCTCATGCTAATAAAATCTAAAATTGGAGTTGATTGATAGGCCAATACTATTAAATGTCACCCCAACAGTGCTGCTGAGTATTTTTTATTATTACTTTAACTCTAATAGATATTAGCTTGCTTCAGTAATTGAAATGGTTTAAAGTAGCAAAACAATATCACTTGGTGGGTCTAGAAGCCAAATCACAAATAGGAATACATTTGGGGGATGGCGAGAAGACATACCCAGCAGTGCTTGTGGTGACATGTGGTACCAGTGACGGATACAGGGACACATATAATTTTGTAAGGTTGTGCTTTAAATAAGCTGTAAATAAGTCCTAAGTAGAAATATCTTTTGAAAAATATGTTATTGTTGTAAATAAATGTCAGCCATCTTAGGATTTGATTTCTTTTGTTTTGCTTTGATGATTCTTGATATCCTTTAGTTGTCCCAAATTCTGGACATCCTCAGTTAAATTGTGGAACTATGTAGTATCAACAGTTCATTTCTTAATATTTTATTTAGTTTTTCACATTCAAAGCAAGAGTAGAGAGAAATTTAAAGGATTCTAATAACCAGTTTCATTTTTAAGTTTTTTTGTTTGTTTTATGTTTTCTATGAGGGCTCATCCGGCTGTGCTTAGGTCTTATTCCTGGCTCTGTGCTCAGAGATCACTTATGGCAGACCTGGGGGACCATATGTGGTGTCCAGGATTAAACCCAGGTCATCCTTCCACTGAGATAGTTTAGTGGGCGGAGTGCATGCTTTGCATACAGGATCAGGGATCTCCAGCAACACGTGGTTCCCTAAGTATGGCTGGGAGTGACCCCAAACATGATGCCAGGAGTAGCTCCCAAGCCCTGTTGTAATGGACACAGATGTTCAGATTTTGACCTCAAGTAGTGAAAATTGATAGCTACTGCCAGGCACCTCCCCTTAAACAGAACTTAAACAGTACTGCCACTTAAAAAAAAAAAAATAAAATGCCTGACCAAGTATTTTTCTCATTATATGGCAGTTGTCTTATTATTTCAGTTGTCATTTGATGCTAATGGCCTATAGTCCTAATCGAAAACATTTTTCAGATGGTCAGATAATTTCCTACTGTTCTATTGAAACTGTTGTTTGACTTATAGTATACATTTCAGAAATGAAAATGTTCATGCGTAACACTAATCATCAGGAATGGCTACTGAATATCTTCCTTAAATGCTTATTAAACTAGGGAGGTGACACAGAAATAGGATAACCAGGGAAGTTTATTCACGTGAGGAATAAATGCAATGTTGGGTGCAATTTAGATTGCTTATCTGGCAGAGTGTTAAGTAAGTAGCCTGCTTAGAATTTCAGTTTGAATTTTTATCTTGAGGATGTTCAGAAGTTTACTTAAGTGATAGCTTGACAGTGTTGTGGAAAAGATAGGCTATCTCCTGAATCCAGTAATTGCTATAGGCCACACTTCAGGATTACCAGATAGGCGATTGTGTGTAGATTTGCAGTGCTGAGGCCAGAGAGCTATAGTAGAATGCTTCTTGCAGCCTTCCTCCAGTGTGAAATATGATTCTATTCCCTTACTATCAACCCTTCAACCCCAGTTAATTTCTTTAACTGTGGATAATTTTAAAGTTTAATTTAATTTTTATATTTCCTTCTTTAGTATCACTATTTGGTAAAAGAATTAAATCTAGGAAACTATTCTATAGTTTATTTTCTTGATAACAAAATCTTGAAATACAAATATCAGCTGATATTTACAGTATCTGTATATGGTGTTAGCTATAGGTGTTTAGTAAAAGTTCTTCAGATTATGGAAGTTCTCTTACATTCCAGATTAGCTGGTAATATTTTTCATCAGAAATCCACACTGTAATTTGAAAATGTCTTTTCTGTATTTTGAGATATTTTAAATAACACTGTAGCACTGTAGCACTGTCGTCCCGTTGTTCATCGATTTGCTTGAGGGGGCACCAGTAACGTCTCCATTGTGAGACTTGTTGCTACTGTTTTTGGCATATCAAATATGCCATAGGGAGCTTGCCAGGCTCTGCTGTGCGAGCGGGATACTCTAGGTAGCTTGCCAGGCTCTCCAAGAGGGAAGGAGGAATCGAATCCGGGTCCGCCACGTGCAAGGCAAATGCCCTACTCGCTGTGCTGTTGCTCCAGCCATTTTGAATAAGATACTATATAATATATTCGGTTATATTGAGGTCCTAAAGTTAATCTAGTCTTATATTCCTGGGGTAAGCCTTATTTTATCATGCTGTGTAGATTGTTGATTTTGATCAACAATAAAAAAATTGCTAAAAGTTGTAAACTTTTGCTTTCATATTTATGAGGAACATTGTCCTATAGTTTTCTTTTGTAATATCTTTGCTTTTGTCAAGTTTACAAGTATGTTTGTGTCTTTAATTTTTTGGAAGACTTTGTGTAGAGTTAAGATTTATTTTTTAAGTGTTTGACAGAATTCAACAGTGAAGACAGTTGAACCTGGAGATTTCTTGGTGGGATGATATTCAATTCATATTCGAATTCATTTAACTTATTTATTCTGGAGTAAGTTTTGGTCGTGCATGTCTTCTACAGAATTGGTTCATTTCTTTTAAGGTTTTTGAATACTACTGTATAAAGTTCTTCATAAATTTTCTACATTTTTTCAATCAATGTGATCTGAAATGATTCATTCCTAACAGTTGATTTTTGTGTTCTCTCTTGTTTTTGTGATTAATCTTTTAAAAAGAGACTATTTTAAATTCATTAGGATTTTTTATTTGTGGAGCTATAGCACAGTGGGTAGGGCGTTTGCCTTGCATGCAGCCGACCCAAGTTCAATTCCTCCACCCCTCTAGGAGAGCCTGGCAAGCTACTGAGAGTATTCTGCCCTCACAGCAGAGCCTGGCAAGCTCCAGTAACAAGTCTCACAATGAAGATGTTACTGGTGCCCGCTCCAGCAAATTGATGAACAATGGGGACAACAGTGCTGGAGTGCATATTTGTTTAGTGGCCACACTCGAGGGACCAAATGGGGTTTGAGCCCAAGGACCAAACACAAGTGCAAAGCAAATGCCTTGCCTGCCTGTGCTATCCAGCCCCTCTAGAATGTTCTTCAATCTGTATGTTTTTTTTCAGCTTACTTTGAATTTCATTTGTCCTTTCTCAGTTTTGTAAGATGTTGGGAGGGGTCATACCTGGCAATGATGGCTATGGCTTTTTTCAGTTTTTAAGGGATTAGGCATTTGGTGCTATAAATTTCTCTCCATCTACTGTTTTATTACAAATTTCTGATATGTTGTGTTCCTATTTTTATTTTGTTCAAAATACACCCTCAACTTCCATATGAGTTATTTTTTTGACACAAAGACTTATTTATATGTGTATCCTGTTTGAATTTCACATATTTTGCAATTGTTCATTGATCTTTTTCTTGTTGAGTTCTAATTTGATTACAGGATATTTGGAGAAAAAACTTTGAGTCACTTTAAATTTTATTAAGATAAAACTTAAAGTATAATTTGTTATGGTAAATTGTATGTGTGTACATAAAAAATATTTCCTTTATTCTGTAGATATCAACTAAGTAAATTTAATTGATAGTAGTGTTCAAATTTGCTTTATCTTTGATGATTGTATGTCCAAATGTTCTATTAATTTTTAGACAGGTGGATCAAAATTAATTATAATAGTGGATTTTTCTTTCTTCCTGTATTTCAATTTGTGTTTCATGTGTTTTGAAACTCATTCAATGTAATAGCATTGTAAATTGTGTTCTCAAGATGAATTGGCTGCCTTATCATTATGAAATGACTTTTATCTCTGATAATAATCTGCCCTGATATACTTTGATATTAAGGTTGCTGCTTTAGCTTTCTTTGCACAAGCATAGCATGGTGTATATATATATATATATATATACACACACATATACATATGTATATATATATATATATTTATTGAATCACCATGTGGAAAGTTACAAAGTTCTCAGGTTTATGTCTCAGTTATACAATATTCAAACACCCATCCCTTCACCAGTGCCCATATTCCACCACCAAATACCCCAGTATACCTCCCACCCCCGCCCCCCACCCCCAACTGCATAACTGATGAATTTCACTTCATTTTCTCTTTACCTTGATTACATTCCATATTTCAACACAAAACTCACTATTGTTGTTGGAGTTTCCCCCCAAGAAAGACAGCCCTACTACCAAGGAAGCATTTGATAATTAGTTTTCCATTGCTGAGAATGAAGAGATATGTAGCCCCACTGCTCCAAGTACATAACTCTTTTTTTTTCCCTTTTTCCTTTTCCTTTTTTTTTTTCCCTCATCCCCCTTCCCACACCTCATAGTATGGTGGACGCCACGCCGCGCTTCTCCCTGAAAATGGGAAACAACCGGGAAAGAGGAATATTTCCTCTTCTCAGCCGGCGTGGGGCTTTTGCTTAGTTCACAGTCCAGAGAAATGGCTGCTACTTGGATTACCTTCAATATTTCTACAAAAAACTCACTGTTATTATTTGGAGTTTCCCCCCAAGTCAGACCTGCTAAAAAGGAACCGTTTCACATTGCTGACAATTAAGAGATGTTAAGTTGCACGGCCGCACGGTTTTGGATTTCTGTATAAAGTTCAGGGAAAATTCTGCCAGAAATTGCATAGCCCATCTCACAGTCCCAGTGCATTGCTGTAAGAAGCTGCGCTGGATGCCCAAATGTGTTAGGTCTCTGGAATCAAAGTCTTTAGGCGCAGAGGGTCCCACAGTATATATTTTTATCATCCTAGTTTATTAGTGTCGCTTGATACTTAAAGTATAATGTTGTATAAATGAGCATAAAAAGGGTCTTTTAATTTAATCCATGTCTTTTTCTAGAATATTTATATTGCAATAAATATAATTTAATATGTACATTGGTTTGTTGTAACCTTTACATTTAGAATTGATATTCTTATATTTGAGTCTGTTAGCTTACTATGTATTCTAAATATTTCCCCTCTGCCACCCCTTATTTCTCATTTTGCTAGCTTTTGAATGATAACTTTGCAAAGTTCATGAGATCTTTTTGTCAGTATATTAGGTATAACTTGGTTTTATTAGTTTGACGGTCACTTTCAATGGTTCAGTGTATATTCTTTCAGTCTGTCTTCAAATAATATGCTATATCACTTACCATTTAGAAACTTACAATTAAATTGTTTTATTTCTTATGCCTTTATATTATTTTTGCTTCATATTTTAGCCATATTAAATGGCTAAATATATGTATATATTCAGCCATGTATAAATATATATATTTTAGCCACACAAATTGCCTTTGTATGTGTGTATAAGCATGCAAAATAGTAACAAGCTCTTGTTACTATTATTATATATTAAGTAGCCAGTTATATCTTAGATAGTTTTAAATAATAAAAATATATATTTATTTATATATTGCCCATGCACTTACCAAGTCTTTGCTTTCTTTCACCACTGAAAAAATGTTGCTCTGCTCTCTTCTTGAACACATTATTTCAAACAAGATATCTTGTGATTTATATCTTTCTTCCTCTATTTATAACATATGAGCTGTTATCATTATCTTTTAAGATAAACTTCATACATATAACTGAGACCTGGCCAGTAGGATCTGTCCTAAACAGAATCATAAAACAGGTCACATTTTTGCACACCTGTCTTCACTATTCTCAGTTCCTCCTGATCTACCTTTGTTCCCACACATTCCTAATGAATACTCACTACGTGGGCACAACAGATCTTCATAGTACAAATGTGTGTGTGTGTGTGTGTGTGTGTGTGTGTGTGTGTGTGTGTGTGTGGTGCCAGAGATCAAAGCCAGATGCCATTCACACTAGGTATGAGCTACTGAACCACTTCCCCAGCCTACTATTTTCTTTTTTAATTGTGGTCTTATTTTGTGGTATTTTGCATGATTGTTTGTATTTATTTTGTAAATTTCGTTTTCACATCACTCTAATGGTAAGTACTCTCATGCACTTAATTTACAACTGAGGACACTATAATAGAGGAAATTCAGATTTGAATGAGAAGGTACCTTTGTCTTACCATTTGGGCTGACATCTGACACCAGCTTCCTTAAATGCAGGTGGTCTTTCTCTCTGTCTTAGTGCTGTCTTCTCCTCGGACTGTGGATGCTAGCCCATGTTATCTTTGAATCTTTGTCTCCGCCCCTGTTTAGCAATAGTATTTATCATTCACAGTTAAAACATGTAGAAAATGTCAAGGACCCTGGCAACTGACAGGAGAGAGGGGAAGGGCAGCTTGATCAAAGTACAGCTATTTAATGATGTAGTAATATTCTAACGCTGAAAGTGGATTATTATTGATCTCATGGTGTGTTTCCTTTATTCAGTGCCTTGCTACGTGGGAATCCTTTCTTTCCTCACAGACCAACCTCCACATGGAAGAAGCCTCTGAAGATAAACCTTAATCCTATTAAGGACTTGTGTGTGATCTTTGGAGAAAAGCATCTATTAACCAAAGTTATTTTTTTTGAACGAACTGTGTCCTTGATTCTGTAGATGAAATGTTTTGCAACTATTTGGAAAACCAACATCTTGAAACTCAGGTATTCCAGATTATTGTCACATAGCTATATACCTATATAAAGAGATAGATATATAAACTAAACCTATTTTAGTTTTAATTGTTTTCTTAAAGTTTTGTGCCAATACTTTCATATAGAAGGTTGGTTTTTTTTCAATGTCTATGGAACATGTCATTTTACATATATTGTAAAGACTCGGTTTTAATAAGAAGTTTAATACGCAACAACTGGCTGTGGTTTGTTCTTTTCTTTACTGGCAGCACAAACCTTTAAAGAAAATTATGATCCGTAGTCACAGTGTTTTCCTTAATGGCTGTATCAAGACACTTTCCCACCAACTGTGAATAATGATTCCCTGGCCTCCACCTCCTCTTAGCACACATTCTTTTATTTCTGAATGCTAGCCATTTTTATAGGGGTGAGGTGACCCTCACTTTTGTTTGGGTTTGTATTTTCCTAAAAGAGAAGTGATGGACAACTTTTTCTGTGCTTCCTAGTCAAACACTCACTGAACAGAGAACTGGGAATGTCGGTTAGATGATTGTAACACATGCCTGGCACATGTGAGATTTTGAATTTGATCCTGGTTACCACGTGACCCCAAGCACCACTGGGTTGGGCCTGCATGTGCCCCATTACCACTGGATGGCCCTGGCGATAACCAGTAGTGCACAGGCCGAGTAGCACAGCACTGACCTTGGCACTGGACAGACCGAGAATCACCCCACAGCACCACTGAGCATGACCCCTATAAAAACTAAACAGATGCTTTATATATTCAGTTATTTTCAATTCTGAAATACTGAAAAATACAAAATTTCTAGTACGAAGATTAGGCATCTCCATGTTTATTGGAGCACAATTACAGTAAAGACGAGCTGGAAACAACCTTTCCGCCTTTCCGCAGATATTACAAAAAGTTATGTACATATACAAATACACACACACTTTTTAAAAATGATGAAATCCTGCCATTTGCAACGATATGGGCTGATAGAAGGAAGTATGCTTTGTTAAACGTCAGATGCAAAAAGAAATACTATGTGATTTCACTCGTGTGTATATATAGAAAACAGAAGATGAACTAAATAATATAAAATAAGAGTTTAGATGATAAGGTCATGTAATGGTTACCAGAAGGAAAAGGGGAAAGATGAATGCAGCTGGGCTGCATAAACGTTCCAGTGCCTCTGACGTCTATAAATAAAGTTGAGAGGAATCCAAAGAGTACAAGAGTGGCGGGATATTTTGATGAACATTTTACTATATTGTTCTTTCTACAGCTGCTTCTCCCGGAAAGGAGCATAAAATGAGGCCCCCATAACCATGCCACTGAACTCCAAACCAGGGCTGCCCCAGAGGGGGGCGGGTGAGAGCTCTCCCCACCCAAAGGGACCCAGCCCTGACAGCCGACCTCCACTAACCAAATGCCGCCACACCCCAGGCCACTTTCCAAACACTCGGATTGAGCCTCACGCATGAGTGAACATATTCCTGGACACATCATCATAAAGGGAAATGTATATATGTGTATATATATGTATATGTATGTATGTATATATATATATATATATATATATATATCTTGGAGAGCCTGGCAAGCTACCAAGATTATCCCACCCGCATGGAATAGCCTGGCAAGCTACCTGTGGCGTATTCGATATGCCAAATATAGTAACAATAACAGGTCTCATTCCCCTGACCCTGAAAGAGATTCCAATCATTGGGAAAAATGAGTAAGGAGAGGCTGCTGAAATCTCAGGGTTGGGACGAATGGAGATGTTATGGTGCCTGCTCGGTAAATCGATGACAGTGATATACAGTGATATTCCACTTATCTTTAGTTGTGATTTCCTTGGGGTTTTGGGGGTGTTTTTTTTTTTTTAGAGAACATTTTGTTTATTTCTTCAGATTTTTTGCATAGATCATCTTGCCATGTACAAAACAGTCATATTTTTCTTTTTCCTTTTCATTCTATATGCCATTCTTTTCATCTTAACTTTTAACAGAGGTTTAGAGCTTGAAAAAATGGTGAACATGCTTTATATATATTTTTTTAATAAATTTTATTGAATCACCATGTGGAGGGTTACATAGTTCTCAGTATTATGTCAGTTATACAATACTCAAACACGCTTCCCTTCACCAGTGCCTATATTCCATCACCAAGCACCCCAGTATACCTCCCGCCCCCTCCCGCCCCCCCAGTCCCCGCCCTTGAAAGTGATAAATTTCACTTCGTTTACGCTTTCTCTTGGTTATATTCCATGTTTCAACACATAACTCACTATTGTTGCTAGGGTTTCCCCCCAAAAAAGAAAAGACAGTCCTACTGTCAAGGAAGCATTTGATAGCTCTCCATTGCTGAGAATGTAGAAATAGTAAGTCCCGCTGTTTGTTACATAACTTTTCCATTTCCCCTCCCCCTCGTCCCGCGCCACCGAGTTCACGCCTGTTTAGTAATCACCACGCTGCCTGACAAAGGGAAAAAAAAAACGAAAAAGATGGTTATTTCCCGTCATCAGCCGGCGTGGGGCTCTGGCTTAGTTGATAGTCTGGTAGAATGTCTGCCAGCAGTTTCTGGAACCAAAAGTAATACGCTGGTATTGGCCCCGGCTCGAGATTCCACCAGCGTCCCGCTGTTCCAAGTACATAATAATTTATTCCCTTGTATCCCATTCCCACGCCACCAGGTCCGTGTCAACTTAATGGACATCATACTATGGTTAATGCCACGCCGCGTTTCTTCCCGAGAAAGAAGGATATTTCTTCTCAGCCGGCGTGGGGATATGGCTTAGTTCAGTCTATAGAGATGGCTACCACTTTGATTGCCTTCAATATTTCAACAAAAGACTATTCTTGTTAGGATTTCCCACCAAAGTCCAACCAGTTAAAAAGGAACCATTTCATATTGGTGATGATTAAATGACATTAGGTCGCGCGGCCATGGCAGCGGCCTCACGGCTTTGACTTTCTGTATAAAGTCCAGGGAAAGTACAGCCAGAAATTACACGTCACTACAAACTTTAACCCTATTATGGTCCCTCCAAAGACCAACCCGTTACAAAGGAACCATTTCATATTGCTGATGATTAGATGACATTAGGCTGCCGCGGCCGCGCGGTTTTGGGTTTCTATATAAAGTCCAGGGAAAATTCTGCCTAAAATTCTATCGTTACAATCTTTTACCCTTCAACAAAAAGCTCAGTACTATTGTTTGGAGTTTCCCCCCATGGTAAGCCCTGCTAAAAAGGAACATTTACACGTTGCTGACAATCAAGAGATATTAGGTCGCGCGGCTGCGGTTTTGGATTTCTATATGAAGTCCAGGGAAAATTCTTTTGGTAATTGCATCACTCGCTGGCGGCACCTGGGCCAGTAGCTCCGAGCACACAATTTGGAGGCATTTTGGGGGCGCTGCTCGTGTCCAAAGTGGTTCAGTTGCCTCCGGGGTCGATATCGCGTGGCGGCACAAAGGAGCATACCCACATGGCTCTGTGCTTAAATATCATCGGCACAGGGCAGATCCGGAAGTCCTGCCCCATTGGCTTTCCCGGGCTTCCTGCATAGTCTAAAAACCGGCTGTTGCCTCTCTGTGTTCAAAAAGAAAGAGTTGAGAGAGAAAAGACCATACCCCGCTGGCGGCGCCTGGGCCAGTAGCTCCGAGCACACAGTTTGGAGGCATTTTGGGGGCGCCGCTCGTGTCCAAAGTGGTTCAGTTGCCTCTGGAGTCGATCTCGCGTGGCGGCACCTGGGGGTGTTTTTTTTTTTTTATGCTTTTTGGGACACACCTGGCAATGCATAGGGGTTACTCCTGGCTCATGGACTCAGGAATTAGTACTGGCAGTGCTAGGGGGACCACATGGGATGCTCAGAATGGAACCTGGGTCAGTTGTGTGCAAGGGAAACGCCCTACCTGCTGTGCTGTCACTCTAGCTCCTCCTTGTATTTTCTGACAAGCTTTCCACCTATCCAGAAGCAGTGGTGCTTCTGTAATTATAAATACCTCTCTAGTTTCTGAGGAAACTGACTTTTAAAACATTTACTGGTGTGATGAAATTACCTGGCAAGCTACCGAGACTTTCCTGCCCACATGGGAGAACCTTGCAAACTGCCCATGTAGTATTCATATGCCAAACACAGTAACAATGCTGGGTCTCAGTCCCCTGACCCTGAAAGAGCCTCCAATGTGGCATCATTGGGAAGGACGAGTACAGAGAGGCTGCTAAAATCTCAGGGCTAGGACAAATGGAGACATTAGTAAGACTGCTCGACGATCAACGGGATGATGATGATGATGATGATGATGATGATGATGATGATGATGATGATGATGATGATGATGATGATGATGAAAAAGTTAGAAAATTAACAAACAAGTTTCTCTTTCCAACATCCATATTTTTTATCCCATCGCTTCCCAAGCTTAAACACACACTGGTGTTCCCTGGAACTTTTGAAACATGTGATTCTGATGGTGTGTATCTGCCTGGGATCTGGAGTTCTTTTTTTCTCATACACTCTGTGGGGTGATAATGTGAGTTGAAAGGTTACATTTGGATGGAGCTAAAGGTGATCATGCTCAGTGAAGTCAGAAGGAAAGGGATAGATACAGGATGCTCTCTGACATATGTGGGATGCAGAACTGGTCCACACAGCTGAGGTTGTTGGTCTGGGGAAGGTTGTAAAGGAGAAACTTGGGGACCTTGGGAGAGGGAAGTGGGCATACTGCTGATGGATGTGGTGTTGGAATTACAATACATACACTGTCATTATCAGTACTATAAATCAGTTGTTTAATCAAGAGAGACTCTTGCCCACACACCTGGCTCTCTTCTCCGGGGCCCCTCAGAGGGGATGGGCTCCAGCTTCCCTCCCTGCCCTGATCAGAGCTCCCGGTGGCCGAAGACCTCCAGAACCTAGCCACAGCCATGCTCAAGGCCCCTCTCCACACATTCAGACAAGCCTTGCCCGTGCATGAAAGTACTGGCAGAGGAACCCAGGTGTGTGTAAACCCATCAACGGCCAACATCCAGAGACTTAAAAGCAAGCTCCCAGAAGCGATATCTTATAACCTACTTCTCCCTCGGGAGAAACTAGCAAGCTACTGAGAGTTTCCTGCTCACATGGGACAGCCTCGCAAGCTTCCCATGGTGTATTCATCTGCCAAAGCCAGTAACAAGCTGGATCTCATTCCCCTGACCCTGAAAGAGCCTCCAATGTGGCATCCTTGGGAAGGCCGAGTAGAGAGAGGCTTCTAAAATCTCAGGGCTAGGATGAATGGAGAGGCTACTGAGCCCGCTCGAGAAATCGATGATCAACGGGATTTCGTGATTCGTGATTTGTGAATCAAGATCAATTGTTTAATTTTTTCCATTTTTCAATTGTTTTTAATTAATCACTGTTAGATACAGTTACAGACTTACAGACTTACAGACTTTTGTGATTAAGTTTCAGTCATACAATGATGGAGTCCCTATCCCTCCACCAGTAAGATGCATTTGAATTATTTTTAAAGAAAGATTACATTTCAAATAGCCAGTTTATCTCACTAATAGGAGAGCATATTTTATGAAAATAAATTATGTTTGTAAAAATAGTGTAACAGGTGGGGCATTTGCTTTGCTTGTGACCGCTCCAGGTTCAATTCCCGGGACCCCATGTGGTCCCTCAAGCACCACCAGGAATAATTCCTGAGTGTAGTGCCAGGTGTAACCACTGAGTATTGCTAGTTGTGGCAAAAAATACAAAAATTCTTTTTTACACATATTAAAGCACGCATTAAGAATGTTTTTTCATTTTTTTTATTGATTCACAGTTACAAGATTGTTCATGACTGTGTTTTAGTTATATAATGTTGCAATACCCATCCCTTTACCAGTGTACATTTTCCACTAACAGTGTCGTCAGTGTCCCCAGTTTTTCTCCAGCCCCTGCCTGCACGCTCTCTCGCTCTCTCTCTCCCCCTCTCTGTCTCCCCCTCTCTCCCCCGCCCTCTCTCCCCCTTTTGGGCATTGTGCTTTGCAATACAGATGTTTAAAGGTTATCGTGCATATTCCTTTACCTACTTTCAACACTCAGTTTTTGTCCAGAGTGATCATTTCTAACTATTATTGTCATTCTGGTCCCTTCTCTGTCTTAACTGCCGTTACAACCCGAGTGCCCGAGAACAGACCGCTGGATAAGGAAACTCGTTCATCTGCACAATGGAATATGTGTTATGAAGCTATGAAGCTGTTAGGAAAAATGAAGTCATGAGATTTGCATTAAAATGAATAGTTATGGAGAGCATCAGGCCAAGTGAAACGAGTTAGAAAAAAAGGGGCATACACAGAATCTGGAAAAAACCCGAATGCCCCAGAACGGATGACTGGTTGAGGAAACTTTGGTACATCTATACAATGGAATACTATGCAGCTGTTAGAAAAAAGGAGGTCAAGAATTTTGTAGTCAAGTGGATGGGCATGAAAAGTTTCATGCTGAGTGAAATGAGTCAGAAGGAGAGAGACAGACATAGAAAGATTGCACTCATCTATGGTATATAGAATAACAGAGTGGGAGACTAACACCCAAGAACTGTAGAAATAAGTACCAGGAGGTTGACTCCATGGCTTCGAGGCTGGCCTCACGTTCCGGAGAAAGGTCAACTCAGAGAAGCGATCACCAACTACATTGTAGTCGAAGGCCATGTGGGGGAAGGGAGTTGCGGGCTGAATGAGGGCTAGAGACTGAGCACAGCGGCCACTCAACACCTTTATTGCAAACCACAACAGCTAATTAGAGAGAGAAAACAGAAGGGAATGCCTTGCCACAGTGGCAGGGTGGGGTGGGGGGGAGATGGGATTGGGGAGGGTGGGAGGGACACTGGGTTTACGGGTGGTGGAGAACGGGCACTGGTGAAGGGATGGGTTCCAAACTTTGTATGAGGGAAGTATAAGCACAAAAGTGTATAAATCTGTAACTGTACCCTCACGGTGATTCTCTAATTAAAAATAAATAAATTAAAAAAAAAAAAAGGGGCATACAGAATAACTGCACTCATTTGTGGGACATTAAAAAAAGATTATATGAGACTAATATCCAAGACCAGGTAAAATAGGGGCCAGGAGAACTGGTCACTGGTTGTAAAGTCATACTTTAATTCAAGTTCTGACTCCAAAAACTTTTTCAGCCTTCTGTAACCTTAGGAAAATAATGATTTTATTTTACCTATTCTGGAAAAAAACTACTGATAGTACCTAATTAATATTGTGCTGAACGTAATGATCAAATTCAGGTCTGTAAAGTTTAATGACACAGGTTACACATAAAAACAGGATCTAAGGAGAGACTTTAGGTCATGGACTTTTTCCTACGGAAAATGAGATTTGTTGTCATAAGTAAAAGCATGCAGCTGTGAGGCGCTAGCCTAAACACTCTCGTGGTATATTGATTGAGAAAATATTACTAATGTCTAGCCTTACAAAAAAAAAACCAGTTATATGGCTGGAAAGATAGTGCAGAATATTAAGGCACTTTCCTTGCAGCTGGTACAAGTCTCTGGCCCCACATCTGGTCCCTCAAGCACCACCGGAGTTACTCTAGAACCCAGAATCCAAAACCAGGAATAGGCCCTGAGCACTACTGGATGTGACTCAAACACTCACCCACCCTCAAAAACAAACAAACAAACAAAAAACAAATGTCAGGGTACAACAAGTTGAATCTTGAGCTATTGAACCTCAAGAAAGAAATTAGTTATCTAGAAATGGGCTTCCTCTCACAATCCAATTTATAAATGTAGGAATAATGTTCCTGTGTATTTAATAATGGCTTGGGATAAACTCTTCTAGTCATTAGAAGTAACATTAAACTCTAGCACTCTATTTAAAAAAGCATTTTAGCATTTTATATTCTAGGTCCCAATTTTCCTCTGTGGTAAGGGGAAATTATTCTGCCAGCATTACATTGCAAGGAAGAAAAAGAATAAATTTATATGCAACTGACTTTGACTAGCTTATTTTAAAAAAAACTATTAAACTCAGCTTCCTCTTATTATCTCTTGAGTACTAGAAACTCCCAGTTTCTCCATAAATTTGTAATATTCAGAGGTGAGGCAACCTGTTACAGTTACTGAGGTATAGTTTTAAAAAGTTCAAATATGATGGATGCATCTATGTGTGAACATAGTTATACAATGTAAACATAGATACACATGTGAGATCACTTTTATGTGCCTGTATGTATGCTTGTGTATTATATGAATGCATCTATGATTAGTCAAAATATATGTAATTTAAAAATCCTGTGAACAGGGTCAGAGAGATAGTACAGCAGGTGGGGCACTCGCCTTGCATACAGTCAGTCTGGGTTCAATTCCCAGCACTATTATCCCCAAGCCATTTTGCATGATACCTTATAGTTCCATCCACACAGTAGCAAATTGCTTGATTGCATCTTCACCACTGTCCTGTAGCACTGTTGTCCCTTGCTCATCGATTTGCTCAAGTGGGCACCAGTAACGTCTCCATTGTGAGACATGTTACTGTTTTTGGTATATCTAATATGCGACGGGGAGCTTGCCAGGCTCTGCCATGCTAGCGGGATACTCTCGGTAACTTGCTGGGCTCTCCGAGAGGGATGGAGGAATCGAACCCGGCTCTCTGAGTGCAAGGCAAACTCCCTACCCGCTGTGCTATTGCTGAAAATATCGCTGAAAGATTGCATCTTATGTAGATGAAATCTATGTAAGAGTGTATATAGAAAGAATATAAAGAAACATAGTAAGAAAACAGCAAATAGCCAAAGGCGGCAGAATCTGAGACTTGGTATGCAGAAATGAACTAACTTTGAGGGGGTGGGTCACATATGGACAGGAGGGGCCCTTGGGACGTTGGTGTTGGGAAGTGGACACTGATACAGTGTAGTGTTGAAACATTGCATGTACAAAGCTCTGCCACTAGAAGCACTGTAAAGTAGTGGGCCTCAATAAAAGTGAGGGAAAAATCATTCAGACTAGAGACCGTTGCATATATAATATTGCATATTGTTTCACCCCTTTTTTCAAATATTATCTTTCTGCCAATTAAAAATGTATTTATGTTGGTATTCATAAAATTGTTGAACTTGGATATTCTTTAACACAGGACAATAAATTGTGTTTACCATTATTTTAGTTTAGAGCTCTCCACCCCCACCTCCCTTCTTAGGAGAGTCCAATGCAGGGGGAAAGAGTATTTATGGGCTCCTTTATGCAAAGAACAGCTCCTTGAGCCAACATGGAGGAAGAACTTATGAAGCCATTCCATCTTGGACGGCATATTTTACTGAGAAACTGCTAGAATTTAATGCTTTGATAATAATTCTGTGAGTCTCTTGCCCCTGCACCTGGCTGTCTTCACTGGGGCCCCTCAGAGGTGGCAGGTTGAGTTTCCCTCCCCACCCCGAGCAGAGCCCTGCCAGTTGAATACCTCCAGGATCCAGCCACAGCCGTGCTCAAAGCCATGCTCTACGTGTTTGGACGAACCTCACGCATTAAAGAACCAGCAGAGGAACCCAGGTGTGCGGGACCCGGGGCCGAGATCTCCAAGGCTGCTCGGATCAGGACTGGGCCTCTTCCACCCAGATCCCCCATTTTCCAGTAGCTAGGTAGTTACACCCAGAATCTGCCCCCCGCTCCCCGGCGCCATGTAATCCTATCAACAGCCAACATCCAGAGACTATAAAGCCAAGCTTCATGGCCACGCAACATCTGACAGCCTAGTTGTCCCTCTTGGAGAACGTGGCAAGCTACCGAGAGTTTACTACCCACACGGGGGAGCGCCTGTCAAGCTCCCGTGGCATATTCATATGCCAAATACACTAACAATGATGGGTCCCATTCCCCTGAGCCTGAAGAGCGTCTAATATGGCACCGTTGGGAAGGAGTAAAGAGAGGCTGCTGAAATCTCAGGGCTTGGATGAATGGAGGCATTACTGGGCCAAATCGTTGATCAACCGGATGACAGTGACAGTGACAGTGATTATTTTAGCTTATTTGATTCGTTTTTATTTGTTACTTTGTTTTGTTTTGGGGCCACCCCTGACTGTGCTCAGAGCTAATTCCTGGCACTGTGCTCAGGGATCACTCCTGGAGGGTTCAAGGGACCGTATGGCGGTGGGGCTGGGGATTGAACCAGGGTTGATCACATGCAAGGGAGACTCTGCCTTCTGCACCCTGCTGCGCTATCTCTCTGGCCTCTAACTTATAAGTTTTAAGGCTAAAACTACATTTGTTGAGAAGGCAAAAATTGAACTTCCACTGTGCCTACTTAAATTTATCTTAATGTCAATCATGAAGATTGAAGAGATGTTTTTTTTTTTCAGATTCTAAAATGTCAGATAAATACCTCACTGGCCAACCCCCACTACATCCACTACCCAGCCATCGCCACGCTCCAGGCCACTCTCCAGACTGCTTTGCGGCCATGACACACCATAAGACACTTAATACCCATTATTCCCACACCATATTTGATGGGGTTCAAATATGGTGTGAACCTTGGTAACACCTCTAAGGGTGATTGGAGGCCGCCCTAAAAGCCTCCATCCCTCTTGGAGAGCCCAGCAAGCTACTGAGAGTATTCTGCCTATATGGCAGAGCCTAGCAAGCTACCCGTGGTATATTCGATATGCCAACAACAGTAACAGCAATCAGCCTCATTCACCTGACACCAAAAGAGCCCCCAATACAGCAGCGCTAAGAAAGATGAGCAAGGAGAGTCTGAAAAATATCTCAGGGACGAACTAGACTGCC
The DNA here is from genome assembly GCF_027595985.1 of Sorex araneus. NCBI lineage: Eukaryota > Metazoa > Chordata > Mammalia > Eulipotyphla > Soricidae > Sorex > Sorex araneus. Next base: position 66,274,560 of record NC_073309.1, on the reverse strand, counting down.
AAAATGAAGAAAGACTAAAATGATTGTCTGTACTTTCAATGCACGTACACTGGCATCTGAAGCATCCATCAAGGAACTGATGGTGCAGGCGCAGAAGATCAAGTACAACATCATTGGTCTGACGGAAACGAGAAGATATCAATCACATTACGCCATTTTCGACACTGGAGAATTGTTCCTCAGAATATGCGACAACAGAGGCGTCGGTGGTGTTGGTGTTCTTGTCAACACGAACTTGACCATGAGCATTGATTCATTCGAATGCCTAACAACCTGAATCGGACGATTATGCTTGAATAGATGTGGCTCACTGCCTGCAGTTTCTATCTTCATCATCTACGCACCAACTTCCAACTACAATGAAGAAGAAATTGATAGGTTCTACATGGAACTGGAGAAGTTCTATAAAGAAGACCACACCTTCTACAACATTCACCAATGTTGTTGGTGATTTTAGTGCCAAGATAGGTCCAAGAAGGTCGCCCGAAGAACTCCACATTGGGACCCATGACCTAGAATGGAACGATCAGGGTGAGAGACTGTCTGAATTCATCATGTCGACCAAGACCATCCATGGTAACTCACAGTTCCAGAAGGCCGAATCTAAACGCTGGACATGGGAGTCTTCCGGTGGACAGTTCCACAATGAAATTGACCACATCATATTCAATCAAAGGTTTTGCCTGACTGATGTTGCTGTTGTCTCAAAGTTCCAAACGGGATCGGACCACCATCTCCTACATGCAAAATTCTACTTCAAAGAGTGGGGAGAAAGGTCTGCAAAATTTAAGTCTAAGAAGGCAACTTCTAGGATGACCACCAACTGGGAGCTCTTTGGCACTATTGCAGCAACATGGGAAGATGCCATCCTTGACAACATCGATGAGGAATACGATCAACTGGTTCTGCACCTCCATGACTGTGCGAAGAATGCCGAGAGTGAGAAAGCCACAAACAGACGTCGGTCTTCGGAAACTCTCGAGCTCATTCGTCAACATAGTTTGGCGTGAGTCTCAGGCAACCACAAGCTAACGTCCGAGCTCACAAAGCTGTGCAGAGATGCGATAAAGAAAGACCTCAAAGAGAGAAGAGCAGCAGTGTTGGCCAATACAGCCGAAGCCAGGAAAAGTATTCACAACACTCGCGTATCCTTCGCCAACTACAAGACCAAGATAACTGCCCTCGACATCCTGATGTATCTATCACATCTTCCAGAAAGGCAATGGAGAGGATTATTCACGACTTGTACTCGGATCTCCTTAACAGCCATGTCCACCTGCCCACATACCGAATTTCACAGGATGGATATGTCCTTCCCAACGTCCTCCCTTTCGAAATCCAACATGCCATTTCGTTGGTAAAGACGCGTACAGCACCTGGTCTGGACAAGGTCAGACCTGAACACCTGAAGAATCTGCCGCCAGTATTCATCAATTCACTGCTCTTTACACGCCACTTGTCTGAATGCAAGGTTCTGTCTCAGTGGAAAACCAGTAGGACCGTTCTGTTTTACAAGAAGGGAGACATCCACGACATCAGCAACTATCGCCCAATCTGCCTGCTGTCTGTCATCTAAAAGTTGTTCACTCATGTCATCCTGGATAGAATAGGCAGAGCACTAGACGAAGGGCAACCATGCAAGCAAGCTGTGTTCCGAAGTATGATCGACCATATCCACACAGTGACCAAACTCATTGAAGTTTCTCGAGAGTTCAAGATGCCTCTCTGTCTAACGTTCATCATTCATCAACTTAAAGAAGGCCTTTGATTCTGTTGAGACTGAAGCAGTCATCGAAGCCCTGGCCAAACAGGGCATTCAAACTAGTATATCAAAATCCTTCTCGAGCTGTATTGTGGATTCACCACCAGGATCTCACCATTCTACAAGGAAGTGATCATTGATGTAAAGAGAGGGATTTGGCAGGGTGATACCATTTCACCGAAACTCTTCAGTGCCACCCTCGAGAACATCATGCGACGACTGGAATGGGAAGGAATGGGAGTGAAGATAGACGGTTGGCAGTTACACCACCTTCGCTTCGCTGATGACATCCTTTGCATAACGCCAAACATTAGCCAAGCAGCACAAATGCTGGCCGACTTCGACCACGAGTGTGGAAAGGTTGGTTTTCAGCTAAATCTAAAGAAGATGATGTTCATGAAAAACGAACTAGTCCCTGACACTCCATTTGCTCTCAATGGAATGAACATCTCTGAATCCAGCAGCTATGTGTACCTGGGTCGAGAAATCAACATGAGGAACAACTTGGTGCCAGAACTGCGCAGGAGGAAGAGAGCAGCGTGGAATGCCTTCAAGAGTATCGAAAAAGTGGTAAGAGAACGAAGAACCTTCAACTTCGAGCACAACTTTTCGATTCCACCATTCTTCCTGCACTAACATATGCCTCAGAGACCTAGGTCCTATGCAAACAGGATGAGAATGCTATTCGTGTATGCCAAAGAGGAATCAAAAAAGCTATTCTAGGAGTATCACATCTCACTCATGTGAGAGAAGGAATCCAGAGTTCTGACCTCTGTCACGGTCAAGAATCAGGGATGCTGTCTCACTTGCCAAGGCATCAAAAATCAGATGAGCCGGTCATGTAATGCGATTCAGAGATGACCGCTGGACTAGAGCTGTTACCAACTGGTTTCAGTGGGACGTCAGAATACCACGTGGCCACCCACCAACTAGATGGTCAGATTTCTTCATCAAATCCCTGAATGAATGATTTGAGGCTCTTCCTGTTCCCGGAGCGAGCAGATATCATTGGGCTGCTCTGACACACGACAGGGACAAATGTCAACGTTGCTGGCGCCCGCTCAAGCAAATCGAAGATCAACGGGATGACAAGTGATACAAGTGAAAATGTTCTGAGGTACTGAATATCAGAAGTACACTCTTTTCCTCTTTTTCTTCCCTCCCCCTCTTGGGGGGGCATGCCTGACTGTGCTTAAGGCTTACTCCTGGCTGTGTGCTCAGAGACCACTCCTGGTGAGGATCAGGGAACTATATAGGATGCTGAGGATCAAACCTAGGTTGGTTGTGTGCAAAGCAAGAACCCTACCAGCTAGACTATCTCCTATGTCCCCTGCATGTGACTTTTACAGTTGTTTTTATGTTCTTCAGATAGATCCTATAACTAGTTAGAGAAGCAAGGAATTACAATTGTCTGAGCATTTATTATTTCCTTATTTTTTATGTGTAAAGCGTATAAAATTTATGTTTTCTCATCTCTTCCTGTAAGATATATTTATATATTATTTCAGTCTCATTAATTATACTTCTGAGAATTTCAGTTGCAGTAAAACATGGAGATGAGTACAGACTTACCCACAGTTTTTGTTTTTTCTCCTGGGAAAAAGGTTAGAGAGTTTTTAGTTGTATCATGTTAAGCATAATTATGGTTTTATTGTCTTTGAGATTAGGTATGGTTTAAAAAGATGCTTGTGAACACCAAGTTGACAAAGGTAAACTGCAATTTTTTTAATTATTTTTTTTATTTTTTACTTTTTGGGTCACACTGGGTAATGCACAGGGGTTACTCCTGGCTCTGCACTCAGGAATTACTCCTTCCTGGCGGTGCCCAGGGGACCATATGGGATGCTGGGAATCGAACCTGGGTAAGCCACATGCAAGGCAAATGCCCTACCCGCTGTGCTATCGCTCCAGCCCGTGATGGTTAATTCTAAGTCAACTTGTTTTAACCACAGAGCCCAGATACTTGGTTAAATGTTGTTCTGGATGCTTCTGTGAGAATGTCTTGCGATGAGATTTAGCCTCCTGTCACAATAATATGACCTGAATTTACCTCTCCAAAGTTCCTATCTTTATATTTTTATAACCATATCTGAGCATAATTATAATGTGATATATTGGTGTTAGGATTCAAACATAAGGGTTTTGAAGGGAACACAGTTTTTGCTCAAAGCAAATAGTATAGTGGTAGTAGCTCGGATAGTTCTTCCGAAGTGAGAGTTAAGTAAGTTAATTCAGTTACTAAGTTTAATGCCCATCACATTGCAATAGCAACGTAACTATCAGATTTGTTTCTTCCAATAGCTTCTTTAGTTGAACAGTTCTATGAAATTAGCATAAACAATACATGTTGAACTTGGGGCTCTGTACATCTCATTTTTAGTGTTATATTAAGAAAATAAATTTTGACATCACTTTTCTAGGAAATGGCATAGGGCTAATGATCACTGGTAGACATTTTTGCAAAAAGAAATTCTCTAATGTTTCAAGAAAGTCAAAATCAGGCAGAAGAATTTAGGGGTTGTGTTATTAATGCTAAAAAATAAAACCTGAAATCAAAATCATGTTTTAAATTTGCAAACAAATTTGGATATGTGAAGGGAGCCAACTGCATGTTTTATTTAAGACTTACCAGGCTGCATAGTAGGTGTAAATGTGTTTTTCACTTTTGTATGCACTAAGAGTTCAATAGTGAATAAAACAACCTTCTTTCTCAGAGCCAGTAGTCTAGTGAAAGTCTATGACATAAAAAAAAGACAAAGAAATATCTAATAGGATAGCAGAAAGTACAAGGAAGAAAACGATTGCAAGACAAATGGATCAAGTAGAACTATCTGACACAGAATGAACAATGATTGCCTCTTTGTGTCCATGATACATGAGCAGAGAATTGAACTGGTGATAAAGCTGCCATGTAGTGACAGGAAAAGGCACATCTCAGGAGAGGAAAATGCTCTAAGAAAATGCCACACTTGGAGAATTCAAGAATAACAGGGACACTGTTATAGCTTGAGTGAAGTGAGAAAGAATGCAGGGAGAGAGATTGAGAAGTCACAGATGACAGTTGGGAAGCGTCACTGGCCTTGTAAGAACTTGAGGATCTTATTTTTAAATCTTCATTGGTGAGTTTCTAAACACAGAGGAGATGGACTGCCATTTGTGACACAGAGGTCTCCTGCTAAGGTTAGGGGGTGGAGTGAGAAAGGGATGCCTTACGAGGTCAGTACAGTAGTCTGTGGAGAGGTGATGGAGACATGATGACAGGTAGTCAGATGCTCAGGGAAACTAATAGATCATTCCCTTTGTTTTCCTGGCCACACCCAGTGGTGCTCAGGTTTTGGTGGTTCTGCATCCAGAAATCACTGATGGTGAGGCTTGGAGAATCTAGGTGGCGCTGAGGTTTGAACCCAGGTCAGCTCCATGCACGTCAAGAAGCTTACCTGCTGTGCTCTTGCTCTGGCCTCTCATTTCCTATTCTATGCTAATTCTATTAAATGTTTATGCTTGACAGCAGGTATGTTGTCTAACCCAGAAGTGCTCAGTCCTCACTCCTGTCTGTGCTCATTGTGCTCAGGGATCACTCCTAGTGGGACAAGGAGGGAATGTGTGATACAACTACCTTACCCCTTGCTATCGCTCCAGTCCTTATGAAATTATTTTTAAATTAAAAATTTTTAATTATGGATATTTTTTAAAGTTTTATTAGCCTCAAAGCCATCAAGAAAACACACTATTATGTGTTTATGATATTTCTAAGGTAAAAGCTACATGAAGTGGCCTGATGCATGAAGACCACTCCAAATATTGTAGCTGTTATTTTACTAAAACTGTATTTTAATCTCAATTCATTTTTTGTTTATTTTTGTTTAAGGGCAACAGCCAGCCAGATGCTCAGGGGTCACTCCTGGTGGGGCTTAGAAAACCAAATAGGATGCTGGGGCTCAAACTTGAGTTAGCTGCATGCAAGGCAAAATGCATAATCCTTTGGATTATCATTGAACTATTAATCTCAATATTCTATAATTTCTGATTTATGTGCTTTTTTAAAAAAATTTTAAACATTTATTTTATTGAATCACCATGTGATACAATTTCAAGCTTTCATGTTTGAGTTACAATCACACAATGATCAAACACCCATCCCTCCACTAGTGCGCATTCCCCACCACCAATATCCCTGGTATACCCCCCCCCTTTTCCACCCTCCCCCTGCCTCCATGGCAGACAATATTCACCATACTCTCTCTCTCCTTTTGGGCATTATGGTTTGCAATGCAGATACTGAGAGATCATCATGTTTGGTCCTTTATCTACTTTTGCCACACATCTCCCATCCCGACCAATTCCTCCGGCCATCATTTTCTTAGTGATCCCTTCTCTATTTCATCTGCCTTCTCCCCTCCGCTCATGAAACAGGCTTCCAGCTACAGGGCAAACCCCCTGGCCCTTGTTTCTACTGTCCTTGGGTATTAGTCTCGTGTTATGTTATTCTATACTCCACAAATGAGTGCAGTCCTTCTGTGTCTGTCCTTCTCTTTCTGACTCATTTCACTTAACATGATCCTCTCCATGTCTATCCATTTATAAGCAAATTTCATAACTTCATCTCTCCTAACAGCTGCATAGTATTCCATTGTGTAGATGTACCGAAGTTTTTTAAACCAGTAGTCTGTTCTCAGGCACTTGGGTTGTCTCCAGGTTTTGGCTATTGTGAACAGTGCTGCAATGAATATATAGGTACAGATGTCATTTCTACTGTGCTTTTTTGCATCCTCTGGATATATTCCCAGAAGTGGTATTGCAGGGTCATATGGAAACTCAATTTCTAGTTTTTGAAGGACAGTTCATATTGTTTTCCAGAAAGACTGGAGCAGTCGGCGTTCCCACCAACAGTAAAAGCGTCCCTTTTTCCCCATATCCATGCCGGCACTGGTTGCTTTTGTTCTTTTGAATGTGTGCCAGTCTCTGTGGTGTGAGATGATATCTCATTGTTGTTTTGATTTGCATTTCCCTGATGATTAGCGATGTGGAGCATTTTTTCATGTGCCTTTTGACCATTTGTATTTCTTTTTTGAGGAACCTTCTGTTCATCTCTTCTCCCCATTTTTTGATGGGGTTGGAGGTTGTTTTTTTAATAATTCTACTAGTGTCTTGTATATCCTGGATATTAATCCTTTATCATATGGGTATTGGTTAAAATTATTTTTCAATTCTGTGGGCTCTCTCTGTATTTTGGTCACTGTTTCTTTTGAGGTGCAGAAGGTTCTTAGTTTGATGTAGTTCCATTTGTTTATATTTGTTTCCACTAGCTTGGTCAGTGGCATTTCATCCTTAAAGATGCTTTTAGCTTCAATGTCATGGAGAGTTCTGCCTACATTTTCCTCTATGTACCTTATGGATTCATGTCTGATACTTAAGTCTTTACTCCACTTTGATATGACTTTTGTGCCTGGCATTATCCAGAGGTCAGAGTTCATTTTTTTGCAGGTAGCTATCCAGTTTTCCCAGCACCACTTCTTGAAGGGTTCCACTTCACATTTTTTGCTCCTTTGTCAAAGATTAAGTGGTCATATATTTGGGGGTCTGTGACAGAATATTCAACTCTGTTCTATTGGTCTGCTGGTCTGTTTCTAGCCCAATACCATGCTGTTATAATTGCTACTGCTTTGTAGTACAGTTTGAAGTTTGGGGTAGGTTATGCCACCCACCTTCCTTTTTCCAAGAATTACTTTAGCTATTCATGGGGGTTTATTATTCCATATAAGTTTCAGGGGTGTTTTGTCTATTTTTGCGAAAAATGTCATGGGTATCCTGATAGGGACCGCATTAAATTTCTATAGTGCTTTGGGCAGTATTTGCATTTTGAGAATGTTAATTTTCCCTATCCATGAGCAGGGGATGTGTCTCCATTTCCTAGTGTCCACTTTTATTTCTTGAAGTAGTGTCTTGTAATTTCCCTTGTATAGTTCTTTCACCTCTTTGGGTAAGCTGATTCTGAGGTACGTGATTTTATGAGGTACTATTGTGAACAGAATTGTTTTTTTTTTAATATCTCTTTCTTCTCTTTCATTATTTGTATATAAGAAAGCCATGGACTTTTTGGGTGTTGATTTTGTAGCCTGCTACTTTACTATACAATCGGATTGTTTCTAGGAGCTTTTCTGTAGAGTCTTTAGGGTTTTCTCAGTATAGTATCATATCGTCTGCAAGTAGTGATAGCTTGACTTATGTGCCTATTAAGTAAAAACTTAGTAACAGGTATCTTTTGGGCTCCTCCTTGTGCCAGTTACTCTATTGTGATAAAGTCGATGGTAGCAAAGGTAGACATCATCTCGACTCACTAGCTCCCACATTTCTAAAGTATAAGCACAGAAATGTTAGAAATAAATACCACTTAGAAAAAAACTTAGGTGTGGTTATTATTAAAATATGAGAAAGTTAAATAAGATGGCTATATTTGATTTTGTATTCTTACCTTTTTATTGTACATTCAGAGAAGCTTGCTTTGGGGACAGATGGATAGCTCCCGGGTTGAGAGCATGTGAGAGGTCCAGACTTCATCTGCAGCACCGAATGGCCCCCCATGCCCTGCTCAAAATGACTCCCCAGCACAGATCCTGGAGTGGTCCCTGAGCACTGCTATATGTGGTTTCCAAACACAATGAGAAGATAGAAATATAAAGAAGACCCATTTGAGTAGCTTTTTGCATTTTGTTGTTAAGCAGTAGCATTGTGTTTTGTCTAGAGCATATGTACTATAGAACCCAGTAATCTGTTGTATGTTATGTAACTTTCAATACCCTTTTACGATAATGTAATCAGTCTTGTCCTTGATTAACTGTACAGTTGGGAAATGCTATTAATAGATAGGGAGAGAAACTTTATCACAGAATTGGCAGAGTTAATTTATTCCTTTTAGTTCTCAAAATTCTTTCATAAAAATAGATAACAAAGCATCTAATATATAATCTTGTTGTGAGTAGGTGGTTATACACTGAGGTATCTGACACCCTGTTGTTAAAAGATCAGAAAAATGCAAAGCCCAACTGAAAGGCTAATTGTGTTTTGTGTCACTTGTGGCACAGCAGTAAAAGAGAAGCACGGGGTGTGAGAGAAATTCTTTCTGAAGCTTGAGAGTCATTCATTTTGCATCATGTCCAAACAACTTTCATGGAGAAGAGTGCATTCGGTAGATCTTCATTCACTCACTCAAAAATTCATTCATCAAAATATTCTTGAAAACTACTGAGGCTATTTCTATGTACAAATATGTCTCCAGATCTAGGACAGAAGGCGGTGTTATTTAACATCGAAATGATTCAAACTTCTCTTTTAGCACCTCTTTTTCCCTGACTCAGCTGCTCCACTGAGATTTTCAGAAGCTGTTTGTCAAGTAGGCACATGATTCCCAGACCTTTGAATACAGTGTCACAGTAGGAAAGAAAAATGTGAGGAGGATTGATGAGGTGAAGAAAGCCATTTGGGATACTTATGGGTTGCTGCCATCACACTGTCTTTAAAACTGTATTGCTGCTGTATTTCCAATCCACAAACTGTGGCCACAGCTAAATCTAGAGGAGTACTTGAGCGACAATATGTTATTGATTCCAACATGAATAATTTATATTTCTGTACATTTGACACGTGACAATACTGTGTTGCCTTGGCAGATTTTAAAATCTATAATAATAATAATAATAATAATAATATTTCCTTCACTTTTTATTTGAGTAAGATAAAAGGCTACCAAGTCACAATATTATTTCTCAGAAAAGAAACATTGGAATGGGTGATTCTATTGGCTATATGATGTCAAAGCACTTTATATGTGACGAGTCTTTAAGTAAAATCTTAGTGCCTTGACTTTGGCTTTGTGGTACTACATAAATTTTGGGAATGCCCATGGTCTCCTATGTATTTATGGGGGGGGTCATTCCCCCCTCCCAGCACCACTGCTGTGGTTCAACTTGCCCAAAGGAATAAAATAAAATTTCAGTATGCTAAACTGATACTAGTTATACTTTAAAAACATTTCCCACACATTTATAAATTATTAGTAAAGGATTTTAATGTTTAGGAAGAAAATGTGTGAAGCTAACAGGGCAGTGTTGATTTTTCTCGTTGATGACTGTGTTTCCTTTGCCCACTTTCATAGACATTTTTACAGTGCTGATGATGCATGAGTGGTGCATTGGGTCTCTGTGTTCATCCACATGTTCCAGATTTTTCAATATTTTCAAGAACAAAAGTACTGAATAATAAAAGTGCTCAGACTTTGAAAAAAAATTGAGGGAGTATATAACAGTAACAACAAGTCTCACAATGGAGATGTTACTGGTGCTCACTCAAGCAAATCGATGAGCAATGGGATGACAGTGATACAGTGATGCAGTGATACATCAAATGTATATCTGACAGCACTCACCACCATATTTCCAATACTTTTCACACTCAAATTTACCTCTTTCATCCCTTTCTCCAAGACCATATCCTTTACCCTCAGAAACCATGTAATTTTTTCATTCTAAAATATATTTTTGCTGTGTTTTGTTTTTGCTTTGTGTTCACTACATGTGAACTGTAGTTCAATTTCTGACTTTTTTCACTTAATATTGTTAGTTCAAATTCTATCTATGCTGTCTCAGTTGACTAGATTTGATCTTGTTAATAGCAGAATAGTATTTCATGAAGTGTATAAATGTTCCAGCCTCTTTATACCAACATTCTTCCATGGGCGTTTGGTTGGTTGCAATCCCTTGACTCTTGTGAGTGTTTCTGCGCCAACCTACGGAGTGCATATATTCCTTCCAATTGTCTTTTTTTGTCTTTTTAGGTCATACCCTGCAATGCACAATGGTTGCTCCTGGCTCATGCACCCAATTAGCATTTTTATATTCTTTTAAGAACCTCTATGTTCCTTAATCATATATTTATTCTTTTAAAATTTTTATAAGGCATCTCCATACCATTTTCCATGGAGGCTGTATGGATTTCTTCATACATTTGCCAACACTTTTTGTTTTTTGTTTTTTTCTTTGATATAGGACATTCCAACAGGTGTAAGGATATTGTGGTTTTTATTTGCATTTTCCTAATAAGAATAATGTTGAGATACATGTGGTTAGTCTTAACCTGATGCTATATGAACAATGATTACACTTTTTCCCCCCCACCCCCAGATAAGACTTGGGAAAATGAAATAGCTTACATAATCTCAGACAACAAACAGTGTTTCTCACACCTAAGCCTGTGGTCCTGGGATACCTTCTTTAGCCTCAGAAGTATAGACTTTCAGAAGATTCTAATAAGAAGAAACCACTCTGCATCTTTCCAATGCCTTAGATCTTCAGCAGATGAGAGCTATTTATTTCAGCAACTACCTTGGGAAAGAAAAAAAGTGTCGACCTAACTTGATTGCAGAAAAAGACACATCCTGTGTCTTTAACTGTTAAACACCCAGAAAAGTGGCAGAGAGAAGAAAATAGTAGTGTCAATGAATTTGGTGACATTTCAAGTAAGACTTTGAAAATTAACCACAAGCCTATGTATGTCAAATGTTATCCTATATCTTGACTCTGAGTGACATCCCTCTACTTCTGAAAATATCTGCCCAATTAGGGAATGAACTAGCTGGTTCTATTCTTTTGTGTTGTTCCTTCTTGACATGCCAGGAATTGAATTCAGATCTCATGGACACCAGAATTTTTGCTCGCCCACTGAGCCTCATTCCTAACTCTTATGCAGCACTATTCTAACTTTAAAATGTACTTGAGTCTAGGAGACATCTCACCTAGATTGGGCTTTACCGTTACCTTCCCCCAGTTCCTATCCTTGAAACCATGTAATTTCCTTGCCAGTATTCAGTTCAACCATCCTGTATCATTTGGTTCTTATATGCAGCTAGGAGAAACTAGAAAAATGCAGTGAAACTGTCAAGTTTTCTTTTATTTTGCTAATTTTTTTAAAAAAACTGTTAGGCACTGTGGTCTATAATCTTGCTAATGGTAGGGTTCAATGCATGACATATTCCAACTCCACATGCTTCACCTAGTGTCTACTTCTCTCCACCACTGTTCCAGTGCTCTCCCAACTTATTCCCCCATTACCTTCACCCAAGATTTCTACTGAAGACTGGTTCTCAGTTTCTGTTGCTTTTTGGTAATTGTTATATCTTTATTATATTCCTATATACCTCATATATGAGAGAGATCATTCCGCATCACTCTCTTTCTAACTTCACTCAGCATGATACTCTCCAGTTCTATCCATGTAACAGCATATTAAAATAATGGTATCCCATTGTGTATCTGTACCACAGTTTCTTTATCCGGTTATCTGTCCTTGGATACTTGGGCACTTGGGTCATTTCCAGACTTGGGCTTTTTATGAACAGTGCTGCAATGTCAGCTTCGCCTTGATTTTAATTTAGTATTTACTTTTGAACCACAACCAGGTATGCTCAGGGCTCACTCTTCACTCAGAGCTGAGGGATCACTGATGGCAGGGTATGGTGGACCATTGAAGGTGTTGAGGATTGAACCAGGTCGGCCACATACAAGACAAGAGCCTTAACCCCTATAGTGTTTCTCTTGTCACACATTCACATTAAACTACAAGGTTCTAGTTAATCTTTGTCAAAGTGTGTTAGTACATAAAATAGTATCATAAGCAAAGCCCTCAATCTTAACTATTGCACTGCATTGTAGCACTGTCTTTCTGTTATTCATCAATTTGCTCGAGCGGGCACCAGTAATGTCTCCATTGTGAGACTTGTTACTGTTTTTGGCATATCGAATATGCCACGGGGAGCTTGCCAGGCTTTGCCATGTGGGCGGGATACTCTCGGTAGCTTTCCAGGCTCTCCGAGAGAGATGGAGGAATTGAACATGGGTCACCTGTGTGTAAGGCAAACGCTCTACCTGCTGTGCTATCATATGTACTGTATATAGTACAAATATTTATACTGTATAGTTTATATGTAGTAAGTATATGAATATACTATATACTAAATGTGTATATAATATAAATATTAAACTATACTACATATTTTTACTATATAGTACAACTATATATACTATATATATAGTACAGTACATATCTGTATAAAAAGGTACAAATGTATCTTTGATAGTAATATAAACATTCATTACCTTAATTCTATTAATAGCTTCATGGGTGTATACATATGTTAAAGCTCATTAAAATGTGCACTTTAAATTTGTGAAATTTGTTTTGTATTAATTTTTTCCATCAACAATAAAGTGTAAAAAATAAGTACATGTAGATATGCCTTGCTTTTTTGATTACTCACTACCCTATTAATAGGCTAATTATGAATGTAGTATTTTAGAAACTCAGACTGTGGTTTTGCAGTGGCAAAACTAAAAAAAAAGTTTATTATTCCCTTCAAATACTATCAATTTATTATCAATTTATTCAGTTTTTCTTTCTTTTTGTGTCACACCTGCTGATGCACAGAGGTTACTCCTGGCTCTGCACTCAGGAATTACTCCTGGCAGTGCTCAGGGGACCATATGGGATGCTGGGAATTGAACCCAGGTGGAACTCACTATGCTATCACTCCAGCCCTATCAATTTATTCTGATACAAAATATTCACAAGATACCTTCATAGGGAAATATTCCTATCATTTGGGAAAAGCTCTTTAATAAGATGTTTATACTAAAACACTGTTTTGTCTATCAGTAGACATGTGGTCCTTGTTGATCTCAACACAGGAGACCCAAGAAAGAAAAGTCAGTCAGTGCTCACTCACTTACCAATTAATATTTCATTGTGCAGCTAACTCTAGCATTGGAGTCAGTTAATCCCCAGTGTGATCAGATGTGTGTTGTGATTCCTTATGGGGTTATGTAAATGATAGAATTGGTAGTGAAATCAGTTTAAAATAAATTTATGGTTTATTATTGAAAACACTCAATTTATATATCAATTTCATTTAGTGGGGGTAGGGGTGTTGGGTGGGTCATGTAAAAGTTTCCCAGCTGAAAAGGGGTTACAAGTGGTTAAAATTTAAAATGTCCTAATTTAATTCATGTTACTTACTAAAGAGATTATTCTCAAATTTGGGAAGCTCAATACGTTTTGTAGAAAAACTTCTTTAAATAAAAACTGATGTGGGCTGTGAAGATAGCTTAAAGAGTTGGAATGAAAGCCTGGTCGATTCTCTGGATTCAGTCCCTGATATCTCATGGTTTCTGGAGCAGAGTATGGGCCTGGTGGTTCCCAGCACCAGTGGACCCAAGTATCATGTCAGTACTGGCCCAACCATTGAGCCATCTGGCCCATAGGCAGGCCAAGCATTGCCATAGTGTCCCTCATAGTCCCTAGGCCACTTGAGCACTACTTGGGAATCTAGCTCCCCAGAAAAGATCAGCTTGTATTTCTTACAGAAATATTTAGAAAATACCCAAAATTCCAAAGTTTGTAAATGTACTACTAGCTGCATTTACTATTACTCTTTAGTATAATTTACTACATTTTCTGTGAAAAAATTATATCCCATGCTATGGTGCATAGTGAAGATAGACGGGCAGCAACTACACCACCTCCGCTTTGCTGAGGACATCGTTCTAATAACACCAAACATTAGCCAAGCAGCACAAATGCTGGCCGACTTGGGCCATGAGTGTGGAAAGGTTGGACTGCAGCTGAATCTCATGAAGACAATGTTCATGAGAAACAAACTAGTTCCTGATGTTCCATTTGCTCTCAATGGAACAAACATCTCTGAATGTAGCAGTTATGTGTACCTGAGTTGAGAACTCAACATGACGAATGACCTGGCACCTGAGTTGCACAGGAGGAAGAGAGTGGTGTAGAATGCCTTCAATAACGTTGAAGAAGTGGTTAAGAGGACAAAGAACCTCCGGCTCTGGGCACATCTTTTCGACTCCACCATTCTTCCTGCACTAACATACGCCTCAGAGTCCTGGGCCCTACAAAAATAGGATAGAACGCTATTCGGGTATTCTCAAAGAGGAATCAAAAGAGCTATGCTAGGAGTATCATATCTCACTCAAGTGAGAGAAGGAATCTGGAGTTCCGACCTCCATCCACGATGGAGAATTAGGGATGCTGCCTCGTTTGGCAAGGCATCGAAAATCAAATGGTCCGGACACGTAATGTGATTTGGGAAAGACCGTTACTGACTGGTTTCCACGGGACATCAAAAGAACACATGGGCACCCACCTATGAGATTATCAGACTTCTTTGTCAAGACCCTGAATGAATGATTTGAGGCTCTTTGTGTTCCTGGAGTGAGCAGATGCCATTGGGCTACACTAACACACAACATGAATGAATGGAGATGATACTGGTGCCCGCTCGAGCAAATTAATGAGCAACGGATGACAAGTGACACAAGTGATGGAAGTGATACAAGCTATAATGCATGTAAAATTGTGTATATTGCTTTTTAAATTTCCACTTGCTATGAAGAGGATAAGTTCCTTTTTAAACATGGATTTTATTTACTTTTTGTTTTGTTTTTAGGCCATTCATAGAAAGGATAATTCACCTGAATATACTAAGAGTTGGTGTTCAGACAGTATCTTCAAAGCTGGGGTCTCTGTGCAAAGACATGGTGTCCCTGGGGTCTTTCCTAACACACTGCCATGTACTAGGACAGAATCCATTCATTTTTACCTGATTCTTCCTCAGCAGCATTATATTCCATCAACAATTGTCTCTGTCTAAGTCTCTAAGGTCCCATGATAGTTTTAGGGAAAAGCAGATTTTGAGGGAGAGAATTTTCTAAAACAGTGGACAAAGATGGAGGAGCAGGTGTCAGTGTCAAATTTTCTATATGATTAAAACCCTCAGAACAAGAAAGCAGATTTTTGTACAGCAGATTCTCAGCAAATACTTATCACTGAGAATACAGTCTATATTCTTTAATCAGTGTGCATTAGCAGTACATGGTTTACATAATATAAATATGCAAGCCTCTGAAAAATTTGCTCATCTTGTCTTCATCTCAGCCCCAGGTCCCACACACCTGGATTCCTTTGCTGGTTCCTCTGCCGGTGTGTGGGACCTGGGGCCGAGATCTCCAAGCATGCTCGGAGCAGGACTGAGCCTCCTCCACCCAGATCCCCCATTTTCCAGTAGCTAGGCAGCACACCCACAACCTGCCCCCGCCCCCAGCGCCATGTAATTCTGTCAAAGGCCAAGATCCAGAGACTACAAAACAAAGCTCCCAGAAGCGCGTGGCCACTTTTGCAGGTGCGCAATCTCTTATTGTCTAGTTCTCCCTCTCAGAGAACTTGGCAAGCTACGGAGAGTATCCTGCCCGAACAGCAGAGCCTGGCAAGCTCCCAGTGGCATATTTGATATGCCAAAAACAGTAACAATGATAGGTCTCATTCCTCTGACCCTGAAAAAGTCTTCAATACAGCACCTTTGGAAAGGATGAGTAAAGAAAGACTGCTAAAATCTCAGGGCTAGGACAAATGGAGATGTTACTGGTTACCCGCTCGAGCAAATCGATGAATAACAGGATGACAGTGATACAGTGATTTTATCTTCATAGACCTTGCTTTAGGAAGAAAAAGGTCATTTCAAAATTTGCTTCTAATAATCTGAGAGAAAGCTTTAAATCCTTTCAGCCACACTGTTTGCACCCAATGTTCACTTGATTCTTAAAGTTAATCCCTTGTTGGATTTTTATATGCATTTTATATATATTTATATAGCATCCATCCATGTTAATAATGCATAAAAATGAATTTGTGGTTCATACTTACTTGTGATTTGGAAAAGCTGCTTTTTATAACTTTTAAGTGCATACATCTAATGTACACAGTGAATTTTTTTTTTCAACTCAGCAACAAAATGTTTTTTTCAGTGAGTTTTCAAAGGGTCAAACAATGAGGATTTTTCAAGTGATGCCTGGAAGTTCAAAACAGTCATTCCTTGACTTTACAAAAGCTCCTGGGAATTTTTGTTTTCATATCACCAGTATTTCTGCTGATTTGAATTCAGCATTAAATTGGCTCTGATAACATTAACCAACCAATTGGATGCAAGTCCTGTAGCACATATTTTTTATCTAGAGCATTTCAGCTGTTCTCTTGCAGAAATAAGTTTGGAGCATGGCTGCAATGCAACCATAATTACAGGGCAGATGGACCAGTTACAAATGGATGTTCCGCTGCTAGATGTTCTGTTCCAGAGAACATGCAATCAGTTCAAGCTGTTTTTGACTGATGTTTCAGATTGTGGTCTTGTAAACAGGTCTGAAAATAGCCACTTTTTAATGACTCTAAATTCACATAATTAGGCCATGCCTTAGAAATTAACCCTATAAAGAATAACAGTTGTAGGATGGAGTAGATTTCGATTTTGAATTACTAGTGGGATGGCTGTAGCACTCTGTTCTTTAAAAAGAAGGAAGCGGATCATTAGAAGGGTGCATCTGAACTCTGTGTCAGAAATGAAAGGAAAATAGAGTTTCCTTGGAGCTAAAGAGCTATGTAATTAACTACAATAACAAGCATTGATATTTATTGTAGTGGAATGCAAGGAAGAAACCAATAAACAAAACTCCTGGTGTCTGTATTCCACATCTGCCAAAGTAATTTAGGGGTAATTTTAGAATTTTAATCTGCATGGTGCTCTACCCTAGTTGGTCAAGTCCCCTTGGATAAGCCAGATGTCCGCCATTTAATGAGAACTCCGTGGTTCAGAATGGGTTTGGTTGCAGGTGTTTATTGCCCACCAGGTCTAACTCATGCTGGTGTTTGCTGGCATGCGTTGATTTTCATAGTCCTTAAACCCTTCCGGAAATGTTAGTCGCCATTTTTGCCACTAGGAGGAGCTGAAGTCTACTCCATCCACTTGGCGCAATTTTACTTTTCTTTTTTCTTTTTTTTTTTTTGCTTTTTGGGTCACACCCGGCGATGCACAGGGGTTTCTCCTGGTTCTACACTCAGGAATTACTCCTGGCAGTGCTCAGGGGACCATATGGGATGCTGGGATTCGAACCCGGGTCGGCCGCGTGCAAGGCAAACACCCTACCCGCTGTGCTATCGCTCCAGCCCCAACTTGGCGCAATTTTACTGGACTACTGCAAAAAACTCCACTACTAGAGTATAAATAAATGTCTCATAAAAGATGACATCACAAATAGCTTTTATTGAGAATATACAGCAGAGCACTGTATATAAAAGTGATCTAGAGTATATAGTTCCTGAAGTCTGGATTAGACAAAAATACTGAATTTCTGTAAGCCTCATTTTTCTGAACTTTAAACATAGTGCTGGGGGCCCTAAAAATGGTACAGTGAGAAGAGCACTTGCCTTATTTTCGGTTCGCCTGGGTTAGCTCCCAAGTGTCGAAAGGGCACCCCAATCAGTGAGAATTATATCTTGAGCATAGCCACATGAGGCCCCCCTAAAAGACACAAATAAGTAAAATAATCATCATCATGATTCATCATCATTCCGTTGATCATCGAATTTCTCAAGCAGTCTCAGCAACCTCTCCTTTCATCCTATCTCTGAGATTTTAGAAGCCTCTCTCTACTCGGCCTTCCCAATGATGCCGTATTGGAGGTTCTTTCAGGGTCAGGGGAATGAGACCCAGCTTGTTACTGGCTTTAGCATATGAATACACCATGGGAAGCTTGCAAGGCTGTCCCATGTGGGCAGGAAACTCTCAGTAGCTTGCCAGTTTCTCCCAGAGGGAGAAGTAAGCTACAAGATATCGCTTCTGGGAGCTTGCTTTTAAGTCTCTGGATGTTGGCCGTTGATGGGATTACACACACCTGGGTTCCTCTGCTGGTACCTTCATGTGTGAGGCTTGTCCGAACGTGTGGAGAGGGGCCTTGAGCATGGCTGTAGCTAGGTTCCAGAGGTCTTTGGCTGCCGGGAGTTCTGCTTGGGGCGGGGAGGGAAGCTGGAGCCCATCCTCTCTGAGGGACCCCGGAGAAGACAGCCAGGTGCGCAGACAAGAGACTCTTTGCATCGCTCTCTTCTGGGAGCTTGCTTTTAAGTAAAATAATACTAACATATATTTCTTATATGGTTATGAACAATAATAAAATAATATTAGTCATAAGCCATAATTTAAGTTGGCTACAGCAGTAATGCTAATGTTATCCCATAAATATGATTTAGTGTTTATTTTATCTCAGTTATTCTATCTTGGCTGGGCTGGAGCTATAGTAGAGTGTAGGGTGTTTGCCTTGCACGCAGCCGACCAGGCTTTGATTCCTCCATCACTCTCAGAGAGCCCGGCAAGCTACCGAGAGTATCCCACCTGCACGGCAGAGCCTGGCAAACTTCCCATGGTGTATTCGATATGCCAAAAACAGTAACAACAAGTCCCACAATGGAGACATTACTAGTGCCCACTCAAGCGAATCAATGAGCAATGGGATGACAATGATACAGTGATGACTTAGTTCACCTATGCTATAAACATTGGTTCCACTTTGAGAGGTAGTTTATGCTAACTGTTTGGAGTTCAAGGTCTGAAGTCATTAAATGTATATGAGATAGTATTGTTAACAATATTCACTATACTGTGTTTCCTCCACTAAAACTTCTGAGAAAAGACTTTAAGAAAAATTGGTGTCAATTCACTAGATACCTCTTGATAGTGTTTACTAGGAAACCCTCTGGTCTTGGGTTTTTCTTTACTTAGAAGATATGTGATTATTGCTTCAATCTTGTTACAGATTTTCTGTTTCATCATATTCGGTTTTGATAGATTGCATGTTTCTGGAATTTTCCTGCTCCTAAGTTTTAACTTCTAGGTGCATAATGGCTCATAGTAGTCTCATAGCAGCATTTCTATGGAATCACTTATAATGTCGCCTTTTTAATTTTTTAGTTTGTATTTTTTTCCTCAGTTTCTTTAGGTAAACTTTTGTTGAGTTTTTGTGTTTCTTTTAATCCAGGGAGATTAAAAACCTTAAAAATTACAGAAAGGACCCAGATCTCTAGCTTTGCCCAGCATGTCTAAGACTGGCTTCCATCTTTGGCACTGCAAAACAAAACAAAATTGTGGAAAACAACAACAGAACACACTCCAGTGTAAACAGGGAGGCTTGAACACTTGGTATTGTGGGGTGCGATTAGCTAATGGGTGCAGCCACTGCTAGGAGCCCAGAGAGCCCCAGGGGAGTGGGGAGGGGACCCTCACTGCTGTGCCAGCCCTGGCTCCAGAGGGACAGTGCAGAGCCAGACACTGCCCTGGAGCCTGAGAGCAGAGATAGAGGAGGAACTATCCCAACTTCAGGGATAGAGGAGGGAGCTTCGAAGGCCACAGCATGCCTGGACAGAGGAGACTCTGAGACTGCAGGGATGTGAGCTCATCTGAGGCCCTCATAAAGGTGAGATCCTGTGGGGGTCCCGTCCTGTCCAGCAGGGAGGACCCTTTGTGGGGCTAAGGAGGGGACGCAGCTGAATGAACAGACGCAGAGCCAGAAGGAGGAGAAGGAGAGAGAGTTTATTCTACTGCAGTTACAATACTTATACCTCTCTGCTGGGAGGAGGTGGTATAGTATGCATGCTTGGACCCCCATAGGAACAGTAGTAAAATGCAGATCAGGCATGGGCGTTGGCTAGTGAGAGACAAATGGCCGCCAAATGATAAGATCAGCAGTGGTGTCTTTGTTACAGGAATCCCAAGCAGCCTCCGCTTGACTAGAAGATTAGAGCCAAGGTCTGTAAAATGGCTCCCTACAAGATTCCTCCCTTACATCTGGTTTCCCCCTTTCTCTGCCACCCTAGGGACCAAGAGGTCCTCTCTCAGGAAGAAGCAAGGCCTCCACAAGCGATAAACAGAAGGTAGGACCCAGGGATGGGACCGGGTCTGCACAGGGGCACAAGTGGCAGAGTCAACAGAAACCCGTGAGCTAAAACCCCAGCAATTCTCTGGCCCCAGGAATTGCTTCTGTACATAGATGATATTTCAGCTAAGATGTAAAGGATCAGAAAGTCCAAACATACTCAAAATGTAAAGCAGAAGAAATGGGTAGCACCAAGTCTTAAAGGCAGGAGAGAGCTTGTTATCTGGGAGAACAGGAAAAATCATCCTCTTGAGAGTTCCTAACTACAATCCAGGACGCAGGCTGTGGGACTCTCTTCCAGGGCTCACTGGATCTTAAAGAAGTACTTTTATATTGTCTGGTTTATTGTGTCCCAAGCACCTCGCAGTGAAAACACAAATTTTTCCTACACAGAAATGTTCCATAGTATTATTGCAGGACTGTTCGCCTAACCACATACAAAACAAGCCATTAGATGGGAAACATAATTGCAGAAACTCTAATCTACAGTTCAGAAATTAGAAACTAAACTTTTCTACATTTTTCTGACCCTGGGTTCATTCAAAGTTTGTCACCCACCTGTCTCCTCCACCCCAGGCCCCAACTAGTCCCCCACCCCCTACTCTTACCAGTTGACACCCATTTATGCCATTTTTGGCCTATGACCTCCTTGGAATATCCTGGGGGCTTATAAGGGTCCATATGGTCTCTGGTTGGGAAAAGTGGCTTCCAGGTACAAAGACCCCTTAAATCTAGTATGTTTAATATGTTTAGAAAAATAAAATTTTTCAGTTCTCCATCAGACATCTTTCACCTTATTATTATTACTTTATTATTATTATTGGTATGGGGGCCACACTCAGCAATCCTCAGTGCTTAACTGCTGGCTCTGTGCTTAAGTATTATTCATGGTGGAGCGTCAAAACACTATGGAGTGCGGGGGGTCAAGTTTGGATCAACCTCATGCGAGTGCCTCACCCACTGCCTGATCTCTGCATCCTCAACTTATTAATTTATTTTAAAAATTGATGGGTAGTGAGGGGAAGTTGCCCTGAGTACAGAACTTTAATTTCTTTTAAATTGTGAAACGGGGGAGATGGCACTTAACCCTGTTGTGCCCAGGGCTTATGATTTAGCTCTGTGTTCACGGAACACTCCTGGAAGTGTTTGGAGACCGTATGTGGTGCTGGGAATTGAACTAGCTCAGCTACATGTAAGGCAAGCATCTTACCCACTGCAGTATCTCTCTGGCCTCAGAATTTAAACTTCTTCAAGGGCCTCTGTGTATGTTAACTATTCCAAATGTTTAACTGTGGTTGTGGAACATCCACATATCTATTCTTCCTAGATACTTCATCTAGATTTAATTCAAGGCAAATTTATCTTTAAAAAAAATTTTTTTATATTAACTATCTTTTGGTCCTGAATTATGGAGCTATAGGCTCCATACTTACAGACAAATTTTTAAGATGAAACTGTGTTCCACTCAATTTGTGACCTGAAATTTGAAGTTTATATTGCTTTAGTCAGAAAATAAAAACAAATAGGAATAAGCCTGAAATTGAAAACTTTCACATAATATTTTAATTTAATTTAATTTAATTTTATAAGGTTATTCACAGTAATTTATTACATTCAATATTACAATACTAATTCCACCACCATTAAACCTTACCCACTGCCATTATCTTGAATTTTCTCAGCCACCACCCAAACTTGCCCCAATAGTAGACCCTAAATAATCTATTTTGTATTACTTGTTATGAATAATTCAAAAAGCTTTCCTTAGAAGAAGGAGAGGATGGAATCTCACTCTGGAGACATTGAGGATGGAATCTCACTCTGGAGCCATTGAGCCCTTTTGTAAGAGATTACTAACATGTTGTTACGGGTTGAACCTTAGGTGTTTAATTGAGATTGTTTGCCATCTACCTTATATCCTATCAATGTGTACTACTTCTGGTAGGTACATCAGTGGTATAAAGTATGAGATTGGTGCAGCCAAAAATGTGGTCGTGAACTCTCGGAATTCTAAAATTTTCAACAAGGTGATACAGCTGGAGTTAAATTTTTAACTGGAAGTTGACTTTGGGGTACTGAAGCATCTCTGCACTTTATTGCTCTCTTCCGAGATTTACTGTATGGATCATGGCCAATTAATGAGCATATATGGCTCCAGAGGCAGTTCATAGGTGTGACTGCCAGGCTCCAGGAAGAACAGGACGTTGTGGGATAGGTTGTCCATCCCTAACTCCGTGAGAACCTGGAGGTTTTGTTCACAGAACCCACATACTTGAGTTTTTCAACAGATTTACTTATTGATGATACTTGTGCCGAGCCCTTTAGATGAGCCTGTGAGATTCGCCGTGAGCATGGCAGCGATTGGGTTCTGGAGGTTTTTGGTTGCCGTGGCTCTGTTTGGGCAGGTGATGGAATTCACTCCCCCCACCATAGGTCCTCCAGGTATGAGGTTCAGACTTGTGAAGCGTCTGAAGGCATCTTTGCAACTTGTTGATCTAGTCCAAGATTTATTTGGGAGTCTCTGGACCACATGAGCTTATATGGTGCCATTAAGAGGCAGTTTGTGGGCATGACCACCAGGCTCCTGGATGAACAGGTCTACAGAATATTTTTAAGGGTATCTCTTTTTAGATGATGATCAGTACCTGTTACCCATTAACAGGCACTATAACATGCAGGTATTTTTTAGTGATGCTTGGGGCTTGGGCACACCCTGCAGTATCCAGAGGCTGTTCCTGGCCCTGTACCCAGGAGTGATCCCAGCTGGGGGTTGAGGGACCAAATGTATCATAGGGCTGAACTGGGGTCAGCTGTACACAAGGCAAGCACCTTAACACCCGTACTTCATTGCAGAGATCGATCAGGTCAACATTGGATACCAGACTATTCTCAGACACCAGGAAGGGAACCTGCTGTGCTCGGTGAATGCAGCGACTCACTGGGGAGGGTAGAGTAGTGGAATAGAAGTCACTTACATATTTATTTATTAAAACTATTATTCAAATGTACCATTTTGTGGTATCCTTCTGGCAAATACCCTCACTGCACATCTATTATGGGGTCATAATTTGGAAAGTATTTGAAGATGTTTAGTGGTCATTCCTAAGACATGACTTGGTGAAAATTGAAGAAAGTAAGTAGGCAAAGAGGAAAGAAAATGTCTCAAAGTGATAAATTAAAACAATTACAAGGATATGTTAATTGATCAGATCTAAGTACTGATCTAAACCCTAAAATTTTTCATGTGGTATTATATATATTTTAGACAACATGTCAAAGACAAATTTCACTTGCCAAAGAGTGGGGATATCTAACCAAATGGAGACTGCAGTTATAATCTATAGGTGTTGGAAAATGGGTGCATTAATAACTGCACTGCACTGTATCACTGTCGTCCCATTGTTCATCGATTTGCTCGAGCGGGCACCAGTAACATCTCCATTGTGAGACTTGTTGTTACTGTTTTGGCATATCAAATATGCCATGGGTAGCTTGCCAGGCTCTGCTGTGCAGGCAGGATACTCTCAGTCGCTTGCCAGGCTCTCTGAGAGGGACAGAGAAATCGAACCTGGGTCGGCCACTTGCAAGGCAAACACCCTACCCGCTGTGCTATTGCTCCAGTCCAGTTTAAATACGGAGTTGTTTATTTTTATTGCAAAATATTTTGGAAAAAGTATTTAAACCACTGGGCAAATTCTCTAATATCTCTCCATAAGTGTCATCGCAACTAGCCTGTTCTATAAACATTGAATTTTCTAACTCCATTTCACTAACTAAAAAATAAAATGAATTAATGTTCAGTGGAAAGATGAAAAGGTTTGACACAAATTCCTCTGGACTAGGTTTCTTCAGTGCTTCCTCATCCTGTGTCCCGTAGTCTTCAGATTTTTCACCTCACCTTTAGAGGTCCAGTGTCTCTGATGTAATTACAGTTCATTGACCAATGAGACCAACTCATACTAACTGAATGTCCTACGATACTAAATCATTAATTAACAAGAAAATTTTATCTCTAGCATCTGGAATATCCCTTTAACCAAGTTAATTCCTCTTTAGCTGCTGAGTTTGTGGTTGCCTATGTGATAACTGAAATGTTCCTTGACAGATACAGAATCAGAGAAAGAGAAGTAGGATGTTTTGGAGTGATAGTTTTACTGTTCATTGGTGAGCCCCTAAGAACCTTTCCTGATTCACAAAAGATTTTACCTCACATTGAATTAAGAAATGTATTTATCAGATTTGGACTGGAGTGAGAGCACAGTGGGTAAGACTGTGGTCAATCTTGCAGGAGGCCAACCCTGGTTCGATTTCTCCATCCCTCTCAGAGAGCCCGGCAAGCTACTGAGAGTATCCTACCCGCACGGCAGAGCCTGGCAAGCTACCCGTGGCATATTCAATATGCCAAAAACAATAACAAAAAGTCTCACAATGAGACGTTACTGGTGCCCGCTCAAGCAAATCGATGAACAATGGGACGACAGTGCTACAGTGCTACTTTTATCAGATTTTGTCTCTGTTTACTTTAGATACTACTGGAAAATGCTACCAAACCCATTTACATTTTTGTGTGATCAATGAAGGTATCCCTGCTTCTCTTTTTTTTTTACCTTTTTATTGAATCACTGTGAGATAGACCCTTACAAAGCTGTTCATGATTAGACTTCAGTCAAACAGTGTTCTAACACCCATCCCTCCACCAGTGTACATTTCCCAGCATTAGTGTCCCCAGGTTCCCTCCCACACCCCCCAGCCCACATCCCTTGCCTGTTTCTATGGCAGGCACTTCTCTCTCTCTCTCTCTCTCTCTCTCTCTCTCTCTCTCTCTCTCTCTTCTCTCTCTCTCTCTCTCTTTCTCTCTCTCTGTATCTGTCTATCTGTCTGTCTGTCTGTCTGTCTCCCTCCCTCCCTCCCTTCCCTTTTGGGCATTGTAGTTTGCAATACTGACACGGAAAGGTTATCAAGAAAATCCCGTTACTTACTTGTAACACTCAGACCTTGTCCAGCATGGTCATTCCCAGCTATTATTGTCATACTGATCTATCCTCTATCTTAACTACCCACAGCGCCCCCCTTCACACTTGTGGTTAGTTCAACCATTGACCAGTCTTCCTAACCCCTGTTTTTCCTGGTCATGGATATTAGTCTTCTAATATATAATATATATATTCTAATATATGTTAGATGTATTAGATATATTAGATATATACTATACATCTTATATGTAGTAAGATATATAGTATATATCTGGTATATATTATATATTATAATATATATTATATAATCTAATATATAATATATATTATATCTAATATATCTAATATATATAATATGTATCTATTCTAATATATATTAGAAGACTAATATATAAAATACATATATATATTTTAAATACCACCAATGAATGCAGTCATCATTCTATATCTGTCCCTCTCCTTCTGACTCATTTTACTTGGCATGATACTCCCCATGTTCATTCATTTATAGGCAAATTTGGACTGAAGCCATAGCACAGCGGGTAGGCCATTTCCCTTGCATGTGGCCGACTCGGGTTTGATTCCTCTATCCCTCTCGGAGAGACGGCAAGCTACCAAGAGTATCCCGCCCACACGGCAGAGCCTGGCAAGCTACCCGTGGCATATTTGTTTTGCCAAAAACAGTAACAAGTCTCACAATGGAGATGTTACTGGTTCCCACTTGAGTGAATTAATGAACAACGGGAAGACAGTGTGACAGTGCTACATTTTTCCTAACAGCTACATAGTATTCCACTGTGTAGATATGTCATAGTTTCTTTATCCATTCATCTGTTCCTGGACACTCAGGTTGTTTCCAGATTCTATGGTGAATAGTGCTGCAATGAACATAGAGGTGCAGATGGTATTTCTTCTGTGCGCTTTTGGGCCCCCAGGATATATTCTCAGAAGTGGTATTGCTGGGTCAAATGGGAGCTCATTTTTTTGTTTTTTGAGAAACATCCATATTGTTTTACAAAAAGGTTGGACCAGTCGGCATTCCCACCAACAATGGAGAGTCGCTTTCTCCCCACATCCACGCCAGCACTTGTTGCTCTTGTTCTTTTGGGTATGTGTCAGTCTCTGTGGCATATACACGCTTGGAGGAGACACGAAAACAGTTGCTCAAGAAAATATCAAAATTACATCATAAGATGACCCTGTGGAACTAGAGATAATGATGATGGTCATCTATGAAATACACGATCTATGAAATACCATAGTCTAACCTCTGGCCTCAATAATTCACATCACATTAATAAATGCATATATGCCTGCTCCAAGATTTCCAGTTTTATCCCACCTGCTCTGTGTCCAGTTCCTCAAGGACAGCTCCTTTAGGACATTTCCTTTCAATAGAAATAATTGTGAACTGAAACAAATTCTATTCTCCCCCAATTCTGATGTAAGAGTAAATAACTTCTCTGGAAACTAGAAATAAAAAACAAAACAAAACGACCAGTATTCACTGATTCCTAACAGCTCCGAAAGCTAGCTGAACACATCTTGCTTATTCTTTGATTCGAGCTCCCTTCTACTTGATGAAGTGGTTTTCAGTAACACTTCATCCTGCCCTCTGAGTTGGCCCTTCTGCCAGGGCGATGGCACAGAGCTTAGGAGCACATGTTTTTCAAACACGGGACCTTTGTCCAATCACCAGTACTACCTGGCCCACAGCACCACTGACTGTGGCCCAGAAGGCCCAAGAACATGACTGTGTGAGCCATGTGGTCCTGGTATCACAGTGCTCCAATGACAAGACATTCTTGTTCTCAGGTCTGACCCCTGCACATTTGCCCAGTTTGCAGCATGCCACAAGAAATGGGATCCCGTACTACTAAGCAGTCTGTAGGAGACACACTCTTGCCAAAAAGTAAATAAAAACACACAGAAGCACACACATGATAAATAAAAGAAAAAAGAAAAACCTCGGTTTCCGTTGAGAATTCTTCGTATACAGTTTCAGTCTATCCATGTTGTAGGTGTATAGGTTTCTTTTAAAAGCAGCATCTGCTCCTTTCGATTGGAGGAAACAAATACTTGAGCTGAAACAATTTCCTTAAAGAATGTTTGACTTTTTATAAATTTGCACCCATAGACAGAATGCATAAATGCAAGTAGCTTTAAAGGCTGGGGGCTGGAGCAATAGCACAGCGGGTAGGGCATTTGCCTTGCACACGGATGACCTGGGTTTGATTCCCAGCATCTCATATGCTCCCCTACCAGGAGTAATTCCTGAGTGCAGAGCCAGGAGTAACCCCTGTGCATCGCCGGGTGTGACCCAAAAAGTAAAAACAAACATCAAATAAATAAACAAAAACCATAAATGCTGACCCTATACTCTCCTGGACACTTTGAAGAAAATTCAAATTTCTTCAAATTCACTTTGAAGAAAATTCAGTGACAAAACATTTAATATGCTTAAAAGACTTATTTTCAGATGATATCTGCAATACCTTCTCTTAAGATATTTAAAGTGTCTTCCGCTGATCTAAACAGATTTATAAGGCACTATATTTCAAAAATATAGTAGAATGTTCCAAAGTCAACTAAAGATCTTTCTGTTTTATCCCAAATTTGATCTTATGTGATACTTAATTTGAGAGTCATTTGCCATCTGGAGAGACTGGGAAAGAGAAATGGTTTTAATTTTGAGTCCAGCAAGTCCTGACTTTGATATTTAACAGCTTCTTTATTTCAACTTGTTCCTTTCCTATTTTATCAGTCTAGATGAAGCCAGGTGCCAATTTGAGTATATTGCCTGGAAATCTCATTAGCTATATCACTATGCTTATGAGGAACACTTTCCATTCTATCATTACTGCAGGCCATACTGTTGCTAAATTTATGCCTCTATGAAACAAGGAATCCATTTGAGTCACTTTCCCAAAACAGCTTTGAAAATTTATTTTTCTTAGGTAGCTCTGTACTGCAGTGGGTAACGTATTGAACTTCCAAATTTTATTTTTATTATAGTTTAGGCTGCATAGTTACAATAACAGTTGTGTTTTATTTTTTTAGTTTAAAGATCTTTGGGGGGCTAGAAGGTTTGGGCCACACCTGGTGGTGCTCATGACTTATTCTTTACTTTGTGCTCAGTTATTACTCCTGGAGGACTCGGAGGACTATATAGTGTAGGATCATATGGACCGTATGATCAAACCCAACTCAGTTGTGTGCAAGGCAAGCACCTTCCCTATTATACTATCTCTCTGGCCATTAGCATTAATGTTTTATTATACAAAACATGTCTCACCATCCCAATATGACCAAGACCCTCCACATTATATGGCTTTCCCTCTCCCACCTCCTCTCTCTTTGCATGGTTTGGTAACCAGAGTTTTTTGGCCAAAAGCCAAGTGTTTGTCATCATTTGATACCATTTATTTTCTCCTCCCCAGAACAGTTTACTTTTTCAAAGTTTCCTTTAAGGAGTCACTGAAAGTGTTCTTTGAGGCCCTTTATGAGTAGTCCTAGTTTAAGATTTTATTAGTAGTCTTTTCAAACTTCTTCTAGTTTCTATTCAGTACTGAATTCCCAACTAATACTTCATATTTTAGATAGTTTTTTTCCCTACTGTGCCAATACCCATTTCCTGGTAGTAAATTATGCATCAGTTGTTTAGCAAGTACACAGAAGTTACTTGCTCCACTTCGTTATTTCTTTCTCCCTTATCAAAGATTAAATGATCATATATTTGAGGGTCTGTGTCAGAATACTCAACATTATTTCATTGGTCTGCAGGTCTGTCTCTAGTCCAGTACCATACTGTATTAATTACTCCTGTTTTGTACTACAATTTAAAGTTGGGGAAAGTAATGCCTCCCATCTTCCTTTTCCCAAGGATTGCTTTAGCTATTCGTGGGGTGTGATTCCATATGAATTTCAGGAGTGTTAGATCTATTTTTTTGATAAATGTCATGGGTATCCTTAAAAGAACCACTTTGAATCTGTAGAATGCTTTGGGGAGTATTGCCATTTTGACAACGTTAATTCTCCCAATTCAATGAGGGGATGTATCTCTATTTTCTTGTGTCCTCTTTTTTTTTTTTCTTGAAGCAGCATTTTGTAGTTTTCTTTGTACTGGTCTTTTACCTCCTTAGTTAAGCTGATTCTGAGGTATTTGATTTTCTGAGGCACAATTTTGAATGGGATTGCTTTTCTAGTATCACTTTCTTTTCTATTATTTGCATATAGAAAAGTCAAGGACTTTTTGGTACTGATTTTGTAATAGGACACTCTATTATACAAATCTATCATTTCTAGGAGCTTTCTGGTGAATGCTTTAGGGTTCTCTAAGTATACTATCATGCCATTTGCAAATAGTGAAAGCTTGACTTCTTCCTTTCCTATCTGGATGCCCTGTAGGTCTTTCTCTTGCCTAATTGCTATGGCAAGTACTTCCAGCATGATATTGAAGACAAATGGTGAGAGTGGGCAACCTTGTCTTGTGCCTGATTTTAGAGGTAAGGCTTTTAGTTTTTCCCCATTGAGAATAATGCTTGCAGTGGGCTTCATCTCGGGATGAATCCTACTTGTTCATGGTGCAAGATCTTTTTGATGAGTCGTTGAATTCTGTTTGTTAGTATTTTGTTGAGGATATTTTAATCTGTGTTCATCAGGATACCAGATAAATTCCTCATCAGCCAACCTCCACTACCCAACCGCCTCCACGCTCCAGGTTGCAAGACACATGATAAACACTTCCTACCCATTTTCCACTACACTAGCATGCGACAGGGATGAATGGAGATGTTATTGGTGCCTGCTCAGGCAAATCGATGAACGACGGGATGACAAGTGATATAAGTGATTAATTGCTCCAGGAAAAGTTAGAGGAATGGAAAACACAATTATCAGAAAAATCAATATAAGTCAATTTATGATTATTGTCACATGATATAATCTATGTAAAGAAATTAAAATAATTTGATACAATATAGTACCTACTCTCATTTACATAGATAAGTTCTCAACTCTGGTATCTAAAAAGTATTACACTTACTTCTATTTTGTACTTGTATCTCATTATGGTAACCTGTCTTCCCTATCATTAATAAAACTTTTTTTTTATTTCTTTGATAAAATATAGAGTTTACATAAATTGGTAAAGCCTACAACTGCAAATTTTAATAAGAGGAAGAGAATTAAGAAAATTTGATTTGGAAAAATCTGAATAGGACTATAAAAGTACTAAATGTTTTAGTCTAAGAAATGGTATATTGAAAAGACATAGCACATTCAATGTAAAGACAAGTTAGTTCATCAACAAACATATTTTATTTTATGGGTTTGGCTTTGGGCCTCAAGCTTTGGGTGCAGATCTGGAGGGCCTAGGCAGTTGGAAGGGGAATCCACATGCTCTTGTTCAGAAATGAAACTTTACACTTCTTAAAGGTAATCAATGTTGGCTCAGAGTTACCTACTTTTTTGGAATGGAGTAGAAAAGGTGCTAGAAAATAATGCCGGTTTCCTGTACAAAGGCTTGAGAGATTCAACAAAAGATGAAAGTGCTAAATGAAATAAAAATTCTCTTCCCTCTCTCTTTTCTTCTTTCCTCCCAATGTTTGGATGATAAGCAGTGTTGTTTAATAATACATATGACCAGAGACGTAACTTTCTAGCTGCCTCTGTTACTCTGCAACCTTCAAAGGTAATGACATACTTGTAATTACTGATTGCCTCCGACTTCATGTCTATTTGATCCTCAGGATATAGTCTTTACATTAGGTGCAAGCTGTTCCGGTCTGATTACCATTCAATACAACCTCCCATGGGATGATAATAAAATCAACTTAACAAACATAGAGAGTAAAATGAAATGTCAACTTTTATTACATATTTTTCTTCCATCTGCCAGAGTGGTTTTAAATGCCAGTTTTGAAAAGCAAAGAGACAATCAGCTTGCCTTGCAGTAGGTTTTGCGTATGGCTGCCTCTGGCTTAGGCATTTGGGTGTCCTGCACACTGGCTCTGAGAACCGAGCCTTGGCCTGGTGCTCTCTTTGGGCTGCACATGGCAATAATCCCTTGTCCATCTGTGTCCTTCCACTGCCTGGGATAAACAGTTATGGGTGGATGGCTCTGTTTTGCCCTTCTATTTCTGAAAGTTTCTTGAATTTTAAATCTTGGCTGTTACATTGGCACAAGTCCCGCTTTTCACTTTCAAAAGAGATGCTGCTTTTTCTCTGCTTTTCCAGGATGCTGTTCCTGTTGATCAGAAGCCAGCATTCTGCATCATTCTGTTTGGGCTTCCACTGGTAATTGTCTGTTGAAATATGGCAGCTAGAGATAGATTGTGAAGGATACAAAGAGTTTAATTCTTAATCCCTGGATGACTCAAACAGCTTAACCTGAGATATATGTAACCCACTCAGAATAAATTAGGCACTGCACTCAGATTCCACTGTATTTCATTGTGCAAAACTCCTCCACATTACTCTTCAATACTGACTCTGTATTTCTGTATTGCCTCCACTTATTTCTATGTTCTCATCAGTGCATTCATGCTAAGACAGGGGCTCTGTCTCTTCTATTCAGATGCACTTCAGGAGGAGCTGTGCATAGCAAGAGTTCAGGAATATGTGTTGAATAACTGAGTAAGTGTCATTCACTTGCTTATTAAATGTACCCACTTTATTTCTTTCTTCATTTTTATTGGCTCTCCCAAGAAGTGCTCAGAGACCCTGGGTCCATTCCCAGTAATATTTCACCAATTAGCCCAGCTCCGCAATGCCCTGGCCTCCAGGCCCATCGTGACAGTTTTTGAGGGTCCCCAGGCCACACTCAGTGGTGCTCAAGAGTATCGCAGGGCTGTATCTAGCAAAGCTCAGGGACCTTGTGGTACTTCTAGTGATGCTAAGGCCAGACATTTGCATGGCAGTCACCTTCAGTTCTGTGCTCATGTTGTAGCCTGTGTATCTTTTTTTAAAGAATGAGTAATTTGGTTACTAATCAAACAGGATGAGAACTGGACTTGTCTCCTACCTGGAAGAGAAGATGCAAATTTGTCTCAGAAAATTTAAAATACAGTGAGTTGGTCCACAGAACTGACTTTACTGGGGTTGGGGTTGGATAGGAGGGTCTTTCAGACTTTGGTGGTGGGAAGTAGGCCCCCTGGTGACAGGCCTTGTGTTGAAATGATGTTTTCATGAAACTGTCATGAACAGTATTTTAAATCACAACACTGCAATATAAAGATTGTTTATGTGCTTTTTTATCCATTTACATGTATATATGTGGACTGGAGTGATAGCACAGAGGGTAGGGCATTTGCCTTGCATGCGGCCGACCCGGGTTTGATTCCTCCATCCCTCTCAGAGAGCCCAGCAAACTACCGAGAGTATCTTGCCCGCAAGGCAGAGCCTGGAAAGCTCCCTGTCGCATATTCAGTATGCCAAAAACAGTAACAAGTCTCACAATGGAGATGTTACTGGTGCCTGCTCGAGCAAATCAATGAATAGTGGGACAACAGTGCTTCCTGTATATAAACAAATAAGAAGTAATAAACTATCTCACCAAAGGTTCCCTGCTGTGGGCTGATGGAGCGCAAATGAATCTGAGTTTGAATCTGGGAGATATGAGGTTGCATTGCAAAGTCTAAGGCTCATGAAGGAAGGTGAAAGAAATTCCAGAAATTCATGATGGCGGTATAAAGACAGACATGTAGAAAGAGAAAAGACGCTGATTAGAAAGGTCAGGAGCCCTGTGCACTGGGAAAGGGATGATTAAGGAGGTATTTTGGAACAGGAAGTTCCCCCAATTATTCAGGGGACAGGTTCCAGTGAGAACTAAGCCACTGGGTTGTTGTAGCTTCCCAGGGAAGTGCTAACACAAATAGTCTTGCTGCAGTTAGAAAACAGTAACACAGGTCCTTCCAGGCAAACTTCCTCTGTATTGCTCCTCTCCTTAGAATCTGCTTCTTCCTGAGAGATTCAGCTCTCTGTTGGAATCCTGCTCCACTCATCCGTGACAAGCTCTAATCCTCTCTGCTATGATCCTAGGGTGTCCAAACAGCAGCAGATTTTTAAAAGAACCAAGTTCACCTTTATATGATCTGGATTGTTACAATGTACTTAAAAAACAAAAAATTCTTTGTTTTTATTTGTTGTATAAGTTACACATTTAATTCTATTATTCCTAAGGGACTTGATACACACACATACATATATACATATATCACAGATATATACACATATATATATTACATAACTAGGTTTTCAAGATATTTGGAAGCATTACTAGTCAGGAAAATTAACTTCAGAGACCAAAACAGATAAATCCTGAAACCACAGTTGTGTAACACAATAAAAATATATTTCTCATGTGGGTTCAGGTGATTTTCTTATAATCAATCTTATAACTATTTTTTTGGAACATGTGACCCACTGTGCCACTTTACCGGAGGAAAAAAGAGATGAGAGTAGCAAATCAATGGTTCATTAATTACCTCATGCTGCAGGCAACACACATCAATTAATTAGGTATGTGACTATCACTACATGGGACTCTGGGAAATTTAAGAGACAACATAGATGTTTGCTCAGTTCTAAATGTGATGTCTGATCTGTGGAACTTCCACCAGTTTTTATTTTATCAAATAAATAAATTTCCAAGATTCTCTTGCTTCTCCTTCAATTATTTATTTTTTGCTGAAGATTGAGGTATAATTGACATTGTATTATATTTTTTCAAGTGTACAACATAGTGATTCAATGTTTGTCTGCATTTAAAATAAACACCATAATATTCTAGTTGTCATCATTTTTCTCTTACAGGACAGAATTCCAAGTCCCACAATTTTTTCAATCTTCTCTTTTCTGCAATATATTTCACCAATTGTGCTATCTTTCTGTTGCTATTTTTTTTATCATCCACCATAGTAAGTAGATTCCCTTTTAAAACTCAGAGATTTGTTACAGGCAAATAGGAATTTAAACTAAAGGGTCAGAGAGCTACAAGAGGGCTCAAGGTCCTTGGCTTACATGAGGCACACCACAGTCTTCATTCCAGCATCCCCTCATAGTCCCCTGAGCACCCCAGGAGTGATTCCTGAGGACAGAGTCAGAAGAAAGCCCTAAGCCCTAAGTACTGCAGCTGTGGCCCTCTCCAAATTAAAGAACTAAATGCTAAATTAAAGAAATACACAAAATAAGATGTTTTAGATGAGAAGATATGGTAAAGTGATGATGCAAGTACAGAGGATAGGGCACATAGAAAAGGAATAAATAATATACTGTGTAATCACAAAAAAAAAAAAGATGAAGATCCTTGGGTGGCTGCTGCTGCTGCTGGACACCTGTGTGCTTTCGGTAGCCCTGAGCCGCCTCCCTGCCTCCCCGCCTCCCCAGGGCCCCCCAACAGAGACACAGAGAGATGGGGAGGCTGGGGACCACAGTCAGATGGTGAAAATGGCCCATTTAATGCAGAGTTTCTAGCATACTTATAAAACATCTGAAGGGGGGTTGAGGTAAGCACAGGTGTGGTTGTCATTTACACAGACAAACATTTGGCAGAGGAAATTCTTTTGGGGAGATCAACCCAAGGGGACACTCTGTCTCCCGGGGGCAACTACATTGCTTTTATGTTTCCCTCTAATGTATAAGTTATCTACCTGCAGTTGTTTGGATGAACACAGTAAGAGACAAAGATCCCAACACTTACTTCTCTGGGTGGAGAGCAAGCAAGGTTTTATTTATTTATTTATTTATTTATTTATTTATTTTTAATAAATTTTATTGAATCACCATGTGGAGGGTTACATAGTTCTCTCAGGATTATATCAGTTATACAATACTCAAACACCCTTCCCTTCACCAGTGCCCATATTCCATCACCAACCACCCCATTATACCTCCCGCCCCCTCCCGCCTCCCCAGTCCCCGCCCTTGAAAGTGATAAATTTCACTTCGTTTACGCTTTATCTTCGTTACATTCCATGTTTCAACACATAACTCACTATTGTTGCTAGGGTTTCCCCCCCAAAAAAAAAAGACAGTCCTACTGTCAAGGAAGCATTTGATAGCTCTCCATTGCTGAGAATGTAGAGATATTAAGTCCCGCTGTTTGTTACATAACTTTTCTATTCCCCCCCCCCTCGTCCCATGCCACCGAGTTCACGCCTGTTTAGTAATCACCACGCTGCCTGACAAAGGAAAAAAAAAACGAAAAAGATGGTTATTTCCCGTCATCAGCCGGCGTGGGGCTCTGGCTTAGTTGATAGTCTGGTAGAATGTCTACAAGCAGTTTCTGGAACCAAAAGTAATACGCTGGTATCGGCCCCAGCTCGAGGTTCCACCAGCATCCCGCTGTTCCAAGTACATAATAATTTATTCCCTTGTATCCCATTCCCACGCCACCAGGTCCGTGTCAGCTTAATGGACATCATACTATGGTTAATGCCACGCTGCGTTTCTTCCCGAGAAAGAAGGATATTTCTTCTCAGCCGGCGTGGGGATATGGCTTAGTTCAGTCTATAGAGATGGCTACCACTTTGATTGCCTTCAATATTTCAGCAAAAGACTTACTATTCTTGTTAGGATTTCCCACCAAAGTCCGACCAGTTAAAAAGGAACCATTTCATATTGGTTATGATTAAATGACATTAGGTTGCGCGGCCATGGCAGCGGCCTCACGGCTTTGAATTTCTGTATAAAGTCCAGGGAAAGTACAGCCAGAAATTACACGTCACTACAAACTTTAACCCTATTATGGTCCCCCCAAAGTCCAACCCGTTACAAAGGAACCATTTCATATTGCTGATGATTAGATGACATTAGGCTGCCGCGGCCGCGCGGTTTTGGGTTTCTATGTAAAGCCCAGGGAAAATTCTGCCTAAAATTCTATCGCTACAATCTTTTACCCTTCAACGAAAAACTCAGTACTATTGTTTGGAGTTTCCCCCCATGGTAAGCCCTGCTAAAATGGTACATTTACACGTTGCTGACAATCAAGAGATATTAGGTTTTGGATTTCTATATGAAGTCCAGGGAAAATTCTTTTGGTAATTGCATCACTTGCTGGTGGCGCCTGGCCAGTAGCTCCGAGCACACAGTTTGGAGGCATTTTGGGGGCACCGCTCGTGTCCAAAGTGGTTCAGTTGCCTCCGGGGTCGATCTCGCGTGGCGGCACATGGCTCTGTGCTTCAGCAAGCAAGGTTTTAAACACTTGGTTGTCTGGGCTCTGAGGGCAAGCAAGGCTTTTACAGTAAATCCCAGACTATGTCCTCAGGCCAGTTCAGCTAGTCCTTCTCCAGGGGGGCCCTGTCTCTAAAGTTGTAAGAGTTTGCATGAAAACCATGCATTTATGCTTTCTAGAATGTCCCATTTCGCTGCCGGGTAGTTTTGCCACTCACCCCGGGTCCATCCCAGTCCCACGGCGGGACCTCCCCTTTGGGAACTACAGAAACTGAAGCCCGAGTCAAGTAGTTATGATCAAGTAATTATGCCCAGGAGCAGATATATTCCAGAGTCAATCAACTCCCAAATATTAGGAGCAAAGCAGTAATGGTCTTTCTGTGTTTAACCAAAGAACATTGCTCTATAGTAACATATAAAAAGGCTATAGGGGAAACAGGAAAACAAGTACAAATATAGAGCATTTCAAATACAAAGCAGTATCAATACAAGTTCAGAGTTACCAGAAAGTTTTGTTTTACAAGCAATTGAGATTGACATGGGGGACTGTGAGAATGTGAGGTAAAATACAAGGGAAAGATTACAGATAAACTTTAACTAAGTTAAGGATGCTAGCAAGGGTAATTTAAATTCCTCTAGGGGAAGGAAAGACAATTCACTGATAGAGCCTCATGCTCTTAGGGTTAATATCCAACACAAAAGGGAGGCTGAAGATAGACTTTGACTAAATTAAGGATGTTAGCAAGGGCATGGTAAGCTTCTCTGAGAGGGGGAGTGGGGTAATACACTGGTAAAGACTAAAGCACTTAGGGTTGATATCCAACAATTTACATCTTTAATTAATGGAGAGACATCAAGATGAATTTGAAAGCATTAATTGGAGTGGACTAGGTGGGAGAAAATTGAGGATGTATCTCTCAGGATATTGAAAGGGGAGGGGACCACAGGAGAAGCCAAAAGTCTCAGTAAAACACTGAGCATGATGCATTCAAAGAACTGTCAGAACTTCATTTCTGGGAGATGGAATGTGCAGGGATACTAGGGGTGAGGAAAAATATGGGCATGCCCAGAAAATTTTCAAGCCTGGAAACCACACTTAGAAGATTTGGATTCATTTAAGTTTTTAAACTGTGGGTGCAAGGATCAGGCACATTTTAGAAAGATTGTTTCAGCATCAAGATGGAGAGATCAGATTTATATTAGAATTTGATGAATTTAGAAGCAGAAATGTTTCTTGATATCATAATAATACCAGTGGGAATTTAAGTATTTTAAAGGATAATATTAAAGTATTGGAGAACTTTACAAAGCTTTCAAATTATCTGTTACCTGCACCTTCCAGGACTCATCTTCACTGGGATTTCTGACTTAAATGAAAGACCACATATAATTAGATTTTATTTTTGGTGGGTGAGGGAATGGTTTGAGCCACATCAGGCAATGCTTAGGGGTTACTCCTGTCTTTACACTCAGAATTTACTCCTGGTGGTGCTCAGGGAACTATATGTTGGTCAGTTGCATGCAAGACAAACACCAGCCTCTATAATCCACTTATGTTGCAATAGCTTAGCTTCAAGCTTCAGATTTAATAGGACATCTAAATAGAGGTGTGTGTGTGTGTGTGTGTGTGTGTGTGTGGTGTATGTTTAATGTAAATTTAAGCTTATTTATTCCTCATTTTTTTCCTTTCTGGAATTCCAACTATGAAATAAATGATTTCATTTAAAAACAGGCACAACAAAATGTAAAATAAACAAATTTTGAACTCATTATAATTCTAAGCACATTTACTGTTTATTTTTTTCCCCTCAGATCATCTATCCACTAATTCCCCAATCTTACAACATTGTTTGGAATAGTGTGCAATCAAATGTCTACTTATCAGCAGAAAGAAAAATAACAAAAATGTGGATTAAATATTTGATGGGGTCACCCAAGAGTGATTTTGTTTGAAGGAATATTTTTGTGCAGTTGTCTCTCTAAGTTATAAAATGACAAGAAAAAACTTATTTAGCTTTATTTTTTGAATATGGATTAAAAGAATGATGCTTGCATGAAATTATCATGATAGCATTGTAAAAATTCCGTTAGATATAAAAAGTATGCATATTTGAAAGTTAAGTGGAGCTCATTTATCATAGGAAACACTGCAAATAACCCAGTGTCGTTTATTATGTTCACAGGGAAAGAGAACAAAAGTTTATTTTAATTCCCCCAAAAAACTGACCTCCTCTTTACTACAAATACTGAATTTCCTCGCTCATTGTTGAAGTGTGAATCTTGGACGATGTGGAGGAGGATTTTAGTGAAAATGATATGTGTCTAGTACCATGATAGTGAAACAACCTCCTTACATTCATGATGGTAGATGAGGTACATTCGCCATCTGCCTAAAGAGGAGCCACAGTATGTTCCTATAGTGAAAGATCCTCATTCTGGTAAAGAATGAACATTTCGGTGGGAGCAGAGCATCACCAGAGTTAAAATTCTTGTTAAATTAAGATTATCTAACCCTGGGGCCGGAGCGATAGCACAGCGGGTGGGGCATTTGCCTTGCACGTGGCAGACCTGGGTTCAATCCTCATCATCCCATATGGTCTCCCCAGCACCGCCAGGAGTAATTCCTGAGTGCATGAGCCAGGAGTAACCTCTGTGCATCACCAGGTGTGATGCAAAAAGCAAAAAAAAAAAAAAAAAAAAAAACAAACCATCTAACCCCACTGAAGAGGATAATCCATTTACATATTTTCACCCCTAGCTCTAAATTTTCCAGACAGGACTAAGTAAGTACTGTGCTTTGTACAAGAAAACAATGAAGGTAAATATAAATTACATCCCCCCTTTGACCTAAATCGTGCAATAACAGAGAAATATTCCTAGTGGGCTTCAATTTCCCAAGTGTTTCCTTTCCAATATTTAAGCTTTATGAGGTCAGAAATCCATAAGAGTTTGGACATTACTTTTAATTTTTATTTTTTGGGGATTTGTGGCCACACTCAGTGGTGCTCGGGGCTTTTTCCTGACTCTTGGCTCAGTGATCCCTCTCGGTGAGGCTTGTGGGAGTACATGTAGTCTGGGATCAAATTGGGACCAGTCATTCACAAGGCAAATTCCTTACCTTCTCTATTCTCTCCGGGCCCCAAAATTCTATACTACATAGTATCCTATAACATACATAGAAACTGCTTTATAAGTGGTCATAAAATAAAATAGGAATCCATTTTTCATCGATCATATTTTATTTTTTGCTTTTTAGAAACCTCTGTCATCAAATTGCTAATTTCATAGTGCTAGTCAGTACTAGATCTATAAAACTAAATTAATAAAATATACTAAATTATTTTATTCTGGAAATATCAATAACTCAATTACAAAAACAGTTTTTTGTGTAGATATATTTGTAATAAATTTGTCATTTAAAAGGCCTTGTAATTTGCTCTTTTAAGGAAACATGCAGAAAAATGCTACTAAGTTTAGTGTTGTTATTGATTCATACATTGGCTATTCAAAATTACATTCCTTGCATCTTCATAGTTCGAAATATTTATTGAAAACATTCTCATAGAATTTTAAAGATTTAAACAGTCTTTTGTTCCCACATCCAGCTGTGCTCAGGAATCACCCCTGGTGGGACTCTGGGAACTGTGTGGGATGCCAGTTATTGAACCCAGGTTGGCCACAAGCAATAAAGTTGTACTACTCTACAACCCCTGAGAGGTAATAGAGTACCTTTAGGTACTAGAATCTCTTGATCTTCACAGGGTTTGAGCTTATATTGATGTTTACTTTGAGGGATCTGAAAAGACAGGAATGTGGCATTAGGAGTTCTGGGTTCTTATTCAAGAAAAATTCCAATTCATCATAACCAGCTCAGCATTTTAAATTGTCTGCTTAAATCTTCATTATGCAAGCAGTTCTGCATCAGTGATCTGGTGATGAATAACATAAACTTTGTACCTGTCTTTGTTTAAAGCCTAAGAAAAAGAAACCCAAAACTAAAGTAATTAGACTGAGTACGTGCGGTGTAGAGGTTGTACATTTGTCTTATATGCATGAGATTCTGGGTTCAATACTTAGCACTGCCCCCCACTTCCCAAATGAATCCCCTTTGGAAAAAAATTTTTATGTAGAAATGATAGTTGTTATAGTTATTTAAAAAGATGAGCTGTATAATATGACATTAAGCAAAATATATGCTATGTCAAAATTGCATATTCAAATGGATAGATTTTGCAATCTAACATACAAAACCTAGAATTGCTAGTTAAAATAACTTTTTCTTTCACAAAACTGTATTAATCTCTCTTGCATTATTATCATTTTTCTTATTTTTTAACATGGTAAGACAAC
Organism: Sorex araneus; assembly: GCF_027595985.1. Lineage (NCBI taxonomy): Eukaryota > Metazoa > Chordata > Mammalia > Eulipotyphla > Soricidae > Sorex > Sorex araneus. Next base: position 66,233,485 of record NC_073309.1, on the reverse strand, counting down.
AGCCTGGTGCTACTGTAGAACAAAATGATTATTCTGAATATGTGAACCTGAGTTTGGAATTATGCACAAGTGTAGATGTGACACTTTGGAATTGCTACAGTGTCTTGTGTTCCCAGTATTAGTTTTAACTTCATTCTATCTTTATCTTCTTGTTGCAAAGCTTAGATTCTCATCTATGTTATGACAAACTATTAAATTCATATAAGCCTAAAATATAATAATTCTAAATAAAGTATACCATACATCATAAATATTCAGATATATTTCCAGTCTAGAGAGAATTAAAAGATAATAATTGAATTGTCACTCAGATATCTTCATTAATTTAAAGAATCCTGGGGCTGAAGAGGTAGTAAGGTGGGGAAGTTGTTTTCCTTGCACACAGCAGACTTAGGGCATTATCTAATGCCACCTAAAGTCCCCGTGCCACACCAGGAATGATCCCTACGCACACACTCAAGAGTAAGCCCTGAGCACCAATAGGTGTTGCATGCTTCCAATATCCAAGAGAATCCTGAACATTTTGAAAATATTTTAAAAAATCTTCCCTTGGGGCTGATTGGTAGTAGAGTACGAAGGGAGCTTGTCTTGCCTGCATCTAACCTGGGTTCAGTCCCTGACATTCCACATGGTCCATCTGAGTGCACCAGAAATGATTCCAGAGCTGAGAGTAAGCCCTTAGCACTGCTGCATGTAGCCCCCAAAACCAAATAAATACATAAATTTAAAAATTTCCATATTTTTAATTTTTAAAATAGTGTTTAAAATGCTAATACTAGTGACATCCTTATCAATATATGACACAAATATAATATTCTGTGATTTTAAATTTAAAATTCTTGTGTGATATTCAACAAATACTTTAGCAAAAGGTAAAATTAATTACAAAGTTAATAGTACATATATGATTTATTTTATGAGAAGAAAAAATTCTTTGTAATTACATTCTTCTCAAATGATATACTTATTAGTAGAAATAAAATAGGAGTTTGATTCATACAATGACTTTGCAATTTTTTCTACCATTTTAATTCAGATCAGATCTTTAACATTAAGTTTAGGATAGTCCTGTCATCATCTAGAACTTGTTCCAATCTTTTATTCTGATCCACAATATAATTTGAAAATTTACCTTTATAACAAAAATAGAATCGTTCTTCCATCCCAAACCATCAAAAGAATATGTACGTTAAAATTTGTGTCAGCGATCAAATGAGGACTTTAGTAACTCACTGGTTACATATTTTTTTAAAATTAAATTTGTTGTATGATTTCTTTTTTTTTTCTTTTTGGGTCACACCTGGTAATGCACAGGGGCTACTCCTGGCTTTGCACTCAGGAAATATCCATGGTGGTGTTCAGGGGACCATATGAGATGCTGGGAATCGAACCCGGGTTGGCCGGTTCAAGGCCCTACCCGTTGTGCTATCGCTCCAGCCTCTGTTGTATGATTTCTTAATGTGAAAAAACTCATTCCTGAAAATAAGAACTCTGTTACACACATACACACACACACATACACTTCAATCAAGGAATTGTTGATATTATTAAATACACAAGGGTGCCAAATCTGCTCATGTATACCAAACATTAAAATAACATTCTGAGCATGAAAGATTTAGAAAGAAAATAATCATGACTCTGAAATGAGCAGTCAATAATATGCTCATTTATAAAAAGTATGAAAGATTCACTTTGGAACTCAGAGATCAAAAAGGAGCTGCAGTCCTTGCAGCTCCATTAAGAATTAGACCCAAGCTACCGTCTTTTTTATGACAGTATTCAACCGTGCACTTTATATCCTCCCTACAGAAAATCTAATGAGCCTTGTGGAGCCATACTACCTGCCAAGAAAATAATCCATCCTCCAAAAACCCCAGCACAATATTATTCAATGATTAGGAAAAGTGCTGAAATGCTGTCATTCAAAAGTCTTTCTACAATCCTCCCTAGAAACCTGAAGAATCTAACTAGTGAAGTTAAAGTACACAAAAGAATCAGAGAGAGAGAGAGAGCTGTGAGAAAATTAACTGACTGTCAAAAATTACCTTCATGGAAGTGTCAAACATTATCTGTCAAAGCTTCTCAAATTACTACAGTTGGAGGGCCCAATAGCTCGAAAGAGACACAATTCATCCATCTACTAACCCTGCTAATGTGCAACCTGCTCCTAATATTATCATTTACATTTCATTTTAGAATTATATATGATATATATAACACATATACAGTTCCATTTATTAGTCCTTATCCGTGAGTGAAAAATATAATAAGAGGTATGTTACAAAGAAGATAATTTTTTGTTTTCTCTTTATTTCTTTTACTTTGATACTTCTAATTGACCATTTTTATTTCTTCTCTATGAAACATAACTGTTATATTTATTTTTACTTTAAATGTAGAATGTCTCTAGGGACACTTAGAAATTAATATTTAGAGACAGAGGTGAGTGCTTTCCAACAGACTGCAAGGAAAAATAAGGACATGTAACCATGAGTAAGAGGCCACTTCTACCCTCAAGAAGTTTGTTATTATAGTTATTATACAGACAAGCACAATTGCAGCTACAACAGAGGGTACGAAGCACTGTAATAAGGGAACAGAAACCTAAATAGTATCTAAAGTTTGTACCAAATATAAACCTGTATTTAGAATGGAAATTTAGTATTGAGGAAATTTTCTGGGGAAAATGATGATTAAACTGAAACCTGAAAGAGGAGTAAGCACTGTCCTAATGAGCATGTTACCCTTTGGTTATATAATCAAGAGTTTAGAAATCAAATTTGTGATCTCAACTGGTAAATCACTTGAACTCTATTTATACTGCTTCTTTTCTGGAACATACTATATTCCAGTTGCTGAAATTATTGTGAAGGAAAATTATTTTTGAATGGGTATTCAATGACAAAATATTACCATGTTTTTAATTTATTTAAATAATCTATACAGAGCATGTCTCATCCCCTCATCCATGAAGGGACTGGCAGAGGAACCCAGGTGTGCGGGACCGGGGGCTGAGATCTCCAAGCCTGCTCGGATTGGGACTGGGCCTTCTCCACCCAGACCCCCATTTTCCAGTAGCTTGGCAGCCACACCCACAAACTGCCTCCAGCGCCATGTAATCCCACCAATGACCAACATGCACAGACTATAAGACCAAGTTCTCAGAAGCACGCGGCCGCAAAGTGGCTGCACAACATCTAATAGCCTTGTTCTCACTCTTGGAAACCTGACATGCCACCAAGAGTCTATTGCCCGCACGGGAAAGCCTTGCAAGCTTCCCATGGTGTATTCATATCCGAAATACAGTAAAAGACATATACATACCCCTTGGTGAGCCCAGCAAGCTACCGAGATTATCCTGCCCGCATAGCAGAGCCTGGCAAGCTACGTGTGGCGTGTTCAATATGCCCAAAACAGTAATGATAGGTCTCATTCCCCTGACCCTGAAAGAGCCTTCAATAATCGGGAAAGACGAGTGAGGAGAGGCTGCTAGAATCTCAGGGCTGAGTATAATAGAACTGTTACTGGTGCCTGCTCGAGTAAATTGATGAACAACTGGATGACAGTAATACAGTGATACTGTGAATCTACACAGAGCAGCAGGCTGGAGCAATAAATAGCGCAGCAGGTAGGGCATTTGCCTTGCACATGGCTGACACAGGTTCGGTTTTTCCACCCCTCTTGGAGAGTCTGGCAAGTACTAAGAGTATCTTGCTCACACAGAAGAGCCTGGCAAGCTACCTGTGGCATATTCGATATGCCAAAAACAGTAACAGCAAGTCTTACAATGGAGACGTGACTGGTGCCTGCTCGAGCAAATCGATGAGCAACGGGATGACAGTGACAGTGACACAGAGCAGGAAGTGATTTCTAAGATGACCCCTAAAGAGTCTCATATCCAAGTATTCATTCCTTGTGAAAGCTTCTTGTCTTTAGCATGGCCTGGACTTATTAACTCAATTGTAAAAATTAAATGTGACAAGTATAATGTAATTACATTTCCAAAATTAGATAATTAAAATAACAGGTCTTTTGTATTAGAGATCATATCTCCTTCTCTCTTATTCTCTATTTTTTCTCTCCCTTTGGATTCTGATCCTCAATGAAGTTAATTGAGGTGATGAGGCTACCTTATGCACAGACCCATGAGGCAAGGGACCAAGGTCTGACAATTACCACATAGTAAGTTCAGAAACGAAAGCACCTTTAAGACAAATGTTTTCTTATGCCACAAAAGCTTCAGCTTGATTTTATGAAATTAAAGACTTAGGGCCAGAAAAAGAGTAGAGGAGTTTAGGTGCATGCCTTTCACGTGTGTGGGTGAAATTCAATTCAATTCCTGGCACAACATTGTCTATGAACATCACTGAGTGCAGTCCTAGAAGCTGCCAAGGGGTTGGCTAATCTCTGTTGCATCCTTGGGTGTTTTGCTTGCAGTGACCTAGTTGGTTGACAATGTCTGGGACTTGGTTCTGAGGACTGATTTGGAGTAGCCCGCCAAAAAAAAAATAAGATTTGTCCCTCGTCAGAAATAAAATAGTCTGAGATTGAAAATAAACTTTTTCACCAATTAAGTATAGGATTAACATCTAGCATCTATAAAGAACACTTATAATTCAATAATAAAACTACCAGGATCTTGAGAGTTAAATCAAAGGAATTGAGTGTATGGTTGGTATGCACAAAATTCTGCATTTCAACACTGCAAATTGCCCTGCACACTAGTATGTATCACAGAGTTTGAGCTCTGAATGATCTGGTCTGCACATTAGGCAGTGTATCTATGTGAGGGGTTCTGGGCACAGCTTTAGAAGACTTCTACATTAATGAATAAAGGCACATACAGCAGAGTTAGCAACAGCTTGAATGAAACCTTTACAAAAAGAAGTCATATGAGAGCCAAAGAGATAGTACAGGAGCCATTGTCTTGCCTGTGGCCAACCCAGGTTCGACATCTGGCTCCCCACATGGTTCTTTGAGCTTTCCAGGAGTGATCCCTAAGCATGGAGCTAGGAGTAAGCCCTAAGCACAGCTGGGCATAGTTCAAAAACAAAACAAAGCAAAACAAAAAATAGAAAGTCATGTGATTGACCAAGAGCATATGAAAACATGCTATTAAAATAACATAATAGCATGGAGAATTACATTTAAATGATAATGAATACCAATAAAATTTACTAGAATATTTGAAAATGTCAAATGTTAGTAAACACCTGAAACAATTGGAATTTTTATACATTAGTAGTGTTAGGTAAAAAACCCAATCACTGAGAAAAAAGATCAACCATTTCTTATAAAATTAAATATCTTTAAGATAAAACATAAAATTATAGATATTTTCCCAAAGGAAGTTAAAACACATGCCAAAAAAACCCATAAAGATTCAATATTCAATATCACTGAAATCAATGAGTGAATATTTCTCAGTTTCTAATTGAATCTTTTTGTTTCTTGTAGAGTGGATATGATCTTGCATAACAAATGTTTGGTGTAAGTTATATATATGAGTACTATGTTTTTAAACTGCTAAAGGAGAAAAATTACTATTTTACCATTATGCTGAAAAGTTTCTAAATATTTTTGATTAGTACATAGTAATTTAATTATGCATAGCTCTTTAAAAGGTTTGTAACTGAGAATATTGTTCCTTTTAGCAACTGTTTTTTGGGGGGTATGTTTTGTTTGCTATTGTAGTAAAACTACAAGGAGAGTGGAATAACTGTATTTTTATTGAATTAATAACAGAAGTAACAGATTTATATCAGCATTTTAAAATAGAAGAATGCATATTATTTACAGGAATTAGTGAATCTTGTTTCTCTGTGCTTTAGCTATTGCTTGCATATATACTTGTTTCTGTTTAATGGGAAAGAATTTAGCTCTAAGACCTGGCCATTGATCCTGAAAGATCACTGTAATTGAAAAGAAAGTCTAATAACTTAATGTCCACCAGTCATACTTACTACTAAGTAAGTATGAGGGGAGTGGGGACATGGAGACAATGGGAGAGGAAAGCAGACAATTTAGTGGAGGATGTGATATTGTAACAATGTATGCATGAGACGATATTGACAGCATTGTTAATCACAGTGCCTAAAATAAAAATTTTAAAAATTAGAATAGTTAAAAATAATAAAGGTGAGTTCTCTGATGGCAGAGTCCCTTGCCCCCATGCCTGAATATCTTCATGTGGACCCTTTGGAGAAGGCAGGTTGAGTTTCCCTCCCCGCCCTGAGCAGAGCCCCGGTAGCTGAAGACCTCCAGAACCCAGCCACAGCCATGCTCAAGCTCCTCTCCACATGTTTGGATGAGCCTCACGCATGAAGGAACTGGCAGGAGAACCCAGATGTGTGGGACCTGGGGCTGAGATCTCCAAGCTTGCTCCATTCGGGACTGGATCTCTTTCATTTTCCAGTAGTTAGGCAGTCAAACAGAGAAACTGACCCCACCCCCCACAGTGTAATCCCATCAATGGCCAAGATCCAGAGACTATAAAAGCAAGCTTCCGGAAGCAGGGCCGGGAAGACATCTTATAGCCTAGTTCTCCCTCTGGGAGAACCTGGCAAGCTACCGAGAGTTTCCTGCCTGCATGGAAGAGCCTGGCAAACTCCCTGTGGCTTATTCATATGCCGAAAACAGTAACAATGATGGGTTTCATTCCCCTGACCCTAAAAGAGCCTTCAATGCGGCACCTTTGGGAAGGATGAGTAGAGAGAGGCTTCTAAAATCTCAGGGCTAAGACGAATGGAGATGTTACTGAGACCACTCAAGAAAATCGATGATCAATGGAATTATGATGATGATGATAATGATGATGATGATGATGATGATGATGATATGATGATGAGTTCTCTGATACTTTAAAAAATATTTTTCAATATTTTGCAGAATTCTGCAGAATTCCTTCCATCCTTTCATTTCACACCACCACATAGACTGAATGCCAGCAGAGAGAGTGCAATGGTGTGCATTTATTTAATCAATTTTTTTTGCTTTGCTTCTTGAAACATGAATTGGGATTAGAATCTATAAATTTAGTCTTTATCTCAAATGTCACTATTGATTTTCAAATATGGCCTGGGGAAATGCTTATTTATGACCACCTGGATTCTTTCATTCAAGATGAATTTTATAGTAGAATAACTATTTTTAAGTTCTTGGCTCAAACATGATAATACATTTGAAAATTTGAAAGCATATTAGTCTATTGTACAAGAAGAAATTGATATCATCTCAAATGGCTCTTCTTAGACTCATTTTTCAAGCATGTTTCCTAGTTTTGTTGTAAACTAATGGCTTTCACACTGGCAATATATAGGAAAACTGTTACTTTATGACTGTGCAAAAGTAAATGAGATGTCATGTAAGCCAATCAGTTAGCTCTCTAAAGCATCGTCTGTTTCCAGTAACAAATGGCATTCTCTCAACGCTTTATTGATTTTTCTTACTATAATCTAAACAATTTTTCTTGAGTCCAAACTACAGAAAAAAATATGGAACTAGGAACCACTTTCAATAATTGTCACCTTGTTCTACATGCTTTGAGTTTGGGGTACCACATGGTTTTAAAATGTCCTACCATGACTATATAATGGTGAAAGAAAAATATTGTCCACAAATGGCGTAGAAAAACTGGACAGCTACATAAAAAATAATGGAACTGGGCCACTATATATACAATTGTAAAATGAAAATGTATCAAACACCTAGATGAAAGATCTGAAACTATAAAATACATAAAGATTTATGTACAGTTCATAATATTGGCTTTAGGGATATGCTTGGGGTCCTGATGCCAGAAGAACAAATTATAGCAAAAAAACATATATAGCTAAAACTAAAAAATATTTGAGATTAAATAAAATTAAAAGAGGTTTCTTTAAAGTGAAAGATTCAGTAACATAAATAGAAACCTTATAAATGGCATAAGATATGTGAGTGACATATCTTTGTAAGGATTTGGTATCTAAGGTAAAAATGCGTCGCTGTCACTGTCACTGTCATCCTGTTCACCGATTTGCTCCAGCGAGTGCCAGTAACGTCTCCATTCATCCCAGCCCTGAGATTTTAGCAGCTTCTCCTTACTCGCCTTTCCCAGTGATTAGAGGCTCTTTCAGGGTCAAGGGAATGAGACCTGTCATTGTTACTGTATTTGGCATATTGAATATGCCACGGGGAGCTTGCCAGGCTCTGCTGTGTGGGTGGGATACTGTTGGTAGCTTGCCGGGCTCTCCGAGAGGGATGGAAAGTGTATATCCAAGACTCATACAACTCATAAAAACCCAAGCAAAAAAGTTGCAAAATGGGAAGACAATATGACTCTCCAGTTTTCCAAGAAGACATATAAATGTCAATAGTCACATAAAAATGCTTGGAATCACTTTTTACAAATAGTAATCATATTGAGATATTGTCTCATACATGTGAGAATGACACATGAAAAGACTAGTGAAAACAAACCTTGTCGTTAAGGGTGTAGAGATAAAAGAATAGTCACACATTGTTGATGGAAATGGAAATTGGTGCAAATATATTGAAAAATAGTATGAAGCCTCCTCAGAAAACTAAATTACAACTATCAATTGATCAGCTATTCCACTTTGAGTGTCTACTCCAGAGAATATGAAGTTAGTTACATGAAGAGTTGCTTTTATCCCAATGATTTTTATACCCTAATTTACAATAGATAAGATAAGAAAATATCTTAGTGCTTATTGACAGATAAGATGATAAAGAATATGTGATATATTTATGATGAATAAATATATCTCATTCAACTATAAAAAAGCTGAAATATTGCCATTTTCTGAACAATGAGAAGAACTCACAATTTTGAATGAAGTAAAATAAATTGAATGGAGAAAAATAAAACATTGGTTTTATCTATGTGTGCAAAGTAAGGAAACCAAGCATATGAGCATAGAAAAAAATTTAAAAAATGTAACCCAGTGAACACTGACAATAAAACTAAGGTCTCCAGAGAGGAAGAAGATAGAGTTTGGAATCAGGGCAGAGGAGGTATAATTAATGATAGTGGGTGTTTGAAATTAAGTACAAGATAAGTAAACAGGTATTCGAAACTGTCATAAAAGATTTTTTTTGGTCAGTCCATTCTTTACCATATGGTTGACTGCTTTTACCTGACTTACCTAAAAACTTTTCCCCTAGATAACTCCAGATAAGTCTAGAAGCACTAAAATCAGTTACTTTTACACTTTAGGGTAAATTTTATGACATTTTGATGATATATAAATAACAAAATAAATTTAGAATTGGCCTAAAAATTTAAGATATTAACAGGCTGGGGCAGTAGTATAGTAGGTAGGATGTTTGCCTTGGATGCGGCTGACCCGGGTTCGAATCCCAGCATCCTATAAGGTCCTCTGAGCACTGTCAGGATTAATTCCTGAGTGCAGAGCCAGGAGTAACCCCTGTGCATCACCAGGTGTGACCCAAAAAGCAAAAAAAAATTATGACATTACAGGAATTATTAATTATTTTAGACTCCCTAATTTCTTAATTAATTTAGACTCACTGATCTTTTTTCTCTTTCATTTATTGGACATAAATGAGAATATTTGGGGAACCTTGGACTACTGAGCCAACAATAATTGGAAGGAGGTGACACAATTCTACTCCTATAAGTTAACTATAAAGAAGACCACACCTTCTACAAGATCATTGTTAGTGATTTTAATGCCAAGATAGGTCCGAGAAGGTCGCCTGAAGAACTCCACATCAGGACCCATGGCCTAGAATGGAACGAACAGGATGAGAGACTGTCTGAGTTCATCATGTCAACCAAGACCATCCATGGTAATTCACAGTTCCAGAAGGCCGAACCTAAATGTTGGGCATGGGAATCCAATGAAATTGACCACATCATATTCAATTGATAGTTTTGCCTGACCAATGTCGCTGTTGTCTCAAAATTCCAAATGGGATCAGACCATCATCTCCCTCGTGCAAAATTCTACTTCACAGAGTGGGGAGAAAGGACTGCAAAGTTTAAGTTTAGAAAGAGAACTCCAAGAATGACCACCAACTGGGAATTCTTTGGAACCATTGACGCAATGTGGGAAGATGCCATCATTGATAACATTGACAAGGAATACGATCAACTGGTTCAGCACCTCCATGATTGTGTGAGGAATGCCCAGAGTGGGAAAGCCACAAAAGATGCCTATCTTTGGAAACTCATTTGCCAATGTGGTTTGGGACAAACCTCAGGCAATCACAAGCTAACATCCGAGCTTGAAAAGCTGTGCAGAGAAGAGATAAAGGAAAACTCAAAGCTAGAAGAGCAGCAGTGTTGGCCGATACGTAGAATCCAGGAAAAGTATTTGCAACACTTTGCCTGTACTTTGCCAACTACAAGACCAAGATGACTACCTCCAACGTCCTGATGGATCTATCACATCTTCCAGAAGGGCAACGGAGAGGATTATTCACGACTTCTACTCAGATCTCTGATAGCTACATCCACCTGCCCACATACCAAATTTCGCAGAATATCAATAACCAATAATGTCATTCCCAACATCCTCCCGTCCTAAATCCAACATTCCATTTCATGAGTAAAGACATGTACAGCACCCGGTCCAGACAAGACCAGACCCGAACACCTGAAGAATCTTCCACCAGTACTTGTCAGTCCACTGGCTCGGCTCTTCAAATGCTACCTGTCCGTATGCAAGATTCCGTCCCAATGGAAAACCAGCAGGACTGTTCTGTTGTACAAGAAAGGAGACATCCATGACACCGGCAACTATCGCCCAATCTGCCTGTTTTCTGTCATGTAAAATTTGTTCACTCGAGTCATCCTGAATAGAATTGGCAGAACACTAGATGAAGGACAACCATGAGAGGAAGCCAGGTTCTGAAAAGGATTCAGCACGATCGACCATATCCACACAGTGACCATTGAGGTTTCATGAGAGTTCAAGATGCCTTTGATTCTGATGCCTTTGATTCTGATGAGACTGAAGCAGTTATCAAAGCCCTAGCCAAACACGGCATTCAAACTCAATACATCAGAATCCTTTGTGAGCTGTATTACGGAGTCAGCACCAGGATCTCACTATTCTACAAAGAAGTGATCATTGACATAAACATAGGGGTAAAGCAGGATGATACCATTTCACCAAAACTTTTTAGTGCCACCCTTGAGAACATCATGCCACGACTGGATGGGAAGTAATGGGAGTGAAGATAAACTGTTGACAACTACACTACCTCCGCTTCGCTGATGACATCATTCTAATAACACCAAACATTAGCCAAGTGGGACAAATGCTGGCCTACTTTGAGCACAAGTGTGGAAAGGTTGGACTACAGTTGAATCTCACCAAGACAATGTTCATGAAAAACAAACTAGTCCCTGACGTTCCATTTGCTCTCAATTGAAAGAACATATCCAAATGCATCAGCTATGTGTACCTAGGTTGAGAACTCAACATGAGGAACAACTTGGTACCAGAACTGCTCAGGAGGAAGAGAGCAGTGTGAAACGCCTTCAAGAGCATCGAAGAAGTGGTTAAGATGATGAAGAACCTCTGGCTCCAGGCCATCTTTTTGACTCCACTATTCTTCCTGCACTAACATATGCCTCAGAGACCTGGGCACTACAGAAACAGGATGAGAACGCTATTTGGGTCTCCTAAAGAGGAATTGAAAGAGCTATGCTTAGAGTATCACGTTTCACTCAAGTGAGAGAAGGAATCCGGAGTTCTGACCTCCATCGACTATCAAGAATCAGGGACACCCCACTGGCCAAGCAAGTGAAAGCAGAGATAAACATATGAGACTACCTTAAACTAAGAAGCTTCTGCACTTCAAAAGAAACAGTGACCAAAATACAAAAACAGTCTACAGAATGGGAAATGATATTCACCCAATACCCATCTGATAAGGCGTTGATATCAAGGATATACAAGGCACTAGTTGAACTCTACAAGAAAAAAAGTCCCAACCCCATCATAAAATGGGGCGATGAAACGGACAGAAATTTTATCAAAGAAGAAAACTGAATGGCTAAAAGACACATGAGAAAATGCTCTACGTCACTAATCATCAGGGAGATGGAGATTAAAACAACAATGAGATATCATTTCACATCACAGAGACTGGCCCACATCCAAAAGAACAAAGGCAACTGGTGTTGGCGTGGATGTGGGGAGAAAGGGACTCTCCTTCACTGCAGGTGGGAATGCCGACTGGTTCAGCCCTTTTGGAAAACAATATGGATGAATATCAAAAAATTAGAAATTGAGCTCCCAATTTGACCCAGCTATACCACTCCTGGGAATATATCCTGGAGAGGCAAAAAGGTATAGCAGAAATGACATCTGCATTTCTATGTTCATTGCAGCACTGTTTACAATAGCCAAAATCTGGAAAAAAACAGAGTGCCCAAAAAGAGATGACTGGTTAAAGAAACTTTGGTACATCTACAAAATGCAATATTATGCAGCTGTTAGAAAAGATGAAGACATGAAATTTTCAAAGAAGTGGATCAATATGGAAAGTATCATGTTAAGTAAAATGAGTCAGAAAGAGAAAGACAGACATAGAAAGATTGCACTCATCTGTGGAATATAAAATAACAGAGTAGGAGACTAACACCCAAGAGTTGTAAAGATAAGGACTAGGAGGTCTGCCCCACAGCTTGGAAACTGGCCTCACATTCTGGGGGAAAAGGCAGCTCAAATAGTGAAGGGAACACCAAGTAGAAGATGTTGGGAGGACCCATTCAGGTTGAAAGATGCGAACTAAAAGTAGACTTTAAACCCAACATGAAGACCACTCAATACCTCTATTGCAAACTACAACACCCAAAAGGAGAGAGAACAAAATGGAATGCCCTGCTTCAGAGGTAGGGTGGAGTGGTAGGGGATGGGGTGGGGGTGGTGAGAAGGATACTGGGATCATTGGTGGAGGTGAGTGGGCACTGGTGGAGGGATGGGTAAACGATCACTGTATGAGTGAAATGCAAACACAAAAATTCATAAGTTTGTAACTGTACATCACAGTGACTAATAAAAAATTTTAAAAAAAGAATCAGGGATACTGTCTCATTTGCTAAGGTGTCAAAAATCAGATGGGCCGGACATGTAATTAGATTTAGAGACAACTGCTGGACTATAGCTGTTACCAGCTGGATTCCATGAGACATCAAAAGAACATGTGGCCACCCACCTATGAGATGGTCAGACTTCTTCATCAGAACCGTGAATGAATGGTTTAAGGCTCTTCCTGTTCCTGGACCAAGCAGATATCATTGGGCTACACTAGCATCCGACTGGGACAAATGGAGACTTTAGTGGCACCCACTCGAGCAAATCGAAGATCAATGGAATGACAAGTGACAAGTGACAAGTTAACTGGGAATCCAGACACAAAAATGATGAAATAAAGATTCACAACTTACTGGAACATATAAAAAAAGTTTACCATAATTGAATTTTAATCTTTTTCTTTACATCCCAGGTAAATGAGACCAAGAGTGCATTAAATGATGCTTTTCAGAGTCATGCATTGAATGTCTCCAATGAATCCTTTGCCATTGAACAATTCTATCTGCTATTAATAACATTAAAGCATTTTTGAAGAGTAATTACTATAAAATACTATGACTATGAAACTATTATACTGAACTCTGTTTTGTGTTTAGTCTCTATGCTCTAAGAATTGCCTATTTTGAATAGCTGAAGTTATTGGTATAAATTACTGTCTAGGTCTTTATTGATGGAGAGAATCACTTCAGTTGTTTCTTCTTTACCAATGAACAAAATGCATATTTATAGACCTTAAATTTTATTTTTTGAAATTTATAAACCATCATGTAGGTTTTCCATATTCATAAAAGATCTTTCTGGGCTCATTTAAGTAGGCTCTGATTATATTTCCCAAAGCTATCTTTCTAAACACTAAAGTTTTTAGTATTCTAGGGAGAGACATTAAATAAATTAGACCCATCTCTTTTGACCTAGCAAACAAAGTTATTTGATGTAACTTCTAAAACATAAACTCCATTAAGAAACTATCTCACTATAGCTATTTTTGATATCCCAATTCTCATGTTTTTCTAATATTATAGTTTCTAAATTATAGTTTCTAAATCATAGTTTTCTTATTACTATTTGATGAATTTTATGGAATATTAAAAAAATTTTATAACTTGGCTCAGTACTACCCAACCATTAAGTAAGAAAATGTTTTGTAAAACCTAATTAGGAGAGAGTAATTTCAAGTATTACTTGAATTTATTTGTCCCCAGCTTAATATTATCTAATACAATTATAAACATCCCTTTTAAGAAGCATTACTCACAAAAAAATTCCAATATCTCAGCCATGGAAAATTTATGCATATTGTGATTTTATCATGTATTATAGGTAATGAAAAGTAAACAACTCTGTGTTGTTAAATCGTTATTTTTCACTTTATACCCAAATGTAAGGATAAGTTTTGTTCTTCTGTTATGAAGCCATGCTTTGTAATAAGAAATCAGGGAATTATATTCAAACTGTACCCACGTCTGTTTCTTCCTCTAGCAAAGCATTTTCTACTGACTCCTTTTTAATAAGATCAGTTTCTCGAAGTTAAAGTGATGCCATGTGCATTTCCCTTTGGATAGCTCCCCCCTACACACACAAACACACACACACACACACACACATCCTGAATCCAGCCACAAGCTATTTGGTTGGCTTTATTAGCTCTTGACATTTGCTTTCACAACTGGAAGGCTTCTTACATATCTGTATGCCATGCACTGCATCTCAATGAATATTATTCTTGACACTTGGATTTCTTCTGCAAAACGCAAAATTGTGTACTAATACTGCTGAACTTGCTAGTTTTTTTAAAAAGCATTCAAGAAAACTATCTTTTATGAAAGCTTAAGTATATTTCTTATGAATATTACGTTGGTTTTAATAAAGTTTAATTTAACCAAATGACGGAAAACAAAATCAATCTCTCAGGAGCAAACCCAGCATTCACATAGGAATATAAGGATTTCCATGCATCCTTGAAGAGTGGCCGCACAAAGTGATCATATCCAATCTTATTTATAATTCAAAATTATCAGGGTGAGAGCACATAAACCTATTTCAAAATTCTTCAGCCTAAAGTTTAATTTTTCTTTAGAATACTGGAATCCTATAATTGTTCCTCATGTTCTTTAAATAGCACTTCATAGCTTTTCCCTCACTCCTATTTCTCTCCTGCTTGTATGGTATCCTAGAATTTTTTATTATTTTATTTTATTTTATTTTGCTTTTTGGGTCACACTCAGCGATGCTCAGGGGTTACTCCTGGCTTTGCACTCAGGAATTACTCCTGGCGGTGCTTGGGGGACCATAGGGGATGCCGGGGATCGAACCCGGGTCGGCCGCGTGCAAGGCAAACGCCCTACCCGCTGTGCTATCGCTCTGGTCCCCCTAGAATTTTTTAAATTGTTGATTCACAGACAGTGGATCTGGACGTGACTCAGAGATAATTTGAAGACTTGGGAAAAGTTGATCTCACAACCCACAATGTAGTCTAGATATCTTCCACATTCTTACTTTCTCCAATAATTATTGCATATAGATAAATCTCTGACCAAGGTGGATGGCTAATCTTTATCTCAGACTTTAATGGTGGCATTTGTCATTGAGATGTCTACTAGACAGGGAATTGCATTTTATAAACATTTTGCACCTAGCTTAAATGATTTTTATTTATAGAAGCTGAGATGAAGTGGTTTCTTTTGTTCCTGGATTATTTTAAAAAGCGTTAATGCCATCTCAATATCTGTCATATTTTCTTCTCTTTTTTCCTTCTGCTGACTGGAGGCAAAAGATACCAATATCCTAAGGGAATCTAGAGTCTAAATATGGCAGAAGCCAGGGTTCCAAAATTCACTGTGTGAAGAAAATAATATCTGCTGCAGGAATACTTTTATTAGACTTGAGCAAAAAATCAAATTTTGTTGGTGGCTAATCAGTCATGGCAGCTAGCATTTTCCAACCACGATAGTTTCATATACTTTTATGAATTCACCAACAAGTAAAACTGACTTGTTCATTTCTGAATTTCCTCATTCCCAACTCCCACTCACTGTCTAGCACAGTTTATATACACATTAGCAATAAAACGATCCCATATTGAGTTCCACCTATGTTTTTATCTCCATGCTGAAATTTTTGTACATGATCACAATCCTTTTTAGATGATGCTACAAAATGAGAAAGCATAAAAAGTATAATCTCTCAAAAATATAAAAAGATTATATAATTTGTTCAAGGTCATGGAGCTAGTAAGACTTTAAGTTAATATTGTTTTTTTTTTTTTTGGTGTGTGTAGGGGTCATACTCAGCTACTCAGTGGTTCTCAGGACTTATTCTTGGCTCTGCTCAAGGATCACTCCTGGTGTTGCTCAAGAGACTGTATGGGGATCCAGGGAAATAACTGAGGTTGGCCTTGTGCAAGGCAAATACTCTACCCACTGTACTATTGCTCTGACTTTTGCACTGGACTAAAGTGTATATTAGAAATGATGTGTATTGAGACAACTTTAGGTGATGTTAATATTTTGCACCAATCATTTCATTTAACCCTCCAAGAAGCACAAGTGAAAGGGACTTAATAAAAAACAAGGGAGGGGGCGTAGAGTGATAATCCAGTGGTTATGACATCCTCTTGTATGAGAACAACCTGGATTTGATCTTTGGTCCCGCGGGATATGTTCCCCCAAGCACCACCAGGAGTTGACCCCTGAGCACAAAACAAGGAGTAAGAGCTGAATATAGTAAGGTATGGCCCAAACCAAAAAACAAGAGACATGACTGTTTTTAGTAGTTTTTAACAATTGTAGTACAGTGCAGTTTCATTTGTGAACTGGGATTTGAGAAAGAGGGTCTATCTAATTTATACACAGGGCTTAGATAGACAAATGGTGATGTAAACACAAATGGAGATCTTATATTAACCGCAGGAAGCATCAAAATCAGGAAAAAAGATGTGGACAGCTGATAACTAAGATATGTTAAATTTAACTGGAAGTAGGGAACGATGCAGGTATTTAGGCATTTGCATGAGGTTGATCCGGGTCCTATAACTGGATCACTTATAGTCTCCTGAGCACCACCAGAAGGTGAACCCCGAGACCCAGGAAGAGTAAACCCTGAATACTGCTAGGTGTGGCCCCAAGATTTAAAAAAAAGAAAATCTAGATTGCTATTCAGTTAGATATGGAAAATTTAACGGAAAAGTGATTATATCCATTTGTGAGGGCTTCCATCACAAAGTACTGAAACTGGGTGATTTAAATAACAGAAATTTATTATTTCACAGTACTGGGGGGGGCAAAAAGTCTGAGGTTAAGGTATCAGTGGGGATGGTTCTTTCTGAGAGACAGGAAGGAGAAAATCTGTTCCAAATCTCTTATTCAGCTTCTGGTGGTTGGCTAGAAATTCTGTAGCTTCTTGGCTTGTACAATCATTCATTTTGTCTTCACATGGTTGTGTTCTTTCTGAGTGTATATAATATTAGATAATAATAAATATTGGATTATAATAGCACACTGATGAGCTCATTATAACTTGATTACTTTCCTAAGGACCTTTTCTCCAAATAATGCTACATTTTGAGGTATATGGGGTAAGACCACCATACAGACTTGAGGATGGAAAAACTCAATGACAGATACACACATATTTACTTAATGAAAACAAAGCATTAACATCTATAGGTGGCAGATACTGTTTTAGGTGATGAGAAAATGAGCAATGAACAAAAGCGATAAGGTGTTCAATAGAATATTATTTCATTTGGTCTAGGCCCAAATGTTACGAATTCTCTTTATAAATTATTTTGATAGCATATTTCAAAGAACTAAAATAGTACTCTCCTTTTTTTCCCCAAACTCTTTATGTTAAACAATGAATTTAATCATCCTAGAGGTAAAGTTCCAATGTGGAAAATTTGTTTATTTTCTTTTTAAGTCCTCCACTTGATTTCTTTCAATTGTTCTTTAAGTGACATATAACATAGTAAACAAATTAGTTGCTATCTAGCATAGCATTGTTGTGCATTAATTTTGTACTTCTAAGCTATTAAAATGCTCTACATGCTCTAGGCTTGATGTTTCTGAAGTTGAACAATTTGCAAAGTAGTTTACTAATGATCTTTTCAGATGCTCTTTCCACATCTGTTCTTTCCAGTACATGAGCCAAGAGCACAGAAAATTACATTAATGAGTATTATCACGTAAAGGAAAGGAAGCTTGTAAAATGGTTAAGAGTGGCAGAACTCTGAAGAAAGAGATCCTCCCGGAGAGAAGCTACAAAGAACAGCCGGAAAAAATAAGTGTGGTTCAGGGGGATTTCCTAGAAGGAAACAGGAAGTGGGCCTTGGAGATATAAAACACACTCACGAATACTCTGAAACCAGAAAGTTCTGCCAATTGCTTGCTAAGAGAAATTTTAGAAAGAAAACAGAACAAATGGTAAGAACAACAATAACCTACTCAGGGGGCCTCCAGAATCAGTAAATCTCAGTACAGTGTTGGTATCTGGACAAGACCCATTCAATGGTAAGTGTGCTAGGCGGGAGTGAGCCAAGGCACTTCTGTATTAAAATAGTCTTAGAGAAACTGGAGCAATAGCACATCAGGTAGGGCATTTTTTTCTTGCACGCGCCGACTAGGTTCGATTCCCAGCATCCCATATGGTCCCCCAGCACCATCAGGAGTAATTCCTGAGTGCAGATCCAGGAGTAACCCCTGAGCATCGCCTGATGTTACCCAAAAAGCAAAAAATAAAATAAAATAGTCTTAGAAACCTCTTTCCAGCCCATTCTATTTCTTCTTCCTTGAACAACCCCATTCCATGACCCATTTTCCAGACTATTTTTCTCAACTCTCCACAGCTGGCAACTTTAAACACCCTTTCGTGTACCTGAATCCACCTCAGTGGCTGCTCTTCTCTGTTCCCCTGCCAATGCCCTGTCAAAGCCGCCTGCCACTCATTTGCATCTTGAACTACACAGAATTTACTTACCACTGTTGATGATCTGGTGCCCAGAACAATGAAGTTTTCAATATAAGAAATCATTGTATTTTCAAAAGTAAAAAGTCAAATAAAAACATTGAAATTAGATAAATGTTTTGTGCAGTCATTTTTTTAAATGACCCTTTTTGATTGTTTTTTTTAATTCTCAAAAGAAAGGCACAGTATAAAATGAAGTGACACATGTATATACAGAGTGTATAATTACATAAGGGATTCTCTGTCACTGGGCTGTGATTTATAGTTGGGTAACTTTTGAGATTCAGTCTTACTGAGACAGGTTCTTTGTGAATGAAATAAAAGTAACAATAATAGTCTCAGCAATTTCACAAGGCTGCTTTGAAGATCACCCCATACATGTATGTGAAGCAATTTATGAAAATTTATATGAATATTAAGTTTGTTATCACAAATCAAAAGTTTAAAAATCAGTGCATAAGTCAGATTTAAATAAGTTTTTTTATAAGTCAGATTTATAAACTTCACATATGGAAATATCCCAAAATGTATTACTACATGTGCTCTTGGCAAGTTTTCCTCATATTAGTGTAGCACTGTAGCACTGGCATCCTGTTGTTCATTGATTTGCTCAAATGGGCACTAGTAATGTCTCCATTGTGAGACTTGTTACTGTTTTTGGCATATTGGATATGCCACAGGTAGCTTGTCAGGCTCTGCTATGGGGGTGGGATACTCTAGGTAGCTTGCCGGGCTTTCCGAGAGAGACAGAGGAATCGAACTAGGGTCAGCCGTGTGCAAAGCAAATATAGCTCATATTGGAAACAATTTTGTATCAAAATTGTATAAAAATTGCACTGACAGTGAAATTATAGAAAGTGCAGCATAGTCAAATATACATTTCTCAATCCAGTAATAAGAGCCATTTGAGTTCTTTCTTTGCTACTGTTGCAACCTTTGGTATCCACTTGTTCAGAACTGAAACTTGCTAGGTTCAGTTGCTAGCTTGCTAGAGAAGGTTTCTTGTAGAGCCTTAGAACTTCGCTACTTCATAGTTGCATTCTGAGTTTTCTTTGGTATGATCCAATGTTAACCATTAAAACAATGAAAATCTTTGCAAAATCAATTAGAGGGTCACCTCAGTGAATTGAGAATTGACAAAAGGTGCTTATGAGTAAGTATTTTCTCAGACATGAATAAAAAGTAAATCATAGAAGAATGAGCATTGCATTCCAATATTCTGACTTGAAATTCAGTGATCTCTAATCCAAGTTTTATTGTATGGCTCACCACACACACACACACACACACACACACACAAACCCTTATTTTTTTGGTATCAAAAATTAATTTATGACTACAGTAAAATAATGTAGCAAACTATTCACTAAGAAGAATTTCCTTCTGTGAAAAGACAACTTAAAAAGAAGGAGTATCTGAAGAGTTATGGGAATTGGGCATTGCAGTCACTGATAGTTTTGTTCTTAATATAGTATTGTGACATTTTCTCAGTTAGGAAAATTCACCTTTCAGAATACACACTCCTATCTCTCTCTCTCTCTCTCTCTTTCTCTCTCTCTCTCCCCTAGCCTGTCTGTCTGCCTGTCTGTCTTTCTGGTTGTTTGGGGGATCCATCACACCACACTTAATGTGTTTCAGAGTACTGACAAATAGCATGCTGCAGTTTTTTACTCAGTGTTTTCTGGTAATACAATTTTCTAACTTTCTAACAGTAGCCCAAAGTGCTTTAAATTTTCCAATCAATTGCATACAAATATGTCTTAGCTTATCTACAATTTTAGCAAAAAAAGTAAAGGAGATGGTAAACAGAGAGAGAGAGAGAGAAAGAGAGAGAGAGAAACCTTTGTCTCATCACACGGGAAACTAATTTTATCATCAATAGGTGTGAGATCTTCAGAGTTGTCAGCAGTTCGGTGGTTGAGGCTGCCAGAGAAGCAGCAACAGCACTTTCTTATGGCACGACAAGAAGTGCCAAGATAGAACAGACATTCAGCAGCCAGAAAAGCAGATCCAGTGACATTCTCTCCTGGTCTATTTCAGGAGATCAGGATAGTTCTGTCATTAAGAACAAATTTAAATCCAGATTCCCTTCAGAGAACAAACTCCTGTGTGTGTTTCTTTCAGGGTCACGGCTTTTGCCTCTTGAGGTATAAGAAATGAGGTGGGATTCCTCTTGTCCCCTCCTGGACCATTTTCTTTCTTCTGAGACAACAGATCATCCTCGGATGCAGCCTATCTACCATTCCATTTGTCAAAAACACCACCTAATTCTTTGACGAGGGCACTCCTTGCTTACTGCCACCCTTCCCAACACTATAACTGTCACAACTGTGGAGAGTTCCAATCTTCACAACAGTTATTTTCCAACTTCTTAAATTTTCCATTTCTTTAACTGCTTACCTCCAGTGATTATTTTTTCTTAAACCCCCTCAGACACTCATCCTCCCTGACAGTACCAACACTGAAAATCTCTCCAGAATATTAATTCCAAATAACAGTTTCTGAAAGTGTTTCTTTTCATATATTCCCATTTGATGTTCTAGAGTCTCAGTCCCATTTCAGAATTAAAAATCCATAGATTTGACCCATTTTAAAATATTTCATCTTTCTTTTTCCTAAAAGTCATTGTCAGTGACTTCTGTGAATACACCTATACCTTGTCTTTATTTAGCAAAGTTCCAATACTTATGTCTTGTCTTTATTTAGCAAAGTCACAATGCTGGTTAAGTCTAAATCTCTGCCTGTCTTATAACTGTATATGTTCAGGTGAAAATGTCTTGAGAGAATCTGCAAGAAACCATAATGAAATACCTCACTTAATCCCCAACAGTTATTCTGTATTTCCTGCTACATTTGTTTCACCATTTGCTTAAGTAAATATCTTCTCTTTTCTCATCAGATTTTAAAATCAAAGTTCAGTTTCACAGCTCTCATCTTACTGGGCTTACAATTAGAAAATGACAAAGTCAGTCATTCTCTGTGCTAGAAACACCTGCATCAGACTCTTAATCTCCATGCTACCTTGCTGGCAATTCTAAGTTTCCTTCAGTGATTCTTTCTTATATCATTGGTCACTCACAGAATGTAGGATGCCTAGAGACAAGTCTTACTCTGTCAGTGATCTTAGTATATAATATTTAATTTATTTCATGTATAAGTTATATATGTCTTTAGATCTATCTATATCCTTAAATGTTACATATGTTTATTATTCTTATATTTATTGGAAAAAATTCCAACCCTGATTAAGTGTATTTAGATATGCAATATATAAAGGAACACATTTTATGGGATTTCAAACAATTAAATTTTTTAAGACTAAATTGTATTATGCTGTCTATGTGATCTGTTTGATGAATGCACCATGTATACTTGAAAGCAATATACTTTCAGCAGTTGTTGGATACAGTGCACTATAAGTATCAATTAGGTCAAGTTAATAGTGTTTTATTCAAGCTCCTATATCCTAACTGATTTTTTGTCTGCTTCATTTGCTCTGAGAGAAAAATATAAAGATATCCAAGTGTGGTTGGGGATATTCTTATCCCCTCCCCAACTTTCAGGCACTCTGAAACTAAATTGTGGGGTTAAGTAAATTTTATAGGATTAAATTAATTTTCAATCATTATGTCTTCCTAACAAGTTGGTATTTTTATCATGGAAATTTTCCCTCTTTACCTGTTGACAGGCCTTACTTTTGAAACTTAAACAATATTTTCTTTGATAAGTCAATAAGTCAATATAATGTAATTATTATTATTATTATTTTTGCTTTTTGGATCACACCCAGCAATGCTCAGGGGTTGCTCCTGGCTTTGCACTTAGGAATTACTCCTGGCGGTGCTTGGGGGACCATATGGGATGCTGGGGATCGAACCCGGGTCGGCCGCGTGCAAGGCAAACACCCTACCCGCTGTGCTATCACTCCGGCCCCATAATGTAATTATTGACAGTGCCATTTTTTGAAATTGCAGAATATACAAAATTTCCTATCCTATTTTGAAATATTTATGTCCTGTACTTAGCATAGATTCCAATAGACAAGATTTATTTGGGTCTTTTTTCCTTCTCACAGTCTGACAATTATTGCTTTTAAAAATTGCATAGTTGAGTAGGGCTGGAGCAATAGTACAGTGAAAAAGGTGCTCATCTTACACATGATCAACCTGAAATTAATACTCAGGAATACTGGGAATCAATTTGAAGTGAAAGCGAGGCGTATCCCCTAATATCGTTCAGTTTATTATTGTTTTTGATATATGTTTAATCTTCTTTTTTTTGCATTTTAATTTTTTTTTCTTTTTGGGTCACACCCAGCGATGCTCAGAGGTCACTCCTGGCTCATGCACTCAGGAATCACTCCCGGCAGCGCTCGGGGGACCATATGGGATGCTGGGAATCAAACCCGGGTCGGCCGCGTGCAAGGCAAACTCCTTACCTGCTGTGCTATCGCTCCAGCCCCTGCATTTTAATTTTTAAAGAGAACCTCCTTACTATAGGTATAGCATGGTTTTACCAATGTTTAATTTTGCTTTCATGTTTTGATAGTTTTTTTCTGGATATTTTTCTGGATATATAATTCTAGAGCAATAAACTTAACTTTCAAGTGTCAACAAATCCATTCCATTATCTTTTAGATTCCATATCTGAGGAAAAGATAGCCATCAGTTTTATTATTTCACTTTTGAATTAGTGTGATGTGTGGTCCCTTTTAAGATTTTATTTCTCTTATTCTTAGGCATGCTTCATTGTTGCTTTGATGTGCCTCCTAATTGTACCCATAACCATGTATCATTCCCCAAGCATTGCCAGGAGTGATTCCTAAGAACAGAAGCAGCAGTAAGGAGTAAGCATAACCAGGTGTGACCCAAAAGCCAGACAAAAGAGAAAAACAATATAGTAAAGACTAGGCAGGGATTTAACACCTGGGATTGTTGAGGATATGATTGAGTAGAACTTATACCTGTGGAACTGACATTTGTTCAGAGTCTTGAAGGTACAATGTGTTTGAGCAGTGAATTTGATGGTCAGAGATGTACCATGTACCCACCCACTGTGTGGTATATTCAGAGCAAAGTCAGAGAAGGGTAAAATCAAGTTGTCTCTGAAAAAATTATCAGTAAATATTAGATTATTTCTGAGATACCAAAATAATGCCATTTAAATTTATAATAATCTAGTAATATTGCATACTTTGATGCATAGATAGTATTACATGTTATTAGCTCTGATTACCCTATTGTACAAAAATCATGGTGTTAGAATTTTTTTAAGGCAAGTGGTAAAAGACTTCAAAAGGGCAATTTGTACTACCTTTGTACTTGGCCAACCCAGGTTCAATCCCTGGTATTCCACCTGGTCTCCCAAGCCCACCAGGAGTAATTCCTCAGTGTAGTACCAGGAGGGATCCCTGAGCATCACCAGGGGTAGCCCCAAAACAAAAACAGAAAAGAAGAATTCAGGTTAGAAGAAGTGACATGATGGAAAGAAAATTTCGGAATTGTTAAATAATTTTATGGGACCTTCAAAGTGGTGTTCAGAAGACCCAGGGAACCCACTAGCTATGTTACTCAGTCTGCAGTGCCAGGACGCATGGTGGTGCTGGGACCCTTTAAGACCCCACACAACAGTACTTGGGTTTCTTTAGGGCTATCCCCAGCAATGCTTGGGGTCACTTGGAGTTGCTAGAAATTAAACACAGGCTTTACCCTAACTGCTAGTTAGCCTTTATCTTCTGGTCACCATTATCAGGTATTTTAATGTATGATCAATAGCTTGGTACTGAATGTATTGTGTGCTGTTTAAGTACAGTAGTGAATCAACTTATAGCTATGCATGTATTGCCAGCTAAAAAATAAGCTTATACAAAAAGAATGCTTAACATATTAGATACTTGGGAGTAATTATTCACATGATTGGGTTACATCAGTTATTCAAAAGTAAACACACTGAAAAGAAAACAAGGTCTGTAATAATGAACACAGAAAAACCCACACTTAATATATTCATGTACAGTTGTGTATGACTGTGTAACTTCGAAGAAAGGCAAAGTGATTTTGGCACATTTGGTATTATCAGTAGCCCAAATTAGCTTGTGCATTTACATAAATTTGGAGAAAAGAATATAATAACTATCCATTTGGGGTGCTGCATAACATGATGCTTGTTTCAATGGTATAGTAGAATAATGTGTCTTCATACAGATCGTCAAAGGTCTTACACTTAATCTGACATAAGAAAAGCTACCAGGAAACAATATATTAAGGATATAAATAAAATGCTTGCATGTTGCATTGGGTACATAACTACACCTAGAGCAGTTTGCAAATAAAAAATTAGATATTTCCTTATAAAAACCCATATTTATAGCCATATTTATTTTTAAGCAGAAGATTGGAGCTGAGAGTCAATGATAACTATTTTTGGGAGTTGTACTAAGAACCATCAGTCCTTTAACTGTACGTGTCTTCTTCATTTTCACCCTGTAAACACATTCACATACATACCAAAGGAACACTAATATTTTAAAAATCTTCCTGGACTAGTGGGCATTTGAAATTTTAATCCCTGATGTAAATAGAGTAAAAGTTCTAAGTATCAGAGAATTTCATATCTGGATCCGATAGACAGGAACTGAAAGATCCCTTAAGGGGAAGGCTAAAGTAGTTGGGATTATTTATTTTGAAAAACATAATGAAATACTTCCAAATGTATCTTCAGTGTGAATACTAAAACATCAAAAAAGGTCCCCAATGTGTTATTATACGGAAATTTTCTGAGGAAGAAGTAAATAAGGCAAAATTATTAAAAGGTTACATTTTACTTGAAGTCAATACAATTATTTTTCCCACCATCCTATTTTCATATTTAGCATTGAATTATGTTACCAGTTTCTTTGGGCTTCATTAATGCCTTTTATGAAATGTGTGTATGCATACAAACATATAGATAGATTTAAAATTAATTATCTTATAAAATGCTCTTAGTAGCTAAATAAATTGGTATTTTATAAATATCCCTAGCTTTAATGATGGGATACTATAAAAGTTTAATGTATGATAAGATTCACTTATCTTTTAAGCATATATTAAATAAAAAATAAATTTACCCCTTACCCCCCCACTTTCAACCCCGCCCCCGGGCAGTGTAGGATATTAAGACTCTTTCCTTTGGGGGATATAAATTCTAGCATGGAAGAAAGATCAAAGATAAATAATGGAGAAGTAAGTGATTTTGATTTTTCATAAGTGCTATGATGAACACACGACTAATTAGGAGGAGAATGCTAATAGCGTGAGAATTTTCATGGAGGAGCTAGTTTGAAAAGTCCTCTTGAAGGGTGACTTTTGAACTAAAATTGTTTGAATTCTACAATGAGGAGTCAGTTTGAGAACACTTATTTCTGGATGGTGGAAAAGGTAAAAAGTAGAAAAATAAAAAGGGAGGACCATGGCACATTCTAGAGGTAAACTCCAATGAGAAGAATGGCAGGTTATGATGACGGAAGCTCATATGTTACTTGTGGTCTTAGTTTCCTTGCTGTAAAAAATAGGAAAAGCAACAGCTCTCTCACTAGGTTGTATAAAGACAAAATATAACGAAAGATTAAATATTTTCCTATCAAGCTTAATTCTGAATCATTGGCAAATTTCCGATGAAAAACTCATTCTTTGGAGAAAATACATAAGCAGACATGTTTCAGCTAGTAACAAACGTCTCATTTATAAGGAAGACATTTTTCTGGACATAAAGTGAAAAAGTCTCCGATTCAGTCTTATCCAATTCAGGGGTACACAGAACTCTGGTGGTGCTGGGGATTAGTCTAAGCTGGAAATAAACAGTTGTGTTTGCTTTCGCTCTTTAAGATACTGAAACACAAGCAAAGGTTGTTTCCCTTTTACTTGAGAAAAGGACATCTAATAGATGTAGAGTTTCCTTCTGTTTAGGGAATCGCACCTACTTCACTGCTCTGGTGTCAGTGGAAATCTACATGATATGAGATGACAGGCCCAGAGAAGTGTTGGGAAGTGCAGGGGGCATGGAGTAGCTCCAGGTGACCGTGGCAACTCCTCAGGAGAGTTTATTATGGGGCCCGGAAAATGTGCTGCCCCAGGGAGTAGTGGCGCTCACCCAGATGGGAGTGAATAAAGACACGAATCCCTGCTGTGCCAGAGCCACCTGAGGTATGAGGGACCCCGAGATTGAGATTTCCAAGCCCACTCAGATCGGGACTGGGCCTCCTCTCCCCAGATCCCCAGTTTTCCAGTAGCTTGGCAGTCACACCCACAGACTGCCCCCAGTGCCATGTACTCTCATCAACGGCCAAGATCCAGAGACTATAAACTAAAGCTCCCAGAAGAGAGGTCACAGAATTTCTGGAGTGTGGTGCCCAGAAGACACTGTGGGCCCTGGCAAAGGTGGTATTGTCAGATTCACTGCCCTGAGATTATGGCCAGACTCTCCTGGCAACAGAGCTGTGGAAGTTGTTTTTAGTCAGACCACACATTATCTCCATTGTTGCTGTGTTGGCACTTGTAGATAAAAATAAGACATGGCTCAGCCATTCACTTGTCTCAGCCATTCAGTGAACGTGGAAAGCCAGAGATCTGCTGGCCACTGCAGCCTTCTGTCTGGAGACTTTTTAAATATTAAGCATTTTAACCATTTTTCTTTAATCGATGTATTGGAATTTACAATATGATATTCACGCTTTTCAAACATACATTGTTCTAACACCACACCTATCATCAGAGAGTTCTTCCATCCATCAGTGTCCCAAGGACCCCTCTGGACAGTCCTCTCATGTTCTTAAAGACTTTTGCAGAGACAGATAGACACACACACACACACACACACACACAAACACACACACGTGGATTAATCCCCAAATTTTACTAAACTGACCTCCTAGCATGAAGGGACCGGCAAAGGAACTCAGGTGTGCGGGACCCGGGGCTTAGATCTTCAAGCCTGCTCAGATTAGGACTGGGCCTTCTCCACCCAGACCCCCCATTTTCCAGTAGCTTGGCAGCCACACCCACAAACTGCCCCCAGTGCAGTGTAATCCCACCAACTGGGAACATCCAGAGACTATAAGACTGTTGCATGAATATTCGTGCAGTAGGAGGCGCTGAGACAAGGAACACAGAAGAAATGTATGTCATGGAGAGCCAAGGTTCTCTCTGACTCTTGACAAAGGCAGAGACCCCCATGATCTCCTTTTATTGATCATGGTACCTCTAAAGGGCGCAATACAGTGATGTCACCAAAGGCATCAAAAGAAGTTATAGAAAGAACATTGAGGCAGTAGAATATGCATTATTTCCTTGCATCTGCAGGCCAGTAATCCAGGCCTCTGGAAAGAAGATACAAAACCAAACCAAAACAGAAACCTTTCTTGGGCTAAAAGCACTTAGATTTATATCCCAAAGACAAGGCTGGGCTGCCACTGGAATCTACATGTCAGTTACAAACTAGGCAACACCTGAAATCTACATCCCAAAGACTAGGCTGGGCCAGAGCCTGAATTTTGCAATCTCAAAGGTCAGGCCTGGCTAACACCTGAGATCTGCATGTCAAAGACCAGCCAGGCTTCTGTGAGAGAAGGAAAACTGCTCTTTTCAATATACTGAAATTATTTTTCTGAAGGCAGCTTGAAGGGGGAAAATGTTCAGCTTCATCCAAACCAGTCAGGACACACGAGAAATCTCGCCCATTTTCATGGGTCCCTATGTTCCTGTCCATAGTACGGTACAGTCTACATGGGCTCGCCCTGATAGCTCAGTTCAGCTCCAACTTAAGACCAAGCTCCAGGACATGTAATAGCTTTGTTCTCCCTCTTAAAGAACCTGAGAAGCTACCAAGAGTCTATTGCCAGCTTGGAAGAGCTTGGCAAGTTCCCCATGGCGTATTCAGAACCCAAAATACAGTAAAAGATATATGCATACCTCTCAGAGAACCCGGCAAGCTATGGAGAGTATCCTGCCCATGCGGCAGAGCCTGGCAAGCTACCCAGGGCGTATTCAATATGCCAAAAACAGTAACGATAGGTCTCATTCCCCTGACCCTGAATGAGCCTCCAATCCTTGGGAAAGACGAGTAAGGAGAGGCTGCTAAAATCTCAGGGCTGAGAGGAATAAAGATGTTACTGGTGTCCGCTCGAGTGAATCGATGAACAGCGGGATGACAGTGATATAGTGATACAGTGACCTCCTACCAGACCATATCATGGCCAGTTTCTTTAAGATTCTCTATATTCCCTGACCCGATGGAACCCACTGTGAGTTTGTTCCTTGGTTATGGACTCAGGCCATGGTCACATATCATTAACAAATATCTTTTCATTGTGTTCCAGCCTGATTATTTCTCTGTTGATGGGGCAAAACAGAAAGATAAAGGGAAAAGCTTTTAATAGAAAGTGAAAGACTAACTGTTAGCACATGAGAAAAATAATCTCAAGATTTCCAAAGGAAACTGGGGATAATATAGGAAGGAAACTAGAGATCTGAATGAGGGGGTAAGAAACAGGAAAATTTGTGTATGTGTGTGTGCCGATGCTATGCCAGGCATGTATTAGATTTCTGTACAGAGTCACCAAATAAAATACAAGCTGCACTGTTAACTTTGAATTTCAGATAACTGATTCCAATTTTTAGCATAAGTATGTCTCAGCTATCTCATAAGGCATAACCGTACAAAAATCTATTTATTGTTTATTTAAAATTCCAAGGTAGCTAGAATCTTATTCTAGTTCACTTAGACCTTAACCTTTTACCCATACGTTTTTTATGGTGAAATACTATGTGAATAATTGTCCTTTGTGACTTGGAAGCCATTTTCTGCATAGTAAACTTCCAGCAATCTAAAATTTTATTTAAAAATTTTGAGTTTAAAAATTATTTACTTAAAACACAGTGCCACCTAGCTGGGACTTCACTATTTAACTATTTTATACCCATGGCATGTAAGAGAATTTGCCTGGCACTGCTATATTAAATTTATAAGATTCACTTAATTTTATTGCTTAGTGGGAACAGCCCCTTACAACAAATAGCCTTTTTCCCTTGGCACATTTTTCCTTTAAACAGACTGTCAGAATTTCTTAAGTGTCTGATATGCACTCAGGCTGATAGCTTAGTTCTGAAGAAAGGAGACTATAAATTGCTAAGGTTTGAGATGGAGGAAGTTGTTAAAATGAACCCAAACTGAACAAAACATTTTGGCAGGGAAGGGACTGTGATATGGAACTATAGTCTAACTGGGTTTTGAAGAAACTGAAAGGGGGACACGATGAAGGAGAATAGAAATTCAATTACTTTATCATTTTGTCTGAGTCTTGCCCTCGCTATGATGCAGGATATATTGGCTTTGATATACTTTGGCTCTAAAATTAAATCTTCCTCTCCCAGATCTGGTCTAATGTCATTAGAGTTAAACATGACATCTCAGCTTCTTGGTTCTCTGGCGGGAGGGAAAGGAGTGTTAGTGTCATTGCTAATTTCAGTTTTTATTACCCCTTGTCATTTATAGAAAATCAATGTAGAGTTCTTTGGTGGAGTGGGGAGGGGGGTGGCTCCTGCCACTAAAACACCAGGCTGCATGGGAGGGGGCGGTGGGCATGCACAGGACAGAGAAAGAACAGACCTCAAACTCCAGCTACTTGTCTGTTCCTACACAAGCCAGGGAAACGGAACAAAGACTTTTGAATCCTGATGGCTCCTCTCCATAGTACAGTGGGTAGGGTGGGAACCTTGCACACCCCAGACTAGGATTCTATTCCTGGCACCCTATGTGCCCCTGACCCCACCCTGTCAAGAGTGATGCCTAACTTCAGAGCCAGGAGTAAACCCTGAGCACCACCAGGTATGACCCCTAACAAAGTTAATAATAATAATAATAATAACAGTTTTTTTCTCTGGCTTAAAACATAAGGATACAAGGTACTGAACCTCATGACATGAGACCTCATGTCACGGC
Source organism: Sorex araneus (assembly GCF_027595985.1). NCBI lineage: Eukaryota > Metazoa > Chordata > Mammalia > Eulipotyphla > Soricidae > Sorex > Sorex araneus. The sequence continues at coordinate 66,202,469 of NC_073309.1, read as the reverse complement.
CTGGAACCTGCCCCACAGACAGGAAGTTATCAAAGACCCTACAGATACTGCAATTTTGAAAAACCTGCCTTACTGCTTTCATAACAGATCAGGGTTTTTTCTTTTCAGTTGAGTGTTTCCCTCTTGACTCAGAGAAATAAACTATCTTTCATGAACACTGGAACTGCCACCTAATTCTTTCTGAGTAATGGAGCAAAAGCCCAACAACTGTGAGAATTTTCTCTAACAATAGGTCGCCTGATTCTTACTCATTGGTATTCACTCATCCCTACCCACTCTGGGTTGCTGCATATAGGCTCAGTGAGAACAACTCAACAATGGACTAATAATGTCTTCCATCAAAAAAATGGGTATGCTTGGTGGGAGGGTATGTAAGGAAATACAGACCCATGGTAAAACGGACCTAGAATGATTTATACTACATGAACACATAAATCCTTATGTTTAGGGTGGGAATAACAGGAACTAGACATGTTCCAAGGACAAGCCACATGTGACAAGATGCTTAATAGTGTTTAGATTAGATTTATCACAAGGGGAGAGGTAAAAGAGACAGCTGAGGAAGGACCGTGTTCAGATTGGGCTCACAGTTGTGAGAAGAACCTCCTAAGCTTTTGCAAGAAACAGTACATTTTAGGGAATACGAAGGTCGACTGATCCATCCATTGTTTTTAGAATAAATGGATGGGAATCACACAAAGTGAGCTTTATTTAGAATATGTGAAAAATGCAAACCTTAGTGGACACGGATGCCAAGACTAGGATTTTTTTCCAGCAATTCTCCCATTAGACTTCCATCATGACAAACACTACCATTAACCAATGGATTACTTTTTTTCTTAAGACCAGATGCAGTGCACATAATCAGTCTTAACTGAGCAACCCAGGCCATGATTATTAATATTGATTGAAATATAATCAGACATTTCTGGTCTGAGGCCAAAGTCTTAGATAACACAATTGCATATGAAATTCAGGAGTGTGAGGTAATAACTTGGCTATCATACTGAAACAAAGACTGGGGAAGAGAGAAAGTTCAAGAACCAGTATATAAAATGCCAGAACAGGGATGAACACCTGAGCTTCATGACTGTGTCTAGTCATGGGTCTCTGAGACCATGATTCTGGAACACTCAGAACAAAGCACTTAGAAATAAAGACAGCTTTGGTTTCTGGTTAAATGGGACTGATCACTCTGTTATTTTGAGTTCCTCAATTTTGGCTTAGATTCAAATATTTTACTATTAACAATGTCATTCCCCTCTACTTGACAGTCCCGATTGAAACTCCTATCTCCTTAATTAAAAAAAATAAATAAAAGCTCAAATAGGGGTTGGAGAGAGAGTACAGAGGGTAGGGTGTTTGTCTTGCACACAGCTGATACAGGTTCAATCATTGACACCACATATGAACCAAAAGCTAGTTTAAAAAAATCTGGAATAAAGAATAAATTATGTATGAATGGACATCCTGTTTGAATGTGTTTTTTTTAATTCCTGCCATATATATGGACTTTTTAAGACTAGTTCTTTTAAGGCTATAATATATATCTGACATGTCTAACATGTCGCAGTCTTTATTAGTATCTTTTGGCTTTCAATCATTAACAGGATTTTAAAGCAAGTATTTCTGTTCGTTTGGGTGCATGTGGCAGTGCTCAGGGCTCATTTCTGCCCTGTGTTTGGGGTCACTCCTGGGAAGGCTCAGGGGACCATGTAAGGCTGGATATTGAGCCTGAGTCTCCTGTATGCAAAGCAACTGCCCTACATACTGTATGATTGCCCCAGCCCCAATTTATATGATGTAAATGTCATTTTTTAATGTTTGTCTACTCTCCATCCCCACTTACCATGCCCCTGCAATATTTTTTTTACTTATTTCCACAAATATTTAATATATAGACTCTATAGAATATGCTTTGTACAGTTAGAAGTAGACCTGATTGGTTTGAGAAATGTTCTGAAGTATCACATTGATTCACAACAATTGCTTCAAAAATTGTCCGACTCTTGAGTGTATGTTGTCTGCTCCTAGCTAGGGTTTTGCATGCTAGCCAAGAACAGAGAATGAAACTTGGGTTTGAGTTTCAGTTTTGTACCTTAGTACTTGTGTAACCCAGCTAAAGTTATTGAATACATTTCAGTCTCAATTTGTTCTCCTTATATATAAAATGGGAAATAATAAAAATGATATATAGAGATCCTATGGATTAACATATGTTCAATGCCAGCACTTAGTGACTGGTCAATGACTGTTAGACATTTTATTGTTGTGACTTTTCTATCTTCCCTCAAAGAAAATGTCATTTCCTTTTCTGGAGGGGCTGTGGGATCACCCAATGGTCTGAGGAGCTCTTATTGCCTTGTGGTCAGGAGTCACTTCTGGAGATGTAAGTCACATTCAAGACAAGCACATACCTGTGCCATGTAAATCTCCGTATACCACTTCCTTAATAGTTATCTCCATGCTGTGCCTCATTTCACTCTCAAGAACCAATCCAAATATAGCAGCACTGTAGCAACGCTGTCGTCCTGTTGTTCATCGATTTGCTCGAGCAGGCACCAGTAACATCTCCATTTTGAGACTCATTGTTACTGTTTTTGGCATATCTAATATGCCACAGGAGCTTGAAAGGCTCTGGCCTGTGGGTGGGATATTCTCGGTAGCTTGTCGGGCTCTCCGAGAGGGCCGGAGAAATTGAACCCGGGTTGGCCGCGTTCAATTCAAGGCAAACGCCCTACTCGCTGTGCTATCGCTCCAGCTCCCAAATATAGACAGATGATAATAAATAGATTAAACCTAACTTTAAAGAATAGTATTATGGGTTTTTTCTGCTTGCTTGCTTTCACCCTACCTCACCCGCTTTTCTTTTTTTTTATTTTCTTTTTTAAAAAAAATTGAATCACCGTGAGATACAGTTATAAAGCTTTTATGATTGAGTTCCAGTCATACAATTGAACACCCATCCCTCCACCAGTGTTCATTTTCCACCACCAATATCTCCAGTATCCCTCCTGCCACTTGACCCCAATCCACCCCCTGCCTCTATGGCAGACACTTTCCTTCTTACTCTTTTTACTTTGGGGCATTATGGTTTGCAATACAGATACTGAGAGGCCATCATGTTGGGTCCTTTGTCTAATTTCAGCACACATCTCCCATCCTGAGAGAAACCCTCTTTTTTTTCCCCTCTGTCATCTCTGTTCTTTTCTTCCTTCCTTAATATGTACTAAGTTCCTATATGATGCATATACTCTCATAAGCATAAAATGATAATAAAAATTTACCTTCCCTTATGAAGATGCTGTAAATAAATACTTCTGAAGAGCTTTCATAGCAAAGTTTTGTCTAAGTGTTTAGAGAATAAGTTCTCTGGGTTTCTGCTTTATTCCCAATGATTGCTCTTAATATAATTTTCATTATATGATCTTAATTATATTATATCTTAATCATATTGTTTTCATGCTTGTTGTGTAAAAAGACTGGTAAAAGATTATTCCAATCTTTTCCTGTCACAGGTCTTTACTTGTATTTTCCCTTTGTGAGCCCCCACCCCACCTTGCACCTCTGGGCCGCCACCGTGGGCTCCTGACCAATCCCCACTCTGCAGGTAAATAGGAAATCCCTTGGAGACCCTGCCCAGCATCTTAGGGGGCGTAGCCTCAAAGTGGGCATGGCCTCTTTCAGCCGCAGTTGTTTTTTTACCACTCCATGCATTATGCATTGGCCACAATTGATAGAACCCACTCCTCTGAAGAATTCCCTGGTCATCTTAGTCACTATATGTTAATAGTCAAGTAACTTAGCCAATCCTAATTTGTATTTTCCCTTTGTGCTTGGGCAGGGGTGGGGAGACAGGGCAGGCTACCCCAGTACCCCACCTTGCCCAGTGATTTCCTTTACCTGTCATTCAGTACCAGTTTCCTGTTTGAATCTAGCAACTGGTTTTTGCTTCCTATTTTACACCTTTTCTATCTTTATCATTCATATCACTCATATCACTCTTCTGAGATATTTTAGGGAATCTGATCCCATATTATCTCTTGCATTTCTCTGCTTTGCTGGATTATTACATTTTTACCTCCAATTGAAATATAAGCACTATGGTTAAAATGGACTAGATCCATAGCACAGTGGGTAGGGCATTTGCCTTGCACATGGCCAACCCGAGTTTGATTCCTTCGTCCTTCTCAGAGAGCCTGACAAGCTACTGAGAGTATTCTGCCCGCACGGAAGAGCCTGGCAAGCTACCCATGGCATATTCAATATGCCAAAAACAGTAACAACAAGTCTTACAATGGAGATGTTACTGGTGCCTGCTCGAGCAAATTGATGAACAATGGAACGACAGTGCTACAGTGCATAAAACCAGGGGCTTATAACCCTCTAGCATTCGCTTTTCCTTGACAAATGCCTCTAGCTCTTCATTGACACTAAAGTAGTGTTTCTAGAGGGGCTACTAAGCACATGCTGGTTTTATTTATGAGCAACTAGTACCAGGCAAAGAGAAAGTCTGGCGAGTGAAGAACATGAGCTTTAAGTCTAACTTCGGTCTGTGACTTTTAGAAAGGTTAGCAAAGAAGATATGCCGACTGATCTCTGAGAACAATGCCACTTTGATAACCACTCATTGAATTTACTGTGTTAAGGCTTTATTTATCCTTATTTTATAATCCATGTCAGTTTGGGGAGTACAATTTCACACCTTACCATACCCACCACCCAACACTAAGTGTCATTACACTATTGACTCCCTCGACCCAGGTCCCCCTCACCCGCACTCTCTCTCTCTGGTACTATTACTCCAGCCCCTAGTTCACTTTCTTCCTTTATATTCTAATTTGAGAAAAACTCTCTGGTAATAATGTGAAAACCCCTCACAAAGGCTGTGTAAACTGCTTCTGCTTTGCATGGGGATGACACGTGAAAGGGTGTTCGCAGGCCCTCTGGGCAGCTCTCTCTCGCTGCCCGCGTTCGGTGCTCTAAGAGTTGCTTCTCCACCCGGGACAGCTGTTGCCTTGAATGGACAAAGGAAGAATGAGGGACAAGCTCTTGCTCTACAATGTTCTCTGTGACTCCTTTCAATCTCCCCAGCCAGTCTTCCTCTCAGCTCTTAACCTTCTCCTCTAACTCTGTGTCTCTTCTCTCAGTCTCTGTCTCTGTCTCAATCTTTCTCAAACTGTCTCACGCAATCTACTTCTTCTGTCTCTCTCTGTGTCTCTGTAACCATCGCTTCTCTCTCCCTAGCCTCTCCGTTTTCTCTTCTCTCCCCACGCCTCCACACGGCAAACACAATCAAAATTTTTTTCCAGTCTTCATGACTACCTACAGCCCATGAGGGCGAAACAGCCCTTAAGGTGTGCGTTTCTCCTCTCCTTAGACCTGCAACTTGATTAACACCTTTAGTTCTATTTCCTAATATTTACCATTCTGTATAGACACAGTAATAGATACTTTTAGGCTTGTAGGGTGACTCTCTTGGGGACCTGTCACCACAGACTCATACTACAGTGCTCAGGAATGATCAATCATTTCTATCAAACATCCAGCAGTGCCCAACTCTAGTTATTACTTTTTTGGATCATGACAGAATTTGTCCATGACCAATCTCTTAACTTATAGTTAAGCATTAGGGCACTTTGACCAGGCCCATTTCGATGCCAGGGTAGCTCATAGCTCACCACTTGCCCTGGGTCCATCCATCGGGACCCTGCTTTGGGGGATCTAGGAAGTAAGGGCAACTGAAGCTTAAGTCGAGAAAGCAGATATCCAAGAGTTATATTATCTGGAGTCAATCAACTCCCAAGCCACAGGCTTGTCTTTCCAACTGTCTTCCTGTGTCCATACAAGAAGCAATTGCTCTGAAATAGCTAACCCTGCAAAGGACAGGAAGGAGAAGAGAGACAATATTTACAAGTCAGAGTCTGATCAGGAGACAAAGGTAATTGACAGGTGGAGGGGCAGTCAACAAACACAAGCTCCCAGCGGCCAGGAGGAAGGGCAAACCAACGTTATCCTACAAAGAATATTTCATTTTCCAGTTTAATTCACCTAGAATGAAGTCTTTTCACTCAATTATAAAAGAATACTAGGGGCTGGAGCAATAGTTTAGTTGGTGGGGCACTTGCTTTGAATGCAGCTAACTTTAGTTTGACTCCCAGCACCCCAGATAGTCCCTGGAGCAATGCCAGGAGTGATCCCTGAGCACAGAACCAAGAATAAGCCCTGAGCATGGTTGGGTGAAGTGCCCAAACAAAAATAAAACAAAACAAAGATAGCACCATTTAATCTTTTTCAATAGCTGAATAGCATTCTATTTATCCAGTTATCTTTTGATTGACATTTCAGGTGTTTTCGTGTCTTGGTTATTTTGAATAATGGTTCTCTGAGCTTAAGAATGCGTATATATTTTCAAATTAATGCCCTCATATTCTTCAGATAAATGCAGTGTTATGGCTATACCATAGGGTATTTCAGTTTTCTGTTTTTATTTTAATTATTAATTTATACTTTTTGTTTGTGAGCCACACCCTATAAATTAGGACAGGGAAGGCTTTGGCTAAGTTAGAGCACATTGGTATTAAAATTTTTATCAAGATAAAAGTCTGGGTAGAGAGGCATTGTTCTCTATGGTATTTTTAATTAAAATTTGATTTATTTTTTAAGTTTGGGGTATTCAGGAATTAATCTCCACGCCTCATGCATACAATGCATGTACTATCCTACAAGCTATATTCCATGTCAAAAATAGGGGCTATATTTGTTTTTGTTTTATTTTGGCAATAAGGATCAAACACAGGTCTGTATTGTGTAAAACATGTTCTCTACCCCTGAGCTATATCCTCGTCCTAATTTCATATCCATCATGTAAGCAATACTTTGGAAATACTTTATAAAGGTAATGAAATGAGGCAAATATATTTTAATTACCCCAAATTTGCACATTTCATATTTCACTTTTCCATTTTTTCTTTTAATTGTACACATTTACATATATGATTTTTACATCATAGTAATTATAGGGTATAATTTTCATCCTTTTAAATTTAAAATTATATCATAAACATTTTCCTGTTGCTACATAACATGCATGACTACATTATCATTTTAATGACTACATAATATTCTATAGAGTTTGCAGTCACAATCTACTAAACATTCCCCTATTGTACTTTCAAGTCATTTTGATATTCATGACAACAGTTGCCATAATTACTTTTGTGATTATTAAATTCTAATGCTTTTGGACACAAATTCATAGGAAGAAAATGAATGAGTCAGGGCTATGACTCCTTCAGTGGCTATAAAATATATTGCCAAATTGCTTTCCAAAGCTATTTGCATTGCAACAGAGATGTATGTGTGAATGGATTATATAATATCCTGGACAAAATTTGGAATTTTAATCACTTTTCTGTATTTCATAATTTAATAGTTAAGAAATTCACTTTGAATCTTCATTTGTTGACATTAATTATTTAGAATATTGGGATAAAGAAAAGAAACAAGTATTTGGTGCCTATACTTTCAGGCATCATAATAGAAACTTGTTTCCATTTGGGGACAGGGTGGTAGTACAGGATGTAGAACACTTGCCTTGTACGTGGCCACTCCGGGTTCGATCCTTCGCATCCCAACAGTGATCCCTAAACACAGAGCCAGGAGTAAACCCAGAACCTAAGTAGCTGGGGCTCAAACCAAAAGAAAAAAAGAAAGAAAATAATTATTTCTATTGTCTTAAATATAAACTCTACAATTCCCTTATACAGCTCTAATATCTCTCAAAATTCTTACAGAATTTTTCTTCATACTTCATAACAAGTATTTGAAATTGCCACACATGTTTACATCTTTTTGCTTTGTTAAGTTCTCAAATAAAATGAAATTTGCTGGGTATGGGATTTTTTCCTGTGTGTTGCCAAATACTTCTTAGTACATAGGAAGAGCCCGGATAGGATTATTTAATAAATGTATGATTGATTACTTTACAATTTATTGATTTAATGTTATACTTGTAATATTAATATTTATGTTTAATTAAGATAATGTATTAATTTAAATAACTAAATTTATTCAAATATCTCATTTGAATACACTTAGTTATCACTGTATCACTGTTATCCCATTGTTCATCGATTTACTCGAGCGGGAGCCAGTAATGTCTCCATTCATCCCAGCCCTGAAATTTTAGCAACCTCTCATTGCTCGTTTTTCCCAATGATTGGAGGCTCTTTTCAGGGTCAGAGGAATTAGACCTGCTATTGGGACTGTATTTGGCATATCGAATACGCCATGGGGAGCTTGCCAGGCTCTGCTGTCCAGGTGTGATATCTCAGTAGTTTGCCGGGCTCTCTCTAAATATATACATTTCCCTTTATGATGATGTGTCCAGGAATATGTTCACTCATGTGTGAGGCTTGGCCCGAGCATGTGGAAAGCAGCCTGGAGTGTGGTGGCAGTTGGGTAGTGGAGGTCAGCTGCCAGGACTGGGTCCCTTGGGGCAGGGAAGGCTCTCACCTGCCCCCCTGTGGGGCACCCCTGGTGCAGAGTCTGGTGGCACGGTTATCGGGGCCTCATTTTAATGCCCCCTTCAGCCATGAGTTCTGGAGGATGGCCAATGAGGAGATTTATGTTAAACATAAATTAGCACATTTAGTTAATTGATCTTAATTTATGATCAGATAAATTCTGATGGGTGGTCAGTGAGATGATTTACACATATTTGGTGCTGTGTCTTCCTTTCTGGCTACCTTCTTACTTTATTTCCGTAAGGAATGATAAAGCATGGCCAGTTTGCTTTAGTCAGTGAATAGTAAGTGGAGTGATAGATATCTTTTGGGAGCAGACAATTTGGGAGTCACGGAAACTCATTATCAGTCTCTTTTACCATTCACAGTATATTTCTGAATAGCATCTCCTCTGCCAATCTGTGTTTCAATTTAGGATAGTTCTAAAATAGAGGGAAAAAATATGAATCTTCAACGAACATGTTGTGTGACCCAGAAATAAACAATTACTTTGAGTTGAGATCTGAGGTTAACTGTTACTTTGATTAAATCTAATGTAATCTGACTGATACAGAAGTTATTAGGTTTAAATAATGTGACCCAAATCACAGAGCTGGCAGTGGGTAAACTAAGATTCAGAATCCAGTCTGTGGGTTCTTTTTTCTCCAGGGTTCCAAGGTAACAGAATAAATAGGTGAATTTTTTAATTAGATGGAAGTAGTACAAGCTAAATGTTGTAAGTAATGTAAATGTTTTGTTTTATAGTTCTAGACTCTAGAAGTTTCAAAGTGATAGCAGAGGCAGTTCTTTCTGAAGACCACAGAGCAAACTTGTTCAATAATCCACAAACAAAGCTCTTGGCAACTGACTGGAAATTTTTGAAGTTCTCTGGGATGTAGACCCATCAATCTGATCTCTAACTTCCTCTTCACCTGTGTGTTTCCTCTGTGGATTTAACTGTGTTCAAATTTATCTTTTGAGACTGCATGTTAATTATAATTGCAACTACTTTATTTCCCAAAGAGATAATTTACTGTGATACTTGGGTCTAAGACTTTGACATTATTTTTAGGGGGACACACTGTAAAATACGGCACATTCCCCAAATTAAATATATACACATACATGAACATGTATACATAGGAAAACAATTTAAAATAAATACCATGAATTTATGTCAAGATAGAATATGTACATAACAATTTTGTGACTATGTCTAGGTTTACCTGTCAACAAGAAAAGTTAACTTCTACTTCTGTTATTTTTACAGTGTTTCTGGAAAACTGTTGAATTAGAGAAAAGCAGCAAAGATAAAAATAAATTCAAAGACAGCAATATTATCTCTCAAACTACATATGAGCTTCTGGGTTCAGCCACCTAACAGTTCTCAGAATTGCTCCTAGTTCCGCACTCAAGTTTCATTCCTTGCATGCTAAGAAGACCAGATGGGATCTAGGGATTGGACCCAGGTTAATCACTCACAAGGTAAACAGCATACCTGTTATATCATTTCTCCAGCATCAAAACTTCATTTTCTTAAAGTGAATAATTATAGAGTCCCAACTGATACTGTCCCATCTGGTATGTCCATATGTCCTTAAGATTATTGAATAAAGACCACATGCTTAAAATAAATATAAAAGACAAAAATGGTATAGATATAATGCCAGATGCTATTATCACATGTCTTAAGAGTTTCACACTTAGAAAGTCTGAGAAGTCTATATCATTTGGTATATTACTATAACACAAAGGTTGATCTCCCTTAACACAAGGAACTGAATCACAAAATCTTAGTCATGAAGGCTTAAAAATTTCTTTAAAAAATTTAATTTAATTTGGCGGTGCTTGAGGAATCATGTGGCACTGGGGATTAAACTAGTGACTCTTGCATGTGAAACATTTTCTCTAGCTCCAGCTCAATGAGCTTGAAGTTTTCATTGCTTGAACTTTCACATTCAATACTGCAATTTAGAAACTCAAAAGTTTAAATTTAACTTATAATTAAACTATGTTAACATTGAATCATATGCTAAAATCATTCTACAAGACAGGATACTAATTATTTGACATCTATTTGAACTCTTAAATACTATGTCATCCATAAACTTCATGTTTCACTTATAAAATTGAGAAAAAATTGTTTTTCAAGATAGACTTAACCACAAAAAATATATAATTATATTTCTACTTTTGAGGATCACTTGACTTTAATTGGAATCATTGGACTTCTGAAATGACAGAAAATAAGACAGAATAACAGTGGCAGATACATCTAGCACAAAGTTGACATATTAAAAAAAAGTTAGATTTAGCCTGAGTGACTAATTTTAGGTATAGTAACATCACGGTTTTCTATGTTCGGTTGGTATCTTTTGGTGCTTCTGTAGAACAGGACCACAAAAGACACAAATTCATGAAACTAGCTTTTTATGGACTAAATGATACACTACATATAGGAGGTTGAAACCCTAAGCCCCAGTGTGCCTATGAAGTCCTTTGGGATACAGCTAAAGTTAAGTAAAGCCATGTAGCATATAAAGTTAACCATTGTCCTAGGAGAAGGTGAAGAGGTGCCAGGAATCTCTTCCTGCCTGTGTTCAAAGGAAAGGCTATGTGAAGGAATGAGATGGTGGGTGTCCACGATTTACTGAGAGCTCTCATGAGACATCCATCCTGCCAGCACCTTGCTCTCAGACTTCTTGGCTCCTGAGAGGAGAGAAAAGCAATTTCTGTTCTTTAAGCCATTTATCTGTGGTATTTTGTTTTGCAGCTTGAACTGATCAAAACAATAGCATACTTGAAAAAGTTGTTAAGACGTTTAAGAGGGATAGACTTTAAGACAAGAAATATTGAATATTAACAGCAGAGGGCAGAGAAACCCAGACGAAAGGAACAGAATAAAAAAAAAATGTTCACAGCACCTGGAATTTTTGAGATGAAGGGAACAGACTCCACTATACAGCAATTTTTCATAATTCCCAAAGCTTTACTGAGAGAGAGAGAGAGAAGGAAGGAAGGAAGGAAGGAAGGAAGGAAGGAAGGAAGGAAGGAAAGAAAGACTCATGATGAAAAACTGTATGGTTAAAGTATGCATATTTGTATACTAAGTCAGAACGTGAGCAATAGCTGATTGATTTTCCAATGAAAATCCCTAATAGCTGAGAGGGGGATCTAAAATAAATACATTCTAGTCATCATTAGAATGGGCATTTCTTATTTTTAAAAAAACTTATTTATTTTAATGTGTAAAAAAGCTAAAATTATTTATACAATTCTAGGTTGAAATTGATTAGATAACAAAACACCAATATTAAAATCAATAATTTATAATCAACAATCAACAATTTTAGGCGAAAATTATTATATCTGATCATGGGCACCTGGGTACCTGAGATTGTTTTTCTGTTTCGAAGCTTGGTGTCATTTCAGAGATTTGTGAAGCCGTGGGGTCGAGCCCTTGGTGCGGCTGCAGCACTGAGTCGTGGGTGCGGCTGCTCAGGCTTCAGCAGGTACGTGGCCTCTCCCATCCCGAGAGTGCCCCAGAGTTTTCAGACACGGGGATGGATGCTTCCATGAATTATAGCTGTCGCCGTCCATCTTCTCCAAAACTTAGTTGAGGATGGGGTAGAGCAGGGCCGGTAGGTGGGTCAACACAGTGGTGGCTGTGGGGGGGCGGGTCTAGGACTGGCATTTCTTTTTCCTTTTTCCGGGGTGGGGGGCGTTGGTCACACCTGGTGGCATTCAGGGGTTAATCCTGCCTCTGTACTCAGGAATCACACCTGGTGGGCTCAACGGACCCTATGGCATACTGGGGATCAACCCTGTGTCGCTTGTGCAAGGCAAGAGACTTACCCACCGCACTCTCTCTCCAGCCCCTAAGGATGGTATTAATTAAGAGGGAATAAACAAATTCAGACCATAAAGTTCTTATACTGAATGTTAATATAAAATATAGACAGCATTTATTTTAAGAAAGAATACAGGGGATGGGGATTTTAAAAAATGTATGTACATAATTGATAGGTAATTATATACATGCTTAGGGAGTTCTACTTAGGGATTTTATATGTGTAGTTCTATAAGTAGCTCAATGTACATTTATCTAGCCACATACTTACATATGTACATATTCATGTGGAATAATAAAAATGACCATGCAGATAGAGCATGTGCAAAGAGCACCCAATAAGCAGTAAGAGGACTTGAGTGATGGTTGAAGGGCCTGGCACATATGTATTGCATGCAGAAGGCCCAGATTGAATTTCCAACATCTCAGGGTTCTCTGAACACTGCTAGGGAAAAATCCCTAGCAACTTCCTAACCTCTAGGGAGCACCACATCAAGAGTATCCATGTGTGCCTTGTAGCCAACTGAATGGTATGATAATGGGCTAATGACCTCTGTGTGAAGGACATTAGCTCCCCAGTGGGGAGTGACAAACCATGGAAAGTTTAGGTATCCCAAGCAGTCATGTTAACCCAAGTGACCATCAGCCAACATTAGCAGGAATGTCAACCTGGATTAAGTTTGTTATTGTTGTATTTTTTTTCTGTTGTTTTGGGGTTTCACCTGGCAATATTCAGGGACTCCTCCTGACTGTGTCCAGCCCAGAGAGAGTGTGCCCCTGGTGGTGTTTGGGAAAGTATATATGATGTCTAGAATTGAACCTGAGATCAGTCACATGCAAGGCAAGCACCTTAACCCACTTTCCCCTCTCTCCAGTCTCCAACCTGGATCAAAAATGAACCCCTGTTACTAAAACACTCAGCTGAGGGCTGGAGTAATAGTATAGCGGGTAGGGCGTTTGCCTTGCATGCAGCCGACCTGGATTTGATTCCCAGCATCCCATGTGGTCCCCTGAGCGCTTCCAGGAGTAATTCCCGAGTGTATGAGCCAGGAGTAACCCCTGTGCATCGCTGAGTGTGACCGAAAAAGCAAAAAATAAATAAAAATAAAAACACTCAGCTGATCCATAAACTTGTAAAGAATAACATACTTATAGCCACATTTTATGGCTTTTAAAATATGAGAATAGCCAAATTATACAATATTGTTTATGAAGACAATGGCTTAAAATGAACCATAGATATTTTTGTAATCCCTTCAGTATGGGGCTGCTTGACTGTCCATCTGGAAGAGCAGGGTTCATGGCTGCCCTTTTAGTCAGCACATTGCAAAGCATCCGGAGTGTAGAAGCAGTTGATAAATATTTATGAATGAATATTAAATGTATTTCCTGAGCAGAACTTACACCTTTATAAGCACTCGATCATTACTTAAAGTGTCTCAACATTTAGGAGAGGATATCTTTTAATTTCATCAATAATTGAAAAATGCACTTTTCCTCTTGGGAAACTCCCCTCCCCTTTTCTATGGGATGGGGTTTCAGTGAGAAAGGAAAATGGCAAATGCATTTATAAATGTGAAACATGAAGGTAAGCATGCCAAGGAATGGTGTGGGTCTTGTCAGGATCAGCCTTGTTAAGAGTGGCATCTTTAAGATGCACATTTTTTTAGTTTTGAAAGCTAGTAGTGCTTTTGAGGCCACACTTTCATATTTTCATGCCTCAAGGTACTTACTTGTGCATAAGGCCTTGGCACTCTGGGCTTAGAATTTCAAGGACCCATCCAAGAGCAGATTTACTTAAGAAACAGTAATAAAAGGAACACAAATAATTGATTTGCGGGGAGGATGTAAGAAGGAGGGATGTTGGGCTCCTTGAAGAAGGGACATGGTTAGACAAGTCATGGGTGTGGTGCTCGAATTATGTGCATGAGAAATCATTAGTAGTAGTATTATAAACCACAGAATCTCACTGTATCACTGTAACACTGTCATCCTGTTGCTCATCAATTTGCTCAAGCGGACATGAGTAATGTCTCCATTGTGAGACTTGTTCTTATTGTTTTTGGCATATTGAATACGCCACGGGTAGCTTGCTAGGCTCTGCTGTGCGGGCGGGATACTCTTGATGGCTTGCCTGGGCTCTCCGAGAGGGGCAGAGCAATCGAACCCAGGTCGGCCGCATGCAAGCTAAACGCCCTACCACTGTGCTATTGCTCCAGCCCTGACACAGAATCTCAATCAATAAAAAAATAAAAATAATAATAAAGTGAAAGGGACAGGAAAGAATTTAAATGCTCTGAATGAAATTTTCTGTTTGTTTTTGGACAATACCTAGACATGTTCAAGAGAAACTTCCTGACTGGTTCTTGGGGTGCTCAGGGAACTGGGCAGAGCCAAGTGATTAAACCCTGCAGAGCAAAGCAAAAGCACAAGCAACACATGTGCTCAGTGCTCAGCTCATTAAACCATCTGTTGATACCCATACTTTTATTTTTCCATCTAAGCAGAGACTCATTTACTTAAAATCTGGAATACATTTCATTACTTAGAGGACCCATACTTGGCAAACTGTGGGGAGATGTATGTTTGCAAGGCACAAATAGAACCACTTGGGATATGTCCATGGTAACATTATGAAGGAGGCAGTCAAATTTTAGTAAAAGCAGAAGCAAGATCATTTACATTCATTTATTCTTTAGAACCTTGCTCGTAGGCAGATTAGGTAGGTTATTTATCTGTGTTATTCAGTGTTCTGAATAGTTTGTGGAGGTTATAATTGGCAAGCTACCCATGGCGTATTTGATATGGCAAAAACAGAAACAACAGGTCTCACAATGGAGACGTTACTGGTGCCTGTTCAAGCAAATCAATGAACAATGGGACGACAGTGCTACAGTGCTATACTTTGCAAATCCCAGCATAGCACAAGGATGTAGAGGGATACTGAAATGCCCTGTCCCTCTCCCCAAACTGGTGTAATTTGAACCATTAGAATTCACTTCTAGTTGTTCTGATAATCTGGCCACCAACACATTAATAAGCATTCCCTATCCACAAGAAATGATCAATAGATTGGGGGAAACAAGCATATTTTAAAAAGATTTAATTTTAAACTTTTTATTTGAAAAATACAACACACAGCAGAGAATTATTTCCTCCCCTACTGCCCCTTCACAAAAGAAACTGCATGGTAAATGTAACTGAGATATTTGGCTAGGATAGATCCTGAGAAAAGAGAGGCCCAGTTAAGAGTGGAGTAGACAAATTCTGTCAAAGAAGATTCACTTCTCTTTTAACATAAAAGATCCTTTAAAATAATCTTACGAATTAGGTAAGAACATGTGCAGAATTTCTGCCATGCAAACAGAGATTATTGAAATTTTCAGGCTGACCTGAGCCCCAAGTGAGAATAAAAAGATGTCTTTATTAGAAAGATATGTTAGTTTGCCTTTACTAAACTATGTATGTACATATTTACAAATTAATATTTTTTAAACCTGCATATTTTTTAGTTTTCAGTAAGAACAGCAAGGTTAATGGCTCTTGCCTGGATTTTTGCTGTAGGTATCTGAATCTTACTTTTCTGAATTTTCTTCATGGTAAGATCATTCATTGTACAATCTTGGACTCATTATTTCTTAAATATTAGATGTGATCTCACCCTGATCCTGGGTTAAGTTTGGGATTTTGAGGAATTCACATATTGTCCATCAGGTTTAGTGGGTACAGAGTTACAACATTTACATGCAAATGTATACAGAGGCTTTCAAGAAGAAAAACGCTAATGATTGGCTCATTAGAAAATACACTTGAATTGATCTAACTCTGTAGGTCTAACTGGTAATTCTGTTTCCAAATACATCTTTTGATGATGAAAATACATATTTTCATCCCCTTTCATTTGTATTCCCAGTTAATTAACCCCCCTTCACTATGTTAGTATCTGAAATGTCTTTAAAGAATCAAGGCATTCCAAACATTTTCATGTTCTAAGTTTTGGACAGAAGTTAATTGTGATAGAAGCTATAAATTATTAGAAATACAGATTTCCACAGATATGAAAAAAAAGCAGGTGACATCTATTTAAAGGGAAATGGATAAGACTTTGGTTATATTTGATAATTTCTGTTGAAACTGCAAACATTTTTGAAAATTTGTTAGGTTTAGGTTTAGAAACTACTATTCATATAGGCCAAAACTACTGGGGGTAGTTTAAAGATGATAAAGGTATTTTTGAGGAATACAATTAAATTGATTTTTATAGTATATTCATCTTTTTTATATGACTTTCATCTCTAATACCACATACTCAGTGAAAGGAATGTTCCTTAGTACCTCACAGGCCTAAAGATGGTAGTCCTTTCTCCAGAGCTGAGTGCAGATAGGGTGGAGGTTGGGGGCAGGGGAGACATTAGACTGAAGTTTTCTAGACATCTGGGAATTATATTCTTTTAATGGGGGTAAGGGTCACGTCCAGCAGTGCTCAGGACTGACTGTGCTTAGGGGGTCACTCCTGACAGTGCTTGTTGAGGGGGGACCATATGCATCACCAGAGAGTGAACCAGGGTTTGCTTTCTGCAAGGCAAAAATGACTTGTTCTCTGTACTATCTCTCTGACACTTGGAATTATTACAAAACTATAAATAAGCTATATCTATAGTCTTTAAAATAGTCATAAAACATGAATATTTAAAACAGATCATAGATTTTTCTCTTTAGTCCTCCAACATGATTTTTGCTTTGTTTAGAAAGTTTTGGGCCACCTGGCAGTGCTCAGGGCTGGTAAGCCTGGCTCTGTGCTCAGGGATCACTCTTGCCAGGGCTCAGGGGACCATATGGAGTGCTGAGGGTTGAAATTGGGGAGACCATGTGCAAGGCAAGTGCCTTACCCACTGGACTGTCTCTCCAGCCATAGTACTGTGATATTCAAAAGGAATATTTGGGGTCAGTACATTACGTGCCTTATACTAGTTGTGTGGAATTAAGAGTGTTATGTATTCTGCCTTAGCCTAATTTTTCTCATTGGAAAACTAAAGTCATATTACTGTTTACCAAGACACTTGTGAGACCTTAATAAATTAGTAAAAGGATGTATACCTCATAAAATATTAAGTCTGGCATATATGCAAAGCAAAATATGGTGCCTCTCTGTGTTGTTGGTGTGCAATTTAAATAATATGTGTTGGGCTTTGGGGACTTTGATGAGAAACCTAAGCATGGAGACTTTGACCACTCGAGGCACCGTTCTCAGTAGAAAGCTGCTCTCCATGTAGGTACCCTCGTCTGACTGAGTTGTTTAATCTATCCTGAACATTGTCTGCATTCAAAAGTCACAAGCCAAAAATTAAACCACAATTTTCAGGAACAAAAAGTCCAAATAAATAATTTTAATTATGATACATTGCTTATTACAGTAAAAATTGGCATTTTCCCCTTCAAAAGCAGAAGCACCAGTCTTAGAAAGGATAGTATGGATGGTATTTTAAGTGAAACATAGCTTTATATTATGTGCAAACATAATTTTAGTCTAGAACATAATTTCTAAAAGTAAAGTGATTTCACATACTGAAATATGTTAGAATGGAAGTAATGCCATGCTGATTAATAAAATAATGCCCCCCATGACTCTCAAAGTTTACTTTAAATGAAATATGCTGTACTTTTGAATAGTCTAAGGAAAATTAAAAAAGCTTAAAACTATCCCCAAACGGAGGGATCTCGTACACAAATATGACGTGTAGAACTTTTTTTTTCACATTGTTGTGTGATTTTGTGAGAAATTTAAGTGAATATTTGAGTAATTAATTTGCTCTTTTGGTCATCACATTTTTATTAAACACCTACTTTGTGCAAGCGAGGCTTTGTGGTAGGTGCTGGGAATACACAGAAGAAAGACACAGCCCTGCCTTTGAGGAGCTCACAGTCTAGTGGGGGTAACAGATAGGTTGACTCGGATTTCAAAATTATAAAAATTATTACAGAACCGTATAACATTTTGTGATTAAACGAACTTTGGGTGTTATGAATGGATGGTAAAAAGAGATGATGTCCAATGCAGTGAATATCCATCTGCTTCAATATCATGTGACTTCTGCAAAGGCGGTGATGTGATTCTAAAAAAAGAGAAAGAAAAAGAATGGCAAAGTCAGAGTCTTGGGAAATTGGCTTTGTAAAATACTCAGTGTTTTTATAAATAATTATTAGCCTTCTGCAAAACTGTAGCCCATAGATATTTTAGTTGCAAAAACATACAGCACTATTAAACTGTTCTGTTATTATATAAAATTTAGCTGCTAATTATATATTTTATCCAATATCCATAATTAACCAAATAGACTAACATGTTATACCTGCTTTATTCAAAGTTAACACTGAAATTTGGAGAGATAAAAATGGAAATGCTAGACACGTTAATATTCTGTTCAGTGTTAATGGAATTTTAATGCAGCATGTTGGAGTTTCAGATTAATTGCTCCCTGTGAGACAGATGGCACCGAATGAGGTGGTGAAATGCTCAGACTGAAATGGCATTTGCTAGTTGACAAAGATCTACTTAAACACTTGATTTTTCATGCATGAATCCAGACTCTAAACTGCAATCTCCGTTGTTGTTTACCTCAACCACGGAATTCTTTACAGAGAATTTTTTTTTCCCTTTTAAGCAATAGAAGTGTATCCAAGTAAGCCCTAGGAAATGGCTGGTGTTTAATTGAATTCAAATATGCAACAGGCTGCCTCATGACTACTGAAATAGTACAATGGAAATTGATATGGCATCATTAATCATGCCACACGGGATATGTCAAGATCAAACAGGAGTGACAGCCTCCACCATAGCAGCATTGCAAAGGGCGTTTTCATCACATTGTCTCCTGAAAGCTTCTAGCTACAGCTTTTATATTGATTCTTTGTAAGTCAAAGATATACATAGGACTTCATTTAAGGAATATTTGCTGTGAGTTTTGTTCCATGTACTTGGAAGTCTTTTCAAGTTAAGGTATTTTAACTAATTAAATATATCTCACTGTGTATGAAAAAATTGAATTTATTTTGACTGAATTTAGGCATATTAAACAACAGTTAGAAGGATATAATTATAACTTGGTTTGACTTAATCCCAGAGGAAAACATTATTGGTAAATGAATCAGTGAGGAGCAAAATAAGCAAGCTGAATTTTCATTGTCTTGAGAAGACCTTACCAACTTTAAATTCCCACTTTAAAAAAGTATGATGGGGACTGGAGAGAAAGGTTAGTAGGCAGAGTGCTTGCCTTACATGTGACCAATCTGGATTTGATCTCTTGCACCCCAGATGGTCTCCCAAACCCCACCAGAAGTGATTCCTGAGCTCAGAGCCAGGAATAAGCTCTGAGCATTGCTGGGCGTGACCCCCAAACCAACCAAACAACCAACAACAAAAAGCATGATGAAATTGTTGGAAAATGCAGTTGATCATGTATTTATTTCAGTTCTCCTTATTAAAAGATGCAAGTATGACTTCAGGATTTAAAACAAACAAACTACAACTTAGTCCTATCCTGAATTTTTTTCCAACATGTGGAGTTTTGTTTCCTTTCTCCTTTCTTTCTTTCTTTCTTTCTTTCTTTCTTTCTTTCTTTCTTTCTTTCTTTCTTTCTTTCTTTCTTTCTTTCTTTCTTTCTTTCTTTCTTTCTTTCTTTCTTTCTTTCTTTCTTTCGACTTTCCAATAAACTTTTCTATTTTCCAAAACAAACAAAAAAACAGGGACATGCCAGAGTTATATAACACACTGACCACATAAAGGCCCTAAGAACTTCGAAAATGGTGCATCATAGTTTTATTTTTAGTCGCTCCACAGATAACAAAATAACTGTGAATGGAGAAAATAGTCTGATAATCACAGTTTCAAGGGGTAGAGGGGCCATTCCTGACAAAACATAGCCTAGCATACCTATAAAAAGGAACAGACGCGTGCATACTTACCAGTGGCACCGAAGCAGCTGAGTCTGATGGGCAGTGCCCTGGCTGGGATGGGATAGACTGAGAGGCTCTGTGGCACCCTGGGTCTGTGGAGCTGACCTCATTTTCACTATGATGACCATTCCCTGCCATACAGCAGACGGTCTGGTCAGCCAGGGGTGTCCAGTGCCTGCCCAGGTCTGCACAGCAAAGAACAGTGCACTGACCTTGCCACCACACACATGGTTCAGTACCCTAAGGTCCCTACTATTAATATTTTGAAAGTTCAGTGTTGAAAAGCTCTGACACCAGAGTCACAGTACATGGGCATGGGGTAGGGTGCTTGCCGTGCATGAGTTGGACAGGGCTCGATCCCTGACACCACATATGGTCCTCCAGGCACCACAAGGAGTAATTCTTGAGTGCAAAACCAGGAGTAACTCCTGAACATCTCCTGGTGAGACCCCAAAACTAAAAAACCAAAGCAACCAACAAACAAAAACAACAAGAAACAACAACAACAACAACAAATGGTGTTGAAAAGTCCTATCACTATTTTCAGATTCTTTCAATAAACAGACTGGTTTGAAAAAGAAAAAACACCTTAAAAGGCAAAACTAATCTGGTACATGAGATGGATTTTAATCAGGAACAAGTAGCTGCTAATCAATGCAAGGCAGATGCAGAGGAAAAACCAAGTGACAAGTACAAGCTGTGAAAGACAAAGAATATACAGTGATTGTCAGGGTGACCATCTAGCAATCATAAACCAGAGCATATTGAAGGGGAAAGGAAACAGTAACCACAGGGATAACCTGCTAAGATCAGAACTGTCCCAAACAGAGATGTTTGTCATCCAATAGTGATCACCTGAGAAATGGGACCTTAAACACTAGTTACACTGTGAACGTGTTGTGACAGTGTAGGACATAAAGAATTCAGTCTTGACATCAAAATCAGGTTTTGGCCACTAGCATATCTACCTTTCACAGCCCATAAATTCAAAATGATGCTGCCTTTCCTAGAGGCCACAGCACTAGTGACAAGTCAACCTACCAGGGCAGCAGTTTATTTCCAACTTTGTTCCTAAGACTCTATGGAAACATTTTTTTTTCTGATAAAAAACTCTTTCAGTTTAACATCACATTTAAGTTTTAACCTCTGAGATCATTTTTCCTATTTGAATGGTATTAGAGGAATTCTGCTTGGGGCTTATTGAAAAAGATGGTCATTAGCAGAGAGACAAATGGATGGAAGTAAAACACTGAATGGAAGTAAAAGACAAATGGATGGAAGTAAAACACTGCATAGGTTAAAGAAAATACAGTGAAAGCTAATAGTAGGTTCAACGTGCATGAACGTGCGCAATACATAGGAGCCACAATTTCATTAACTTCTCTGTCTAAAAACAAACAAATCTAAAACATAGAATGTAGATGGCAGATCATTTATCTAGTTGTCTAAAAAAAAAATCCAATTGATGCTCTTCCTGGATTTTCCTGAAGAAATTTCCTAAAGGACAAGCCAGTAACCTTAAATTTTTAGCATTTATAAAGCTCGATCATTCTGTTAGAAAACTCACTTTAGCAAGGTATATAGAAAAAAGGAGGTCAAGAATTTTGTAGTTAAGTGGATGGGCATGAAAAGTTTCATGCTGAGTGAAATGAGTCAGAAAGAGAGAGACAGACATAGAAAGATTGCACTCATCTATGGTATATAGAATAACAGAGTGGGAGACTAACACCCAAGAACTGTAGAAATAAGTACCAGGAGGTTGACTCCATGGCTTCGAGGCTGGCCTCATGTTCCGGGGAAAGGTCAACTCAGAGAAGCGATCACCAACTACATTGTAGTTGAAGGCCATGTGGGGGAAGGGAGTTGCGGGCTGAATGAGGGCTAGAGACTGAGCACAGTGGCCACTCAACACCTTTATTGCAAACCACAACAGCTAATTAGAGAGAGAAAACAGAAGGGAATGCCTTGCCACAGTGGCAGGGTGGGGTGGGGGGGGAGATGGGATTGGGGAGGGTGGGAGGGACACTGGGTTTACGGGTGGTGGAGAATGGGCACTGGTGAAGGGATGGGTTCCCAAACTTTGTATGAGGGAAGTATAAGCACAAAAGTGTATAAATCTGTAACTGTACCCTCACGGTGATTCTCTAATTAAAAATAAATAAATTAAAAAAAAAGACAAAAATAACATCCTTCTTATGCAGAAAGTTATGATATTGTTTACTTCCCCATTAGCCTTTTCCAGTAACACACACACACATGACTTGTATTTAGTATTTAAAGAACATCTATCTTGGGGAATAAACTATCAGGGCATACTAGGTGACAACGCTTTTTCCAGCACAAAATTGCAGGGATGATAGTGCCAACACACTTACGGCAAACCAAAGCCCCGTGCGTGGAAAGTTTAATTCAGAGTCCCAGGTAGAAAAAAGGGTGATGTACTTATCAGTATCATTACTGATACTTCCATAATTACGCACACCAAGATTTAGAGTAGGAGAACAGTGCACAGCCCAGGGAGTTGAAGATCATAATGTGCTACATCCATCAGGAAGTGTTTGTTCAAGTCCACAGCACATCAATGAGCAACATACGGAATCTCTTCCTTGAGTGCAGAGGTACCAGGGGGAAGTGAAGCACTTGTTTCAGAAAAGTAGTTTGGATTTGTAATTCGATAAACTGGAAAGTCTGTAGTATATTAATTATTGAAGCTTAAGTTCTACATGATAGCTTCTATTTTACTATTTATTCCACAGTTCCATATGTAGAAATTATGTTGTCACTTAAAAAGACAGAACAAAACTGTCATTTATGTATGACATGAAAATTGGGTGATAAGGGAAGCCAATAACACCTGCCATTTACAATTTCTCTTTGAAAAAAAATCAAGGGCATGCCA
This sequence comes from Sorex araneus, assembly GCF_027595985.1. Taxonomy (NCBI): domain Eukaryota; kingdom Metazoa; phylum Chordata; class Mammalia; order Eulipotyphla; family Soricidae; genus Sorex; species Sorex araneus. The sequence goes on along the minus strand of NC_073309.1, from coordinate 66,179,260 downwards.
TAAGATAACTTCAAGTGGGAAAAAAGACCTTTTTACAAAAGTTATCATTATTAGAGGCTATTATTTGAGTAATATCTATTTTTATGAGTGAACGTATATGTGTATATATGTTTGAAAGAAAAATATATACTTGGAAGGACAATAACAGCAGGAATTGTTGCTAAGTGTTAAGTCCTAGGGTTATAATGGAACACTGCACAGAAGGACACATTTTTCTGTATTTGCTTTGTTGCAACCAACTCCAACAGCAGTGCGCTCTAGCGCACATACGTTTATTGCCTTAATTGAAGGTGTTCACAGTGGCTTATTCCCATTATCCAGCTGAAGAGCCTTGTGAGACAATCTTTAAAGGATCTTCCCTGTGAAGTTTCTTCTGGAACATCCTCAAAAGGCTGGGTTCGGGATATCTACAAGACATATGTTTTTGTTATTTGTTTACTTAAGTACTAACTTTGGCTCCCTTGGCCGAAGACCTCCGGAGCCTAGCCACAGCTATGCTCAAGGCCCCTCTCCACACTTTCAGACGATTATGCATCCGAATGCATGAAGGAACCGGCAGAGGAACCCAGGTGTGTGGGACCCAGGTCTGATATCTCCAAGCCTGCTTGGATCGGGACTGGGCCTCTTCCGCCCAGATTTCCCATTTTCCAGTAGTTTGGCGGTCACACCCAGGAACTGCCCCGGCGCTGTGTAATCCCACCAACAGCCAGCATCAGAGACTTAAAACCAAGCTTCCAGAAGACATCTTAAAGCCTAGTTCTTCCTCTGGAAGAGCCTGGCAAGCTACCTAGAGTTTTCTGCCCACACAGGAGAGCCTTGCAAACTCCCTGTGGTGTATTCATATGCCAAAAACAGTAACAATGATAGTAACAATGATGGGTCTCATTCCCCTGACCCTGAAAGAGCCTCCTTTGTTGGGAAGGACAAGTAAAGAGAGGCTTCTAAAATCTCAGGGCTAGGACGAATGAAGACGTTACTGAGACCGCTCAAGAAAATCGACGACCAACAGGATGATGATGATGATGATGATGATGATGAAGTGCTAACTAATCTGTCTGGACAAAGTACATATTTTAATTAAAGTTCTATGCTTCTGTATGGTTAGGCCAAAATTTTGAAGTTAAACAACTTGTTCAAACTTTTTAAAGATAATAATAAGTAACTTCTAGATTTTCATAGCAGGTTGTTAGCAATCAGTTTATGTTTTTAGCCTAAATTTAAAATAAGATCCATGCATGGGCTTAATTCAGTGATTTATAATTCAATTTATTGGTAAGGAAACTGTATGGAAAGGTAGAATTTAAGTAATGTGAACACCAACAGTGTGAGTTCCGTAGCAACCAAAAGAGTTTACAAAAAATTACCTTCAGAAGACATAGTCAAAATTAAAATAATACTACCTACTTAAGAACATTGTTATTAAGATTAAGTGAGATTATATATATAAAAATCCCATTTCTCTACTTAAAAATATGGTTTTTTATAAGTCACAGCATAAAAGCAGAAACAAAAATGCAACTTTTTTAAGAATTGCAGTTTTACAAATTTACAATTCTAATAGCAAAGCCATTTTCTTGAAAACTCAGTTTTTTTAAAAATTTGTGCAAACTTATTGGGTGGCTAAAACCTAACCCTGATCTTCTGTGAGGTATGGTGGCTCTATGAGGAGCTGCAGAAATATCCATCATTGGTTATAAAGTGCTGTGCAAGGTCTGGCTTTGTAACAGCCCACAGAGCACCGTTTCTCTAAAATATAAAATTGTTGTTCCTGGACAAAAATTGATCACTGAGGATTTAGGATAAGGAACTGTGGCTGCATAATCTTCTGCCATAAAACCCAATCTATACTTTATCAGGGACTTCACAAACAAATACTGGTCTCGTTTATTTGCTCTTTGCTTCCTTGATTCATCCAGTGAGTGCTCTGAGGAGAGTAAAAGAGAGTGGAAAAAAGAGAAGGAAGAAAAGTTGCTGTTTACCAAGAATGGGATTCTGCCATATTAAGTTTTTCTTTAGGGGTGAGGAAAATCCAATCCATGAGCTTATAATGCCCACCAAATCTGTGGTTTGGTCCTGCTGCCTCTTTTTAGCTGCCTGCAGCCTGCCTGCCTGTATTATATGGCTTGCAAATGATGCTATTAATACCCAGATGATCCTTGAGAGAAAAAGGTTTCCCATTTTGGTATTTTAGTAGAGAAATAATTTGGGCATCAGTTAAGATGAAATGATTAGAGGAGGCTATGAAACTTATGATAAATTTATGTTAAGCAGGTTCTTATTTTAAGAACTTGGAGCTATGAAGACTTTTTAAGAACTGAAAGGTGACAGAACCAGAATTCCTGGGAAAGGAAACTTTTACTTCTTTTTTTCCTTTTTTTTTTTTTACGAGCACAAAGTTTTGTTTCCATTCATAAATTTCCTTTATGTATTCCCTGGAGAAAGGGGCTAAGTGCTACTTTCTGAGAGAGTCTTTCCTCAGGGAAAGGAGAAGCCCCTAGGTGACTTTTCTTCGGATAGACTAATTAAATAGGATGCAAACACAGCTTTTTACCAGAGCCTTAGATACAGATCTTATGAAGTGTTTGAGTCCTGAGGAGCAGAAGTCTAAGAATTTTCACTCTGAATCTGTAGGAGCGTTGATTCTCAGTCTTGGCTGCATATTGGATCACCTGGGTGCTGTAAAATCATCCTGCTACAACTCTAGAAGCTCTGATGATTTGGTCTGAGGTGTGGCTTAGTCAACAGGATTTTTAAAAGGTCTCCAGATAATTCTAACATGCAGCCCATATTGAAAACTGTTGTATCATAAGCCTGCAGGTCACACTGGAGCCAGGCCAAGTGTTGGATCTATATTCAAATCACCTGAGTCACCGGCTCTGCTAGATATCCAGGCCAATCCCAAATCAAATGAATCAGAACTGGAGCAGACAGCCAAGGGATTTGCCTTTTCTGCAGGAGCTGCGAGGAATGGATCTCTTTCACATTAGTCTGAGAATCACTGTCTACAGGTGTAGAAAAGAGATATTAGGGGCCAGAGCAATAGTATAGTGGGTAAGGGGCTTGCCCTGCAACCAGCTGACCAAGATTCCACCCTTCACTTACTGGCCCCCGACTCACATCACTACATGTAATCCCTGATCCCAGTCTTGAGTGATCCCTCAGTTGCAGAGTCAGGAGCAAGCCCTGAGAACCACCAGGTGTGGCCCAAAAACCAAACAAATGAAAGATATATTAACATGGTCAAGGAGATCAAATTAATGGTCTATTTAAAATGTTCTCATATGTCCAGTAAAAATGATAGTGACTTAAATGATCTTGAATGTTTCTCAAAAATTAAATATTATTTTTGTTTCAAAAACTGCAATCTGTAGCATTTATTCGTTTTTTTAGAGCTTCATGATATGTCAGTGTTGAAAAAATCTGTAGGAAAAGCTTTTGTTTATTTTTCTATTTTGTTTTAAGGGTTTATTATATTTTTGTTTGAAATGAAACACACTTGATTGGAAAAGTATATAAAAGAAAAAATATCAAAGAGATAATTTTCAATATATTAAGTATATATACAATGTTAATAATTAGGTAAATTTCAAACAGATTCCCAATCATTCATCCTTTAAAATTAGATAATAAATAAGGGTAAGCTTTAATTGATTGGGGAATAACAAGTTAGAACTTTCCAAAAATGCCCAAACATTCAAACCATGCAACATACCCACTTCCATGAGCACCTTGAAAAATTAAGTAGAGCAAAAAACACTTCTGGCGAGGAATGACTGATCCATATGTAAAGGAATATATTTAAACAAACACAAGTTAAGAAGTATTGTATTTCACTTTAATTTAATGTTAACTAACATATTGACATGAAACCCCATGTATGTTAATTAATACAGACATGCTTATTTACCTGGTAAAAGTGTGTATTTGGTTATTTTCTTAACCCCTTAACGTTACAGGTCTTCAGTCCATATCATAACTATATTCTCAATTACGAATAATGTTAGAAATGTAAACATTCCACTTTACTCTCTACCCTATCTACCTCATACTACAAATTTTCATTTTGGATATATCCTGATTGTTGATTTGCTGGCTCCAATCCATCTTGCTCCTTTTTAATTCTAGATCTTATTCTAGATCCCATCTTAATATTTTAATGATATTCTCAAACCTCTTTTATGTCTCCATACTCTTCTCATCTGTCAAACAAAATCTTATTGAAGTTGACTCCTCTATCTGGAATATTATCATCTCTCCTTACTTGACTACTAAGACCTGTAGACCTCCCTGTATAATTTATGTAAACATTGCCAAGTTAGGAGAAATTTATTTATATGCTCCTCTAGCAAAGCCACCAGCACCTTGTCCTGTATTTGCTTATAAAACATTCTAATTCCCCAGAAGACTGTGGGCTCAGGAGCCCTGGGAAATGTACCATGTTGCCTCTTATTTGATATTTGTTACATGATTCAGATAAGTTATACATATGATTAAATTTGTTTACTGCTTATAACACATGAGTAGAAACATAATTCACACATAAACTGCAACTCAGTTGTCCCCCAGCCCCCACTCCTCCTGCATTCTTTTGTTACGATACACGTGGTGGTACTGAGCAGGAAGAAAGAACTGTGTTGTTCCCTGTGATGCTCAGGAGATAATGTGGTGCTGGGGGCTAAACTCAGGATTCTTGCATGCAAAGTATATACCACAGCCCTTTGAGCCGTCTCCCAGGCTTTGATTCATACTAGTATTTTAATCTAGCTCTACTTTTCTTAATTTTGTTTCCCTTTAATTTTTAATAATGCATTAGAGTTGCAAAGTAAACAGCCCAAAGGTACTTGAAGAGTTAGAGGATGTGGATAATGGAGCAAATACATGATAAATTCTTATATAGACAGAAGCTGTTTAAAACTTCTCACTTAAAAACTCATCCACTGCTGGTTAGAATGCTGTCTGGCTCAACCCCTAGGCAAAAAAGTATGGAGGATTCTCAGTAAACTTAAAATTAAGCTGTCATATGAGCCAACAATTCTATTTTAGGGCATCTACCTCCAGAACATAAAAACATTTATTCGAAAGGACATGTGTACACCATTATTCACTGCAGCACCCGGTACAATAGCTAAGATGTTCAATCACAGGTAAGTAGATCATGAAGATGTGGTGTATATACACAACAGAATACTACGCAGCTGTAAGGAATGACTAAATCATACAATTTGCTACATATTGCACTGGAAGATATTCTGTGAAATGATTGGTAAGCCAGGAGAAGATTAAATACAGATTATGTCACTTATATGTGGTATTTGGAATAACTGGATGAAGAAATGCAGTGGTTTAAAGTGGAGCTACCTAGATCATTCTTGGTCCCAAAATACAGGGAGAAAATGGAAAGACAGTGGAGGTCTGGGGTAAGAAGAAAGGGTTAAGGTTCATTGGTGGTCTTAAGGAATGATAGAGACAAATATACAAACCACAGAGTCAATAACACCGAAATGATGTTTGATACCCAAACTTTAATAACCAAACTTAAAAAGGTGTTTGTCAAGATGGCAGACTGGGGTGGGGAGATAGGAGAGGGAACTGGGAACACTAGGGGAGGCAATGTGACACTGATGTCTAAACCCAACTATGAATAACTTTGTAAATCAAGATACAATAAAGGTTAGGAAAAAAACTTGCTAAAGCCAGAGAAATTTTACAGGACTAAGGTATACGACTAACTGCAGTTTGATTGCTGGTACTGTAAATAGTCCCCTGAGCACCATTACAAGTGATCCTTGAGCACAAAGCTAGGAGCAAGCCCTAACAACAGGGGGCAAGGCCACTTAGTGTGGCCTAACACCCTCCCTCCAAAAAAATTAGTCAGCCATAGAACAATTCATTTCAAAACCATTCAAAATTCATGTGTCATTATTCCTGAAACAGAGCAATTTTCTTGTGAAGGTAAATATACATTTACCATTAACTCCAGTAATCTCATTCCAAGATTGAAATATTCATATATATAGAAAAACATATTTACACAAAACATGTATATGAATTTAGGCATACAATTTACTCATAATTGTGAGAAAACCGAAAACAGCCCAATTTTTTCCCCAGGTTTTCAATGGATTAAAACAACGGGTGGCACATACACCCATTAGAATACTACCCAGAGAAAAAAACATAGATAAATGCTACCCAGAGAAAATAAATAATAAACTACTACTACAATGCAAGTATGCATTCAAAACATGAATGAAGTTTAAATTCATTCTGCTAGTGAACAAAAATCACGGGCTTCAAAGGCTACTATATAAGTTTATGCATATTATTACATGTGAGTATTGTATTTATTTTAAAAAGGTAAAACAGAAGACAAGATCACGGTGCTAGGGGTTAGGAGGAAACAGAGGTAGAACACACAAAGGAAGGAGAGAACATTTTAATTTGGGGGGAGAGAGATGTCTTGGGTCATAGCCAGCAACGATGAAAAACTATGCTGGCAGGCTGGAGCAAGAGCACAGCGGGTAGGGCATTAGCCTTGCTTGCGGCCGACCCGGGTTTGATTCCCAGCATTCCATATGGTCCCCTGAGCACTGCCAGGAGTAATTCCTGAGTGCAGAGTCAGGACTTAACCCCTGAGCATTGTCGGGTGTGACACAAAAAACAAAACAAAAAAAACACAAACAAAAAAAAAAAACCCTAAAACTATACTGGGTCTGTGCTCAGGGATCACTCCGGAAGGTGCTTGTGGGACCATATGAGGAATCAAAGTTTAAACCAGGTCATTCGCCTGCTTTAATCCCCATACTGCCGCTATGGCTTCAGGAGAGACATTTTTGGAATAGCATAAATGTTTTATAGTGAATTCTAGTGATGATTTGGATTTTTCAAAGCTCATAAAACTATGCTAAAAGAAAGTTTTACAATATAATATATAAATTATGTCTTAATAAACCTCAATTAAAAGCATAGGACTCAGCCATTACACGAGAGTACAAAACTCAAGTTTGTACTAAAATCGATGTGCTAGTTAATTCTTTGAAATTTGTGTTCGTCACAAAAAAAAGCAAATGGATAGGTGGTATATATTATTTTTGATCTAGAAGATTATTAAGAATAATAGTCTCCACTGCTGGCAAGGGCTTTGGATATTAATAAAACCAAATGCTTTTAGTAGAAAATAGGATGTAGAAGCAAACGTGTATGTCTAAAAAAGCAAATGGCTCATTTATATGAATTAGAACTTTCATATGTAATTCTATCATTTTATAGAGTGATTATAAATTTGAGTTATGAAGTAATATAAGCATGAAAATGGAAGAATTGAACATGAACATAAAATGGAACAATTCCATATTCTTGTTTCAGGAGACAGAGACCATTTGTAAATTGATGTGCAAATTGCTTAGCCTGCCTCTTTGTAAAATCAAAAGTTATTTGTATAAAAACTACACTTGTATTTTATATGGTCAGCTATTGTATAATTCAGCCCAAATTTTCTTCTTATTTAAGATTAGCTTTCATTTGTATGCACAGGACATATATCAATATACATATGTCTATGTATATATATCAATAGACATATATGTCTATTGATCTGTAACATACCTTTGATGCACTGTCACATGACTAACACAAGTTACAAAAAGACCCTTCAGGGAAATCCTGAGCTATACACAAACCCACACATAGACAAGGGTTTGTTTGTCTATGTGTGTTTACAAAATGTTTACAAAAATCACTATGATATAATACATGTCTTCTGGTTCATTTTTTTTTACATATCCAGATTTTGAAATTTTAAGCAATTAACATATTGTCTGTTGCTTCTTTAATGAAAACAAAAGTAAAATAACAACACGACCCCAAACAACCAATCCTCTCGTACTTCATGATCCTTAGATTGGAACAGGGAAGAGATTGTTACTTATTTCCTATACTTAGCCAAATAAAATTCCACATTCCTTCAAAAATTTTTGTTTTCATAATGTTGTGGTCATCCTGATTAATCTTGAGGGCATTGATTTTGTCTCCTAGAGAGGCCACCATTTGGGAAATAAATCTGATAGAAGAAAAGAATGAATGGGTATGAGCAAATTCCCATGAATAACTAACTATATATATACCAGGAATGGATTTTTGATTCATCTTGTTTTCTTCTCTCGAAGCAACCCTATCATGTAAACATGCAGCCCAAATCTCTATTTACATGAATGAGATTAGAAAGTGTGTTTATATTCAGAAATATTTTAATGAAAAGGTGTTTTTTAAAAATATCTATTAGTTTTTAAAAATCTGGCTTCTATTCTTTATATAGAGTTTTTAAACAGTAGGGAAGAAAATATACCATATAAATGGAAGCACAAATAAAAATGACATACTGCAAAGTCATAACAGGTTGTGGAAGTTTTCTAACTTGTTGGTGGCTGTTGAAAATAATATGCTTCTATTTCTATTTTCTAAATTAACTTTTAAAAGTAAAAGTAAAAAATAACAAACAAGGGGCTGGAGAAAGTACAAGGGTGTTTGCCTTGGACCTGGCCAACCCAAGTTTGATCCTGGCACTTAATATGGTCTCCAGAGCCCAACAGGAGTGATCCTGAATGCAGAGCCAGGAGCAAATCCTCTGTGCCACAGGCATGGCACCCCCGAAAATAATTACTAAAAAATGAGAACATTTGTTTAACAGTTGTTTATTTCAAATGTTTTGTCTTTTTTCATGTTTTTTGGGGGAGTGGGTGGTGCATTCACAGCAGTGTTAAAGGTTTACTAGTGGCTCTGTGCTCAGGGATCACTCTTGATGGCGATCAGGGGACCAAATGGGGTATCAGGGATTTAACTCTGGTCGGCTGTGTGCTAGGCAAGTACTCTACCAGCTGTTCTATCTCTCAAGCTCCTTGAATGTTTTCATAAGTGCTCGGAGTTTAGATTGAGAAACTATGCCTCAAATGTGAGTGTATTTAGTTCTATCAACTATTCCAATATTTGATCACTTTAACAAAGTTGTTTTGACAAGGTCCTGTACAACAGCTTTATTTAAGTTCAGTAGTCCTATAAAATAAACATTTGCATTATAGAAAAGCAACTGAATCTTAAATAGATTGTCATAGTTATTCATGCATAACATTCTGAAACCTCAAAGGAATTTATCATAGAGAGTACAGTAATGTATAATCATATTTGTCTTGGCAAGGAACTGCAGAATTATTTTGCTGTTGCTGTGACATTAATGTATGGATCATTTTATACTGTAATATTTTCTGCCATGTGTGCTGTATATGACAAAGAATATGGATAAAATTTAAATGCAGGAAACAAAATTTAAATCCACAAAACACACATATAGGGTGTTTTCATTCAAAATAAAATCAGTACCCTTTTAAGGAAACCATTCTGTAAAGATGGGATAGGACTAAGTTGTATTAAGCACCTACTTTGTACCCTTAATTTATTTGTGATCTTTTAGTTCTAACAATTCACCTACATGGGTTCTTCTACAGTATTTGTATCAATTTACAGGTAAGTTGTGAGTTGTCTAATCACACCTACTTATTAATAGCCAACACAGACTTTAAAACTGATTTCTAGCTAAAAAAACATTAGCTTTCCATCCCCCGATTTCTAAATTCAGTCCAGCCTTCATCTTGAACATTACGATTATACAATCTGTAAAACAATGTAAAGGTCAGTGTCTATGCTTTTCTAAGTCACACTGAGTGGCTTTAGAATTTTCCTATGCATATAAATGTCCTTTGCAGTTGCCATGGGAATTAAACACAGTAATTTCCGTCTGTAATAGTACATACTCATTAATACATTTCTAGAGTTCTGGAGCTGTCATCATTGTTTACCACTTTCTGTCAGACAATGCTTCTGTTAAGCAGGAGAACTTTTATACTGTGAGCTTCTTCTTCTTTTTTTCATTAGTGAATCACCACCGAGAGGTACAGTTACAGACTTACAAACTTCCATGCCTGCATTTCAGTCATACAATGGTCGAGTATCCCTTCAGTGCCCATTTTCCACCACCAATGGTCCCAGCATCCCTCCCAGCATCCCCACCCAGTCCGCACTCCCCCCAACCTGCCTCTGTGGCAGGGCATTCCCTTTTGCTCTCTCTTTCATTTTGGGTGTTGTGGTTTGCAATAGAGGTATTAAGTGGCCATCATGTTCAGTCTATAATCAGCTTTCAGGGTGCATCTCCCATCCCGAGCAGATCTTGAGTAGTCACATTGGAGAAAAGTCCCTTAAATGAATTACAAAGCCATAATCTCACAAATTATTCCTATCATTACCTTCCCTTTCTTCTGTTTTAATTAATTAAATCACACAAACTAAGAAAAATTAATGGGAGATTTAATGGAAGACAATGATTTTTTTCCTGAATGTATTTTTCTACACTTGGCTATATACACATAATTAGCCCTCAAAGTTCTCCAAGATGGGTGTCAAGTAATATGGTCCAGGTGACTTAGTAAATATGTGGTATTAAATCCTATTAGAATACTTAGAAATATTCCATTTTCTATCAAGTCCCACTCTTGTATTTGTCTGGGGGAGGAATGTTGGGTGACACCCAACTGTGCTAAGATCTTATTTCTGGCTCTGTGCTAGGGGGTCCATGTGGGGCAAACATGATAACCACACTACAGAAACTACCATGGGTTTCCTGTACAATCCTATGCCTGGGATCAAATCCTGAGTCTTTGGAGTACAAGTGTGGTAAAACCTGTTCTCTCTCTCTAGCCTCTTATATGTACTCTTACAATTTTTGTATTTTTGCTCTCTTGCTATATTGCGTTCCTTTAGATATTCTGTATGGGGCAAGTGAAAATTGATACAGCATGTGCATACATCATTTGCATGTGCTTACCTATGCAAATCTAAAATGTCAGTGTGTTACCTCAGAGTGATAACAAGAGTGGGGGAAAGAGGGAAAGGACAGAAGTTTGCTCAGTGACTGGCTGCTGTGATGAAAGATGATGGCAAGTGGACCTGGGAGGTTCAGTGAAAGGAAAGCCAAGGCACTTCCCTTCCCCATTAGTTATCAACAAGAGTAATCGCTACACAGAGGACCAGAAAATGCCACTGAGAAAAGGTCAGCCATTTGGGAGAGTGGGAGTGGGAGAGTGGTTTTAGTAATGACACCAGGCTAACAGTGCTTTTCCACTGTATATCACGGGGACAGTTAAATAAACGCTGCTCCAGGCAGGATGCTGCCGTGTCGTTTCCTCCATCCTGGCCACCCAATTTCCTGTGTTTAAAACTAATCTTGATGTAACCACTTGAAGATGGGCCTTTGGAAGACACCGAGATACTGAGGGGTTGAATCCTCATGAATGAGATTAGTGCTCTTGGATAAGAGTCCACTGAGCTCCCCATCCCTTCTGCTACGTGCAATTGCAGAGAGAAGACGGCTATCTACAAACCATCATAGCTGACAGAGTCTGTCTGTACCCAGTGTCCAGAACATGGAGAAACAATTTCTAGAGTTTAATAAACATCCATTTTACACCGTTGTGTCACATGAATGACCTAATCAGCCTATTCAGAATCAGCCACTAAGAAGATTCTACCAAACGATGTCAGGTCAGTTTCAAGGGCGGACACTCTTGTTCTTTGAGGTCTAGGCCTTACCATCTTTGTTATTCACCTTTTTGTATTATGCCTTCTCAGGTAAGGAGATTTCAGTTACCAATTTTGCTCTCTCAGTGTATCCTCTATTTTGAACAAGCTATTTCCTATCATTGATTTCTCACCACTGAAAGTGGGAATCTTATTTTTAGGTGTCATAAATACATAAGTACATAAAAATAAGTATTATTTACATATTGCTCACATATTGTCATTGGCCTTTTAATACTGTTTTTAACTAATTTTGGCAACTTTTTCTTTTCCCCATTTCTCTCTATTGATGTCGTCGTTTTTATGACCAAAAGTTGCACTAGTGCTTGACAGAGGTGCCTGCAGGAGATTTCACGTTGGTGCTCAGACATCTTTTTAGTTTGGGTGCTTGCCTGGGCTTGTAGTCTTCAGTGGTGGTGCTTGCAGTCAGAATTGTTTGTGGAGTTTGGGCTCACAAATGATGGCTGCCAGGACTACACTTGGTGCATGCTGATGACACTGGGGATTAAAATTTACAACCCAGGGGCTGGATCGATAGCACAACAGGTAGGGATTTTGCCTACTGGGTTCGATTCCCAGCATCCCATATGGTCCCCGAGCACCGCCAGGAGTAATTCCTGAGTGCATGAGCCAGGAGTAGCCCCTGTGCATGGCTGGGTGTGACCCACAAAAGCAAAAACAATGTTTACAACCCAAACTTGCAAGACAAAAGGTTTAGCAAGAGTCATTTCCTCTATTATCTTTTAAAAATTCTTGAGCCTAAGGGCTTGAGAGATAGTACAGCAAGTAGGGGAACTTACTGTAAGCAAGGCCAATGTGGGTTCTATACCTGGCACTGGAATATGGTCCCCTGGGCACCTCCAGGTGAAGTGTATGAGCACAGAACCAGGAGTAAGTCTTAGTACCACCAGGTGTGGCTACAAACCAAGAACAACAAAATAATGTAAAATTTTGAGCCTATATTTTTGAGCTAGCAATGCCAAGAATGAAAGGTATTGCTGAGTTTCTCCTTTATAAAATCTTCAACTTTGTTAGATATCGTTTAGGATAAATTATTTTTGTCAGTAATATTTTCTTTAAGGGCTGGTGTGATAGCACAGTGGGTAGGGCGTTTGCCTTGCACACACAACCCAGGTTTGATTCCTCCATTCCTCTCGGAGAGCCCGGCAAGCTACCGAGAGTATCTCGCCCACACGGCGGAGCCTGGCAAGCTACCTGTGGTATATTCGATATGCCAAAAAGAGTAATAACAAGTCTCTCAATGGAGATGTAACTGGTGCCCGCTCGAGCAAATTGATGAGCAACAGAGTAACAGTGACAATGACAGATTTTCTTTAAAAGCTATATTTTCTTTTAAACTTTTGTATTTGTGCACCGTTTCTTTTACTATTTTTACTAGCTTATTTAATTATTTATATTGCTTATTGTTGGATATCATTGTTTTGTCCTTTCTCCCATTGCCACTAGGAGCTTAGGTTTATCAGTCACACCCATCAAAGTGCTCCCGAAAAACTCCCATTCCTTTGTTTATCTGTAACCACTTCTACCAGTTTATCTGCTCTTCCTCTAATCAAACTCTGTTAATTGGTAAGGTCAGAACTTCCTAGGACACTGCATATTATAACATTGCCTTTCTCTCCTCTTCTTGTGCCTTTTGAATAATTTACTTTAAAGCTATGTCTTTTTGTATAGACACAAGAAGACAATATTATGTTTTTATAACTTAAGACTTAATTGGCCTCGAATATTATTCCCTCCCGGGCATCTGCTTTCTCCACTTAAGCCTCAGTTGCCCTCAGTTCCTAGCACCCCAAAGTAGGGTCCCCGACGTGGGATGGGAAGGATCCAGGGCAAGCGGTGAGTTATGTGCTACCCTGGCATCGAGATGGGCCTGGCCAAAGTGCCTAATTCTTAACTATAAGTTAAGAGCTTGATCATAGACAAATGCTGTCATGATCCAATAGTAATTATGAGACTGGGATCCTGCCAGGGATAGGAAAGACTGATCTGGCCTGAGCACTGTAGTCTGAGATTGAGATGGCCCCAGGAGAGCAATTCTATAAGCTTTAATGCATCTCTTATTGTGTCCATACAAAATGATTAATATTATGAATTCTTATATGTTTGCTGGCTGAGGAGAAGAGAAACACATTCATGGGACTCCGCCCTTGTGTGGATCCTCCTGCTGAAAGAGAATTAAGTCCTAGGAGAAGCATCCCCTGAGGGAAAGGAACCTTACCCTATTGCTGACCACACCTATGTGTACGCCCCAACCCCCTCATGCTGTGGAGATTTAACTAGGCTGTAAGAGTGGGTTGGGGGCCAGATCCACAGATCGAGAGAGAGACCGAGAGCCGGGAGAGAGGCAGAGAGAGAGAGAGAGAGAATGAAGTAGGATGGGGGGGAAAGAAGCAGGAGGAGAATCAGAGGAGAACGGAGATGAGATTGGAATAAACTGCAAGTGAGACCAACCATCTTGGCTCCGTCCCTTCCCTCGCCTGCACCTTTCTTTTCTTTTTATTTTTATACAACTGGCGTCCCTGTGCATGCACGAACCTCCAACCGGTGTGCAACTAAAGGTAAGAATAGCGTTTCGGTAGAACCCCACTCTAGAAAAGTTTGGTAGGAGAACAGAACTTTGTGGTGCAGTGAATTAAAATTCTAGCCATACTGCCCCAGTAAGATGGGACAAAAACAGTGCCGCGAGAAGTCTGCTCAAAATTTTTCGCGCCAAACTGAACGTGGCAAGTTTTTTATTGAATTAATTAAGCATTTTGCAAAGAGAACTGGGCATCGTGTTTCTCGGGACCAACTCCGGTCCTGCTTAAAAATTGTCTATAAGTTTCATCCTGGGTTTTCAGATAAGGGTACTTTAGAGCCTAAGGTTTGGGAAAAGATTAAGGGTAATGTCTTTAGGAAATTTAAAGAAGGGGCTAGAATCCCCAAAGAATTCTGGGTAACTTGGGAAATCATTAATTCCATTCTCAAGGCTTTGGAAGGTACCTCCAAGGAGGAGGAAGTTAGATATGCTATGGGAGGCTTTCCTCAGGAGTTAAACGGAGAGGATTTTAAATTTAAGGATGAAGTAAAGAAAGTTTCTACTATGGAGAGAGCCTTACCCTCAGCTCCTCCCATACCCAAGCCTAGAAAGAAGCCTGATGCTCAATGCTTGGCTGCTCCCGTACCCAAACCCCGAAAGCAGCTCAAGGCGTTTCCAGTGCAGACACGTTCTCAGAGCAAAAATCGCTCTGCCACTGATGAATTAACGTTGATGTTAAGCCAGAGAGACCACCACCTCCCTTGTATGACCCCACTTCTAGTGAATCAGAGGAAAATGACGGGTATGATGAGCCAGCTACCACTTCCTCAGATTCTGAGTCTGAGAACGCTTCTTGGTAGAGGAGGCTTTTCACAGGAGCCGCCGCCCTTCAACCAAGCGGCCTCCAGTTTATTTTTATACAGTTTATAATATTCTCTCAATTCATTCACATCACAACATTTCCCAGTTCAAGATCTTTAAATATTTGTATATTGCTCAGTTAGGTAGTTAAGATCTTCTGCTACATTTTTAAGAGTTGTGTAATTTTCTCTCAGATTGTAAGGTGTTTTTTACGATCATATTTCATTTTGCAGTACAGATGTTTCTTTAATTTATGTGACCCCATTTGTTTATCTTTGCTTCCATTTGCTTGGCCAATGGCATTGATTCACTGAAGATGCTTCTAGGTGCAATGTCATGAAGATGTCTGCCTATGGTTTTCTCGGTACAATTTATGGATTCAGGTTTCATATCAAGGTTTTTAATTCATTTGAACTGGCTTTTGTGAATGGTGTGAGTTAGGCGTCTGAATTTTATACATGTATATATGTATATGTATCTGTATATACATATGTATATATGTAGGAGAGGTTTTACATGATCCACTTCATGCTATTAGCTCTTTGTCAAAAATTAGCTATCTATATATCTGAGGGAATGTCTCTGGGCTCTCAATTCTACTCCATTGGTCTGAGAATTTGTCTTGGTTCCAGTACCACACTGTCTTGATGACTGTAGCTTTACAGTATAGTTTAAAGTTGAGCCTCCTGTCTTGTTCTTCCTAGAATTGTTTTGGCTATTTAGGGTGGATGTGGGGAATCATTGCTTTATACAAATGTCAAAATCATTCTGCTTATGTCTTTAAAATGTGCCACAGGTATTTTTATAGGGATTTCAATAAATCTGTATAGTGGGTAGGACTGCCATTTTGACAACAGTAATCTTTTAAATCTATAAACAGGGGATGTGTTTTCATTTCCCTTGTTCTTATTTTATTTCTTTTAGAAGTCATTTATATTTTCTTTATATTGTCTCTCATTTCTTTTGTTAAGCTGATTCCCAAAGACTAGGTTTTCTGAGGTGCAATTGTGAATGGCATGGTTTTTATTTTTATTTATCTGTATTCTATTTCATTGTTTGCATATAGGAATGCCATGGATTTATGAGTGCTGATTTTCGACACTGCCATATTGCTGTAAAAGTTTATTTTTCTATTTTTTAAAAGTACTTAGAGTATTCTGAGAATAGTATCATGCCATCTATAAATAGTGATTGTCTGATTTTTCTCGTTTACAATCTGGATGCCATTACTAATTTTTTTTGCTTAACTGCTATGGCAAGAACTTCTAATACAGTATTGACAAATAGTGGTGAGAGTGAAAACCTTTTCTGGGAAGGAAGGCTTTCATTTTCCCTTCTGATCTTAGGGGATGGCTTTGATTTTGATTTTTTTTTTCACCTTGGGGTATGACTTTTTCTCTGGGTACATGGTAATTGGCTTTATATTGGAGTGAGAAAAGTTTCTTCAGTCCTCATTTTATTCAGTTTTTTTTTTTTTTTTTGCTTTTTGGGTCACACCCAGCAATGCACAGAGGTCAAAAATCACCCCTGGTGGTGTTCAGGGTACCATATGGGATGCTGGGATTTGAACCCGGGTCGGCCGCGTGCAAGGCAAACGCCCTACCCACTGTGCTATCACTCCAGCCCCATTATTCAGTTTTTTTTAAATTATGAATGCATTTTATATCTTGTCAAATGACTTTTTTTTGCATATGCCACAATAATCATATGGTTTAAAATTTTTCTTGTACTGATATAATGTATTCTGTTGATTCATTTGCATATGTGAAACCATTCTTGCATCCCTTTGATAAATCCTACTTGGTCATTGAGTATTGCCTCTCGATGAATTGTTGGATTCTTTTTGCTAATATTTTGTTAAGAATGTCTATGTCTATATCATCAGGGATCACTGTCACTGTCATTCTATTGTGCATCGATTTGCTCGATCGAACACCAGTAACATCTCTATTGTGAGACTTCTTGTTACTGTTTTTGGCATATCGGATACACCACAGATAGCTTGCCAGACTCTGCCATGCGGGTGGGATACTCTCAGTAGCTTGCTGGGCTCTCCTAGAGGGGCGGAGGAATTTAACCAGGGTCGGCAACATGCAAGGCTTTCTTCCTTTTTTAGTAGTGTATCTGTCTGCTTTTGGTACCGGGATAATATTTGTCTCATATAAACTGTTTTCGAGAGTTCCTGTTTATTCAACTTTCTGGAAGGTAACTGTAATAGGATGGAAGTAAGTCTTCTTTAATGGTTTAAAAAAAATTCACTAGTAAACCCACTGGACCTGAGCTTTTGTTTGGGGGAAGACTTTTGATTACCACTTCAATCTCTCTGATAGTAACTGTTCTATTCAGGTGTCCTGTTTGCTCTTGGTTCAGCCTAGGAAGGTTATAAGACTCCAACACTGTATCTGGTTATTCTCCATGACATAAAGATTTTCATAACAATCCTAGATGATCGTTCGAGTTTCAATGGTATCTATTGTGTTATCTCCCCCTTTATCCCTGATTTGGTTTATTAGAGTCTTCTCTTTATTTATTTTTATGTGTGAATTTAGGTAATGATTTGTCAATTTTGGACCATACTGAGCAGTGCTCAGGGCTTACTCCTGGCTCTGCACTCAGGGATCAATCTTCACAGTAGTGATATTGCTGGAGCTCCTTTTTCCTCTTCCTTAAGATCTACAGAGATTCACTATTAGTTGCCCTGTTTGGTCTTCATTGTTTATTCTTTTTTCTCAGATCAAATAAATTTTATTCCTTATTTTGGGGAATGATACAACAGATACCACCTATCTGGACCATACCTGATAGTGCCCATGCTTACTCCTGGCTTTGTGCTCAGGGATCTCTCTGGGGTACCATGTATAGTGTCAGGGACTGAATTTCACTACATTACAGCAAGCACCTTACCTGTTTTACTATACCTTGGTTCCCAATTTTTATTCTATTACTATATATGCTAACACCTGTCCTTAAATGATTTGACTTTCTCCAGTGAGGATTTTGGTATTATAAATCCTATTATTGGTCTTACTCCTGCCATGATATGTTTTGATTTCTTACATTAGTCTCCTAATTATACATTTTGTGCTACTTATCTTTTGCCTCTTTTAATCTGTTTTATTTAATGTCTATGAAAATAGAAACAATATTCTGCTAATAATAAATTTAGAAATTTAGGTATATTATAATCTTTTCCCCAAAGCATACCCTTTTGAAATATTTTTGTCATGAAGTAATTTTAAATAATTTAATTAATTGTCCTTATTATTTGTATCTGAACAAGGATTTAGAAGCTCAACTTATTTTCCTAAAATGAATTGGAAGAAATTTATCAATGATACTTGAGCTCTTTTCATGAATAATCAAGGGTTCTTCTAATACATTTTGATTTGAAGACATGGAGGATATAGTTTGTGTTGTTACTGGCACCACAGGATCCAAGAAGTACTACCTTCTCGGTCTTTCCACTTAAACTACAGCCCAGTTGGCCAACTGTAACCAGGAGGGGCCTCCAATCAATCGCGGGCTTCAGAACCATAGGAATTTAATTACTCTGGGTGAATATTTGCAAGGAACAACTTGAACATTATCAGTAGTGAATACAAGGAAGCATAATTAGGACCTCGTTAGCAGCTTAAAAATGGTGAATAATTTTACTTGGATTCAGACATCATGAGACCTGCTTTGAGTGAAAGTTGGTGAACAGCATCCATAGTCCCACCCTTGTGCCACCTTCTGCTTAGGAGTGTGCAAGGCAAAGACTTCAATGCTCCAGCCTCTGTGCCATTTCAGAATTTCTTCCCCAGAACCTGTCTGTATATATGTCATGCCATATTTATTGCCCACCAACCTCTCACCTTCATAGACCATTTGGAAAACAGAGAGATTTATTGCAGACTGGTCCCAACCAGATGGATACTACCTGCATTGTCTTTAACCTCTTTCTTGCACTGCTGTGTCCTACCCTTCCCATCCAGCCTCTGGCAGTTGTGCTCTGAGAACCCAGGTGGGCATTGCCTGAGTGGACTCACATCTTCACTTCCAGGTACTTAGCAGGTCAGAGACTTCCCCCATCCAAACTTTTAGTCTTACACATCTGTTCATCTCCATCCCTGGCACTTCAGCCAACCTCAGACCATAGAAGTGTCAGTGAACAATCAAACCCTGAATCTCTTAATCAGCTCCAGACTCTCCAATCATGAAACAGAGCAGTTAAAAAGCCAAGGAAATTAGCATCTAAAACACAAAGTGGCAGACATCCAGGGAAGTCCTCATGCCCATCAAAAACTTTGATACCTTCTGAGGAGGATTTCTGAACAACAGACTTCAAGATGGTAGAAGAAATGAAGGGAGCTTTGGACAAAAAATTTAATAAACTCAAATAATAAACTAATGCAAAATATTACAGAACATATTGAAATAAAATTTAAAGTTATAAAGAATACACTACTAATTCAAGGCTACAGATTTCAAAATGCCAAGGACCATAATAGTGACCATGAAAGACAAAATACAAGCTAGCATCACAAAAGAAGAGTAAACTGGAAAGCAACATTAAAAAAAGAAAGAGAATTTAAAATACTTAAAGGTAACATCAAGAGAAACAACCTTCAGATCCTAGGAATAACTGAAGAGAAGAAAATGAGAATGGGGAAGGAAGAAAAACTAGTGGAGAAGATAATAACTGAAAATTTCTCCAATTAGTGGAGGGAGATCAGTGCATTGATTTAAGAGGTCAGAGAGTTCCAAACTATATATATATATATATATATATATATATACACACATATATACATATATATATCCAAATAAAACAACACCAAAATACTGTAATCAAAGTGGCAAAACCAAGATAGACTAAAGCAGCAAGAGAAAATCAAAACGTAAATTACAAAGGAAAGAATATCAAAACCATAATAGATCTCTTACATGAAACCATACTAACAAGAAAACAACAGAATTACATCCAAAACACTGAAGGAGAAAAATATGCAACCTAGGGTAGTCTACTTTGCAAAGGTTGCCATTCATATATGAGGGAAGAATAAAAACATCATCAGATAAATAAGAGTTCAGACATTTACTATACCTACTCTTCCCTACAGCAGATACTAAAATAACTCACAAAAACAAAACATCTAAGGGAAAAGAGCCAAAAATGTCATAGAAAAATGATGAAAAATATTGTATCAATACTTTCCCTGAAAGTGATTGGACCACACTCTCCATCAAAAAGAATAGAGCAGATAGATGATCAGGACACAAAATCAATATATTTGCTGAGTATTGGAAACACTTAAAATCATAGGTTAAATAGGATAAATAGCATTCAATCTAAAGTAAGTACTTAGAGATAGGAGTGGACATTACTGCCTATAAGGGAATATAAGACCAAAAAGTACTAACTCTTATCAACATAGATGTGCCAAATGAAGGAGCAGTTAAGTTTATAAAACTTCTGCTTACAGATAGAATCACTTTGATGGAAACACAATAGCCGTAGGTTTAAGCACTGATTAGATTGGTATTTCTAGGGTCTCTCTATTTCTTTTATCTGTTCTTTTTTTACCTACCCAGAGAAACATCTTGTTTTGAATTTTATACAGCAAGATCTGTGAAACACACATAGATTTTATAAATAAGAGACTTTACACTATTGAGTTTAAAATGTTCCATATCTTGATTTATCTTATAATTTTGGATGCTTCAATAGTAATAACAGTTATGATTGGTGATGATGAAGTGCACCAGATATTGTTTAAGAGTTTTCTATCTATTAGTTAATGGAACTCTCAAACTGACCATTCTGTGTGTGAAAAAATTGAGTCACATATCACTTAACCTGCCTCAGGTCAAAACTGCCCCGAAGTCCTATGCAGTCTGCCTCCAGAATTTACTAGCCCAAAATATTCTATGATACTAGATTCCATTGTAGCAGCTGTACCACAAGTGAAATAATAATTCATTACTTATATGCTTTTAGACTTTTAGAATTTAAGATTACAAAGAGGCTGTAAAAGAGTAAGTGGTAACCTAAATATTTAGTGGGCATTCAGATCTGAGTGACTAGTTTTCACAGATGATTAGTTCTTTTCACAAACCCAAATGTTATAGATGTTCCGATTTACTTAGCTTTCAGAAAAAAAATCATGACTTTTCTTCATAATCTATGGTAATTAACTATATGACAAATTCCCTATAATTATGGGATAAATTGCTGGCATAAAAATAAAGAATGCTTGCATGCTATAATTACTCTGCAGCTTACAGTTTATCAAACAAGTACTGATAATTTGGGAGGTTACATAAGTATGCAACTTCTGAAAGAAAAACTTTGCTTTCTCTACACAAAACTTAGAAGCAGATAATAAGAGCTTGGATAAAAATGCTAGGACTATTGGCCACCCCTGCAGAACAAGCTTTCACCCCCAAATCCTTTTCTCATATCAGAAGGCCTGTTTAATCCAATCTAGGGTTATAATTTATCAGTTATTAGGAATTATTACTGGAATAATTTTGCATTACCTCTTTTAAATTAGGAATTATGAGGAAAATAATGTTACTTCCAATTTCTCCATATCTCAAAAGGCAAAAGCTATTGTAGGTGACAGAGAAATAGTACTGTGGGTAGAATGCTTGCTTTGAATGCGACTGACCTAGGTTCAATCCCTAGCACTCGTAATAGTAATTGAACTTCTATATGGCCCAGCAATGCTACTTCTGGAAATATATCCTGGGGTTCCCAAAACACACAGCAGAAATGCCATCTGCATTTCTATGTTCACTGTAGCATAATTCACACTAGCCAGAATCTGAGAATAACCCGAATGCCCAAGAACAGATGACTCAATAAAGAAACTATGGTACATCTACACAATGGAAAATTATGCAGCCACCAGAAAAACAAAGTCATGAAATTCACATATAAATGGATGAAGACAGTGAGTATCATGCCAGGAGAAATGAGTTAGAGAGAGAGAGAGAGGGACAGACATAGAAAGTTTGAACTCATTTGTGGAATGTGAAAAACACTATGATACTAATACCCAAGGTCAGTAGCAACAAGGGCCAGAAGGACTGGTCACATTGGAAGCCAGTCACAAGGAATAGTGATGGGGGGAGGGCAGTTAGGAGAGAGAAAGAACCATGAAAAGAATAGTTGAAAATGATGACTATAGAAAAGAACTGAGTGCTGGAAGTTGGTAAAGGGACAAACATGAAAACATAACCATTCAGTGCCTGTACTGCAAATCATAATGCCAAATGGACAGAGAGAGAGAGAGAGAGAGAGAGAGAGAGAGAGAGAGAGAGAGAGAGAGAGAGAGAGAGAGAAGTGTCTGCTATAGAGGCAGGCTGTGGTTTGCAGTGGGGGATAATGGGAAACTGGGGTCATTAATTAGTGGTGGGAGATGTACACTGATGAGGGGGCAGGTGTTGGAACATTGTATGACTGAAACCCAATTGCAAACAACTTGTAACTGTATATCTCACAGTGATTCAATTAAAAATTATTAATGTAAACAAAAGAAAAAAATCATTTGGAAAGTTCACATGAACTCTACACTTCCCCCAATACCAACCCCCCCCAAAAAAAAGAAAGAAAAGAAAAAGCAGAGCTGCAGAGATTGTGCAGCAGGTAAGGTACTTGTCTTGCACAGGGCGACCTGAGTACAATCACCTGCATCTTATAAATGATTCCTTAGCACAGAGCCAGGAATAGTCCCTGAGCGTCACCAGTGTTTACCCCTTCCCTTCTCAAAAAATAAAGAAAATAAAAAGCTATACTAGTTTTCCTGTAAGTGATGCCTTCCCCCCTCTCTCTCAGCTGACGAATATGTGTATATATCTTCCCAGCACTTTGAATTTTGATGGTCTGAGTCAGAGCGGAGAGAGGGTCATGTTCTTTGTGGAGAGCATTATGCTTGCTGACGGTAGGAGGCAAGTGAAGAGGATATTCTGGGATCAACAGTGTGTGGCATGAAGGTATCCTGCCGAGTAAAGAGAAGGGAATCTCAGCCAAACCATCTTTATTTAAATCGTCTCTTGAGTGCAAATGAAATAGATGAATTTCCCACATAAGAAAATCAATAAAAACAATAATGCTGATATTAGTAATATAAAGGTTTCTAATTTTTTTTGCTTCCTCCTGGAATATTTAATTAATTTGTTTCTTTTACTATTTCTGGCGAGGGGTGGTGGTGTTGGTTTGGGCCAGACCAATTAGTGCTCTGGGCTTACTCCTGGCTCTGCAACTCCTGGCAGGGCTCCAGAGATCATCTAGGACTCAGGGGAGCAAACCTGGGTTGGTTGCATGTAAGGCGAGCACCCTACCTATTGTATTATCTTTTTGGCCTCCATATTATTTTTGAGTATCTCCAAGCAGTGCTCAGGGTTCTGCGAGGACACTCCAAATAAAATCAATCAAACAAGCTGTACTGTGAGCTCAGAGTTGAGGCAATGCTTAGGCCCTGGGGCCACCAGGTTTGCCCTGATGGTGTGTGGGGCCTTCATGACTATACTTGGCAGAGCTTGGTGAGTAGTGCTGGGTTAAATCCCTGGCATCACTTGGTCCCTCAAACATAGAACAAGGAGGGACCTCTGGGCATGGAGCTGAGAACAGTTCCTGGGCACTTCCAGGTGTGACCTAAAAACCTTCCTAAAATAAATATGAAAACTAAAAAGTGGAAGGCTGTGACCATTGCTCAGAGGTACATTAATTTCAGAGGTACATGAAATAAAAGAATCGACTTATTATCATAGCCATTTTATAGAGCATATATTTAATATTTTTCCTAAATTCCATAATTTTCTACCTTTATTTATTTATTTTTGCTGGGTCCCACCCAGTGATGCACAGGTGTTACTCCTGGCTCATGCTCTTAGAAATTACTCCTGGTGGTGCTCGGGGGACCATATGGGATGCTGGGAATCGAACCCGGTCAGACGCGTGCAAGGCAAACGCCCTACCAGCTGTGCTATCACTCCAGTCCCTTGACCTTTATTTTTAATTAACCATGCACTAAATTAATACTTGTGTTATTGAATGCATTATTTGTTACAAATATATTATTACATAGGTATATCTCTCGAAATATTACAATATAATTTTAATGAGGTGGATGTTTGCAAAGCACTGAAGCGTGTGGAACTTAAGGAGATGCGGTTATTTAATTTATTTGCTTATTTTGGCTCTTGTGCTCTACCCAGTGGTGCTCAGGGGCTTGAGTTCCAGGTAGGGAACCTGGTCTCCTGCATGCAAAGCATATGCTCGACCCACTGAGCATCTCTTTTGCCCAGATCAGGTTAAAAATGTTTCAAAATTGAGATTCTGTGATTTACAATGCCATAAGTAATGGTTTCTCATGCACGTAATTTCAACACCATAGCCATCACCTGTATACCATCCCCCTCTCTCAAGGCGATCCCTCCCTCTCCCAAACCCCCATTCAGCTATGTGGATGAGTTATCTCATCATGATGCCTTTGGGCCTTTATTGCTACCTTGATGAGCATCCTTAAGTCCCACTTATAAGAGACAGCATTCTGTGTCTGTCCCTTTCCTTCTGACTCCACTTGGCATGATATCCTCTAGTTACATCCATGCTGCTGTAAACTGAATGATTTTATGTCATTTAGAAAAGGTTAAGGATTATGTCTGTCATCACATTTTGTAAGAAGGGGTAGAGAATGTCCAGGACAAGTCCTCAAAGAGCTAAAGTACAGATTACACTTACACGTTCTGTTATATTCTACAGGTCGGTCTGAACTTAGTTGATAGTCATAGCCAATTGTAATGTGAGTTGTAGTACACAGTCTGTAGTCGGGCAGTCACAAATGATTTCAAAACTAGTTTAAGGGATTCAATTAAAAGCAACATGTAGAGAAGAGATGTTGACTGATTAGTAGTTTTTGCCACTATAATTATACCCAGGTTTAAAACTGCTGGAAAAAATAAAACTGTGCTGAATGTATATGATTTTAGGAGTTAAAATATTAATAAAATTAAGTTTATCACTTGTAACACATAACTATGATGTTTGTGGAATTTACATTAGCAACAAGTGCAGTTCTTGACAGATCAATAATGATCATCAAATTGTATGACCATCATCATCATCTCCATCTTACAGTATCTCTATAGTCATTTGTATGCTTGAATTCCTTCTACACGATGAAAGGAAAGTGATTGCATGGCTTTTCTTGAATCTTTATAGAAAAGAAAAATTCATAGCTCTCAAGGCAGCGATTATATTTTCATAAATACTTTTCTTCTTTCTGAATGTTATTTATATTCTTATATTTTCTGTTTTTATAAAACCTAATTGTCATCATGAAACCCTGTAAACAATTTTCCTCCCTTTACCATACTCAGTCCTTCAGCTATTTAGTGAAGGCAGTATTCTTCCACGGCTTCTACTGTTCTCTAGATTGATCATTTTTTTTTATTCTTTCCAAAGTTTCTCATAATCCAGGCCTTGCACCCACTCACCATCCTGACAAATGTATTCACTCATTCTTGAGTGCCAACAGTTCTGTTTTTGTCAATATCCATTTTTAAACTGGCCACAGCTGGCAATATACAGTATTCTAAAATGGTCCCTCAGAGCAGAGCAATGTGCATCATCAGTCCTCTCACTCAGGACATCCTGCTTCCTAATGGTACTTAGCATCACTCAGTTCTCTGGGTAGCCATACCCTGCAGCTGGCACAAGCACAGCAGTAGCCCCACTACAGCTGCTGAGTCTTTTTAGCTGCCCTGATCTGTGCACTCAGCCTAGACGTACCCAGGGCTACCCAGGGCAATGTTTGGTTTTTGTTTCTTACTACGAATACAAAACGTTTGCTTTTTATAGTTAATTGTTAACTTATTCTTTCATCCAATGTATTAATTATCCTTCACAGCTTCATGGCTTCTAAACACTTGGTTAGCATGTAATTAAACTCTTCATCTAAGATACTGATGAAAACATGGCCAAAGAGAGGGCTAAGTTTGAGCAGCTCACTGAGCAACTTTTTTGCCAGTTACAGATATACACAGCATCTGCATTTACCATTACTATCAAGCTTACAAAATCTGTATAAATCCTTTTTTGTTAGACAACAGGCTTCAGTGTTCATGGACCAATGAGGCCTTGAACTTGTCTACAAAATACGGCCTGGCTCTACTCAGCTCAACATCATCCTTGGTGCTTCTCTGAGAACACAGCCAGTTTTCTTCTGCAAAGCCTTGGCAAATTGTGATGGATGTGGTATATATTTACATATTTATGTATTTCATATATTTACATACTCATATATATGGTACATATACATCAGTATACTTGCAGCTATAAAGGGAGAATTGGGCATGGCTTCTCCAGTAGTTTTGAAAAGATTCGGGTCCCCCTACTAGTGTTCTTGGCTGACCAGGAATGCAGAGGCCTAATGAGGTGATGCTGCTCAGGCCTTGTGGTGCTGGGGATTACCCAAGCCCCTGGGAACAGTGCAGAGGGCCCTCCAGTGCTGCATCCTGTTATTTCAGGGAACCTTATGCAGTGTCACAGATCAAACTGGGACTGGCTGTATTCCAGGTATGTTCTTCAACCTCTGTACTATCAATCCATCTCAAAATAATTTTCAAATGCTGATTGCAGGCCGAACATTATAATAGGAGTTTATCATATAAATAGGAGTGAATGCAATATATTGGGAAAATGCACATATTCACAAGTTAAGCTATTTGATTTTCTTCTGAATGAGCTCACTTCACGGCAGCTGGTATCAAGGAGTCACAGCAAGGTACAAAACCCATTTCATACACCTCAAAATCTCAGGAAACTAAATTTTGGGTATATTATCAATATGTAAATGAGAGGTACATATTTTCTAAGATGATGTCTTCAGTGACTAAATACTTACTCATACCTTATTAAGACTCTAAGTTTATTTCAGGAATTGAACCTGGGTCGGCTGTGTGCAAGGCAAATGCCCTACCTGCTGTGCTATCTCCAGCCCCAAATTAAACATAATTTTATAAAATAAAATATGCAGGTACTCTGGGGAATAATTATTTAATTTCTCTAGAAAACAATCACATTTTAGAATTTAAATTATGAGTCACCTGTACAGATGTTACCTTTTCCAAAGGACTTTCCACTCGAGGAATGCTGATCATTGGCATCTGTGCCAGATTATCCATGTGTACACGCTCATTTTCTGGTTGTCTTCCCTTGAAATTATTTACCACACACACAACCTAAATTTCAGAAAAAAATTACAGTTAAGCCAAAGCCATGCTCTTCATAAGTAGCTTAATAATCTAACAAGATTGGTAAAATATTAACATTATTTAGCTTTAATTTTATAAAATAAAATTAAATATGTAGCACTGTAGCACTCTCATCCCATTGTTCATCAATTTGCTTGAGCGGGTACCAGTAATGTCTCCACTGTGAGACTTGTTGTTACTGTTTTTGGCATATCAAATATGCCACGGGAAGCTTGCCAGGCTCTGCCATGTGGGCAGGATACTCTCAGTAGCTTGCCGGGCTCTCTGAGAGGAATGGAGGAATTGAACCAGGGTCGGCCGCATGCAAGACAAATGCCCTACCTGTTGTGCTACTGCTCCAGCACAAAATTAAATATAATTTTATAAAATAAAATATTAATTCAACTTCACGTCCACCTTGTACATATTTTGTTATTTCAAAGCAAATGTGTGTAAGAAAACTCATTGATTAATATGTAATTCAGCAAATAATGACCATTCAAGTGTTCTAAAATGTCCATTAAACTAGATTATAAACTCAAATGAAAAAATATTGTAAGCTTGCAAAAATTCATAAAGGGCAAACCTTTCCCTATGAGACCAAACCCACAACTTCATTTACATGCTAATTATTTTCCATTGCTTCAAGGTCATTACTTTTATAATAAACCTCATACATCTGATGGTTAATTTAGTAGCAACCCTTTAATTAACCTTGCTTGCTGTCTATTACTGTATCCCATATCCCATATATTAGAAATTCACCAGTTGCTTCCTGGGGTTTCTATTAAAGTAGAAGACACTTTGCATTAAGGAAATTGATCCTTGCTTCAATTGAACACATTTCATAGGTAGAAAAATTTGAACTACTGAGGAGTAGTGCATCAAAAAACAGTGTTGGCACTGTTAAAAATGTACATCCCTAACTCCTCCCCTAAAGTTCTGATTTCATAGATGTTGTACAGTGTTTAGGAGTTGTCTTAAAAATCATTACAGACATTTCTGATACAGATGAATTACCTTTTAAGACCCAGTGATTTGAACAACAGAGAAAATTACTCGCTACTACTGGTTTATCCTAAGTAGTGGCTAAGATATTCTTGGGTCATCATCTTAAGGAATTTATCCTATTACTCAACAAAAACACAATTTAATAAATTGTAACTACAATTTAATTGT
Source organism: Sorex araneus (assembly GCF_027595985.1). Lineage (NCBI taxonomy): Eukaryota > Metazoa > Chordata > Mammalia > Eulipotyphla > Soricidae > Sorex > Sorex araneus. The sequence goes on along the minus strand of NC_073309.1, from coordinate 66,150,816 downwards.
AGTTACAACCTAACATTCATTTCTTTCTAAATATATAATTTCTTTTAATTAATTCTCTTAATTAATTTCATTTCTTTTAATATATAATTACACAACAACGAATGGAGACGTTAGTGGGCCCACTCGAGCAAACAGATGATCCACGGGATGACATGATAGGGTGACAGTGATATAATTACACATTTACATTGTATAGTTCACAACTGTTTTGTTGAAAAGCCTTTTCTTTAGTAGAGTTTATCATTGAGTATTTTTTATTTTTATTTTTAATTAATTAATTTATTCTTTTAATGAATCACCGCGAGGTACAGCTATAGGCTTACAAACTTTCGTGCTTAGTGTTTCAGTTCATACAACGATTGAGCACCCATCCCTCCTCTAGCCTATTCACCACCATATTCCCAGTTTCTTGTAGCTCTCCCACCAGCCTTCTCTACGAGCCCCCCCACCTCTGTGGCAGGTGCATTCCCTTTTGTGGAGAGCCTCCACAGGACCGTGCTTCCTAAACAACACCTGTTCTTGTTAATTTCATCGTGTTTTGAAAACAGGATGTCCTGTCACGCCCACAAGGTGTAAGAAAAAAGGATGTCCTGTCACGCCCACAAGGTGTAACTAGCCTATCAGCTGCAGACACTTGGGTGTAAATAAGAAGCGAGAGGTATATAAGGGGGGAAGTCACCTAGCTAGGGGGTTCTCCCTCATGCGTCCCCTTTTCCTCCTTCCTCCTCGTCCCCGTTCCTGATTTCTTCTCTAACGCATGAGAAAGTTCCTGAATAAATCGCAGCCAAAAGGATCTCCGAGTTGCGTGTTTCTTCGCTGGACGAAGCGGCGCGCGACACCCTTTTAGTCTCTTTCTCATTTTGGGTGTTGTGGTTTGCAATACAACTATTAAGTGTGGCCATCATGTTCGGTCTATAGTTTATTTTTAGCACACATCTCCCATCCTGAGCGGGCCCTCCAAGCATCCTTTACTTGGTGATCCCTTCACTATCTGAGCTGCCTTTTCCCCCAGCATGTGAGGCCAGCTTCCAAGCCATGGAGCAATCCTTCTGGTTCTTATCTCTACTATTCTTGGGTATTAGTCTCTCATTCTGTTACTTTATATTCCACAAATGAGTGCAGTCCTTCTATGTCTTTCCCTCTCTTTCTGACTCATTTCACTTAGCATGATACTCTCCATATTGCATAGAGACTTCTATGTAAATTTCATGACTTCATCATTTCTAACAATTGAATAGTATTCCATTTTGTAGATGTACCAAAATTTCCCTAACCAGTCATCTGTTCTCAGAAACTCGGGTTTTTTTCCAGATCCTGGCTATTGTAAACAGTGCTGCTATGAACATACAAGTGCTGATGTCACTTCTACTGTGCTTTTTTGCATCTCCAGGATATATTCCCAGAAGTGGTATTGCTGGGTTTAATGGGAGATCAATTTCTAATTTTTTGAGAAGCGTCTGTACTTCCAAAAGGGCTGAACCAGTCGGCATTCCCACTAGCAAAAACCAATTAGATCTTGGTTATTTTCCAGTTTTTAAATAGAATCCACAAATCTAAAAATAATATGTAATGTAAAATTATATTTTTTAATTATATTTAAAAAAAAAGATTTCCTTTTATTTTTAAAAATATTCTTCTATTGCCTTGTAAAGGAATCATTAAAGATCAGAATAGTGATTAAAATCTGATAACTTGGTACCACAACTTTATCATTGCATCACAATCTTGAAGTAAAGGAGTTTAGAGACTTGGAGTTGCTAAATGTATTGTCAAATAGTGACTTTATAGAGGATGATAGTGACTGCTACAAAATAAAGGTCAACAAATTCTGTGTGTCAAATAGCATATATTTTGGATTTATAGATACCTTCTATAGATTTATAGAAACCTTTAATGTTTTGGTGTGGAAGCAGCCAGAGACAACTCATAAATTAACTGGAATGTCAAAGTTTCTATATAATTTTTTTATATAGATAGTGGGTCAAATTTGGACTATGGGATGTCTTTTGCCAATCAACCACAGCCAGTAAAACAGAGGCAACAAGGGGGCCAGAGAGAGTATAATGGGTAGGGTGCTTGATTTTCACAGGGCTGACCTGGGTTCTAGCACTAAGATCCCATATGGGCCCTGAGCCCCAAGGGCTAATGCCTGAGTGTACAACCAGGAGTAACCCCTGAGCATTGCACGTGTGGCCTTCTAATCTCCCTTCCAAAGTATGAAACAAGACTTTCATTCAGTAAGAAAACAAACAAGCACTTTCAAATTAATTTTAAAAATACACACAATACATATATTTCCATTTTCATTAATATTATAAATGGAAAATTGGACACATGAAAAAATTACCACATTTTTTCCAAAGCAAGTGTTGTTGAAATAAAATAACTATGTGGATATATAAAACTCATAAGATGAATAAAGATCCTCTTAAATATTTTCTGAGCTTCTGAAATTAATGCAATTTATTTTTTATGTCATTTGAGTTTGGAAAACTCTGAATGATTATACTAGTTATCTTTTCTGTAACTGAATATCAGGAAAATATCATTAAAGCAGTTAATATTCACATATAATATTAAATGCATAATACAGTAAACATTAGGTAAATAATTATTGCCATGATAAATATTCTGCATTACTGTTATTTACATTATAAAGCAGGAAAGTACCAGATCTTCCTCAGAATAATATTCAAATATTTAATGAGTCTTCTCTGCAAATATTCACAGGCATGAAATTGATTTTCTATTAGTGAAGATACTAATAGGAAAAAACAAGACAATCTGATTAGATCCTGAGTCTGGATGTTCGTGGATGGCTCTCTGAGTAACAGTTTTCTCAGCACAGAAGTCAAGAGGTTACATTCGCTCGCCAAGTCAGTTCCATTTCTTTGGTGGGCAAAGTATGTCAAATTCAACAAATGTTCAAGGTAAAACCCACGATCTTCGTCCTCCTCAAAACGTTTTTCTGGATACTGCTGTGAAAAGGGCGTACTATCCCCCTTCACGGGCACTACTGTGCAAGGCTGAGAGATGGATACTTAGCCCCATGCCACCAGCACCCAAACATAAACAAACTGCTCAATTTTATTCCCCTAGTATATCAATACCTTATATCTGATATCTGTCATCTATTTCATTCTCCCCCCCCCACACACACACCAACTCCAAACACTAAAACTTCACTGCTTGCCTGGATGTTTGCGTAGTTTTCTAAAATTCGTCAAATCCATTCATCCCTCCTTTAGTCCTTCCTACACTGCTGTGAAAACAATTTTTATTAAACACATATTGGACTTCCGTTTTTAAAAGATTTTATTTTTGAAGTTTAAGCTCTAGCTCACCTTTCTAGCTTTCGTTCTCTGGGTTTTTCTAAACACTCTGCTTGCTTCCATATCTTTCTGTTTGGAGTCCCTACCTCCACTGTCTTCAGGAATGAATGTCCTTCTGCTCTGTGGGTCTCCATCTTGGTAACATTTCTTCCCTAGTTTCCTTAATTCTGTTTTGTTTTGTTTGTTTTCACTTACACAAAGCTATGATTCTTTTCATAAAAATTTGCCTCTGCATACCGTTTTTACATCCTTAGAATAACACTTTTGTTGCTATCATTCTTTTCCAAGGTTGTAAACCTTGCAAAGCAGAGACACTCGATTAATTCATCAGCACATTCCCAGTGCCAGTAAAAGAATAAATCAATAACTGCATATCCATTATACCAAAAATTCTCAAAATTTCTAATGCTCCTATACAAGTTAAAGTAACTTTTTTGGAAATGTTCTGGCTTTTCCTATAGAAGTGAAACCAGTGAAAACAAAACTTCACATATATTTTTGCTTCCTTTTCCCAGTAGTGATAATAAAAATCAGCCTGATCCATCTGTGGCCATTGTTACTCGCAATCTTTGGTGTCTGGTGATAAAGAGGCTTTGGGATCAAATAGACCTGAACTTTAATCTTGGGGTTTCTTAGTTGCTAATTTTGTTAGCCTGGGTAGATTTTTTTAGATATCTAGGATATAGACTCCAGTTTTAAAATTTTGTTTTGAGGGGGCAGGTTCCTAAGGGATGCTCAGGGGGCTTGATGGTCATTTTCAGTGATACTAGCCAATCAGACCAGGTTGTTCAATTCGAGCACCCTGGAATTCATTGTTACTCCAGCCCTACAGTCTCAGGAAGCTAGGGACATTCTCATGGTGCTTGGGGGTCACTAATGTTACATCTTGGAGGGGCCGTGTGGCACTAGGCATCAAAGTGGGGTCAGGCACACCTTGTGCTTTTTCTCTGGCCCCCAAGTTTCTAAATTTGGAAAATGAGGCCAATAGTAAGTTTATTTCAGTGTGCTGTTGGAGGAATTATTTGAGGATACTGACTAGAAAAATTTGATTAGAGGAAAAGTATTCAAATAACATTATTGTGATTATATATAAGCATCATGATGTTATGTGATGGGAGAGCCTGGCAAGCTCCCCGTGGCATATGCCAAAACCAATAATGGGTCTCATTCCCCTCACCATGAAAAAGCCTCCAATGCAGCACTGTTGGGAAGAATGAGTAAAGAGAGGCTGCTAAAATCTCAGGGCTAGGACAAATGGAGAAGTTACTGAGATCGCTCGAGAAAATCAATGATCAATGGGATGATGATGATGATGATGATGATGATGATGATGATGATGATGATATGTGGTATGTGATTTTACATGTTGGCACAATAAACTATTGTAGTGGCTCAGTAAATTCGAATTGTTATAATCCACATGTTCTGAGAAATAGTTTATGGCATATGTTTTAATAAAATAACAAATCAATCTAGAGCTATGGTTCAACAGGCATTTGTTTTCTCTTTTCCTAAGTATAGGCTTTTGTTCTCTATATTTAAATAGAAAGCAAATGGGAAAATAGTTATAGTTGAGAAAATAATTTTTTGTTAAATTATAACCAGGAAAACTAAATGTGGTAGGAATGAGGAAAAATCAAGTGACCCCTGTGCATCGCCGGGTGTGACCCAAAAAGAAAAAAAAAAAAAGACTTTGAGGAAAAAGTAGCCTCTTTACAGTTCAGAACAGGTCTCGCTATTAAGATATTGAGATCGCCATGACTTTTCCAGGTCCCACATCCGAGAGTGGTAAACACAGAACTGGCCCTACACCTGTCGGACTCCCAGACCCCTCTCTGGCTTTCTAGAGGTGTAGACTAGATATAGCTTGTCTGTCACAAGGGAAGAACACTGACAAGTCTTCAAATACAGGATTTCCCTGGAGAGACAAAAAATTCAGAAACTCGTCCAAATGTCTGGATTTGAAGTCATAGGAAACAAACCTAGTGAAGTAAAAGGAACATACCTTTCTCATAGGTTCATTTCTAGAATCAAACACAGTCCTGGGGTTACAGTAGAGGCCCAGTAAAGGTTTGTGGGTTTTGTTTTTTCATTAGCATTGATGTCATAATGTGTCTAGAAGGACAGGGGTCCCCAGGTGAAAGTCTGTAACGAGGAGGCAGCTGAAAGCATAGCAATAAAAAAGGGGAAAAACACTGATCTCTAAAATCGATAGGTTGTGGGGAAAAAAGGAAAAATAAAGATATAGAGGAAATATTTTTGAGTGGAAATGAACTGGCAATTGGTAGACATTGGGTCTGGATGACTGGAGGATGTGGATGTCTTTTAGTGTTCAGTAGCTTGTGTTAAATTTTTAAAATCATTTTATAGTTCAGCACACATCGTAAGATAATTGGAAACACCCTCAAGATATTGCAAGTCTGAACTATAGTCACTGCTAGAAATAAATGTGCTACTTAGTTGCCCAAAGAGAAACCCAGGGATCATTATAGCTTGTTCCTTCTCTTTCATCTCATTATCTCCAGGGTATCTTCATGCTTCAAACCATTAGGGGGTGTCCTAAATACCACCCAGAATTTCTCTCTTCTCATTGTATCCAGCCAGACCTGATTTGTTCTGCCTTATTTCCTTGATCCTCTATAACGCGTTTCCTCTGTTCTCACTTGGTGTTTATTTTGCATCCAACATAATTTCAAGGCACAAATCACAGAATATAAGAAACTGAATGGACACGGTGAGTTACAGAATGTCCTCCAGGCATTCATGTGGCCATTCACTGCACACATACCATCTTGTTAGACCTTTATAAGCCCTTGTGGTCATAATGCTCTGAGAAAGTTCTCATGAGCTTGATTTAAAAGGTAAGAAACTGAAAGACAGGAAAGTCACCCTATGGCAAAACTGAGGACGTATAAAAACAAAGCTTCAATTCTATTTTTTTTTATTTCAACTCACTTAAACCATGAGAGAGACTCCAAAATCAACTACAACGAAACGAAAGCCCATACAACTTGAACATACAAGACCACACATTTTATTCCCCAAATACACTTTTCTACTTTCTCTCCGTGAAAGTGGAAATGTGCTTTTTCTATTTTCTTCTCATGCTGATGACCATGCACTGGCCCAGCTGCTACACCACACATGCTTATTATCTGATGCATTTCACAGCGTTTCTGTGTACTTGCTCTCTGGTCCTCTGTCCCTTTACCCTATCCTAAACGCCCCCAATTTAAAGACTTCTCAAGCTTATATTACACACCCCCTGGAGCCCTTTAGAGTCTGCAAAGAACTGATCTCTTGAATATACTTTTGCCATTACATTTAACCCTCTATAACACTGTACCTTTCTTGTATCAGTAGAATATCTATCACCTGGTCAAGTGAAAGGAACATACCTCTCTCATAGGTTCATTTGTAGAATCAAACACAGTACTGGGGTTACAGAGATGCCCAGTAAAGTTTTTTTTTTTTTTTTTTTATGAAGAAGAGAATGTAGCCTGGCTACTATCATCAAATTTTGAAGCAAACGGCCACACCCTCAGGGGATAGACAGGTTGTGTTTGCATGAAAGCTGACATTTAGGTTTAGCTGATATATATTCAGAATATTACTTCCTTGTGTCCTTTTCACTGGATGTGTGGTAATGTGACAGGTGATCAGCAAGTTGTGAAACTGCATAGTTGGAAGGTACCAGGAGTACATGCCCAGTCCAGCATTCACCAATGGTTCTCAGAGGCAGAAGTGACTGAGAAGACAGAGGATGCTAGATTTGGCTTTGGAAAAAGTCTCTTCCTTGGAAGTACAGGGAAGAGAACTCTATGCTCTGGGGGAAAGCAGGGGTCCTGTTACAATGCCAGGGAAGAAATTCTGGAGCTGAGCGGCAGATAAAATTTGACAACATAACTTTGACATTTTGACCCTTGGCCTGCTCTGATTACCCACTGTCTTGAGATTTGTGTGGGTGTTTGTTTTATTTTGTGAAAGTGTTACCTGTTTTAATTGGGATGCGTAAAACAAGGCTTTGCTGGAATTTGGGCCAGCTACCACAGCTATAGGATACACTAGAGAGAGAAGTGGGTGGAGTGGCCTCAATTCCTTGAGAATCAGAAGTAACTTCAGAGAGAAAAGCAATATGCGTGTGGGTTAAGATTAGGGCATGGCCATCACTGTTTCGTAAGAGATTTTTATTACACTTTCTTGGCATATTAACTGTGTTCAAAGAACTTTAATATGTAGATTGAAAGGTTCATGTGGGTTTTTGTTGATGTTGGATATTGATTGTTTCTAAGAAAAAAGGCTGAACTAGTAAATATAACAGTGCAAAACAAGTTGAATGTAATCAAATGAAAATAGAGTTTCTTAAAATGTGCCATACAAAAAAGTATTTTGATTAATAGTTCACAACTTTTTCCCATTTTGATGAAATTTGCTATGTGTCATACCTATGATAGATCGATTAATTTGAAAGTCAAGTGAAAATATATTTTTGAATAACCAAAACCTATGGAAAAGTTCTAAAGAACAGAGATGGCAAATTTACTTCATGAGAAATCACACTGTAAGCTCTCATCCCTTTGGTGATCTGCTTTAAGATAATATTGTTTTGAAACTATTTGTGGGAATTATTTACGACTCTTTAGTCTTGGGAAGAAAGCAAGTTCATCTCAGAAGTAGTGACAGGTTACTCTTACCTGAGACACAGTGGCTGTTGGAGAGTACTTTGCTGAAGCACTAGAGTACTTATAAGTATTATATACTAGAATTAAAAAATACCAGAATTACGGGGCTGGAGTGATAGCACAGCGGGTAGGGCGTTTGCCTTGCACGCGGCCGACTGGGGTTCAAATCCCAGCATCCCATATGGTCCCCTGAGCACCGCCAGGGGTGATTCCTGAGTGCATGAGCCAGGAGTGACCCCTGTGCATTGCTGGGTGTGACCCAAAAAGCAAAAAAAAAAAAATACCAGAATTAAATTTTTTTAATTAATAATTTTTAAAAAGAAATAATTAAGCAACTCATACTTATAAACTACCCAGGGAGCACTGAGTATTTATAGCTTTGTTCTACCTTACATGAAACTATTTTGTTACCTTTAAGTGAGAATTCACATTGTTTAGATCCACAAGCCTGAATTTAGGCAGAGCAAATGGAGAGGAAGAAGAAACAAATGACTTACAATATGTAGTATCATTTGGGGTATCACCTCTAGAAATATCCAGTAATTTATACTTGAATTTATTACAGGTAGCTACATAAGTTAGTTAAAAACAAGTAGTATCTAAATAAATACTTACCAGAAATACTGCTATAGATATTCCAACAAGAAAGCCTGCTATCACATCTGACCAATGATTTCGATATTCTGCTACTCTGTTGAGTCCAGTAAGAAAGGCCAAACACATTAAGCCCAAGCATAGCACAGGTTTAGCCAGCCTTGTTCCTTTGGCTTTGATTGTGTTGGTAATGTACATCTGCAATATTAAATGAGAAACATGACCGTTTGTGACTGTACTTCCTTAGTAGACATCCTATGTATCTGAATCTATACATACCTATGCACATACATAAGCAATATGCTTCAAATAAGTATCACATATGAATTTATGAAGGAAATTCCTTAAAAATAGAATTTTACCAGTGAATGAATTTCACTTAATTTTAAATATATTTAGTAATGGCCAAATAACATGTAACATTAGTCACCTAGGAACTTTGAGCATAAATGTTCCAAATTAAACGAAAATGAATCAGTGGGCAGTGGGGAGCTAGCTCAATGAATAGCTAGCTCACTTGCTTTTCCTGCTGGAGGCTGGAGTTTGATCCTCATCACCTATTTTCTCCTCAAAACAGTTGGGACAACACAGGGGTACAAAGTTGTGAGTAGCCCTTCAGCACTGCCAGATGCAACTGCCCCATCTCCAATAAGAACAAAATAAGAATTATTTAATCTACATATTCTTGTTTCCTCCGCCCCTCTCGGAGAGCCCGGCAAGCTACCGAGAGTATCTCGCCCACACGACAGAGCCTGGCAAGCTCCCCGTGGCATATTCAATATGCCAAAAACAGTAACAAGTCTCACAATGGAGACGTTGCTGGTGCCCACTTGAGCAAATCGATGAGCAACGAGATGACAGTAACATATTCCTGTTGCATCTGAATTTGTTCATAGATTTGCTCGAGTGGGCACCAGTAACACCTCCATTGTGAGACTTGTTACTGTTTTTGGCATATCAAATATGCCACGGGGAGCTTGTCAGGCTCTGCTGTGCAGGCAGGATACTCTTGGTAGCTTGCAGGGCTCTCTGAGAGGGAAGAGGGGCGGAGGAATGGAACCTGGGTCGACTGCGTGCAAGGCAAATGCCCTACCTGCTGTGCTATCGCCCTTCTATCAGTATGAAGGAAACTGATTAAGTGTTTCAAGAGTTTATCATTTTGTTTTGGAATGCAATAAGAGAGCACAAGCCCAGTGGAATCAGCAACTATGGGGCTAGAGAGAAAGCACAGCCAATAAGGCACCACATACGCTCCCGTGAGCTCAGCTGCAGAATATCACACACACACAAACTAAATAAAAAACCCAGACCTATGAAGAGAACCTTTAAAACTAAAATGGCAGGGTCAGAGAGAAAATGCAGTGAATAAGGCACTTGCCTATCCTGCGGCCAATATGGGGTAAATTCCAGCACCACACATGGTCCCATATGCCCCACCAGGAGTGATCCCTGAGTGCTGAGCCAGAAGTGAGCTCTGAGTACTGCTGGGTGTGACCCCCAAACCAAAGAAAATTAATAAATATGTAAATAAATAGCTAACACAAAGACAGTAGTGGAAGGTCTTGGGCACTTTGCTGGATGTGTAGGTACCCAATTTTGTATATCAAAAGCATAAACATTAACATTAGTGTAGTCACATAATAAAGGCTACAGTAAACTAGCCAAAGGAAAAAAGTGGTTATGTTTTAACTAAACAAATATTCTTAAAAATAAATTTAAATTTAATGCAGTAGCAAGGTTTGTTCTTATGTTGTTATCCGAAATTGTAAAATTAACATTCTAATTTACATTTTTTCTTTTTTTCTTGCTTTTTTTTCTTGCTCACACCCGGAGATGCACCAGAGATGCACAGGCGTTACTCCTGGTTCTGCACTCAGGAATTACTCCTGGCAATACTTGGGGGACTATATGGGATGCTAAGAATCGAACCCGGGTCGACCTCATGCAAGGCAAATGCCTTATTCACTGTGCTATTGCTCCAGCCCCTTACTTACATTTTAATAGTATTAGAACAAGACATTAATTAGGCATTAAAATAGGGGGCCTATATAAACTGCAACAGAAACAATATGAGGGATAGACACCTACATTAATAACATCATCACATAAGCTTAAGGACATACAGTAGCATCTTCCTGGAATCAATAAAATGTCTTCAAGTTGTATAAGTCACTGTGCAATGATTACATATTCCTCCCAAACTCTTTATTCCATAGTTTAGTTTAGTTGCTTATAATTCAAACTATGTACTCAAACCATGTAAACAGACAAATATTTTGATTGCAAGGGGAAATGTATTGGTCATCATTTCAAGTCATTAATAAAGTAGTTGGGCTGGAGCAATAGTGCAGCAGGTAGGGCGTTCGACTTGCACGTGGCCAACCCAGGTTCGACTCCTTCAACCCTCTTGAAGTGCACAGCAAGCTACCAAGAATATCCCGCCTGCAAGGCAGAAAGTGACAAGCTCCCCGTGGCTTATTCCATATGCCAAAAACAGTAACAACAAGTCTCACCATGGAGACATTACTGGTGCCCACTCGAGCAAATTGATGAGCAACAGATGACAGTGACAGTGATAATAAAGTAGTTATAAAATAGATGACTTTGTATACTTAATATACTCAATATAATTAGCATACTTAAGCATATTGATTTAATATACTCAAGTTGTATATTAATGCGAACATTTGATAATGATAATATACATAGAAATATAGTGAAAAATGAGTATGTCCCCTTGCCTATTGTCTTGAGTTGAATAAAAAAAATACTTTTGCCTAAGAGATTAAACTAAGTTTAGGTTTTTAGCTTGCAGAAGCCATTTAGAATGCTATGAAAATTTCGCAACCCTGTTAGTTGCCAGAAAAGGATAGATGAATATTTTAAAAGCCCATGTGATACAAGGCCAGCCAATTTCTAGCTCTTGGCAACTTATTCCAGGTCTCAATACTCTGGAAACAAAACAAAACAAAACAAAACAAGTTGGATTGTCTCCGTCTCAGGCCTGACGCGGTGGGAGCACTGTCTGTGTATTCTCAGCCTGAGCTGGAAAAGCTGACTGATGTAGTATGGGGGATAAGTATACCTGAGAGGAAGGTGGTAAGAGATGAGAAAGAGAAAATGCTGTTTTTTTTCTGTTCCCAGAGAATTTTTTAAAGAGCTTTGCCCACACAAATAATGAGGCAAAAACATCACGCCACTTCAGGTTTTCAGTGGTGGGGAGCTGAGTATTTTCTTATTCGACAAATGCTTATGAATAGAGAGTGAAACTTGGGCTCTTATGAGATTTTCTGTACCACAGCTTTCAGGCTGGTTAATGGTGTTGTACCTTTGCATTTCTTCACTTCTGTGAAAATCTTATCCTTATTAAAGTACAATAAATGTTGAACTATAATTGACTATTAACAGTGTTCTAATTCAGTACTGCTATGATTTAAATTGTGATCACTATTTAAGGCAACACAAAATATTTTACATGAATTATCTCAGTATATCCATAGGACCTCATTACCTTTGGTTTGCAGATGATGAAATTAAATGAAGGTAAAATTTTTGATGCAAATGTACAACTTGACTGTTGTTACATGGAGATGAAGGTTTGTGATGAAAATACACAGCTTGACTGATGAAACAGTGGAGAGAGGAGAGATGTCAATGGGAAATATGAGGAAAAAATTGACACTTAATGTGGCCTTGTCTTTCCTACAATGACTTCTTGCCTAGGATAAACAGCTGTTGAACATAAATGAGTAATGTTTATGAAATTAAAGATAGAATAAAGTAGTTGACTGTAGGGGCTGCTTTCTCCATGGTCTACACTGCAGGAGAAGTAAGGAAGGGTGTAAATAAGAGGCACTTGGGAAATCTTCCATCAAAGCTATATTAAAGTGTATCCTTGGTCTGTTTCCTTCAAGGACATGTCGGATCTAGAACAGGCATTATCTGTCCAGGTTTCATAGGCCTAGAATAACCTGTAAACTTGGACTACACACTTGAATCTTGAGTATCTCTTGACTCTTGAGTTCATCCCTAAGTTTCTCTACTTACTCAAAAGCAATGTGTTAAGACTATCAAAAAGGCCACTACACAAACTCACAAAACTTTCTCTAGTATAATCTAATGGTCTCAACATTTTGCAATTTTATTCCCAGTATCTTTCCTCCCGCAAATTTAGGAGTCTCTGTGGTGGAAAAAAAAAAAAAAAACAACTGCCAGATAGTCCTGAGGCTTGTTGTTTGGAGGATGTGACAAGTCTTCATTAGGAGAGGCCACCAACAATCATTGGCTTTGTTCTGGCCAAGACATAATCCTCTGAATACTTTTGTGGTAATAAGGACCTCAGGCCCTTGGCTAGACAGTGCCCATCAGTGAAGGATCATATTGGAGCCCTCCTTGATAGATAATTACCTTTCGCCTCATCACATGCTGAAAATCACACCCAGAAGATGTTTCTTTTCCATATATATAACTTTGGGCCACACCTGGCTATGCTCATGGCTTACTCCTGACTCTGAGCTCAGGAATCACAACTCACAGGGCTGAGGAAATCATGTGTGGTGCCAGGGATCAAATCCATATTGGCCCACTGCAAGGAAAATGCTCTACCTGCTGTACTATCACACTGGACCCTCTCTTACATATTTTGTATGTATGATGTATGTCCCTCTGCCTGGCTGTCTTCACCGGGGCCCCTCAGAGGGGACAGGTTGTGTTTCCATCCCCTCCCCCCCAACCAAGCAGAGCCTTGATAATTGAGGACCTCCAGAACCAAGCCATGGCCATGCTCAGGCCACTCTCCACATGTTTGGATGAGCCTTAAACATGGGGGAGCTGGCAGAGGAACCCAGGTATGCGGGACCCGGGGCCAAGATCTCCAAGGCTATTCGAATCAGGATGGGGCCTCTTCCACCCAGATCCCCATTTTCCAGTAGGTAGGCTGTCACACCCAGAGACTGTCCCTGGTGCCATGTAATCCCATCAACGGCCAACATCCAGGGACTATAAAACCAAGCTCCTGGAAGAGAGCGATGCAGTATCTTGTCCTCCTGCTTGGCTGTCTTCACCAGGGCCCCTCGGAGGGGATAGGTTGTGTTTCCCTCCCCCGCCCCCCAGCAGAGCCTCGACAGTTGAGCGCGACATCTAATAGCCTAGTTCTCCCTCTTAGAGAACTTGACAAGCTACCGAGAGTGAGAGTCTATTGCTCACTTGGGAGAGCCTGGCAAGTTCCCTGTGGCATATTCATATCCAAAATACAGTAACAGATATATACATATCTCTCGGAGAGCCCTGCAAGCTACCGAGAGTATCCCACCCACACGGCAGAGCCTGGCAAGCTACCCATGGCGTATTCGATATGCCAAAAAGAGTAATAGGTCTCATTCCTCTGACCCTGTAAGAGCCTCCAATCGTTGGGAAAGATGAGTAAGGAGAGGCTGCTAAAATCTCAGGGCTAAGTATAATAGAGACACTACTGGTGCCCGCTCGAGTAAATAGACAAACAACGAGATGACAGTGATACAATGATACAGTGATGTATGTCCATTGCATGTTCCTCAGTTGTGCTTGCCCATAGTTTTTCCTAACAAATAAACATGTATATCCTGAAAAACTAATAAACATGCACAGTGTGGATCAATATCCTAACTCTACCAAGCATAAAAACAGACGCCTACTTCTCTTTGAAACTGGTGTCATATCTAGTACTGGTAGCCATCCTTCCCAACAGAAGCTGTTAAATCTGGCCGATAAATCCTCTCTTTTCTATCCAGTTGTTTCCATGCTATTTGGATTAGACACTAGGTATAGACAGGGAATTGAATTTTACTCTACCATATTTCAACTTAATGTCCATAACCATCATGGAAGATTGGAATCTAAAATTTATAGAAGGTGATATTTGTTAAAATGAATTCAACTTTGAGGTGGGTCATAACAGTGCATCACAGTACACACATTTTTTTTCTGGGAAATAATTAGTTAATATGACTGTCTCAAAAGAAAAACTAGAGTATTTTCACTTACACTTGACAACCCTTTAGTACTTTTTGAATAAAAGTCCATTTTAATCAATCTAATTGAGTTATCTTTACAGGAACTCTATTATTCCTAATTTGCAGAAGAAAATTATGGCATAATCATCTATAAAGCAAGTTGGCTACATGACAGAATTTTATACTTTATGCTCACTGTTTTTTTTAATTCACTTATGAAACCATCTTGGTTAACCAGATGTCAAAATAACTAAAATAAAACATAAATAGAAGTGTGTGCGTGATTTGAGCATGATGGTATCCTCTCATTTCTCCATGTGCTCACTATCTTCCATACCAAGCTATGTCATCACTGCTAGCAAACCTTATCTTTCCACTAGATCAGAGCTGTTTGCTGAGAGATTCAGAACCCCAAAGTCAACCACTTGCTCCCTAGAAACAGTCTTGTGAATGTTCTTCTCTGCTCTTCTTCTTGCTTATACAAACATTTGCAATAATTGGCACATGTATGAAGGGATTTCACTTATGTTTTTCTCTTTTGCTAAAATGAAATTATAATAACTGAATTAAATTATAATTCAATAATTTAAATGGATTCACTTGTTATATGAAACATCCATCATCCATCTATCAGATACATTGAGAAAGCACCATGCAATTTTAAAGGAATATAGGGCTCAGCACTATAGCTCAACAGTAGATCACCTGCCTTGTGTGCTGAGACATGGGATTTGATCCATCATCACAAAATTAAAGCAGTACTCTTATAAAAATGAAAACACACAAATGTTTGTTTTTTGAGTCAATAAATTGGGCCACACATACCAATATTTGGGGCTTATCACAAGGGATCACTCCTTGTGGTGCAGATGTGATGCCAGGGATGGAACTCCTTGTGGCCAGATGTGATGCCAGGGATGGAACATGGGTCAGCTGTGTTAAAGACAAACAACTTAATCCCTAAACCATATCTCTGGCCCCCAATGCATGTTTTTGTTTGTTTCTTTGTTTTTTATTTAGCACATGGGTTAGATACACCTGGGAATAGATCCAGAAAGAAGGTGCATAATTTCCATGCAAAGGGAAATTGGTGGAAAAAGGTGTCCTACCCACAAGGAGCAAAATATATCATTCTGCTAAGTGCTCTATGAGCACTTTGTAACCTTCAGAACATCCACCACAATGTGTGGTTCTTATTAATTTCAGTTGTTCTTTTGAATATAATGAGGAATAGAAGCTAAGTCTAGGTTCTGTACTTATTTATTTATTTATTTTTGTTTTTTGGGTCACACATGGCGATGCACAGGGGTTACTCCTGGCTCTGAACTCAAGAATTACTCCTGGCAGTGCTCAGGGTCCATATGGGATGCTGGGAATTGAACCCTGGTTGGCTGCATACAAGGCAAACACCCTACCCGCTGTACTATTGCTCCAGCCCCTGGGTTCTCTACTTTAATTCCTTTGCTAACTTACCACTTTTATTCTCATAAGTAAGAAAGCACTCAACATAGACTTACTAAATAAATGTATTAACATGTGAAAATGAAAAAGTTTAGGAAAGTATCAAGTATTTTCTTCATAGCATTTGCCATAATCTAAAATTATATTCTCCATGTTTACATGTTTATCTGTTTCCTTTAGAATATTTCATTTCAATGAAATCTCTACACACTCACTATTCTACCAGAAATGCACAAATACTTTTTAACCTAGCAGATTCAAAAATGACAGAACAAATGAATGTATAAATAACATGCTTTAAGAAAAATGAAATGGGCCAGTTCTTTGTTGCATAAAATAAAATATCACTATTATCAGCTCACTTCTTAAAAATTTCCTGCATAGATATATTTTGCTTGCTATTGATTTCCTCCTCCTTGTCTATTTTACATTCCCTATAGCAATTCCTGCTACAAAGGAGGCATCTGTAGCAGGCAGTACATCAGTCTCCTAAAGATGCCATAGATGAATCCAAGAAACCTATGGCAGCAGTACCTAATTATGTGTATTTTTTAATTAATTTTTTTTATTGAATCACCATGTGGAAAGTTACAAAGCTTTAAGGCTTAGGTCTCAGTTACACAATGCTCAAACACCCATCCCTTCACCAGTGCACATATTCCACCACCAAGAACCACAGTAAACCTCCCCCCCACCCCCTAAGTCCCCAGCCCCCCGCCCCACCTGTGTAGCTGATAAATTTCACTTTAATTTCTCTTTACTTTGATTATATTCAATATTTCAACAAAAACCTCACTATTATTATTTGGAGATTTCTCCCTCTCCTCCCCAAAGTCAGACCTGCTGGAAAGGAAGCATTTGATAATTTGTTTTTCATTACTGAGAATGAAGAGATATGAGGTCGTGTGGCCATAATTATGTGTATTTTTACGAGTGGAGAACCTTCCCTGGATGACATCAGAAAAATATGGAGATGCTACGCTGCAGCTGTTACAGACACAGAAGAAAGGATGCCAACAACCATGCCGTGAAGAATCCAGAATGGTAAGGAAAAAATTCTCCCCAAGTGCCTGAGTAATGCTGCTAGATTTACATCTTTGCAGCCTAGCAGTACTCACATTTAGGCTTCTGACCTACTAAACTCAAAGAGAATGAAAGGCTGGTTTGTGGCCTCTTTGGTGGTTCTGGACTGACAGGTCTACACCCAATCTCGGGAAGCTGTGCAGTGCCAGAATCAAGAGCTACCACCTTCCGCTCAGATTTGGGTCATATTATTTTTAGTCCCAACACCTGTAATTTGTCATGGGGTCAAGGGAAACTACTGATTCATTCAATCAGTGTCTGATTAATGTATGGATGTATTCCCTGATATGTATAAAAATGCCCCACGGGAGTTGTAGCCTACACACCAGGGCATCTACTTTCAAAACAAAATTATCTGGGCTTCAATCCTAGCTCTGCTACTTACATTTCTTAACCCATTGAAGCTCTCCCTTTCAGAGAGATTGGCAAGCTACCGAGAGTATCCCACCTGCATGGCAGAGCCTGGCAAGCTCCCCGTGGCATATTCGATGTGTCAAAAACAGTAACAACAAGTCTCACAACGGAGATGTAACCGGTGCCCACTCGAGCAAATCGATGAACAATAGGACGAGAATGCTACAGGCTACAATTAAAGCTTCAAATGCCAAGTAATAATAAAAACAGTTACCATACAGTGTCAAAATACTACAGGTAGGGTCAGAAAAATAGCATAGAGGTTGTCACTAGCCTTGCACATGGCTGACTTGGATTTAATGCCCCAAATGGCATGAATCCTTAGGGAACCATTAGGAGGGCAGAGCCACGAGGAGCCAGCCTTTAAGCACCACAGGGCAGGGCCTTCGAATCAAATACAACAAAAATTCTAGGAAGTGTACTTAGCACAGAGTTTGTTCCCTGTGGTCTCCACTCACTGTAGGGCTGAAGTCAGGGCCAGGTTGAGAGCACAGCAGAACTATGACCTTGAGGCTGAGGGCAGCATCTGCTGAGGTCACCACAGTCCTGCTGCACCCTGGCCATGCACGTGTAGCACTTAGTTCCCCTGATATTTTAAAGCTCCCTTTACGTTTTTTCCCCCTTAGGACATTTTACTTGATTTTCCTATCTTTGAAGTCCTCTGTCTAAAGACATCCACAAACTGTTGTCAAGTGATGAACACGTACTGTCTTGTCCTTGAATTCTAATTTCTTAGTAATTAAAAGGCCTTGATTCCACCCATCAGCATGGAAATACATCAGTGGTCGAATCCTACAGGAACCTAGATACTCTTGTCTAGAATTTCTGACCTATTCTAGTCATTTTACCAAAATGTAGCACTGTAGCACTGTCATTGTCATCCCACTGTTCATCGATTTGCTCGAGCAGGCACCATTAACATCTCCATTGTGAGACTTGTTACTGTTTTTGGCATATCGAATACACCACGGGTAGCTTGCCAGGCTCTGCTGTGAGGGCAGGACACTCTCAGTAGCTTGCCGGGCTCTCCAAGAGGGATGGAGGATTGAACATGGGTTGGCCATGTGCAAGGCAAACGCCTTACTCATTGTGCCATCACTCCAGTCCAGACCCAAAATTAAGCCCACCAGAAAACACAGCCCCTAACCAGCCCAGAATGCACTTAAGTCTTTTTCAGATGGCTTCCTATAAAGAATTACTCACAGATCTATATATCATAATCATATAATGATAATGTAATGATAATTAGATCATCATAAACTTATTTTCAGACAATCTAATAAGGCAATAGCTGTCTTTTTTAATATAGGGGTCATCCCTGCAGTACATGGGGTGGTTTCTGTCTTAATAAACACACAATGTTATGTCTGCTATTGTGTGATCTAGGACATACATGTATTGATTTTCAAGCAAATCCCTCTTATCTAGGACTCCTGGAATCATTGTTTTTTTTTTTTAAATTAAATTTCTTAATTGTATTAGAAATAATGCTTCAGGGCCCAGAGTGATAGAGTCCACTGGGTAGGGTATTTGCCTTGCATGCAGCTGACTTTGATCACCTGCATCCCATTGGTCCCCCAAGCACCATCAGGAGTTGTAAAGTTGTAATACCTGAGTACTGAGCCAGGAGTAAGCCCTGAGTATCACACTGGTGAGTGAGTTTGATTTTCTCCCCCTCCTTCCCCACCCCAGACCACACCCTGCAAAATGCTTCATCATTTTTTTTCTTTATCCCAACTCCTACTTAACTCCATACAGATCATCAATTTCAAAAAGACATTAACAGGGTAGAAATTAAAAGTTTATAGTACTCCACAAAAGAGAAAGCTCTTTATAAATTGGGACAAAGACTAAACAAATTTTTGTTCATTTATTAAATAAAATGTACTGTGTCCTGAGAGTCATATTAATGTATTTGAATGCACAAAATTGCCAAATAAAACTATCAGGATTTTTATTGGGTAACAGAAATATGATGGCAGGTAATGTTCCAGAGGAAAACCATGGACTTTATACCAAACAGACTTGTGTTCTCATAATTCAGACCTCTCAGGGCTATAATACGGAGCTGCAATAATGGTGATATATTAAGGTCATAAATTTTATATACTGGGACCGCGACTGTTTAAAGCATGCAGCTACTGGTTTTCGCGGGCGGTTACCCTAAGCATCCATCCCGCACTGAATGCAAACGCAGCGGAGCAGAGAGTTGTTGAACGAATGACCACAGCTGACTGCAGCCGTGCTGCGTTTCTCACAGCATCTTTCTAGAAAAGTGACACTCAGGCCCAGTCTTCAGCCTGTAGGATCTCCTGGCCATGTGAGTGTGGCCACCATCCAGCAGCCACCAGGCTTCCCAGTCTCTGCTGGGATCCCTGCTATGTGCTTTCTCTGTGGGGTCATCGGTGCTCCCCGGCAGCCTCTGTGAATGCCCGAGTGGCAGCGTGTTTCTTGGTCCATTTAGGCACCTGTGCTATGAAGATGCTCAGAATATCCAGCCTCTTCCTTCTCGGGTGCACTGTTTGTCTCTCTTAGCCCTGCTGTAGGGCCTGGTGTCCTTGCCCTACCTTCTCTGCTTTAGACCTCCCTATTACAAGGTGAAGTGAAGCTGCATTGTGCCAGAAATGAGGAAAAAGGACCATCTACTTTTTGTTTCCCTTCAAAAATCTCTAGAATTTATATTTTGCAGTAACCTATTTCCTTGTGAGTACTTTTTTTTTTAAATTTATTTATTTTTTAATTGAATCACAATTTGCATTCTTTTTTTTTTTTTTTTTTTTTTGCTTTTTGGGTCACACCCAGCGATGCTCAAGGGTTACTCCTGGCTTTGCACTCAGGAATTACTCCTGGCGGTGCTTGGGAGACCATATGGGATGCCGGGGATCGAACCCGGGTCGGCCGCGTGCAAGGCAAACGCCCTACCCGCTGTGCTATCGCTCCGGCCCCACCTTGTGAGTACTTTTAATCTAAGCACGAGCTCACCCAAAATGCTCGTATCTGTGATTCTGCCTTTTGTTCTTTTCTAATGTTTCTAAATTAGAGTTAGTGTTAGAGTTAGAAACATTAGAAAAGAACAAAGAGCAGAATCACAGTTACGTGCATTACCACTGCATTGTTTTGAGAGTCTCCTGCCCCCACACCTGGCTGTCTTCACTGGGGCCCCTCGGAGGGGGGCGGGTTGAGTTTCCCTCCCCACCCTGAGCAGAGCTCCCGAAGCCGAAGACCTCCAGAACCCAGCCACAGCCATGCTCAAGGCCCCTCTCCACACGCTCGGACGAGCTTCACGCATGAAGGAACCAGCAGAGTAAGCCAGGTGTGTGGGACCCGGGGCTGAGATCTCCAAGCCTGCTTGGATCGGGACTGGGCCTCTTCCGCCCAGACCCCCCCATTTTCCAGCAGCTTGGCAGTCACACTCACAAACCGCCCCTGGCACCCTGGCACCAGTCCCATCAATAGCCAAGATCCAGAGACTATAAAACAATGCTCCCAGACCTCTTATAGTCTGAGAACCTGGCAAGGTACCAAGAGCATCCTGCCCAGAAGGCAAAGCCTGGCAAGCTCTCCATGGCATATTCAATATGAAAAATATAGTAACAATGATGGGTCTCATTCCCCTTACCCTAGGAGAGCCTCCAATGCCACACCACTGGGAAGAACGAATAAAGATAGGCTGCTAAAATCTCAGGGCTAGGATGAATGGAGACATTACTGGTGCCCACTCGAGCAAATTGATGCTCAGTGGAATGCAGTGATACAGTGATACAGTGAATGTTTCTAAAACATCTTTTCAGACATTTTCAAACATCTCTAAGTACAGAGATGTTTTCTTTTTTAAATAGGCCAGGAAGATAAACCTTTACATCACATACTGTATTCTCTCTTGCTGTATGAGTTTAAAAAAAAAAGTTCATACTTTTACATCTTGCTTTGGGTATGGAAAACTAGCTTTCAAATTTCAAAATTTCCATTCTCCTTTGACAGAGAGGATTAAATACGAATTTGAGCAGTATCTTCTTTTTTCTGTTTGGAATTGACCCTCTCTCTCTCATTGTCCTTCACTTATATTGGTATAAAAAAGAAATAAAATTTGCATATACTTAAAATATAGATTTGATGTTTTCTTATACACATTGCGAATTTATCATCATAATCACATTAATTAGTGTATCCATTATCTTACGAGATCAAATTTGTGTGTGTTGAAAACACATAATACCCTATTAGAGCATTTCAAGTATATATTTCAATTTCTACTATAGTTACATAATAAATTAGATCTGTGACATTACAAAGTCATAGAGAAGAGACATAGATGCACACTCCCTCTTTTAAAAGGAAAAATATCCTGTCATTGAAAATAGCATACACTAATCAGGAAGACACTTTGTGAGTCAGACACAGAAAGACAAATACTATAGGATAGTATTTGTATTAATCTATATAGATATGAGATTAAAAACAAAAACTCATAGAAGCAGGGATCAGCATGGTATTTGTCAGGGGAATGTGAGATGCTGGTCCTTCTCTTATGGTCTGCATTTTACTTGAGGCATCAGACAACTTGAAAATTTCTATAATCAAGTTATCTAGTATGGGATTAAGGAACTGAAAGATTTTTGTGTTGTTTTGTTTTGTTTTAGGGCCACACCTAGTGGCACTCTCAAATCACTTCTGGTGGGGGCTTTGAGGGTCCTTTAGGATGCCAGGGATCTATACCAGGTTGTCTGAGTGCAAGTACTATTAGTCCAAGCCCCTGGAATATTTTCTTAATTCAATTTAAATTTCAAAGTTAGCACTTGATTTGATTACTAGAAAACTTCTAACTATGTATGGAACAAATTGTATTTGTGCATTTACACTTTACACTACAATTTTACAAAACAGAAGTACAATTATTCCAGATGAAAAAATCAATATCTGAATTAAAATGTGTTGTAAGTGCCAAATACACATTGCATTTGAAAACTTAAAAAATAATGCAAAGTATCATATTAATAATTTATGTAGATATGTCAAAATGGTAGTATATTGGGTATACTTGGTTAAAACATATCTTTAAGGTTAAGATAATTTTATTATTTTTAAAGTATGATACTAAAAATTAAAAAACATACATGTGGTTTATTTTATATTTATATTAGAAAGTTCACTTGTTTTTATATTTTACACTTTGTTTTTTTACAACAACAAGGTTGATATAGCCAAGAGCAATATGATTTATGGGAAATAAAAATATATAATTGAACATTCAAAAATATTGCATCCATTCCACTGAGTATTGTTATATTACTGTTTTCCTATAATGTTCAAAAATGTTATATCCATTCCACCATGTATTGCTATATTATCGTTTTCCTAAGTCTGAGTTGGATCACTGTCACTGTCACTGTCATCCCATTGCTCATCGATTTGCTCAAGTGGGCACCAGTAACGTCTCCATGTGAGACTTGTTACTGTTTTCGGCATATCAAATACACCATGGGTAGCTTGCCAGGCTCTGCTATGTGAGCGGGGTACTCTCGATAGCTTGCCAGTCTCTCTGAGAGGGGTGGAGGAATCAAACCTGCATCGGCCGCATGCAAGGCGAACACCCTACCCACTGCGCTATCACTCCAGCTCTCTGAGTTGGATACTAAATTAAAAACCATTTCTAGAATATCTATGCTGCAACACATGTATCATTTTATCTACATATCTCTTGTATCAACACACTCCAGTATCAAATAATGCATAATAAAATAAATGATATCTGCAATTTTCAGGGATAAATTATAACATTCTACTTTTCAGGTTCTGATTACTTGAATAGCTACATTTTATACTTTGCTTCCTCAATGTTAATAAATTGTCTTTATTTTATTGACTCCATTAGATACTTAAGAAATCTACATATTTAATCAGAATGAAGCAGTCGATTGATTATTTAATCAGCTCAATTTTAGTTTAGTGATCTGAGTTAAAATGTCAACCTATCAGAAATTAGTTATGTGACCACAGACAAATTATTTCTCTGAGTCTCAGTTTTATCACTTATAAGCTGAAAATGATTAGAGCTGGTAAAACTTAACACAGGAAACACAAAACGAGCATGTTTTATTCTCATCACAGGGCACCATAAAAAATTTTGTTGGTTTTGTGGCTGAAATAAAACTAAAGAATTAAAATGAAAAAAATGATATATTGGAAATAAGTCCTTATAAGTATATTGGACTTGAAAAATCAAGGGTGACCATCCATTTTCTTTAAAATGTACTTAATTGATCCCTATCAAAACTTACATAATCACACACATAATTCGTCATGCAGTTAAAACAGGAGGAGGGCAACCCCATGGAATTACAGACTTGATGTCCGTAACAACAGCCTCAGTGTGGGGGACCTGCTGGTGTGTGCAGTTAGGATCAGTACGTGCTCAGTGATTCAGCGGTTCCCCGCACAATGACCAATTGATGCTTCAGCTTGAATAACAGCCCCTTCATTGCTGACACATGTATTATAGCCCTGAGTGCAGCCAGAGCTGATGTTGCACTTTTCTCCAATATGGCTTCCCCCAACTCCAATAAATCTATTGCGCATGGCGCACCTTTTCACCAGCTAGAAGAACAAATTCACTTTTATTTCTTATTTTCTGCAATCCATAAATTCGAAAAGCATACATAGTTACCGCTTAACATTTCTCATGCATCTCATAGAGAAGATAGAAAGTAAGATAATATCTAGATAAAGGCTGTGACAGAGATGTGGGAGATGGCTCAGGTGATAGGGCATTTGTGTTTGTTTTTGAGCTACACCCAGCAGTGCTTAGAATTAAGTTCTGGATCTGTGCCTGGGAATCACTCCTGGCAGGTGCTCAGGAAACATATGTGGTTCCAAGGATTAAACCCAAGTTAGCTACGTTCAAGGCAAGCATTTGAGCCATTCTGCCATATCTCTGATCCGGAGCACATTTTTTTAATAATATTTTTTTATAATTTATTGATTTTTTAATTAGTGAGTCACAGTGAGGGTACAGTTACAGATTCACACATTTTCGTGCTTGTTTTACCCTGATGCAATGTTCGAGAGCCCATCCCTTCACCAGTGTCCATTCTCCACCACTTATGAACCCAGTATCCCTCCCACCCCCCTATCCCATCCCCCCACCCACTCTGCCTCTGCAGCAGAGCATTCCAATTTGTTCTCTCTCTCTCTCCTTTTGGGTGTTGTGGTTTGCAATAGGGGTATTCAGTGGCCATAATGTACAGTCTCTAGTCTACTTTCAGCGTGCATCTGTGCATCTCAATCCCTGCTCGGGATTTCCAATCACATTTTACTTGGTGTTCCCCTCTCTATCTGGGATGACTTTCCCCCAGCCTGTGAGGCTAGCTTCCAAGCCATGGAGCCAACCTCCTGGTATTATAAACTACTATTCTTGGGTATTAGTCTCCTACTCTGCCATTTTATATTCCACAGATGAGTGCAATCTTTCTATGTCTGTCTCTCTCTTTCTGGCTCATTTCACTTAGCATGATACTTTCCATGTTGATCCACTTATATGCAAAGTTCATGACTTCATTTTTTCTAACAGCTGCATAGTACATTTTAAAGAGAGGTTGCTGTCTTACTTCTGATTGCAATATGAGGGTGGAAAGCTTTGATTCCCATGAGGTTAAGAACTCTGTCACCTGAAGAAAGTTTTGGGGCCCCGGGGATAGATGCCAAGAAATAGAACTGCCATGTCCTAGGGTTTTTTTTTTTTTGAGACATGTCCATACTGTTTTCAAAATGGGCTGGACCAATCCATATTCCCACCAGCAGTTTATAAGTGTTCCTTTTTTCCACAAATCCCCACCAAGATTATTTTTTTCCATCTTCACAATCTGTGCCAGTCTATCTGGTGTGAGATGATATCTCATTGTTGCTTTGATTTGCATTTCCTAGATGATAACTGTATAGCATTTTTTCATATACCTTTTGATCATCTATTCCTTTCCTTTGAGGAAGTTTTTGTTCATCTCTTCCCCAAAAGCCAAAAACTGTATTCAGAAAAGATCTGCGTTGCTATGTTCACTGCAGTACTATTAGCAGTAGCCTGCTCAAGCAAATCTGGAAACAATGCAAGAGTCCAAGTACAGATGACTGGATAAAAAAAAAAAAACAACGTTTTTTTAATTAAACAAGTTTCATTGGATAACTGTGAGATACAGTTACAGACTCACATGAATAAACTTACATTTTATTCAAACAATGCTCGAGCACCCACCCCTCCACCAGTGCGCATTTTCCATCACCACTGTTCCCAGTGTCCCACCTGAGACCCCTACCCTACCCTACTCCTTGCCTCTGTGTCAGGTACAGTCCTTCTTGCTCTTTCTCTAATTTTAGGCATTGTGATTTGTGATAGGGATATTAAGAAGTCATTGCATTTGGTCCTTGCTCTACTTTTAGCACACATCTCCCAACCTGGAACTCTGGTGCATATACACAATAGAATACTACTTGACTCTCTCTCTCTATATATATAGATAGATATAGATATAGATATAGATATATAGGGCTGGAGCAATAGCACAGTGGTAGGGCATTTGCCTTGCATGCAGCCGGCCCAGGTTCAATTCCTCTGCCCCTCTCAGAGAGCTCGTGAGATATCATCTCACACCAGATATGCAAAGCTACCGAGAGTATCTCACCTGAACGGCAGAGCCTGGCAAGCTACCCGTGGTGTATTGGATATGCCAAAAACAGTAACAAAAAAAGCTCACAATTGAGATGTTACTGATGCTGCTCAAGCAAATCAATGAGCAACGGGATGACAGTGACAGTGATATGTATATATAATATATATATATATACATATATATAGTCAAGATCATCTAGGTAGCAACAAATTATATATAAATAAGAAGTCATGCAATTTGTTGCTACCTGGATGATCTGAAAAGTATCAAGCTGAGTGAAGTTTGTCAGAAGGAGAGAGACAGATAACAGAATGATCTTGCTCATATGAGGAATAATAAGTAAGATAGTAAAGAAAAAACAAGTACTCAAAGACAACAGAAACTGAAAATTGGTCTTTAGCAGAAGCATACCACTGTAGGAGATGTGGGGAAGAGAGGAGGGGTGAGGGAACACTCACAATGGTGGGGAAGACTTATGCTCTGTGCAGGATTTAGTGTTGAAAGGATTTTTTCCATGAAACCTTGCCATTAGGAATATTGTAAATCACAGTGCCTAAACTAAACGAACTCTATTTTCCCTAAAATTTGAAATGCACTTGTATTGTATAAAAGAACAATATAAAATTAAAGTTATATAAAAATGTGCTGTTACAACACCTAATCAGAGAGAGAGAACAAAAGGGAATACCCTGCCATAGAGGCAGTGTGGGGTGGGGGGAGACGGGACTGGGGAGGGTGGGAGGGATGCTGGGTTTACTGGTGGTAGAGTATGGGCACTGGTGAAGGGATGGGTTCTCGAACTTTGTATGGGGGAAACATGAGCACAAAAATGTATAAATCTGTAACTGTACCCTCACAGTGATTCACTAATTAAAAATAAATAAATTATAAAAAAAAGTTTGGAGATGCATAGAATCTCCCAGCTATACTGCAAATGAAAATCATATGATAAGGAATCATGAACATCACAGACTAAAAATTCAAAATGGTTAAAAAAAAGTGCTGTTAGATGAATTTAATTTTTTTAAGAATCAAAACATGAAAAAAAAGTACCTACATAACTACTAAAATATCCAAATAATTTAAACATAATATTAGGAAAAAGAAATAAGTGGTCAAATATATGATTAATCCTTGAAGCTGATTTATAATGAAATATTAGAATTCACAATATTTCTCAGACATTCCTTAATAAGGAAAGAAACTATTATTAATAAATATGTGATTATTCACATGATGTACATTCTCTATAATAAACCTATGAAACAAGTGGGATCAGGAAGAATATTAAGAAATGAGTTTCTTTTCACAAATATTATTTTTAATTACATAGATATTATTTTAAAATATATATTAAATATTATATAACACCTTCCACAGAATGCTAGCTTCCCCCGACCATTATCACATTCACTGTACTTTTAAAAGGATGATTGCAAAAAAATAAAAATAAAAAAAATAATAAATAAAAGGATGATTGCAAAAAAAGAAAGAAAAAAAATGTCTCATGTTATGCATTACACAGTTTCAGTCATTGTGGGTATATCTAGATAAACAGAAGACAGATCATGGTGTGTACTGACAACCAATAGGAAAATATCAAAGTCACACTAATTTTAATAAATAGGAATACTGGCCACAGCACCAATTTTGAGGACTCAAAACTCTCAAATATGCTGAGTATGTTTATAGGAGAACACTTTCCTCACTCCTTGCCCACATCTGTGGCCAAGGGGCTATGGGGAAGCTGCTGCTTGTCACCCAGAGGTCACAGGACTCACCATCCTTCTAGCCTCCGACTGTGAGACTCCCCTCTCCTACTCCGTCAACTGTCCTTCAACTAAAAGCTGTCTAGATTTTTGTTCTCATTGTGTCTAAGGGATTTTCTCTCTGCTTCTCAAGAAGGAATGTGGAGAGGATAAACTCCTGGTGAATCACCTTTCGGTTCCCATGTCCACATGTCACCCCCATTCTAGGCCCGGAGCACACAGGTGGCCAGAGTTCTCATCCTTCTTTCTTTGCTCCTGTCCTGTACCTCAAATCACATCCTTTGCCTCCATCTCAGCCGAAAGGAGGGAAAGAAACTGCTGGGTGTCAAGCGGTCATTTTATTCTCACTTTGCTGTCAAGTAAAAAGTCATTATTATGTTCATGATAAAGACTATTAAGAGACATAATTTTTTCAATACCTGTACTTGCTGGGTCCCAGGAATCTCACTCTTAAGAACTAGTAGATCATCGTAAAAGCAAGGACCACTGAATGCTCACTATGCATCCACAACTATACCAAGTGCTCTATATATGGGCTGGAGCAATTAGCACAGTAGGTAGGACGTTTGGCTTGTACGTGGCCAACCCGGGTTCAATTCCTCCATCCCTCTCAGAGAGCCCGACAAGCTACCAAGAGTATTTTGCTCGCACTGCAGAGCCTGGCAAGCTCCCCATGGCGTATTCAATATGCCAAAAGCAGTAACAACTAGTCTCACAATGGAAACGTTATTGGTGCCTGCTCGAGCAAATCTATGAGCAATGGGATGACAGTGATATAAATGTTACTCACAAAATCTAAACACTTCCATGACATTGCAACATACTTTAATTAGAAGCAACTAAGACATAGAAAGTCTAAATAACTTGCCTTTCTTGGACTCATGGTTAAATGTGAAGAAACTAGGCTCCAAATTCAAGCACCGTAAGGATAAGACTCATGCCTTTAAGGCAGGGATGCCATAAACAGTGAAGTAGTCTCAGTTTTGATCTTATGGAGAACTTGGCTTAAGGAGTTAAAGTTAAGAACTTGAGGAGTTCTCACTTCGTAGAAGTGAGAGCATGAAGGAAACAGAAATGAGAAGAACTGAAAACAACCTAGTTAGGAAGCTTGAAGGTTCCAGCAGTGTGGGTTGGGGTGAGGAGACATAAGCAGAAAAGGGAGAGACAGGAAGGAAGTTAGGCTGTGGAGACTGGGCTCTGATAGTGTCTGTTTTCATTATTGTTCATTTTTGGTTTTCATATTAAAGATTTCAAAATTGATAATAAAGGACTGAAAAAATATAAGCTGCTTTGAAGACCAGAACCAGATGTCATAATGACATTAAAGGACCAAGACGAGGGGCTGAGAACATAGCCCAAATAGCACTCTAAGTTCTTGATTATTTCAACAATTGAAGATGGAAGACTGAGATGGATAGAGATGGGTTCTATCCATTTTTGAAAGCTTAGAAAGCTTTAAAGACATACTTACTATTCAAATAGCAAAAATGTATTGGTTGAGTTGGTAAGGACTTTCATTATAAAGGGGTATCCAGGCTTACGAGTGCCTTCTGATCCATGGGAGTGAAATAACAAAGGCACCAGGCAGATGTGGCATAGGGCATATTCCCACAAGAGTGAGTGGATCAAGTTAATGTGTAAGACTTATATTAGAAAACTAGCTCGATCATGAAAACCTTGTGAAGATATTTGGTACTTGTTTTGTTTTTTGTGTGTTTGGGGGACCACACCAATTGTGCTCAAGGCTTACTCATGATGCTTTTTGTTCAGGGATCTCTCCTGAACTTGGGGAACCATATCAGGTCCTGGGTATCAAACTCAGGCTGATTAGATGCAGGACAAGTTATCTATTCATTGTTTTATTGTTCGGGCACCAGGAATTTGGTAGTTAACCTGAGAGAGTGAAACACGGTATCATAGGTACTTGAGGTACTAGCAGATATTGAAAAGTTATAATGAGTTATCAATATATTTCCTTATCATATCCAGGCAATCAATGATGAAAACTGAATTGAATTTGTAGAAGTGGGAGTGAAGAATATTTTCATTCTAAAGTAGCATTTATAACTTTTCAACACCTTTAATTTTCCTTCAACTCATATTTATAAGTAACTCAAATGGAACTATAACATCATACACATTAAGGAAACAAAAGTACCCCCCCAAAAACTTTATGGAATAAGAAAAATCAACTGAAAATGAAACAAAGACCCTGGGATTCTCTGTTCAAAACAGTTCATGGCTGGAGGGATAGTACAAGAGCTATGGAGCTTGCCTCCGAAGCAGCTGACTCCTGTTTGAACCCCAGCGTTTCTTATGGTCCTCAAGCAACATCAAGAGTGATTCTTAGCACAGAGTAAGTGGGGAGTCTCTCAGCACTTCCAGGTGCAGTTCACAATCTCCCTTTCCCCCTGACCTCCCATCAAATGGCCCAGTTGACTTAGTAAGTATACTATTTAAGTTCATCTTAATAGCAAAGACTGTATGAGCACACGGAGGCATTAAGAACACTTAGATGCAAAAAATAGACCTGACTTATATGTGGTGGCTTCCTTCAGAGCTCCTTACTTGGACAGTGCACTGTGATTTCTGGCTGAGTTTTCTAAGAGGCCCAAAATTCTAGAACATCATGTGATGCCACAGCCATTTGAGCACCAAAGGGATATGCTACTTATCAAATCCTACTCAGAGGAATTATATTAACCGCTCAGAATAGAGAGCCCTGAGTCAGGACCTGGAATTCTGCACTGTCAGCATCCCAGGGTGTTCATCTAATTTACCAGCAGTGACAATAGGAGGACATCAACTTGGGAGCTTTTCTGGAACCTGATTCTGGCTTCAGCATATACCAGTTGTTAAGCTGGGGAAGTCATTAAATTTCACTGAGCCTCCATTTTTCTCCTTACTTTGGGCATCATGATACCGCCTCTGACATACTACTATGGGTCCTGAACAAGTTGATCTATTGCAAGTACTAGGAGAATTGGCAGGCACATTAAGAGTGTTTACTTATTTTCAAGTTGTTTTCAATAATACATACACAATGCAAGTTTGCCCCACAGCTAACATAGTCACTGGTAAAAAATAAAAGTTCTTTCCTAGAGCTAGACAAGGACATTATCTCTCATATTTAGTTAAACATGGTTTTGGAAGTCCAAGTTAGAGTAATTAGGCAAGAAAAAAGATGCAAAGGGAACCTAAACTGGAAAGAAAAAATAAAACCAGCATTATTTGCAGATGGTATGATAAAAACCCAAATATACAAATATGAGTTGAAAGATATGAATATTAAGAAAACTATCCCATTTATAATTGTACCCCCAAAATACTTGGGAGTGACTCTAATAAAGAAGATAAAAGCACTATAAATGAAAGAATATGAGAAATTACTAAAAAAAATAGAGCACTGTCATCCCATTGTTCATTGATTTGCTTGAATAGGTACTAGTAACGTCTCCATGGTGATACTTGTTACTGTTTTTGGCATATTGAATACGCCACGGGTAGCTTGCCAGGCTCTGCCATGCAGGCGGGATACTCTCAGTAGCTTGCCGGGCTCTCTGAGAGGGATAAAGGAATCGAACTACATCAGCCGCATGCAAAGCATGGAAACAACCCAAGTGCCCTAGAACAGATGATTGGTTAAAGAAACTTTGGTACATCTACACAATGGAATACTTTGCAGCTATTAGGAGAGATGAAGTCATGAAATTTGCTTACTGAATAACATCACATGAGTCTGACACCCAAGGACCGTAGATACAAGGGCCAGGAGGATTGCCCCATAGCTGGAAACCTGCTTCACGGGTGGAGGGGAGAAGACAGATAGAATAGAGAAGGGATCACTAAGAAAATGATGGCTGGAGGAATCAGTCGGGATGGGAGATGTGTGCCGAAAGTAGATAATGAACCAAACATGATAACCTCTTAGTGTCTGTGTTGTAAGCCATAATGCCCCAAAACAGAGAGAGAATATGGGGAATATTTTCTGCCATGGAGGCAGGGGAAGGTTGGGAAAGGGGGGGGAGGTTATACAGGGATATTGGTGGTGGGGAATGTGCACTGGTGGAGGGATGGGTGTTTGATCATTGTGAGACTGTAACCCAAACATGAAAGCTTGTAACTACCTCACAGTGATTCAATAAAATTAAGAAAAAAATGAACAACTAACTGCCAGGCAGTGCAAACAATGGTGGCTACTAGAGGAAAAAGAAGAGTTCAGTGAAAAAGAGCTGAGAGTCTTCTGGGGTGGGATGGTACTGAAACTTTAAGCAATTCCCCTAAAATTCCACAGTAATGTAAACCAATGAAAAAAGAAAACTAAAAGCACCAGTATATTTGAGAGGGGGAAAACATGATAACATAATTGTTACATTACAAAAAGGGCATCTTATTTTATTTAAATTCTTCTACTCTGTGATTACTTATCGCTTTTAGGATTATCTTAATGAATAATAATAGAAGTATAGATTTTTACTGGACAATTTTCATCCTTATCCATGAAATATTATACCCAATGTTATGTCTTTGAAATTAAAACATCCCGTCTATTTTAAAACTGAAAAACGAACCCATAAAATGTTATTACTATTGCCAAATAATACTGAGAACAACATTTTATATATTTTTGGTAAAATTACATAAAAGATGAGTAGATTAATACAAATTAAAGGATTAGACATGCTTTAAAATGGGGATCAATGTGAATCTCGGTCACAAAGATAAAGAACTTTTTTCTTTTCACTATAGGATTTGGAATACCTTCCATGGGAGTGAGACATTCCCCACAGTATGTGTCTTATGTTGAAGTGAATATACTATCCCATCATCTAAGCCTCGATAAAAAAGTTGGGTATAGCCTCTGCAAAGTCGTGGTAGACAGGCTGCTGGAACATGAACCACACTCAGATGTGCCTGCAAGTGATAGAAAGAAGCATCCTTTTATTTGCAGTGCAATAGTAACCTTGCTGGCAGAGATGTGATGGTGGCTGCAATGGTTTTGATGTCCAAGTCAAAGTTTGTGTGGTCTGATTCCAGCTGCACAAGTATAACAGTTCCTGTTCTTTTCTTGAATCTAGACTTTCATCCTATCTTTTCACCTAAATATTCCAGGCCTTTTTCCCTATTATTTGCCATAGAGAACCATAACTGACTCCAAAAAAGATGAGTAGAATTTTGCCCAAGATAATAATTGACGTAACGAGACCTGAAGATATTGGATGCAGAAAGAAGAGCAGAAATTAAAGCCCAGAAATAGACAAAATATCGTGTCTAATAATTGGCAATGGCCTATGTGACTCGAGTTCCCATAAACTGAGACTTTTTATGAGAGATGGCATTCCAAAATAAGGAAAATCTCCTAATTAGCTCAGTCTGCCAAAGTGC
Organism: Sorex araneus; assembly: GCF_027595985.1. Classification (NCBI taxonomy): domain Eukaryota; kingdom Metazoa; phylum Chordata; class Mammalia; order Eulipotyphla; family Soricidae; genus Sorex; species Sorex araneus. The sequence goes on along the minus strand of NC_073309.1, from coordinate 66,117,449 downwards.
TAGCCTGGGAGACTTCACTAACAGACAGTCATTGTCTCATAGTTCTGGAGAAGGAAGCTCTAAGATCAGAAGACTGCGGGACTGGACTCTGATGAAAACTCTCCTGGCAAATGGCTGGTTTTCACTGTGTCTTTGCAGGACAGAAACTGAGCAAGTCATCTAAGTTCTCTTCTTATTAGGACACTAGTTCCATTTTGAAGTCCTCACTCACATGTCTTTATCTAATTCTAACTACCTCAACTCCAAAATACCATCAATTGGAGAATAGAGCTTCTACATATGAATTCTGACAGGGCATAATTCAGTCCGTACAGAATAACGCTCGAGCCTCGCCCAAGAGCATCACATGGTGGTGGAGAATGTGCACTGGTGGAGAGATGGGTGTTTGATCATTGTGTATTTGCAACCCAAACATGAAAGCTTGTTACTATCTCACGGTGGTTCAATAATTTTTTTTTAAAGAGCATCACATAGGTTTCATTTAGGATAAAACCCTTGAAAAGCTGGCAAGGAAAGGCAAAGGAATGTTTCTGTGCAGAGGCTTGCTTAAAACTCAGGTTTTAGGGTTTTACTCCAGTGACAGTACAATGGATTCGAGGGGGAAAGAACTTTCTTAGGAAGCTTTTTGAGAGGTCCTTGTAAGAATCAAGGTGAATGCTTCAAATGAGGGGAATTCAGAGTAGAAGCATGGGAGGTGGGTGGGAAAGAAGAGTCTGGATTTAAGAAGACACTCAAAGTGGAACCGACATAATTAATCAGACATCTGGATACGGGGGTGTGGAAGCGGGAGGAGCCCAGGCTGACTCAGAGATTTCAGGCTTGGGTAACTGGGAGGGCTGAGATGCCAATAACCAAATCAGAAGATACAAAAGCAAGAACTGGTTTAGAGCAGCAGCAATATGGTGATTTTGGTACTTGAGATCCCGGGTTTAAGGAGATAATGGATCACCACACAGACATGTTCAAGTTAGCAATAAAACTAGAGCTTAGGAGAGAGATTGAGGCCAAGAAAGGAGAGCTGAGGGGTCACTCCAAAGATATGAAGGTGATCATGGATAAGGTCACCTTAGGGAGGAATAACAGGAAGAAGGAAAAAGAGCTCAAGAACAGAAATGTGAGACACTGTGGATAGTTTTCTGATATTGAAGTAAAGCACTCAATAACAAGAAAGAACATTTAGGTGAGAATTCTCAAAGTCCACACAAGAGAAAAGTTCACATTGAAGGGGGTGATGAAGATTCGTATCAGATGAGATGACCACTGTTGTGGAGAGAGCCACAAGAAACAGGCTTCGAAGAGACGTGTGATTGCTGGTGGGTGAAGTCAGATGAATTGTTTCAGGTGAGCGTGTGCTGGAGAGAAAAGGCATGCAAAACTCACACTGTGACTACTTTACAAGGGGACAGAATCTGAATCAATCTCCCCAGAAGTTGTTTTGATCCACAGGATAGTGGATCAAATAAATTTAAAGTTTTTACATGATATTCATTTTATGCACTTGATTTTGATAGTGAAAAATTTTGCCTGTCCAAGGATATCATACTTTTCTATACTAGATAAAGTATTATCACTTATCTCTTTGTATAAAAAGGTGGATAGTAATATGTTTGGCAAAGGAAAGAAAGCAATAACTATACTCTAATGTGCTTGGCACAGAAAGCAGTTAGCAATAATAGCTATTATTTTTATACCCTAAATTTTTATCTTTTTACAGATGGATTTCTCCTTGTTATTTGAAGTATTTTGCTCCCCCTCCAAAATTTTATTCAATGGCATAAACAAAACCATGGCTCAATGCCAACTGAGCATGTTTATAAAAGAAGGAAAACTTTTTTTTAAATACAGTGGAAGAGATAGAAGCCAAGAAATATCCTTGATTTGAACTATCTCCTAAATTCATGAGGAGTTTGATGACTGAAATTACAGTGCTACAATTTTTTTCTACTTATATCACACATTGACACCTTGCTAGGCTTTAGCTAATTAGATATCTGAGTTAAAACTGTTATAATTTTCTCTTACATGCAGGATATCGCTCCAGCCCAAGTTTATTATAAACTTAAGAAATATTCTGGTAATGACAATATAGTCAATAACCATATAAACCAGTAGAATAATTAACTCTACTGGAGCGATAACACAGCAGGTAGGCTATTTGCCTTGCACACTGCTGACCTTGGTTTGATTCCTCCATCCCTCTAGGAGAGCCCGGCAAGCTACCAAGAGTGTCCTGCCCACATGGCAGAGCCTGGCAAGCTATCCGTGGCATATTCAATATGCCAAGAACAGTAACAACAAGTCTCACAATGGAGACATTACTGGTGCCTGCTTGAGCAAATCAATGAGCAATGGTATGACAGTGATACAGTGATGCAGGATATATGTTCTGGGGTGAAAAATAGATGTTCAAAACCAAAGACAGTAGCTATATCAATACACAGTCTGTTTTTTCTCTATATTCTTGCTATTATAAAATCTAGTTTATAAATTAGGCACAGTAAAAGAACAATAATAAATAACATCAAAACAAAGCAGTTACAACAATTACTGCAATGTATGTTATATTTGTGTTTTTTCCTTTCCCTTGCTCAAAGTGGTAGAATTGCTTGGTTTCCTTCAAAGATCAAATCATTCTGTTGTAAGGAAAGAAACAAAAGTTTCTAACTGTGAGACTCGCCAAGATTGTCTGGGACTATCAGACTGACATCTCAATCAATCTACATCTACATCATTCTCAGAATCTCCCTATCCAGTTTTGCTTCTTCCCCTTTTTAAAGTGTTATCCTCTAAACCCACCAATGAATCCCCTGCATTCGTAAATACATCTCAGATTCCTGGAGGATGCTAATGGAAAGAGGGTGTAACAGTGGATAAGAAAGCAAGGATGCGTTGTGGTTTAGGGACACAGTCTGGTTGAAAATGAAGACTGCTTACGATATGGCATGCAAGGCCCAGGAAAAACCCAATTGCTAAAATTTACCAATAGCACAGCAAGTAGGGCGTTTGCCTTGCACACATCCAACCTGGGTTCGATTCCTCCGTTCCTCTCAGAGAGCCCAGCAAGCTACTGAGAGTATCCCACCCTCACGGCAGAGCCTGGCAAGCTACCCATGGTGTATTCTATATGCGGAAAAAAAGTAACAAGTCTCACAATGGAGACATTACTGGTGCCTGCTTGAGCAAATTGATGAACAATGGGAAGACAGTGCTAGAGACAGTGCTTACCAATATTGACAGGTGAATGTTCTAGCGGAGAGGGCAACTAACTCATCCTATTCTACCAAAATACAACACTAGCTAACTCATCCTGGTTTAGCTAACTCACCCTGGTCTACACTAGCAGTGACAGGCAAGAACTCTAGTGGGGAAGGATAATGAGCTCATCCCGGTCTACACAAAAATTCCCCAGCTTTATCACTGAAAGTTTGAATTATGACATTCAGTAGAGGCATATTCTAACTAAACCAATGATACAGGCAGTTGGTAGTCCAGGGAAACTGCTCGATGGCAAAAAAAGAAACTGGAAGACTTATGTTGTATTAATGTTGTAAAGAGGAAAGCTTGGTGTAGTTTTATAAACATGTTTATATCATTGATTATTATAAGAAATTGAAGTCTGTTATTAACGTTTGGCAATCAGAAGCCTGGTGGGGAGTGTGTGTGTGTGTGTGTGTGTGTGTGTGTCTATGTGTCTGTGTGTCCATTATCATCAGAATACTATAGAAAACTCCAGTGACAATCAAGGAGACCTGACAAGCAGAGGAGTTTAAAGATGATTTATAGAATACAGATGCCCCCAGGGCAAAATCAATTCAATGAAAAAGTCAATAAGCACTGTAGCACTGTTGTCCTATTGTTCATCGATTTGCTCAAGCAGGCACCAGTAACATCTCCCTTGTGAGACTTGTTGTTACTGTTTTTGGCATATCGAATATATGACTGGTAGCTTGCCAGGCTCTGCTGTGTGGACGGGATAGTCTCGGTAGCTTGCTGGGCTCTCCAAGAGGGATGGAGGAATGGAACCTGGGTCGGCTGCCTGCAAGGCAAACATGCTAGCTGCTGTGCTAGCGCTCCCGATCCAAATTTTACTATGAGACATAAATAACAGGTATAAAGGATCCAGTAGTGGGTAGAAGTCAGGTGGGTCAAGGACTGACACATGGAAGTCACAAGGGCAACTCTTATTATGAGAAGCAAAACCTATGAGTAAGCAGAAGAAATATGACTGCAAAAATGACATTGAGGAAGAATGAAAGAAGGAATACATAACACTAGTTGCTGACTTTCTAGTTCCTAATTCCTGTTCAAGTAAGGTTAAGTTATGTTTTTTTCTGTAATAGATGTCTGTAACAGCCTACTCTATCATTGTCATCCACTCCTTTTTAATTTTAACATTGGTTAAATTTAATTTGTTACTTTTTTTTATTTGTAAGTTAAATTTGTCAAAAATATCAAGTCAACAACCCATTAAGTCCAGACTTTTGTGTATTTACCAAAACTGAATGAAATTCACTAACTGAAAGGCAGCTATTTACCAGAGAGAAGGAACCAGACGCTGCAATACTATGGGAGTGATTTTCCCAGTTCGTCTTCAATGGGACTGAATTACTCAGGAATCTACACATTGGGAGAGGCAGTGGTGGGGTGGAGGAGACTGTCCTGCTATTTGGAGGACTACAGGACAAAAAAATCTAACTGATCATTAATACATGAAGACTTGAATCAGCATAATTTTGGCCCCTGCAACAGCATAGAAATACAGAGATTACCTAATAAAAATAAATTAAATAATAAATTAAATAAATAAATTAAATAATACAACAATACATTACCTTAGCTAATAAACTTTGCATCCAGGTCAAAGTTTAGCTCAGTGTGGATCTACCAGATTTTTTAACACATCTAGCCATGTCCACCTTGGAAAGTGGAACACTGGGAAGAATCTACTGGAAGCTTATGAAACTGTGTCTTTCCCCTACAACATCAAGATGGTAGTAAATAAAACACAACATTACAGAAGCAGAAGGAATATAGAAATAATTTAATACCATTCCTCAGAAACTCAAGAGTGCAGGGGTGATGGTTCTTTATCATATTTCTATTTAATTCCCTAGTCTCAAGAGATTCTGGAAAACAAATATAAATTATTTAATATCAACCAAGTTGCAGAAGCCATTGATTTGCTATTTGGATTATTTCAATTTAAGAAAGAGAATGAGTAATAATAGATATGTACCTGGAACTAGTCAACTCCTTACATCACAGAAAGCCAGTGCTAAGTAATTCTTGTGCCTTCTGTCATACCAGAGTCTGAACACATGTGCACAGTTTGGTTATCTCCCAAAAATAATTACACTGTATTTTATAATAAAGACATCATGCTTATCAGGCAAAGTAAGCAAAAGGTGGCTAGCACATTGGACACTTGGTAATAGACGGGCATTGCAGATCTTGGCAGATAAATATCTAATTAGGGGATCTGGATCATTAATAAAGTGTTTTGTAATTCATAATGGACATCCCTTCATAGAGAAAAGGTACATTACTGCACTTTTTACTTGGATCACAAAGTAGAATGAATCTTGGGGGATAAATGCTGTTATTATTACTGTTCTGGCCCCTTTAGCAAGTAGCAAGAAAAGTTGAAGCTCTGAGTGGGGCTTGGGACAGGAAAGGGTCCTATCACTGGTGCCGAATATGGGTTCAGCTGTCCTGTAACTTAGGTCTTACCATCCAGAAAATTAGAGAGTAATATTTAGTGTTGGAAAAAATGTATGGCCTTAGTATTTATGGGTAAACTTGTAGAAAAACCACAATGTTGACTCCTGGAATTCAAGAGCAAAGTCATATCTTCTACAGTAGAGAATGAGTTGTCTTCTGAAAAACAGACTTGAATATGTTATTGAACGTCGCAGAGAACAACTGACCCAGAGATATCACATGGCCACACATTCAGAGATGACTAAGATAATGTTGGTTCTTCAGGACCCTTTCAACATGGTATTGCTGGCTAGCGAGTCCTAATTAGTAATGAGTGCTGCCAGAGACAGATTATGTATCCAATCATTGACCATCATAAAGAAATTTAAAATAATGTAGAAGTTTACATTTTAAGAGTAATTAATGTTCTTAACACCTCAAGTGATATGCAGAGTATAAGATACTAAACATTAAAGATCATAATAAGATATGCATTTACTTAAAATCAAAGTACAATAAAAATTCAATAATCACAGCCTTTTATGTTGCTTTCAATGCTTAAGCTACAAGTAAAGCTGGGAGACAGAATGTGGCTCAGAAACTGCCTAATTCATTTTGTACAACATTCAATTTAAAACAGCTGAATAGTTTTCTTTGCTACCTTTCTTTACCTACTGTGTGGTAAAGAACTCACCACCTTTCTTTACCTACTGTGTGGAAAACACTGCATTCAGAAGGTAACTCAGAATGTGACTATCTTCTTTTCACTAGGAAACTGCCCTGGAGACAGCATAATCTATAGCATAATATAGATAGCATAATTAAAAAGTCTACTTGCAATAAGTCCTCTACTAAAAATTAGAGTCTAGAGTCTGGAGAGTATTATGCTAAGTGAAATGAGTCAGAAAGAGAGGGACAGACATAGAAGGACTACACTCATTTGTGGAGTATAGAATAACATCAGATGAGGCTAACACCCAAGAACAGTAGATACAAGGGCCAGGAGGATTGATCCATAGCTGGAAGCCTGCTTCATGAGCGGAGAGGAGAAGGCAGAAGGAATAGAAAAGGGGTCACTAAGAAAATAATGGCTGGAGGAACCAGCTGGGTTGGGAGATGCATGCCGAAAGTAGATAATGGACCAAACATTATGACCTCTTAGTGTCTGTGTTTCAAACCATAATGCCCAAAAGGAGAGAGAGAGTATGGGAAATATTGTCTGTCATGGAGGCAGGGAGAGGGTGGGAAAGGGGGAGTATACTCGGGATATTAGTGGTGGGGAATGTGCACTGGTGGAGGGATGGGTGTTTGATCACTGTGAGATTGTAACCCAAACATGAAAGCTCATAACTATCTCACGGTGATTCAATAAAACTGAAAAAAAAATAGAGTCTAGGATTCTCAGGAACTCTAACTTTTAGCAATATGGTAAATAAGCAGATAAGATCCTCTGAAAGTGTCTTTCCTTTAACTTCATCTGAGTTGTTCTTTTTTCATCATCTAATGACACTGAAGAAAATAAGGTTATTAACTGACATGCTGAAATAATTTTGGAGAGACACTAACTTGTGCCCCGATCCTGGATCTATCATATACTAGTTAAATAACCTTGGAGAAGTTAATTAGCCTCTCTTGTGTCATCAGTTTTAATATCACTGTTGTAAAGATTGTCTATTATTCTAGCCATTGTGAAGGATAAAGTCATATTGGGAGTGAGGTGTTCTAGATACGCTATAGGATACTGGGCAAATACATGCTTTCAATAATTGGTAAATATGGACAGGCAGTGAATTACCACATCAATATGGAGTACTAAAATTTGACTCAACATCTGTTACATGTAGCCATGCATAGCCAAAATATCTGAGCTAGATGATGAGGGTATAAATCAAGGTGTGCACCAGAGCACGGAGAGACTAGGTGAGACTATTTTGTCCCTGTGCTCTAGGAGAAAACGTTTTGCATTCCCCAGATGCTAATTTGGTGCACACCTTGCCACAGCCCAGCCCCGGCATCTCAGAGTGCCAAGTTTTTCTTCAACCCTCAGAGTTTTGAATTTCACCTCTGGTCTGATCAACACTGGCACCTCTAATCTGTAGGAAAGCAGATGAATCCAAATTTTTATAATTTCATGTCTGGAATTCTTTGACCACATCCTGATGACATTCCCTTTACTTTTATTTTTCTTTCCCTTCCATTTTTACTTCCCCTTTTGACTCTTTAAAGTTAAGAAGGGGGCTGGAGCAATAGCACAGTGGGTAGGGCGTTTGCCTTGCACGCGGCTGACTTGGGATCGATTCCCAGCATCCCATATGGACTCCTGTGCATCACCGGGTGTGACCCAAAAAGCAAAAAAAATAAAGAAGGATTTTATGCCAGTATGTAAAGGTATGATTTATTTTAGATCTCAGACATATTGATAATTTTAATTCAAGAAAACCATTCTGAAACACAACTTCTGTTATGATATTTCTAGCTCCTCCTTGGTAATTAATTTAATATTTAACTTGCAGGTTCCAAGGTCTTGAATTATTTATTTCACCAATCCTCAAATCCCACAATTCTTCACATATACTTCACATACACTTTCATGGTTCTCATTGTATCTCCCTTCACACTTCCTCACTGTGTGTTACTTCTTGCTTTCTGCCATAACTTTTGCTGTTCCCTTGCCTTACATATGTCCACTTTGCCTATCTGAATCAGTCCATCTCCAAAGCTCATCTCCACAATAAGCTGTTCTCACTGTCATTATTGGATAATTAACAATCATATCCACCTACAACTTTATTATGTGCTCTATTCTCAGGGAAAATGCATACAATACACCCTTTACTTAGGGCCATGATACTCATGAGGATTCATGAAACTATCCTCACTTCTTTTCAAATCAGAAAAACAAGTGTACATTTTGATGGAAGAAAAATTTTTAAAAATTTTTTATTAGTGAATCACCGTGAGGTACAGTTACAGACTTACAAACTTTCGTGCTTGCATTTCAGTCATACAATGGTTGAGTGCACATCCCTCCACCAGTGTCCGTTTTCCCACTAATGGTCCCAGCATCCCTCCCACCACCCCAACCCTGTCCCCTCCATCCCACCTTGCCTCTGTGGCAGGGCATTCCCTTTTGCTCTCTCTCTCTCCTTTTTGTTGCTGTGGTTTGCAGTAGAGGTATTAAATGGCCATCATGTTTGGGCTATAGTCAGCTTTCAGCTCACATCTCCCATCCCAAACGGGCCCTCCTAGCACCCTTTACTTGGTGGTCCCTTCTCTACCTGAGCTGCCTTTTCCCCAGTATTCGAGGACAGTTTCTAAGCTGTGGAGTAATCTTCCTGGTACTTATCTCTACTATTCTTGGGTGTTAGTCTCCCATTCTGTTACTTTATAGCAATGGAAGAAAATTTTTATTTTATTTTATTTTATTTTATTTTTTTATTGAATCGCCATGTGGAAAGTTACAAAGCCTTCAGGTTTAAGTCTCAGTTACATAATGCTCGAACACCCATCCCTTCACCAGTGCATATATTCCACCACCAAGAACCACGTTAAACCTCCCCCCCCACCCCGCCTGTGTAGCTGATAAATTTCATTTTACTTTCTCTTTGATTACATACAAACAAAAAAACTACTATTATTGTTTGGAGTTTCCCCTCCAGAGTCGGACCTGCTGGAAAGGAAGCATTTGATAATTTGCTTTCCACTGTTGAGAATGAAGAGATATGAGGTCGTGTGGTCACAGTAGCGGCCTTGAGGTTCTAGATTTCTGTATTTTAGTATTTTAGTGACTAAGTCCAGAGGGCTTTCTGCCAGAGGTTACATCATTGCTAGCTCATACCTCTCTGCTACTTTATATTCCACATATGAGTGCAATCTTTCTGTGTCTGTCTCTTTCTTTCTGACTCATTTCACTCAACATGATACTTTCCATGTTGATCCACTTATATGCAAATTTCATGATTTCATGTTTTCTAACAGATGCATAGTATTCCATTGTGTAGATGTACCAAAGTTTTTTTAGGCAGTCATCTATTCTCGGGCATTCAGTTTTTTCCAGATTCTGGCTATTGTAAACTGTAATGTGCATAACATTTATGACGTTGTTTCTTATGGCAATAATGTTGTAAAATATAACTTATTCGAATGGCAAAGGATTCCTATAAGGGTGCCTGTCAGTGCATAGAGTCTACAGTAATTACAATACAGTCCTGACTACCATAATACCCTATAATATAGTAAATCTTGTTTTCCTAATTTGTATGTGCAAAATAATACCAAGAATTCCCAAATTGGTGTTTACTAAGACCTAAGACACAAGAGACATATGAATGGAATTCTGTGACATACTTTTCTATCTTTCAAAAAGATTTACAAAATAATTATTTACCCATATAAGCCCACATGCATTAGCTAAAATGTTATGTTCTTTGCTTTAAACTGGAGCTATGTTAAATCATTTGTCAACATTGGTGATGTCATGTTGCTTGGTATTTCTGAAAAACAGAGATTTATACAATGTGACTGGACAGCCAGACAATATTATAAAGACATTCACATGTCAATTTAGAATACAAAAATTAAGTGCCATTTACAGTAATCATAGGAAATTCAGATAAAATACTGTATCCATGATTATTATTATTATCATCCCAAATATCTTAGTTATAATATTATGCAATCTTGAAGAAGGATCATTATATGCCTATTATTAAGAATTACTGTTTAATACCTTGACTGAAGTTAGGATGAGAATGAATTAAGATGTTAGAGAGAAAATTGAGAATTACAGTGTTCATGGAGTATAGGAAAAAGACACATAAATAAATCATAAAGGGATCAATGAAGGGAAAACAATGAAGTCAAATGGACACTTTAGAGATTTTTTGTACATTCCCCCAACCTGGTTAATGACATTTGGCTGAAGACAGAGAAGAGAAATATCAATCTTTGTTAACAGTGGATTCAGCATTATTAACCACAGTAGCATAATGGTCCTATGATGAGGGGGTGCTCAATAAATACTTTTTGATCAGTCATTGAGTAGGCACAAATCTGGTATTTGAAATCCACAGCACAGGAACTTAATAGTTCAGCAAAATGATTATGAAGGCTTTTAGAGGGACAGCAATCTATTCAGAGCCAGATCTCAGCACTCCTGCCTTCTGGACTCAATTCCTGACCAGTGTCATGAAATTGACTACTCCAAGTAAAGTGGCATGCATTTTTCGAATTGTGGTAGCCTAGAATAAAGGTATACCTCCTTGTAAGATTAGGTAGACAGTGACAAATGGAAAGACAATAGATCCCCATGGGTTGTGTCTATTTATCCCTTGTCTTCACTGCCTGTGAACAGTAACTCATAGTAACCCTAGGAGCTCTTAAAGAAAGATACTATTTAAGAAGTAAAAGCAGGATTAGGTGAATGACTGGCCACCAATGACTAGGAAGAGGGAAATGGTATTTTTTGGAAGTTACTAATAATCTAAAGGAAAAGTCAGGAAATTGTTTAATGAATGAAAATTCTTCTTATATTAGTGTATTAATATTACTTTTAGATAGTCTCCAACTTTTGTATAGAGTCTATTTTTCTACTCATTTTATCAAACTGGACCAAAAAAGAATGTGTTGACAGCTTTGAAGGTTGCTTGAAGATGCTCTCAGGGAGTAGAAACGGCAGAGGTGCTATTGAGAATGAGAAAAGCCCAACTTTCCGTGCTGTAGCACAGTGCAGTACCCGCCCACTGGTCAGCGGAATGGAAACTTTGAGAGAAGCAAGGAATGAACACAAGAAATACTACAGACCAGTCACAGCTCGTGAGGCTAGGAGACCACTTATGTTTTCAGATGGAGAGAAGTTTGTTATACAAGAACTGGTAAGAGAAGCAGGCAAACCAATGTAGCTGGCCATTATTCTAAAACCATTTTCAGAAGATCTAAGGTCACAATTGGAAGTGAACTAAAAAGACCTTTATATCTTTCTGTTTCAGTGATTGATGGGGTTAACTAGAAAGTCACTAAACACTGTCAAGTTTGAAGTTCATTTGACTTTAAGTGGAAAAAATCTTTCCCTATTATATACAGATAGATAATTTAAATTTACATATAAGTTAAGCTTAAAAATTATCCTAAAAAGCTAAAGATAAAGCTAACTATTAATCAATTGCAGTTTAACACTTAATTATAAATTTAATATCGAAGGGTTAAATACCATCAGAATTTCTTCCTGGAAAATGAGCAACATTTGCAAAAATAGAAATAGTTGTTCTCTTTTTTAATTTTCTCTGAAAGTTCTTGGTAAAGCAAAAGAGAATAACTTTATGATTAAATTAACCCCAAAGGCTTAATTAGAGTCATATGCTAAGGGAATAAATAAATTTTAAACAATAACTAAGTAAATAATTAGTAAATAATTTTATTTGCTAGTCAACAAGGAGAAGAATGAGAAAAATATTCTTTAATTCTTATTCAAGTACTTGATGGTAGGGCTCATTTATTATTATTCATGTGCCCACATGTGTTTATAAAACCTACATTACATGATACAAATTTATCTCTACCTAAAAACAGCAACAGGACTATATTCACAGAGAATAATGAATATATGGCTGTTTCTCCATTTTTACCTACTCATCAAAATTCTGGCAAGTGTTTCATGAAACTATATTAGTTTGAGACACCCCAACAGTTCTATTAAAAGTTTTTTCAAGGTGTCTCTAGTGAAGCTGGAGAGAAATATATTTGTATATAGTTCAAATATAACAGCAAAACCTGACTATAATGCCCACATTTGCAGCAGGAGTTATATTCAGAGTTGCCATAGCAGCCACCCACTCTCTCACACACACAAAGGGAAAAGGAGAAAAGAGAAAAGCAGTTAGCAGAGAACAGAATCTATTGTTAAAAAGACAGAGGTACTCTTCAATGTAATTAAAAGCAGGGGTCCTGATTTTTAGTCTGGACTGATGTGTGTTTATGGATGTTATTGAATTCTTTTTCTCTAATCTGAACATTTGGCATTAACCTTGTCGATATTACTCTGAGATTCACAGGAAGCAATTTAGCAGACAGACATGTTAGGGTTAATAATGGTTCAATAATTCTGTCTCAGAAGCATTTGTAATTATTGTAGCCAGGAAAAGTGTAACTTTTAGAGACATGTTCAACTTGTTTCCTTTCCTGAGTGTTCTCAATTGAAAAACAGGCACAATAATGGTATTTTGAGGGAGAGTTATAAAACTTTAGTAAAACAGAATAATGAATGCATTGTTTTCTATATATATGTATAATATATTCTGTTACTGTCACTGTCATTCCATTGTTCATCAATTTGCTTGAGCGGACACCAGTAATGTCTCCATTGTGAGACTTGTTACTGTTTTTGGCATATCAAATACACCACGGGTAGCTTGTCAGGCTCTGCTGTGCAGGCGGGATACTCTTGGTAGCTTGCCAAGCTCTCTGAGAGGGACAGAGGAATCAAACCTGAGTCAGCCACGTGCAAGGCAAACGCCCTACCTGCTGTGCTATATTATACGTAATAAATATATTTTAATGTTGCATAAGCACTTACAGTGTGACACACTGTAAATATGCAATAAATGTTTTTGAGAATGATAATGATGATAATTATTGTTACTACTAGGAACACCTCCAAGTCTTTATTCAGGACTAGCAAAGTATGACTCATAAATCAGAATATACTAAATAACACTAAAATAAGTTCCGGTAGGTAAGTTGCTAGAACAAACCAAGTAAAAAAGTGACTAAAACTATTGCCAGTGGAGCAGGGATTTTTTAAAAAATGCCAGTGTTCTTCCGGTACAGAAAAAGATAATGTCTGCTTATGCCTTTGAAAACACTCAGAATAGAAAGACAGTATTTCATTGGAGAAATACAGAAGTTCTCAAACTCATTTTGCCTATTGTCCCTTTTCTAAAAAAATAAAATTACTCAGCAACTCCTTAGAAACCTGCCTTGCTTAAATAAACAAACACAAATTGTTCCCCCCACTCCCAATTGCACCGAAGACTATGACACATTCCTCGAGAATCCTATAGTCTCCCAGGGAAGATGCTATCACCTACTTTGGGAAACACTGCAAGAAGTATACTCATCACCACAAGCAGAGCCTATGCCTACTACTTTTACCAAAGCAAAAATCTACCACGTAGTAGTACAAAGAAAATCATGCAAAGGTATTTGGAATCCAAGAAAATACTCTTGGAATTTATCTCAAGACACTGGCTTGATTATATATGTAGACACACTTGTAATCCCTACCAGATACAAATATATATATATAAATATCATAGATATGATGACAATAAGTGAAAATAAGTTTCTGATACCTTCAAGTTTTACATCTTCATACTAAAGTCAAATATTTCAGATTTTAGGCAAGGTGGCTCATGAGGTAAAGCAGTTTAGCACTGTAGCACTAGGGTGTACAGAAAAGCAGATTCATCTCAGGTACAGAGGGACTTTAGTACGCGGAGTAAAATGCAAAGCGGAAGAACTAAAGAAAGTAGGGCCACTTTTTTTTGTTTGTTTTTGTTTGAGGGCCACACCTGGCAGAACTCACAATTTACTTCTGGCTCTGTGCTCAAGGATTACTCCTGGTGAGGTTTGAGGGATTATATCCATAACAACTTTCCAAGCTCAGGAAGTTATCTTGGTTCAAATTTTTTTTTTTAATGGGGATCAGGGTGATAGTACAGGGATTAGAGCACATATGCCTGAAATGTGTCAATCTAGGTTCAATACCACATAGTCTTCTGGGCATCCTCAGTTGCAGTTCTGAAGGCCCCCAAGCACCTCTATGTGGTCCTGGTGGTCCCCGATACTACAGGGCCTGATGCAGCAGCCTTGCATTATCAGGTCCTAGCACTGAACTACTGGAATGGTTGGGGAACTATCAACAGGAGTGGCTACCAGGCTCCTAGGCACTGCTTGGAAGGCTCCCTAAAATAATGCAAAGAATGGGGTATGATGCCGCCATCAGGTCAGCCTGTACCTGCAGGGCGAGTACATTAGCAGCCTGATGGTGCCTTCAGGCTTCCTGATACCCCCAAATTGCCGCTGTGCCTTTGGCTGGACCCCAACAACTTGGGACCAAGTTTACCAAAAAATTAAATGACCAAAAGTTAGGTATGTGGGAGACACACCCACAACCCACCTTCAGCTCAGCTATATAAACTCAACACAGGAAGGGGAAGGGCTGGAACAGGGGTGGGAGGGCAGCAATACTAGGGATTTTGGTGGTGGAAGATGTGCACTGGTGAAGGGATGGGTGTTTGATGATTGTATGACTGAAGCCCAAACATGAAAGCTTTGTAACTGTATCTCACGATGAATCAAAAAAAGGGGGGGGGGAGTAATAACAAAATAATAAAATAAAATTTACATTCAGAATAGATTTTTTTAAAAAAGTAATGTGGAGATTGGCCATCGTCCCGATCACAAGGCTGTTTCTCCTAAAAGGGAGCATAACATGAGGCCCCCATAACCACGCCACTGGACTCCATACCAGGCTGTTTTACACGGGGCACCCCAGAAGGGGACGGGTGAGAGCTCTCCCTGCCCAAAGTTGTAGGAAAACATAGCCTCAGGTAGTTTAGGTTTATTGGGTTGTTCCCATCACAGTGCTCCCTTTCCTCTGTGTTTATTTGTAACTTCTTTCTTTGTGCTCTGTTGTCTTGTAAGTATTGTTTCTCTCTTCTCCTTAAGTCCTTTGCATAGTTTATTCTGAGCAATGTCCTTTTGTATGGGCACAGGAAGACAGCAGTAAATGCTATGCTTTTGTTATGTGGGAGTCATTTGACTCTAAATGATATTTTCCTCCTGGGCATCTGTTCTCTAGACCTAAGCCTCAGCTGCCCTTACTTCCTAGCACCCCCAAAAGCAGGGTCCCTACAAGGGGCTAGATGGACGCAGGGCAAGCGGTGAGCTATGCAATATCTGGCAACAAGATGGGCCTGGCCAAAGTGCCTAATGCTTAACTATAAGTTAACAGCTTGGTCATGGACAGATGCTGTCATGATTCAAAAATTAATAACTAGACTTGGACCCTGCTGGGGTTAGGAATGATTAATCTGGCCTGAGCACTGTAGTCTGAGTCTGTGGCAAGACGTTCCCAGGAGAGCTGCCCTACAAGCCTCGATGTATCTCTTACTGTGTCATACAAAAATAACTAAAGGAGAAAAACACCTTAAGAGGTATTTTGCCTGAGGGCCATCAGGAAGGGCTTCTTATGTTGTTTTTGCTTCCAGACTGGGTGGAGCTTGGGCCCCGAGGGCAAGGTGGAGAGAGATAAATAGGGGAGGAGAGAGACACAGTGGGAGTCAGAATCGAGAGAGGAGAGGGAGAGCCCAGGCTGAGAGACAAGGTGCAGAGGGATGAGCGGGATTGAGGAACGAGGGGCAAGGAAGGAAGAATGTGTGAGATGGAAGAGACGAGAGATTGAATAAACGGTAACTAATCAGCAACCAGCCTGGTCTTTGTTCTTCCTTTGCCTGCCCCTGGCCTACAGCAGTCCGGATCCTGTCCATACACAGTGGCTCGAGAGCACCGAACTCGGGAGGTGAGAGAGAGCCACTGGGAGAGCCCGTGCGCACACATCCTGGAGCGGGTGTATTCCTTACACCAAATGACCCAGCTCCGGCAGCCAAAACCCTCCACAACTCAATCACTGCCGTGCTCAAGGCCACTCCCCACCTGCTCAGGCCGAGCTTCACGCATGAGTGAAGTCCTACGGAAGCCAGGTAATGCGAACTTTGTGACCTTGGACTCTGGACTCAAAAGGACCAGAAGCGGAGATCCTCTGCTCGCTTCCCCCATTCTCCAGTGACCAAGGGGTCACGCCCAGATAATCTTGTCATCAGCCAGTCCAGATCACATGGCTGCTTCTCCCGAAAGGGAGCATAACACGATGCCCCCATATAACCATGCCACTGGACTGCGCACCAGGCTGTTTCACATAGGGCACCCTAGGGTGGGGGGAAAGCCCTCCCCGCCCCAAGGGACTCAGCCCCAGCAGCCAAAACCCCCACAATACAACTGCCGCCATGTTCAAGGCCACTCCCTATGCGATCAGGCTGAGCTTCACATATGAGTAAACATTTTCCTGGACCACTCGGCTGCTTTTGCAGCCACATGACACATCATAAAACACTCCCTACCCATTCTCCATAATTACCATAGCACATTTGATGGGGTTCAGATGGTAAGCAACAAATCATAGAGGGAAATATATATATATATATGCATATATACATATTTTCAGATATATACCAAAGTTCATATCACCCAAACTTTAACAATATGTTAGTGATGTCTTAATGGCTCCTGCCAAAATAGAACAATCTTCACACTGTTTCCTATATGAACATGTTCAGCATGTTGAGCAGTTCTTTATAATAGGCATACGAAATACACTATTTCGGTTGTGTTCTTGAACAAGGATTGGGGATAGGGATGGAACATTCCGAATTTGGTGGTGGGAAGGTGTAATGGTGATGGTATTGGTGTTTGAATATTGAAGGTAATCAAACATTGTGAACTAACCTATAAAATTAAAAAATCTTTTAAAAATTTATAGTGAGTTTTGTGTTAAAATATGGAACGTAATCAAGGTAAAGAGAAAATGAAGTCAAATTCATCAGTTATATAGTTGGGGTGGGGGGGCGGGGGCGGGGGCTATACTGGGGTTTTTGGTGGTGGAATATGGGCACTGGTGAAGGGATGGGTGTTTGAATATTGTATAACTGAGCCATAAGCCTGAGAACTTTGTAACTTTCCACATGGTGATTCAATAAAAATTAAAAAAAAATTAATGTGGAGTTCATGCCAAATTCAATCTGCTTAATCAATGGCTGAATAAATAGTAGTTCTCCTACATTAAATAAATAAATAAATAAAACAAAACAAAGGAACTTCTTAAAATGTTAAAATCCACAGGCCTATAGTTCCCAAAATTATCCTATCATTATAGCAATACTATATACAATGTTGATTTTCCCCTCTTACACTGTCCCTTTAATTAGTAATTTTCACTTCCATTCTCATTTAGAGTATGACACAAGGCTACAGGCTCTCATGCATATTTTCTTTGCTGTTAGGGCTAACCTGAAATGACTGTCTTAGGAAAGTTATAAATATTTCCATGATCAATAATTCTTTGAGGGTGAATGAGAACTAATTTTTTTCAAGTTAGTTGAAATGATCAAATATTGTTTCAGATCAGTTCTGTGTCTGGTGAGATCTTGGGTCAGTGAGCTAAATCAGAAGAAATTAGGTATCGACATCATTAGACAGAAGTCAAAAGGCATTCATCATCTCTCAACTTCTGTTTTTGCTTTTGTTTTGTTTGAGGGGCATACCTGGTAGGACTCACAGTTTCCTTCTGGCTCTGTGCTCAGGGATCACTCCTGGTGATGTTTGAGGGGACTACATGTGATGCCAGGGATCAAATTAGAGTTGTAAGAAAAGTCACATGCAAGGAAAGTGCCCTACCCACTATACTGTCTCTCCAGCTTCTTTGAATTTATAGAAAGACCTGCAGAGCACACCTGAGGTTCTAACTTGAGAGCTGGGCAATAGATTCTGGTAATAGAGGGATAGTCTTATAACACTCACTGGGGCCAAGAGTTCTGCCCAATCTTTACACTCTTACAGACAGTACTATATCCAGTCACGATTGCCGCTTCCAGTTTTACATCCCAAATAGGTGCACTGGGGTTCTTACCACTTGGATGATGGCAAATGCTTTAAATTACAGGAATTATAACTTAATTTTTTATACAGGAATTATAACTTAAATAACTTAGATTTTAGGGGTTAGTTCTATGAGAAAAATCTTTAAAAACTTCTTGTTATATTGTGATAACCAATTCCTCCAGATTCATAAGTACACCTTTATAAGTACATCACCAACAGAAAAAACCAGAGTGTAATAGGTGATGAAGTGGCCTTGTTTGGGCTCATGAGAGTTAACTGACTTCACAGTACCAAGAACTATTATTAAAAGTAAATTAAATGACCTACAAAAAGCTGTTAATAGGATCTCTATTAAGGCAGGAAGAAACTTGGGAGAATGAACAGAAACACAGAGCAAAGCTGGTCGATCACTGGTACTTACTGTCAGATACATCGCTGCATACACACTGAGGGCCGCTTCTTTGGATGGGAATGTTTTCCTTGCTCTCATGATGAGGTCAGGATTGCCCGTGCAGGCCTCTTCCCCACTGATGAACTGGGTATACTGCTGACATCCAAGTGCTGTGTAGTTAGGTTTACACAGGGCAAGAAAATGTGGAGCCAGATTTCCTGTAACCACTTGTCCAGCATTTACAAAGATATCAGTAGCGAATAGTCCAAATGTATAAATTCCTGAGGAAAAAAAGAAACCATTTTAACTTTTGAATTTACTTTGCATTTCCTTTTAAATAAGCCAACTGGGAGGTACACACAGAAAACATTTATGTGTTCTTCCATTTGATTTCTCTCCTTTGTTTTCTCATACGGTATCATGTTAAGACAGTCAACCTATTTTATTCTACCACTAGTTATATTTTTTACACACATCAGGTTTGAGTGACAAAAGATTAAAAGAAAAAATATATATTCAAAACTGTGCTTGTGAAATGCAATTTTTTTAATAATGAGTGTTTCCTTTTCTTTTTTTAATAGTGAGTGCTTTCAATCTCTCATCTCTACTCAACCATAAATCTTCATTTTTATCCATTTTTCAAAATATTTTTATCTTACTAATAGTTGTATCCCTTTGATTATGCTTCTCAAGACCATTCAGATTAATAATAACTCTGCTGGAGGTGCCAATTAGCAGTTAAAATCAATGCCATCAGTTTTCATTTTCCATAATATTGTGGAAACCTTAATTAAAGTGGAATGTTTTCAAGCTAATCTTCAAGCTGCCTTCAGAAACACATTTTTAACAGTCTTATTACAGTTCATATATTAGTCCCACCTTATCTTTTGTGGATTTAATTGCTTAGGTTTGTGGGTAATTTAATAAATAGTAAAGCAATCAAAATTATAATTTTAATTATATTCATACCACCAAAATGCATGAGCTTGATAAACTTGAACATTAAGTTTTTTATATTTATATAAAATATAAATATATTTTTATATTTTTATATCTATAAACATAGATGTTTCTATACCTTTGTCTTTCTAAGGAACTTTCTGATATACTTAAATACTGTCACTGTCACTGTCATCCCGTTGCTCATCAATTTGTTCGAGCAGGCACCAGTAATGTCTCTCATTGTTAGACTTTATTGTTACTGTTTTTGGCATATCCAGTACATCATGGGTACCTTGCTAGGCTCTGCCGTGCAGGCACGATACTCTCGGTAGCTTGCTGGGCTCTCCGAGAGGGGCAGAGAAATCGAACACAGGTCAGCCGCGTGAAAGGCAAACGCCCTACCGCTGTGCTATCGCTCCAGCCCTTAAATACTAAAGGCATTTTTTAAATTTAGGGTTATTGATTATTAATATAAAATTACTTTTCCTACTTAGCAGAGTTAGGACAAATTATCTGGCCTCATTTCCAACTAAATATACATATATAACCCTTTTACACATGATATTCGTGTAAAGAAATCCATTATTTCAAAATTTGGGGGAACAATCCACTGGAAAACTTTAAAATTATACTAAAACATTGCTTCCCAAATGGCTGGTTCATTAATATGTCATAAAATTCTCTGATAATAATTAAATGCTTCTCTTATTAGTCATATAATGGGGAATTATTTGTTTCCTAAGCCTTACTATAACTGTGGGGTGTTGTGTAGGAAATCACCAGGAAAGCTGGAAAGGATCAAATCATTTTCCAGCACTCGATGTGTGCAAACCATTTAATTTTCAAAATATATTTAAGATTAGCTAGAGTTTGTGCCACAAACCTTGCACACACCAAAATTCCAAACTGCAGAATTCAAGGCAATGAAACAAAGTTTAATTAGCTGCATTTTTATCTGAAAACTTTAAAAGGAAACAAAAAAGTTCCATCTTCCAATATCACATGAGTCATAGAACTAAATGTTAGCAAAAGTAGAAACTTGAGAGAGGAAGAGAAATGAAAGAGAACTGGGCTCAACAGCATGCTATATTTGCACATTCTCTCTGCCCAACCTCATGAGCTAGCATAGGAACTGAAGTGGCCCGCCCCCCTCTCAATGCCCTTGAAATCTTTTTTTTTTCTTTTTTTGCTTTTTGGGTCACACCCGGCGATGCTCAGGGATTACTCCTGGCTTTGCACTCAGGAATCACTCCTGGCGGGACCATATGGGATGCTGGGAATCGAACCCAGGTCGGCCGCGTACAAGGCAAAAGCCCTAACTGCTGTGCTATCACTCCAGCCCCTGCCTTTGAAATTTTGGCTAAGATCTAGTCCTTTTATTTAACCAAATCATTTTTTTATCTGACTTATAAGCTTTCCTGTATAGTTCTGAGAGAATGATCTGGAAACAATGATCTGGAAAGGAACTATTCAAAATAATAATAATAATAAAAAACAAGACTATAGGGGAAATGAGAGAAGATGAGAGGTAGATTCAGATAAATGCCCAAGAGAGAACAGGGACTTCACTAGAATGGAGAAAGCAGCATCCATCCCAAGCAGGGATAGACCGGCCATTTATTTCCCCAGAACTGGGAAACGGTGTTAAAAGTACAAAAGTACATATTTCAAGGGAGGAGATGCAGGTAGCATGTGTGCACTAAAGTAGGAAAGTACATCTCAAGAGAGATCTCTTGATACTTGTCAAAGTTCACAAAGGTGTGTTGGAATTAAAGTGTCAGTGCAACAGATCTAAGGGAAATATTGTGTGTGACTACAAAGAGGCTTAATGAGGTAAGTGGCTCAACTCTGGGACCTCCAGAATAAAGCCCTTGTGAAGAGCAATGTCCTATGGAGTGACAATGCCTTCCTAAGAAGAACCCCATTCTAGTACACCAAACTAGAAGCATCCTAACTATCACAAAAGAATTAAATCAAGAATTTTAAAATACATTATAAAATTATGTAAGAAACATGTGAAAACTTAATATCACACAACTTTGTCCCTTGTATATTTTAGAAGTATAGGTACAGCTACTGAAAAACATTTCACCTAACTAAGTATAATCAGCTTAATAATATTTGGTCAGTGTCAAATACTTTTAGTTCTATTATTATTATTATTATTTTTATTATTATTATTATTATTAGCTTATTTTGTTAGTAAGTGACTGATACAAGAAGAAATTACTTAAGAACATAGTCTGCAGGAGCCGGTGAGATAGTACAGCAGTTAGGGTGCAATACATCAGTTAGAATGCTTGTCTGCACATGGTTGACTCAGGTTCAACCCTGGCACCCCATATGGTGAGTGGAGAGCCAGGAGTAAGTTTTGAGAACTGCTGATAAGGCCCAAGCCCCCATAAAAATTTAAGTTTTATTTAAAAGTTAACCTTCTAACAGTATAATTAAAGGCTTTACTGATATATAACTTGATTAGAATAAAGAAGTGGTTTTATTCATCTGTACATTTCATCTTCAGAGATATTCAATGGCCTGACGACATTTTTCTAGGCTAGTGATATTTTATAATTTATAGAGAGAGGTATCCTCAATGATTCAATGCCTTTGGCCAAGCAAATGGAGGAAATATAAACAAATGGGACTGCATCAAACTAAGGAGTTTCCGCAATGCAAAGGAAACACTGACCAGAACGATGAGACAAACCAGACTGGGAGAAAGTATTTACTCACAACTCATCTAATAAATAGCTGATATTCAAGATATATAAAGCACTGGTAGAACTTTACAAGAAAAAATAACCATTAAAAATAGGGGGAAAACAAGGCATATCATAGTCAGAATGATGGATGCCGTGGATAGAGACACAGTACTGCAAGCAGCAAGATCAAAGAAGGAGATCATATACAAAGGAGCACCCCTTAGATTCACAGCAGACCTATCAGAAGAAACCCTCCGAGCCCGAAGACAATGGTGGGATATAGTGAAAAAACTTAATGAAATGAATGCCTCACCAAGAATACTCTACCCGGCTAAACTCTCAGTTAAACTTGAAGGAACCATACACTATTTCATGGACAAGCAACAGTCAGGAACTTCATAGACTCAAGACCAAATTTAAAAGAAGGACTCAAAGGGCTACTATAAGACAAGGAAAAAGACCTATAAGAACAACAAACCCTACAGAAAAATGGCACAAAATCCAATGACAATAATTTCTCTTAATGTTAACGGGCTAAATGCACCAATCAAGAGGCACAGAGTGGCAAAATGGATTCGGAAACTAAACCCAACTTTCTGCTGCCTACAAGAAACACATCTGAATAGCCAGAACAAACACAGACTAAAAAATCAAAGGATGGAAAACAATCCTGCAAGCAAACAGCCCCCTCAAAAAAAAAGCGGGGGTGGCCATACTAGTATCCGATAGCATTGATTTCAGGCTGAAAAAGATCAGAAGGGACAGCAAAGGTCATTTTATATTCATCAAGGGATATGTACAACAGGAAGAAATCACACTCCTAAATGTATACGCACCTAATGAACGACCAGCTAAATACTTAAAAGAACTCCTAACAGAATTTAAGGAGGACATAACTAGCACCACGATAGTAGTTGGAGATTTCAACACTGCCTTATCACCTCTGGATAGATCGACAAGAACACTCAGCAAGGAAACAATGGCCCTGAAGGAAGAAATGGAGGAGACAGGGCTAGTAGACCTATACAGGGCTATACACCCCAAAAAGAAAGAATACACATTCTTTTCCAGCGCACACGGAACATTTTCCAAAATAGACCATGTTCTGGGCCACAAGTTATACCTTAATAGAATTGGGAAGATAGAAATTGTATCAACTATCTTTTCAGACCATGATGCACTGAAGATGGAAGTTAATCATGCACAGATGCGGAGAACCAAATCAAACACTTGGAAATTAAAAAACTCATTATTGAACAATGAGTGGGTCACGGAGGAAATCAAGAAAGAAATCAAGAGATACCTCGAAACAAATGAGAATGAAGACACAAGCTACCAGAACCTATGAAACGCAGCTAACGCTGTGTTAAGGGGAAAATTTATAGCTCTGCAAGCCGTCCTCAGAAAGGAAGAAAGGGCCTATATAGATAGTTTGACTTCGCAGCTCAAGATCTTAGAAGAGGACCAGCAAAAGGAACCCAAACCAGATTGAAGGAAAGAAATAATAAAACTTAGAGCAGAAATTAACGATATGGAAACCCGAAAAACAATCCATAAGATCAATGAAACAAAGAGCTCGTTCTTCGAGAAAATAAATAAGATTGATAAACCGCTAGCAAGACTCACAAAGAAAGAAAGAGAGAAAACCCTAATAAACCGAATCAGAAATGAAAAGGGGGACATCACAACAGAAACCAAGGAGATTCAAAGGATCATCAGAGACTACTTTGAAAGTCTGCATGCCACGAAACAAGAGAACCTAAAAGAAATGGATGAATTCCTTGACTCCTACAATCTCCCAAGACTGAGCCAAGAAGACGTGAAATACCTCAATAGGCCGATAAATATCAAGGAAATCGAAACGGTAATCAAAAGTCTCCCCCAAAACAAAAGCCCAGGTTCAGACGGATTCACTGGCGAATTCTTCCAAACATTCAAAGAAGACTTGTTGCCAGTTCTCCTCAAGCTTTTCCAGGAAATCGAAAAGACAGGAACCCTTCCGAACAGTTTCTATGAGGCACATATCTCCCTAATACCAAATCAAACAAAGAAACTACTAACAAAGAAAATTATAGACTAATATCCTTGATGAATACCGATGCGAAGATTCTCAACAAAATACTAGCAAATAGAATCCAACAACTCATCAAAAAGATCATACACCATGACCAAGTGGGATTCATCCGAGGGATGCAAGGTTGGTTTAACATTCGGAAATCAATCAACATAATCCATCACATCAACAAAAGTAAAGATAAAAACCATATGATCATATCCATAGATGCAGAAAAAACATTTGACAAGATCCAGCACCCATTCATGATAAAAACTCTCACCAAAATGGGTTTTGGAGGAACTTTTCTCAAGATAGTCAAAGCCATCTACCATGAACCTATGGCAAGCATTATCATCAATGGAGAAAAACTAAGGGCTTTTCCTCTAAGATCGGGGACAAGACAAGGATGTCCACTCTCACCACTTCTCTTTAATATAGTACTGGAAGTATTAGCAATAGCCATCAGGCAAGAAAAAGATATTAAGGGGATTCAGATTGGAAAGGAAGAAATCAAGCTCTCACTATTCGCAGACGATATGATACTATACCTAGAGAAACCTAAAAGCTCTAGTAAGAAACTCTTAGAAACAATTGACCTATACAGTAAAGTCGCAGGCTATAAAGTCAATACCCAAAAATCCATGGCCTTCCTATATGCAAACAATGAGACAGAGGAAAGGGACATGAAAAGAGCAATCCCATTCACAATTGTGCCCCAGAAAATCAAATACCTTGGAATCAGCTTAACTAAAGAAGTAAAGGACCTCTACAAAGAAAACTATAAAACGCTACTTCATGAAATAAAAGAGGACATGAGGAAATGGAAAAATATCCCATGCTCATGGATAGGGAGAATAAACATTGTCAAAATGGCAATACTCCCAAAAGCATTATACAGATTTAATGCAATCCCTATAGGGATACCCATGGCATTCTTCAAAGAAACGGAGCAAGCAATCCTGAAATTTATATGGAACTATAAACGCCCACGGATAGCTAAAACAATTCTTGGGAAAAAAGATGATGGGAGGCATCACCCTCCCCAACCTTAAACTCTACTACAAAGCGGTAACAATTAAAACAGCATGGTACTGGAACAAAAGCAGAACTGCAGACCAATAGAACAGGGTGGAATATCCCCACACACAACCTCAAATGTATGATCATCTAATCTTTGATAAAGGTGCAAGAGATGTGAAGTGGAGCAAGGAAAGTCTCTTTAACAAATGGTGCTGGCACAACTGGAAAACTACATGCAAAAAAATGGGCTTAGAACTCGACCTGACACCATGCACAAAAGTCAGATCAAAATGGATTAAAGACCTCAACATTCGACCACAAACCATAAGGTACATTGAAGACAAGGTAGGCAAAACCCTCCAGGATATTGAAGATAAAGGTATCTTCAAAGATGACACGGAACTAAGCAATCTAGTAAAAACAGAGATCAACAAATGGGACTACATTAAACTAAAAAGCTTCTGCACCGCAAAAGATACAGCGACCAGAATACAAAGACTATCTACAGAATGGGAAAGGATATTTACACAATACCCATCAGATAAGGGGTTGATATCAAGGGTATATAAAGCACTGGTTGAACTCTACAAGAAGAAAACATCCAACCCCATCAAAAAATGGGGCGAAGAAATGAACAGAAACTTTACCAAGGAAGAGATACGAATGGCCAAAAGACACATGAAAAAGTACTCTACATCACTAATCATCAGAGATATGCAGATCAAAACAACCATGAGATACCACCTCACACCACAGAGGCTAGCACACATCTGAAAGAACAAAAGCAACCGCTGTTGGAGAGGATGCGGGGAGAAAGGGACCCTTCTACACTGCTGGTGGGAATGTCAGCCCTTTTGGAAAACAATATGGACGATTCTCAAAAAACTAGAGGTTGAGCTCCCATTTGACCCAGCAATACCACTGCTGGGAATATATCCCAGAGAAGCAAAAAAGTATAGTCGAAATGATATCTGCACATATATGTTCATCGCAGCACTGTTTACAATAGCCAGAATCTGGAAAAAACCCGAGTGCCCTAGAACAGATGACTGGTTGAAGAAACTCTGGTACATCTATACAATGGAATACTATGCAGCTGTTAGAAAAAATGAGGTCATGACGTTTGCATATAAGTGGATCAACATGGAAAGTATCATGCTAAGTGAAATGAGTCAGAAAGAGAGAGACAGACATAGAAAGATTGCACTCATCTGTGGAATACAGAATAATAGACTATAAGACTAACACCCAAGAATAGTAGAAATAAGTACCAGGAGGTTGTCACCATGGTTTGGAGGCTGTTCTCTCACTCTGGGCAACTCAGAGAAGGGAACACCAAGTAAAATGTGGTTGTTGGTCATGTGGGGGAAAGATGATGCGGGCCGAATATAGACTAGAGACAACACAATGGCCACTCAACACCTTTATTGCAAACCACAACACCTAATCAGAGAGAGAGAACAAAAGGGAATACCCTGCAATAGTGGCAGTGTGGGGTGGGGGGAGACGGGACTGGGGAGGGGGGGAGGGATGTTGGGTTTACTGGTGGTGGAGAATGGGCACTGGTGAAGGGATGGGTTATCAAACTTTGTAAGGGAGAAACATGAGCACAAAAATGTATAAATCTGTAACTGTACCCTCACGTTGACTCACTAATTAAAAATAAACTATTAATTAGAAAAAATAAATAAAGTAAAAAAAAAAGTTTGGATGGATCAGGCAGCCAAGAAGCATATGTCTCTCCTGTCATGTTAGATAGATCACATGCTATTTTCCCTTCCCTCCCTTCCTTTCACCCTTTCTTCCTTCTTCCTTCCTTCCTTCCTTCCTTCCTTCCTTCCTTCCTTCCTTCCTTCCTTCCTTCCTTCCTTCCTTCCTTCCTTCCTTTCTTCCTTCCTTCTTTCCTTCCTTCCTTCCCTGGTGAGTGTATGCCGATTTGAGTAGTACTTCTTGTTCTATTCTTCCCTTGATCAATAAGTATTGTTGATCCCCATCTACATTTCTAATTACATTTTTTAGATACAATGCAATTTGGTCTGATATTAGTATGGTTATGTCAGCATTTTTTTGTTTCCCCTTGGCTTTTATAATTTTGTCCCATCCTTTCACACTGAATCTGTGTTTATACTGTGATTTTAGACGTGTTTCCTGTAAACAGAAAATAGATGGATTTTGTTTCCTGATCCATCCTGCAACTCTGTAATTTTTGATGGGAGAGTTTAGTCCATTGACATTCAGGGATATTATTTATATAAAGAGCTGTTTTGCTGTTTGAAAAAAAATAGGGGGAAAAGATAAGCAGATACTTTCACAAAAGAAATACAAATGCCCAAAAGGTATATGAAAAAATGTTCTTCTCATTAACTCATCAATCTTTTTCTAAATGAAGATGCTAAGGTACTTCCAGGTATTATCTTCACTTATGAGTCTTATCATTATTCTGAGACTCCCAGATATATTCAACGCCTACAGCTACCAAAAATGCAGCAACTCCTCATTTGAATCCCACTCAACAGAGAAATGCAAATAAAAACCACAATGTGGTATCATGTCACACTGAGCCTGGAACACATCACAAAGGATGGAAACAGGTAGTGTCTACGTGGATGTGGGGGAAAAGGGATCCTTGTTCATGCTTGTGAGAACATTGACTGGTTCAGCCTTTTGGGTAAATAGTATGGACTTGAGCAATTTGGATTTGGGGAAAACTATATGGACTAAAAATCCAATGTGGATTTCTTTTGTTGGCACAAAATCAAAAGGGAATTTGCCGCATTTTGGGGAGTTGTAGGGGCTGACTATATCTTGGCGTTTCAGAATTAAGATAAGACTCATCACTGAAGAGAATACCTGAAAGTGTCTTACTGAATCCACTTAGAAAAAGACTTTTTTTAACTGTACCCTACTTGTCTCTTTGTCCCTTAAAGAATAGTAAAAAAAAAAATTCATAAAATATTTCAAAAGTTAAACAGATGGAATTATACAATTTGCTGCTACATGGATGGAGTTGGAGAGTATCATGCTGAGTGGAGTTCTTCAAAGGAGAGGACAGACACAGAATACTCTCTTATATGATGTATTAGGACACATAGTGGGAGAATAGCAAGTAACAAATGCTCTAAATAGGCAACAGAAAGCGAGAAGGAAGATTAGTATGGGTGTGTGTGGGGAGGAGGTGTGTTGGGGAGCTCTGGGACCATGGCAGAGAGAGGCTGGGACTGTGATGGAGGCCTAGAATGGTACCCAAGATAAAATGTAAAAATCAATGATGTTACTGAGTATATACAGATATACACTTAAAATTCTGTTAAATGACAAAAGGATAATTTGCTGTTTTGGTATCAGCTAAAAAATTTGTGCCTTAAAGTATTTGTTAGATTGACTTAATTTTCATTAACTTCTCGCTGTTTACAGGTTCTAGAACTTGAGATTGAAAGTTAAATCCATGAATCTTGCTCTCCCTAATAATCACCAATATGATTTGTTTACATAAGAAACAACTCATCAGGAGTACAGGAAATACTTTTATTTACCAAGCTATTTTTCATGTCCTTCGTGATATTAAATAAGCTGCCTAGATTAATATTTTTTGTTAAGCATTGTTTTGAAATGTTTCAAACAAAGTAAATAATGAGAATAAATTATCTTTCTCGGATAATTTTTAAAACTTTTTTGTTCTTTTTGTTGATATTTTTAGCCACACTGGCAGTGCTCAGAACTTCTCCTGACTCTGCACTCAGGGAAAACTTCTGATAGGATTTGGGGTACCATATGCAGTGTCAGGGATAGAACCCAGGTTGGGTGCATACAAGACAAGAGCCTTACATACTGCATTACCTCTCTGACCCCAATTTTTTTTTTAATTTTTGGGTCACATCTGGCAATGCACAGGGGTTAACTCCTGGCTCTGAACTCAGGAATAACTCCTGGCGGTGCTCGGGGGACCATGCTGGATGCTGGAAATAGAACCCGGGTCGGCAGTGTGCAAAGCAAACGCCCTACCCACTGTGCTATCATTCCAGTCCCAGACCCCGATTTTTACTTTCTTAAAAAATGTAAATATCCAAGTATTACATCATGTTTTTCCTTAAAGCAATATGAAGATTATACACAGTTTTGTGTTCAAAAAATAATATTTAACATTTTTAAAAGCAAAGGAAAACATTGCAAAAACTATAACTAATACACACATGCAGCTAAAACAGTCATTTTAAAGGCTAGCATATATATAAACATCATCTCAGCTACAATAAAAAGAATTCAATGAAATGGAACTTACCAAGAAATCGTACAGTTCTCCGCACCAGTGGGTTTATATAGCAGCAATCTCCAGTTAAAATAGTTTTTTCCTGGTTTTCAAAATCCCTCGTGGCTAGTTGTAGGCAAAAGACAGCAGTTTCTCCAACTATTATCTAGCAAAGAAATCAAAGGTTGAAGGATATTAGAATTTTATCAGCATACATGCAAAATATATGTATTAGATTTTAAATGCAAAAAAAGTTCCTTTGAGAATGTCAATGATATTAATAGAACAGTTAATTATATTTGCTTAACTAGAATTCTATATTATATCTTATTTCTTGGCATATAAACTACATTTCTCTCAATGAAATGGGGTATTAACACAAAAATTCTGAATGTAAATGGATAAGAATTTTTTTATTTTTAAAAATAGCCCATAAAATAAATGAAATGTAAAAAAAGTTCACTGCTTTAAGAATGCACTCACATTTTTGTTGTCTAATTTATGTGTTTTAGTTTAAATGTAATTTATTCTTGTTTAAATTTGACTGTCATAAGTTAGAACAATTCTCTGTGCAAGGGCTGGAACGATCGATCATACAGTGGGTAGGGCGCATTTGCCTTGTACACAGCCAATCAGAGTTTGATCCCTGGTATTCCATATGTTCCCCCAAGCACCACCAAGAGTAATTCCTGAGTGCAGAATCAGGAGTAAACCCTAAGCATTGCTGGGCGTGGCCCCCAAAGCCAAAAAAACCAAATTACCTGTGCAAATATTTTTTTAAAAACCTGATAAACGTGTACTAATTTAAAACTACATGAATACTTTATAAAAAGCAAAATAGAAACTTGTGTGTGCTTGGGCTCAAGGTTATTCTTTAACAAAATTTTAATTTTTTCTTCTAAGTAATTAAAACCTCACTGTCACTGTCACTGTCATCCCATTCATGCTCATCGATTTGCTCAAGCAGGTACCAGTAACGTCTCATTGTGAGACTTGTTGTTACTGTTTTTGGCATATCGAATATGCCACGGGGAGCTTAACAGGCTCTGCCGTGGGGGAGAGATACTCTCGGTAGCTTGCCGGGCTCTCTGAGGGGGCGGCGGAATCGAACCCGGGCGGGACACATGCCAGGCGAACTCCCTACCTGCTGTGCTATTGCTCAAGCCCAATTAAAACTCCTAATCATGAATAAGTAAAATATATAATTAAATTTTATTTTTGCTTACAATAATATAAATAATGATTTCTCATGGACATTATCCTGACCCACACACATCACCAGTGTATTTGTCTCCCTCTCACCCACCTCTCTCTGACCCATCCCCCTTAAATATGTAATTTTGTTTTATTTTTTGGGTCACACCCGGTGTTGCACAGGGGTTAACTCCTGGGTCATGCACTCAGGAATTACTCTTGGCAGTGCTCGGGGGACTATATGGGATGCTGGGAATCGAACTTGGGTTGGCCGCGTGCAAGGTAAATGCCCTACTCGCTGTGCTATGGCTCCAGCCCAAAATATGTCATTTTAATCTTTGTGAAACATAATGTTATGATGCACTGTCACTTTAATAAAAATTAATTTGAGAAACATCAAAAAACAGGAACACTATGAGACATATTACAAGTGAAGAAACCAAGATATGGAACTCCAGGAAATTGCCTAAAGCTAAGGGGCAGGCCCAGGGAAGAAACTGGGGTTTGATACATATCAGTTGCCCAAAAGGAACTCAGATATGTCTCCTTATTGAGATTTTATGCTCAACTCTGCTAATTTATTCAAGGGCCTGACTATCCTTCATTGATGTTTACACCCTTTCTAGTGGTTTTCATACATAGTCCTCAAAATTACCCAGCAAGATATTGAAACAGGTGTTTCCATCTTACAGATGAAAAAATTAAAAGTTGGAAAAGCTAAATAATGTGCTTCCCATCAAGACAGACTGAAGATAAGCAAAAATATTTGACATAGCCTCAGAGCTTGCTTTGATCATGTTGAACACCATGAACAATGCCAGAAACAAACTGAAATAAAAAGCAAGTGGAGGTAATAGCACATCCTCTGATCTCCTATTGTTAGGATTTGTTGCTTGCTGTTACCGTTTTTGAGTGCGTCTTGGCATCTTGTCATCTTGTCAAAGTTAAAATACATGCCAGAGAGTAATAAAATTGGGGGTCCTTGATTTCTGGCAAAATTCTTTACAAATTTTGTTGATTTCAATAGCAGATTGATGATTACAAGATATTCAAAATAATAACAAGTGGGAGGTAGAGAAGGAGATTAAGCTCCCTGATCCAGAAAACAAGGTGTTTGACAAGTTTTAACCACAATAAGCAACAGATCAAGAGGGATCTCTTAAATGTTATGTTTCTTTCTCCTTTCCTCCATTATTACTCTGTCTCTCCATCAGAGAAAGTCAGGTTCAACAAACCAGAATACGCTGCATTAAACTAAATGTAAGGACTCTAGCTTTGCCAATCTGGTGATACTGGAAGGAATAAGGAAAGAATAGAACTTTTAGCCTTCCAAATTATCCAGAAATCTTAGTTGTTTCTTTTTTTAAATATATTTTTAATTTTTTAATTAATTTAATTTTATTTTTAAATGAGTCACTGTGAGGTACAGTTACAGACTTACAAACTTCCGTGCCTAAGTTTCACTCATACAATGATCGAGTACCCATCCCTCCACCCGTGCCCATTATCCACCACCCAACCAATGATCCCAGTATCCCTCCCCTCACCCCACCCCGATCTGTGGCAGGGCATTCTCTTTTGCTCTTTCTCACCTTTTGAGTGTTGCAGTTTGCAATATATGTATTTAGTTACCATCATGTCCGGTCTATAGTCTACTTTCAGCTTGCATCTCCCAACTGAGTGGGCCCTCTTAGCACCCTTTATTTGATGGTCCCTTCTCTATCTGAGCTGCCTTTTCCCCCAGCACGTGAGAACGGGTTCCAAGCCATGGAGCAATCCTCCTGGTACTCATCTCTACTTTTCTCAAGTGAAGTCTCCCATTCTATTAATTTATATTCCTCAAATGAGTGCATGATATGGTACTGTATTTAGAGAACCCTAAAGCCTCTACCAAGAAACTTCTAGAAACTATCGACTTATATAGTAAAGCCCCAGGCTATAAAATCAATACCCAAAATTCCTATATGCAAATAATGAAAGAGAGGGAAGCGACATGAAAAAAATCAATCCTGTTCACAATCATGGCTCAGAAAATCAAGTACCTTGGAA
The DNA here is from genome assembly GCF_027595985.1 of Sorex araneus. Taxonomy (NCBI): domain Eukaryota; kingdom Metazoa; phylum Chordata; class Mammalia; order Eulipotyphla; family Soricidae; genus Sorex; species Sorex araneus. Next base: position 66,084,435 of record NC_073309.1, on the reverse strand, counting down.
TCAGCTAAACTAAGGAGATAAAGGACCTGTACAAAGAAAACTACAAAACGCTACTTCACAAAATAAAAGAGGACACGGGGAAATGGAAACATATCCTTTGCTCATGGATTGGGAGAATTGACATTGTCAAAATGGCAATACTCCCCAATGCACTATACAGATTCAATGCGATCCCTATAAGGATACCCATGACATTCTTCAAGGAAATAGATCAAGCACTCCTGAAATTCATATGGAAAAACAAATACCCATGAAGAGCTAAAGAAATTCTTGGGAAAAGAAGATGGGAGGCATCACCTTCCCTAACCTCAAACTCTACTACAAAGCGATAATAATTAAAACAGCATGGTACTGGTACAAAGGTAGAGCTGCAGACCAATGGAATAGAGTTGAATATCCTTACATACACCCTCAAATATATGATCATCTATTCTTTGATAAGGGAGCAAGAAGTGTGAAGTGGAGCAAGGAAAGCCTCTTCAACAAATGGTGCTGGCAAAACTGGACAGCTACATACAAAAAAATGGACTCAGAACTCTATTAACACCATGTACAAAAGTGAGATCAAAATGGATTAAAGACATCAATATCAGACCAGAAGCGATATCACAGTGGGTAGGAGCCTGGCAAGCTACCCCTGGCATATTTGATACACCAAAAACAGTAACAACAAGTCTCACAATGGAGACATTACTGGTGCCCTCAAGCAAATCGATGAACAACGGGCTGACAGTGACACAGTGATACATTGAAGATAAAGTCGACAAAACCCTCCAGGATATTGAAGCTAAAGGATTCTTCAAAGATGACAGTCCACTGACCAAGCAAGTGGAAACAAAGAGAAACAAATATGAATATCTTAAACTAGGAAACTTCTGCACCTCAAAATATATAGTGACCAAAATGTAAAGACAATATACAGAATGGGAAAGGATATTCACCCAATACCCATTGGATAACGGGTTGATATCAAGGATATACAAGGCACTGGTTGAAGTCTACAAGAAGAAAACATTCAACCCCATCAGAAAATGAGGCAGAGAAATGAACAGAAACTTTCTCAAAGAAGAAATCCGAATGGCCAAAAGGCACATGAAAAAATACTTATCACTAATCATCAGGGAGATGCAGATCAAAACAACCATGAGATACCATCTCACACCACAGAGACTGGCACACTAGGATATAAGAGATACCCAAGAATTCTTATTGAATGTATGAATATATTCCATTCCCCATACCTCTCATCTTCAATACAGCACAAGGTATATAAGTCTGCTTCTGCCATTTACCTGGTTATAACTTACACTCAGTTCTTGGGAAGACCGACACTATTCCCTATTTCTCTAACTTAGGAGCTCATTTAGTCCCCAGGTTGCTGCCAAGGGATTGCCTTGTCTGGGCAAGCCATCTTCCCAGAGCTACCTTTCCCAGCTCCTTGTCTAAAACTGACCTCTTACTTTCCCATCTCTGAGTACTTTATCTCTTCCTGATTTTCCTGTTTGTGTCTTGAGTTTGTCTATTAAAACACTGTCTTAGTTATTATCGCTCAGCTGCTAAAAGAAATTCAGTCAAGGGTACTGAACAAAAAGTGAACTTAATCTAAGGATGGTGGATTCTTTCAGAGCCAGAGAAACTGAACTTGTGATGAGACTTCTCAGGAATTCCTCAGGAATTCAAGCAGTTACTCCCACAGTCTCATACCTTTCCTTGGGCTCACAGTCTCTTGTGGCCACCCTTTATCAAAAGTCTATTAAACCTTCCCTTTCTGAAAACGTGGTTTCTTCCTAAAGTAAATAATTATTCCAGCTGAACCTCAATTCAATATTTTCTGAAAAATTTTGAACAGTTGTCTCCTCTGGTCCAAGCAGACGAATGTCTCCTGAAACTCCCATTGTGAGTGGAAAGGGTAGTTTTCAGGGAAAAGCGAGTTGCAAACACCTAGTAGACTTCAAACCCCATCCTCTACATCTTGTTTGACCTTTCCCAAACTTGATCTTGTCATGGGACCAGCTCTGTCAACCAGGTTCTCAGATGCTGGGCCCTGTCTCTCTGAAGCTGGATTTAATATCACATATGTATTTAGTTTCTAGTATTTATTTTCTCCTAGTGGAGATGTCTACTCCACATGTTATCATTTTTCTCTCTCTCACTGCAATATCTATGATGTCTTCATCCAAATAACATTTTCTCTTAAGTATCCCTAAGTCCAGCATCCTGAACTAGAACTCCCACTGTTTATAATTCAGATAAATTTTCAAATAAAAATAAAATAATCCTGATGCATATCTATATGTCTTCTGACTGAAGGCTACAATCTTACGTACTGGTGTGTAAAAAGACTTCATTATTGGGTTACACAAAACAAAATCTTCAAAAAGTATACAAAGATGTAGCACTGTAGCACTGTCATCCATTGTTATTGATTTGCTCAAGCGGGCCTGAAATTTTTTATTTGACTAGTTTGAACCACACATGCTAGTGAAATACTTAGAAGTGCCATTGAGTCACTGTGGAGCTGTGTGGTGACCACAAGATACACTGTTTAAATCTCTTTCCTTGGGGAAACTTTTGGTTCAATGACTCTTGTTTAATCGATTCTCCTCTGAGTTTATTACAGACTCCCTGCTAAAACCACAATTTTTGTGGGCATCCTTTAGCCAAAGGCAAGATGGGGGGGTTCAGTAGATACCATACCTCTGCTACATGGAATAACACCAACTGAAAATCTTGGTTTGAAGAACCCTAAGTCTTACCAAGTCTTTTTCAGAACGAAATTACATTTTAATTTGATTTGTCAATTTGTCAATTGCCAGTGTCAATTTCCCTCCAGCAGTGTTCCCATAAGCCCTACCCATCTGTGAGGGATGGGAATTGTACTACATTTCTGAGGTACTTCCCAGCCAATTCTCCTTTTTTCCCTTCTTCTTCATAGAGGTTAGACACATACAGGTTCAGACACTCCCTCCCTCTCTGAATTTCCTTTCAACTATCTCAGAAAGGTGTTTACCCTGGTGGCTTCTTGTGCATCACATCTAGTACATGTTTCTGTCAATGTTACTGTCATTACTACCACTGTCATCCCATTGTTCATCAATTTGTTCGAGCGGACACCAGTAATGTCTCCATTGTGAGACTGGTTGTAACTGTTTTTGGCATATCGAATACACCATGGGTAGCTTTCCAGGCTCTGCCGTGCGGGCGGGATACTCTCAGTAGCTTGCCGGGCTCTCCTAGAAGGACGGAGGAGAGTCGAACCCAGGTCAGCTGCGTGCAAGGCAAACACCCTACCCTCTGTGCTATCGCTCCAGCTCTGTTATCTATGTACCTAAAATAACAGACAAAATTTGATGTATTGTAAATCAAATACAATCCAAACCTCCTAGTTGTGGGGCTGGAGTGATAGTACAGCAGGTAGGGTGTTTGCCTTGCATGCAGTTGACCCAGGTTCAATTACTCAGCAACGCATGAATCACCAGGAGTAATTTCTGAATGTAGAGTCAGGAGTAATCCCTGAGCATCACCAGGTATGGTCCAAAAACCACCCCTCTCTCAAGGGGAAACAACAACAGCAACAAAAAAACCTTCCTATTTGCAATTTTTAATGTGTCTTCACAGCCAAATAAAGTGACATGAATTGTCTTAAGAGATTGTTTATAGGCACAGCCAATCTATTTTTTTTCAACTTCTTCACTCTTATTCAGCCTCCAGAAATGCCCCGTTCTAGTTACAGCTACAGAGAATTTATATTCCCTAACATAACAGGCATTTTCATAAGGCCAGATTTTTATACTTGGTACATGTGTTGATTCAGCTTGCTAAGCAGGACACAATTCTGTACATGAGACATCATTTTAATCTTGCTTGCTTTTTGCAATTTTATGTTTATTACTAGCACAACTCATCTCTCCCTCTGGGTTCCAAATGCACTTTGTACATTTATTCTTTTCACATGGCTTTCTAAGTTTCAGCAACATCTGTTTCCTCCAATTGATTGACACTTCTCAGAAGCAAGAATTGTATAATGCTTATCATCATGCTCACAGTGCACACAGCCTGGCAGTATCGTGAATGACTGCAAGAGTGAATGAAATCCAGTTCCATCTCCCCTTGAAGAAAACTCTATTTAAAAAACAGTGTTTCTGGCACAGCCAGAATCTAAATCCAAGTTCAGAACTATTTCAACCACAGGATCTACCTAGTAATATGGAAGTATTTCCTTCAACTTTGGCAGAGTCTCTTGCCCATGTGCCTGGCTGTCTTCCCCTGGGCCCCTTGGAGGGGGTGGGCTCCAGCTTCCCTCCCAGCCCCAAGCAGAGCTCCCTCGGCAGAAGACCTCCAGAGCCTAGGCACAGCCATGCTCAAGATCCCTCTCCACACGTTTGGACGAGCTTCACGCATAAAGGTACCGGCAGAGGAACTCAGTTGTATGGGACCCGGGGCTGAGACCTCCAAGCCTGCTCGGTTCGGGACTAGGCCTCTTCCACTCAGATTTCCCATTTTCCAGTAGCTAGGCGGTCACATCCAGGGACTGCCCCCAGAGCCATGCAATCCCACCAATGGCCAACATACAGAGACTATAAATCCAAGCTCCTGGAAGCAACATCTTATAGCCTACTTCTCCCTCTGGGAGAACCTGACAAGCTACTGAGAGTTTCCTGCCCTCATGGGAGAGCCTTGCAAAGTTCCCATGGTGTATTCATATGCCAAAACCAGTAACAATGCTGGGTCTCATTCCCCTGACCCTGAAAGAGCCTCCAATGTGGCATCGCTGGGAAGGAGGAGTAGGGAGAGGCTCCTAAAATCTCAGGGCTAGGACTAATGGAGACGTTACTGAGACTACTCGAGAAATTCGATGATCAAAGGGATGATGATGATGATGATGATGATGATTCCTTCAACTTTGCCAGGGTAAACCAGATTAGCCTCTAGATCCCCACTCAGGCTCCCCAGAGCTCAAATCACACCCTAGGGCTCTATCACAACCTTAGTATTCTTGCAGTTTTAAGCGGAAGGTGTTGGTGTTCAAACCACCTCATCTGCCCTTTTACAACTCCTGGGGTTTCCACCCACGAATGGACTGAGTACAGAAAAAGATCCTTTTGACACATACACTATTCTTCCAACAAAAACCTTTTAACTCTGTTGTCTTAGATTCTGGTTTCAATGAAATTTCTTATTTCTGCTATGCCTTTGGTTCTTGAGAGGGCCTGGTGGTTTTGTCCTTTCTTCCTCCTTATTAAAACAGGTTTTTTTTAAAATTATTTTCATTGATATGCCATGATTTACAAAACTGTTGACAATAGAGTTCCAGGCAAACAATGTTCTGAAGAAGGAGTCCTTTAACCCCAGTCACTGGGGGCCATTTTCATTAGCTTCTCAAAGCAGCCCCTGGGTAAAGCTCATAATTGGCTTGATTTTTCTCCTGAGAGTTAAAGAGGGAGAGACAGTTCAAGAGCACTGAAACTAAAGACAGAAATGCTAACAGCTTTGTCACTTCAGTGTCTTCTTGCTAAAATGCCCCTTCTTCTGGGAATTAAGAAATAAAAGCTGTTTCTAGAGAGAGCTGAGGTGATGAACGGTGTCACTATGACAGGCAGGAAGGGTGCGGCCACCTTCATCTTGCCTGCCACAGGCTCAGGGTGTGAGAGAGGAGAGGAAGAGGACTCTGTGTGGGTGAATTAACCGACTTCTCACTGGGCAGCAATTCACAGGGCCACTTCTCCCCGACCTCAGCAAACACTCTCCGCTCGATGGCACATAAAATAAAGCAGGTGATAAAACTCGACTTGGAGAGTGTAGGCTGGCACAGTAAGTATACAGCTGTCAACTCTCACTTCATTTCTTGTCTCTCTCTCTCTTCAGATCCCCTCATCTTGGCTCACTAAACTCATCCAAAACCCCATGCCTACTCTGTCTCGAGAAGCATCACTGCTTCTCTTCTTGTGCTAGAGGGAGCCCTCAAGAAACCTCAGTGGGGAATCAGGTGTTCTTCAGGATCTATGTCACACTGAACAGGAATGTACCAGGTTGCCCACCAAGGACCAAGGAGCTAATACTAAAGGGTCCTCATGTTGTTCCCTCTCCAACTGAGGCCTTGCCTGCTGGTCTGTTGCTCCCCGAGTCAGTCTGTAAGCTTTCCATGTCTCCGGGGCCAAAAGCTGGGGCCGAGGCCTCACTAGCCTGGAAAATGGAAACTCTGCATTGGAACTGAGTTCTGTGCTTCACTGCAGACTCCTATCCTCTCACTGGGTCAACCCAACAAGCTTAACTGAATCCTGTGTTGATTTTTAGACATGGCTCAAATCACACCTTGTTTATCAAGCTGAATCTATGAACTCTTCCTTCCTAATGGTCCATCTATACTTCCATGCCATCTTTTAGAACAGAACTGGCATTCAGACCTACTCCTCATGCATTATCCTGTGTGGCAGTCCCCTTTCATTGATAAATGATTATCTACAAAAACGCAGATGTGAATCACAAAACACCAAGTCTGCATGTACACATGAGTAAATGTCAGTATACTTGGTACTGTCATATATCGACTCCCAGAGACTGACCCCCTGTTTTCTATATACCTAAAATAATGGACAAAATACCACAGTAAATTTTCTATGAAGATAAAATCATTGTAGATTTTTTATCAAATACCAAACTCCAAATAAGCTATTTATTTCCATTTATAAAACTTCAATTAGAAATTTATCTCCCCCTTGGAAGGGAGTTGCGGGCTGAATGAGGGCTAGAGACTGAGCACAGCGGCCACTCAACACCTTTATTGCAAACCACAACAGCTAATTAGAGAGAGAAAACAGAAGGGAATGCCTTGCCACAGTGGCAGGGTGGGGTGGGGGGGAGATGGGATTGGGGAGGGTGGGAGGGACACTGGGTTTACGGGTGGTGGAGAATGGGCACTGGTGAAGGGATGGGCTCCCAAACTTTGTATGAGGGAAGTATAAGCACAAAAGTGTATAAATCTGTAACTGTACCCTCACGGTGATTCTCTAATTAAAAATAAATAAATTTAAAAAAAATAAAAAAAATAAAAAGTATATATCTGAGAAAAAAAAAAGAAATTTATCTCCCCCTTAACCAGTTGTGACTCAAAGATAGTCATGCAATTGGCTTGAAATTTATTTCAGATGTAATTACATAAGAGCAGAGGTCAGGAAATCAGTATTGTGGTACTTCATACACACCTCACATACTTCAGATCTATATCAACCAATATCTGAAAAATAGCTTTAATTTATAAAAATATAGTCCTGGGACAAATTTAAATTTCAATATGCAGGAGGGAACTGGGTTTATACTTCATTTTATATCAAACTCCATGCATTCTTGGTTATTATTAAAAAACATAAATAGAGTTCATTTCCCATTATCAATTTCAAGATAGCCAAATAAAGTTCTAACCTGTATTTGGAGGGGAAAAAAAACAACAAAACTACACTGGATATGATCTTCTTTTAGTTTTTCTGTTGTGAAAATACAGATATACTAAGATATCATCTACGTGTACAGAATCAAACATGGTTGTTGGGTAAGACTGTTGCAAACTTATGAGAATGTAGTTTCTAAATAAAATTGAACTTAGGAGGGGAGAGATTTAATTGAAATGAAGAAGTTATACAGAGATGCTATAATAAAAAATATCTTCGGCAGTTGAAAAACTGTGATTGCATCATACTCTAACCGCAGACACTTCATAACTTAAACCAGACCAACCTTTTCTTATCTCTTCCTATAGAGGAAGAGATAACCTTTTGTTACATAACCAGAAGTGGGGTATTCTCTGCACACCTACATCTTAATGACTTTTATGAAAGAGGTGTGAAGTCACTTTCAGACCATAGAGAAAAAGCATCTTCTATCTGCCATGTGCTGGTCTCAGCAGGGAACTCCTGACTCAGCAGCTGTAGCTATAGGAGAAGAATCATAGGCCTGCTTTGGGCATGTTACCTTGGTGAAAAGCAAACTTTAATGTGTGACAGGAGTTAATGTGATTTTTTTTTTTTGCTACAGCAATGAGAACTAGCTAATTTTCCTGTTTTTAATGAAGACAAATCAACTTTTGGGCTCAGAGTCTTCAGCAGAAAACAATGACACCATTCTAATGGTATTTATTTTAGGGGTACTTTCTATTTATCAGGTGATAGTGGAATCCCATATGTGCTAAGAATACCACACATTTTCTTTTATAACTTGCTATAAGGTGGATTGATTAAAAATAGACAAATGAGTGAGATAGTATGAAACCAAAATAGGAATCCTCTAGTTATCCTCAGAGGTAATAGAAATCCTCAGAGGAAAATTTGAGAAATGGTGAGCATATAGCAAAAGTTGATTAAAGGCTTCTGTACACCATGCCATTACAGAACTATTCACAACAATCAGGATATGTGCCTGTCTACGGATAATGCTGAATGAATAAAGAAAATACTATGTGATATGTGTGCATGTGTAGTGAACAGCAACTCTACAAAGACCTAGTACCCTGGAAAAAGAATAGTGAAACAGTGCATCAAAAAGCAGATTCCTTCAAAGGCCACAAGAACAAGAGTTGGCTGCATCTGTTCTTTTGAGGAAAGGCTGGCAATCTTTAAGAGACCCCTGTGCAGATACAGATAGCAGGGGATACGAAACACATCAAACTGTCATCCCAACCACTCGTGCACAAGCTTAATCAACCATTTTTAATTGGAAAACTAGAGGAAAGGCATTGTCCTATTTTGAAAGAACCCTGAGACAAGCTTCTCAGATGTCCTCAGAGTAAAAGCAACAGAAGTTGATAGAAATGCATATTTTGGGGTCTCATCCCTGACAAACTGGATCAGAACCTCAGGTTGCAGTTTTATAAGGCACACCTAGTTTTCTACAGTACATGTCAAGGGCTTTAAATTTCTTGATTATAAGCCAGAGAGACAGCTCAGCAGGCTGAGAGCGTGCTTGCACACAGGAGGCCCTGGCTCGTTCCCCAGTATTGCATTTGTCTATACCTGAGCAGAGCCAGGGGTAAGCCCCCACCCAACACTGAACCATGTGTAGCTCCAAATTAAAAAAAAACAATTATTGGTTATCACACATTTTTTATTTGTTAAGAGTAATTTGAAATGAATTTTCAGATATTTATTCAAACAATAACTGTTATGTACCTGCATTGTCCGAAGGACTAAGTTAGCTATTGTTGTGAGGGTTGAAGCACTAGCAGGGGGACCTATAAAACTTAGATAGAACTAAATCTAAAGTTCTCACTTTCCATTTGTTTGAAATGAGACTTGGCAATAGGAAGTATGTTGACAGGCTGCTCAGAGCTCAGCAGACCTGGGCATCATTCTTATCCTCTGGCTCATTGTCCCACACCTCTTACTATGCGTGAAATGCAGCCTGCAGGGAGCCAACAAAGAAACCTACAACTCATTTGCCAATGCAGAAACACACCCAAATCATACTGTTGAATGAACAAAGAAACAGTGAAGTAAGGAGTGAGCATTAACAGAGAACTGAGCATGCAAGGACAGAGCCTGGCAAGTTCCCTGTGGTATATTTGATATGCCAAAAACAGTAACAATGGTAGGTCTCATTCCCCTGACCCTGAAAGAGCCTCCAATGCGGCAACATTGGGAAGGATGAGTAAAGAGAGGTTGCTAAAATCGCAGGGCTAGGGCAAATGGAGACATTACTGGCATCCGCTCGAGCAAATCGATAAACAATGGGAGGACAGTGATACAGTGATAGAGAGCATGCAAATGATCAAGACTAGTATTTCTTTTTTGGAACACTTAGAGATTCAGTTTTCTTCAGTCCCTCTAAGGGAATCAGTAACAACCCTCCAGGTGCTGAAGACCAGAGAGTAGGGGATGAAAAAAATACTGTCTAGCGTGTTTCGCACCAGAAACATGACCTTGAAATCACTGGGGTACAGTGATTTTCCCTCCAGTAGAGTATAAACTCTAGAAGCTGTGTGTGTGGGGTTGAGGCTCTGCTTTGTCTCATTAAATGTTACCAAACCATATTTTTGCTTCAATGTCTTCATCTACAAAATGGAGACAATAAAAATAATGACATTGTGGGATGCTGCACAGATTAAATCAGCCAATACTTTTGTTTGTGATTTTTGGCAGGCCATTTCTGTGAGTGCTCAGGGCTTTCTCCTGGACCTGTGCTCAAGGATCACTCCTAGTGGTACTCTGAGGACTGTATGCAGTGTTGGGGATCGAATCTGAGTTAGCAGCACACAAGGCAAGTTCCTAACCACCTGTACTATCTGGCCTACACTATGAACAATTCTTATAGAATTCTAAGAATGGGAGCTACCACAGTGCAAATTTTAGCTAATATTAAGAGACCTTAAAATTTGTCCAGCTCAAAACAAACGAGCTCAAGACAAGATAATCTGGGATGCTTAGAATATGAGAATGGCTTAGTACTGGGCCCAGTTGGGTTGATGTGAAAGTATTGACAATAATTTAAATGGATGTCAGGGGATATGATGGAGACAAAAACACGATGTTTTAGAAAAAGCTTGGTTTGCTTAAAAGCAAAGCACAGATTTGCAAGTAATGCTCATTCTGTTTTTAATAAGTAGCTTGTAAAATAATTAAAAAATACTTTCCTAGTTAAAATAAATGTTGCTAATTAAACTTTACAAGATCTTCAAACTTTGTACAACCATATAAATGTAATGAACATGAGCTATAAAAAATTAATGACAATAGCACTATAATACAAAGTTATTTTACATGCTGGTAGTTTTTTCCTTAATTGTAATACATAAGATGAAAATTCTCCATATTCACAAGTTTACTTATGAAACTTATATGCCTAACATTGCTCAAAATACCTGACCCAAAATTAATACAACTATTGTAACATATAAGTTTGTTATTCAGCTTTAAAATATACACCTGAGAGGTTGAAAGGGAAGGGCATGTGAGTCCGTGGGGGAGAGATGTGGGTATACGGGTGATGGGTGTGGTACTAAAATTATGTACATAAGAAACCATCATTAACAGTATTGTAAATCACAGAATATGATCAATAAAAAATAAAATGCTGGGCTGGAGCGATAGCACAGTGGGTAGGGCATTTGCCTTGCATGCAGCCAACCCGGGTTCGATCCCCGGCATCCCTTATGGTCCCCCAAGCACCGCCAGGAGTAATTCCTGAGTGCAAAGCCAGGAGTAACCCCTGAGCATTACTTGGTGTGACCCAAAAAGCAAAATGAATAAATAAATAAATAAAATTCTTATTTGTGTATTCTTTTCACTATCAATAGTACAAACGTAGCCTAATAAAATTTAAAGAATATTAGGGAGTTTGAGCCAATGAAGTTTTTACAAATAGGGTCTGATACACAGACAATAGTCAAACACTTAACAGGAATGTAGGGTAGTAAGTAGTATTGAGGGGAGGGAATTACTATTTTTATTATCTTAGGAGGAAGGTTAATTTAGAGCCTATTGCTGGCTCTGTACTCAGGGATTAGGAGTGGGATTAGGATTAAGATTAGGATTAGCACTAAAGAAAAAAAAAAACCCTGGCAGGGTTTAGAGGACCAAGTGGATCAAAAGGGATTGAACCCAGTGGGGCTGCATGCAAGCAAGTGCCCTACCCCTTGTACTCTGGCCCCAAGATCAGTAGTTTAAGAAAAAGAACCAGCTAAATGTGACAGATTCAGACCCTCCTGGACATTTCATTGCAGAATACCATGTCAAGACTCAAAATCTCGAGGGCTTTGCAGATAGTAAAGGGGTCAAGGTGCTACTTGTCTTGCATGCAGCCAAGCCCCCATGTTGAGTCCCACCACTGCCTGGAATGATCCCTGAGCACAGAGTCCGGAATAAATTCTGAGTATCCCTGGGTTCGGCCCCCAAACAAACAAAACACCCTCATAATTTATAGCTACCCATTATGGTTTGGTTTTTGATTGTCTTAATTTTAAAGTCTGGAGTTCAACTTAATAGTATAAGGTTCTCTTATAAATTTGCTTTATTTAGGGGGGAAATATTTGGCTGTTAAACCTTCTTTGTATGAATTTCTGCATTTACAAAGGTAGTTTCTTCCCAGTTAAGATCCTGCAGGAACCAAAAGCATGACAATCTGCTAAGGAAAATGATTAATTTTACTGCCTGGTATGTCACATATTTATTTGAGTTTTGAAATTTATATCCTAGGGACAATACTAAACATCTCATAGAGATTGTCTTCTAGACATAGAAGGCAGAATCAATAAGAATAACACTCTTCATTTTTTCAAAGGTGAAATCCCATTTCATTATTCTGTATGATGAATTTATGATTTTTAAAGGTGTGGTGATTTGGTTGCATGTTAGATATTCAATTGTTTTAACACCAGTTCCACCCGAATGTCAACTTCCCTCCTCCCACTAATGTTTCCAGGTTCCAGCCCACCCCCAAGCCTGCCTCTGCAAGAGGTACATTTTTATGTTTGGCTGTTGTAATTTGAATCCCAGGCTTTTAGTGTTTTGATTCTATTTTGGTTTGGGGGCCACATTTTGTGATGTTTAAGGGTTACTCCTGGCTCTGTGCTCAGGAACCAATCCTGGCAGTGCTTAGGGACCATGTGGGATGCTGGGGGATTGAACCAGGGTCAGCTGCAAGCATCTTAACCGCTATATGAGGTTAAGGGCCTTACGGCTATACTATCTCCCCGGCCCCTCATGCTTTCAGTTTTGTTGATTCTGTGATTTAAATATATATCATAGTTCTACACTGCTGAGTCCAAGAAGAAAATTCACTTTTAGGAAAAACTAGTTACAAGGACTATAAATACAGTAGCACTGTAGCACTGCCGTCCCATTGTTCATTGATTTGCTCGAGTGGGCAGCAGTAACCATTGTGAGACTTGTTGTTACTGTTTTTGGCATATCGAATACGCCACAGGGAGCTTGCCAGGCTCTGCTGTGTGGGCGAGATACTCTCAGTAGCTTGCCGGGCTCTCTGAGAGGGACGGAGGAATCGAACCCAGGTCAGCCAAGTGCAAGCAAGCACCCTACCCGCTGTGCTATCACTCCAACTCCATGAATACAACTTGATAAAAAGAATCTGAATACATAGATAAAGAAAACGTAAAGCTGGCTAAGGCTAAATCCCTCATTACTTTCCTGGCTATTAAAAATAGAGATAAATATCTAAGACCAAATTTGTTTGAATTAACACACTGAGAGAAGATATTATTCTAAAAGGTGACACAAGTGGGAAGTGTGAGACCTGCATGTGCAGCAAATAGCGGGCAGAGAAGGAAACAGGCATCTCCGTGAGCTCCCAACTCAACGGTTCAGAAGGAGCAACGTTTCTTGTCTGTAGCACCAAAGTGCCAAACGGTTTCCTCTTTGGAGTATCCGCTGGAAGTTGAATCTGGGAAAAATTATCGGGGAGCCTGTGGTGTCTTATAGCAAGTAACTATTTTTCTCTCTCTCCTTTTCCCCTCCCCCGCACCTTTTCTTTTCTTGCTAGTTCAGAAAATCAAAGTTGCTGTGTGACTGTGATTTTTTCCCCACCAAAAATATGTATCCCATTATAACCTTTTAAAAACACGGATGAATTATTAGTGGCCTCCTTCAATTGCCCTCCCCGCATTAAAGGATTGTGCATTTATTAGACCAATCTGGGATACCCTGACAAGCATTCTTTTTGTTTTCCTCAATGAAAATAGGCTTTTGAGGTGACAGAGTTGCCCAGGAAAGCTGAATTAGTATTCCTTAAAATTCCTAATTCGTCATACACATCTTTCCCTTGAGGCCATCTTCTGGTTTTCTTGGCTTTCATTTTCCTCATCTTTAAACAGACTGTCAAAACAAATGTCTTTTAAGGCCATTCATTTTTTTTTCTGGAAAAAAAATGACGAGACATTTGAAGGACTTTATTTTTAAAACATTTTCTCGTCAAGAGTAACTACTGTTGATTACATATGAAATCCTTATTCTTTATCAAGTCATTAAAAAATGTTTGATGAGACTATACAAAGGAAAGCATGATTGAGACCCAAAAATAAATGAATGTGATGAATCTTGGAACATGAACTCATTTTGCAGTCTGGTCTCATTTGTATTTGGTCTAAGTATGGTTTTCCAGATTAGTGTTCACAGTGTATTAGAAAAAGGTATAATTATAATTTAAATGTGAAATCTTAGCAGCTCTGAATTAGTTGAATTTATTGAGCAAACCAATTTGAGGGTTTCCAATTTATAATGGAAATATAGTTTTAAAAACAGATTATCTATTATTCAAAATGCCTTTAATTTGAGCTTAGTATACATAATTATTGCATAAATGCATCAACATATTCCATTCATTGTAATGAATACAGTGATATAAGCATTCACCATGGACCAAAGACTGTTCTCAATCTGCTATATATGTATATGTTGGCATTTATATACATTAATTTGATTTGGTCTTCACAATTACTTTATGAGCTAGGTATTTTTATATCTTTCACAGAAAATATTAAGTAATTTTTCTCAAGGTCTCCTAAGCTAGAAAATGGCAGAACTGAAATTTGAATTCAGACAGTATGACTCCAATCTTAGTATTTATTAATCATCAAACTTTTTGGTAAGAATGAATTTGAGGAGTTTTATGGAAGGCATATTAACCTACTTATCACTCAATGTCAAACTTAACATGATAACATTTAATTATTTGGCTTACTTTTAGAAAGAAAAAATCTAGGAGGTAACACTTTTTCTTCTGAACTTAAGTACTGAAGAATATAAATTTCAGTTATTACATTTTCTCTTTAGAGCACAAATGTGAAAATCTGGTTTTCTTTTTTAAAAGACAGCTGATAAGCCTTATTCGTAAGATGTTCTAACAAATAGTTATTCAGAGAAGAGAACAAGTCTATATGCGGAATACAGTAGGGCTAATATTCATTTCTTTTCTTCCCAGTCTACTCATATTCCTTTTATAAAATTACCTCAAAATGTCATTTTGAATAAGAGGACATTTGCTAAAAAAAAAAAATCAGGGCCAGAGAGACAGCACAGCAGGTAGGGCATTTGCCTTGCAGAGTTAAGAGACATTTTGAGAATTCTACAATTTAATATCTAAAGATATATTTGTAACTGTTGAAACCTTGGGAGTGCTTCAGTTCTATGAATGTATGACTCAATGAGTAAAGCACTCAAATACTCAAAGAAAAAAATTCCCTCTAAAAGCAACAGGCAATAATTCTTCTTGATGAGTAATCCTCAGCACAATTTGCTGGCCAGCAGTTTTAGATGTCTATTGAAATCTCAGTCAAGGTTTCTTTCAAAATCTTAATTATAATCCTGCCATACACACTTCAGCAAAATAAAAATACAATTGCTATATGTAGTATTAATCATTTTAAAAGTTAATAAAACCTTCAAATTTGTATTTATAAGTTACAACAGATGTAAAATATCTCAGTGAATAATAATTCTGCATATCTTTAAATGAAACAACTCTATTTAGTAAACAAAAATTGAAGCAATGCTTTTAACCTAATTGATGTTACAACCCTATTCCTCATAAAGTCTGATTTTTTTTTTACTTATCAATCTTCTCTTAAAACCATGATGTTCAGGGATTAGGAAAATAGCTCAGTACCTGACTTGCCTTGTGAAGTTGGGTTAGATCCTCCAATTTAGAGACACACAAAACATACACTAAAGTACAAACGCAAACACACCTGCACATGCACATCTCACACACATGCACACCACACACACACACACAAACGCACACACACACACATATATACTCCATGATGTTCAGTTGAGGTTATCCTTGGCCTTCAGGAATGAACATATGCGAGGTCCGGATAGTCCCTGATATGACTAGTTTCAGCCTGAAAACGTAATGAAATTTTGCCCAGTGAAGGATAAGGAGACTTCTGCTGGGGTAAGGAGCCCCAGAACATGGGCTCCTGCTTTGTAAAGAAAACATACCAAAGAAACAGACCACTGTTTTTGCACACGTCTTTCTAGAACTGAGTCAAACATTGTATAATCATGAGAGGAGTCGTCAAGATCAGAGAGAAACATGGCGGGTGGAGGAGGGAAAATTAAGATAAGAAAAGGGATCCTCTGCTCTGTGGATCAATTATTGGGTTAGCTATTTTTGAATCCTTCCCACCAACACTCCCTATGATGCAATAAATTTTCATTATCATCTAAATGGTCAAGGTAGAATTCTTTGTGACTGGATGTGGCATTAAAACAAACAAACAAAAACTGAAGAGGTGAACTCTCACAAAGGCTTTCTTTGGAAGATAAAAGCCTTTCCTTGAGCAGGTAAATTTCTGTGATACTTCCCATAAGTCTGGCTTTCCTGTAGTGGCCATTACAGTAAATAAACGGACTCTATCAACAGGCAGGGCACCCTTGAAACACCTTCAATGGAAGTCAATCATTATCCCATGAATAGCATCTCCTCACACCTACAGTGTTTCAGGCCTTCAAAATGTAAATGTAGTTTATGTTTCAGTCAGGATGTTGCAAATTCTCAGGAGGCTGCCAAAAGACTAATTTGTAATCTCCTTTTAACTTACTTCAAATGCAAATTTCTCTTCTATTGAAAAATATCCTACTTGCCAAAATGGTGATATTCAAACTGAGTTTTTTATATCCGAGGAGGGGAGAAATCCTTTAAACACACTGTTTCATTTTTCCTCCATGCAGTTCCTGAAAATCTGGAAAAATTTAAGGTGTTTTTTGTTTGTTTGTTTGTCATATAAAGGCAAAAACTATTTAATATACTGATGAAAGCAATTTAATTGACACAGAATAGATCCTTGATCTTGTAAAGTATTAAGAAGGACAAAAATAGAAAAATTATACAAATAACCACATGTAAATCCGAACACTAATTTCCGTTGATAAATATAGGGTTAAAATTAGAATGGGAGAGGGACTCCCCGAGACCCTGCAGCCGCCCCGCCCCACCCCGTGTCCTCCACACCCCGGCTCCTGACCTGGCCCCCTAACTGCGGCCCGCCCTTGCAGGAAGACACTGGGGGCGTGTCCCGTATCTTAGTGGGCGTGGTCTAAAAGTGGGCGTGCCCTCCTCTCAGAGCCACAGTTATTCTTTGTTACCTCAGCTCAATCGGTACTTGTATTTTTTTGAAAATTCACTTTTGCGATCTCAAACATGCAAAATAGCCATTAGCTTAGTCTGACACTATAAAAGCTGTCAGTTAATAAGGGAAGTTTAGAACGATCAGAAACCCTTCTTTCCACAAGAAGAAAAAGGAATAAATAACTACAAAGTTCCAACTCTATACTTCCGTAACAATATGAGGAAGCAGCAAAAATCCCCTCCACCAAGAGAGGGAGAAGAAAAAATTCCAGAAACATCAATGGGGGCTACTCACATCTACGACCTCTCAGATAAACAATTCAGAGAGGAGATCTGTAGGAGAGTCGACCTACTCCAAGCAACCATGGAACAGACATCCAATAAACTAAGGGAGGAGATGAATGAAGCACTGGAACGGTCCACCAAGAAAATACAGGAAGAAATGAGAACAGAAATCTCAAACCTACGAACGGAAGTCACACAAATAAAGGAATCGGTAGACGAATTAAAAATCTCACTAGATGCCCTCAACAATACAATGACTACAGCTGAAGACAGAATCAGCGACCTGGAAGATGAGCTGCAGAAAGCTTATAGACAACAACAAATCATGGCCAAAGACCTCAAAATGGCTATAGAGCGAATCAGAGCCCTGGGGGATGAGTTCAAGAGAAACAACATAAGAATCATTGGATTACCAGAACCACAGGGAAGTAACCCCAATGAAAAAAACACAGTCAAAGACATCATTGCTAAGAAATTCCCAGAGCTGGAGAAGGCAGGCATCCAGATACAAGGAGTCCGAAGAGTACCAGCAAAAAGAGACCCAAATAAAAAGACTCCAAGGCATATCATAGTCAGAATGACGGATGCTATGGATAGAGACACAATTCTGCAAGCAGCAAGGTCAAAGAAGGAAATCACATACAAAGGAGCAACCCTCAGATTTACAGCAGACCTGTCAGAGGAAACCCTCCGAGCCCGAAGACAATGGTGGGACATAGTGAAAAGACTCAACGAAATGAATGCCTCACCAAGAATACTTTATCCGGCTAAACTCTCACTCAAACTCGAAGGAACCATACACTACTTCTCGGATAAACAACAGCTCAGGTCCTTCATACACTCAAAACCAAACTTGAAAGAAGGTCTAAAGGGGCTACTGTAAGACAAGGTGGAGCCACATAAAAACAACAAATACCACAGAAATATGACACAAAATCCTATCACAATAATCTCTCTCAATGTCAACGGCCTAAATGCACCCATCAAGAGACACAGAGTGGCAAAATGGATTCAGAAATTAAACCCAACATTCTGCTGCCTGCAAGAAACACACCTGAACAAACAGAGCAAACATAGACTCAAAGTCAAAGGATGGAAAACAATCCTGCAAGCAAACAACCCCCTTAAAAAAGCTGGAGTGGCCATCCTAATATCCGACAACATAGACTTCAGGTTGAAAAAGATTAAAAGGGACAGCGAAGGTCATTTTCTGTTTATCAAGGGATATGTACAACAGGAAGAAATCACACTCTTAAACATATATGCACCTAATGAGCGACCAGCTAAATATTTAAAACAACTCCTAGCAGACTTCAAAGAGGACATCACTAACAGCACAATAGTAGTCGGAGACTTCAATATGGCCTTATCGCCTCTAGATAGATCGACAAGAACAAAACTCAACAAGGAAACACTGACTCTGAAAGAAGAAATGGAAGAGAGAGGCCTAATAGACCTATACAGGGCCTTACACCCCCAAAAGAAAGAATACACATTCTTTTCCAGTGCACACGGAACATTTTCTAAAATAGACCATGTACTGGGCCCCAGAACATACCTCAATAGAATCGGAAAAATAGAAATTGTATCAACCATCTTTTCAGACCACGATGCGCTGAAGATAGAGGCTAACCACTCACTGACACGGAGAATCAAGTCAAACACTTGGAAATTAAACAATTCAATGTTGAACAATGAGTGGGTCAGGAAGGAAATCAAGGAAGAAATCAAAAAATACTTAGAAACAAATGAGAATGAAGACACGAGCTGCCAAAACCTATGGGACGCAGCTAAAGCCGTGTTAAGGGGAAATTTTATAGCACTCCAAGCATTCCTCAGGAAGGAAGAAAGGGCCCACATAGACAACCTGACTTCACGACTCAAGACCTTAGAAAAGGACCAGAAAAAGGAACCCAAACCAGATCGAAGGAAAGAAATAATAAAAATTAGAGCAGAAATTAATGACATGGAAACCAAAAAGACAATCCGAAAGATAAATGAAACAAAGAGCTGGTTGTTCGAGAAAATAAACAAGATTGATAAACCGCTAGCAAGACTCACAAAGAAAGAAAGAGAAAGAACACTAATAAATCGAATCAGAAATGAAAAGGGGGGCATCATAACAGAAACCAGTGAGATTCAAAAGATCATTAGAGACTACCTCGAAAGTCTATATGCCACAAAACAGGATAACCTAAAAGAAATGGATGGATTCCTCGATTCCTACAATCTCCCAAGACTGAACAAAGAAGACTTGGAATACCTGAATAGACCCATCAATGTTAAGGAAATTGAAACTGTGATCAAAAACCTCCCCCAAAACAAAAGCCCAGGCCCAGATGGTTTCACTGACGAATTCTTACAAACATTTAAAGAAGACCTGCTGCCTGTTTTCCTCAAACTTTTCCAGGAAATTGAAAAAACAGGAACTCTCCCAAACAGTTTATATGAAGCACACATCTCCCTAATACCAAAAGCAAACAAAGACGCCACTAAGAAAGAAAATTACAGACCAATATCCCTGATGAACACCGATGCGAAGATCCTCAACAAAATACTGGCGAATAGGATCCAACAACTCATCAAAAAGATCATACATCACGACTAAGTGGGATTCATCCCGGGGATGCAAGGATGGTTTAACATTCGGAAATCAATCAACATAATCCAGCATATCAACAAAAGAAAAGATAAAAACCATATGATCATATCAATAGATGCAGAGAAAGCATTTGACAAGATCCAACATCCTTTCATGATGAAAACCCTCGCCAAAATGGGGTTTGGAGAAACTTTCCTCAAGATAGTCGAAGCCATCTATCACAAGCCTATGGCAAGCATTATCCTCAACGGGGAAAAACTAAGGGCCTTTCCTCTGAGATCAGGCACAAGATAAGGATGCCCACTCTCACCACTCCTCTTCAATATAGTACTGGAAGTACTTGCAATAGCTATTAGACAAAAAAAAGAGATTAAGGGCATCCAAATAGGGAAGAAAGAAATCAAACTCTCACTATTTGCAGACGATATGATACTATATTTAGAGAAGCCTAAAACCTCTACTAAGAAACTCTTAGAAACAATAGACTTATACAGTAAAGTTGCAGGCTACAAAATCAATACCCAAAAATCCATGGCCTTCATATATGCAAACAATGAGGCAGAGGAAAGGGACATGAAAAAAGCAATCCCATTCACAATCGTGCCCCAGAAAATCAAGTACCTCGGAATCAGCTTAACCAAGGAAGTAAAAGACCTCTACAAAGAAAACTACAAAACGCTACTCCATGAAATCAAAGAGGACATGAGGAAATGGAAACATATACCCTGCTCATGGATAGGGAGAATCAATGTTGTCAAAATGGCAATACTCCCCAAAGCATTATACAGATTCAACGCGATCCCTATAAGTATACCCATGACACATCCAAAAGAAATGGATCAAGCAATCCTAAAATTCATATGGAACAACAAACGCCCACGGATAACTAAAACAATTCTTGGGAAAAAGACGATGGGAGGCATCACCCTCCCCAACCTCAATCTTTACTACAAAGCAGTAACAATTAAAACAGCATGGTACTGGAACAAAGGCAGACCCGCAGACCAATGGAACAGGGTGGAATATCCCTACAGACAACCCCAAATGTATGATCATCTAATATTTTATAAGGGAGCAAGAGATGTGAAGTGGAGCAAGGAAAGCCTCTTTAACAAATGGTGCTGGCACAACTGGAAAACCACAGGCAAATAAATGGGCTTAGAACTCGATCTGACACCATGCACAAAAGTCAGATCAAAATGGATTAAAGACCTCAACATTAGACCACAAACCATAAGGTACATTGAAGACAAGGTTGGCAAAACCCTCCACGATATTGAAGATAAAGGTATCTTCAAAGGTGACACAGAACTAAGCAATCTAGCAAAAACAGAGATCAACAAATGGGACTACATTAAACTAAAAAGCTTCTGCACCGCAAAAGATACAGTGACCAGAATACAAAGACTATCCACAGAATGGGAAAGGATATTTACACAATACCCATCAGATAAGGGGTTGATATCAATGGTATATAAAGCACTGATTGAACTCTACAAGAAGAAAATATCCAACCCCATCAAAAAATGGGGCGAAGAAATGAACAGAAACTTTACCAAGGAAGAGATACGAATGGCCAAAAGGCACATGAAAAAGTGCTCTGCATCACTAATCATCAGAGAGATGCAGATCAAAACAACCACAAGATACCACCTCACACCAGAGACTAGCGCACATCCAAAAGAACAAAAGCAACTGCTGTTGGAGAGGATGTGGGGAGAAAGGGACCCTTCTACACTGCTGGTGGGAATGCCGACTGGTTCAGCCCTTCTGGAAAACAATATGGACGATTCTCAAAAAATTAGAAATTGAGCTCCCATTTGACCCAGCAATACCACTGCTGGGAATATATCCCAGAGAGGCAAAAAAGTATAATCGAAATGGCATCTGCACATGTATGTTCATCGCAGCACTGTTTACAATAGCCAGAGTCTGGAAAAAACCCGAATGCCCTAGAACGGATGACTGGTTGAGGAAACTTTGGTACATCTATACAATGGAATACTATGCAGCTGTCAGAAAAAAGGAGGTCACGAATTTTGTATTTAAGTGGATGGGCATGAAAAGTTTCATGCTAAGTGAAATGAGTCAGAAAGAGAGAGACAGACATAGAAAGATTGCACTCATCTATGGCATATAGAATAACAGAGTGGGAGACTAACACCCAAGATTTGTAGAAACAACTACCAGGAAGTTGACTCCATGGCTAGGAGGCTGGCCTCACATTCTGGGGAAAGGGCAACTCAGCGAAGGGATCACCAACTATAATGTAGTCGAAGGCCATGTGGGAGAAGGGAGTTGCGGGCTGAATGAGGGCTAGAGACTGAGCACAGTGGCCACTCAACACCTTTATTGCAAACCACAACAGCTAATTAGAGGGAGAGAACAGAAGGGAATGCCCTGTCACAGTGACAGGGTGGGGTGGGGGGAGATGGGATTGGGGAGGATGGGAGGGATGCTGGGTTTACTGGTGGTGGAGTATGGGCACTGGTCAAAGGATGGGTTCCCGAACTTTGTATGGGGGAAGCATAAGCACAAATGTGTATAAATCCATAACTGTACCCTCATGGTGATTCATTAATTAAAAATAAATAAATTTATTATTAAAAAAATTAGAATGGGAGAGACTGGAGTGACAGTGGAGCTGGCAGAACTCTTGCTTCGCACGCAGCCAATCAGTGTTCAAGCCTCAGCAACTCATATGGTCCTTGGAGCTCTCCAGTTGTGACCCCTTGAGATCAGACTTATGAGAATGCCTTGAGCACAGTGGGTATGGTTTAAAAAAAACATAAAATAATAATAATAGCACTGTATAGCACTGTCATCCCACTGTTCATCAATTTGCTCTATCGGGCACCAGTAATGTCTCCATTGTGAGACTTGTTACTGCTTTTGGCATATCGAATATGCTATAGGGAGCTTGCCAGGCTCTGCCATGCGGGCGGGATACTCTCGGTAGCTTGCTGGGCTCTCCGAGAGGGATGGAGGAATTGAACCCGTGTCAGCCGTGTGCAAGGCAAATGCCCTGCTTGCTGTGCTATCCATTCAGTCCAAAATAAAAATAATAACAATAATAATAATCACAATGACAATAATAATATTAGAATGGGAATATGTTAAATTGGTGGGACACAAAAGGACATGAGGGAAATCTTAGAAAAGCTATTTTTCATATAGTGCATATAGCGATAGCACAGTGGGTAGGGTGTTCGCCTTGCAGGAGGCTGACACATGTTCGATTCCTCCATCCCTTTCGGAGAGCCTGGCAAACTACCAAGAGTATCTTGCCCACATGGCAGAGGCTGGCAAGCTACCCGTGGCATATTCGATTTGCCAAAAACAGTAACAAGTCTCACATGGAAATGTACTGGTGCCAGCTCGAGCTAATCGATGAGCAATGGGATCACAGTGACAGTGACAGGATAGAGTATACCACAGCAAAGTTAAGCGGAGTGCAACTATGGAAAATCAATGAGAAGCAACAAAGCTTAACATGTGGGTGATTATAAATCTATCATCCAAATGACCCTACTTTTGAGCATGCAACGGGAGCTCAGCAATACTAATACTTATGTAGCGACGAAGACAGGGAGGGCCCCCATGGCAATGGAATTCCTGTGGTGTAACAAAACTGCCTCTCTTAATGCCATCAGGCCCCACCTGGTGAGCATAGGAACTAAGGCTGGATACAAATTTCACCAGACACCAGTGACAGCCACAGGGAAGGCTGGGCCTCCCTCCCTCTGAGAGAAGCTCAAGCAGAAACAAAAGGCCAGGAAAGAGATTTCAACCACCAATCTCTCCCAACTCTGTCGATTTGGCAAGCTCCTTAGCAGTGGACTTTTACTTAGGTAGAAGCCCCATGTGGGGGCCTGTGAGTTGAAAGTGTGGGTGTGCGACATGTGCAGGCCATGAGCCTCTCCCCATCCCAGCCGGCCCGTGTTGGTGAGTGCAGGAAGGAGAGAACGGGGGCCAGGCTGCTTGGTGATGGGGCGAAGTTTATTCCAGTCTCACTGCCCTGCTTATTCGGTGCTGGAGTGGTAGCACAGTGGGTAGGGCGTTTGCCTTGCATGCGGCCGACCTGGGTTCAATTCCTCTGTCTGGAAAGCTACTGAGAGTATCCCATTCACACACAGAGCCTGGCAAGCTACCTGTGGCATATTCAATATGCCAAAAACAGTCACAACAAGTCTCACAATGGAGACATTACTGGTGCCTACTCAAGCAAATCGATGAACAACAAGATGGCAGTGCTACAGTGCTACAATCTCCTCCCGCCCAGTCTCACGGCCTTAGTTGTCAGGAAAATCCTCAGGAATTGGGGATTTACACATAGGTGTGGTAGCATAATCAGCAGATGTCAAGCCCTTCTAGGACAGAAGCTCATCCTGCTAGGCAATCCCCCTCCAAGGGTGGAATTTCATCTAAGGGATTATTTCTCCTTCCCTTAGTCCATATCCATTTAGTTCATCTTAAATTTACTTCTTAATAATATTTCTAGTCATTTTGTATATACACAGTAAGAGATAAGCTAAATGGGTAGCTCAATTGAGGACTTCTCCCTATATATCTCAGACTACAGTCCTCAGGCCAGGTTAGTCTTTTCTAACCCCAGTGGGGTCCTTATCCAAGTGACTTCTTTTGGGTCATGAGAGAGTTTGTACATCACTGTGCTCTTAACTAAGTTGTATGGTGCCTGGCCTGTCCCTTTTCAATGCTGAAAGGCTGCAAGAACAAACATTAGGGACTCCATATTGGCCATAGTCCCACATTGTAACGATTTAATGTTAAGCAGGCATATTGGACAAGATATCTGGGTTTATCTTTAACCTAGCTAGCACGATCACTGGCATAAGTTCTGGGAAAGCAGAAGAGTAAGTAAGGGTGTAGGACCATAAAAATAAAAGCAGCAGGCTATAGCTTAAAAAAGGGAAAGGAAGTCAAATTGGGTAATCCGAGTTAGCAGGTGAGGGCAGCAAGGAAGGGATAAGCCAATCAAGGAAAAATACAACCCTAGGGATCTGGGAGGGAATAAATCCAAGATAGGAAGGTCAGAACCCAAGTAAGGGGATAAAAGGGGGCGCTTGCAGGGAGACAAGGTCGCCCTCTGTGCAGGGACCCGTGTACTTGGCATGAATAAAGAACTTCTTTGCTCGCATTTTTGACTCTGGCTCATTCCTCGGATCACGGACCCTAACAATGCCAGTGTTGCTTACAGATTGTCCCTTTTCGATGCCTGTGTAGTTTACAGCTTGCCCTGGGTCCATCCAAGTCCCTCTTTGGGACCCTCATTTTGGGGTGTTTGGAACTAAGGGCAATTGAGGCTTAAGTTGAATAAATATGACAGATACCCAGGAGAAAATATTATTCAGAGTCAATTTACTCCCAGGTTACAAAAGCACAGCATTAATTTTCTTTCTGTGTATACACAAAAGGACATTGCTCTAAAGAAAACTATGCAAAGGACATAAAGGAAAGAGAAAAGCAATATTTCACTAGCATATACAAAATATTTCACTAGCAATACAAAATCCAGAGTCTCCTGCCCCCAGGGTTGTCTGTCTTCACCAGGGCCCCTCAGAGGAGGCAGGTTGAGTTTCCTCCCCATCCCGAGTAGAGCCTCAGCAGCCGAAGACTTCTGGAACCCAGCCATAGCCATGCTCAAGGCCCCTCTCCACATGCCCTCACAAGCCTCACGCATCAGGAACTGGCAGAGGAACCCAGGTGTGCAGGATCCAGGGCTGAGATCTCCAAGCCTGCTCAGATCAGGACTGGGTCTCCTCCACCCAGATCCCCCATTTCCCAGTACCTAGGCAGTCACACCCAGAAACTGCCCTCTGCATTGTGTAATCCCATCAATGGCCAACATCCAGAGACTATAAAACAAAGCTCCCGGAAGATCTCTATTGTCTAGTCTCCCTCTCAGAGAACCCAGCAAGCTACCGTGAGTGTCCTGCCCACACAGGAGAGCCTGGCAAGCTCTGCATGGTGTATTTGATACGCCAAAAACAGTAACAATGATGGGTCTCATTCCCCTGACCCTGAAAGAGCCTCCAATGTGGCACCATTGGGAAGTATGAGTAAAGAGAGGCTGCTAAAATCTCAGGGCTAGGATGAATGGAGATATTACTGGCACCCACTTGAGCAAACTGATGAACAATGGGATGACAGCAATACAGTAATACAAAATCCAGAGCCCACAGAAGAATCCAACTTTATAAGTCACAGGGTCTGATCAACAGGGACGGGTTGGAAAAACCCTATAGAAGTCACCTTGGACAAAGGGAGAGTGCGCATATGCTACCAGAGCCCATGTGCTGCTTGTGTCCATATGGCTGAGCTCATGTGGTGCCCAAGTACATGTTGCGCCTGTATCTCCCCTCTTGAGATGTGTACTTTCATGCTTCCATATCTAATGCTGGGTGTGTGTCGCCTTTGAGCCTGTGTTCTCTCTCTCTCTCTCTCTGTCTCTCTCTTTTGATTTTTGGGTCACACCCAGCGATGCACAGAGGTTACTCCTGGCTCTGCACTCAGGAGTTACTCCTGGCGGTGCTCAGGGGACCCTGTGGGATGCTGGGAATCGAACCAGGTCAGCCGCGTGCAAGGCAAATGCCCTACCTGCTGTGCTATCACTCTAGCTTCAACCTGTGTTCTCTCCTAAGTGCTTGTTCTCTCTCACTTTATCTCCCTTCTTTCCCTTCCTAAAAATCTCCAAATAAAAGCTGTTACTTCACTGTTCATCTACTTCTGAAATTCTTTCTTTCAATGCAAGACAAGAACCCGGTAACCTGGGTCCTGGGTGGCAACGGCGGGTTGGGAGAAAGTGATCATCTCTCTCCTCCCCACCTCACATATGTCAACTGTGGGTGCAAGAGGAAAGAAGTCTATGGTAACCTTCAAAAATAATAAGGAGTTCCATGTGTGGTTCAAAAAGATTTAACAAGAGAGAGTTGCTACCATTAAATAAACAACTTGAGGTCTAAATGAGAAGCTGGGTCTTAATTTGATTCACAGTAGGAGATACAAAATTTCTAGGTAGGGGAGGTCTGATCACACTTTTGTGTCAAGAAATTCATTCTGGAAGCAGGGAAAACTAGTGAGAGTGGTAAACTGCCTGGTAAATATCTGTTGCAGATCTTTTCCAGATAATTAACCATGCCTAAAATGATGGAAAAGCAACAGTCACATGCAAATAGGAGGAGAGGGTAGGGACAGAGTACATCCACTTACATTTGTGGAAAGAGGGCTATAAAGACGAACAAAGTACCAGAGCACCTGTGTCAGCCAGATAGAAGAAAAACGATCACAATATAGAAAACAGAAAGAGGAAGAATATTAAGAGAGAAGGCGGCTTTGATCAGTCATGTTCAGGGTTGCAGAACCGCCACAGAAGTAATATTCAAGCATGGAGGATGTTTGAAGGTGAAGCCTGCTCGATCTAATCACTCCTCACCCCAGCCCACGAGCCAGAGCCAGAGCACTGCTGGGCATTGGTAACCGTGAACACCTGCTCATCACCACAGATGGAACAAACACAAACCCCTCGAGCAGGTACTTGCAGAGGCCCCCAAATAATCAGGAACTCAAAGCCCTGATGGATGAATAGAAAATCTGGGGGGAAATCCCAAACAAAACTGAGCTCTGAAACTCCCTAAAGAGGATTTTTAAAGAAATCCTCCTAATGATGCTCACTAAAATGAGATCAATGGAGATAACTTCGACAAACACAAAATATGAGAAAGCTCCAAACTGAAATCACAGAACTGAATAATACAGTAGTTAAACTGGGAAATGCAATAGAGAAACTCAAGAGTAGAACGCCCAAAAACCAAAGATCAAATCAGCATACTGGAGTATAGGTATAAGAAAGTAACAAAAATATTTTCAGAAACAAGAAAACATTAAAAACTTACTGAATGTGTAGAACAACAGCATTTATATTATAGGGGTTTCAGAAGGGGACAAAAAAAGAGAGAGATTTTTGAATTAAAGGAATAGTAGGTGAGAACTTCCTAAAATGAAGAATATAGATACAAGTATCCAAAGACTCTAAGAGTCCTGACAAAACTAAACCCAAATAGACACACACCAAGACACATAAAAATGCAAGTAAAATGGTAAAAATAAAAGAAAGAATTCTAGATGCAGCAAGAGAAAATCAAAGGTTCACATACAAGGGGACCCTCATAAAACTGTCATAGGTTTTCAGTAGAAGCTTTACAGATCAGAAAAGAAAGGCATTAAAGTGTTGGTTGGAAAATATCTCCAACCAAGAATATTCTACTCAGATCAGTTATCATCCAGACCAGGCATGATAAAAAGATTTTCGGACAGAGTTAAATGACTTCATTAGCACTAAATTGCCTACAAGGAACAATCTGACTGCAAGGAACAATGAAGGATCTTCTATAGAAGGAAAAGAAACCCAAACAGAATAATATGACACCTAAAATATATATAATATGTTTTTATTTATTGGGGACTTCAAGTAAACTCAAGGCTTTGTTTTTCAATTTAAAGTGAGATATAAACATAGAATGCTAGCTACAATTTCATGTTGATTGCAAAGCAAAAATGCTGAACAGAAACAAACAAGAGGAAATAGAAACTAATCTTGATACAAAAGCTGTCACCATAGTACAAGAAGACAAAAATAAGAGAACAACAAAGAAACAGACACTGTAATAAATCCAGAATCTATGCAGAGAAAAATGACTATAAATTATTTAACACTAAAATTCCTATAATGTCATTTACCATTCAAAAGGCATGGAGTGGCCTGAAAAATCAAGAAACAAACTCCAAACTGTTGTTGACAAGAGATATACTTGAGTTACATGATAAACATTCAAATGTTTGGAAAACAAATTCAGGTGAGTGGTAGCTTCAAAAAGACAGGGTAGCCAAAGTTATGTAAGAAAAACCATATATGGTTTCAAACAACAACAAAAAAGATTATGAGAGAGAAATAGGGAGAGAGAAGGTATAGGTATAGACAGTATATAATGATTTTGGGATCAAAACATCAAAAGGACTTATTATTCATTAACATATAAGCACCAAATGAGAGGACATCAAAATATTTAAAGCAACTAGTATAAGTCACAAAAAGAGACATTAACAGCAATACAGTAGTCAGAGGGACTCTAACAATTCACTTTTAGCAATGTACAAATTAACCAGTTAAATTGTCAATAAGCAAACTACAGCTTTATTTAAGAAGTTGGACCAGGAGCCAGAGTGATAATACAACGGGTAGGGAGTTTGCCTTGCATATAATCCCCAGAACCCTGTATGATCTCCTGAGCCCTCCAGGAGCATTCTATGAGCACAGAACCAGGAGCAAGCCCTGAGCACTGCTGGGTGAGGTCTCCCCACAAAACAACCCCACCCTCTCCCCAAAAAGAAAGGATCCAACAAGACATTTACATCACTCTATGCCTTTAGTTATTTGCTTATTTGGTTAGTGGGCCACAGTCAATGATATTTAGGGCTGGCTTCTGACTCTACACTCAGGGATCACAACTGGTGGGCTTGAATACCATGAGGGGTGTCAGGGATTGAATTCTGGTTGGCCACATGCAAGGCAGGCACC
Organism: Sorex araneus; assembly: GCF_027595985.1. Taxonomy (NCBI): domain Eukaryota; kingdom Metazoa; phylum Chordata; class Mammalia; order Eulipotyphla; family Soricidae; genus Sorex; species Sorex araneus. The sequence continues at coordinate 66,054,880 of NC_073309.1, read as the reverse complement.
TTACCTACTGTCCTTTCCCTCAAGCCTCAAAACTCTCTGCCTTTAAAAAGTCAAAAGCACATTCCTCTCTAGTGCATATGGAACCTTCCCCAAGTGATACCACATCTGTAACACAAAAAAGTGTCAGTAAAGTCATAAAGTTTGAAATCAAAAGAAATATATATTTTTAAATCTCAACAGAATAAAATCAGAAGCCACATACAAAAGGCAGCAAGAACTCAGCATTTGGAAACTAATCAAAATGCTGCGGTGTAACTATAAGATTTACAAAGAAATAATAGAGAAATAAAGAATTATTTGAAACACATGAGAATGAAGATACAAGCTATTAGAATAAGTGGGATATAAAATAAGTCCTAAGGGGGAAGTTCATGGCAATGTAGGTTTATTTTAAGACAAGAAAAAGTTCAAATAAACAACCCAACCCAACTAACACATTTAGAATTTAGGGAGGGGTAGAGGGTAGTACAGTAGGTAGGGCATTTGCCTTGCACACAGCCAACCCAGGTTCAATCCCCAGCATCCCATATGGGCCCCTGAGCACTGCCAGGAGGAATAATTCCTGAGTGCAGAGCCAGAAGTAACCCCTGTGCATCGCTGGGTGTGACCGAAAAAGAGACAAAAAAAAAAAAGAATTTAGAGAAAGAAGACTAAATTAAACCTATAACAAGAAAAGGAAAGAAATAATAAAAGTTAAAGCAAAAATGAAATAGATATTTTTAAAAAGGATGATACAAGGCTGGAGAGATTGCTTCAAAGGAACAAAGAAAATTTTTTGCACATTGGAGTTTTGTGTTTGATCCCGGACATTGCAAAGTCTTCTGAGCACTGCTAGAAGTAATACCACAAGCATAACAGCAAGACAAACTTTGGAGCACTAAATGTTGTGGCCCCTAAAATCAACAAAAGAAGATTATGCAAAAAAAAATCAGTTGTTGGATAACCTTGGGTTGTCTTTGCTCCTCCCACAGGGAGCTTAAGGTTTACTGAGCCACTCCCATAACAGTGCCCTAGAGGCACACCCCATTCCATCAAGCACTAATAATCCTATATTGCTTTTCTCTTTCATTTATGTAATGTGCATGGTTTATTTAACAATTTCCTTTTTATACAGAAAGACAGATCATGCTATGCTTTGTAACATGGAAGTTAATTGACCCCCAAATAATATTTACTCCTGGGCATCCATATTTACTTGACTTAAGCCTCAGTTGCCCTTAGTTCCTAGCAGTCCAAGAGCAGGGTCCCGATGAGGACTGGATGGACCCACGGCAAGCTGTGAGCTACCTCAGCATTGAAAACAGCCCAGGCCAAGCACCATAATACTTACCAAGTTAAGTGCATGGATGTGAACAAACTCTCTCATGACCCAAAAAGAAGTAACTGAATAAGGATCCTGCTGGGGTTAGGAAAGACTAACCTGGCCTGAGGACTATGGTCTGGAATATATATCAAGATGTGCCCAGGAAGAGCCAATCTTTAAGCTTAATATATCTCTTACTGTGTTCATACAAAAATGACATTGCTAGAAATATTAGCACTGCAGCACTGTCCTTCCATTGTTCATCTATTTGCTCGAGCGGGCACCAGTAATGTTTCCATTGTGACACTTGTTGTACTGTTTTTGGCATATTGAATATGCCACGGGGAGCTTGCCAGGCTCTGCTGAGTGTGCGGGATACTCTCAGTAGCTCTCTTAGAGGGACCAAGGAATCGAACCCGGGTTGGCTGCATGCAAGGCTAATGCCCTACCCGCTGTGATATCGCTCCAGTCCAGAAATATTACAGTCCAGCGGGCAGGAGCTATAGCACAGCGGGTAGGGGGTTTGCCTTGCATGCGGCTGACCCAGGTTTGATTCCCAGTATCCCATATGGTCCCCCAAGCACCGCCAGGAGTAATTTCTAAGTGTATGAGCCAGAAGTAACACCTTTGCATGCTGGGTATGACCCAAAAAGAAAAAAAAAATCCGAGAAAACCCCAGCAGAAATATTATAAGAAGTAAATGTACTATGACTGTTTAAACAGATTACTAGCTGAGGAAAGGAGAAAGCAATATACCCTGGATAGAATCCTGCCCTTGAGTGGATCTCCTAGTAATCTGGAATGATCTCAGATGACATTTCTGTCCTTGAGTTAATCTCCTGAAGGAGAGGCTTTATATTTCTTTGTTGTTATGATAATGTTTAACTCCACCTTTGTGTCCTCATCCTTCATGATTTCTGTATAACTATGCTGTAAGGGGTAAATGGGAACTAGACATTGCAGACTATGCTGAAGACAAGATGCTGGAAGGATGTTGAAGACATTAAAGACTAAATGTTGGGGACGAGAAAGTTGGGACTGGAGGTTGAAGATCGGACGCTGAGGACTAGACATTGAGGACAAGAAGACTTGAGACGTTGAAGACAAAGAGGAGAACTGAGACTATGGAGACTTTGGGACTAGAAGGAGAACCTGATGATGACAAGCCCTGGAAGTCGAGGGCTATGAAACTACAACCAGAAAAGGAAGAGGATATAACAAAAGAGAGTACTTTGAGGTCTACAAGGATGGAGAAACTCTGATGATCAGGACTACGACCGAAACTACGACTATAACTGCGCCTAAGGGAGAGATAGAACTACACTGGGGAGGAGAGAGAACTAAACACACTACTGACCAACCTGAGGGCCAGTTTTGGCTTCTCTGTTCCCCCAGTTCTTGCCTGTCATCAGGCTTGAGGAGGCAGCTCTTGGCCAATGAACACTAGAGTCCCCTGAGTGGGCCCATCACACTCCTTTCTTTATTGGAAACTTACAGTCAATGAAATCAAAACTTTCTCCAAACTGTTAAGGAGGATTGACTCACCATTAACTAGGCTCACAAGAAAAATGAAAGAAGAACTTTATAAATAGGATTAGTAATAAGAAAAAGTGACACTATAGAAATAGGAAAGATCATGAGATTATTATGAATAACTTTATGCCACAGAGTCGGAACTAAGTAGAAATAGATAAATTCTCAGATTCATGCAACCTTATGATATTAGAAGAAAACTAAAACCTGTTATAAGCAAATTACTATTTAAGCAGCTTGAACAGTATAAAAAATTATCCCCCCAAACAAAAGTCAAAGATACTAGTAACTAGATATTAGTGACTTTTACCAAACCTTCAAATTTTCAAAAAGTAATCACTCTCTAAAGTTCTCAAATTCTTCTAAAAACTTGAAAAGTGAATTCTTCAAAACACATTTTATGATATTAATATTACTCCGATGCCAAAAGTACACAGGGACATCAACCGTACACTAACAACAAAATAAAAACAACTATGAACCAATATTCCTGACGAACTTAATGCAAAGATCCTCAATGAAACCTTAGTAAAACAATTCAAAAGGACACTGAAAGTAATAAAATCAAGCCTAAAAAAATGCAATGGGGTTCACTTTATCCTCACACCTAAATTACACTAATTTTGAAGATGAAAATGACTCACCATATGCAAATCAATTAATATAATCCATCATACCAACAAAAGGAAGGATAAAATCCATACAAGTGTATCAATAAAAACACTGTCAATATTAACACAACCTTATGACAAAAACTCAACAAACAAACTTTATGACAAAAATAACAAACTACATAACAAAAAACAACAAAATAGAGATAGAAGTATTGTTCCTCAACAAAGCAAAGAATATCTATCTATCTATCTATCTATCTATCTATCTATCTATCTATCACAGCTAAAATCATACTCTACAGCACAACACTGAATGATCTTTTCCTTAAGATCAGGTACAAGACAAGAAATCTCAGAACATAATATTGGAAGGCAAGAAAAATAAATAAAAGACATCCAAATTGGATAAAAAGTAATATTATTTGCAAATACATAATGATATACATATAGAAATAAACTATTTGCAAATACAAATAGTTTGTATTTGCATGTATATAGACAACTCTAAAGTCTCCATTAAAAATAGAAACAATAGGCCAAGAAAGTAACAAGCTACAAAATCAGCATAGAAAAATCCTGTGCATTTCATACAGAAATAAACAAGAGAAAGAGAGCAGGATAATAATCTCATTTACAGTGACACTTAAGTACATAGGAAAGTAACAACAGAAATGAAATACTCATATATAGAAAATTATGCCAATGGCTTAAAAATAGGGAGATAGATATTTATTGCTCATATTAAAATGATCATCTTACCTAAATCATTACAGAAATTCAATGCAATGCCTATCAGTATTTCAATGGCTTCAAAGAAAGGAAACAAAAGTTACTACTGAAACTCATATGAAATCTAAAGTAATATTTAGAAAAAATGAAAAGAGGCATCAAGTTCTCCTGACTTTATACAACAAATTTTTAAGAATCTAAACTGTGGCTCTTATTTTTGGAGCGTGGTTACTTAGCTCACATCTAGAAACGCTCAGGACTATTCCTGGTCCAGTGCTCAGGAGTGACCCTTGTCGATATTTAGGGGTCACATGAGCATCCAGACACTGAACTGAGGTTCTGGAGAGAAAGCCAAGCCTCTTAACACAAGTATATGACAAAAAACTTTCAACAAAATAGAGAGAAGGATAGAAGGATTATACCTCAACAGAGTAAAGGGTGGGTATATAGATACACACATACATACATATATATTTCATAAACATATATAAAACTCCACCCACAGCTAAAATCATACTCAACAATAAAACACTGAATGAAGGTTAGGCAACATAACTACAATAATGTTAATATTTAGAGTATCTATTTACAAAGTTATTACACCTTACCAACAGTGCCCGAGACCTTCAAAACAGTATGATATTTGAATAAAAATACATGGAAATATCAGTGGAATACAACTGAAAATCATAAGCTAAATCTTCACATACCTAGACAATTAATTTATAACAAAATATTCAAGATTATTTATCATGTAGAAAGGAATGTCCTTAACATATATTTGGGAAAAACTGGACAGCCATGTACAAAAGAATGAAACTGGATCACTTTCTCACACAGCATTCACAAAGGTAAATTAAAAATGTAGAGACTTGAATGTTAGTCCCAAAACTATAAAAGGCATCCAAGAAAATAAAACAAAACACTCCATGATATTGGCTTCTGCAGGATCTTAGGGGATTCAGCTCCATAGCCAAAGAAAACAAAATAAAAATAAGCAAATGGGATTATGTTAAATTGATAAGCTTCTGCAAAGAGAAAAATAATATCATTAAAACAAACAATAAAAAATCCACCCCCTGAATGGAATATTTCCACATCATAATCTGACATAGGGCTAATATCCAAGATATATGAAATCACAAAACTCAACAAAAGCAAAATAAACTTTACAAAAAAATGAGCAGAACTTAACTTTGTTTCAACAAAGAACTGTAGATGAACACAAACATATAAAAAATGTTCATGATCACTTCTTAATGCAGAAATGGAAATAAAATATAACAAAATATAAACAAAATACAAATAAAATCTAACAGAATGTCCTACATCAAAAAGCAGGAGAAATAGTATATGGGTTAAAGCACTTGCCTAGCATACAGCAGACCCTGGTTCAATCCTCAGAACTCAGAAAGTCCCTCAAACCCTGTCACAAGTGATCGCTAAGCACAGAAGCAGGCGTAAGCCCTAAGAACAGGCAGGTGTGACTCAAACCTCTTTACCACCAAATGGTGATGACAGAGGGATTATGACACATTTCTTACCCTCCTGGTAATATGTATATCATAAAGTCTAAAAAAGTATGAAATATTCAGAAATAATTAAAAGTAAAACTACTATTTTATCTATTAATTCCACTCTTAGGAAAATCCTAAGGTATATTTTGGTGATGGACATTTTGATGATAGACTTGGTGTTGTAACACTGTACCTCTAAAACACATAAATGCTTACAGTCTTATAAACCAATATTGTCTCAATAAGAGAAAACATCCAAATTAAACAAATAGCAAAATTGAACATAATGATAAAGTAAGTTGGTGGTGGTGATCTCCAAGTAAGGCTTTGGTAGTGATGGAAACAGAAAACATTTTCACATCAATCTTGTCTTTCCAAAAAATATATAGTTCAGTCAATGAAGCAAGATTCCAAACAGTCTAAACTTTAAACAGTGGGTTTCACTTTATTTGTTTGTTTTGTTTTAAGGCCAAACCTGGCAGTATTTAAGGCTTATTCTTGGCTCTGAATTCAGGGATTATTCTAGCGAGGCTTGCGGGACCATATGTGGTGCTCGGGATCGAACCCATGTTGACTGTGTGCAAGGTAAATACCTTACCTGCTGTACTATATCATTCCAGCTCCTAGATTTCACTTTAATGTTAAAATCAGTTTGCTGAGTAGAAAGCAAGACCCTAAAATCAATTATAACAATTTTATTCCATTCCATTCTTAGTTATGCGTTGCCCATCCATGATCCTTTAATCAAAGCCTGGGAAACTATTCATTTCCCATTATTTTTCCCAAACTTTATTTCTTTCATTTATTTGAATTGGAGGGTTGTGTGGGCCACATCCTGCAATGCTCCCAGGGCTTACTCTTGGCTCTGTGCTCAGGGATCACTCCTGGAGGTGCTCGGGATACATGACATGGTGAGGGGAACTGAATGGGCTGTAAAAGTGCAAGCAAGTGCTTGAACAACCCCTGTCATAGCTTCCCAGCCCTGTTTCCAAATCTTAAGAGTAATCCCTCTCTAACCTCCAAACTTCTGATGACAAGATTGACATAACTGTCGCTTAAGCCTGTGATTCATTGTCAAGTGGCCCTTGCTGTTAATTCATGATGAACATACTGGTTTATATTTGAAACGGACTTAAGTGTATTTCTCCTGAAATACATGCTCCACTTTGAACCTGATCTCAGCTAGAGAATCTCTGTTCCTGAACTTCAGATTTCACACATATTTAGCACCTACTCTTTCTAAGGTTGAAAAAGTCTGCTCATATTTGTCTTCCTACACTGGAATCATTTGATTTGACCCTACATGTCTGTTAGTCTCTTGCTCAGTGACATATTTTCCAAACACCCACCAAGTTGGTGTTTGAAAATATCCTTGATTCCAGGGAGCTTCATTCTGCCTAATATGAGTAGAACAACTATTCTCTACCAAACATCCCTGATGATGAAAATTTCAGCGGACAAAACTTCATTTTAAATCTTTTCCATCCAGTTATCATGCTCCACTGCAGAACTCGATGCCCAGGACACCTATGGGCAAGACTTCCCTGACGTTTCCATCTATTTTTCACTTGTTTTCATTCCCCAGTTTTTTTAGAATTTAATCATCCTACTGGGACTCCTTACCTTATCTGTCCTGATACCTGACAATATAGTTTTTAAAAATAGGTTTATGTTTCAAAAAAGCATCCAAAAAATAGGAACACCTATAAACTGGGAAAGGTGGGCAGATTTTGCATTACTCCCTCCCATGAACAAAAATTGTAGCATGCAATATATGTACTTAAAGGTTACAATGGACATAGTGAAAAAAACAAATTATGCATACAGAAACATTCTAAAGTTTCAGAAGCATATTTGCTGCCAATATTTGGAGTATGAATAAAGTTGTCAATAATTATGTTCCAGTGATAATATTTGAAAATGTATAAATATACTACATATGTAATTTGAGGGTAAAATATTAACTTCTTCCAATATGTATCCAATTTGATATAGTGTCTTTAGTAATTGAACACAAATACAGACATAAGCTTCTCATTACTTGTGCATTTGCTTAAATAAAAAGATTGGCTGTAACCCAGGGACAAGAACATAATTAACAATGATAATAAAAGTAAAGGAACAAAGGAATACTTCCTCATTTCCAGGACACCTGGGCCCAAGCTCTACCACATCAACTGATCCATTATACTGAGGTGGTGACAGACATTAAAGTATTCTATTTCTTGAGAATATAAATTTCCCTCTATAGTGTAGAGTTTTATCATTTCATTGTTTTACTTTCTTAACTAGTAAATGATCTAGCAAGTAACATATGTTCACTAAGAATTGTATGAATGAATGAATGAACAAACACACACATATATAATGTATACACACACATATATATATATGTATATATATGCAGTGAGAGAGTGACAGTGGAGTTGTCATTCCAGAACATATATAGGTCCCATGTGTGTTTAAGATAAAATATAATAACTATTTTTTAACGCAAGGGTGTATGGAAAAATGTCACGAGTAACCTTTCTCCATAACTTTTTAAACATATACAAAGAGTTGGTGAAAGGAAGAGGCAACTGGGGAACTTCACACAGAGTAATGAGTCATTTCTTCCCACAAGACATATGGAAGGGAACTCTGTCATATGCCCTCACCCAAGATAAGGTTTCAAAAGTGTTTAATATTTTGCCATCCTCTTTTTTTTAAACCTTGATTAAAAGGATTTTTAAAGCTAGTATTTGATATTAATTTGAGAAGATACAAAAATTTATCCATTTTATTTAACATTTAAGTCATATCTATTTTGTCAACTTTTGCACTTGGTGTGAGATACTGCTCTAATTTCATTCTTTTTCATGTGGCTATATAATTTCTCAGGACCATTTGTTAGACATTTGTTTTTCTTTTTTATGCTCTTGGCTTCTTTGTCATAGTTAAACTGTCTATACATGTGTGATGATGATGATGATGATGATGATGATGATGATGATGATGATATATGTGTGAATTAATTTGTGGCTCTCAATTCAATTTAATTAGTTTGAGTGTTTTTTATTTTTTTAATTTTATTTTATTGAATCACCATGTGGAAAATTATAATGCTTTCAGGCTTAAGTCTTAGTCATACAATGCTGAAACAATCATCCCTTCACCAGTGCCCATATCCCACCACTGAAGACAAAAAAAAAAAAACACAGTAAACCTCCCATCCCGCCCACCCCCTGCACCCCCCCGCCTTGTAACTGATAAATTTCACTTTACTTTCTATTTACTTTGTTTACATTCAATATTTCAACACAAACATCACCATTATTATTAGGAGCACCCCACTAGAGTCAGACCTGTTGTGAAGAGAAATGAGTTTTTATTTCTGTACTTTAACAACTAAGTCCAAAACTAAGAAAATACAAAACTAAGAAATGAGTTTTGTATTTCTGTACTTTAACAACTAAGTCCAGGGAGATTTCTTCCGGATATTCGATCATTGCAAGCTTGTAAACCCCATCTGTGGTCGCCATAATATGGCGGTCCCCACGCCCTTCATCCCCAGGAAGGGAGAGGCGAGAGAAATACCTTTCCCCTCCTGGTCGGGCATGGGGTCGAGGCTTAGTTCTCTGGCTGGAGACAATCTGCAAGTAGCTGCCCATGTTGAAGTTGGTTCAGCTGGGTCTGGATTCACGCTCGTGCAGCTGCGGAGGAGCCGCACGCGCGTGCGGCCCCCGGGGTCACATCTCGCCAGCGGTGGGAGGGTTGAGTGTTTTTTAATTCAACACCATGCTGCTTTGATTACTATTGTTTTACAATACAGCTTAAAATTGGAGACTACGATTTTTTTTTTTTTGTCTTTGGATCACACCCTGTAGTACTCAGAGGTTACTCCTGGCTCTGGGCCAGGGATCAGTTCTGGCAGGGCTCAGAGAAGCATAAATTGTGCCAGAGATTAAACCTAGGTCAGTCACAAACAAGGCAAGCACACTACCTGCTATCACTCCAATCTTCTTTAAAAAAAAATTAGGACTGCAAAGACTATTAGGGGAATTATGCAATGCCGTACAATTTTTAGTAATATGAAACCCCATGATATTGAACTCAATATTGTCTTAGGAGAATTAGCTCCATTGATAAGGAAAACAAAATTTTTAAAGGGAGCTTATACTAGAAGAAATGCTGCTCTAGAGCAAAAGAAACTGCAATTAAAACAAATAGACAACCTACTGAATAGGAGAAAATATTTGTACATCTTATTATCTGCCATAAGGCTATTTTCTATCTAAGATATATAAAGAATTTACAAAACATAACATCACCAACAAAAAATAATCCCATTTACTAAATAGGAAGAGATTGAACAACTACTTCCATGAAAAAGATATATAGATGACCAATAAAAATGTAGAAAAATGCTTATTTTCACTTCTTGGGGAAAGGCAAATAAAAAAGTTCATTCATTGTTGGTCAGAATGCACCAATATATTATATGGTATTCTGTGGTTCACCTCTATGGAAAAAAGCGTGGAGACAAAATATATTTCAAAACTAGATCTATCATGTGCTATAGCAATTCAGATATATATTCAAAGAATACAGAAACAGTAATTTGAAAATATATGTGCACATGTATATTCATTGTAGCACCACTTACAATGAGAATGACCCAGAAACCACCCAAGAGCCCCCACATAGAGGAGTGAACAAAGGAGTTGGAGTATATATGTACAATTCTACTCAGCTATTGAAAAGGATAAAATCTTACTTCATAATATTACATGGATAGAACTGAAGGGAATATGCTAAAAAATGAGTTAGAAAGAAAAAGGTAAAATACCAGATGATCATACTCATACGTGAAATATGAAGAAAATAAAAAGCAAGGAACAGACTATTTCCAATAAAAGCCAACCCTTTGGCTCTGACTACAAAGCTGAAGTTATAAAAGTTCGGGAAGGGAAATGGGTGCAAGGGTTCAGTAGAATACAGTGGAGGGATGTTGGTACTTCAATGGTGAGTGGGTTATGTTGAGTGCCTATATTCTCCTAAGACATATACATATTGTAAATTAATATTATATTGATAACAAATAAATAAGTGTGACTTCTGGGGTACAAATCAAAAGAATGCATACCAATTTAACAATATCCACCAAAATTATAGGAAAAACTAGACTAAGAAATAACTGTTTTTCTTTAAAATGAGAAGAGAAAAATGTCTAGAATGGACTTGTCTTAATACAGTTGTAACTAGCCTGGACATTTAACTGCTTAGCACTCAAGAGATAGCTGTCTATATAATGCTTTTTTTTTTATTGAATCACCGTGGGAGCAATTACAAAGCTTTCCAGTTTAAGTCTCGGTCATACAATGTTTAAAAACCCATCCCCTCACCAGTGCACATTTCCACCACCAAGAACCCTAGAATACCCCATCCCACCCCTCCCCCACCTATGTGGCAGATAATTTCCACGTTACTCTCTCTTCACTTTGATCACATTCAACATTTCGACAAAAGACACACCATTATTTGGAATTTTCCCCAACATTCAGACCTGCTGAAAAAGCATCATTGGATAATTTGTTTTCTATTGTTGATATGAAGAGCATTTTGGATTTCTGATATTTTAGTAATAAGTCTGGAGGAATTTCTGCCAAAAGCCGCTCGGTTCTGAGATTGTTTTGTGTGCCTCTGGGATCATGGCCATTCGGGAGCCAGGAGCCAGGAGCCAGGAGCCGTTCGTGGGCGGCAACTCAGGGCCTCATCTGGGCAGGAGGAGGGGCCAGTTCCACCCCCCATCACGTGAGGCCCTGAGTGTCATGGCACTGTAGTCTGTAATCTCATACCTGGCTGTCCAATAGGCTCTGAAAAGGTGGCAGCCACCATGCCACCAGGGAGAAAAGGAGGAAGGAACAAACACCTTTCCCCATCCGGGGTGGCATGGCCACCATAGTTTAATGCTCAGTCCAGATGGATTTCTGCCAAAAGCCGCTGAGTTCCGAGATTGGTCCTTGTGTCTCTGGAATCATGGCCGTTCAGGAGCCTATATTATGTTTTTAAAGTGTAAAATACACACTGAATTTCAAAGAAGATGTACCAAAAAAAGAAAAATAACTTACTAATACACTTGCACTTATTGCCTACTGAAAAGATACTGAAAAGAGTATTGAAACTCTGTAGGCTTAAATTATATATATATATATATATATAGTTTAATTTCACCTATTTCTTTTTAACATCATAATGTGGATGGACCAGAGATAAAGCTAAACAAGCTATAGCACATACATTCACGAGACCTGAGTTCTATCCCTAACACCACGGGGTCCCTCAAGTGCCAACAGGAGCAATCCCTGAACACAAAGCCAGGAGCATCTCCTAAGCATTTCAGGGTGTGAGTCTTCCCTCAAAACCCTCCTCAGCCCCCCTCAAAAAAAAAGAAGAAGGGGCTGGAATGATAGCACAGCAGGTAGGGTGTTTGCCTTGCACGCGGCCCACCCGGGTTCGATTCTCAGCATCCTATATGGTCCCCTGAAAACCGCCAGGAGTGGTTCCTGAGTGCAGAGCCAGGAGTAACCCCTGAGCATCGCTGGGTGTGACCCAAAAAGAAAATAAAAATAGAAGAAAATAAAGTATCAATGTAGCTATTAGAAATTTGAAAATACGTTTCACATCACATTATTATTTCATTTTCTTATTCTCCCAAGTGACCCTCTGGGGGCCCCAGGGACATGCCCAGAGACACTTTGCCCATGGCTGCTATGGCCAGTAGTATTACAGGCCATCTGGGAAGCTATATTGGTGTTCAGATGACCATGAGGTGTTGAGGATTATGCCTGGGGCCTCTGATTATCAAGAACGCTCTCAAGAGCCTGGAGTTATCTCCCCTGCTTACAACAGATTTATATTAGCTATTATGGTTTTTAATTCTATTTATATATTACCCCAGCCCATTATAATTTCAACAGGCTCAATATATATTGTTTTCAGAGGAGTTAACAGGGAAGATCTATAGAACTATTTACTGTGCACACCTGATAGATTTTTCTAGGGCAAAAATACAGGTAACATAATGAAAAACTTTTCTCTCTTTTCCTTTCTTTTTTCCTTTTTTCTTATGCCAGAGATTGATCTCAGGGCCTTCCATATGCAAAGCAAATGTTCTAATGCTGATTTTCACTGCAATCCATCATATTCATTATAGTATATTCAAAAGATGAAATGCCCTGAAAGATTATATCAAATAACTGAGTATTTATTTGTAGACAGGTTAAATAAATACACCTGAAACTCCAGTATGTTGGAAAAGTATTTTTGTCAACTGTCCTCACATTTTTCATGATCCTGAAATATTTCCAGTTCTAATATGTCAATCAAGTTCGAGGTCTAACCTGAAACAATTTAACATACATTAATCTACATATTCTAAGTAAAATGAATAGATAAGAGCGAAATCTACTCACAACATTTCTATCGATTTATATTTTCTACCTTACTTCCTTGCTGAAAGCAATAAAATATTTATGCATGTAACTCCTAACTTGATTTTTCTTGACTGATTTTACTTGCCAATCAGCAAAGATTCTTAGAGTAACCATTTTATAGAAACAAATCATTTGAGTGCAGCAAGCTAATGAACGTTTTCTCAGTAAACCAGTCCTATATCCCAGTTCATTTATTTAACTAGTGAACTTCTCTTTATCTAATTATTCATCTTGCAATATTTTAAAAAATTCTGGTGTGTTTTTAATTAAGTCCATTTCTCAGTAAGTGGCTCATTGCTCACTGACATTTGTTTGGGAGAAATGGCTTATCTTAAGAACCAGAATCTTGGGGCTGGAGCAATAATAGTACAACAGGTGGGGTGTTTGCTTTGCAGCTGGTTGACCAGCATTCAATCCCCAGCATCCCATCACATTACATCAAGCATGGCCAGGAGTAATTCCTGAGAGCAGAGCCAGGAATAACACCTGAGCATGTTGGGTGTGACCCAAAAAGAAAAAAAAATAAGAACCAGAGTCTTATTTACAAAGTACCTCACAGAACATTCACATCTTACATTGTATACACACGTACTATAGTCAACAAAACTTTTAATTTGAAAGTATCTCTAATAAACCTGTAATCAGAGCTAACATCTGATGGTGAGATGGAACTGCAGGAAAAACTATTTTTTTCCAAGTGTTCGAATGCCCAGACAGAATTCAATCAAGACTACCTTTGGGTTACAGCTTTTAGATAGCTCATGAATGCAATTTTAGAGAAAAACTGTGAGATCTCTTAACAACTCTCTTTTTTGTGTGTGGCAAAAGCAAAAAGAGAAGAAAAGAATTTTAATTTTCACTAATATCTATGATGGCTACATCTCAACTATGAAATCTTGACTTAAGTATTAGCAGACATCTTGACTTAAGTATTAGCAGAACTTTTCTCCGTTTCTGGTAAACAAGAGATAATCAAAGATTGCTCGCTAAAGAAAGAAAAGCAGAGAAGCCCACTTCCCACATCCGCCACCACGCTGACTCACACACCTGCCCAGCAATACCAATTCCCCACTAAATTCCTGGGATATGCACACCAGGCAGTTCACATTCATGGGATCGCTGTTCCCCGTGGCTGAAAACTGCACCCAAGGCGCGCTGGGGAGGTGGGCGGGCAATTACCAGCCCAGCCCAGCTTGGCAGCCGCACCCCACACCCCACAGAACAGCCCCACCAAGGGCTCAGCGCTACAGCTTCAGGAGTATTCTCTACGCAGAAACCAATCTGCAGGAACTGGGTGTCCAGGCTGAGATCTCGGGTGTTTTTCATAGGCTGGGGGCGGGGGTCAGCCCCCCCTAACCCTCATACTTCCTGAAGCCCTGGGAACCACACCACCACCTCCCGCAGACACCACGTGTTGGCTCCTTGGCCCAGAACATAGATCCTGATGTCTGGAGGGTGCAGCTGCACACGTGGCCATGGGACACCTCCTAAGTAACAAATCACTGTCACTGTCATCCCATTGCTCATTGATTTGTTCAAGCGGGCACCAGTAACGTCTCCACTGTGAGACTTGTTGTTACTGTTTTTGGCATATCGAATATACCACGGGGAGCTTGTCAGGCTCTGCCACGCAGGTAGGAAACTCTCGGTAGCTTGCCGGGCTCTTTGAGAGGGATGGAGGAATCGAACCCGGGTGGGCCTTATGCAAGGCAAACGCCCTACCCACTGTGCTATGGCTTCATCCCAAAGTAACAAATATCTCAATAAATTCTTAGACAAGGACTTAACAGCCTTATGATCCGATATAACAATTTTCACATAAATTGATATTTTATGCTTATTGAGTATAAAATGAAAACTCACTGATTTTAATATTGGAGCTTTGTTACCTAATCAATTTTAATTCTACAATTATATCAATGTTGTGTCTGTTTCTACATTACAATAAAAATAAAATTTTTAAAGAAATAAAGGAGGGAGAAAGGAGATTTGTTACATACCCACAAAGCGGGCAGGCTAGGAGATGGTGAGGACCCAAGGGACACTGGTGGTGGGGTTGGTGTCACAACATGGTATGCATGAAACAATTCTATTATGAACAACTTTGTAAATCATGGTGTCTTAATTAAAAATAAATTATAAGGTAAAACAGAGAAAAAGAAAGGAGAGAGAGAGAAAGAGAGAGAGAGTGAGGAGAAGATTTGATTTCATTAACAAATTTTACCACTATCTAAAAAGCAGAAAAGCATTAGCTATGATCAAGTGTGGGCTCCAACACTGTGTATCTGTCATCAGATCCGTGACGGACATGCTGTTAATGTCACTCCTCTCTCTAACCACACATACACACACACACAACCAACATACAATGTTAAGATTTTTATACTCCTGGCAATGCCTCCATGCACTTAGCAAATTTTATTTATATCATATATCAGTCACAAGATTGCCTCCTTTTTAGACTAATAGAAGGATTCATAAACCCTCACATTTACATTTTCATCTTATCTTCTTGTATAGGATCCTACATCAATTGAGAGCAATTTGGAATAAGCATAATTGACAAAAGGAGATTAAAAACAGTAAAATACTGCAAAATATGCTTCAATCAGTAAAAATCATTTCAGAGAATACTCTGGGTGGGTATCACCATCAATTTTTTCTTTTATCTTCATCCTATTAAATGATTTTTATTGGTTTGAGCTGTTTCTCCTAATTCAAAGCACTCATAAGACATAAATTATCCTGATTGCTTATTCAACACAAAATGTTCTGATTCACTAGTTGGCTACATTTATATTTCATACCTACCTCCCTTTACTATACAGTATTCAATGGGCATTTCAATTATTTGATGCTTGTGTAGAAGCTTTATTCCATTTTCTTCAACTTCCATTTATCAATAACGGTTCATTTTTGCATTAGGATTTGTTTCATTCACACACAGATTTTTGTTTTTCTCATTGTTCCTAATGTGAAGGTGTTTTTCTTTCTTTTTTTTCTTTTTTTTTTTTGTGTGTGTGTTGGAGCCTGACCAGATTCATGAGGAAGTTTCTGAGACACCTCTTGCAAGCAAGGCCATGTCATAGCTGGAAACAGCTTGGAACTCTGATTGAACTGGGCTGGGGTTAGCATGTCACAATGAGGTTGCTCTTTATTATAGATTAACTGTGGTATGCTGGAGCAATAGCACAGCAGGTAGGGTGATTGCCTTGCACGCGGCTGACCCTGGTTCGATTCCTCCGTCCTTCTCGAAGAGCCCGGCAAGCTACCAAGAGTATCCTACCCGCACAGCAGGGCCTGGCAAGCTACCCGTGGCATATTTGATATGCCAAAAATAGTAACAACAAGTCTCACAATGGATATGTTACTGGTGCCCGCTTGAGCAAAGCAATAAACAATGGGAGAACAGTGCTACAGTGCTATGCTTGAATGAAAGTTAAACAAATACCTTGCTAGGCTATTGTGTAAGCTTGCATAGGTTTAGGTTTGTTTTTTTTAATTTTTTTTATTGAATCACCAAGTGGAGGGTTACATAGTTCTCAGGATTATGTCAGTTATACAATATTCAAACACCCTTCCCTTCACCAGTGCCCATCTTCCATCACCAAACCCCCAGTATATCTGCCGCCCCCTCCCACCTCCCCGGTCCCCACCCTTGTACGTGATAAATTTCACTTTGTTTACGCTTTATCTCGAT
This sequence comes from Sorex araneus, assembly GCF_027595985.1. Taxonomy (NCBI): domain Eukaryota; kingdom Metazoa; phylum Chordata; class Mammalia; order Eulipotyphla; family Soricidae; genus Sorex; species Sorex araneus. The sequence continues at coordinate 66,038,009 of NC_073309.1, read as the reverse complement.
TACATTCCATGTTTCAACACACAACTCACTACCGTTGCTGGGGTTTCCCCCCAAAAAGAAAAAGACAGTCCTATTGCCAAGGAAGCATTTGATAGTTCTCCATTGCTAAGAATATAGAGAAATTAAGTCCCGCTGTTTGTTACATAACTTTTCTTTTTCCCCCTTGCCCCGCGCCACCGAGTTCACGCCTGTTTAGTAATCGCCACGCTGTCTGACAAAGGGAAAAAAAACCGAAGAGGATAGTTATTTCCCGTCATCAGCCGGCGTGGGGCTCTGGCTTAGTTGATAGTCTAGTAGAGTGTCTGCAAGCAGTTTCTGGAACCAAAGGTCTTGCACTGGTGTCGGCTCCGGCTCGAGATTCCACCAGCTTCCCGCTGTTCCATGTACATAATTTTTCCCCTTATATCCCATTCCCACGCCACCAGGTCTGTTTGCTTAATGGACATCACACCATTGACACCATGCCGCGTTTCTTCCCGAGAAAGAAGGATATTTCTTCTCAGCCGGCGTGGGGATATAGCTTAGTTCAGTCTAGAGAGATGGCTACCACTTTGATTGCCTTCAATATTTCATCAAAAGACTTACTATTCTTGTTAGGATTTCCCACAAAAGTCCGACCCATTAAGAAGGAACCATTACATATTGCTAATACTAAGATGACATTAGGTCATCATTAGGCAGTGGCCGTGCAGTTTTGGGTTTCTGTATGAAGTCCAGGGAAAGTACAACCAGAAATAACATCACTATAGACTTTTACCCTTTTATGGTGCTCATAAGATGGAGAAACCTAGAGAGAGGTTCGGCGTCTCCATTTTGCACTCAGAAAGCCGTGGACCCTGCGCTGTGCTCGGGAGGAAGGGATTGAGAGAGAGAGGTTAAAAGAATTGGGGAATTCCCGGTTTCCACTCTCGCAGCCCGCCGTGGGGTCTCCGATCCCGTGCCGGAATTAGTTCAGTGGGCTGCTTGGAGTCCAAGGGCGCACTTTTGGGTTCTTCCATCCTGCTCGATCCACAGCACGGCCCAAAGGCGTTTTTCTTTCTATAACCATTTAAAAATAATGTAATAACTAAGTTCATGAAACATCAATCTTTTTTCCTCTAAGCTCTCCCTGGACCATGGGAGGTACCCTTGCATGTTGTGGAAGGGTGGGTGTGGGAAGGAAGAACAGGATTTTGGTGTCAAGAAGTTACACAACTTCAAATTTTTTTAAATTTTGCTTTCTTCTTTTGCAACAGGAGCTTAATACAAAATCCTAAATCTGTAAAAATTAGTCACCTCCCCAAATTATCATGTTCATAAGGACAGCTTTTGTGCAATGAGTACTTGTTATAGGAAAACGAGAATAGAAAATATACATTAATTAGCATTAAATCTAGGATCCAGACTCAGGTATGTCTGTTTCTAAATCTACTTCAATATATACAGTTTTTTTTCCTTCCCACCACATCCAAGCACTCCCATACATCATGCAATTATCCTTTTATTGAGTAGCTAAAATTCCATGTCTTCAGAGAAGCCCACTTCATAGTAAGAGTGCAAACAGATTATTTTCTTGATGGGACTCCAAATCATTTCACTTAATATCCATTAAGTGAAAGCCACAGTGGCAGGGTTTTTTCTGAAGTCCCAGGCATTATCAGGTAAGGGGTATGCCTTAGAAACACTGAGGTTATTCCTGCCTATGTCAGGATGCTTGGGAGCACTGTAAGCTTCCTGAGGTGAGGAGAACTCTTCTCATTTATCTTAACATCAGCTGCAAACAGTTTTCATTAATATTATTATTGGGCTTTTGGACCACACTCAGTGATACTCAGGGTTATTCCTGGCTCTGAGCTCAGGATTCACTTCTGGTGGTGCTCAAAGATCATCTGGAGTGCCAAGGACCAAACCTGGGTCAGCTGCATGCCAAGCAAATGCTCTACCCTTTGTACTATCTCTTCTGACCCTGCAAACAATTTTTAAAACAAAGGTTTACTCACTGTAGAAACTTTCCAAACAGATCTATAACACCATGGGCAGGTTCTAAGTTTGCCACTGTTTGGCTTAAAGTTCAGGAGCCCAGTATTCTGTGTGTGTGTGTGTGTGTGTGTGTGTGTGTGTGTGTGTGCGTGTGTGGCTCATCTCTGAAGATACTGCCCATGTCCAATGATTCTATTGTAAGCCATCCTGTGAGTGACAGTGCTCATCACACACATGAGGGTTGTGCTGTTGCTGCTGTTGACGCATGGACGCCAGAATAAATGTTGTGCAGACGCTTCTGAGCTCTCAACTGTAACTCTCAAGGCGTTTGGTTTCCCATCAAGGCTTCCTTACTTCCATGACTTCCCATCTGTGGTTTACGTGGACTGGTCAGAATCAGTGTCTGAGTCCCTGTTTGCTCCATGCTAGAAAGGTTTCCTTCTTTGAGCTGCTGGTGTCCCAGTATGAACTCTCAAGTCCCAGTGCTCCACACTGGGTCTGCAACCTCATTTCACTGTCCCCTTCTGTTCTTCAGCTTCTCTACACTTTGTGATTCTGACCAACCTGCATTGACTTCCCCTCGGGACCTCTTCCATTCTGTTCTGCACTGTCCTACTTCTCAATGACCGGCTCCTGCTGCTGGTCTCAGCTATGAATGACCCTGGCTCTGCACTGATAATCAAGTGACCTATTAGAGGAGTTTGCCAGAAGCCTACCTGCCCACAGTCCCTACTGACATCTGTGACTTGACCTTCTGGTTCCAAAATGAACCAGCAGAACCCTGCTGTCATCCTTTCTGTCATCCTGCCCACACCAGGTGTGAGAGCTTCTCTACTTCTGTTCCTTTTTTGAAAAACAACAATAAAACCCACAAAAATCAAATAAATGGTCTGTCTGAAGTTGCTGTTTCTCTTTTGCTACCCCCTGCTTTTGCAGGCTTGGCCAGTATATAAATTGCCTTTGTTTTTTCTGCTGTAGCTCCCAGTGATTTGTGCTCACCATGCCATTAACCTGATGCTTTCACATGCTTTCTTTGCTACCTTTAATGTGTTTCTCCATTTGAATTCCTTTAAGTTCTCCTTCTCTGTGAATGAAGCCAAGACACTAGCAGATTCAGATCATAAAATTTATGCAAATCCAATTAATCCAATCAAGGCTTGTTTGTGTAAAAGCCTGTCTTATGTGCTCTTTAAAGTCATTTCCTATGAATGGAAATCTTAATTAGGTGACTAAATTTAGAAGGATAGCGCATCTTGTAAGTAAACCAAGCACATTTAATCTTAATACCACAAACTGGAAAATGTGACTTTCACCTACCTAAAATAGTACTGTTCAACTTCACATAAATTTCAATCTTTTCTTTTGGGAAAATCTTCAATATAGTGTTCAAATATCTAGAGCAACATATATATGCACACATATAAATCACCTTAATTTCACAATTTGAATGATATTGAACACATTTTCTACAAAGGTAAGTAAACTGCTAGAAAATTCAGAGAATGCAATCAAGATGACTTAATTCTATCATTGCCAAGTTAAATTTCAATTGTGCATACCAACATAAACTTTCATAACTGTATAAATATTGATGATTTAGCATTGATCATATGAAAAATAATGATATAAAATGTGTTTGTGTGTGTGTTGTGTATGTATGTACAAACGTGCGTGACTTAACTTGATTGGCACCTTCTAATACAAAGTTTACTGTTCACTGTGGTATTTTTATTTTAAAGGAGACAAACATAAATAGTCTGTAACAACCTAGACCTATGTGATGAATGTTATCTTGCATATCTTAAAGCTCTAACAGCATTTTATATATATATATATATATATATATATATATATATATATATATTTTGCTTCTTGGGTCACCGGCAATGCACAGGGGTCATTCCTGGCTCATGCACTCAGGAATTACCCCTGGTGGTGCTCAGGGGACCATATGGGATGCTGGGATTCGAACCCGGGTCGGCTATGTGCAAGGCAAACGCCCTACCCGCTGTGCTATCGCTCCAGCCCCAAAATGTTCATGGGTTTTTTTTTTGTTTTGCTTTTTGGGTCACACCCGGCAACACACAGGGGTTACTCCTGGCTCTAGACCCAGGAACTACTCCTGGTAGTGCTCAGGGGACCATATGGAGTGCTGGGAATCCAACCTGAGTCGGCCGCATGCAAGGCAAATGCCCTACCTGCTGTGCTATCGCTCCAGCTCTAACAGCATTTTAATGTTTTTCCTTTATTTTACTAAATTGAAATAATTCACTGGGAACACTTTATTTTTGAACAACAGTTAAATTTAGACAACCTATTTTCCAGGTCCAGAAATTGAGGCTAAGATGTTACATTATGTTTCACAAGTTTTCCTCTTGAAGCTGGTAAAAGAGCTTTGATTTCAATCTTGGGTATTATTGTAATGTGTTTTCTACTGAACCGTCTTATGTTCTGAACCTAATTGCTTCTAGACTATATCCCTTTCCATTCCACTAGAGTTCCTTCAATTTAGGTCATTTTCTCTGGTCTAAATTACTGTGTTTGTGTTCTTTGCTTGGTAAATGCTTCTATCACTTTTCTAACTAGCTAGTAGCAGCACAAATTTAAGAATCCTCTTTCATTGCCTTCCCTTTTCTCTTCCATCCTTTGCTTGACCCACCGCCCTTTACACATACCTCTTTAGGGTTGAATATTTTTAACTCCTCTCTAGCATGAACTTTGACATCCTAAAGGACCAGAATTCTGTTTTCCTTCTTTGACAAAGATTTGTCCGTGAAGGACTCATTAGATGTTTTTTAATGACTAAATGAAGGAATGAATGACTGAATACCAAATCACATTGCTTTAATGAAATTGCTAGCAGTCTATTTATTTGTATTCCTTTGAGAAGGTGAAGAGCTAATTTGTACTTCCTTGACATTTGGGAATCTGATGGGAGAAATTCTGAGTTTCTTTGAAACTGTATAATGTGATTAAGTATCCATTGAAACAATAAATTCCAAATTTCATTTGCCCTGTTCCCATGAAATTAACTTAGGTTGTAAGCAATTTGACTGCCCACTCATCACCACTATCTTTCTTTATTCATCAATACTATTCTCTCATAGTATGAAATTTCTATCATTCTTTGAAGAAAGAAACATTACTCAAAAACAGTTCCTTGTATTGAGTCAAATATTTCAAGTCTTAATCTGCAATTACTAATGCAAGTGTATGGAATATGAATCACATATTGATAGCAATAGAATCATGACTCATCTCTTTAGAAACAATGCCAGTTATCTGAATGGCACAGAAGAACAACATTGCACAAAAAACGTGTCTTCATTTACCATCTATTTAACACATATACAAATTCAGATGGAAAATGTATTGACACTTTGATTCACAAAATTGAAGGAAAACTGCTTTGTTTAAAAAAAAATACTGATGTTTTGGGAGAAATAATGAAAAAAATAGACTACTGAGATACAGTTAAAAAAAATCACACTTAATGAAAAAAGGAGCAAATGCCACATGAATACTCAAATATTGACAATCTAAAATTTGAACTATAGCACTGTTGTCCCGTTGTTCATCCATTTGCTCAAGCGGGCACCAGTAATGTCTCCACTGTGAGTCTTGTTGTTGCTGTTTTTGGCATATTGAATACATCACAGGTAGCTTGCCAGGCTCTACCGTGCAGGCGGGATACTCTCAGTAACTTGCCGGGCTCTCTGAGAGGGATGGAGGATTCAAACCCAGGTTGGCTGAGTGCAAGGCAAACGCCCTACCCGCTGTGCTATCGCTCCAGCCATATCTAAAAGTTATAAAAAGTATTTTTATATATAAAATTAAAGACCCATGGACATATGATATAGGGTTAACAGAGACAAAAATGTGAGATGTCATGTTAAAGAGACAACACAGAGGTTAATGCCCTAGACTTGTATGCAGCGACCCCAATTTAATTCCTGGCACTACATACACCTGTCGCTTCCAGGAGTGACTAGAACACAGAGCCAGAAGTCCCTAAACTCTGTCAGTTGTGCTCCACTCCCCATTTGGTGATGTTAATGATTTAAACTTATTTAAACTTATTCTAATTTATTTTAATTTATTTCAGGGGTGTCACACTGGTGACCCTGGCTCTAAGTTCAGGGGCCACACCTGGAAATGCTCAAGAACGTTGAGTGCCAGGATTAAAACCAGACACATGTAACACAAGCTTCTTAATCTTTGTACTATTTCTCTTGCCCTCTTAAAGACTTTTAAGACAAAACATAGGTACTTGAACTAATCTCTATTTGCAGTAAATAGAGTTCATTTTGAATTGTGTTTCATATAAAATTGATTAAATTTTAAAATGAAATGTGTCCTCACAGGGAATATTTTGATATCAGGGAAAACTGGGAAATTACATTTAAAAAACTTGGGCTTGGGGGGGGGCAGACAGATACCAAAATAGGTAAGGCATTAACTCTACATGCAGTCAACCAGTATTCCATGCCCTGCGTCACAGACAGTTCTCCAAACCCCGCCAGAAGTGATCTCTGAACACAGAGTCAGAAATAGTAAACCCTGAGTACAAGTATATGTGGCTCCAAAACTAATAATAATAAAATTAAGAGTTGGGTTTTGGAAACATAATTTGGAATTTATAGTCTAATAATTATGAATGTATAGAGGATCTACATGTTTTATCATAAAATAATGTTTGAGCAGGCACCAGTAAAATAATGTATTTATTAAAATATCGTAATAGCACTCAAATTAATTTTAGCTTCACCCACTATTCTCTCAAAATACATATCTGCTCTTTGAAATGCCTTATGTTTGACACAGTATGGTAACAAAAGAGAAAGATATAAGGCACATTTTCTGACCTTTAACAGCCAAAATACTACACTTGTAATACAAGTGTAGTATTTGCTGCACACAATTTTACCACTTTTTAATAATCAAATGATTCCAGGAGGGCAAATACAATTAGATACTGTGGCTTGGAGATCTATCTTAAAGACTGACAGCCCAGATCAGCCTCAGTTGGAGAGAAAAATGCTGCAAAATCATGGTAATTTGTTGGGGTTGTAGGAAGAGAGTGGTGTGTTATCACAATATAGTGTTGTTGTCTACTTTGAAAAAATGTTTAATCCACTGACTTTATAGATGAAATGAATGACCACAAGATGATATAATACTTTATACTAATCTCCTGTTTAATGCTTTAAGGAAAAAAAAGTATGAAAAGTTTCAGCTTTCTTTCCCCAGATTGAAGATACACTTGAGCTACATCCTTCAGTGCAAAAGCTACAGGGCGGGTGCTCCAGGTGAAGTCAGATGGGAGCCCAGAACAGTGTAATGGTCTCAAATCCACGATGAAGCCTCTAAGGCTCAAGAAAGAGTCAGAGAACTTAAAAGAGGACTTCTCATGTTGGGCAATCATTTAGGTAGTTTCACATGGTTTCAGAAGAATGAGGAAAGGTCTGTAGCACTGTAGCGCTGTTGTCCAGTTGTTCATCGATTTGCTCGAGTGGGTACCAGTAAGGTCTCCATTGTGAGACTTATTGTTACTGTTTTTGGCATATCGATTACGCTGAGGGGAGCTTGCCAGGCTCTGCCATGCGGGCAGGATTCTCTCGCTAGCTTGCCGAGCTCTCCGAGTGGGACAGAGGAATCGAACCCAGGTTGTCCAGATGCAAGGCAAACGCTCTACACACTGTGCTTTCATCCATCATGAAAAGTATGTATACAAATGTATTAGTAACTGCACATTCACTTTTTCCACAAAATAGAACATTATTGCTAGCATCCCTTTTTTTGTCTGACTTCTTCAGTGTTTAGTTCATACCTGCATATACTCTTCTCTTCCATAAGGTACTCTTTTATAAAGAATATAAGGTGAAAGGTTATTTGAGCAGTTTAGAGGAAAAACATATCACTTGACTAGAAGCATCAAAGTCAAAGTTATGAAAGAGGTAGAACTGGAGGTACCAAGAAGACAGGATGATTTTAAAAATAGATGAAGACCAAGAGCTAGAAAAGTGCCATAAAATTTAGGAACAAATTACTGCTGTTTTTCAGGAAAGGATACCACAGGCTTGAAACAAGAAATTCTTGTTTTAAGAGTACCTTTGAGTCATTCCCCTCTTCAAATTTGGGGTCACATCTGGCTGTGCTCAAGGCTTGCTCCTGGAGAAACTGGGAGACTATATGGGTTGCTGGGAATCAACCCTAGCCAGGCATATGCAAGGCAAACCCCCTCTCTGCTGTATTATTGCTCCAGCTCTCCCTCACTCTTTTTTTAAAAAAAGTCTAAAATATAAATGACATATACAATGTAAATGTCTATGCTTTTCTCATAAACAGTAATTACCACTAAACAGTTCTTTCTTGCCTCTAACTAGCCTTTCAGTATGATAATACCTTGGGTATCAGAGATATGCCACAAATTCATCATTTGGAGAGTTACAATCATGTTTTATTATGTTACAATCACACTGAAGGCATTTAGAATCTGTGGATCAAATATGAATAGGGTTTTATTATTTCCAGGAGCTATTTCCAAATGTAATTTTCCTTTTTTTTTAATCTGAAAAAATCTGATATTAGGAACATAAAATAAAGCACTACAGAACAAAATTATTTGGGAGAATAAAATGGTCTTTATCTTTTTCTGATACTACCTCTTCATAATTGCAGACCAATTACAAACTGTGCATACAATATTCAGTAAAGTCTTTTTACAGTCAATGGTATGAAGTCATAAAAAAATGCTGTCCGTATAATTACATACTCTTCATCTCTCTCACCACATAATACTGTTGCAAAGAGAAATTTCTTACAGGTGTTTTTAAGCTCTCCAGGAGATGGCCAAAAAAATGTGATACTGGGATGAGGGCCATTCATATTTATAAGCATCCAGGATGCTAGGATGTGTCACTTCTTGGCTGTGGGGTTATAGATCAGACACTTAATATTTTGTGCCTCTTTATCTTCTTCTGTTAACTGAGTAACAGTAGTATCTATCTCAAAAGTTGCTGTGAAGATTGTTAAGACCAAAAACTATAACAATACCTTGAAGTCCCAAAATTTACTATTTCTCTAATTTCTCCTTAACTGCAAGGACTTGGGATTGTCATTTAATCTGGTCACTCATTTGAAAACTAACACAGCTAAGCTAAATGATTTTTTGAGGGGCCATATCCAGAACTTAATCCTATCTCTGTGCTCAGGGTTCACTCCTAGAGATGCTCAGGGGACCATTTATGGTGCTAGAAGTAAACCCAGGCTTGCAACAAAAGTGCCTTACCCACTGTCCTATCTCTCAAACCTCTAAACTAAGTGATCTTAAATCCCTCTTTAAAAATGTAAGTTCAGCTACAAAAAATAGCAAATTCTCTTTCATATTTGACTAATATAAATCTGTTCCAAAAGTGGAATTACAGGAAGAACTTGGTGATGTGGCTTGAATAAAGTATCTACTGGATTCCTATATCTGTATTCAAGACTTAGTCCCAGGAGAAATAAAAAGAGGACCCCCAAGTAATCATGTGATGAGAAGCCAGAGAGAAGAGGGAACAAAGATCTCTTTGAGAAGATCAGAAGGGTTGTCACATAGTTTTGACTAAGTCACTTCATTCATTTAAGAACTGAGCAAATCCAACATTGAAAATGCACATGTGAAGGAAAAGGTAATTGTCAAAACCCATTGAGCGTTTGTTTTAAGTGGAAATATCAGTTCATTTTTAATTATAATGTGAGGCCCCAGGTGCCCTCTCTAGCCAAGGCTGCTCAATCTTGGTATTTGTGAGAACATGGCATTCTGCTTTGATGAGAGCTCTGGAAATACAAGACGCTTCTCAGTGTGAAAAGTGCTTCTGTGTACCCCAGTGTGAGAAAAAAGCGAATTCTGAAATCTTGATAAAAATCTCAATAGAAAGTACAGTTTCTGCTGGGTATACTGAAAGCTCTCTTTCAAAAAAAGAGGAGATCATTGCACTAAAAACACAGTCTACAATTTCTGAGCACAGGGGTCCTGGTAATATCAACACAAATCCTGATTCCTTTAGAGAAAATTACCACAAGTTATTTTGGTAATATGCAGATACTTTAAGATACTTTAGGACTACACTGTTGCTTATCTTTCCTATGACTCTGTGGGCCTTTTATTTCCTGGTAATTTTTTTTTTTTTTTTTTTTGCTTTTTGGGTCACACCTGGCAATGTACAGGGGTTACTCCTGGCTCTGCACTCAGGAATTACCCCTGGCTGTGCTCAGGGGACCATATGGGATGCTGGGATTTGAACCCGGGTCGGCCGCGTGCAAGGCAAACGCCCTACCCGCTGTGCTATCTCTCCAGCCCCTTCCTGGTAAGTTTTTAAAGATTTGGAGACAGACAAGACTAATCCTGCTTTTCTGATTTGGAGCAAGTCAGGTGATTAAAATGTTGATTTCAAGATTTGGTAGGCATGGAAGGTACTCAACAAACATCTGTCCAGAGAAAAAGGAATGAGAAAGGAGAGAAAGTGGAAGTCCAAGGTAGTCACTAATCAGTGACATTTTATCCAGAAGATTCCACTCTCAAGAGGTCACAACAACTCTTTCTGCTATCTGCATGTTAAGGAATGACCAATTTAATCAGATTGTAAATAAAAATGAATTTTTATCGATACAGTGACTTTTTAATTAGTATGATAAATGATAATAGTGACCTTACTGGTGAAATTAGAGATGTTCAAGCTATGCTTTTGACTAAAGTGTTTTGAAAATATTTTTCATCCTTGATGAACAGGATGAGAATATAAAACTCTAATGAGACCTGCAATCTATTTTGTTCTCACTAGAAATAGGGTTCAGACATTTGTGGAAGTTTTCTACTTGAAGCATACTGGCCTGATGATACAAGTTTCACTGATGATACATTCTTTTATGATACCAATTTCATGCAAAAACTTGAGTTCACTGAGTTTATAGAACATGAAATATTTTGTTGGACTTAATGAATGGTTCTTAATTATGGGAATTTGTTTAGAATTAATCTATCATCAGGAATGTCTCTTAATGCCCACATAACTTACCTGCTAAAAATAATCAAAAAACTGGATATGAAAAAAAATGGCTTAATTTGTAACACCCCGACTTAAAGTGTGTTATAATTTAATATGATTTAAGGGTTCAAGTCTAGTGATAGAAAGATGAGTAAAGAAAAAAAAGCATAAGTATAATAGAAAGTTAATTTAATGTCATAACTTTTTAAGGAGGTGAAGGAATCACAGAGAAGAATGCATCAATGTCACCTGATGGAGTCTAAGACATTTTCTGAGAAACTGGTACTAGTACTGAAAGAACAGAGCATAATATTCCAAAAGTCAGAAAAACACTACAGATACTGGGAAAAAATAATTCATCTGAGAAATCACATGTTTATCATCACTTGTATCACTTGTCATCCCATTGCTGATCGATAAGCTCAAGCAGGTGCCAGTAACATTTCCATTGGGCTACACTAGCACACAACAGGGACGAATGGAGATGTTACTGACAAATGAAGATGTTTAACATATATAACACAAAATATATATGCAATATATATATTATACACCAAACACATATAAACATACATACATACATGTTTTGTAGCCACTTGTTTATTTTTTATGAGAAATGTCCACCAAGAGACTATTTTGTTTTGGGGTTTTGTATTGTTTTGTTCCGAGAGGAAGCTCCCAGCAGCCCCCCTGAGGGTCACTCACAGAGATTCTCATCAAGGTAGGTGGGTCAATGCAAGAATGTGGACTGCTGGTATATCGCAGTGACGCTCAGAGGCCACTGGCCATTGCCATGATCCTCCAGGCCTCCAGGATACACCTAAGGAAGCTAGGTAGGATTCACATTGCTGAGGACCACAGCATCCACATGGGCCCTAATCCTGCACTTTCTCCCAGATCCCCCAAATATTTTTGCAATTTATAACTGAACCTGGTATGGGGCGGAGGGAACCCTCTAGGATTCTGGTTTTGGATTTTGTTTTCAATGGTAAATTTTACTGACAGTGATTCTCAAGTTACATCTGTCACAAAATGACTAAAAAAGTAACCCGCCTGCTGAGTGAAAACTGGCATCCTCAGAAATAATTTAAATAGTACTGAATATAGAGCTGCTTCACATATTTTAAAATATCTTCCATCAAAATTGCATTCCTTATGATCTTCCAAGGCATGTTAAAGAATCCTGTTAACTACAGGTTAACGTTGTAACTCTGAAATCAGTGCCTTGCCAATATGTACGAATGGGATGCTGGTGGAGAAAATCAAGTTCCATTGCTTATTCCCACTGGCCTTAGGAACAATGGAAATTTAGAATTTGAATTCCTCTTCTCATGTCTGGTTTTTTTTTTTTTTGCTTTCTCATGTTTGGTTGTAACTGAACCTATATACTAACAAGTATATGAGTGCTGTGAAGAGTCCACTGATATATAATCAATATGCTTTAATTCGTTCCCTGTCTTAAAAAAATATCACTGCTTAGCTGTGAATCAAATTAGTGGGAAACTGCATGTGGCCAACAGAATGCTGGTTTCAAAATAATAGATTCAGATCCCCGGTGTGTCACTTGGCAACTGGAATACTTAGGCTCCTTAGATGTATTATTGCATATGCCATGTGAGAAATTATTATACAGAGTAAATAGTTCACAGATTTGCCTAACAAAATGATTGAGAACGCCTGATGTCGTTTTGCTACTCTTTCTCAATGACCTCACTGGCATTATTGTTAAAAGAGCAGTAATGATTTTTGAATACCTAATACCTGCTTATATTTAATTCTGTTTAATCATGTTAACAGTCACTGTCTCAAGATTACAGACAAGAAAACTGAGATTTGGTGATATAATTTCTTGTATACAGTCTGAGTTCTTGAAGGGCAAGGAAGATGTATTTACTCATTTTACAAGCCCAAGTAATAGTAGCATTCAAAACTTTTGCAAAAATATCTTTTGGCACAATACAAAGTTAAAACTTCACATCATACATGCATAACTAACTAAATTTAACAGATAGTAATTAACTATGCTCCCTGGAAATTATTTTTTTCAAATGACAAAATGAATGGGTGATTCTTTATAATAATTTGACAATACTCAGAACATACTGAAATTGAAATTTAGCATTGGGTTTTCCAGTAGGAATCTTTCCTAGTTCGAAGACTATTTCACATTTCTGCCTTTGAATTAATTTTGTCCTTTTTTGTCTATAGGGAATCTGGAAAAGTACAGAAATTCCACATTTTTTTTTCTATTCTACAGAGTAATGGAATCAGACTAGCAAAGTAATGCTGCAAGAGTTCTGGCTGCCTGGACACCTCTGAGAACTGGGGACCACAGAACCCCATGAACTACTAACACTATGCTTTCTTCACATGCATCAAGTGATTACTGATCTCCATCATGCATTCTCATCCATTTTTTCTCACCAGGGCCCTGAAAGGTTGGAAGCAATAAGCCTTTTTTTTTGGTTGTTAAGGTCCCCTGCTGAGAAGCCACAAGGCTACTGAGGGGTGGGAGAGGAGACAAAGAGAAGTGCAGAGGGGAAGTGGAGAAGAAGACAGCAGGATGGGAGAGGAGAAATGGCAGGTGGGGAGGGAGGAGAGATGGGAGGAAGGGACCAAAAAGAGCTAACAGGCTCTCAGATTCCTGAGTTGTCTTTCCCTCAGTGTGACCAGCTACTCATCAGTAAGCAAATGTGGAAAGAGACACCAAGAGGACTGCAGGGGAAAAGGAAGGAGAAGATGAAGGGAGAATATAAATGAATACACATGAATGAAAACATCTAAATAAAGCCAGGTCCCCTGAGTCTTAAGGTGGGGTTGAAATCGATTCCTAGCCCTTCAAATTTTGGAAATCTCTAACAATCTGACAAGGACCAGTAAAATGCATGCACATCTACATGCATCTAAAAGGCAATATTTTATACACGATTCTAGTCTGTCCACTGCATCCTGCCAGGTCCCATTTTAAGAAACATGATTGAGAAATCAAAGCCCCCTCCCCCGCACCTCCACGCCACCAGCTTCCCCCTTGCAGCCCACAGCACTCTGCAGGCAAATGCTGGAGCACTGAGCTCTACCCCTCTGCTAGGACACAGCACTCTGACCCGGGGGGGGCTCCGCATAAATGTAGGTGCATGCAGAACCCTATCAGGGTGTGGTACAGAGAGAAAACAAAAACAAAAACAAAACATGGCTACAGATCAGAAGAGAAATCTCTCTGAATCCCTTCTGCCAACGCCCACCTCCTCACAACATTTCCAGCCAAGCCTAATAAGAAACAAAACAATTTCCTACACACCGCACTGAACCACGATCTACACTGCAGCACCAAAACAGTCAATCAAATCAGATCAACGAAAATTGAGGATAAGAGGTTTGAGAAAACCCCGACTCTGCTAGGCTCAAATCAGGAAGACTGAAAACATCTTTAAAGATGCCCTTTGTGTGTCATGACAAAGGTGGATAACAGCAGAAGCCATCGCACATGCTTTGACAACTCAGGCACTTCCACTGTGTACTGCAAAGGATCTTCTGGCCCAAGTTTCTGTCATAAATGTACTGTAGAATTTTAACTGTAAAGGACAGTTGAGATGATAGTACAGCAGGTAAGGCACTTGCCCTGCACGTACCCGACACCCTGTATCATCACACAGCTTTGCCAGGAGTGATCTCTGAGCACAAAGCCAGAAGGAAGCCCTGAGCACCACCGAGTGAGACCTCCCAAACAAAGCAAAACTAATGTGAAAAGTTAAAATTTTTCATAAGTGTTACTGTAAAATATCAATGCCACTGTAGCATTGTCCTCCTGTTGTTCATCCATTTGCTTGAGTGGGTACCAGTAACGTCTAAATTGTGAGACTTGTTGTTATTGTTTTTGGCATATCTAATACACCACGATAGCTTGCCAAGCTCTGCTGTGCAGGCGGGATACTTTTGGTAGCTCCCCGAGATCTCCGAGAGGGTTGGAGAAATCGAACCCGGGTCGGCCTCATGCAAGGCAGACTCCCTACCCGCTGTGCTATTGCTCCAGTCCATATTTAATGACTCAACTACAGTCTTATCAAATACATAATTGAAGTTATGACAATGGTCCTGAGCATAGATTCAGGAGTCAAAAAGCCAGTGTCTAAATTCAGGTTCAGGTTCTAGCATTAGCTGGCAGGCTCTGTTACCTGGGTATACTTGGCAGAGTTGTTTAAATCTCTATGCCTCAGCTGAATATGGAAGAAATAAACAGTACCTACCTCAAAGGATTGTGAAGGTTATTGGACATTACTCATAAAGCCTATAGATGAAACCTGCTTGCAGTTATCAAGTTTTTCAAATATATTTAACATGTCCACAATAATGAATGAATTATTCTATATAATTTCTAAAAGCCTCACATAACACACCAGTTCAATACTGCTCTATACTATACAAAAACCTTTAAAATTTCAGGTATTTGGGGCTGAAATAATAAAGTGAGAGAGATAATAAAGATACCTGCCTTGCACACAGCCAACCCAGGTTCGATCCCTAGAACCCCATATGGTCACCTGAGCCCACCAGAGGTAATCCCCTGTGTGCAGAGCCAATAGTAAGCCCTGAGTACTGCTGAGTGTGGTTCCAAAAATAAAATTAGTAAAATTTCAGGGGTCAGAGAGATAATACAGTGGGTAAGGCCTTACAGCAGCCAGCCTGGATTCAATTCCCAAGAGCCCATATGGTCCCCCATCCCTGGCAGGAGTAATTCCTGAGTGTGGAGCCAGGAGTAACCCTGAGCATCACCAGGTGTGCCCCCCCAATAAAAAACATAAATAAAATTTCAGTTATTCACAAAATATATTAGTGAACCTGTCACTAAAAATTTCAAAGACAACATTTAAGCTCTCTGAAACTGGCAATTCATGGTAAATTGGCAGAAAGTCAAAGTTTACATTACCCCGCCAAAGACAAAACAATATTCATCTAGAATAAAAGAAGCAGCGCAGAAAACTTTCCAGAGCTCTGTGATCTGTTTAAAGCAATAGGATGAGTGTAGTGTGTTTGGAAGTCCACACTGGATTTGTTTTCAAATGTATTCTCTGGCTTCACCACTTCACTTATCACTTAAAACAAGGTCACATTTAATTCTGAATACCTGACCTAGAAAATATCAATAAACAATCAAATATAAGTCTATAATTTAATCCCATTAAACTTTATGCTTCTCACTTATAGAGTAGGTTTAATGATAGCATCTGTTTAAAGAAAATACTACCAGGGCCAGAGAGATAGTATAATGGGTAGGGCACTTGCCTTGCAGACTATAGATCCCAGTTCAGTCCCTGCACCACATATGGTCACCAGAAGTGAGTTCTTCACATTGCTGGATGTGGCCCCCAAACAAACAAGCAAACTAATAAAAATTTGGTTTTTTTTTTTTAAAATTACTACCATAGTCAGCATGAACTGAAGTAACACATTTAATATACAGAGAGGTGTCTGGGTTCATAGGAATCCCAAGGAAGACTCGTCAAAGGGAAGAATTGTTGACTTGAGAACAGTCTAATGTGTTTTAATTTTCTTGCTATTCAGAATCCCAAATTTTTGTGGGTAAGTGAATTGAACGAGGTAACCTCTAATATTTGATTGATCTTGGAATCCACTAACAGAAGTATTTTGCTAGATGCTATAAATCAGTTATGATTAGTTATCACAACCTTGGCAGGATTAAGAGTAGTTAATACAGTATAATTGGACATGTCCTGATATTATACAAATTAACCAGTTTTCTACTCCTAATAACCTATGGGATCCATACATATAAAAATCTCAATTTTTCAGTCAAAGATCATGACTAGTGAGATTAACTCCAGTTCACATAGCTGGGAAATGACAGTTCTGAGCTTCAAATCAAAGCAGTCTGACTCCAACATTTGGGTCTTCACCTATATGTGTACTGACTTTTGAGAGGTAGCAATTTTATTTTATTTATTACTTTGGTCACATCCAGTTATGCTCAGGGATTACTCCTGGCTCTGCACACAGGAATTATTCCTGACAGTAGTGACTAGGAGACTGTCTGGGATGCCTGGAATGGAACTCAGATGGGGAGTGTGCAAGGCAAGTGTCCTACTTGCTGCACTACCTCTCCAGTGAGGTAAGCATTTTAATTTCCAGACTCTGAGTAAGAATGTTTTGTTCAAGTCACATGAATAATCAGTGATATGAATCTAACATGTTAACCAGAATAAGAATTCAGATTCTTTTTGTACACCTATGAGTGTATCTTTTGTCCTGCATCACACTAACAGCAGTATGTTCTTCAATGAGAATAGGAACAAGTACCCAAGGCAATAAAAAAAGGGCTGGAAAAGCTTTAGACAACTTGAGTCAATGAGAGAGTTCTGGATGCGTGATGTGCTTCTGTCATCCTCCACCTCCTCCATACTTAGTGATGCAATACACTTGAGAAAGCAGCAACAACTATAATCCTTAAAATCTCAGAATCTAGAGAAAGCTCCCGGAGATAAAAACATACAGAAACATCTATTTCCTGACCCTCAGACTGGCCTGCTTGCTGGTATTCTCTGACTTGGTTCTGGTTCTAAGGACAGTTAGAGCTTCAGGTGTAGCAAGCATTCTAGTTCAATCTCCTTCAAACTCTCTGCATGGCTCATATGTCTGAGGAATGAATATCTGTTAGTGGCCATACCTTTCAAACTGGAGAGCAGTTCTCCTGATCAATGAAAACCAAATATCACTAATTACACTTATATAGGTAAACGGATGTGGTGCTTGGTAAATGCTAGACAGATCCAACTGAATAGCGCCTACTGTCAAAGAGTTTATATATCATGATATCTTTGCATGTGAGCCCAAACTGCGGGGTTTTCAGAAAGCACAATTAAAATCAGTGTATTTCATAGCACACAACAGGCTCAGAGTTAAAAGCATTTGAAATGATTTTATATAGATACTTTAATGCTAGGCGAGACCTGCTGTCACCCAGATGTCCTAAAATACCACCCGTAACACTCTGTCTACACCCAATTCCCAGCTAATTCAGAAAGACTTGTAGCTTTATATTCCAAGTACTAATCAATGAGACCCTAGAATATATACTCACTATATACCACCCCAATCTCACCCCAGATTTTCCCACTCACCATTTTCAGAAACATGCAAAATTAATTATAACTGGAGAGTATAGCCTGCATTTTCAGCTCCTATGGAGCATATAGTGACTTCTGTGACATCCTGACTCAAAATTCATTTCAACCACTCCCTCAAGTGATATCTCCACTACCACCATTTTTTTCCTGAAGGCTTCTCCTCACTTCCCAAATTAAAATGATCTCATCTACTTCTCAAACACCAAATATCTTTGTGACATGGAAACATAGCAAACTTGATTACCATAATTTATATTATGCCTTTTGCCTGTTTACCTAATTAGGCTCTAATTATCCAAATGAGGCCCTAATTTTTTAGGCTCAATGACCATGGTTCATTTCTAAAGTTGCCTTTATAACCTTGACTTTGCTGGATACAGTCCTTGCAACACAGAAATTCAATAAACATCTCCCAAATCATTAACTTAATAATGTTAATAATACAATAATGTCTCAGAGAAAATCAACTCTGAGAGTAAATGACATTTACATATTATATCTAATTTAATATAAAAAATCTTGTGGTTTAGGAAGTTGAAACTTAATAAGCATAAACAAATAGTCCCTGGTAAAACCAAGCAGAGCTCTATTCTGGCACAGTAAAAGGAAACATTTGGGATCTGAATTCATATTTGCTGGACTCCAACCCTTGGTCTCAAGTCAAGGGCTACAAAACTGATAGAATTAAAAATATATACTGATTTTGGGGCTGGAGCAATAGCACAGCGGGTAGGGCATTTGCCTTGCATGCAGCCAACCCGGGTTTGATTACCAGCATTCCATATAGTTCCCTGAGCACAATCAGGGGTGATTCCTGAGTACAGAGCCAGAAGTAACCCCTGTGCATCACCGGGTATGACCCAAAAAACAAATATATATATATGTATATGTGTATATATATATTATATATGTATATATACACATGTATATATTGCTTTCAATTTTTAGATAAACTTAGGAAGTATAAAACAAAACTACAGTTTTAGTTTTATAGTAAACTATATAAACTATAGTAAAACAAAACTATATATAACATATATGTTATAAATATATATTTATATATCTACATATATATTGCTTTCAATTTTTAGATAAACTTAGGAAGTGTAAAACAAAACTACAGGTTGTTGTGAGAACTATAGGTACTTACACATAAGACATAAAGATGAGTTTCAATGGTTAAAAACACGTATAATGGATATTTATTACTACAGCACAAGAAAATGAAGAGAGAGGGGAAGAATAAGGCATTTATGTTTAGGAATTGCTTATGAGTAAACAGGCCTTTGAAGAGTTTGGAAGAAGCAGGTTAAAACTCTAGTGTTATATTTCTAGCTCTGGTCCTTGGGCAAGTTACTTAGGCCTCCGAAATGTTGGGTGACAATTGTAATACTTGCTTTCATTAAAAATGCAAGTCTTGTACAGATAAGGTATATAAATTAGATAAGGCATATAACTCAAAAATGGTGGACACTACTGACAGTATTATCAATAATTCTATTTTTATGCAAAATGACAGTGTGTGCTAAGCCAAAGCTCCCAACATGAAAGGCAAGGCAGAACTGCCACTACTGTTTCCAACTTTTCACAGTGGAGAATGTTAAGTATTATCAGGAAGTACAGAGGAGAAATGAAGGTCATCAGGAAACAGAGTTATGTTGTCCAAACCAGGATTTTTTCTTTTCCCCATTGACTCTGAATTTTTTTCTCTTAAACCTTAAGAACTGAAATTCAAAACAGGGAAATCAAGTTGGAGTCTCCCTTTGAAGACCTTTCAGTTTAAACTTGAGAACATCTGCACCATCTCCCAGTTCCTACCTTATTTCAGAGTTTTCTTTGGAAAGACATTGGGGGAAAAAAAAAGCAAGACAAAGCAAGGCATTCAGCATCAGTGCCACAGGCTTGGAACCATAACACCCACTCTTTTCTGTTTTCAGGTGCCTGGCTGCCCAGGGTCCTCAAGTGTTAAGTGGAGAGAAGATGTTCTGGGTGGCTTCTTTAAGAAAGATAAGCGGCTGTCACCATTCAGTGCCCAGCGCAGCATGGGAATTCAATAATAACTAACCAATTCTCTTTCCTCTCCTCGGTGCCCAAAAGTAAGAATAATTGAAGTCATTGGTTCAGGATGTTCTTGGTCTGTAACTGGCATTTTTTTGTTCATGCATGGAAGGTTAGGATCTGAAAAGTGCTATCTTACTTGTGCATGACAAACTGGTTAGGAATCACCAAGGGGCAAGTTACAGACATTGATCATAGTTGGAACCCAAGCAGTGACCTGCAAGAGATAGTTTTCCTTTAGGAAAAAAAAATAGTGCTAGTATAGGGCAAGGCTGGTCGGCGAGGGGGGCTTAAAAAATCCCTAAGTTATTTCATCTTTCTGGAAAATAAGTGCCTGGAAACTCCACATCTGCAGGAAGCAAGAGGCTTTCTATGAGAGACTTTCCCCTCCTATGTCAACTTTTGAAATGGAGGAAAAGAGACCAGGAAGTTGAAGCTGGGTTTGGGGTTTTGACATACTTAGTGACTCAGAATTAAGGCACAAAACAGAACTGTTTCAGATACAAGGTCTCACACTTTTCAAACCGGAATGCTGGAGCTGAATTTTAAGTCTGCTCTCACAGTGTCTCTGATAAACAAAGTTGCTTTGAACTTGTCAAGTTCCTTGGGTGTTTCATGGAATTCCATAACAAGTGCTAGGGACCCGATATATTTTATAAATTACCTGATAATTTCCCCTAAAATCATAGGAAACATGGCAATCTAAGCCTTCTAAATACAACCGATATTCTTAATACTCATTATTATAATTTTCATCTTCAACCACTGAAAATAAAACTTCCTCTTTGCTTTCCTATTTTTTTTATGGAAAATTAGAGGTAAAGGGAGAAGAAAGAGAAGAGGAAAGAGATGGGAAGAGAAGAAAGGAGAAGGGGGGGAGAGGTAAAGAGAGAATGTGGAGAGGGAAAAGAGGGAAGATAAGGGGGTAGGAAGAGAGGAGAGAGGAAAGTAAGGGAGAGGAGGGACGGGAGGAGGGGAGGGATGGAAGAAGAGGGGAGGGGAATGGGAAAGAGCCCAGAGGGAGGGGAGGAGGAGAGGAAAGGGAGGAGAGGAGAATATGAATGGGAAACAGGAGCATCACAGGGAAGTAATTTTCAATGCATTAATAATTTTCAAGAAACCGGAACATTTTCTGATGCAGCACACCACCAATTTTTCTACCAATATCCTTGCACCATGTTCCCATGTGTAGACTACCATGTGATTATCCTAATAATTGCATATATTTATGTGTGTGTGTGTGTGTGCGCGCGCGCGCGTGTGTGTGCGCCTTGTCTCTACAGACACACATGCACACAGCGAGTCTCCTTAAATAGAAAGGCTATTTCAGTGAGCCTCTAAAAGAAAAGGACTTAATGCTGCCCAGGGAGGGAGTGAAAGCGCCTTTAAAGAAATCTTGTAATTATGGCAGAGCCGCTGTTTTCCGGCAAAAGCTGCTCCCGGACTCTTTTCATCTTTGCTTATCAAAATTCTCTCTCCTCTCTCTCCCTCCCTCTCTCTCTCTCTCTCTCTCCTCTCTCTCCCTCCCTCTCTCTCCCTCCCTCTCTCTCTCTCTCTCTCTCTCCTCTCTCTCCCTCCCTCTCTCTCTCTCCCTCTCCTCTCTCTCCCTCCCTCTCTCTCTCTCTCCTCTCTCTCCCTCCCTCTCTCTCTCTCCCTCTCTCCCTCCCTCCCTCCCTCTCTCTATTTATTTATTTATTTATTTGTCTGATTGAGGTTATTTCTTCCCTGGACAGCCCAATTGAGCACTTTGCTTTGCAAAAGCATGAGCTGGCCAAATAGAACGCAGTCCCCACCCGGGCAACGTTCTCCCTCTCCCCGGGCACCCCCGCCGCTGCTCAGCCTCAGGTGCAATCGGAGGGGAGGCGGCGGCGGAGGCCCGCGGGGGAGCCAATCTTCGCCCCACCGGGGTCCCCTCTGCGGAGGCCACCCCCCCACTCCGACGGCCCCCCCTCCGGTCCCCTGCGCTCCCCGCCCCGCTCCCTCCAGGTCCCTGAGGCGGTGGCGGTGCGGGGTGGCCGGCGGGCAGGGGGGCTTCGGCGGCACCCCCCCGCCCGCGGCCGCGTCCCGGGGAAGGGGCTCCCTCCGAGTTGCAGAACTTGGCGGGCGGCGGCCTGCCGGCCCCGAGGGCGCGGGCGGCGCGGGCTTACCACGAGCGCGGGCACGCCGGCGGCCAGCGAGTAGAGCAGCACGGGGGGCACGGCGCTGCGGTCCTCGGGGCCCGGGTAGGGCTTGCGGTAGGCGCTGTCGTGGCAGAAGAAGCCCTGCACGTTCACGGAGAACGTGTCCGTGTACTCGAAGTAGTACGCCAGCATCACCGTCCCTGCCATGATCACCACCTGGAAGTAGAGCATGCTGCTGCGGGCGCCGGGCAGGGCCGCGGGGCGCGGGGCGGGCTGCGGAGGAGGACGAGGACGAGGAGGACGAGGAGGACGACGCGGCGGCCGGCCCGGGACCGAGCCCCCCGCGCCCCTCCCCGCCGCTGGCGCAGCCCGGCCCGGCGCGGGGTCGCGCGGGAGGGCGGGGAGCCTCGCGCGGGCGGCGGCGTCCGGGAAGGAAGGACCGTTGGCGCTGCCGCAGCTGGGTCAAGCCCCCCGGCCGGCGCGGAGGAGGTGGCGTCGGGGGCAGGAGGGGGGCAGCGGCTCGCACGGCGGCACCTGTACCCCTTCGCGGGCGCGGTGGCGCTGGAGATGCTCCTGATGGGGGAATGCGGGGGGGAACCAGCCAGGAAGGGGGGGCGAAAAGAGGTGGGGGAAGGGAAGGCCCTGGAGAAAGGCGCTTCTCGAGGCTCCCTTCGGAGATGGCACCCGGCGCTCGGGGAGCCCCGCGCCGCGCCTGGGAACCGGGGCGCGGGCGCGTCTGCCGAGCGCAAACGCCTCGGGAGCGCAAAGTGCGCGCCGCAGCGCGGGGACTCGCCGCCAGCGCCCGCCTGGCAGCCCTTAACCCCGTGCGGGATGCGCACCCCGAGCGGTGCCTGGCAGGCGCACCCAGGGAGAAATCAGCGCCCAGGACCTCCGAATCGGGCTTCCTCTGCCTCCCCAAACGGATCCTGGGCGGGGGGGAGGGGAGAAGGGCGGGGGGAGTTGCCAATGAAAACCAAGAATTTCACGGTCTGGGTGCTCTGCGGGCATCCACTCGCACCGCGACCCCCACCCCACCCCTCTCCTCGTCCCTGTATTCTCTTGTCCATCGTCAATCATTTATTAGCTGTTCTTCAGACAGGGCTGGCAGGTTTATGAAGCCCTGCGGTGACGGCCACCAGGGAAGAAAAAGGGGCTCCCTCAGTTCTGGGGTATTGTCCGGATTCCCCAGAGGTCAGGTGAAAGAGCCGGACCCTAAGGCAGACTCTTGCAGCAGGCACGCAAAACACACCCTACATGGGCACGCACGTGCGCTCTGGACTCTGCAGGACTCTGGACCTCAGTGTGTACCCAGGGCCCTTCCCAGTCCCTGAGCGCTTGGTTAGGAACGAGGATGAGGGCGGAGGCTTCTTCTTTGATGATACTGTTCACACCTCCTAATCCAGAAACCCCAAAGAAAAGAATATACACAAGATTAGAAGTCCAGTGTCTTCCCAGAGCCCTGCCCTTTATCATGAGATTGTAGAAGGACCTTAGCAAGTTTCTAGAATACTCATTCACATTACTAAGGCAGTGAATTGGTTAATTTTAGAGGTGGGTCTTTATCATCAAGAAAAAGACTAAGTCTGCTTAATAGAAAACTGAAATCTGGCAAACAGTAGTTTAGGAGGGGAAAGAATCCGAATGGTAGAGTGAAAGTTTTTGATACAGAATACCCCCCCCCACTTTTGTACAGACGTCAACTATATAGAGATCTGAGGGACATAAAATGAAGCAATCTGGGGTGCTAAAAGTAAACTCTTCCTGGGTGGCAGGGCTGCCATATTACAGTAGAGAAGTTCAACAACCACAAAGATATTGTGGTGAATTCAATGTGCGGTTCAGAAAATCATGCCGGGCTATTCTATTTCTAAACTGGAATCCCCCAGCCTTCCAATTTATCAGAAATTTTGAATAGCTTTCCTTTGCGCATGCATGCATGTGTTTTGGGGGTGAATAATATGGCCTGTGGGGCTATTCCTGGCTCTTTGCTAGTGAGTGACCCCCTGGGGCCCTGTCGTCAGGAGTGAGCCCTGGCAGAGCTTGGGAGACCCTCTGTGGTGTCTGGGATTCAAACCAGAGCTATAGGTAAGTCTGTACTCTGTCTTTGGCTCTAATAAGCATTTTTAAAGGTTTGGTTTTTTTTTTAAGGGTAACTATGTTAGGGAGAGTCTAGTGTACATATTATTTCCAAGCTATTGGGAATGACCATTATTTTTGAAATTAAGAGGCACCATAATGCGCTGCTATAGTGTGATTGAGTGCATAGTACTGCGCATGCAACAAAGCAGAGTCTTTGCCTGTTCTTCCCTGCAGGAGTGTATCATATTCTCACAGTGTAGGTAACTAATAAATAAGTGTCTCAGCTTAATTCTTAACAGCAGCGAGGGACTGTTTTCACCTCCCTGAAAACAGTCACAGAATGACTAGTTGTCTTTGGTCAAACAGCCTGGTTCTGACCTGAGCCCTTGAGATGGAAGGTGTGAGGACCCTGGCATGGACGGTTAGTAGTGGCCTGTTTGGATCTCACTGCTCTAAGAGCCACTCACCAGCTCTAAGAGTCTGGTGAAATACTGGACCTCTTTCTCCTTGGTTTCATGGTCAATAAAACCAGGATGATTCGAATATCTGCTTTCTAAGTTGATATGCACACCTGGACAAAGGTTGTGATTTGTAAAATTTAACATCACTACATAAACAACCTAGTAAACCTCATTTCTACATTCCAACATTCACCACAGTCATTTTTTTCTCATTTTATTGCTTAGAAAGCTTCTGGTAATATCCATTTCTCTGTAGCATATACATTTTTAAAAATTGATTTGTGCCTATTCTACCTTCACTTTCAGATGCTTTCTCAGGAATAAACTTGTTTTTTTTTTTTTCAGCAATCTCAACAACTCTGCCACATTTTTTTTTCTTTAAGGTAGTTAACATGGTTCTTGATTCATGGTTGACTAATGATTCAAAGCTAAAATTCAAAGTTAGTACTTGAATTTTAACTCATGTTATAAAAATAGAAACATTACATTCAACTTTCATGAATATTTGAGCAGATTGCTTATTCATATAAATGACTTGAGGAGGATGAAAGAGCAGGAGTTGCATGCCCTTGAGCTGGTAACTCTACTTTCCTGAGCTTGGGTTCTTTGGGACACAAAATGAACTAATTTTCCTTACCTGTGGACAGCTGTTTTGGTTTGCTTCATAATATCTGCGCCATACCCATTGGTGCTCTGGGCTTATTCCTGGCTATGCTCAGGGGTTCCTCTTGGTTAAGGGACTATATGTGGCCATAGGGATTGAACCAGGGACAGTTGCATGCAAGACAAACATTGTGACCCATGTACTATCTCTCTAGCCCCAACTTTGTACTAATTTTACCAATTGGATAGTAATATATAAAACTTAACAAAGTTTTGTGTATTTAGTGTATTTTTTGCTTCGTTTTCTTAACTCAGTACTTTTTCAAATTATATCTTTTTCTGTTTAAATATGCTTTTGTTAGCCTACCTGAATCCTTAATTTAATTTAATTCTTAGGGATTCCATCATATTTCAGATGAACTAAAGCACTAAAGCAGTCAAAATGTCATTTATAAGTTTTATCTTTCAACTTTCAATAGTTTCTACTATATTCATATGTATATGACTTACTAGTCTCTCCCACCCCATCATTAAAGCTTGGGCCATGATAAATAGAGACAAATTGTGGGGCAATTATTCATCAATTTTAAACTAACAGTCTCCCTATCATAATACTTATTATTTTAATAGCAACTGGTAAGGTCCTAGACAAGCATTAGAAGATGCATCCTTGTCTATGTGACTTGTAACATTTTTTCAGAAACAAAATATGGATATACAAAAGTTAGAGTGGAGAGTACATTCTTATTGGTAGAAAAATCAAAGACCAACCAATTGGTAGCTTTAGGAAGCCAAGCTAGATAAATAATGTATTCTCTAATTTTGACCTGACTCTTTAAGGATTACTACTAATTGTATACTATATAACAGGCCTGTGGCTATTGAGAAAGCCAGATTTAAATTTTCTACTTACATCCAAGGATTTGCAGTTCATTAACTTATAGAAAGAACGTTTTTGTCAGAGATGTCTGGGTATTTCTATTTTTTCTTTTCTTTTTTTTTCTTTTTGCTTTTTGGGTCACACCTGGCTATGCACAGGATGCACAGGGGTTACTCCTGTCTCTGCAGTCAAGAATTACTCCTGGTGATGCTCTGAGAACCTTATGGGATGCTGGGAACTGAACCTGAGTCTGCTGCATGCAAGGCAAACGGCCTACCCGCTGTGCTATTGCTCCAGCCTCGATGTCTGAGTATTTCTAAGGAACAGAAAAGACACAAAATGTTAAACATTCAGGTTCCAGACTAATAATATAGCCATCAGAGTATTTACCTTGCTTGTGGCCAATCTGGGCACTCCCCAGCACCTCATATGGTCCCATGAACCCTACCAGGAGTGATCCCTAAGATTAGAGTCAAGAGTAAATCCTGAGTACAACCAAATATGGCTCCAAGATTAAAAACAATCAAACAAAAACTTAAACATTTGAATTTTGTCCTGTTTTAGTAACTCAAAGGTAAATTCAGGCATTTTTTATGGAATTTTATCATTATATGTATAAAACAAGAAAAAATAGTGTTTTCAAGTGCATAACTCATATGATGAGATATGAAGGATTGAAAAATCTTTATGTATGCAAGAAAAACAAGTGGACAACACCTTCTCCAGATGGAGCCCTGGTGACACTGAGCAGCAACTAACATGGCTCCGGGATTCGGGACTGGGACTGAACGCGGCCGCGCGACCTTTTCTAAAACCTGAAAACATACAATCTTTTAATGGAAAACTAATTATCAAATGCTTCTTTAGTAGGGCTATCTTGTTTGGGGGTATAACTCCCACAACAATAGTGAGTTTTGTGTTTAAATATGGAACGTAATCAAGGTGAAGAGAAAATGAAGTGAAATTCATCAGTTATACAGTTGGGGTGGGGGGCGGGGGGTATACCAGGGATCTTGGTGGTGGATGGGCACTGGTGAAGGGATGGTGTTTGAATATGGTATAACTGAGACATAAACCTGAGAACTTTTTAACTTTCCACATGGTGATAAAATAAAAAAAAATGTTAAGGTCATAATGAAAAAAAAAAAAGAACAATCAGAATTCTAGGTTTTGCAAACATAAAAAAAAAAGAAAAACAAGTGGAGTACTCACCAAAAGAATGGAGTTCTCTTAGAAACAATAAAAATCTGTGTTCATAATGCTAACTTGCACCAGAGATGTTTAAGAAAAGTAACTGTTACTGTCACTGTCACTATCATCCCATGGAGTTGCTCATGGATTTGCTGGAGCAGGCACCAGTAATGTCTCCATTGTGAGACTTGTTGTTACGTTTTTTGGGCATGTCGAATATGCCATGAGTAGGTTGCTAGGCTCTGCCATGAGGACAAGATACTCTCGGTAGCTTACCAGGGCTCTGGGAGAGGGGAAGAGGAAACAAACCTGGGTCGGCCGAGTGCAAGGAGAACACCCTACCTCTGTGCTGAAAAAGTAACAAGTATGAAATTTTAGATGAATTTGTTCTAATGAGAACCTTTAAATATTAACATATAGATTGGTAGAAGATCTTGTGGGAATATATTTCAAGAGATCTTTTGAAAAATAGACTGAGGGTAACTGCTTTCAAAATAAGTGAGGGTGGGAAACTGGTGACATGTTGGTGGGAAGTGTACACTGGTGAAGGGATAGGTGTTGGGCCATTTTATGATTGAAACCCAATCATAAACAACCTTGTAAATGTGTATCTCACTGATTCAACTAAAAAAGAATATTTTTAAAAAATATAAGTGAGGGTGTTTGTAATGTATTATAATAATTAGAGAACTACAAAGGATAATATTTCAAAAGCTCTTCATTGAACTGTATTTAGAAAGAAAACTAGGAAACATGAGTTCACTAATTCCCTGAAAATTCAATAAAAAACACCCCAAATTCAAACAAAAAATGCGATCTAGAACTTATTAATGCAAGACATGTGCTTAAAAAGGTTCACATCATGTGCTTAAACATGTGCTTAAACAGGTTCACAGTCTGAAAATTCAACATCTTCAAAGGCAAATTAGAGAGAGCTCCAGATACTGTGTTTATACCTTTGACCTCTTATTGACATCATAAGTTGCTGCATCCTCACAGAATGGTCAGTGCTTGATTTAGGAGATCGCTGCTTTTTTAAGAAAACAGGAAGAGAAACGGCTAGTATAGTAATTTGTATGTCTGTCATGATTCCAGCTGTAATGGGGTGTTTATCTCAAAGGCCAGATCCTGGGATCTAGACAACTGGTGCTTATCTTCAACTAGATCACTAGCTAGCTATAAAGAACCTTTCTGCTTGACTATTTTCCAGCTTATTTTATTTCTGTCCATTTCCAGTATCTTAAAGTTTCACTTTCAAAGCACATCTTTAAATTAAAGATTTTGAGTGATTATTTTACATGAGCCTGATGGGCCAAGTAAAAAGCCAAAACAATTGCCAAAATACTCATCTGTTGGGCCTTGAGAGAAAGTATAAAAGGTAGAGCGCTTGCCTTGAACTCACTGACCTCTGTTTGATCCCACTTCAATCCTCTTTTGATCCCATCCAGAGGTGATCCCTGAATGGACAACCAGGAATAAGCCATAAGCACCACTGTCTGTCCCTACAAAAAAAATTCATCTAGGAGAGAAGGGAAAAATTTTACATACTCTATTGAATTATGATATCAAACATATTAATAGTTGAAAACATTATGTAACATGTTATTAAACACAGTATAATAAACATCTAAGATATTATGTTCATTATATATTGAATAAATATTTAAAAATCACTGTATCACTGTCACTGTTATCCTGTTGCTCATCGATTTGCTCAAGCGGGCACCAGTAATGTCTCATGTTATAGCTTAATCATATAAGGTTTGCTTCAACACATAATAGATATGTTGAAGTAAACCTATTGAATGATTAATTTAAAAAGATATTAATAACATAGCCCTGGAATCACTTTCCCACTATCAGTTTGCTCATCTGTAAAATTGGGTTGATTAATTGTAACTCTGTAAAGACATTAGAAGCCTTATGTTTACAAAATGCTTCATAAACATTAAAGCATTGGGGGAGATCTACCTTAGAAGACTTTAGGCATCATAATTACAAAAATAGAGAATGCTTAATCTAAGCTGGTCCTGAATCCTCTTCCTCCTCCACACTGAGTTTCAAATAACAACTCCAATTAATTTTTTACTGGTCTGTTTTTACTTCTGCTGAATATTGTTGCCATATGTTTTATTCTAGAAAAAAAGCAACTCTTAGTTTTATTAAATCTAAGCCAAGGGTCCATCACCTTCAGGGGTATTTCAAAATATTCCAGTCTTCTGACAATGACGGCAAGAATTACTAAGGAAAAGGACACAGGAGTGTGTCAATGAAGTGTGATGGTTAAGCTCCAATACTAGGGATACAGCAGAGCTAAATTCTTAGCTTTGCTCCATTATCCGACCTTTGATTTTTCAGTTTGTATAGAATCCTAAAATCAGGATGAAATATTGCCTGCTTCATTGGATGTCATCAAGTAGCTAGGCCATTCATGGGAAGAAGTGATTACTATGGTAATTGTTACTCTTCTAGCATAATTCAGTCCTGCCACCTTCGGATCCCCAAAACTTTCCCTCATTGACCCTTTTGGAAATGTGTCTGCACAAAATCCTACTGAACTTTAACTTCATGTCACTTGAGAACACCTGAAAGTGATTATTTGTGATTTGGATTGGGATAAATGAGCTTCATCCTAAACAAATCACAAATTCTGCTAATGCTTTGACAAAGCTTCTTTAGCAATTATACGGAAAAAGTGGGGCAAAATACGCTGATGACAGCTGCAGCTCCCTTGTCAAAGACATAGATTATGCATGCTAATCAGCATCTGTTTGCATTTCCTTCAGTGGGTTATGTAATAATTGAAACAAATATATTAGCAAAACCAAAGACCAAAAATGGTTTATGTTCCTTCTATTCATATGTGTTCCATAGTGAACTGTTTGTTTAAAATCAATCAGCTTTACAATATGGACGACTCTCAAAAAATTAGAGGTTGAGCTCCCATTTGACCCAGCAATACCACTGCTGGGAATATATCCCAGAGAGGCAAAAAAGTATAATCGAGACAACATCTGCACATGTATGTTCATCGCAGCACTGTTTACAATAGCCAGAATCTGGAAAAAACCCGAATGCCCTAGAGCGGATGACTGGCTGAGGAAACTTTGGTACATCTATACAATGGAATACTATGCAGCTGTCAGAAAAAAGGAGGTCACGAATTTTGTATTTAAGTGGATGGGCATGAAAAGTTTCATGCTGAGTGAAATGAGTCAGAAAGAGAGAGACAGACATAGAAAGATTGCACTCATCTAGGGTATATAGAATAACAGAGTGGGAGACTAACACCCAAGAACTGTAGAAATAAGTACTAGGAGGTTGACTCCATGGCTTGGAGGCTGGCCTCACATTCTGGGGAAAGGGCAACTCAGAGAAGGGATCACCAACTATAATGTAGTCGAAGGCCTTATGGGGGAAGGGAGTTGCGGGCTGAATGAGGGCTAGAGACTGAGCACAGTGGCCACTCAACACCTTTATTGCAAACCACAACAGCTAATTAGAGAGAGAGAACAGAAGGGAATGCCCTGCCACAGTGGCAGGGTGGGGTGGGGGGAGATGGGATCGGGGAGGGTGGGAGGGATGCTGGGTTTTCTGGTGGTGGAGAATGGGCACTGGTGAAGGGATGGGTTCCGGAACTTTGTATGAGGGAAGCATAAGCACAAAAGTGTATAAATCTGTAAATGTGCCCTCAGGGTGATTCACGAATTAAAAATAAATAAATTAATTAAAAAAAATAAAAAAGGAAAGGAAAAGAGAAGTATAAGTATTTGTTGAATAGGTAATAAAATACAAATAAACTCTCAAATGTTCAATTGAAAGACTAATAGAAATAATGTGTATATTAAAGTATCAGGACACAAACTAGAAAAAAAAATCAATCAGCTTTAAACTATCGTAGTCAGGGTAATGATCTATTCTGGATTAATAGATTTATACCTTAAGTTGCATCATACTTAAATGTATTATTAAATTATTTTGGACCCCCACCAAAGATTTAGAGTTTTCAGAGAAAAAAGTTTTAGTCAAAGAAAAAAAATGTCTAAATCCTGAATTGTACAATAGCAGTTAGAAAAAGTTATTACCTTTTAAATATAAGGTATTTATACCTTGGCTTCCATTGCAAGAAAGTTAAGCAAATTTTGTAAAAAAAAATCATTGTTGTGTATTTTGGTTGATCACTATTCTGATAATTAACCTTAGCTTTAAAATGAGGTAATGGTATGTTTTATTATATAATTCAATTAATATAATTGCTGCTTCAACATGTAATCAAGTCTTAATTTAATATATATATATATATATATATATATATTTTGCTTTTTGGGTCACACCCAGCAGTACATAGGGGTTACTCCTGGCTCTGCACTCAGGAATTACTCCTAGCGGTCCTGAGGGACCATATGGGATGCTGGGAATTGAACTCAGGTCGGCCGTGTGCAAGGCAAACGCCCTACCCGCTGTGCTATCGCTCCAGCCCTTTAATATAATTTTAATATAATAGATAAGAATTAAATTGCTTGATTTTACTCACTGATAAACTTTTTTTTACTTCTTTTTTTGTTTGTTTTTTGCTTTTTGGGGTCACACTCAGTAATGCACTGTGCTTACCTCCTGGCTTTGTACTCAGGGATTACTCCTAGCAGTGGTCAGGGATGCTAGGAATCGAACCTGGGTAGGCCGCGTGCAAGGTAAATGCCCTACCTGCTGTGCTATTACTCCAGCCCCTCACTGATAAACTTTTGACTCATTTAGATCACTAATAGAAGAGCACAAATTGAAAAGCTTTAACTGCATAAAAATTTCATTAAATAGGGAACCCTGGAAAACCATTGATTATAATAATAGAAATTCTTTACAGTTTTATTAAAACTCTTAAAACAAACTTATCAATAAAAATGTGCTGACCCAACTGCCTTTAGTTTGGTGACCCTGAAAGCAATTGTTATTTTGAAGCTCAGTTCTTAACACTTAATTACCCAGTAGTAGTACAAGATATAGATTGATCTATGTAAGTACTGATGAAGATAAAATGAAGATAAACTGAAAGCTTTGTAGAAAAGGTGATAGGTTTTTGTAGTCTTAAAATAATACTATGTACTGCATATTCCTACTATATGCTAGAAATAAGGGATTCATCACATCTACCCTCAGATTCTTGCAGAAGTGTGGTAGAACCAGTATTCTCAAAAAGGATGCAAAATACTACCAGTAAATCCTTTCTACTCGAAGTAGGTGTCTGGTATATATGGATTGAATTGATCAGTTTTTTACTGATCAAGATATGATGTGTATGATATTTTTTATAGCACTACATATGGAAGTTACTCTGTAGTAGAATGTTGGAGTTCTCATGTTGTTAGGGCGCTGATCGAGGTCTCCCTATAATGACAAAGAGACTCCAGAGACTGCAAACAGCAAGCAGGGTTTATTATAAGACTGGCTAGCCAGGGTCCAGCCGCCTACTCGAACAAGCAGGTCCAGCAGGTTGGGCAAAGACCTCGAGCTTCTCCAAAGGAGATCTTATATAGGCCTTCCGGACCGTTACAGCAGAGCCCGCGCATTCCCTAGCCAATAAGTTCATAATTCGACATGCCTCTCCCTCCAATCCCATTAGGCCTATCTGCTTGTCCAGTTTATAGATTTACAGGTCACAATTGTGTAAGCGCCTGAACGGGTCCGAGGGTTGAGCCCGGGCCCGGGAGGCTATCTGTTTAGATTACACCCTTATATCGTTGTAGCTCAGGAGCCCGCACATTCCTCTTGGAGCAAGCAGATATCGGAGGCCTGAGTGGAAAATACACGGTTTTCATTATCTTTGGCCCCGCCCAGGGCAGTTCTGCCCTAACAATGTCACAGTTCCGTCTTCCTGACCATCTGTGCTGGAAAGCCCTGAGTTCTGGCCTCAATGGGGGAAGCTGTTGCCAAGGGAACATAGCCCAGTGGTCAGGGTTTGAGATTAGGGAGAATTGATACTTGTAGTGTGTGTAAAGCTTATTGTTCCAGGTGCATTAATTCATAGAAATCACATGATACCTTGTGACACTCTTTCCCATATAGCTCATGCAAATTGTAGATTTCCTTCCTGTTCCTGTCTCATGATCTATAAATAATGCATCCCTTTATGCCCCTAAATAAACATTACATCTGCTAATAAACTATGTCATATAACTACAAGTCTATGGCCTGGGTTGACTTTGTCTCAGCAATAATACGGATGGAAGTGTTTGAGCATCTGTTGCCCTAGATTAATGGGCAATTTCCAAGTTCCCAGGGTCCAGGTAATTGCTGGCTGATTACAGTAAAATATTGTCAGAACACTCATTTTCTATTTTTAATTTACCTGGAATGAGACCATAAGTTGTAGGAATAGAGAATTCTATAGTTTTAAAATTCATTTTATTTACTGAATCAGGAGTGGATGATGTATGGAGAGATAGGGGTTAGCACTGTATTAGTTTGTTTGCGCTACCTTAACCAAGTGCCAGAAAGAGTGTGTGGTGGTGGGGGGGAGTTGCTCAATCAGAAATTTGTATTTTCACAGTTCTGAACACTGAAAGTTCAAGGCCCAGATGCCATTTGGTTGGCAGCCAGAGAAGCAGAAGCCTCTCTTTCTGTCTTGCAGACAGTGACTCCTGTGCTTTCTAACTTAGTCTACTCTGCTTTCATGGAGGGAGAATAGTGCCCTTTTTTAAAGGAGCAGTAATCCACGGGCCCCAAAGCTGGTTGCACTTCAGTTTAGAGCTTAAAGATATGACTTTTTCTGGGGTGGAATTTTATTAAGTTCATTATAATACAGTTCTTCCCACTCAAAATATTAGATTATTTGGCTAGGTTTAACTCAATGAAGTTGTCATCATTGTGGGTAAAAAACAGTTCATTGTTGATTATTTCAAAGGGGCCACATCATACAAGGTCAATACACATATGTTAGATTGTTGAAATATACAGGTGATTATCCCATGAATATTGTAGCACTGTAGCACTGTCATCCCATTATTCATCAATTTGCTTGAACAAGTACCAGTAACATCACCATTGTAAGATTTGTTGTTACTGTTTTTGGCATATCGAATACGCCATGGGGAACTTGCCAGGCTCTGCTGAGCAGGTGGAGTACTCTTGGTAGCTTGCCAGGCTCTCCGAGAGGGATGAAGGAATCGAACCTGGGTCAGCCACGTGCAAGGCAAACATCCTACTTGCTGTGCTACCGCACCATGAACATTAGAAAAGATTATTGTGTTACTCATTTTTGTATCTCATAGTCTAATTGATTTCTTGCTGAGTTCCTGACTGTTAAGTCTGAGACCAAGTTAGTTTTTATTGCCTCATTGTAAAAGTCAGAAAGTATGAGTTAAACTGAATCAATGATACATAACTTTAACAATTTACCTGGCAGTACAACTGCACTAAAACCATCTACAGCATACTTTTTAGGCTGCGAATGTTGGTATCTGAAGGATAGTCCTGCTCAGTTTTGCAGTCAGAAGAACCAAATGAATAAAATATAGGGATTTTGGTCTAATCACACACATTTTTTATCTTTGGGTCAGAAATTTAATTGCTTTTTCTTGCTCCTAGCGATAAGGAAGCCAGATGCTCTGCCCCAGGAATTGCAACAAATCAATTACTGACAAGTGATGGAGTCCAGCATTAAGTGAGATAAGGATGCTTAAAAATAATTTTCATCAAAGAGCTCTTTACCCATGCTGTCTGCATCATGCCAAATATCCTTTGTTTCGGGGGGGACGTGGTTTAAAATTCTATTTTAGGAATTCTGATATGTAATACTGTTAATGGTAAGTTTCATGTATAATACATTAAATATTACACTCTCCACTAAAGTGTTCATATCCCTCCACCATTGTCACAAGATCCACTCCCCATTCCTATATTTCCCCCTAGGTACTTGTTCATTCCATCTTCCTAATGGAACGAAGTAACTGAAATATTGTCTTCTCTTCAGTTAGTTATGACTGTATGGCAATAAAAACATGCGCCTGTCTTATATCATCATTAGCTTATATAGACTCCTTCCCCCTGTCTTATATCATCATAAGCTTATAGAGACCCCTTCTCCCTGTTCTGCTAGTGCAGCTCAAATCAAGTTTAGTGTATTTCCGGCCTCTAGAAACTCAATATATAAGATAATCTTGTACTAGAAAAACATGCAAACTAGTGTTTTGTACTTTTTTTTTTAAAAAAGAAATGTACTTATTGAGAATATATGCTCTGTAGAGATCTGTACTAGATGCATATAGTACAATAAGTTTCCTCTCATCTGTTTACAAAACAGATTATAATAAAGCTAACATTATGTCTCTGCACCTGAAAATCATAATAAATTTTCTAAAATTATAAACTATGCTACCTTAACTTGGTAGCATATGGGCGGGAAGACAAGCATATTTGACTATTTACTATGTGTCAGACACTTTGCATACTTTAATCTTACTAATTATTTCTAGAACCTTATGAAATAAATATGATTTCCACTTTCTTGGTCAAATACAATCTCAGAGAGACTTTTTTACCTGTTCATGATGTGTAAATAAGTGGTAGACTTAATATTTTCATCTAGATCTGGCTGGTTCCCAAAAAATTTCTACTGCATCTTATTGACAAATATTATACAATTGTGTCAATTCTATAAATTAAGCTAATTTAGTTTTTAAAAGGATTAAAAGGATTTAATTTTAAAGGATTAAAGAGATAGTACTGGGGTTAAGGTGCTTGCCTTCTGAACCACAAAGACTGGTTATACTGGTTATATATCGGACAGACACCACATATGGTCCCTTGAGCACCGTCAGGAGTGACAATTGAAGTCAGGAGTTATCTGTGAACACTATCAGGTATAACCCCCAAACCAAAACAATAGCAACAGCAAAAAAATTTCAATAGCTAAACAAAATGTAGTATATCCATATTAGAAAATAAGGCAAAAATAAAAAGGAATAAAGTTCCATAATGTGCTTGCATCTCAAGGACATGAAGCTGAAAGATGCCTGCCTCAAAAGTCTACCCTAATGATCATGTGTGGTTCAATGCACATGACATTCCTGAAAAGACACATACAAATTGATGGAGAATATCAGGGTGGGAGGATAGGAGATGTTACTGTAAACAAATGAGAATATAAAGACTGCCCTGCATCTTGATTGTTACGATTATCTGATACTCACAGGTGCTGTGATTCATACAACTGTGCAGGGAAACATTAATGCACAAGAATTTGAAATTTGAAAATACACTTTAAAAAGTGCATCAATAAGGGCCAGAGAGATAGTCCAGCAAGTAGAGCATTTGCCTTGCACATGGTCAAGTCAGGTTCAAACCCTACTACCCTACAGAGTCCCATGGGCACTGCCAGGATATATCCCTTCGCGTCGAGTAAGGTGAAAGCACTGAGCAGTGCTCGGTGTGCTACTGCTCACATCCCCCCAGCCCCCGCCACCAATTTTTAAAAAACATATCACTACACTAATAAAATGTCTATTTTTTAAAAATAATCTGTACTGGCACAAGGTAGATGTTTGTGAGTTTGTGTTTCTATATGGAATCCTAAATAAACTCTGACATATCAATATTGTAAAACTATAAAATTACATAAAATTGAATGGAAAATATGTAAGTCTTTGGTAGATGGTGTACATATTTAATGTAGCGCTGTCATCCCTTGTTCATTGATTTGCTGGAGTGGGCACCAGTAATGTCTCCATTGTGAGACTTGTTACTGTTTTTGGCATATTGAATATGCCATGGGGAGCTCTCCAGGCTCTGCCGTGTGGGCGGGATACTCTGTAGCTTGCCAGGCTCTCTGAGAGGGATGGAGGAATCAAACCCGGGTCGGCCTTTTGCAAGGCAAATGCCCTACCCACTGTATAAGCTCTAAGTATTTTTAAGGATTCCTTTTACTAGTAAATTCATTTCTACTTCAAATATAAGGACTATCTCCTTTGTATCTCTGGTTTCCTGAGAGTTATAAGAAATGAACTTGAAGATTTTTGTCAAACGCCTGATTCTATTGATGCTTTTTCAGTAGGTTAATATGATCAATTGCATTTAGTTTCCATGGTTAAACCAACTGGCTTTACTAGGATAAATCTTACTGAGTCGTCATGTTTTGTTTTTTCTGTATACTGTTAGGGCCAATTTGCTAAAATTTTGCTAAATATTTTATCTCTGTGTTCAGAAGGGGTGTTTTGCTTTACTTTTCTTATGATTCCCTTGTGTGGTATCAGAACAATACTTTATTAAATAAGAGGAGATGTTTTCCCTACTTTTTGGCTTCCCGAATGTATAAAGAATGGTGTCACTAAATGTTCATTGGGTTCAAGTGTGAGTTCAAGTGTGGGTGCGTTCAGTGGCCGAAAACTGTCTCCACAGAGGCAGGGGATGGGGAGGGGTGTGGGCGGTGGGAGGGATACTGGGAACATTGATGGTGGAGAATGGGCACTGGTGGAAAGATGGGTACTCAATCATTGTATGACTGAAATGTAATCACGAACGAATGTTTGTAAGTCTGTAACTATATCTCAAGGTGATTAATTAAAACAAACAAACAAAATAGCTCTGGCCGACAGCAATGGGATGAACAAAGGAATGGGACACAGGCTGGCTGGTAATCAGTTACCATTTATTCAAATCTCACAGCCTTACTTATATAGAAATCATGAAGGGTCGGTACACATAGGTGTGACTGAACATTATCATAAAAATAAATAGAGGTAAAGCCCTTCCTTCAGGGAGATTTTTGTATATATTTAGTATAGCATACAGTAGGATATGTTGTTGTATTGTTATATTATTCTAAAGAATACTGTAAAAGTTTCAGACAAGAAATCAGTCTATTAAGAACAACTTTCCTGGCAGCTGGGCAGAGTATAGAAAGCTCGTCCTGCCAGAAGGCCCTCCCATGGTAACTGGTGAAGAAACAGACTCTCTGTTTAGATGATTATGGGAAGGCACACCAATTTCTGCAGAAAACTAGAATATTAGGAAAAATACATTGGAGAAAACCATATTTCTGCCACTGGAACTAGAAAATAGAGCTTGGAAAGAAGCTGAGACTGGCGAAGGAGAGAGAGCCAGAATTTAATTTGCTCATACCTGGCCACCCTCTACCTACACCATTGATTAGGGCCCATTTGCCTAAATCTAACAATTTTCTCAGGATTGGCTTAGGAATTTTCATTATTGAAGGCTAGTGACAGAAGTTAGGAAGGAAGACTAACCCTTTAAATGGTTATTCTCTGACTTTAAAAGGTTCTTAAGCTTTTCCAAGACTTTGGGATTGTTATTAAGTGAGTTAATGTAAGTGAAAAGAGTACTATAAATTGTAGGGTACCACCGAAGTAGTGATTATTATTAACCTTGAAGCCGGGAAGCTGACTCAGTGGGATATATTAGCCTAGAGGATTGGCATCAGTAAAATAGCCCAAATACCAAATGTTTAGTCTTGCAAATTTTTAAACATGTATTTCAGGTTGACATAATACATATGTGCTTGCACACTGCACAAATATTCATTCTGCACATTAATAAATACATACAAATGAACTGAAAATTCTGAACTAGCAAAACCACAGCAGCCCATCTTGATAAGATTGCCCTTTCAGAAAAATCCATTAAAATGCAAATATGTTAAATAAATCAAATTTGGGGGTCAAATTTTCTGGAAAGTACAATCTGTTAGCAACAGTGCATCTCTACAGAATTTCCATCTGAATTGTGCTAATGATGTACAGACAAAGTGGATGAAAGAAAAATTTCTAAGACTATGCATTTCAGCTTGAGCAGATGTTGTATGTTCTGATAACTAAATCAAGTGGAGATAGATTTAAAAGAACCTTTGCACACACTTCACACATCTTTTTGAGGAGCAAGATACTCTTTAATGAGCAATTTGGAGGAGAAATAAGAGCATAAACTCTTAAAAATAACGTAATTCCCAGATTCTAAAATATTAAATATTTTTACATTGTGCTACATTGTGCTAATGTTTTCTAGTAGGCATAATGTTTTAACAATGACTTTCATAGGCAAAGCTCCTCCACATCTTAGAGCTGCATAAGTGATAGTGAGGATGTCATATTTGATGTGTCCATGGCTCCCAGCCTTCTCAAATGAAAGCTGAGATAGTAAATATCTATTTGGTTTCTCATCAGTGCATCCTTCAGTTCAGGGCTTAGTCTTATTCCCTAGAAGTCATGTAAGCATCTAAGCATGGTTGTTCAAAAGCCATGCTCTGAACTAAACTGATATATCAGTCAGAGTCTGCAAAGTAAGGTGTGTGTGTGTGTGTGTGTGTGTGTGTGTGTCTATGAATGTATATAGACTTTTTATATACATTGGAACTCCTGTATCCCATATGGTATTCTGTTTCTCTATCCTTTCTTTAACAAGGCTCCCAAACTCTGCTACATATTAAAATTCCCAGAAAGCTTTTCAAAATCCACTACACAGTTAAATCATCCAATTAAATTATAATGGCTAAGGTGAAAGCCAGGTAGAAGTTTATTAATAATCCCTATGCCTTTCTATTAAGCAGAACAATTTAGAAACCACTGTTTTATACCCCATTTGACATAAACTATAGTGCCTGATACACAGCTAAAACATATTTGGAGAATAAATGAAAGATATTTGCATCAGACCAAAAAGTTTTATAGCTGTTGAAATACAGTGCAGCTTTCTTTTCAATAGCTGTTCAGGATTCACACTTTTATATAAAATAGAAATAAAATATAGTTAACTTTTCATAGTTATAGGTATGCATAACAACAACACAACTTTTTTAAGGTAATGAATTATTCAATGGTAAAAATCTCTTGCTAGGTGAGAATGTGCTGGAACATCCTCAAACACTGTTTGCAATACACCATTTAGAAGGCTGAGGCTGTTTTGTTTTGAAACAGAAATGACTCCATGGTCCACTAAGCACACATTTTAAAGTTTAAGAAAATAGTTAAAACTTGAGAAAGAAATTATGTTTAGCTACACTATAACACAATGAAATAGATTCAAATATTCAGCCACAAGGCATGTTTGAGTATTGTAAAAGAGTAACTCAATAACACATCATGTAACAAATAAATGGAACACCTTTTAAAAGAACTGTCATCAGAGTTACAATTCTACTTTTTACCCTCCTCCCTTTTTCTACTTCCAAGTATTTTTTCAGAAAATATCACATTAACCATAGAAAAACAAAAACAAAAATGTTATCCTTCAGAAAAGCCTTAATATAGATAGAATTTGATATAGATCAAGTTAAAATGATGGTCACTAAAATAGTAAATAAACTGTGTCCCACAAAGGAAATCCAGCATTATAAGACCCACCTTGCTTGATTCCATCCTACTGCACAAATGCCATCACATTAGCATCAGTGCTCCAGGGTCTAGAACAGTTGGCAAACATGACACAGAGGAAGTAGTCCTTTAATGAAACCATGAATATGTTTGGATTTTAGTAAGAAGATAAATTTCTGGCAGGAGTTCTGAGAACTCAGGACTTTGAACAGAAAATTAATGTATTCAGGTTGAGGGGCAGGTGGAGATTGGCTTAGTCAACCTCCCGTATTCAGGGAGAGGATCGGTGTCAGTAGGAAAGAATTGAGAAGTTGCTTGAGACAGGGAGTCTCAACACAGATGTAGCAAGTTCGAGTGAAGTAGACTAAATCATTTGAGATTTTTCCTTTAAATGATGGGAAGTCATCTAAGTTATCTGAATAGAAAACACCACCATACAGAGAGTTATTAGAACATTAACTCATAAAGCAATTAATTCAGGAGATGGAGGGATGGGAGACACACAATGATCCATGAGAAAGCAAAGGTACACTGTAGCACTGTAGCACTGTCTTCCCATTGTTCATCGATTTGTTTGAGCGGGCACAGTAACGTCTCCATTGTGAGACTTGTTACTGTTTTTGGCCTATTGAATATGCCTCGGGAAGCTTGCCAGGCTCTGCCATGTGGGTGGGCTATTCCCTGTAGCTTGGAACAGAAGAATGCAAGAGTGATCTTTTCAAGTATAATGCTAATCCGGGCACTCTCTTGGCCAGCACTGCAGTGAGTTTCTCTGAAGTGAATATGAGTTCTTAACCTGACAGAAGGTCCTACTGGAATGCTCCCTACCGGTCTTTGCAGGATCTCTGCTGTAGACAGTATTCCCTGGAAATCTGCCCTCTACTTCTTTCAACCTTTACTGGTCATCAGCCACCAATTACAAATGACTTTGAGCATGGAAAGTGCTGCCTTGAATGCTCCTTCTTTTGCTCTTTGCCTAATTAATTTCTGTTCATCCTTTATGTTTCAGCTTGAGTATCACTTTCCAGAGATGTCATCACCCATTTTCCTGGTCCTCTAATTAGAACCTCTCCTGGCATCTGTGTTTTGCAGTTATTGTGATTGTCAATGTTGTGACCATACAATTGTTTGGCCACTGTTTGATAACCCTTTTGTCTACTCTTCTCCATCCCATCAATGCTTCAATGGGTTACCATATTTTTGTATATCCACCACCTAAAAAAATTCCCTGGACCCTAGTGTGTACCTAAAAACTTATTGTTGCCTAATAACAAATACTGTTATTTGTATAGCAAATAGGGTAATAGAGATACAAACTGAAGTGAAAGCATCTTT
This sequence comes from Sorex araneus, assembly GCF_027595985.1. Taxonomy (NCBI): domain Eukaryota; kingdom Metazoa; phylum Chordata; class Mammalia; order Eulipotyphla; family Soricidae; genus Sorex; species Sorex araneus. The sequence goes on along the minus strand of NC_073309.1, from coordinate 65,995,839 downwards.
AAGGGATAGTTTTGTGGGATTGAGGGTTTGGGCAACATCAGGGCTCTGTACTCAGGTATCACTTCTAGGGGGACTTAGGGGACTATCTGCAGTGTTGGGGCTCTGATAAGTGTTGTTCTAATGCAATGCAAGTGCCTTAGTCCCTGTACTATCTCTTCTGCCTCTAAAAGAAACATTTTAAAGAACCAATGGGAACAAAGGAATATGATAAAGATGAAACCAGATATTTCTGTCTGGATGCCTTGGAGTGATAGAGAAAGATATGTTCATGATAGACAAAGCTATGGCCAGAGGGAATTGCATAAATTTAATATTGTAAAACCTCAGATTCAGATTTTGGAATTATTTACATAAAAGTAATGATTAAAATTAGAGTAAAGATTATTCCACACTGTGTGCATATATACAATTTTATATATACATATATGTAAAAATATTTTTATGGAAGAATTTTTAAGGATAGCTGTCATGATTTTTTAAAATTCATTTTTCTCCATGAGGGAGCAGTAATTTTTCTGGCTAGAAGTGACAGTGATATTTGCTGGTTTATGATTTTTCAATTATTAAGCACTGCCTATTTAAATACTAAACAATATGGACATTCATTTCCTTTTTCTTGGAAGGGGAATAGCAATTCTGGCTTAGTATGTCTGAGCTACAAATCCATTTTGGCTTTTGTAATAGAATCCTTGACGAGTATTGAGGCAGAGAACATCTACATTTGTTTCTATAGCCAGGGATCTGTAAAAACAGTTACTATCCACCTACAGATATTTTTGTTTTTGGTTTTTCAATTGGTTCAGTGTTAGTCTAGAATCAAGTAAAGTTATATATTAGTCTCTTTTTTTCAATATTCTAGAGAATTTTAGAAAGAATGGCCTAAAAGTAGGATAATAGAACAGCTAGTGGGACAGAAAAGTGGGCGTTGAAAATGATTGGCAAGGATTTCCCAGCGTCAAGGAGGCATAGGAGGGGGAGTTCCTACTGACATGTGAGAGGGCGCAGGCCAGATCTGCAAATGTGTGGGAAAGGAAAAGAGCATCCTTTGAACTCCTGGTGTGCTGAGTTGATGCCTGGTCACCGCAATTTCATTCTACATGAAAGGAGGAGAGGGAAAGGCAGGCTTCAGAAGTCAGTAAGGAACTAGGAAACCCGGGCTCAAGAAAGCCAATGTCTGTCTCTCTCTGTGTGTGAAACAAGCAGTTTCCTCTTGAATTTAGCTCTGGAATCAAAGTCTCCCTTTCAGATTATAAAGGAAGCGAGAAAGAAGTTTATTAAAATAGAACGCATTAGCCCACTTACAAAGCAGAGTTTAAGAAGGTGTGTGTGTGTGTGTGTGTGTGTGTGTGTGTGTGTGTGTGTGTGTGTGTGTGTGCGCGCGCGCGCACGTGTTAGGGACTGAATATTTCAGTTTGGAAACCCAAATTGTCATGAGAATAACGTTGAAGGGCAGGTTTAAGATGGCTTCCACTCCCTTCACTCTTCCTGTTCCCCTTGCCATACCCTTTTTTCCTTTCCCTCTTAGGAAAAAATTTGCAAGAACTTAAGAACACTTTCCCTCTTCTTTTAGCAGCTAAGCCATTTTATGAATATGACTCTTTTTTTAATGAATCTCTATCAGAGCAACTAAAGTTGTGCCAGCCCCACTGATTGATCTGTTGCCATGTTTTGAGGCTAAGCTAAGTCATGGGGCACATCCAATCAGCATGGCATGGGAAAAAAAAACAAACTGAACATTAATTGGACAAGGTTTTTCCCTTGGTCTAAGGATTGTCAGTGAAAGTCAGAAATGAGCTGCTGAGCTCTTCAGCCCCTCCCCCACCCCAACACACATACAGGGTTTAAGAAAAATCCAGACACTTCAAAGGGTGTTGTACAAAATAGTGTTGTACTAAAACCAAAAGAAAAAAACATTGCAGTCAATGGCGAGATTGGTTACCTTTAAAATCATTATATTTTAATGAAAATTTTCAAGCAACTTGAAGCACACAGAAAAGAAACTCTACTAACAAACAAGTTTCCTTTGTTTTCATTTTAAACACAGGAAAATGAAGGACAAGAAATAATAACGTAACTGAATGGCTTCCCTTGAATCAGAAAATTAGTATCAATTGAAAATGAAGTGCTTAATACAAAAACATTAATACAATGGGTGAATAGCTATAGAAAGCTAACTGCTATGGAACTGTTGTAGTTGTCAGCTACTCTTAGAATGTGAAAATAAAAGCTCTAGCTTACATCTTTTGTAGGCATCTATACCCATAAACCTACTTTTGTATTATTATGAAACACTTCAAATATTAAAACTGTGTATAGTATGTAAATATATATACGTGTGTGTGTATGGGGGGGGGGGGTCAGGGTTACTCTTTCCTCTGAATTCAGGAATTCTTCTGGCAGTGCTTGGGGACCATATAGGATGCCGGGATTGAACCTGGGTCAGTCACATGCAAAGAAACTGCCCTACCTGCTGTACTATATTGCTCCATCCCCGAGGTTGCAACTCTTATACTCTAATTATCTTAGATATTTTTGGTAAGAATTCACACTGGTTTCCTTTTCTTTTGCTCCTATTGATGTATTTTTTGTGGCTAGCTGTTTATTTTTTTGCTAGAGAAAGATGTTCTAGGAACATTTCATTGCATGTTTTATTCCAGACATAGAATTAGCTATTTTCCCAGAGTAACAAAGTATTTTGATCCCTTTTAAGGAGAAATAGTATTTCAGATCAAAGACTGATGACCAAGTGCTTATTCATTGTTACCAACTTACTTAGTGTTCTAGGTAATTTCAAAGGATAGAGCTCTCTCTCTTTCTCCTCTTTCCCTTCCTTCCTTCCTTCCTCCCTCCCTTCCTCCCTTCCTTCCTTCCTTTTCCTTCCTTCCTTCCTTCCTTCCTTCCTTCCTTCCTTCCTTCCTTCCTTCCTTCCTTCCTTCCTTCCTTCCTTCCTTCCTTCCTTCCTTCCTTCCTTCTCTTTTCCCCACACCTCTGTCTGTGAGGTATACTTAAAAAGAGTTATCAAGATTCTGTGGTTTACAATGCTATTAATAATGGTTACTCATGCACACAATTCCACAGCACACCATCATCAGTGCGCTACCTCCACCCCACAAACGGAGGAAAACACCATGAGTTTATACTGACATCATTTCAAAGTCAGGAATTGTACATAACTTCGTTGGTTTTGTAACTTCCCTACTTTTTCCAGTGGTTAAAAAAATATCCTTCAGTTTCGTGACTGATAGATAGTAACTACCAGTCATCATATTCAGAACCAAAGTCACGGTCATTTCCTTCCCACTTCCCCATACTTGGTTTCCTTCTCCTTTCATACCCCATTGAAAAGCATGACTTAGCACTCACCCAGTTGCCAGACTGGAAATTATGTCATTGTTTGCTATCTCTTTTATGGCCACATTAAAGCATACCCAAGTGCAATGTATTGGACCTACTCTTTCTGAATTTCTCCCTGTTCCATCCTCTGTTGCCATCTCACATTGTATATTTCTTGCCACATATATGCCAGCCCCTTACATTCTCTCTCTAATCTCTACCACATTATTTTTAGAATGACTCTCCACCATGTGAACAGATTTTATCATTTACTTACTTAAATAAAATCTTTAATATTTTCTTATAATAGTTTACTCTTTTTCTTCTATAATATCATGGCTTTAGACTCCTACAAGTCATCTACAAGTCATTCCTGATCCTTAACCTGTCTCCACCACAATACACCATTCACATGTTCTCAATAAATTATACTCCCAAGGAATCATTATAAAGTAGTTGATATTGTGTTTAAACTAGGTATCTCCTAGGTGTTTATAGTTATTTTCTTCCACACATTACTTCATACAGTTGTTTTCTTTTGTAGTTTATCTTCTTACTATACTACAAACTAGTCCAGAGCAGGAATTGGGGGTTAATCATCTTTGGTGTTAAATACACATAAGCTTGCATTGTTGTTTCCTGTTTGGAGGTCACAAGTAGAACTGTTCAGGGCTTACTTCTGGCTGTGCTCCAAGACCACTCTTTGCAGGATTCAGGAGACCCTATGTGGTGTGTGGAATTCAACCCGGAGGAGATGAGATACAAGGTAAGCATCTTTATCCCTGTGCTCTCTCTTCAGACCTTTTTAAGCCAGGCTCTCCGAGAGGGGTGGAGGAATCGAATCCAGGTTGGCCACATGCAAGGCAAACGCCCTACCCGCAGTGCTATCACTCAAGCCCTTATCTTATCTTATTATCTTATCTTAGTAACTTATCTAACTTAGTAACTTAGTATCTTATCTAAGTAACATAAGATAATTGCCAATTGTTCGGACTGTGTATTTATTAGACACAGAATTGACACTTTCCATAGATTTTTTAGTCCACCCTCACAATCCTGTGGTTGGTACTATAATATTCATTTTGTAAATTATATCAATGAAGTTTAGAATTTTTCTGAGATCACACAAAAAGTAAAGGGCAGAACCTATATTTGAGTCTACTCTGACTATCCCAAAACTCAAACAAGATGTGCTTCCTCTGATAAACAGTTTAAGTATTTACAGTAAATGTGAAAGAGAACTTGAGTTGAAGGCTAGTGTAATCTTAGTGAAGGGCAGGTGTTCACTCTCAATTTCTGTGCCATCTTCCCAAAAGGGTGCCAAGGGCAGAGAGTTGAGGTACCTTGGAAAAGAATGGGGAATGGGATGAGCTAATCTGGGTTGCTGTCAAGACATTCTTTTTAATCGGATAGATGTTTAGCTTTAGAGTAACCATTTTATGTTTTGTTTTCTCTTGTTACTCCTTTATCTACTTTGCAATCTTTAATTCATTTGTCACTGGGAAAATATATGCAGAACAATCTCTATATGACAACAAATAGGATGAGGTTTGGGGATTTTAAAAGCACCTGGTTCTCAGAAATTCCAGTGATTTCTGTGTCATATATATTTATATGTACATGTTTATATATGCATATATATTTATGTGTATTTATATATGTTCATGTATATGCTTATTATAGTTTCTGTATGTGTTGGCTATTCTGGTTTAACATTACAGGTGCGTCAGGAGATGGAAAATGTGAACAGTGATAGAGTGCATGCTTTGCATGCATAAGTACCTGGAATTGCAAAATAAATAATAGTTTCAAAAAATGAGTCATATTTTAAAAAAGTTATTTCTTCCTTGATATTTATAGCAAGAGTATAGATCTGGAAAAGATTTGAATCTTGAATTTACACAAATGTTTAATGTGGCATTGGGCAAAGTTTCCTAAGCTGTATACATTTACAGTTTCATAAAACATGAATAATGTTTATCTTATAAATATTATTAATAAATAATAATGATAGTATTTGAGAATTAGGTAAAGTGTGCAAAGAAAACAGTTCATTTCTTGGCTAGTATAAAGGCTAAACAAATATATTATGATGATTTGGTATATTACTAAAATGGTTAACATATTAATGGAATATTTCAATATAACAGAAATTCAACTATTATAGAATTTGTCATTTTCTGAAAAAACATAATCATGCATTTATTGACTATATTTTTTTACTTTTTCCTGTCACTGTCACTGTCATCCTGTTGCTCATCGATTTGTTCTAGCGGGCACCAGTAATGTCTCTCATTGTGAGACTTATTGTTGTTGTTTTTGGCATATCCAATATGCCACTGGGAGCTTGCCAGGCTCTGCCATGCGGGCGCGATACTCTCGGTAGCTTTGCATCTCTCCGAGAGGGATGAAGGAATCGAACATGGGTCGACCGCAGGAAAGGTGAGCGCCCTACCCGCTGTGCTATGGTCCAGCCCTTACTTTTTTCTAAATGACAAAATCTGAAAAATTTTGGAATGCTGCTAATTTTGACTCCTGATAAATTGGTGATAGAAAAGGGTCACTATTTCCTACACTACTCAGAAAAGGTAACAAATATAAATAGTGGGAGCATTTAAAGCTCACTTGTATGCAAAAGTAAATTTTTTGCTGAATTTTCTATTTAGTTAAAAACGAGTCTGACTAATAATTTTGACAGATTAAAGTAAACAGCAATAAAAACCAAAATTGAACATATTTTTGGAATGGGCACTGTTGTTTATCTTACTTCCACCTTAGCTTCTGAAACTCTAAAGTAAATCTACCTGTGAGGACAGTGAAAGACCAAAGTGATACTACTTTCTGTGCACTCAGCTGACCTGGTTTTGATCCCTGACATCCCATATGGTTCCCCAAACACCTCCGGGAGTCACTTCAGGACTGCAGAACCAGAAATAACCCCTGAAGAGAGCTGGGTGTAGTCCCCAAATAAAAGTAAATGGTCATTATTTTGGAAGCCATTAAGAATGCCAACCTAGGGGCTGGAGTGACAGCACAGCGGGTAGAGGATTTGCCTTGCACACGGCCGACCCAGGTTTGATTCCAAGCATCCCATATGGTCCCCTGAGTACCGCCAGGGGTAATTCCTGAGAGCAGAGCCAGGGGTGACCCCTGTGCATCACTGGGTGTGACCCAAAAAGCAAAAATAAAAAAGCCAACCTAGAACAAGCACTAATTTATTTTTAATTCATTTCACCATGTTGAAGCAATTATTTAATTATTTGTCTCATTTTTATGCTGAATTGATTTCTTGCAGGAAAATGTTCTATATTATATATATCTATGCTTCCCTAGATGTAAGAAGAAATATCTCTTACATAAATTAATTGAAGAAAAAGACAGCAAATGCTTAAAATAAATGGTAACATTTCTAAACCATTTAGCAACATCATAACTCTTGGCTGTATGATATATACAAATTTTAGAGAAATTGGTTACTATATTATAGTGAATTGATCTCACTTTATTTCTACATGTCACCACCATTCATTCATGTATTCACTCCGCATTGTTGATTGAGCATCAATTATATACTAAATAATCTATCATACAATGAAGATTTGTTCTTCACTGCCATCAGAGTGCTCTTCCTAAAGCTGAAAATCTTCTGTCATTATTATCTTTCAGAGGAAGTTAATTGTTTTATAGCATGGCACGCATATCTTACACAGACTAGAGGTATTTATTGATTGATTAATTTTGTGGGAGGAGGCACACTTGGTGGTGCGATGGCTTCCTCCCACTCTGTTCTCATGAGAAAAAAAATAAGGGGACGGTTACAACCAAAGTACAGCTATTTTAATTGTTAGTAACCATTTGTGCTATTCTGTATGATAATCTAACTGATAGCTGAACTGGGCATGAACCCAAGTTCTTCTCCTGGAGCACATCCTGGAAACAGAAACAAAACAGATAGAGAAACAAGGGTTTGGGGTGCTTGCAGGTAGCACCATCCAATCAGTGTAGGGAAGGAAAGGATGCTGGTCAGTCAAGGATGAGGGTTTGGGCTACTTAAACCCTTCCCTGCAGTTGGTGGGGGTCATACCCTGACCGTTCCTCTGTGGGGTGCGGCCTGACCAATCAGTCTTTAACAAATCTCTCTCTCTCTCTCTTTCTCTCTCTCTCATATCTTTAATAGAATCTTAAATTCCTGGTTGGAATCGCAGACCCTACCAGGAACCATATTTGGTGCCAGGATTTGAATCCCGGTTGGCCATACACAAAGCAAGCATCTCAACCACTGTACTATCTCTCTGGCCCCCACCTCACTATTTTTATGTTTTATTTTATTTTCATTTTAGGCCACACCTGGCAATATTCAGTGGTTATTCCTGGCTCTGCATTCAGGAATTTCTCCTGGAAGCTCTTGGGGAACTATATTGGATGCTGGAGATTGTACTGAGCTGACTACATGCAAGACGAGTGACCTGTCCACTGTGATATCTCTAGCCCCTCTCACCTCACTATTCTTAAATTTACCTCTTAGTATATTTTCACCATCAAATAAAGTCTCATATTTTTGTGCTTTGGTATATGGTGTTCTCTTGAGGTTGGACATTATTGCTGTGTGAAGTTTCGTGGTGAAGGGGAAGTGAATAGATCACTGACAGGTGGAAGCCTTTAGAAAATGGTTTCTCTCAACATGAAGCAATATTGAACAATGCTTAACTAATGAACAGGTTCAGAGCTCACTGTTGACTGAGTTGGGTAAGTACAAGAGCAAAACAGACAAAACAAACAAGTAAACTAATTTTAACTCTCTTGTTGGCTAAGAGCCACTGAGCTTTTTAAAGCTTTTTTTACTGCAACATGTTCTTTTCAATCAAAAATGATACCCATAGGGGGGAACGGCTCAAGCAAGTGGAAAAACACGTGTCTGGCATGTAAAAGTTCAAATGCAACCATGGCAGAGTGTGACTCTGGTGATCTCTTTGATTTGTTGGAAATGGACCCAGGCCCCTGGAGCACTCACTTTTGGGTGTTGACTCTTATAAATTTATTTTTAGTTTTTTATATAAAGAGGAAAAAGATAATATATGGTGTTTAAACGTGAAAATTATAAATGATATTTATGTCATTTATCTACATAACTTACTCTCATCCATAGATGAGTTAGGATTTTTATTTTCTTTTTGGGTCACACCTGCTGATGCACAGGGGTTACTTACTCCTGGATCTGCATTCAGTAATTACTCCTGGCAGTGCTTAGGGGACCATATGGGATGCTTGGAAATGCCCTAGCCACCATGCTATCACTCCAGCCCCAAGATAGGATCTTTTAATGTGTGAAAAGATTAAAGTTCTGAACAATAGTATGAGGAACTTGAATCTTCTATTTGTAGCAGTAGCAGGGATACCTAGGAAAGAAATTGAGACAATCAGCAAACAAATCATAAATTTCTACCAGTAAAAAAGGAATGACAGAGGGTGAGGAAGAAGATAAATGAATTTGTTTTGGAAGAGGATTGATTACAGCTGAAAAGTGTCAACCTAAGGCCTAAGTAATTCTTGTTTCTGATACTTCTGTCCATCTTTTTGAGAAGATAAATAATGACTATATCAATGAAAAATTCAATAAATTTGTTTTCAGAGGAGAGGAAACATTTGTTGAGTATGAAGAGCACAATTTTAGTTAGTGCTATGGGGTTCTAAAAGGAAGAGCTGAACAAGAACCTTAATTCTATAAGTGTTCCTTCTCAGTTTTGCCTTAGATCACTAATTAAAAGACTCATTGAACCAGGTTCAAAATGTGTTCAAATTTGTTTTCCTGCCATTGTCATGTGACCGGTATAGAAATATTTTTGGAATAATTTAGCAAGTTCAAGGTCTCAAACTATGTGCTTCAGGTAGTCTCAAAAATTATTTATATATGTGTATATGTTATATGCTGAAGACAAATAATTTACCGACACAGGCACATACTTAAAATATTCCTAAAGAAAAAAAATTAAGGCCAAAGAAAATGAAATAGAATAAATAAGTAGCATTTTCAAATTTTATATAAATCCAAGTCTAAAAATATGAATTCAGATTTGAATTTAGAATAGTTCATCCAATTTTTATATCAATTAGAACATTATATACCTTAGCTTATGCCTTAACAAGCTGGCAGTCTCAACATTGGGGATGTTTTAAACAACTGTTATCTCATGCTTGTGGTACTATGCTTTTCTGAATTGTTGTGATACATGACCCTTGCTTTCTATTTAATTCAAATATCCAAATATTTTTCCATGTAACTAAAGCATTTATAACAGATACTTTTTAAATAGTAAGCTACTGATGAATTTAGATGCTGGCAGTTAATAAATTGACTGGCAGTGAATTTTGAAGGACAAAGGAATACTGAAGGTCTTTTAAAGGACTACCAACTGCAAATCAATCAAAAGTACAGATAAAATAGCTCTTCTAATGTAATTCAATATAATTTGATTTGCCACTATTTGATTTGTACATCACTTTTCAGAAACTAATGTAATGAATGAAAGACATGTTCAAAATTAACTAAAAATTTTAGCATTTGTGTGCTCTATTTCTAAATTGCAAACCTTGGGTTAATTTGAAAAGTTTTAAAATGTGTTCAATTCAATGAGAGTACCCATTCTTATACAGTATTATTCACACAGACTATACTAAAACATTTATGGATTTCCAACTTCTAAAAACTACTCTATCATACAAGATAATCCAACTTTGATGCTAAGCTTCTCAAATCAATCTTTATTATTATTTTTTCTATTTTTTTCTATGTTTCCAGTTCCACAAATCACATCTATTGATGCTCAAACCCAAACGGGAATATCAGCCTTATAGGACCTATGTTAAGTCTGACAAAGATAGTCCTAACTAAATAATAATTTTCTATTTCCAGTCTAACCCTCCCCCACCATACCTAGTGAATAAAAGTTTTCTGGTTTAGAATCTTCATTTCAAACAAATTTCAGGTAATTTCTCTAGAATCATGTACTTTTTTTCTCTTTCTCCTTGTGAGTAAAATCAGCTATTGAGTAAAACTCTCGTTAGAATGTTTGTAATCTTTATCAATTGATCAAAATAACTTTTTGAGTACCTATCAATTGAATGCTAGAAATATAGCAATAAGAACAAAATGAAACATTCCAGAGAAGATAAAAACAAGAAATAAAGATAAGGTGGCATATAAAGCTATGAAAGAAATTTCAGCAAAGAGGTTTAGGGAGTGCCATCTTGTGTGGGTTAATTTTAGTAGTCCAAGATGGTCAGCATTTGCTTTTTATATAACCAGTATTTCTGGTCACTCTATTTACACATGAACTTGTTTATTCTGTTATTGCTCTGAAGTCTACACTTTATCCTCTTATTCATTTTTTTTTAATTAAATCACTGTGAGAACAGTTACAAAACTTTCAGGTTTAAATCTCAGTCATACAATGGTTAAACGCCCATCCCTTCACCAGTGCACATGTTCCATCACCAAGAACCCAAGTATACCACCCATCACTCCTCTTCCCCTGCCTGTGTGGCAGATGATTTCTACTCTTTGATTACATTCAATTTTTCGGCAGAAGACCCATCATTATTATTTGGAATTATCCCCCAACAATCAGACCTGCTGAAAAGGCATCATTGGATAATTTGTTTTCTATTGCTGATAATGAAGAGCATATGATGTAGCGCGGCCACTATTGCAGCCGCACAATTTTGGATTTCTGGTATTTTATTTTTGTTTTTTAATTATTTATTTATTTATTTATTTATTTTGGATATCTGGTATTTTAGTAATTAAGTCCAGAGGGATTTCTGCCAAAAGCCACTGGGTTCCAAAATTGGTTTGTGTGCCTCTGGGATCACGGCCGTTCAGGAGCCAGAGGAGCCATTCATGGTGGCAACTCTGGGTCTCGACAGGGAGGGGAGAGGGGCCGGTTCCACTCCCATCCCAAGAGCCCCCTCGTGTCTCATCGCTACAAGCTCGTACCTCTCTGTCCAACAGGTGCTAAAAGATGGCAGTCACCATGCTGCTGCCAAGGGGAAAAGGCCAAAGGGACAACGCCTTTTTCCACCTGGGGTGGCACTGGGCCATAGCTTAATTCACAGTCCAGGAGCATTTCTGCCAAAAGCCACTGGGCTCCGGGATTGGTTTGTGTGACTCTGGGATTGTGGCTGTTTAGGAGCCGGAGGAGCCGTTTGTGGCAACTCCTCTTATTCATCTTCTTTAAAATACTTCTAGACTACTCTTTGAAGATACCAAGCATTACCACATCACTGTTTTTACAAAATGACTTGCAATTGATTTTATGCTAATTATATCAATTCTGAAATTCTTCCTCATTGTCTGATCCTCCTTAAGTTACCTCAAACATCTTCCCACTCCTTCCTGAAGCTGACTCTCAAGTTTTATCTTCTTTCCTTGACTTTGTTCATGCTGTTAAGGTATTGAAATTCTCTACCTTCTTTTCAGCATCTTTCCTGGCACTCACTTCACTTGCAAGTCTAACCTCACTTTTTAACTTGAACTTTTTCTCTCTAATCTGGTGATGCAGACAATACTCTTCTCCCGAATAGTATAATAGGAAGACTGAGAACCCATCTTAGTTCCAGACAATTAGTTCATTGTTCTATCTCAAGTTCCATCATTCTTTAATGCATGTTATTCTTTCCTCAGCTCTTGTCAATGCTGACAAATTGCCTTACATATCTCCTGGTCTTTTTCACCTGAGAGTAGGAATAATATTTCTCATGCATTTTTGTCTTTTGTAAAATTACTCCTACAGTTTGGGTACCATGATTGCAATATTGTCAATATCTATAGTTCTTCCTCCCTCCCCTGCAAGGCAAACTCAATTTTGCAAACCAAAGCCAAGAGGTTGTCTTTGTTTAATAATATCTGTTCCTTTCTTCTGTTACTCTATAGAATACAGATTAATCAGACTGTACAGTATTTGTCCTTCATGATGACTTATTTCATTTCCCTGTTGCAGTAAACTGCAAGACCATCTTTTCTTACAGATTCAGATGCTTGCTATTCCATTGTACATATTTATTTGCCATGTTATCTGTCACAGGACATTTTAATCATCTCATATGCTTGCTATTGTACTAAGTGCTGCAAAGAACATAGGTATGCATATGTTTGTAAGTGAATATGTATTGTACTAAATACAAAGAACATAGGCATGCGTATATGTTTATAAATGAATATTTTTGTGTTTTGAGATAGATGTCAATATGTGAAATCACTGGGTCATATGGGAGCTCGATTCTTAACTTTAAAAAAAAATTGGGGACCACATCTAGCTGTGGTTAGGGTTTATTCTTTGCGCTGATTTTAGAATACTGGCAGTGCGGGCCGACATTTAAGCACAGAGCCATGTGGGGACGCTCCTTTCCAGCCCCGCGCGAGATCAACCCCGGAGGCAACTGAACCACTTTGGACATGAGCGGCGCCCCCTAAATGCCTCCAAACTGTGTGCTCGGAGCTTCTGGCCCAGGCGCTGCCAGCGAGTGATGCAATTACCAAAAGAATTTTCCCTGGACTTCATATAGAAATCCAAAACTGCACGGCTGCTATCGCAGCCGTGCAACCTAATATCTCTTGATTGTCAGCAACGTGTAAATGTTCCTTTTTGGCAGGGCTTACCATGGGGGGAAACTCCAAACAATAGTACTGAGTTTTTTGTTGAAGGGTAAAAGATTGTAACGATAGAATTTTAGGCAGAATTTTCCCTGGACTTTATATAGAAACCCAAAACCGCGCGGCCGCGGCAACCTAATGTCATCTAATCATCAGCAATATGAAATGGTTCCTTTGTAATGGGTTGGACTTTGGGGGGACCATAGTAGGGTTAAAGTTTGTAGCGACGTGTAATTTCTGGCTGTACTTTCCCTGGACTTTATACAGAAATTCAAAGCCGCGAGGCCACTGCCATGGCCGCGCAACCTATTGTCATTTAATCATCACCAATATGAAATGGTTCCATTTTAACGGGTCGGACTTTGGTGGGAAATCCTAACAAGAATAGTAAGTCTTTTGCTGAAATATTGAAGGCTACCAAAGTGGTAGCCATCTCTATAGACTGAACTAAGCCATATCCCCACGCCGGCTGAGAAGAAATATCCTTCTTTTTCGGGAAGAAACGCGGCGTGGCGTTAACCATAGTATGATGTCCATTAAGCTGACACGGACCTGGTGGCGTGGGAATGGGATACAAGGGAATAAATTATTATGTACTTGGAACAGCGGGACGCTGGTGGAATCTCAAGCCGGGGCCAATACCAGCGTATTACTTTTGGTTCCAGAAACTGCTTGCAGACATTCTACCAGACTATCAAATAAGCCTGATGATGGGAAATAACCATCTATTTTGGTTTGTTTTCCCTTTGTCAGGCAGCGTGGTGATTACTAAACAGGCATGATCTTGGTGGCGCAGGACGAGGGGGGAAAAAAAATAGAAAAGTTATGTAACAAACAGCGGGACTTAATATCTCTACATTCTCAGCAATGGAGAGCCATCAAATGCTTCCTTGACAGTGGGACTGTCTTTTCTTTTTTGGGGGGAAACCCTAGCAACAATAGTGAGTTATGTGTTGAAACATGGACTGTAACCAAGATAAAGCGTAAACGAAGTGAAACTTATCACTTACAAGGGAGGGGACTGGGGGGGCGGGAGGGGGCGGGAGGTATAATGGGGTGGTTGGTGATGGAATATGGGCACGGGTGAAGGGAAGGGTGTTTGAGTATTGTATAACTGACATAATCCTGAGAACTATGTAACCCTCCACATGGTGATTCAATAAAATTTAAATTTAAAAAAAAAAAACAAAGATCAAGAAAGCCATATCATGTTAAAAAAAATACTAGGCTGTTAAGTGTGGCACTCACAGAAAGCAATTAATTCAAACTGCAGTTTCATGAGAAACCAAGGAAAATTGAAAATAAAACTACTTTATGTTGGGAGAAAATTTGTACTTCTTTATGTAGATGAATCAATGATGATGTATACAAAAAATAAGAAAAAAAGCAGTCTTTAATAATGATAGTAACTCTAGGAAATCTAAGAGGCTGTGAAAGAAAAAAATAGGCAATCATGATATACTAAACCCTCGGCAGTGCAAATATTTGCATATTAAAAATATACAGATATTAACAAGTATGTCAAAACCATAATGGAAGGACAGGGGAAAAACACATAATACTGTGGGGGTATGGGGTTAACAGTGTCATCTACGTTTTCATCTTTCTAAAAGGAAGTGTATGTAAATTTCATGTATGTGTGTTACATAAGACTTGCTAAATCCAGCTTTTTAAAGTATGGAACACATGCTTGCTTTAAATAGTTTATAAAATAGTTTATAAAATAATGAAAAAATAAAAAGTAAAAATCGATTCATTATAATTTCAGTTATAAGTTTCAATAAAATTTTTTTCATTCAAAAAAAAAAAAAGAATACTAGCAGTGCTCAGAAACTATTTGGGGTACTGGGGATTGAGTCCTGGTTGGTCATTGCATGGCAAGTGTCCTACCCACTGTTTTACTAACTCTCCAGCCCCTATTCTTACTTTTTTCATGAATCATGAATCACGAAATCCCATTAATCACCGATTTCTCAGGCCCGCTCAGTAACATCTCATTTTGTCCTTTCCCTGAGATCTTAGAAGTCCATCTCGACTCGGCCCTCCTAACAATGTTGTACTGGGGGCTCTTTAGAGTCAGGGGAATGAGATCCAGCTTGTTACTGGATTTTGCATATTAATACACCATGGGAAGCTTGCAAGGCTGTCCCATGTGGGCAGGAAACTCTCAGAAGATTGCCAGTTTCTCCCAGAGGGAGAAGTAGGCTAAAGATATCGCTCGGCCGCTTTGCTCGCTTGCTTACTTTTAAGTCTCTCTCTGGATGTTGGCCGTTGATGGGATTACACACACCTGGGTTCCTCTGCTGGTACCTTCATGCATGAGGCCTGTCTGAACGTGTGGATAGAGGCCTCCAGCATGGCTGTAGCTAGGTTCTGGTGGTCTTCGGCCGCGGGGAGCTCTGCTCAGGGTGAGGAGGGAAGCTAGAGCCCATCCCCTCCGAGGGGCCCCGGGGAAGACAGCCAGGCGTGCGGGCAAGAGACTCTCTGCCTCTTACTTTTTTAAAGACCTTTAACATAACATAGAACACAACTAGAGGGCATTCCCACCAATACTGAATGAGAGTCTTTTTCACTGTATTCCAAAATACTTTTTCACTGTATTCCAAACACTGTATCACAAACTCTGATTGTTTCCCATCATTTTAATAAGGTCATTTTTCTTGATTTGATATAATATGTCATAATCATATTAATTGACATTTCCTTGATAATAACTGATGATGAACAAACACTCTTTAATAGGCCTTTTGGCTATCTGTATATATACTTCAAGTCAAAATCTGTGCATTTCCTCTCTTCATTTTTTGGCTCTAGAAGTGCTTTAGGTATCTTCAATATAAGCCCCTTATCTGATGTGTGGCATGCAATTTTTTCTCCCATCTATAAGTTATCCTTAAGTTACTTTTTTTTCCAAATAAAACATTTTAATTTGATGCAGTTCCATTTGTTTATTTATTTATTTATTTTTGTCTTCTTTGCCAACAGTATCAAATCATTGATGATACCTCTGTAGCCCATGTTATGGAGAGTTCTGCTATATTTTTGGTCATATAATTCTATGGATTCTGGCCTATTCTAGAGGTCTCTGATACACTCTAAATTATCTTTTCTGTAAGGTGAAAGATATAGATTCTTTTCTTTCTTTGTGTATGGCTGTCCAGTTTTCTCAACATTATTTGTTAGGATCATCTCCTTGCTCTGCCTCTTTGTCATCCAGCTCTTTTGTGATAGAAAAACAAACTGTCCATTAGTCTGCAAGTTTATCTCTGGGTTCTCAATTCTCAATTATTAGTCTTGTCATTGTTACTGTTTGTAGCTAATGTGCTCATAATGGTGTTGACAGTTATAATCTTAACATACAGTTACACACCTCACCACCACCAAAGAGCCCAATGCCATGCAGAAAAGTCTGTAGATTTCCCCTAGTCCACCTTGTCATTCCCTCCACCCAGCTCCCCTGCTTAGTTGTCTTAGCTTTATAATCCGGAGCCAAAGGTTTATCAACATTAGTTGCTCTCTATTTCCTTGTTTTGCTTCTCCATATGACATCAACTAATGAAATCATCCAGTATGTTTTCTTCTTCCTGTGATTTATGGGCAGTTTTAAAACCTTGACTTTTGTACTAAGAATTGATTTTATGTTGGGGGGGATAGATGTCAAAGAATAGAATCATGTGTCATAAGATAGCTCCACTCTTAATCTAGAAGCACTGAGTCATAGGGTACCTCCACTCTTAATTTTTTGAAGAAGCTAAACCAAACCACATTCCCACCAGCGTGACAATGCATTCCTTTTTACCACCGCTGCCAACAGTTTTTGAATTTTTGAGCATTTCATATAACTTGGTTCATAGCCCTTTATCTGATGTATGTTGGATGAATATACTCTTCTACTCAGTAGGTTCTGCAATTGCACAGTAGGTAGGGCATTTGCCTTGCATGTGGCTGACCTGGGTTCGATTCCTTCGTCACTCTAAGAGAACCCAGCAAGTTAACTGAGAGTATCCCGCCCTCACGGAAGAGCCTGGCAAGCTCCCCGTGGCATATTCAATATGCCAAAAACAGTAACAAGTCTCACAATGGAGATGTTACTGGTGCACTCTCGAACAAATCGATGAACAACAGGAAGACAGTGCTACAGTGCTACTCAGTAGGTTGTCTTTTTATTTTGGCCCTAGCATTTTTTGCCATATAAAATCTTTTTTAATTTGATGTGGCCTATGTATTTTATGGATTCTGGCCCTGATCTCAAAGTCTTTCATTTCCTTTGAGTTGACTTGTCTGTATGTTGTGAGATACAGATCTATTTTTTTCAAGTGGAGAGATTTTCTTTGCTTTATTTTCTGTACCCAACTCCTTTATCATAGAGATTAACTATCCACAAATCTGAGTGTTATTCTCTATCCTCTTAGTTTTATTCCTTTGATCTGAGAGTCTGTTCTAGTACCACATTGTTTTGATTACTGGAGTTTTGTAGTATAAAATAGAGTCAGGAAATGTAATTCCTCCTGTCTTTTTTTTCTTAGAATGACACCAGAAGGTTGATAAGAATTGAATTTAATTTGTATATAGTTTTTGGTAGGACCCTCATTTTGACAATGCCAGCCCTTCCAGTCTATAAACATGAAATATTTTCCATTTCCTTCTGTCCTCTTTTATTTCTTTGATAGTGATTTATAGTTTTACTTTTATGTCTTTTTTCTGGGGGGGGGGGCAGTGTCCAGCTGGCTGTGATCAGGGCTTACTCCTGGGCATGTGCTCAGGAATCACTCCTGAAAGGGATTAGGGAACCACATATGCTGTTGGGGATCAAACACATGTTTGACATATGCAAGTCAATCTGCTATACTATCTCTGTGGACCAAACTAATAGTCTGTGGAGTATAAGGTGTTTTTTTAAATATCCTTTGATGATTTCAGGTATTTAATGTTTGCACACTCTTAAACAGGCTGTTTATTTTCTTTCTCTTGTTGCTTATTTGCGTATGGTAATGCAACATATTTTTGTGAACTGGTTTTGTAATCTGCTACTTTGTATGTTGGTTTAATCCTTTCTAACAGCTTAAAATGAGGACTTTAGGGTCTTCTGTGTCTTCTGCAAATGTGATAATATTATTTCTTCCCTTTCCTCTGATTTCCTTTTCTTGATTAATATTTTCAATTAAGACTTCAAAAAATACAGAACAATAGTGGAGAAATGAACACTTTGACTTGTGCCTGATCTCAAAGAGAAAGGTGTCTTGCAACATTTCACCTGACTCTGGCAATGACGGGTTCTGTGACCACATGTACTCCAAATAGAGTCTTCCCAAGCTAATCTTCATCAATAGAGAGGGTTTTTGCATTTGCAGTACCAGTTTGGGGATGAATACCCCGAACCACAGCCTTGTGAGAAGGGGGCTACTTCCAAGGTGTTGGCTACTTGCTGTGCCCTCTGGCATGGCAGCTCTCCAAGCTGTAGCCTGTGGGGATACTACACCCCTGTCTGTGTTGGGTACTGCCAGTTCTCACAGCCGGTACAGGCACAAAAATGAACGTTTTTAGATCATTTGCACTTGGTGCTTTCTGACTTTAGCTGGAGACTAAGTCTGCTGCACCCTCTTTGTTATAGCTTCCTTTGGTTCTGAGCGAGTTACAAGTCTCAGATTGTGCCATGGTTAAAAAGGCAACTGCACTGCCTATTGAGAGTGTGCAGAAGCTGTTGGTGCCCATGTGAGAGCAGGTTGGTGATGAGACCCCCGCCCAGACCAGTCCAGGCTGCATCCTTTCTGTAGGGATGGCAGGAGGCTAACCTTGGGAAAGCTGCTCCAAGTTCAGACTGGCTAGGGTTGCATTTTTTTTAATTAGGTTTAATAACTCCTGAGACTCTGTAGCTCAATAGTTTCAGTACAAAACTGAGTTCTGTGCAATCCCTAAATGCCCAGAACCTCAGTAAGAAACTATTGGTCGCGTCAGAGTTGTTGGGTGCAGCAGAGCTATGCTGCATCAGGCAGTGAACCTATAGGGGCAGAGTCAAGACAACAGCCGTATTGGACACGGTTCACCCCAGTAACGGATGACCCTAACTCCCCCTGGGAGTGGCAGCCCACCCTCTTGGATCCGCATGCCCTCAGTCTACGTTGGTGTAATGCTGAAGGTCTCAGTAGCCTGCCGTCCTGGTGGATGTTTTCTGATCAGTACTGACTGCGAGATTTATTGGTCCCGTTTCTGTTTCAGCCTCTGCTCTTCCCTTCCCCACCCCAGGGTTGCAAGCATTCCTTAGTTCTGGAGTTGTCCTCAGTTCTTCGTTGCCTAGAGATGAGTCTCCCTGAGGGAATGGTTATTTTCTCCAATGATTTTGTCCGCCAGACCCTTTGACCAGTGCTGTGCTTCATTCAGGTTTTATGCATTCTTTGTGTTGGTGTCCCAGAGACTCCCACTGAACTATTCTTTCTAGTTATCCTGGCCTCCCCGCCCCTCCCCCCATTTCCTTGTTTTGGAGGAGGCGCACCACCTGGTCCTCAGGGGTCACTTCTCGCTCTGTGCTCAGGGACTACATCTGGTGATGCTTAGGAGACCGTTATGTGATAGAAGAATTTGAAGCAGGGTTGCATGCTAGACAACCACCTTAAGGTTTGTACTATCTCTGCAGTCCCAAATTCTCTTTTAAATGTTCCTCATTGTCCACAGAACAGACTTGATCAGCCTGTTGATAGTGAACATGCTTTTTGTTTGTTTTATAAGACAAAAAATCTGAAGACTTTTAACTTTGTAGTTTGCTAACCAATTTGTTCCACTTAATCTTGAAGCCCTATTAGAATAGCCCACCTCCCGGGGATGGTGTGACAATTTACTTTTGAAGAGGTGTGAAATAGCATTCCAGAAACATGTACAGAATGTGAATAAATGTCATCTTAATGGAAAATAAATTCATATTGTAACATGATTAATTTCAGTGAAAAAATTGGTTTTACACATTGCAAGTTTTTCCAAAATAATGAATTCATATTGATGGAATCTCAGGAAATATTTACATATTTTGATTTTTATACTTTTATTCACTGTTTGCATTTTCTTTAATTAGGAGTGTCTTTTAAATATAGTGTTAGTTTACAATTCTAATAGTGTATTAATACAAAAATTCATTAATTGCTTTTTCATACCCCTATATCACAGCATACATTTTTAAAATTTTGTATAAAAATGGGCAGGGAGTCTCCTGTCCACATGCCTGGCTGTCTTCCCCAGGGCCTTTCGGAGGGGATGGGCTCCAGCTTCCCTCCCCACCACGAGCAGAGCTCCTGGCAGCCGAAGACCACAGGAACCTAGCTACAGCCATGCTGGAGGCTCCTCTCCACACGTTCGGACAGGCCTTAAGCATGAATGTACCGGCAGAGGAACCCAGGTGTGTGTAATCCCATCAACGGCCAACATCCAGAGAGACTTAAAAGCAAGCTCCCAGAAGTGATATCTTTAGCCTACTTCTCCCTCTGGGAGAAACTGGCAACCTTCTGAGAGTTTCCTGCCCACATGGGACAGCCTTGCAAGCTTCCCATGGTGTATTCATATGCAAAATCCAGTAACAAGCTGGATCTCATTTCCCTGACCCTGAAGAGGCCCCAGTGCAACATCCTTAGGAGGGCCAAGTCAAGATGGACTTCTAAGATCTCAGGGAAAGGACGAAATGAGATGTTACTGAGCGGGCCCAAGAAATCGGTGATTAACGGGATTTTGTGATTGTGATAAAAATGAAAATATTTGGTTTACTTGAGAATGAAGGTATGCCATAGTTCATTTAGCTCAGATTTTGGTTACTACAGAGAACAAAAATTTAAATTTAAACCTAAATGTGCCTTTTAATTGACTACATGTGCCATATTTTATGTAGCTAATCTATCATTGACTGAATGTTCTTTGCCTAATTTCTAAGATACCTGCAAATTGAATGGTGAGTTACTTTGATTATATTCTATGTTCCTAGAAAGTTTCATCCCAATATCACATATAGAATATTTCATAACAATACACAGCTTAGACCTTGACCTTGCCAGGACTATGCAGGAAGATGTTGCTTACATCATGTTCAAATATACTGTCACAGGCTGATATTAATACACAAAGATATAGATAAATATGCATATTTTCTGCTTTACCTAGGTTCAAAACTTGCATCTATTAAAAAATCGCAGATTTTCTGCTTTACTTAGGTTCCAATACTTGCAGCTATAATTCATAAAATACATTTCTGTCCTTTTGTCAATATAGTGTGTCTAACTTAATTTATTGCTGTCTTAACACTTAAGTTATTTTTTTAAAGTGGAGGAAAAAGCAAAAGGACTTAAAAAGGCATGTTATTATTACTTAAATTCTGTTTGTTTCAGTTCTATTCTGGAATTAGCCAATATTCATATTATTAATGTGGCTGTTTGGTTCCATAATGTCGAGCTTGCTTCTAGCACATTTCTAGAATATAACAAACCTTGAAAGATAAATGTTAAATGAATAAGTAAAAAAAACTAGTCAATGTCTCTTAATTTAATATTTATTAATACATAGGCAGTGTATCAGTCATATGGCCATACTTAAAATTGGGGGAAAGTTTTTAAGCATTCCAAAATTAATATCTTAAACAAATTATGGGTTTTTAGATATCCTTGGTACTTCTCATAAGCCAAGGCTGTGCCTAGGTTTAAAATAAGGAAGGTGCTGGGAGATTGTTTAACAAGCTGAAAAGCCTGAGAACCCCAGGTTTAGTCCTCATCACTGAACACTTGGTCTCCCAAGTGTTAGCAATGAGCCATATGTTCCCCCTAAGCACTGCAAAGGGTGGCCTAGAAACCTGAAATAAATGAACAAATAAATAAATAACTGAAAGTGTGCAATGGCCATCAACCTAGCTTTTAAGTCACTGCTTTTGCAAATACATTTCCTAGAGCTAATGCTTCTCTTTCAGATATTGTCTTTCTGCCTGCCTGTGTCAGGAGATGAGGCTTTCCCACTACATTACCAAGGAGGATGTGGCCTCTTGTGTAGAGGCAGATTTGTACCTCCATTGCTGTAGCACAGATTAGTATGTCACAGGGGAGCAATGTTTCAGGTCGAAGGCCTGTGTTTCCAAATCAGAAGAGGTTGATACCGAACTGGGCTAATCAGAAGAACTTGATACCAAACTGGGCTAAGTCACCACTGCTGGGTCTTTCGTATGTAAAGAAAAGTGCTCTTTCAAAAATTAAATAAAAGAAGTAACCAAACAGTGAAATAGATGTTTGTGTCTACATCAATTTAGCAACTAGATTTTTTTTAATTAATCTGGAACATTTTAGTGTTTTGTGTGTGTGTGTGTGTGTGTGTGTGTGTGTGTGTGTGTGTGTGTGGACACTTTAGGATTTGGGGAGTCAATGTCAGTCATCCTGTAGTGTGTAATCTTCAAGACAGTAAGAATAAGGACTTCCTCATCTGGATCGTTATCAAACCTGTAAGACTGCATCTGTGTATCCATTATTTTCAAAATTGTAGATAATCTGGTAACATGGTCGAGAAATTTGATTTCGCTCATCCATGCTTGAAGGAGATCCCTTGCTGACCGCAAAATACTTTGCATAAGTAAGAAACAAATGTCTGGTAAATTATGTTACAAGAATTTCAGGAGGACTCATAATCATAAATAGTACATTTTTTTCCTGACATCTATACTCGGCAACCTCACATATACTACATAGCTAGTATTATGCTAATTTTACACATGTAAATAAATGTAGTTGTATATTGAAAATAATTTAATTTAAAAATATTAATTATATCTAGGAGTAATAACTGCACATGTAGTTCCTCTAATATATAGATTGCAGATTCATTTTTAAATTTTTAATTTCATTTTATTTT
The DNA here is from genome assembly GCF_027595985.1 of Sorex araneus. NCBI lineage: Eukaryota > Metazoa > Chordata > Mammalia > Eulipotyphla > Soricidae > Sorex > Sorex araneus. The sequence continues at coordinate 65,972,996 of NC_073309.1, read as the reverse complement.
TATAAAGTTTTTCACAATAATTTATTATTAACATTTAATATTAACATTTAATTTTCTATCACCAATCCTACCACCATTGCACCTTCCCACCATTATATTTCAAATGTTTCCATCCCAAATCCCAAACTATGCCCCCAAAGCAGAACCAAAACAATTAATTTTGTATTGCTTGTTATAAATAATCTGCTAAAAAGTGGCCAGTAAAGTTTCCTTAGAGGAAAGTGTGTGAAGATTGTTGTATTTCATCCTGGAACCATTAAGCCCTTGTATAAGAGATTACTAACATATTTGTTAAACCAATCAATGTTGTGTGCTACTCTTGGTACATCAGTGACGTGGAGTATGAGAGATCGCTCCAGGAATTCTAAAATTTAGAATGCAATTATACAGCAGATTCACTCATGGGTGTGACATCTGCTGCTCTGTTCTGGGAGATTTATTTCTGATTCTCTGGATCATAGCCGTTGATGAGATTATATGGCCCCAGGGGCAGTTTGTGGGTGTGACTGCAAAGCTACTGGTAAGTTTGGGAGATGGGGAGAGAAGGCCCATTCTCGCTCTGAGCAAGCTTGGAGATATCAATCACAGGTCCTGCATACCAGGGTTTTCCAGACTGCAGATTCTTTAAGAATAGATTGGAACATAATTTATTAGCAGAAACAGTACTTTGCAATATTTAAGTATGAGTGTTTGTATTACAATATCATCCATGTCCCCACTCTCACCACTTCTCTTCAATATAGTACTGGAAGTACTTGCGATAGCTGTTAGACAAGAAAAAGAGATCAAGGGCATCCAGATAGGAAAGGAAGAAATCAAACTCTCACTATTTGCAGATGATATGATACTATATCTAGAGGAGCCCAAAGCCTCTACTAAGAAACTCTTAGAAACAATAGACTTATACAGTAAAGTTGCAGGCTACAAAATCAATACGCAAAAATCCATGGCTTTCCTATATACAAACAATGAGGCAGAGGAAAGGGACACGAAAAAAGCAATCCCATTCACAATCGTGCCCCAGAAAATCAAGTACCTCGGAATCAGCATAACCAAGGATGTAAAAGACCTCTACAAAGAAAACTATAAAACGTTACTCCATGAAATAAAAGAAGACATGAGAAAATGGAAACATATTCCTTGCTCATGGATAGGGAGAACCAATATTGTCAGAATGACAATACTCCCCAAAGCATTATACAGATTCAACGCGATCCCTATAAGTATACCCATGACATTCTTCAAAGAAATGGATCAAGCAATCCTAAAATTCATATGGAACAACAAACGCCCACGGATAGCTAAAACAATTCTTGGGAAAAAGATGATGGGAGGCATCACCCTCCCCAACCTCAAACTCTACTACAAAGCAGTAACAATTAAAACAGCATGGTACTGGAACAAAGGCAGAGCCGTAGACCAATGGAACAGGGTGGAATATCCCTACACACAACCCCAAATGTATGATCATCTAATCTTTGATAAGGGAGCAAGAGATGTGAAGTGGAACAAGGAAAGTCTCTTCAACAAATGGTGCTGGAACAACTGGACAACTACATGCAAAAAAATGGGCTTAGACCTTGACCTGACACCATGCACAAAAGTCAGATCAAAATGGATTAAAGACCTCAACATTCGACCACAAACCATAAGGTACATTGAAGACAAGGTCAGCAAAACCCTCCACAATATTGAAGATAAAGGTATCTTCAAAGGTGACACAGAACTAAGCAATCTAGTACAAACAGAGATCAACAAATGGGACTACATTAAACTAAAAAGCTTCTGCACCGCAAAAGATACAGTGACCAGAATACAAAGACTATCCATAGAATGGGAAAGGATATTTACACAATACCCATCAGATAAGGGGTTGATATCAATGGTATATAAAGCATTGGTTGAACTCTACAAGAAGAAAACATCCAACCCCATCAAAAAATGGGGCAAAGAAATGAACAGAAACTTCACCAAGGAAGAAATACGAATGGCCAAAAGGCACATGAAAAAGTGCTCTACATCACTAATCATCAGAGAGATGCAGATCAAAACAACCACAAGATACCACCTCACACCACAGAGACTAGCACACATCCAAAAGAACAAAAGCAACCGCTGTTGGAGAGGATGTGGGGAGAAAGGGACCCTTCTACACTGCTGGTGGGAATGCCGACTGGTTCAGCCCTTCTGGAAAACAATATGGACGACTCTCAAAAAATTAGAGGTTGAGCTCCCATTTGACCCAGCAATACCACTGCTGGGAATATATCCCAGAGAGGCAAAAAAGTATAATCGAAACAACATCTGCACATGTATGTTCATCGCAGCACTGTTTACAATAGCCAGAATCTGGAAAAAACCCGAATGCCCTAGAACGGATGACTGGCTGAGGAAACTTTGGTACATCTATACAATGGAATACTATGCAGCTGTCAGAAAAAAGGAGGTCACGAATTTTGTATTTAAGTGGATGGGCATGAAAAGTTTCATGCTGAGTGAAATGAGTCAGAAAGAGAGAGACAGACATAGAAAGATTGCACTCATCTAGGGTATATAGAATAACAGAGTGGGAGACTAACACCCAAGAATTGTAGAAATAAGTACTAGGAGGTTGACTCCATGGCTTGGAGGCTGGCCTCACATTCTGGGGAAAGGGCAACTCAGAGAAGGGATCACCAACTATAATGTAGTCGAAGGCCATATGGGGGAAGGGAGTTGCGGGCTGAATGAGGGCTAGAGACTGAGCACAGTGGCCACTCAACACCTTTATTGCAAACCACAACAGCTAATTAGAGAGAGAGAACAGAAGGGAATGCCCTGCCACAGTGGCAGGGTGGGGTGGGGGGAGATGGGATCGGGGAGGATGGGAGGGATGCTGGGTTTACTGGTGGTGGAGAATGGGCACTGGTGAAGGGATGGGTTCCCGAACTTTGTATGAGGGAAGCATAAGCACAAAAGTGTATAAATCTGTAAATGTGCCCTCAGGGTGATTCACGAATTAAAAATAAATAAATAAATTTAAATAAATAAATAAATAAATAAAATAAAAATAAAAAAAAGAATATCATCCATGTCATTAAATGTTTTGTATATAAATACCTTAAAATATGTCCTATTTACTAAACAAAATGAGTAATCGTATGTATACCTGTTGAATTTTTGTGGACAATAAATGAATTGGCATACATAAAGTATACAGAACAAGCATGTCATAAACTATGGACTCAAAATGTTTAACAGTTATTATTTCTACATGTACTTATAAGAATTCAACAATACGTTGGAAAATTTAAATAGAACTAAATGATTATTTTTTTAATTTTTTTTTTTTTTTTTTTTGCTTTTGGGTCACACCTGGTGATGCTAAGGGATTACTCCTGGCTCTGCACTCAGGAATTACTCCTGGCGGTGCTCAGGGGACGATATGGGATACTAGGAATCGAACCCTGGTCGGCCATCCACGTGCAAGGCAAATGCCCTACCCGCTGTGCTATTGCTCCAGCCCAAGAACTAAATGATTTCTCATCTTTGCTGCTGTAATGAATTTTCTTAGCTTTAGCATAGCTTCCTTTTTTGTATTTGCATATCATGTTTGCATTCAGAAACTTTTTTGCACATTTATTTTATGCCCTTTGCTTAAGTTTAAGTTTTTATATAAAGAATTTTCTATTTTTTTAAGTAAGGGGCTATGGAGACATCTTGAGAAGTAGAGTGTATGTTTGGCATATGGCAGACCTGAGTTCAGATTCCTGACAAAGATTCCTGGTAGCCCTAGCACATCACTAGAGTAGCCTCTGTGAAAAATAAATGTAATATTTTGTGCCAGGTAGATGACACATTATATAAGACATGATTGACTCTAAACAAAATGTACATATGTCTTTGGGTTTAGAATAAGCAGCCGCCCTCCATTTGCTTACTAGGAAGAAATCAGATTGGAAATACAGGGCATTCTTTACTGAAAGTTGTACTAGAACATTAATAAATCTCAATCCTGTGCAGAGAGATTTAAACGAAAGAGACTACTTTTGTGAGACACATTGTAAGAATAAGATACCTGAATTGTTGAGACACTTGATCTTAGCCAAAAGGCAGAGAAGCGATGAATTGTTGAGACAGATGTACCTTTACTTCAAACTAAGAAGTATCAGCAATTTCAATCTGCCTGATAATTAACACACTGATGAAAAAAATACTGATATTTCCACAAAAGCAATTTACTCATATCACTGTATCACTGTCACTGTCATCCCGTTGCTCATTGATTTGCTCAAACGGGCACAAATAACGTCTCCATTGTGAGACTTGTTGCCTTGCCAGGCTCTCTGAGAGGGGTGGAGGAACCGAACTCAGGGCAGCCAAGTGCAAGGCAAACGCCCTACCTGCTGTGCTATTTACTCATATAACAACAACAACAACAAAATTATTGTAAAGATAGAACTATATATATTATTATTTTATCTATAGAATGAATTAAGTTAAAGTTTATTTGAGTCATGCATAGATGTGCTGTAAAATAGTCTTAGTCAAATAATTTTTGTTCATATTATACAATCTGTGTTATATTATACAGTCCCCTTTGTTGTTTAAAGAGCTCATGCAGCTGCTCAGTCACTCATTTAGCAATCATTGATTGAGAGACTACCAGATGCCAGGCACAGGGTAGATCCTGCAGATACTGTATTTGTCCTCATTAAGTTAATACTCTGATGAAAAATACACACAATGAGTTAACATGTCCCTGTGAATAAAAAAGTTACTACAAAAACAAATGAATAAGAGTATTTGAAAGAGTGGGCTGGAGTGATATTACAGCAGGTAGAGTGATTACCTCACATATGGCAGGACCTTGGTTTGATCCCTGGCACCCCATATGGTTCTACTGATCCCAACCAGGTACAAACCCTGTGTGAAGTGCCAGGAATAAGCCCAGAGAACCACTGTGTGTGGCCCCAAAACCAAAAATTAAAAATTTGAGAGAGAATCTGGTGAGAGAAATTGCTTTATTTTGAGTGCTCAGACAGACCCTCTTTTAAACTTGGGGATTAGTCTATTAAACTAAATGGAGCCTTCAACTGAGAATTTGTCTGACTGAGTCTGAAAAGTGGCTACAGTTCTAACAGGATAGACCATTTGCAAAATATCCATAAAACTTTATCAGATTATAAGTAGTGAGAGAAATAGTATTAGTAAGGCAAAATCACGAAAATATCATTTAGGGAAAGAAGTTTCATTTTCTTCATAGATGCAAAGGAGTATCTCACATAGATACAAATTGGTATGTGTTGAAATTAAATAATAAAATTAATCTTCAAGTGGATTAAAGCTGAAAGACATATTTGAATGTCGTTACTATGAACCAGAAACTTGGAATAAAATTAAAAAAATAAATAGGAAGAAAAATAAACCTAAGAGAAGCTCATAGATTAGTTAATAGAAGCATAGTCAACAGAATTCAGTGATCTATTTGATGTGAAGAATGGAAAAAGAAAGTGTTCAATATAATTTCCAGGAATTCTGGGAATGAATGGACAAGGTACCCCTGATGGAAGGTACAGTGATGACACTGTTCTTCTCAGATATGAGCAAACCATGGAGAGGACAGTTGTGCTGAGGAGTCTACGTACACACCAGCTATTTTGAAACGTTTATCTCATTTAACATATATTTTAGAGCTTTAGCAAATTCACTTCCTGAACTGCAGCTAATTTGGGAGCAGGGAAGTGTAGCTACAAAATTACTGGATGGATTTAGTAATGCAAATGTCTCAGTCCATCCCTGCACCCCTCCCACCCCCGCTGCTATTCATTTGTTTCAACTGCTATTGTATCTGAAACAATTTAAAATTAAAGGAATGAGGAGGGGAAATAAAAATGGACTGGAGGCATGTGGGTAGAAAATATACAAAAACCATGGATGAAAGAATAATTAAACCTGAAAAAATTGTTAAAGCTTGGCTTATTTAAAAAATTTTTAGAATTATGTAAAGACATCTAAGTTCTATTTTTGATACATTTTATCAAGCCTCACTCTCTTCAAATTGTTCCTAAAATAAAAACTTAAATATTTCACTGAGCTGAATTAGCATGTATTCCCTATCTTTTGCCCAGTAGTTTGGGAAATTCCATTATTTCATGGAAATTACATGTGTTTTTATTAATAAAAATAAAGGGAATTAGGAAAATGTTTTTGTCACTCAGTTAATTTAACTTCCTATAGATCCAAGTTTTAAAGGTGTATACATAATGCTTAAATTTAATTGACCTACTACTCGACCTAATCAAGTACCAAACAAGTAACACAGTTTGAACTAAATGTTAGAAAAACAAATTCAAATGTAAATCAATAGCAAAATCTTTGCCTGTGAGTCAGAATTAAACTTGTGAATGGTATCCGTGTCCAATAGTTTTAATGTCTTTGTATATGTTCCAAAATGATGACCATACAATGCTCACCTTAGAGTCACTCTTAGACCTAAACAGATAATTACATTAAATGGAGTGTAGTGTTAGAGATCATTGGTTTTCTAAAGAAAGTATATTATTTATTTTGAATAAAAACACACCTATGTATTAAGTATACACTGCAAACAAGTTATAATAAATAATATAGTGGATGATGAAGTAAGCAATGCTAGTATATACTCAATACATACTCATGGAAAGTACTCATTTAAGACATAGATGCTAAAAATAGAGTGTGAACAAATAAAGTCTTTTATGCAGAAAGGAGAACTTTTTTTGTCATTTTTGTCTAAATTCTATTAAAAGTCAATATTTTAATAAAGGCTTAGAGAAAACTCAGGACTGGAGTTATATAATCAGATCTTAAATGGCTGCATAAGGTTACACAGATTAAAAATATTTTCTCATATAGATTATATTCTAGAAAAAAACCTAATGAGAAATGTAATATTTACATAATGATAAATGCTATACATGAAAATAATGCAGAGTGAAGGGAATAGAGGCATATCATAAATTGAATAGGCCAGGTATCTCTGATCAGGATACAGCATTTGAACAGAGGCCAGGAGTAAGTATGTGCATAAAAGAAAATCTTCTCTATTCAAGGATCTCCAAGTAAGACATTGTGGCTGGAACAGAATGATTGAAGAGATGAAGTCAGAATGAGAAATGAGTATGAAATGATATCACAGAATATCATGGAAATATTGTCCTATATCATACGAAATATGGTCCTGTCATGGAAATTTTAAGTCTATTGTTGCAGATTTGAAAAAGTACATATTTGTATATGATGATAATTGATCAGGAAGTGGTTGCAGTGGAAATTAAATGGCCTTTGCTTTATTGATTTAAACAGCCAATTTTTAAAAATTTTATTTATTACTGAGTCACAGTGAGGGTACAGTTACAGATTTATACATTTTCGTACTCATGTTTCCCTCATACAAAGTTCGAGAACCCATCTCTTCACCAGTGCCCATTCTCCACCATAAATAAACCCAGCATCCCTCCCACCCCCCAGTCTCATCTCGCCCCACCCCACCCTGCCACTGTGGCAGGGTATTCCCTTTTGTTCTCTCTCTCTAATTAGGTGTTGTGGTTCTCAATAGAGGTGTTGAGTGGCCATTGTGTTCAGTCTCTAGTCTACATTCAGCCCTCATCACCCTTCCCCCACATGGCCTCCAACTACATTTTACTTGGTGTTCCCTTCTCTATCTGAGCTGCCCTCTCCACAGCATGTGAAGCCAGCTTCCAAGCCATGGATACAACCTCCTGGTACTTATTTCTACTATTCTTGGGTGTTAGTCTCCTACTCCGTTATTCTATATTCCACAGATGAGTGCAATCTTTCTATGTCTGTCTCTTTCTGACTCATTTCACTTAACATGATACTTTCCATGTTGATCCACTTATATGCAAAGTTCATGACCTCATTTTTTCTAACAGCTGCATAGTATTCCATTGTATAGATGTACCAAAGTTTCTTCAACCAGTCATCTGTTCTAGGGCACTCGGGTTTTTTCCAGATTCTGGCTATTGTAAATAGCGCTGCGATGAACATATGAGTGCAGATGTCATTTCGACTATACTTTTTTGCTTCTCTGGGATATATTCCCAGCAGTGGTATTGCTGGGTCAAATGGGAGCTCAATTTCTAATTTTTTGAGAATCGTCCATATTGTTTTCCAGAAGAGCTGAACCAGTCGGCATTCCCACCAGCAGTGTAGAAGGGTCCCTTTCTTCCCACATCCTCTCCAACAGTGGTTGCTTTTGTTCTTTTGGATGTGTGCCAGTCTCTGTGGTGTGAGGTGGTATCTCATGGTTGTTTTGATCTGCATCTCCCTGATTATTAGTGATGTAGAGCAATTTTTCATGTGCCTTTTGGCCATTCGTATCTATTCTTTGGTAAAGTTTCTGTTCATTTCTTTGCCCCATTTTCTGATGGGGTCGGATGTTTTCTTCTTGTAGAGTTCAACCAGTGCTTTATATACCCTTGATATCAACCCCTTATCAAACAGCCAATTTTTTAATGGAGACATTGACACTCAAGAGGGAAGGACACCGAAAAGACTAGTTGTGTTGAGAGGCCAAAACGAACGGGTGCCCTAATAACAAACCTCTAGAGGCCGAAGGGAAACAAATATTGGGTGATCTCATTCATCTGTGGTACATAGAGAAAAACAGAGAATACGCAGTATTGAAGCATGACAAACCTCTGACCTTGATATAAAAAAATTTATTAAAAAATAGAAAAACTAAAGGAAAAGGAGATGGGGGCTAAGAATAGCAATAACATAGGGCTGGAGAGATGGTATAGCAAGTAAGACCAATAGGAATTCCATCCCCAACACCTCATATTGTTACCCAAGCACCACCAGTAGTGATTCTGAGCACAAAGACATGAGCAATACCTGAGCACTGCCAGGTGTAGCCAAAGCAAGCCAAAATAAAACCCAAAAAAGCAATATGAGGATGAGGGAAGGGTATTGCAAACTTTGGTGGTGTTGAGGTGTGATACCTATACATCAAAACTATAAATGTTAACACAATGATAAACATGTTACCTAAACTAAACTAATTATTGTATCACTGTATCACTGTCATCCCATTGTTCATGGATTTGCTTGAGCGGACCCAGTAACGTCTCCATTCGTCCTAGCCCTGAGGTTTTAGCAACCTCTCTTTACTCGTCTTTCCCAACGGTGCCATATTGGAGGCTCTTTCAGAGTCTAGGGAATGAGACCCATCATTGTTACTACTTTTGCCATATCGAATATGCCACAGGGAGCTTGCCAGGCTCTGCTGTGTAAGCAGGATACTCTCAGTAGCTAAACTAATAATAATAACGATGATAATAATAAAAATAAGAGAAAAAAACAACAAAATCAGAAAATGTGAGAAAAACTTATACAGTAGGAGAAGAAAAAGATGGTGAAAGAGAGAAAGAGGCAAATGCAGGAGTAATACCCTCAAAGAAGTGAAAAAGATAGACATCTATACACAAAAGAAGGGTTTATTCCTTAAGGCACCATCAACTCCCCATGTATACATGATAAAAAAAAAAAGCTTGAGCAAGTTTTTTTTATATTGGTCCTGCTTTTTTAAGGTACTAAATATTGGAAATATCATTTGAGACAAGGATGGAAATATCATTTTATGAAAGAGAGAAAAATGTGAACACATTACCTAAAAGAGTGAGGAAGTGAGCTCTGTGTGACTTGAGGTCATTGTTGATGAATTTAAAATAGTCCTTACTAATCAGCTGGCTGTCTTTCTCTAGCCAAGTTCTGCTCTTTGGGGCAACAGAGGAAGACATGAATATTAGTAGAGTTGCGGTTTTCATGAGTAATTACAGTGGAGAGATGTTAAATTCAAATGGAAACATAAAAACTTAAATTCTCAGCGGAATATGGATTTGAGATGGATAGTGTGGTTATATAACATGAATAATCACAATATTGAAATAGACGGAAAATTTAAAAATTGAATCTTGAGTTAAAAAACACATATTATCAAATTAATGATTACAACTGATGTGTTTTTCTTTATGATAATAATGAAATGAAGTGGGTAAGGATGGATATGGTGAAAAGGAAGGAATGGAGAAAAAATCTAATTAGAAGGAATCTTTCATATTTTGATAATCTTTTCTATCTCTATTAACTCCTGGTTCCTATCAAAGAAAATATTAGGCAGAGATTATACTCATTAAATTTTAAATAAAAACTTTTTCTTATTACTTTCTAAACAGTGTTTAGTTTTGAATAAGAGATGTTCATATTTTTTCTACTCGTCAGATGTTTTTGTTACTGTATTTTTTAATTTCTATCTTCATCAAAGATAGAAATTATTTAGTGGCTACACTAGCACGTGACAGGGACAAATGGAGATGTTACTGGCGCCCACTCGAGCAAATCGAAGATCAATGGGAAGACAAGTGAAGCGATACAAATAATCTTCATCAAAGAAAACTTTTGCTTATAATTTTGTATTCTGTATCTTAGTGAGTTATTTGTGACTTAATACTTGGAAATATTTCATCAGGTTTTGAAGATCAGTTATAGTGCACTTATGTTTTTGGTTGCAAAGAACCAAATTCTTTGCAATCTATCAACCTGGAAGTCTGTATATTAAATAAAAGACATAAAATAAGAGGATGTTAAACAAGTTAATGGTTTCTTTCTTTCTTCTCTAAATGTCCTATATAAGCAAGCTGGGGTGAATAAGGAGACTCAACTGTTTTGAGGAGATTATTCTCATCTATGTGGAATACAAGCAGAGAGAAGGGTCAAAGAAGCAGGTATGTTTCTTTCTACTAAGGAAATGATTTAGAAGCTACTTACACAAATTTTGCTCATGGCTCTTAGACCTTATCCTTGGTTTCTGACCACACTGAGATGTAAGGGGCCCTGGGAAAGGGTTTACTTATTTTAAGCAATCCTATTAAAATTGTCTTAGTGCAAAAGAAGGTGAAAATTATATTAGGTTTGTGGTGTCAATTAGAAGTCTAGTAATAGCATATATATGTTTTATATTTAAAATTATAATGATCTTAACATACATATAAACTTGATCTCTTTCATTAATTTTTGCTAATGAAGTGTAATACTGATGTTTGATTTAGCTACAGGTCTTATTTCTAATTAAGTAAATTTTCTTCTGTTATTTCTGGAATAATTTCTTCTACCTCCATGTATAATTCTTTTAAGATCTAGACCTATTTAGTTTGGCTCATATCCATATAATAATCTAATTATGAAGTAAGTAATTACTGTTAGAGTAAAGGTTTAAGTAGAGATATTTCTATGTCTATAAATTGATATTCTGGCAGAATCATGGACTGGCTAACTCCAATTTTCTCCCAAATTCTAGTATCATCATATATTAGAAGATTTTAATATGACTTTGAACTTTATTTTCATTTTTATTTACTTCATTTGGATATTAAGAACTCTATGCAATTTACAAGATATTCTCAAGGAAGTTGGTTTTCACATGACCAAACAAGACCCAGGTATGTTATTTATGTGAATATATTTACCTTCATCAATATTTCCACTTTCCATGGCTTTTTGCAAACATAGTTTGCATACCCTATGTCTTCATCAGGTAGCTTCTCCAAAAGTTATTTTCATATCTTTTTCTCATGATATATCATGAGCTCATGTCTTGGTGTCCTTTTCTGCTAAGATATTTTAGTCAGGTCTTTATTCATTAATATTAGTGAGATGGAGAGATAGCTAAAGTGGCTACAACTTTAAAGTGGCCTTGCACATGGAAGTTCTAAATTCAATCACAGGCACCATATTGTTTCCCACGCGCCTCTGGGAGTGCTAGATTAGGAGTAGTCTCTAAGCATCCTTGTGTATTTCCCAAAATCAAAACAAAAACTCCAAATATATTTGGTATGGGATTTGCCTGCACTAGTATTTGTACTGCAAAACAAAGATGAAAAAAGACATGGTCCCCTGAGCTATATGTTAAGAGCTATATATAAAAATTAAAGAAAAATATGTTAAAAAACAAACAAAAAATTACATAGATATACTACGACTCACGAATTACGAAATCCCGTTAATCACTTATTTCTTGGGTGGGCTCAGTAACATCTCATTTTGTCCTTTCCCTGAAATCTTAGAAGTCTATCTCGACTCAGCCCCCCTAAAAATGTTGCACTGGGGGCTCTTCAGGGTCAGGGGAATGAGAACCAGCTTGTTACTGGATTTAGCATATGAATACACCATGGGAAGCTTGCAAGGCTGTCCCATGTGGGCAGGAAACTCTCAGAAGATTGCCAGTTTCTCCCAGAGGGAGAAGAAGGCTAAAGATATCGCTCTGGGAACTCACTTTTAAGTCTCTTGATGTTGGCCGTTGATGGGATTACACACACCTGGGTTCCTCTGCTGGTACCTTCATGCTTGAGGCCTGTCCAAATGCATGGAGAGGGGCATCCAGCATGGCTGTAGCTAGGTTCCCGTGATCTTCGGCTGCCGGGAGCTCTGCTTGGGGTGGGGAAGGAAGCTGGAACCCATCCCCTCCAAGGGGCCCCAGGGAAGACAACCAGGCATGCGGGCAAGAGACTCTCTGCCCTGTAGATATACTACAGGGACCCCAAAATAAGGTAGATATGGGTCACTAAATATTTCTCTTCACTGTTTTGGAAAAAAATGTTGTGTTAGATCAAAACCACTTACTTAAAATAAGAGATTAGTTTTCATAGTAAGAGAAATTATTAGTTCCATGAATCATGTATTTCTATTTTTACAATATTTAAGTGGTTATTTGCATGCCACTTGGAGAGATTCGGTGCAAAATAATCTTGAGACAAAAGTGCACCGAGTTAAAGAAAACCTAGTCAAGGTCTCAGTCTCTCAGTCTGTGCCCAGTGGACATGCAACCTAATTAGACTGATTGGCCTGAAGTAGCTCTAGGAACTCACATTGCATTAACAAGTCAGTTAACCACATTTTGAAACTGGGCCGACAATGTTTCACTCTCTTGGGGTTCATTTTGTCCATATTTGGGCATCTCTAACATCACAAATGTCTTGAGATGCTCATTTAGGATATCCTCCTCACCAGCCAGCTCAAACAATGCCTTAATAGCTAGCCCTTTATCTGTGGTAGTTATACTCTACGGGACTGACTTTAGGTCGTTTTTCCCATAGAGCCCCCTAAAGTAACTCAGTTTTAAAAATTGACTTAAAAAATTCATTTACTAAAAACAGTATGAAACTAATATCCAAGGTCAGGAAAAGTGGACCAGGAGGACTGGTCAATGGTGAGTCAATGGTGTGGGGGATGGAGAGTAGTTAACATAGAGGAGGGTCCATTATGACAGTATTAGTTGACAATTATAACTCTGGACAAGAATTGAGTGTTGAAATCAGGTAATGGGATATAAATGATAACCTTTCAGCATCTGTACCTTTAGGCAAACCATAATGCTTAAAATGAGAGAGAGAGCGAGCGAGCGAGCGAGCGAGAGAGAGAGAGAGAGAGAGAGAGAGAGAGAGAGAGAGAGAGAGAGAGAGAGGGAGAAAGAGAAAGAGAAAGAGAAAGAGAAAGAGAAAGAAGAGAGGCAGAGTGGTGACTACAATAGAGGCAGGCTGGGGCAGGGGGTGGCTTTGAAGGGGTGGGAGGGAAACTGGGGACACTGGTGCTGGGAAATTACACTGGTGGAGGGATGAGTGTTGGAACATTGTATGACTGAAATGCAATGATGAACAACTTTGTAATGCTCTATCTCATGGTGATTCAATAAAAATTAAAAATAAAACAAAACATTTATTAACTCAACATTGAGACAAAAATTTCAAAGAAATTTGACTTTCAGTTGTAAGCTGGAAATACATGGCTTATATTATACCTGACACATAAACACATGTGTCTGTCATTCCAAATAGAAAACATTAACTGCTGGAGATATAGAAAAATAAATCAGTTGACACTGTCTTTTTTAGAGACCCATCTAAGCAAGTCTACTCTCTTCTCTCCTCTTTGAGTCTATAGGAAGAGTAAGAGCCTGAATCACTCATAAGGCATTCTTACCTACTACATAGCAAAGAAAGAAGATGGAAGACAGAACAGGTTATTAGTAGAGGTGATGTAGAGATGTGGATGGTTGGGAGAATGTATTACTGTAGTACCTGCTAGAGACTTTACAGAGGTTTATGAGGGATTGAATGTACTATAGCCGATGCAAATACAACCACATATAGTAACTATAGCTATATATAATATCTCTTAGCAGAAGTATCTGAAAGTCAGAAAGGTTATCTCTGGGTTCAAATCAAATCAAAGTGAATGACATTTTCTTTTCAATCACAAGGTTATCATTGAGAAAAAGCATCTCAAAGAAAATTTTACTTTTTTGGACATAAACTGGAAATATAATGTACATGTATTCTGATACCTATTAGGAAATAATAATAGCTACAGTGTTAATGTAATTTAAAAAAATAAGTAGTTATTTCTATTCTCCTCTCACCCACTGGGGAATATATAGCCCATTCCATCACTATCCCCAGCTTGATATCATCTTAGGTACAATGGGAGCAAGAAAAAAAACTATGAAAGGGAATTAAAACGAGTAATATTTAAAGGAAGTTTAAGTTATCCTGATATACTGATTTCCTGTTGGGGAGGCAGAAAAAAACGATTTCCAAGAAATATTACATAAGTTACTAAAGATAAATAATATTTTCTGTGGATGTAAATTTAGAGCTCATTTACAAACATATACATTAAGTAGTCTTTGCTCCTAATTTTTACAGTGTGATTTATCTCCATGTTAAGAAAATCAAGTTCAGGGGCTGCAGTGATAGTACAGAGGGTAGGCTGCTTGCCTTGCACGTGGCTGACCAGGGTTTGATTCCCAGCATCCCATATGGTCCCCTGAGCACCAAGAGTAATTCCTGAGTGCATGAGACAGGAGTAACCCCTGCGCATTGCTGGGTGTGACCCAAAAAGAAAAAAAAAAAGTTTAAATTAAAAAAATTTTAAAAAAAAGAAAATCAAGTACAAAGTTAAAAATTAAAGTAGTAAATCTGGAACGGGGTTTTAAAAAACAACTATGTTAAACAATAAGAAAGATTCTGTTTATAAGTTAAATATTTGGGCATACTAGAGAGTTTATTGGATCAAAAATATTTATTAAATACGAAGACATTGATTTTCGGATTGGTTTGTTGGTATATTTGTATAACTAAAGTATAATCTACATTACTATAAATGCAAAATAAATGGTGAATAAATCATTAAAGAAATAAAATGTGAATGCTGAAGTTAGTAGTATCAGATACCAAAATTCAGAATTAAAGTTATAAGAATGTAAGTGTCTGACTGTACATGTTCTTTTCCCCCTCTACTTATTTGTATTTGTATTTGTGGGTCAATTGCAGAATTTAGTTTGTTCACTTTCCTTCAAGTTCTAATTGTGGTTTAATAAATTTCTATGACAAAACATGGGCAAAGTAAAGATAGCAAATCATTCAGGGTCATAAGAACTTACGTCGGTTGCTCCCCAGCTATGAACTACCTCCCTATACCTAGTGGAATTCCACCCTATTAAAATTATAGATTCCCTCAGCCACGCCCTCCCGTCCCCCGCTTCCCGCCGCCGCCTGCGTTCCCCGAGATTCTGCAGCCGTCCCACCCTGTGCCCCGAGCACCCCGTCTTCCCATCTGGCTCTCTAACTGCGGCCCGCCCACCAGGTACCTACACCAACCCTCGGCCACGCCCTCCTGTCCCCCGTTTCCCGCCGCCACCTGGGGTCCCCGAGGTCTTCCCACCTGGCTCTCTAACAAGGAGACACTGGGGGCGTGGCCTGTATCTTAGCGGGCGTGGTCTCAAAGTGGGCGTGGCCTCCTGTCGGTGGGAGGGGGCGCCGCAGTTATACTTTGTTACCTCAGCAAAATAGTTATTATCTATTTCTTTGAAAATCACTTTAGCCATCTCAAACACTTATGCAAAATATCCATTAGCTTAGTTTGACACTATAAAAGCTGTCAGTGAATAAGGGAAGTTTAGCACAATCAGAGCCCCTCCTTTCCACAACAAGAGGGAACAGGAATAAATAACTACAAAGTTTCAACTCTATACTTTCCTAACAATATGAAGAAGTAGCAAAAATCCCCTCCACGAAGAGAGGGAGAAGAAAAGATTCCAAAAACATCAACAGGGGCTACTCACATCTACGACCTCTCAGATAAACAATTCAGAGAGGAAATCTGGAGGAGAGTCGACATACTCCAAGCAACCATGGAACAGACATCCAATAAGTTAAGGGAGGAGATGAATGAAGCACTGGAACGGTCTACTAAGAAAATCCAGGAAGAAATGAGAGCAGAAATTTCAAACCTACGAACAGAAGTCACACAAATAAAGGAATCGGTAGATGAATTAAAAATCTCACTAGATGCCCTCAACAGTAGAATGACTACAGCTGAAGAAAGAATCAGCGACCTGGAAGATGAGCTGCAGAAAGCTTATAGACAACAACAAATCATGGCCAAAGACCTCAAAATGGCTATAGAGCGAATCAGAGCCCTGGGGGATGACTTCAAGAGGAACAACATAAAAATCATGGGAGTACCAGAGCCACAGGGAAGTAACCCCAATGAAAAAAACACAGTCAAAGACATCATTGCTAAGAAATTCCCAGAGCTGGAGAAGGCAGGCATCCAGATACAAGGAGTCCGAAAAGTACCAGCAAAAAGGGACCCGAATAAAAAGATTCCAAGGCATATCATAGTCAGAATGACGGATGCTATGGATAGAGACACAATTCTGCAAGCAGCAAGGTCAAAGAAGGAAATCACATACAAAGGAGCACCCCTCAGATTTACAGCAGAACTGTCAGAGGAAACCCTCCGAGCCCGAAGACAATGGTGGGACATAGTGAAAAGACTCAACGAAATGAATGCCTCACCAAGAATACTTTATCCGGCTAAACTCTCATTCAAACTCGAAGGAACTATACACTATTTCTCAGATAAACAACAGCTCAGGAACTTCATACACTCAAAACCAATCTTGAAAGAAGGTCTAAAGGGGCTACTGTAAGACAAGGAGGAGCCCCATAAGAACAACAAATACCACAGAAAGATGACACAAAACCCTATCACAATAATCTCTCTCAATGTCAACAGCCTAAATGCACCCATAAAGAGACACAGAGTGGCAAAATGGATCCGGAAATTAAACCCAACATTCTGCTGCCTGCAAGAAACACACCTGAACAAACAGAGCAAAAGCAGACTCAAAGTCAAAGGATGGAAAACAATCCTGCAAGCAAACAACTCCCTTGAAAAAGCTGGAGTGGCCATCCTGGTATCCGACAACATAGATTTCAGGTTGAAAAAGATTAGAAGGGACAGTGAAGGTCATTTTCTATTTATCAAGGGATATGTACAACAGGAAGAAATCAACTCTTAAATGTATACGTTCCTAATGAATGACCGGCTAAATATTTAAAACAACTCCTGACAGACTTCAAAGAGGACATCACTAACAGCACAATGGTAGTCGGAGACTTCAATATGGCCTTATCGCCTCTAGATAGATCGACAAGAACAAAACTCAACAAGGAAACACTGACTCTGAAAGAAGAAATTGAAGAGAGAGGCTTAATAGACCTATACAGGGCTTTACACCCCCAAAAGAAAGAATACACATTCTTTTCCAGTGCACACGGAACATTTTCTAAAATAGACCATGTACTGGGCCCCAGAACATACCTCAATAGAATCGGAAAAATAGAAATTGTATCAACCATCTTTTCAGACCACGATGCGCTGAAGATAGAAGCTAACCACTCACCGACACGGAGAACCAAATCAAACACCTGGAAATTAAACAATTCAATGTTGAACAATGAGTAGGTCAGGAAGGAAATCAAGGAAGAAATAAAAAAATACTTAGACACAAATGAGAATGAAGACACGAGCTACCAAAACTTATGGGACGCAGCTAAAGCCGTGTTAAGGGGAAAATTTATAGCTCTCCAAGCATTCCTCAGGAAGGAAGAAAGGGCCCACATAGATAGCTTGACTTCACGACTCAAGACCTTAGAAAAGGACCATAAAAAGGAACCCAAACCAGACCAAAGAAAAGAGATAATAAAAATTAGAGCAGAAATTAATGATATCAAAACCAAAAATAAAATCCGAAAGATCAATGAAACAAAGAGCTGGTTCTTCGAGAAAATAAATAAAATTGATAAACCGCTAGCAAGACTCACAAAGAAAGAAAGAGAGAGAACCCTAATAAATTGAATCAGAAATGAAAAAGGGGACATCATAACAGAAACCAGTGAGATTCAAAAGATCATTAGAGACTACTTTGAAAGTCTATACGCCACAAAACAAGAGAACCTAAAAGAAATGGATGAATTCCTTGACTCCTACAATCTCCCAAGACTGAAAAAAGAAGACTTGGAATACCTGAATAGACCCATCAATGTTAAGGAAATTTAAACTGTAATCAAAAATTTCTCCAAAAACAAAAGCCTAGGCCCAGATGGTTTCACTGGTGTATTCTTCCAAACAATTAAAGAAGACCTGTTGCCAGTTCTCCTCAAACTTTTCCAGGAAATTGAAAAAATAGGAGCTCTCCCAAAAAATTTCTATGAAGCACACATCTCCCTAATACCAAAAGCAAACAAAGACACCACTAAGAAAGAAAATTACAGACCAATATCCCTGTTGAACACCGATGTGAAGATTCTCAATAAAATATTAGCAAATAGGATCCAACAACTCATCAAAAAGATCATACATCATGACCAAGTGGGATTCATCCCGGGGATGCAAGGATGGTTTAACATTCGGAAATCAATCAACATAATCCATCATATCAACAAAAGTAAAGATAAAAACCATATGATCATATCAATAGATGCAGAGAAAGCATTTGACAAGATCCAACATCCTTTCATGATGAAAACCCTCACCAAAATGGGGTTTGGAGGAACTTTCCTCAAGATAATCGAAGCCATCTACCACAAGCCTACGGCAAGCATTATCCTCAAAGGGGAAAAGTAAGGGCCTTTCCTCTAAGATCAGGCACAAGACAAGGATGCCACTCTCACCATTTCTCTTCAATATAGTACTGGAAGAACTTGCGATAGCTATTAGATAAGAAAAAGAGATTAAGGGCATCCACATAGGAAAGGAAAAATCAAACTCTCACTATTTGCAGACGATATGATACTTTATCTAGAGAAGCCTAAAGCCTCTACTAAGAAACTCTTAGAAACAATAGACTTATACAGTAAAGTTGCAGGCTACAAAATCAATACCCAACAATCCATGGCCTTCCTATACACAAACAATGAGGCAGAGGAATAGGAAATGAAAAAAGCAATCCCATTCACAATCGTGCCCCAGAAAATCAAGTACCTCGGAATCAGCTTAACCAAGGAAGTAAAAGACCTCTACAAAGAAAACTATAAAACGCTACTCCATGAAATGAAAGAGGACATGAGGAAATGGAAACATAAACCCTGCTCGTGAAAAGGGACAATCAGTATTGTCAAAATGGCAATACTCCCCAAAGCATTATACAGATTCAATGCGATCCCTATAGGGATACCCATGACATTCTTCAAACAAATGATCAAGCAATCCTAAAATTCATATGGAACAACAAACGCCCACGGATAGCTAAAACAATTCCTGGGAAAAAGACAATGGGAGGCATCACCCTCCCCAACCTCAAACTTTATTACAAAGCAGTAACAATTAAAACAGCATGGTACTGGAACAAAGGCAGAGCCGTAGACCAATGGAACAGGGTGGAATACCCCTACACACAACCCCAAATGTATGATCATCTAATCTTTGATAAGGGAGCAAGAGATGTGAAGTGGAGCAAGGAAAGTCTCTTTAACAAATGGTGCTGGCACAACTGGACAACCACATGCAAAAGAATGGGCTTAGACCTCGACCTGACACCATGCACAAAAGTCAGATCAAAATGGATTAAAGACCTCAACATCAGACCACAAACCATAAGGTTCATTGAAGACAATGTTGGCAAAACCCTCCCTGATATTGAAGATAAAGCTATCTTCAAAGATGACAAGGAACTATGCAATCTAGTGGAAACAGATATCAACAGATGGGACTACATTAAAATAAAAAGCTTCTGCACCGCAAAAGATACAGTGACCAGAATACAAAGACTATCTACAGAATGGGAAAGGATATTTGCATAATACCCATCAGATAAGGGGTTGATATCAAGGGTATGTAAAGCACTGCTTGAACTCTACAAGAAGAAAACATCCGACCCCCTCAGAAAATGGGGTGAAGAAATGAACAGAAACTTTACCAAGGAAGAGATACGAATGGCCAAAAGGCACATGAAAAAGTGCTCTACATCACTAATCATCAGGGAGATGCAGATCAAAACAACCACGAGATACCACCTCACACCACAGAGACTGGCACACATCCAAAAGAACAAAAGCAACCGCTGTTGGAGAGGATGTGGGGAGAAAGGGACCCTTCTACACTGCTGGTGGGAATGCCGACTGGTTCAGCTCTTCTGGAAAACAATATGGACGATTCTCAGAAAATTAGATATTGAGCTCCCATTTGACCCAGCAATACCACTGCTGGGAATATATCCCAGAGAGGCAAAAAAGTATAATCGAAATGGCATCTGCACATGTATGTTCATCAGAGCACTGTTTACAATAGCCAGAATCTGGAAAAAACCCGAGTGCCCTAGAACAGATGACTGGTTGAAGAAACTTTGGTACATCTATAAAATGCAATAATAGCTGTTAGAAAAAAGGAGGTCATGAATTTTTCGTATAAGTGGAACGGCATGGAAAGTATCATGCTAAGTGAAATGAGTCAGAAAGAGAAAGACAGACATAGAATGATTGCACTCATCTGTGGAATATAGAATAACAGAGTAGGACACTAACACCCAAGAATAGAAGAATAGTAGAAATAAGTACCAGGAGGTTGACTCCATGGCTTGGAAGCTGGCCTCACACTTTGGGGAGAGGCAACTCAGAGAAGGGATCACCAAGTATAATGTGTTTGGAGGCCATGTGGGGGAAGGGTGATGAGGGCTGAATGTAGACCAGAGACTGAACACAGTGGCCACTCAATACCTCTATTGAGAACCACAACACCTAATTAGAGAGAGAGAACAAAAGGAAATGCCCTGCCACAGTGGCAGTGTGGGGTGGGGGGAGATGGGATTGGAGAGAGTAGAAGGGATGTTGCATTTACTGGTGGTGGAGAATGGGCACTGGTGAAGGGATGGGTTCTCAAACTTTGTATGGGGGAAACATGAGCACAAAAATGTATAAATCTCTAACTGTACCCTCATGGTGATTCACTAATTAAAAATTAATAAATTAATAAAAAACTATAAAAATGTATAAATAAAATTATAGAGATTGTCTTCATTGTAATACACAGAGAAAGAGAATTTTTCTCTTTGACCTCATTATTTTAACCAGAGGAAGAATTTACCAGAGGGTAAATTTCCAGCAAGACCAAAAAAATAAAAGAAAAGAACAGAATGTCTCTTTGACTTTATAATTAAAGTCAAACTCTTAAAACAATGGTTATAATACTACCTTATTTGCAATTCACTCGATTTAAAAACATACATTTTAATAAAAATATTAATTTATGATAATATAAAATGATAGGGAGAAAACATGACACTAGAAAACTATGTATATAATCAATCTGGTTCTAAAATCTTGCAAGAAATTCTGATAATTTTAAGGTTAGTATAACTGAATTGAGGAACAATTTATGACTAAACCCTCTTGCCTTTACAAACAAAATAGTTCCTTCATAGGCCTCCTTTCTAATACATAGGTCTATATATGCCAGAAAATCTCATAAAATTTTATATACATCTGTTAAAGTTTTTTTTTAATAAATTTATTTATTTTTAATTAAAGAATCACCATGAGGGTACAGTTACGGATTTATACACATCTGTGCTTATGCTTCCGCCATACAAAGTTCGGGAACCCATCCCTTCACCAGTGCCCATATTCCACCACCAGTAAACCCAGCATCCCTCCCATCCTCCCCAATCCCATCTCCCCCCCACCCCACCCTGTCACTGTGGCAGGGCATTCCCTTCTGTTCTCTCCCTCTAATTAGCTATTGTGGTTTGCAATAAAGGTGTTGAGTGGCCACTGTGCTCAGTCTCTAGCCCTCATTCAGCCCGCAACTCCCTTCCCCCACATGGCCTTCGACTACATTATAGTTGGTGATCCCTTCTCTGAGTTGCCCTTTCCCCAGAATGTGAGGCCAGCCTCCTAGCCATGGAGTAAACCTCCTGGTAGTTGTTTCTACAATTCTTGGGTGTTAGTCTCCCACTCTGTTATTCTATATGTCATAGGTGAGTGCAATCTTTCTATGTCTGTCTCTCTCTTTCTGACTCATTTCACTTAGCATGAAACTTTTCATGCCTATCCACTTAAATAAAAAATTTGTGACCTCCTTTTTTCTAATAGCTGCATAGTATTCCATTGTATAGATGTTCCAAAGTTTCCTCAACCAGTCATCCGTTCTAGGGCATTCGGGTTTTTTCCAGATTGTGGCTATTGTAAACAGTGCTGCAATGAACATACATGTGCAGATGCCATTTCGATTATACTTTTTTGCCTCTCTGGGATATATTCCCAGCAGTGGTATTGCTGGGTCAAATGGGAGCTCAATTTCTAATTTTTTGAGAATCGTCCATATTGTTTTCCAGAAGGGCTGAACCAGTCGGCATTCCCACCAGCAGTGTAGAAGGGTCCCTTTCTCCCCACATCCTCTCCAACAGCGGTTGCTTTTGTTCTTTTGGATGTGTGCTAGTCTCTGTGGTGTGAGGTGGTATCTTGTGGTTGTTTTGATCTGCATATCTCTGATGATTAGTGATGTAGAGCACTTTTTCATGTGCCTTTTGGCCATTCGTATTTCTTCTTTGGTAAAGTTTCTGTTCATTTCTTCGCCCCATTTTTTGATGGGGTTGGATGTTTTCTTCTTGTAGAGTTCAACCAGTGCTTTATATACCATTGATATCAACCCCTTATCTGATGGGTATTGTGTAAATATCCTTTCCCATTCTGTAGATAGTCTTTGGGTTCTGGTCACTGTATCTTTTGCGGTGCAAAAGCTTTTTAGTTTAATGTAGTCCCATTTGTTGATCTCTGTTTTTACTAGATTGCTTAGTTCTGTGTCACCTTTGAAGATACCTTTATCTTCAATATCGTGGAGGGTTTTGCTGACCTTGTCTTCAATGTACCTTATGGTTTGTGGTCTGATGTTGAGGTCTTTAATCCATTTTGATCTGACTTTTGTGCATGGTGTCAGGTCAAGGTCTACGCCCAATTTTTTGCATGTGGTTGTCCAGTTGTGCCAGCACCATTTGTTAAAGAGGCTTTCCTTGCTCCACTTCACATCTCTTGTTCCCTTATCAAAGATTAGATGATCATACATTTGGGGTTGTGTGTTTTTACATGATGTTCGTTGGTAAATTTGATGTTGTTTATGCACATTGGTTTTTGATGATGTACAAATTAAACTTATATAATATTATAAAACCTATTAACATATAATGCATTTTGATATTGTGGATTCTATTTTGAAAATTTTAAAAAATATATGCACAGCATACTTATTTTACATGCATTTTAATAATGAAACACTGTAGTGAGTCTAAATGCCCAACTCATAGGTGAATAGTTTTATTAATGAAGAGAAAGTCATACAATGAATTATTGCAAGGCATTAAAAATGTTTAGATGTGTTGGTGTTAACATGGATTGTTACCAACAATTATTAATTAAGGGGGAAATTACTAATTAATGACCATGGTACAATGGATGCCCTACTTAATTTACTTTTTTAAAACACATGTGTTAATATGAACAAAAAAATCTGAGGGATATCCACTAAATTTTTCTCTCAGAATCACCAGTGATTTTTACTTTTTCGTATGTTTACACATTGTGTAAAATATCTTTAGTGACATGACGTCTATTTGTAGTAAAATAAAATCAATAATCTTTTAGAAATCCTTAATGTCTGTGTATACCATTTAATAACTGATGGAATAACATCATTATCCATTAAAAGGACATAGTCACAGTTTATACTAATCAGCAATCTCTTCTTCCATGTTATAGAATAGAGACAAATGTGGTGCTGGGTCCCTTGGGGCGGGGAGGGCTCCCACTCAAATATCATTAATATCATATTAAATGTTATTGGAGGGCATATTTATTCTCCCATTCGTTATATTTATTATGGGGAGAAGATATTATAACACTTAAGGTAAACAGATGATAGGCCAGAGAGATAACTCAAAAGGCTGAATTGTTGCTTTGTATGTGTAAGGTCCAGGTTTGATCTTAACACCACAGAATGCCCCTGGACACTGTTGGAAGTGATCTCCAAAACACTGGCCCAGAAGTAGCCTCTTAGCATCTCAAAGTGTGCTTTTTCCTTCACCCAACACACACACACACACACACACACACACACACACACACACACACACCTAAATAGGGAAGCAGAGTGAGGAAGATAGGTCAAAGGGGTAGAATGTATGCTTTGCGTGCAAGAGGCCTGGCGTTCTGATCCCTAGCACCCCATGCCACCTTGGAAACCCTTGAATACTGCCAGATGTGGCTTTGATGGCCCTAAGAATCTCTGAGAGAAGCAATTATTGATTACAATGAGAACTGGCTGATAAAAAAAAAATCATTTAGTCTTTATAAGTTTGGATCACTGACCACAGAAAACATTGATTTTCTCCAATATTGAGTAAATAGTTTGAAACTCCTTCATTTGTTGTTTGTCTTGAAATGTAACTGAATAGTGAAATGAGAGCTAGGCATATTTATTTGTGAGCTAGTATATTTACTCACATGTAAATTGTGAGAAATCCACCAACCCCCATTTATCTCTCTCTCTCCTTCTCCTCCTCACTCTTCTTTCATTTAACTGATTACAAATTTTATAACTTGCAGAAAGCATCTGTTAGCACATGATCTTATTAATCTTCAGAATTTTCATTGATAACTGGAAAATAAATCTGCTTTTAATTTCCTGACATACGATTTGCTAGCTTGTAATTGCTCAATAAATGTTAGTTCATATAACTAATATGGTTGTTGCTTTAGAGAAGGAAGAGAATTTAAAAGAAGGTGACGTTTTAAAATCTTAGCTGGACAGGCTAGGGTGAGAAACAGGGAACTTGAGATAAATGGAAAAGTGCAAGGAAAAAGAAAAAGGCAAGTTAGCAGTGTTTTGGATTCTACACAATGAACACAAGAGGCTCATGTTCAACCAACACTAAAATTTAGGGAAAGCAGAAATGGATAGAGTACACACACACACACACACACACACACACACACACAATTATTCTTAATCCACCAGTGGCACAAGATTACAGAAATCAATGGCATCTTCAAGTCAAGAATATATTTAGGGCTGGACCAATAGCACAGCCGGTAGGGCATTTGCCTTGCACGCGGCCGACCCAGGTTCGATTCCCAGCATCCCATATGGTCCCCTGAGCACCGCCAGGGGTAATCCTGAGTGCAGAGCCAGGAGTAACTCCTGTACATCACCGGATGTGGCACAAAAAGAAAAAAAAAGAATATATTTAAGGAAAGTCTTCAGTTGAGGCAAATGTGAGAACAGTGGAACCCCCAACATAGGATTCATAGGCCCAAGGAATTTCAGAAGTTGGGGCAGCAGATGGCACATGGCTGAAAATGTCTTTGGATATTTCTGAGGAAAACTCCAGAAAAGTAACAGAAAATTATAGAGGTGCCTGTGCAATGAACTCTAGAGCATTACCCCTTCCCTCCCTTCCCCTCACTTTGTCCTTTCACCTCCCCTTCCCTTCCCTTTCATCCCTTACCCTTTGCTTTGTTTTCTTTTTTTTTTAATTTTTTAAAACTTTTTATTAAATCACCATGTGGAAAGTTACAAAGTTCTCAGGTTTATATGTCAGTTATACAATATTCAAACCCATCCCTTCACCAGTGCCCATATTCCACCACCAGAAACCCTAGTATACCCCCCGCCCCCAGCCCCTACTCCCTACTGTATAACTAATGAATTTCACTTCATTTTTTCTTTACCTTGATTACATTCCATAATTCAACACAAAACTCACTATAGTTGTTAGAGTTTCCAACCAAGAGAGACAGACCTACTACATTTGATAATTAGTTTTTCATTGCTGGAAATGAAGAGATATGTAGCCCCACTGCTACAAGTACATAACTCTCTCTCTCTCTCTTTTTTTTTCCTTTTTCCTTTTCCCTTTTTTTTTTCTTTTTCCTCCTCATCCCCCTTCCCGCGCCTCATAGTATGGTGTACGCCACGCCGCATCAGCCAACGTGGGGCTTTTGCTTAGTTCACAGTTCAGAGAGGTGGCTGCTACATTAAAAACCTTCAACATTTCAACAAAAACTTACTGTTATTTGGAGTTTCCCCCCCAAGTCAGACCTGTTCAAAAGGAACTGTTTCACATTGCTGACAATTATAAATGTTAAGTAGGTTTTGGATTTCTGTATAAAGTCCAGGGAAAATTCTGCCAGAAATTATATAGCCCAGCTCACAGTCCCAGTGCATTGCTGTAAGAAGTCTCTGAATTCAAAGTCTCTAGGCACAGCGGGTCCGATTCGCGCTCAGCAGCTCTGGATTTATCTGGGCCGAGGGCGTGCAGGTTACGCCCCCTTCCCATGAGTTTCTGGGAGCCCCAAAGTAAAAACCGAATACCTCTGGGTTTGGAGTCACAGAAGGTGGCGCCTGCCACGTGGATGCCGCCAGGCCGCTGCTTTCCATGCAGGAAGACAGGGTGGGGAGGAAAAAAATCCACCCCCGGCAGCACAGAGTTGTAGCCCAGTTCGCAGTCCCAGTGCATTGCTATCGGATGCTGCGCTGGATGCCCGAATGTGTTACATCTCTGGAATCAAAGTCTTTAGGCACAGCAGGTCCTGCTTTGCTTTCTTTTTTTTTTTTTTTTTTTTTTTTTTTTTTTGCTTTTTGGGTCACACCCGGCGATGCACAGGAATCACCCCTGGCGGTGCTCAGGGGACCATATGGGATGCTGGGATTCGAACCCGGGTTGGCCGCGTGCAAGGCAAACGCCCTACCCGCTGTGCTATCACTCCAGTCCCCTGCTTTGTTTTATTTTCTGTTCTCTTCTCTTTCTACTAAAGGGCATCCAGCTCTCAAGGGGAAGTGGAGGTTGTATCCCCAGGCAGCGTCCTTGCTCCTCACCATCCACATGCCAGAATCATGCCAGAACTATTCAGCTCCAAGGAAAGTTGGAAATAAATGTGAAATAAACATAAAGCAAAGAGAATTCTTGGAATAGGTCCAGAGGTGGAAGGGGCTGTTATAGTAAAAGTTACCATTTTCCCAAAATGTAGGACTGTGTCAAATGTGGGAAAGGCTGTTACAATTAAACCTCTAATGGAAGTATTTTCATAACTGGATTTACATTCATGGTTCAACAATACAAAATAAACCAGCCTGGATTCTTGGGTATTCTAGAAAAGCTCACGTCAAGACTTTGCTGATTTTCTCTTCTGTGGCTCAGTGTGACCAATTGCACTGTGACATTATATTATGCATGGGGATTATTGCTTGGGACGATGGAAATGATCTTGTCTCCTAAATTATTTGAACGAGCGCTGCAGCTGAAATCATCTTATATGTCTTTGATTCTTTTCATTCTTGGCCTGATAGTAGGTGCACACATAAGTGTGATTTGGAATTGGAGTAATTAAATTTTGAAGTTGCCAAAAGATCTATGGTTTTCCCATAGAAAAACTTACCCATGTGAGTAAAACCATTCTCACTAAAACTGGAAGGAATTATTGAATAGGAAATCTTTCAGACTTCTGATTTCTTTGAAGTTTGACTTGAATCACATTCTGCTTAAGTTGTTAATGTCATTTTGAAAAATTGATAATAAGAGAAATGTTATGTTGTTCCAGTACAGGATAAATTATGGATTTATGTTTTATTGTTTGATACACTCTTTGCTTTTCTCTGAATTTTTTGTAGGTTTCTTAAAAAATTGTCACAATAGGAAATAGTTGGTTCAGATCATTTGAAGTTGGAAATTTGAGTAAGTAATAAAATGTCGACTAAGATTCATAGTACTCTTTAAGTTATTTCATTGATTTATTGTGAGAGAACTTTCGGGTACAAGATCAGAACTATGCACAACTGACCCAGAAGGACAAGGTTGTAGGGGCACGTCTCATTCTGCTCTAGTCTCTACCCTAAAGTAGTTGTGTTATCTTCTTTGTTGTATACAGCCTTGGTTGTTAAAAACAAATAATTTAAAATTATAATTTGAGAAAACAAGGAAGAAAAGTAATTTCTTGTATAGGAGGGGTGGGGAGAACATACCTAGAGTTCAAGAGTTTCTCCCAGTGGTGCCGTTGGTCTCTTTGTGGTTCTCAAGCTAAATCATGCATTGAAAATTCTTTAACCACCTCTGTCAAATAGACTGGATTACCTACTCCAGGTGCTGGGAAGTGGGTGGGGCGTGGCTCTAGGACCATACCCTGTGATGCTCAGGTATGATGACTGGGAATCAACCATCTAGGTTAGTTGCCTGCAGCTATCTTTCTGGACCCTCTTCTGGAATTTTTAAATAATTTTTTGTCAGAAACATAAAAATTAGTTTTGCCTATGCCATAAAATATTATCATGAAAGAAGACTTTGTTTTAATTTTAGGTCCTTATAATTCAGCCAAGAACTAAGTCATACATGAAATAAGATATTGTACAAAGTTTCTTCTTCTCTGATGATAAAAGGTCTTGCTGTTGGAATACGGTTGTTTACTGAGTTTCTTGTTTCTTTGGAATCAACATTCTCTGTAGTTCTTTATCTTCTACTCACAATTAAACTTCTTTTGAATCAACTCACTCATCTGACTTTGTCACTTAGGTTTGAAGATTAGTAACAGGCTGAATTTATGTACTTTTCCAGAATGCTGTCACTAAGAAACTATGGCAGCTCTACTCTACAATAAGTATCACCATGTCTGAACACTAGCATTAAATGCTAGTAGTAGCTAAATTTGAGATTCCTGATACATGGTTTGTGATAATATAGAGAGATATATGATATATATATAGAAGGAATATGATAATATAGAAATAAAACACATAATAATATTTTAAAACATCATTTAAGATAATACATCAATATCTAAATAATTGCCAGCATATCATAAAAACATAAATTTATAATTGTCATAGCACTGTCTGTAGCACTGTCATTCCGTTATTCATCGATTTGCTTGAGTGGGCACCAGTAACGTCTCATTGTGAGACTTGTTGTTACTGTTTTTGGCATATCGAATACACCACAGGCAGCTTGCCAGGCTCTGCCGTGCAGGCAGGATACTCTCGGTAGCTTGCAGGGTTCTCCAAGAGGGATGGAGGAATCAAACTTGGGTTGGCCGCATGCAAAGCAAACATCCTACCCACTGTGTTATCACTCCAGTTGTGAGGAAATTTATAATTATGTATAATAAATACATTGGCCTTCTAGTTAAGTCTTATTGCTCTTCAGTTTCTAAGCCTATGGCTATTTTCAGAAGCAGAGCTTCAATTCCATCCTCTGTTACCATAGTATCATCCACTATTATGAGAATCTATAGCTTTATGTTGAACTTATTGATCTTTTGACATGGTCCTTTGATCGGCAAAGTACTAGAGGTATTAATAGCTTTGGTTTTTCACTCTGTAAAAGGATTGATTTAGTTTCTGAGTTAACTTAGGAATATACTGGTCATCATTTTAGCACATCTGTAAAAACAC
Source organism: Sorex araneus (assembly GCF_027595985.1). NCBI lineage: Eukaryota > Metazoa > Chordata > Mammalia > Eulipotyphla > Soricidae > Sorex > Sorex araneus. Next base: position 65,943,179 of record NC_073309.1, on the reverse strand, counting down.
TCTGGAATTGTTTTGGATTGAAGATTTTTTTTGTTGAAGATTATTTATTTTAAAGCATTTAATTGTTATCCTATGATCTTTATTTTATGTAAGATAACTCCTCACATTTCTGGTTAATTGAGTTTATCTATAAAATATAAGTATCTTTAAAAGAATTTAAAAATAAAATTCAGGGGCCCCAGTGATAGTACAGTGGGAAGGGCATTTGCCTTGCATGTGGTCGACCAGGGTTTGGTCTTTGGCATCCCGTATGATCTCTCGAGCACCACCAGTAGTAATTCCTGAATACAGAGCCAGGAGTAACCCCTGAGTTTTGCCGGGTGTGACCCAAAAAGTAAAAAAAAAATATATTTCAATGATGCTGCAATTAAATGGCTAGAGCAATAATACAAGTAGGGCATTTGTCTTGCACGAGGCCGACCTGGGTTTGATTCCTCTGTCCCTCTCGGGGAGCTCGACAAGGTACCAAAAGTATCCCACCCACACAGCAGAGCCTGGGAAGCTACCCATGGCATATTTGATATGCCAAAAACAGTAACAACAAGTCTCACAATGGAGTCATTACTGGTGCCCACTCTAGCAAATCAATGAACAAAGGGACAACAGTGCTACGATGCAATTAAAGAGATATGGCAGATTCTCAATCTTTCTTGGTGCCCTTCTTCCAAACTTATTTCTTTCTTGTGGCTCCCATGTCCTAACAATTGAAAACTTGGTATTTTACTGAAGCATCCCAGTTTTGCAATTTTTACCTTTGGCCCCAAGGTAGCCATAGGGTTCCCATTTGAAAAATGTTTTCATAAGTAAATTTAAAACAAGGTAATTATAATCTTACCAATCCACAGAATTAACAGTATATGGTCACAGAAAGACAGCATAAAATTGCTGACAATCAAAGATTTTTGTCTCCCTCTGATAAGAAAGAACATGAAGGTGCTAACTGTGAAAGCAGGTGTTCTTTTTCATTTTGGCAGAATAGGGCAAAGATGAGCGTAAACATCAGTGAAAGAAAACAAATTATAATTTTGTAAGGCAGTATCTCAACATAATATACAAGTCACAAATATTTAGAAAATAAATGTAGAAAATGAATGTCATAGAAAATAAATAATGATATTTATATCTACCACAGGGGCTGGAGCACAGTGGTTAGGGAGTTTGCCTTGCATGCAGCCGACTCAGGTTCGATTCCTCCGTCCCTCTTGGAAAGCCCGGCAAGCTACCAAGAGTATCCCGTCTGCATGGCAGAGCCTGGCAAGCTCCCCGTGGCGTATTCGATATGCTAAAAACAGTAACAACAAGTCTCACAATGGAGACGTTACTGGTGCCCACCCGAGCAAATCGATGAGCAACAGGATGACAGTGATACTGTGATATCTACCACAATGTCTCAGATGAAGGTACAAAAATGTCCAAGTAACTAGAATTTCTATTAAGTGCTAGATGGAGTATGAATCTGTGCAATGAATTTGAAAAATTAGTGTTCTCTTCTAAAGCCAAACACACTTATGTCATTTGACTTTACAATTCTATCCCATCTCACCAAATGTCAAGCACTAGAATAGTAGCACTATGCATAGTCGTACAAATGTGGAAAATTACTCACATGTCCATAAATGTCAAAATGAATACTTCAATGTTGATGAAGTCATATAAGATGAGTTATGTGAGTTCATGACTGTGGATAACATGACTATTGAAATTAATCTATAACTACATGCAGTAGATTGGAAAAATTTTATGATATGGTAAAATGTTAAATAAAGATATAAAACTATTTATTATTCCAATTACTATATAGATCATTAAAGAAAACAAAGTCTCTTACCAATCTTTGATATTAAACTTCATCACGATAGTTGTATTTTTGGGGAGAACAAAATACGAGCTGAAGGAATAATGGGGCTTGGGGCGTACTGTGGTACAATCTCTAAGCTACAGTGACTTTTTCCTCCTCTTCCCTTCTATAATGTTGACATCATCTTTTGCTTTCGGTGATGCAAAATGCAGCACTTCAACCAGCTTTCTTCTGCTCTTGTCTGTCTACAAACCATTCTTCATGTTTGGGCAATATATAAATAGTGCCTATTTCTTTTTTATCTTAAATTAAAATTATAATTTTCCTTCACAATTAGAATTTCCAATACCTATGGACTGAATAATCAATTCCACAGCATCTGAACCCTGTCTACCTCGTCAATGTCACTGCTTATCATTGAAGCTCACTGTAGCTCCGTCTGTTCTGCAACCATAACTACTTTTCTCAGATCTTGTACTTGCTATTTTCTCTTCTCAAATGTTCTTCCTGGATCTTTATGTAGCAGGTTTCTTTCTCAGTATTAATATCTGAATTTAAATATTATTGGTAAAATTATCTCGAGCTATTTTTCCAGAGCTGGAGTGATAGCACAGCGGGTAAGGCGTTTGCCTTGCATGCAGCTTACCTGGCTTCCATTCGTCCATCCCTCTCAGATTGCCCAGCAAGCCAGCAAGCTACCGAGAATATCCCTTCCGCACAACAGATCCTGGCAAGCTCCCTGTGGCGTATTCTATATACCAAAAACAGTAACAACAAGTCTCACAATGGAGACTTACTGGTGCTCACTCAAGAAAATCGATGAGCAATGGGATGACAGTGACAGTGACAGTGACAATTGTTCCAGAGCAACTCTAATCTATTTCTGTGTAATTCTACTGTATCTGGTGTTTAATCTCTACATTATAATTATCTTTATCTGAAACATTTTATGTTTTCATATTTATTTTTGTCTTAACTTATATAATACAAAGTTGATGAATGTTATGGTTCTGACTCCATTTTGATACCCCTTTACTTTCAGTTCCAAACTCAGCTCTTGGCATAGAGAATGTGCTTAATAATTCAAATGTTAAATAAATTTAAGTCTTGAGGGACTTCAAGGAAATTGGATTGAAGTGGTAGAACTATAAGAGATTGCCAGTGGCAATTAGAACAGAGAAAGCCAGATGAAACATTACGCAAGTGAAATCACCAAGCAAAAGAAAAAGTGGAATTAAATGACTTAAAGGCTATCCTCACTATATTTGCAAAATATTCACATTTATGTGATAAAAAGAAAGGAATGTAAAATATATCAAATATCCACTTTATGTTTGTTTATGTCTCTTCTTAATTATGTCTTTTCTTGAGTAATAAACTGAAAATAATATTTGTCTACTATTGAAAATATGTATCAAGTATATAAACAGCAAGCTCAATAGTACTATTAAGTGTGTTGGTGCAAATAATGGAACAATAAATGTGTCATGATCCTTATATCTTTGTTAGTGAAATAAATATGAATGGGACTGTAATGGTAGTACAATGGGTAAGGCCTTGTATATGCCAACCTGGGTTCAATCACTGAGTCACTGGCATCCAATATGGTCCCATGATCACTGTCAGGAATAACTCCTGAGTACAGGGCCAGGAGCAATTCCTGAGACTCTTCAGGTGTGATACAAAGAAACAGCAAAAAAGATATTACAAAAACAACAAAATTGTCTTATAATACTATTCCAAATTGTGTTACTAACTCTTGAGAAAATTATACAGTGAAATACAAAGGAATAATTAGGACCCACACATTGAGATTGAGGATTGACTGAGGTCTTAGTAAGAAACCACAGGGCTATAAAGAGGGTCTAGGTCCTTGGCCTGTATCCATGTAGTCAACTCTGATTCCATCCCTGGCGCCACATACAGTCTCTCAAGCATCATACAGTCGGAAGTGGACCCTGAGCGCAGCTGGGTGTGGCAAAAAAGAAAAACAGGGAAAAAATAATTACAGAATAAATATTTGAAATTCTGGGTTTAAAAAGCTCAAAATCTTGAAGAGAAATTTGTTGGTAAAGGCTAACAAGGTAAATTTTCTTTCTGAGAAAACTATGGATAGAGGTTTAAGTGCAGGAAAAGTTCAGTGACAGCGAAATATAAAGCTTGAGAGAGAGAGTTACAGTGAACAGACAGTGTTAAATAGGTTGGAAACAAAGAAAAATCTTTGTGGTCCATGATAACGAAACTGCATTTTCTTCTTGATGTATGAAAATCCACAGGGCTATTTTTAAAGGGACACTTGTGCTCCCACTTGCACTTTTGAAAGCTCAATCAAATACTGGTTAAGAAAAAGCTGGAAGATCAAGCTGAGAAGAGAGTGAATAGCTGAAAAGAAATAAGGCAGCTTGAACTGAATGCAGGCAATGTGTATGGAGAAAACTGGGTAGATTTGAGAACAGTTCTGGAGAAATAATTACAACTTGTAAATGAATTAGAAAAAGGGTGGGGTTGTTTAATAGACAGTGAAGAATGCAAGTAGGATTTTCAGATTTATGAATTGGGTTCTTGGGTAAGTAAAAATGGGGAGTTAAAAATTTTCTGTCCCCACAGTTCAGGTCTTACATAGATGCTTAAAATATAGCCATGAGATAAAAAAAACAAACCACACAATGAAACAAAAAGATAGTCTCTTCCTTTTCTATTGTGCCCCTGTTGACATGAGAGAAGTATAAGAAGATAAATAGATGAACAGATACCATTTATATAATAGCAGGTGGTAATAAGGATTCTGAAGATAAAATAAATTGTATAGGGATAAGAGAAGGGCAAATGTGATTGTTTAATTTAGGATGGTTGATAAAGAAATATTTCTCTGTGGAAATGATGTTGGATCCATATTAAGCTGAGTGAATGAATTATGAAAATAATAACCCTGTAGCACTGTCTTCCTGTTGTTCACTGATTTGCTCGAGCAGGCACCAGTAACATCTCCATTGTGAGACTTGTTGTTACTGTTTTTGGCATATAGAATATGCCACACGGAGCTTGCCAGGCTCTGCTGTGTAGGCGGTAGCTTGCCGGGCTCTCTGAGAGGGACGGAGGAATTGAACTCAGGTAAGTGCGTGCAAGGCAAACACACTACCTGCTGTGCTATCGCTCCAGCCCATGAAAATGTAAAATGAATTCCCAGAGTTCACAGGTGCTGAGATGGGAACATTGTAGACTTGGTCAGAAAATGGGTGGTGGGGAGGCTATATAGCATGATGGAAAGTAGAAAAGAAGCCTGAGAGGGAATCAAGAGGAAAAGAATGGGGACTTTGTAAACTGTGGCGAAGGGTTGGAACCATTTTTATCCATTTTATTTGTACTGAGATGTCATTGAAGAGTTTTACTTGGAAGCTAACTTGTATGTGAGAGTCTTCAGGGTGACAGTGAGAGAAACGAGCGATTCGAGCCGTGCTGAGTAGTCCTGTGATGATGTCAAGTGGAAACGTGAGAACTGGTGGGGTTTGGAATACATTTTTGTCATCATTAGAAATGGTGGCAGAAATATTTATGGTTTCCTAGTTTATGAAGGTGAAGTTTCTAATTTTAGCTCGAACTTTTAAGACAGCTATTTCTTTTGTCAAATCAGTACAAGTATACTAGCCTGGTTGATTCAGTCTCACAAAATTACAGTACAGGACACATAGAAAATTTATGTAGAGGAAAATAGTATAGCAAAGGGACAGAAAATTCCTTTCAGAGATTTCACAAGCCTGCATCTACAGAGCAAATGGGGCAGAAGAAAAATTGACCTAGATGTATCACTAATAACTTCACAATTCTAATAATTAGTGATGCCTACATATAAGACTGGTTTATTTAAGTAGAATTATATGCCAACATGATTCTAATTTACCTAATTAGAAAAAGAAAGCACTGAAATTATATATAATTTTCTGTAGAATTTCAGGTAAAAATGGAAAAAGGGATTTATAAGTGCTCAGATGTAAAAAATTACAAGGGCACTCGGGAGGGGGAGATGCAATGTGTGTTGTTGTGTTGTTCACAGGATCTAGGGGCAGTTCTCTCTCCCTTGCACACACCACTCACATTTGGTGCTCTCGAGCCACTGTGTACAGACCGGATCGGGATGGCTCCTTCTTGTGCTCTGCTTCTGTGTGTGCCGCTGTGCTCTCTTCTGTCTGTCTCTCTATTTCTGTCTCTGTCTCTGTGGTCTCTCCTCTGGTCTCTTCCGACCTCTCTCTGTCTCTGCTTCTGTGTCTTCTCTCTTGCTTCTATGTCTTCTCTCTTTGCTTCTCTCTCTTCTCCTTGCTTCTGTCTTGCTCTGCCTTTCTGTCTTGCCTCTGCCTTTCTATTTCTTCCCCCCATTACAGTCTTAGTTTATATAGCAAATTACATAGGGTGGTGACACAAAGGTGGATTGAACATTAACAAATAAACAAAGAAGGGTAAGACCATTTCTCCAGATTAACAAAATCTCATCTAAGATTACTCCAGATTACTAGGAGATCCGCTCAAGGGTGGGATCCAAACAAGGGTGTGTCACTTTCTTCCTTCCTCAGCTAGTAATCCACTTAAATAATTACAGTAAATTCATTTCTGATATTTCTAGCAATGCCATTCTGTATGGGGACAGTAAGAGATATATCAGACTTAAATTTTGGTTCTTCCTGAGGACATTCAGTATATATTCCAGACCACAGTCCTCAGGCCAGGTTAATCTTCCTAACCCCAGCAGAGTCCTAGTCTCGTAGTTACTTTTGGATCATGACAGCATTTGTCTATGACCATGCTCTCAACTTATAGTTGAGTATTGTGGCACTTTGGCCTGGCCCGTTTCGATGCCAGGGTAGCTCACAGCTTGCTCTGGGTCCATTCTGTCCCTCATCAGGACCCTGCTTTTGGGGTGTTAGGAACTAAGGGCAACTGAGTTGAGAAAGCAGATGCCCAGGAATAAATATTATTGGAGTCAATCAGCTCCCAAGTTACAAAGTATAATATTAACTGTCTTCCTGTGTCCATACAGAAAGGACATTGCTCTAAGTAAACTAAGTTCCCTGTGGCAAGGCTGAAAGGACAAGCCCAATGTTATCCTACATTCAGAGGTAATATACGGAACCACAGCCAGAATTGTACCACAGAATAGGTCCGGTGGACCCTGTTGCTGCCACTACTGGTCACTTGATGCTATGACCTCCACTGCCAGCCAGGGATCAGTACTAGAAACTGTCTGGTGCCAGTTGAACTACAGCCATAATTATTCATGGGAGCATACTGCTTCTTCTTCTACAAGAATATTACCATCACTATATCTCCTGCCAGTCACTAGTTCCTATAGTACCTATCGTAATAGTTTTGGGTAAGTCTAAATCTTGTAGCATGTATCCATACTACAAGAGAGTCTGGTGTAATAGGAATCTAAGCCTCTAAAATGGAAATTAAGCTCTATTTCCTACCCAGACCAAGATTTACATAGTCATAAATGTGCACAGCAGAAGAAAGATAAGAAATAACAGAAAGACAAAAATATTGGAAAATATATCACAGAAAATGGCAAATGGGAAAACTAAGGCCAAAGAAAAACACAGTTAGAAATAGAAAAGAATATTATATGAGAATATATTATTCTTATGTAAATTCTCATATGAAAATGAGAATTATACAAATGAGAATTATACAAAAAGTGAAGTTACATGTACCATATGTTCAATATAATTTTTAATAACCAACACAAGCAGGCCAAGTGCTCACTGAGTGATAACTAAAGAAGATATGCATAGTGAAATACTATTTAGCTACACACATGCATACAGACAAAATTACATCTTGCCATTTGTGACAACATAAGATTTAACAATATATGAATATGTGAAATATAGTGGGATTATAAGATATACATACCATTTTATTGTTTCACTCATGCAAGATTTTTAAAAAACAAGGTAAATATACAAAAACAAAACAAAAGTGGACTCTTAGATTATAAGAAAAAAATGGTGGGACTGGGCCAATAGTACAGAGGTAGGGTGCTTGCCTTGAATTAGCTAACTCAGGTTTGACCCCCAGCACCACATCTGGTTCCCTGAGCCCTTCCAGCTGTGATCCCTGAGTGCAAAGCCAGAAATAAGCCCCTAGTTTTTTTTTTTTTTTTTTTTTTTTTTCTTTTTGGGTCACACCTGGCGATGCACAGGGGTTACTCCTGTAAGCCCCTAGTTTTGAGGTGTGACCTCAAAACAAGCAGACAAAAGTGGTGCTTACCGGAGGGAATGGAAATAGGAATACAGATAAATCTGGTAAAAAGGGTATCAGTTTTATGATGATAGATGGAAACTAGACTTTGCTGGTGACCATGCAATAGCATACACAATGTCAAATTACAACTGTGTAATTGAAACAGATAAAGTGTTGACGGAAGTAGTCAGTTTGTGGACCCCTTGTCAGCAAATTTCAGGGAGCCATAAAAACCAAGACATGTTTGGAGAGACAGAAGTCCCTAAAACAAGTGATAAAATATTTTGAGAGAAAAGATATAATGTGAAAAGGAGTATCCTGTGATCATCTCCATTCCCCATTTGGGAGAGATTGCCAGTGCTAAAAACTCTCTCCTTACAAACTCCCAGTTAGCAACATTTAGTGCAACCTGAGGCAAGTTGAAAAGCAAAATCCAACTATAAAATCAGCTATCCAGGTTGAGGAGAGGGCTCAGAGCAACATTTGCTTCCCAGAGGCCCTGGGGAGTCACCAACCAGGAACATGCAGGATATAACCACCCCCTGGGAAAAAAATACAAATACAAATGAAATAGAATTAGTTTCCCAAAGCAGTTGGGGCAGTCTGTTCTATTCGGGGTCACTTGCTTTGTCATACTGCACATGTGCAATTTATTTCTTTAACTTTAAATCACCTACTCCACAGTTTGTGCCCTTTTTGGGGTGTAAATTTCTTTTACATTAAGGGATCTCTCCTCTCTTTATTTCTCCAGAAAAGTCCTGATTCGCCTTAGAATTAGTACCTTTCAATAAAAGTTATTTAACTTCACTCTCTATCTTCCCTGGGGATATTTCCCTGGAATGCTAAAAGCAGAGTTAATCCTAAATAAAATTTGAGACAGGCTTCTTTTCCTGAGACAGGCATAACCTCATCCTAATCTGAGAACCACAGCTCCCTGAGAGTTTGGTTGCAAACATTAATTCCCAGGCCAAGAAGATCAAGAAATTACCAGCTACCTCCACTGCATGTAAGTATGTATGTATGTGTATATATATCACTTGTATCACTTGTCATCCCGTTGCTCATCGATTTGCTGGAGCAGGCGCCAGTAATGTCTCCATTCGTCCCTGTCGTGTGCTAGTGTAGCCCAGTGATGTCTGCTCGCTCCAGGAACACAAAGAGCCTCAAACCATTCATTCAGAGTCTTGACAAAGAATTCTGACCATCTTGTAGGTGGGCAGCCAGGCGTTCTTTTGACATCACCTGGATCCAGTTGGGTAACAGCTCTAGTCCAGCAGTCATCTCCAAATCGCATTAGATGTGTCCGGCCCATCTGATTTTTTTTTCTTTTTGGGTCATACCCAGCGATGCTCAGGGGTTACTCCTGGCTCTGCACTCAGGACTTGCTCCTGGCAGTGCTTGGGGGACCATATGGGATGCCAGGGATTGAACCCGGGTCAGCCGTGTGCAAGGCAAATGCCCTACCCCCGTGCTATCGCTCACCCCCCCCCCTCCGCCATCTGATTTTTGACACCTTGACAAAGGAGACAGCATCCCTGATTCTTGACCGCCCACGGAAGTCAGAACTCCAGATTCCTTCTTTCACTTGAGTGAAACGTGATACTCCAAGCAAAGCTCTTTCGATTGTTCTTTGGGATACCTGAATAGCATTCTCATCCTGTTTTTGTAGGGCCCAGCAAATCACTGTCATCATCACTGTCATCCCATCGCTCATCGATTTGCTTGAGCAGGAACCAGTAAAGTCTCCATTGTGAGACTTATTGTGACTGTCTTTGGCATATCAAATATGCCAGGGGTAGCTTGACAGGCTCTGCCCTGCGTGTGAGATACTCTTGATAGCTTGCCGGGCTCTCTGAGAGGGGTGGAGGAATCAAGCCTGGGTCAGCCATGTGCAAGGGAAACACCCTACCTGCTGTGCTATCGCTCCAGCCCAGCAAATAGATTAGTTTATTATATCCTACAGAAATATAATTCAAGTATTTATATCCACTGATTTATCTACTGTATATAAGTAGATAGAAAACAGCTATCTGTTTAACCAAATGTGTGAATTATATTATTTATACATATAAATATAAATCATGTATCTCTAAAAATGTCCTTTCCTTATAGGATTTGTTTTCCAAAGATATTCTGACAATATCAGATCAGATATTCAGAGACTATCTGACAGAGAGACACTTGCCCGCATGCCTGGCGGTCTTCCCCCGGGCCACTTGGAGGGGATGGGCTCCAGCTTCCCTCCCCACCCTGAGCAGAGCTCCCAACGGCTGGCCGAAGACCACTGGAACCTAGCCACAGCCATGCTGGAGGCCCCTCACCACACGTTCGGACAGGCCTCATGCATGAAGGTACCGGCAGAGGAACCCAGGTGTGTGTAATCCCATCAACGACCAACATCCAAAGACTTAAAAAGCAAGCTCCCAGAAGCAATATCTTATAACCTACTTCTCCCTCTGAGAGAAACTAGCAAGCTACATGAGAGTTTCCTGCCCACAGGGGACAGCCTTGCAAGCTTCCCATGGTGTATTCATATGCAAAATCCAGTAACAAGCTGGATCTCATTCCCCTGACCCTGAAAGAGCCTCCACAGTGACATTGTTGGGAGGGCCAAGTCGAGATAGACTTCTAAGATCTCAGGGACGAAGGAGAGATCTCAGGGAAAGGACGAATGGAGAGGTTACTGAGCCCGCTCGAGAAATCCACGTTTAACGGGATTTCGTGATCGTGGTGATTCTGACAATAAACAAACAGATTTAATTTAAATGATTTAAAATAGCAGCAATATGAAGAAAAAACAGCGGGATCCGGACTGAAGGAAAGATGGACAGGAGGGCTTTGATTCATATCTTACATGGCATCCTCACGGAAATCTTCCCTAAAATGGGAATCAATTACTGTCACTGTCACTGTCCTCCGTTGTTCATTGATTTGCTTAAGTGGGCACCAGTAACATCTCCATTGTGAGACTTGTTACTGTTTTTGGCATATCGAATACGCCATGAGGAGCTTGCCAGGTTCTGCCATGTGGGCAGATACTCTTGGTGGCTTGCTGGACTCTCCAAGAGGGACAGAGGAATTGAACCCGGGTCAGCTGCATGCAAGGCAAATGCCCTACCCACTTGAATCAATACCCGGAGAGAATAACTCATGTCACTTATTCATCTGGGAGAAGAGTCAAATATTCTTGAGAATTAAATTTTCTTTTAAAAACAACAAAAAGAAATGGGAGCAGAAGGAGAAGGAGGAGGCAGAATTTTGATGCCCACATCCTGCAGGAGATCTTACAGAGGTTGCCAGTTTTGCTTTCTCCACAAGCACCCCACTAACAATGAAATAACGTTTTCAAAAAATTATGTTTTGTTTTGTTTGTGCGGTTCTACACAGCAGTGCTCAGGGAACCGTATGAGATGCAGGTGATATAACCCAGGTCAGCTGTGTGCAAGTCAAGTGCCCTACCTCAGTACTATCACTCCAGCCCCAATAAATTATTAATTTTTACCAAAGAAAGGATCATATGGTTTCCTCTCTAACCTAATGTTTATTTTATATTTTTTTCTCATCATGATACTCCAGGAACAACAAGTCTCATAATGGAGACATTACTGGGGCCCACTCGAGCAAATCAATGAACAACAGGACAACAGTACGACAGTGCAGTGCTATGATACTCCAGGAAGTCTTCCCCAGTGGTGGTGGTAAATTGGGTGGACTACATTTCTCTTCCTGTACTAATATACCTATTTGCTGAAGTGCTTGTTTCTTCAAAGAAAGTGGATTGAGTAATTTTCATGTAGTCTCTTGAAGATTCACAAAATTTTAGCTTAAACAACTCTTTCTGATGTACTTAGAATGACCTCTGGTGATTACCAGACACACAATCGTATTGATTCCAGAAGAATGCAAAAGAAGACTAATTATCACTCTTTAGAAAATGTAGTTTCAAAAGACATTTCTTTCCTTGTGAAAAATATTGTGCCATCTTTTTTTTGCATTAGCAAATGCTTTGTTGCATCTATTAATTATTTAAATTATAGTAATTTCTCAACTATAAGATTCAGAGATCTTGCAATTCTTAATTTCTATAGAAATAGCTCCATGATCTATAATTGTCCCACAATTATCTCCAACTCTGTATATTTGTCAATATTTTATGTGTATGGTATACTATGCATATCTGTGTATATTTTCTGTGTCAGTGTAAAAAATCTATATTTCACATTTTGTTTCTTATTTATTTCACTTAATTTTTTTCTAAGAGATTGGTGCTAGGGCTTAAGAGAAAAATTTCCCCTCAGCCTTTTTCAACTTGCTAACACCTTAAGATAACAGAGTGGATCTATTTGAGTTATTGCTCTAAAAACAAAATACATGAACAGGTTGATAGAGTATAAGGTTTGTACTATTGACAAAAGATAGAATCTAAACATGTTGACAAAATGTCAGAATAGATTTAATGATCACCCTGAAAGTTTAAAAAGATTTCTGTTTTATAATAGATCTCGAAGGTTCTCATACTTCTTATTGAAAAGAAGTTTCTTTTTAAAGTAAGTACAGTTTTTCTGAAATGACTTATTGATTTAAAAAATGATTATACCACAGATTGAGCAAATCTTAAATCATAAGTTGAATAATGAAAACGTTTCAGTAGTTCTTTTTTCACTGATTTAGAACAAAAAACTTGCAAAGGAAACCATCTGTTAACACAAAGAACAAATCAATTCCAACACCTCAAAGATTTCTCTCCTGTTGACCTATTGTAGTTTAACTGTCTCTCAGACTTCTTCTTCCTCCCTCTCTCCTCCCTCCCTCTCTCCCTCCCTCCCTCCCTCCCTCCTTCCTTCCTTCCTTCCTTCCTTCCTTCCTTCCTTCCTTCCTTCCTTCCTTCCTTCCTTCCTTCCTTCCTTCCTTCCTTCCTTCCTTCCTTCCTTCCTTCTTCTTTCTTCCTTTCTCTCTTCTTTCTTGTCTCTTTTTCTCTGTCTCTCTGTCTCTGTCTCTCTTCCTCTTTTAATTTAGATGCAGTGAATTGGGAATTGTGTCCACACCAGATTTTCAGGCATAAAATATTTCAGCACAAATTCCACCACCAGTTTCAAATAAAACATCTTTCTAACTCAAAAGTTCTGCTTTTTTTAAGAATATTGAATAAATAGTACTGAACTCTTTGTAAATATATTGAGACTTTTTTCCATAATGTCTGAAATTTATCCATGTCATTGTTAGTCTCAATAAATTTTACAGCTAATGAGTACTTCGTTGGATGGATACTTGAAAGTTTTAGTTTAAAAATCTATTCAGGATCCTGTTGGTGAAGAAACTGATCTGTATGTTGTCTCCAAAATTTCTTAATGATAATAAGAAAGTAGAACATGATTTTTGATTGATTTGTCTATATTCATACAAGTACATAAGTTATTCAAATTTGTCTGATTGAAAAAAGAACAAAAGAAGATTTTATCGGAAAAACCCAACAAATAACCGATATCAACGACATATCAATAAAAATATTTTTATCTTTATCCAGTGGACTAGAGAGATAGCACAGCAGGTAGGGCGTTTGCCTTGCATGCAGCTGGCCTGGGTTCGATTCCTCTGTCCCTCTCGAAGAGCCCAGCAAGGTACCGAGAATATCCCGCCCACACGGCAGAGCCTGGCAAGCTACCCTTGGCATATTCAATATGCCAAACACAGTAACAAGTCTCACAATGGAGACGTTAATGGTGCCCACTCGAGCAAATTGATGAACAACGGGACAACAGTGCTGCAATGCTACAACTTTATCCAGTAAATTGAATCAAATTTTAAATAAAGTAATGTATTTTATAGATGAATTAGTAAAAATACAAGAACATAGCTTCAAGTGATAAAGATTGCAAGTAAACAACTGTTATGGAAGAACTTTAAAATGCCAAAACACTTATTATCTTAAAATATACTTTCTCCTTGAAATAATATTTTAGTTTTATTAGATATAAGATATATAATTTGGCTGCACATTTTATAATATATTGCATGCATCTCCTATATAAGCATAAATATATTATAATAAACATAATTCAAATGTTTTTTGTATTTATAATATTTATACATTGGTGAAACTATTACCATCATTAACATAACAAATACTTCACTTGTAGATAAGAAATATGTTTTTTCCCCAAAGTGATTGCATTAATTCCTTTGAATCTTTGCCAACACTTAGCTCGGTCAAACTTCTGAACTTTAGCAATTCTATTAGATAGGAAATGGCATTTCTTTGTCATTTAAATTTGCATTTTATTAGTGACTATATATAGTCAATAATGTTGGAAATTATATTTTGTTTTATTTTAGCTTTAGTTTGGGGCCACACCCACCAGTGTTCAATGCTTATTCCTGGCATTATGCTTAGGGATCACCCTTAGTAGTGCTCAGGTACCATATATGCTTGGGACCAAATCTTGGTTCAAGGCAGGCAGCTTATCCACTGTACTATCTTTCCCGACCCTGAATATCGATTTTCAAGTATTTTTGTTATCTATCTGTATTTCTATTCTTGCTGAAATATCTATTAAACTCTTTCTTCTTAATAAAAAATAACATCACATGAGGCTGACACCCAAGGACAGTAGATACAAGAGCCAGGGAGATTGTTCCATAGCTGGAAACCTGCTTCATGAGCGGAGGGGAGAAGGCAGGTGGAATAGAGAAGGGATCACCAAGAAAATGGTGGCTTGGAGGAACCAGTTGGGATGGGAGATGGATGCCGAAAGTAGATAATGGACCAAACATGATGACCTCTCAGTGTCTGTGTTGCAAGCTATAATGCCCAAAAGTCGAGAGATAGTATGGGGAATATTGTCTGCCGGGGAGGCAGGGGGAGGGTGGAAAATGGGGGGTAAACAGGGGATATTGGTGGTGAGGAATGTGCACTGGTGGAGGGATGGGTTTTTGATCATTGTGTGATTTTTAACCCACCCAAACATGAAAACTTATAACTATCTCACAGTGATTCAATAAAATTTAAAAATTTTTGAAAAAACCCTCATCCCTCCTTCTTTAGTGGCTTTTATTTGTATTTTGTCTTGTGATTTTAAAGTATCTCATGTACTCACTGATCTCATTGTCATTTTGATATGCATCTCCCTGATGGCTATTGATGGAGAGATTTTTTTCATGTCCCTTTTGGCCATTCGAATCTCTTTGAGAAAGGTTCTGTTCATTTCTTCTCCCCATTTTTAAGACTGACACACAGGGTAGGGCGTTTGCCTTGCACACAGCTGACCTGGGTTTGATTCCCAGTATTCCATATGGTCCCCTGAGCACACTCCAATTGCTCACTCCAATTACCAGGGGTAATTCCTGAGTGCAGAGCCAGGAGTGATCCCTAAGCACCCCTAAGCATCGCTGGGTGTGACCCAAAAAGCAACAACAACAACAACAAAAAAAACAAAAGAATAATCAATTCTGGTGTGGATGTGGGGAGAAAGGTGTTCTCCTTCATTGTTGGTGGGAATGCAGACTTGGTTCAACCATTTTGAAAAACAATATGGACATACCTCAGAAAATTAGAAACTGAACTCTCATTTAAGTCAGCAATACAACTTCTGGGAATATACCTAGGGAGCCCAAAAACACACAGCAGGAACACTATTTGCCCTATGTCCATCACAGCACTATTCACAATGGCCAGAATCTGGAAATAGCTTAAGTGCCTGAGAACAGATGAATGGATAAAGAAACTGTGATACATCTACAGAAAGGAACACTACTCAGCTGCTAGGAAAAGTGGAGTCATGAAATTTGACTATTCATGGATGGACTTGGAGAGTATCATGCTGAGTGAACTGAGTCAGAATGATTGCGACAGATATTGAATGATAGCATTCATTTGTGGTATATGTACATATATATACATATCACTTGTATCACTTGTCATTCTGTTGCTCATTGATTTGCTCGAGTGGATGCCAGTAACGACTCCATTCGTCCCTATTGCGTGCTAGTGTAGCCCAATGGCATCTGCTCACTCCAAGAACACAAAGAGCCTCAAACCATTCATTCATGGTCTTGGCGAAGAAGTCTGACCATCCCATAGGTTGGTGGCCATGCGTTCTTTTCACGTTCCATGGAATCCAGTGGGTAACCGCTCTAGTCCAGCAGTCATTTCCAAATCACATTACGTGTCCAGCCCATCTGATTTTGATGCCTTGGCAAATGAGACAGCGTCCCTGATTCTTGATCATCGACGGAGGTCAGAACTTCGAATTCCTTCTCTCACTTGAGTAAAATGTGATAATCCAAGCATAGCTCTTTCAATTCTTCTTTGGGAGACTCGAATGGCATTCTTATCCTGTTTTCGTAGGGCCCAGGTCTCTGAGGCATATGTTAGTGCAGGAAGAACAGTGGAGTCATAAAGATATGCCCGGAGCTGAAGGTTCTTAGTCCGCTTAAACACTTCGACGCTCTTGAAGGCATTCCACGCTGCTCTCTTCCTCCTGCGCAGCTCAGGTGCCAGGTAGTTTGTCATGTTGAGTTCTTGACCTAGGTACACATAGCTGCTGCATTCAGAGATGTTCATTCCGTTGAGAACAAATGGAACATCAGGCACTATTCCGTTTCTCATGAACATTGTTTTTGTCAGATTTAGCTGCAGTCCAATCTTTCCATACTCATGGTCGACGTCGGCCAGATTTGTGTCCGTTGGCTATGTTTGGTGTTATTAGAACGATGTCCTCGGCGAAGCAGAGGTGGTGTAGTTGCCGACTGTCTATCTTCACTCTCATTCCTTCCCATTCCAGTCATTGCATGATGTTCTCGAGGGTGGCATTGAAGTGTTTTGGTGAAATGGTGTCACCCTGTCGAACCCCTATCTTTATGTCAATGATCACTTCCTTGTAGAATGGTGAGATCCTGGTGGTGAATCTGTAATGCAGCTCAAGGAGCATCCTGAGTTTGAATGCTCTGTTTGGCTAGGGCTTCGATGACTGCTTCAGTCTCAAGAATCTAAGGCTTTCTTTAAATTGTTGAATGTTAGACAGAACGGCATCTTGAACTCTCGTGAAACTTCAACGAGCTTGGTCACTGTGTGGATATGGTCGATCATGCTGAATCTTTTTTGGAACCTGGCTTGCTAGCCTGGTTGTCCTTCATCTAGTGTTCTGCCAATCCTATTCAGGAATACTTGAGTGAACAACTTGTAGATGACGGGCAACAGGCAGATTGGGCGATAGTTGCTGATGTCGTGGATGTCTCCCTTCTTGTACAACAGGATGGTCCTGTTGGTTTTCCATTGGGACTGAACCTTGCATTCAGACAGGTAGCGTGTGAAGAGCCGAGCCAGAGTATTGATGAGTACTGGCAGCAGATTCTTCAGGTGTTTGGGTCTAACCTTGTCTGGACCGGCTACTGTACACTTCTTTATCGATGAAACAGCGTGTTGGATTTCAGAAGGGAGAACACTGGAAACGACATATCCATCCTGCAGAATTTGTTATGTGGGCAGGTAGACATGGCTGTCAAAGAGATCCAAGTAGAAGTAGCGAATAATCCTCTCCATTGCCTTTCTGGAAGATGTGATAGATCCATCAGGACGTCGGAGGGCAGTCATCTTGGTCTTGTAGTTGGCAAAGGACAGGCGAGCTTTGCGAATACTTTTCCTGGCTTCTGCCGCATCAGTCAACACTGCTGCTCTTCTCTCTTTGAGGTCTTCCCCTATCGCTTCTCTGCACAGTTTTGCGAGCTTGGACTTTATCTCGTGATTTCCTGAGGCTTGTGCCAAACCACATTGGCGAATAAGCTCGACAGTTTCCGAAGACAGGCGTCTGTTTGTGGCTTTCTCTCTCTTGGCATTCCTCGAACAATCATGGAGGTGCTGAACCAGTCAATTGTATTCCTTGCTGATGTCGTAAATGATGACATCTTTCCATATTGCCACAATAGTGCCAAAGAACTCCCAGTTGGTGGTCATTCTGGGAGTTCTCGTCTTAAACTTTGCAGCCTTTTCTCCCTGCTCCTTGAAGTAGAATTTCACACGAAGGAGATGGTGGCCTGATCCCATTTGGAATTTTGGGATAACAGCAACATAGGTCAGGCAAAACCATCAATTGAATATGATGTAGTCAATTTCATTGTGGAACTGTGATATTCCAACTGCAATATATATATGTATATATACATATATATATATACATATATATGTGTATCACTCTATCACTGTCATCCCATTGCTCATCGATTGTCTCGAGCAGGCACCAGTAACATTTCCATTGTGAGACCTGTTGTTAGTGTTTTTCGCATACCGAGTACGCCATGAACACCTTGCCAGGCTTTGCCTTGCAGTCAGGATACTCTTGGTAGCTTGCCAGGCTCTCCAAGAGGGTCGGAGAAATCGAACTCTGGGCCAGCCACATGCAAGGCAAAAGCCCTACCCACTGTGCTATTGCTCCAGCCCATATATATATTAGAAGACATATCCATGGCCAGGGAAAACAGGGTCTAGAACTGGTCAATGGATGGAATCAATCACAAGTGTGTCTGGGGCACAGGTAGACAAAATAGAGAAGGGTCCAGGATGATAATAACAACTGCAAATGATTACACTGAACAAATACTGAGTGTTAAAAGTAGGTAAAGTGATATACCAGATAGTCTTTCAGTATCTGTACTGCAAACCACAATGTCCTAAAGGAGAGAGAGAGAGAGAGAGAGAGAGAGAGAGAGAGAGAGAGAGAGAGAGAGAGAGAGAGAAGAAAAATGCCTGCCATAGAGATAGGCTGAGGTGATGGGGAGGTGATGGGAGGCTGGGAGGCAACATAGGGACATTGGTGCTGTGAAATGCACACTGGCAGAGGAATGGATATTGAAACACTGTATAACTGAAACCAAATTATTAGCAGTTTTGTAAAGATCTATCTTACAGTGATTCAATAATAAAATCTTATAAAAATAAAGTATCTCAATATGTACAATTAATTAAAAATATAATTGGTAACATAATTACAATATTACTACATAGTTATTATACCTCACCACCACCCAAGTGTCCAACACTCACCACAACTGCCCCTTCTAGTCCTGCTCATCCCTTCCCTGTTATCCCCTTGGAAACTTGGGAATCTTAGTTCAATGATCCAAAGCCAAGGTTTTATTATAATTTAAGTCTTGTTATTTTTTTCTCCTATATATCACAAATCAGTGAGATAATTCCGTAGTTGTCCATCTCCCTTGGAATTATTTTGCTTAACATAATACCCTCCAGTTCCAGTCAAATGGGTGAATTTCAAGGCATAAAAATTTAAAAGTTTTTATCTAGCAAAAGAAACTTAAACTGAAATAAAAAGTCTAGAAAGTCATTCCACTAAATGGAAAAAAAAATTACACATCATGTCAGGTAAGTGACTAATATCCAAGTTATATAAAGCACTCACATGCTCAACAACAATAAAAAAAACAACCCTAAAATAAATAGACAAAATGAAAAGACACTTCCCTGATGAGGGCACTTCCCTGATGAGCCAGCAGTCATATAAAAAAGTGCTCCTTGTCATTTACTATCAGAAAAATGCAAATCAAAACAGTGAAATATCATTTCACTCTAGTGATATTTCACTCTAGTGAGAACGGCATTACATTTTTTAATGTAATGGAAACAATGAATATTGGCAGGCATACGTTGAAAAAATACATTCAATTTGATTTTTATATATAATTTCTCCAAACTTCTCTATTATTTCACTGCATCTTTTGGAGAGCAGACTCCCTGGACCTGGTTCCATCCCTCTCAGTGTATATGATCCCTTGAGCACGTCCAGAGGTGATCCCTGAGCATAGAGACAGTGTAAACCTAAACATCAATGGGTGTGACCCAAAAAATAGAGTTGGGGGTGGAGAGGGAAAGGGAGAGAGAGGGAAAGAGAGAGAGAGGAATCCAAGAAAGAATGCTGCTTTCGACAGGGTTCAGAATTACTTTGTGTTAACTGCTACTTATGGATCTTTTCCAACCTATCTTTGCTTGAGGCTCTCATTTCAAGTAATAATTATTTCTATTCAAAGGAGAAAGGCTTTGCACTCTGGTGGCTTCTTCATCAACTGAGTCTTATCAAGTTTTAGTTCCTGTTCAATTGTCTCATGAGAGAATATAGCCTTAGGCTTTAAGTGGGTATTTTAACTGGAAACTGGATCATGTTTTTAAGATTATATCTTACTATCCTAAGTATTTCTTGATTTTATGATTTCCTATAATTAATTGCCTTCACGACTGCCTGTCTTATACACGGCTCATAAAAACTAGCAATGGAGAACCCCATTCAAAAATATGTGGAGATGAGCTGAACTAACTAACTTCACAAAGTAAGACATGCAGATGGCCAACAGATACACTAAAATGCTCGTTACCACTAATTTTCAGGGCAACACAAATCAAAACTATAATGAATGAGTGGCGTATGTCCTTCTCTCCCAGAACAGAGCGTAATAGGACGCAAGCCATAACTATGCTGACGAACCCTGCGCCAGGCTATTTCACACAGGGTATCCCAGAGGGGGGCGGGTGAGACCCCTCCCCTCCCCAAGGGACCCAGCCCCAGCAGCAGAAAACCTCCAGAACCCAACCGCAGCCATGCTCACGGTCGCTCTCCACACACTCGGGCTAAGTCTCACCCCAAGTGAAACTATTCCTTGACTCCGACCATATGACAACTCATACCTCACAGCACCCATACTCTAAGAGTACTGCACCACATTTGATGGGGTTCAAAGTAGGAGGCAACCAATCTTAGAGAGAAATATTTTTTACAGATATATATATACTTGTGTCTACATATACATATATATATATATATATATATGCACACTGGGCTCAACCTTTAACAACGTTAGTGATCTCTGATTATACAACTGTGGTTACAAATAAGGGAAAGAGAAGGGCATTCCAGGAAAGAGGGGGACCCATAGATTGTAGTGAAATAATATTGGTGCCATGTGGCTATATAGTGATAATGTATATTATGACTATTCAGAATGTATATTCTGAATAGTCATAAAAGTGTACCCCTAAAACACATGATCTTATAAACCAACATTATGTCCTCAAAATAATTTTAAATAAAATTTCAAATTGACTTAACTGACTTATTAGTTAAAAGCACGGCACATTATATTACACAGAGTGTAGAAAAATACTCAACATTTCATTGAACATCCCATACCTGGGAGAGCAGAAGACACATTCTAGGAGCTGGAGTGGCTAAAAAGAAGGTGGATACTATACCAATGACTTATAGTATAAAACCTTCAAAGACTTTTTATTTATTATTTCTTGCCTATTAGTCTTTATGCTGTAGTTGATATGTTTTAATCCCTAAAATACATTGCCATTAAAGGATTGCAGAATATGCAAATCATGTTTCTTTAACATAAAGGATTATTTTGCAATACTTATTTTGAGAAAATGCAGATACAGGAGAAGCTCTGAAAATAGAACAGAAATTAATCTTTTGTAAGAAAAATATTACATGAAAATGGGGGACTATAACATAGATCTTAACAGAGAAATGTTTTTTGGCCTGAGAGATTTATCCCCATGCTAGGGGAACCTCTGTTTGGCGTTATTTCTTTTCGCCCTCCCTGAATTACCGTTAGCTCTATGAAGCCCTAGGCATTTTAAGTCTCAATAAACTGGTTACCTTTTTAGTCAGCTTTGTTTTTTTTGGTAGTTTTTGGATGCTGATGGCGCTCCTCAGGAATTACTCCTGGTCAGCTGTGAACCATATAGGAAATAGGGGATTGAACCTGGGTTGGGGACATATAAGGCAAGAGCACTGCCTGCTTGCTGTATTATCTCCCTGGCCCCTGTAGTCAACTATTTGTACCTCCTATTTTAGTTAGACTACTACATGTACATACATAATTAAATTATGTTTTCATTCAAAGAGGCCGTGCGACACATCATCATAGAGGGAAATAGATATATATGCTTCTCGGAAAGCCCGGCAAGCTACCGAGAGTATCCCACCCGCCCGGCAGAGCCTGGCAAGCTCGCCCTGGCGTATTTGATATGCGAAAAATAGTAACAACAACATATCTCATTCCACTGACCCTGAAAAAGCCTCCAATTGTTGGGAAAGATGAGTAAGGAGAGGCTGCTAAAATCTTAGGGATGGGATGAATGGAGACGTTACTGGCGCCCGCTTGAGTAAATTGATGAACAACGGGATGACAGTGATTTTGTTCTTTTTCTAGTCTGTTCTTTATTGCATGCTGATCTCAGTTAAGACCCCAGGAGAATATTTCCGGAAGCTCTCACAGCCACAGCCGCATCCCACCCCCACTCCCGCCATGTAACCTCGTCTATTGGCCTTGTTCCAGAGACTCATAAGGAAATCTCAAAAGAAATAAACTAGCCACAAAAACTTTTTAGATACCAGTTCCCAGTTGAGATCTCTGATATGTTTTAGGGAGGGGAGCAGGGCAGCTCCTGCCCTCCAGAAGCCCTTTAAGTTGCTTCCACACTCCAAAGCAACCAGCGTGCCTCCAGTCAGACTGCCCAGTCAGATACTCTGGGTTTTCTAAACTGACATCTCCAGGTGGCTGGAGCAATAACACAGCGGGTAGGGTGTTTACCTTGCTCGAGGCTGACCCAGGTTCAATTCCCAGCATCTATATGGTCCCCTGAGCACTGTCAGGAGTAATTCCTGAGTGCAGAGCCAAGAATAACCCCTGTGCATCACTGGGTGTGACCCAAAAAGAAAAAAAGACATCTCCAAAATTTACAATACTGATATCCCAAATTAGCACACCAAATTGGATGGGATGTAAAGCAGAAGCCAACCAATCTCAACTCACAAAAACAATCACACAAGAGGCTTAACACCTTAGTAAACCCTCAGAAAAGGAACTAATGTCCCCATGGTGAGATACAACAATTTGCACAAATTTTCTTCTATGGAAATGTTTTTTTTTTTATCATTCTGCTAGCCATTTAGTAGTAATAAGCAATATAAAATAAATTATGGTGGGTCCGCTGGGGTCAGGCTTGAGGGTGGTTGGGAAAATGGAGACAAATGGTGGAGGGAAGGTGACAGTGGATTGGGGATTGGTGTTATAAATAAAGTGGGGCATAGAAAGAAAAACAAACAAAATATGGACTGAAGCAATACCACAATGGGTAGGACGTTTGTCTTGGCACACGGCCGACCCGGTTCGATTCCTCAGTCCCGTTCAGAGAGCCCGGCAAGTTACCGAGAGTATCTCGCCTGCACAGCAGAGCCTGGCAAGCTACCCGTGGCGTATTCGATATGCCAAAAACAGTAACAACAAGTCTCACAATAAAGATGTTACTGGTGCCCACTCGAGCAAACTGATGGACAACGGGATGACAGTGCTATTATCCTAGGAGAGAGACTGGAGCAAGGAGGGCATTTGCTTTGCACGAGGCCAACCAGGGTTCAGTCCTCAGCTCCCCATATCCTCTGAACCCATCAGGATCTCTAGGTCCTGAGGAAGGAGTAACCCTTGACTGCTGCCAAATGTGTCCTGAAAACAAGTCAACCTAAAAGAACCTTCTCCCTGGTACTATTCATTACTGCATTAAATAGCAAATCAGAAGCCAGCTAAAGTAAAGTGGTCCTGAGTTAGCATTTCTAGTGCTCTTCACTTCTTTGCACCAACTCTGGTTTCTACGCAGAACCACCTGACTGCCTAACCATCCTAACCAACTCTCATAAGTGAAAGAAGCTGGCAATTCATCCTTTCAAGTTTCTACATGAATAGAAAAACTCGATACTACTTTCTGTCTTGAAAGATATTTTTTTCTGCATAAATTATTTTAGGTTGACAAACATTTTCCATTTTTTAAATATGTTACACTCTGTGCTTCTGTCTTATCTTGTGTTCTACTGAATGTCTCTTAAATTTTTTATCTTCTTTTCCCTTTAGGTATAGTATTTTTTTCAAAACTTTTTTCTATAAAATTATTACAGTATGAATTAATATATTTTCATTCATTTTTCCCTTAAGATTCATTTAATGTTGGGGGCTGGAGTGATAGCACAGCGGGTAGGGCCTTTGCCTTGCACGCGGCCGACCCGGGTTCAAATCCCAGCATCCCATATGGTCCCCCGAGCACCGCCAGGAGTAATTCCTGAGTGCATGAGCCAGGAGTGACCCCTGTGCATCGCCGGGTGTGACCCAAAAAGCAAAAAATAAAATAAAATAAAATAAAAAATAAAATAAAAAATAAAAAAGACACAGAACTGAAAATGAAAAAAAAATTCATTTAATGTCTTAGCTCTATAGGCTTTTAATTTAGTGAAATTAGAAGTTCTTTTCTTTCTTTTTTTTTTTTTTTTTTTGCTTTTTGGGTCACACCTGGCAATGCACAGGGGTTACTCCTGGCTTTGCACTCAGGAATTACCCCTGGTCATGCTCAGGGGACCATATGGGACGCTGGGATTTGAACCCGGGTCGGCCGCGTGCAAGGCAAACGCCCTACCCGCTGTGCTATCTCTCCAGCCCCTAAAAGTTCTTTTCTAAAAGCCATTTGCCTTTTCACATATTTTCTGACCTTTTTCTCTTTGGGACACATTTGCACAAAGAGTATGATCAAAATAACATTCTATCTTACTGATTAATCATTTAAATATATTTTCTTCTGTGTTTAATTTTGGGTAAAAACTATAATTTATAATATAAATTATATTATAAATTCATAGTTCACTTCTATTTTCTATTTACATTTTATATTAACACATCTTCAAATAACTCGTGGTTTTTCTATGGGGTCAGATCTGCTAGTATTACTATCCAGTATATTTCTTAATTACATTTTTTTTGTTTTTACCTCTAGCCTTTTAAATTTGTTCATTTTAAAAAGTCTTCTATTCCTTACTTATCATGTTCAAACAGTTGCTTCTTTTTAGAACATAGGAAGCACAGCTATATTTTGTCGCCTGCCTAATTTCTGAATTACCTGTCGTTGATAAATTTGAATTTTTCTTATGGGCCACCTTTTTTTCTTCCTTTAATGCCTACTACTCAATGGCTGGATATCTCACATTGTAATGTTATTGTTAGTTGTTGTGTGTCAAATGCTATTATATTTTTATAAATGATCTTGAGTTTTTTTGTGTGATGAAGTTAAGGTACTTTATAACAGTTTTGTTCTTCTAAGATTTATTTTAAACTTGTTAATCAGAACCAAAAAATTGCATTCATGGAAAACAAGTTTTTCCAGTACTAAGAAAATGTGTTTCTGAGTACTCTTATATAATCTTGACCTCTGGGAAATGAAACTATTCTTGATCTTATATAATTTATAGAAACTATTTTTCCCCTTGACCCTTCAAATTGCTCCTTCCTTGGTTTCTTTATGCACATATGTTAAAAAGCACCTAGTTGAACACTCAAGAATACTGGAGAGTTTCTCCTCTCTCTTCTCTCTCTCTCTCTCTCTCTCTCTCTCTCTCTCTCTCTCTCTCTCTCTTTCTCTCTCTCTCACTGACACTATCAAGCTCTGTTTGGGTTCCCATCTTGATCTGTGGCCTGATATCTCTGGAACTGCTAGAATTAGCTTACTGAGAGTATCTCTCTCAGACACTCAGAAACCCTATCTGCCCTGTTCAATGTCTAACATTTGAGAACTATGATTTATTATACCGCTCCTATTTCTTTTTTTTTTTTTTTTGCTTTTTGGGTCACACCTGGAAATGCACAGGGGTTACTCCTGGCTCTGCACTCAGGAATTACCCCTGGCGGCGCTCAGGGGACCATATGGGATGCTGGGAATCGAACCCGGGTCGGCGGCGTGCAAGGCAAACGCCCTCCCCGCTGTGCTATCGCTCCAGCCCCCGCGCCTATTTTTTAAGGTGTTTCAGGAGCAAGAGTAAATATAGTCTGCCCTTCTATCCTGGTGTGATGTTAAACTCTATGCAAGAATGTTTAAGGAAATATAGCATGTATGTAGCCAAGAAGTTTAACCCACTCTAGGGTCAATCAAATGAAAGAATGATGGTGGAGAGAGAACCCCGAGGGCAGGTTGGAGATGGCCCACTCTGGTCAGTAAAGCAACCGTCTTGATTGCACAGACACACAAAGGGGGTTTTATAGAGAAATAAATTGAGAAGCACATTTTCAGGAAGAGAGGTTATGAACTGATGGGTGTCAGGGTGATCTTTAAATTCACTCAGAGACTAGTCTCCTGATGCACACTTCCAGTGTGGCTGCAAATAATGATTTCTGGTTAAGGGTTCACCCCCTAATTCTTTAGGAAAAGGCCAGGGCTTCTCAACAATTTCTATTATCCATAGTCAGACAAATTTTTCTGGTTTCTAATACCAAATTTCACTCCCAATTTCTTTGGACCAGGTTCAAAAATACATTAACCAAATACATTTTTCCTGGAAATTAAAGTCACATGGTAAAATTTCCAGCATATTTTCCTAATTTTTAAGGTTCTAGGTAGAAATTTTACAGATGCCATTTGACTCACTCAAGGGACTAATTTTGCATCTCCATTTAAATACAATGCTCACATTTTTTTAGAAACCGAAATCCCAGCATATAAAATAAGTATTTCCAATCTTTTAGTAGCATATCAAATCAGCATGTGTTGTATTTCAGAATTATTTTTCTCATATGTGAGATATAAAGAAGCATAGTAAGACAATTACAAATGACCAAAGGATATAGGACCTGAGAATTGATCTATAGAGTTGGAAATGGGCACGCTAGGAAGGGTGTGAGGTTGGACCATTGTTTACATAAAATTCTGTCATCAACAGCATTGTAAATCACAGTGCGTAAAAGAGTTTCTTAAGCTGTATTTGTATAAAATTAGTTTTACTACTGGGAAAGATTCTAAGTCTTAAAATATTCTATGTATTATTGAGATTATTATATTTTAATTAACTAAAATTAGGGTCCTAAGTCAGTGACATTTACTAAGAACTATAGAATTTTCAGAAGATAATTTACATATTTTACTTGGGATAATTAGTGCACATCATTAGTTTAAAATATTGCCTTATATTCAATTAAACATTTCCCCCAATTCAGTATTTATTAATTATACAAGGTATAAATCTTATTGAGTAATTAATATTATTCACTACTATACTCAGTGCAAGGAATACATGCACATGGTTGAAGACATTGCCAGGTGCACAATATTGGGCAGGGTTTAATATTTTGCTAGAAATATAATTTATAAATGATAGCATCATGAGGTTTCAATGCTTTATTTTAAAAGTTTTATAGTGTGTTTCTTAATGGTGCCCAGAATTCAGGTCTCCAGAAGACAGTGGCTGAGAGCCAGTGATCTGAAGAAGCAAAATAGTCTTTAACACATTTATGTTAGGTCCTAGGTATGCACCAATCATCATTGTCACTGTTTAGATTTAGCTTTCAGTATTTCTTTGCATTACACTTCTGGCTATGACAGACAACAAATCCTTCACCTGAATTAGTTTTTAGATTTTTAAAAGTTGATTCATTTTTCATATCAAATGATGAGTGAGGCTTGCCAAAGTACTTTGTTGTTAAGTAACAGAAAATAAATAATGAAACACAAATTAAAGTGGAAAACTAATTAGTGAGATAAAGATTGTTTTATTATAAAAACCTATATTCAGAAAGTATCAATTGCCTGAAAGAAAGAACGAAAGAAAGAAGGAAGAAAGAAGGAAAGTCAGAAAGAAAGATGAAAGAAAGAAAGAAAGAAAGAAAGAAAGAAAGAAAGAAAGAAAGAAAGAAAGAAAGAAAGAAAGAAAGAAAGAAAGAAAGAGAAAGAGTTATAGTGAAGTTATCCTATATTTAATTGCATGATCCTGGAGTGCAGGATTTGTTCCTTATGGGACACTCAAAAAACATGAGCATGAAGAAGCAGCACAACAGAGATTTTTTATTTGTTTGTTTGGGGGCCACACCTAGAGTTGCTCAGGGGTTAATCCTGGCTCTGCATTCAGGAATTCCTACTAGTAGTCATCAGGATGCCAGAGATCAAACCCAGGTTGGCCTCGAGCAAGGCAAATGGCCTTTCCTCCATACTATCACACCAGACCCAAGTTTTATAGAAAAATGAAGAAACATTAGCAACTAAGATGGAGACAAATATAAATTAGAAATTATTAAAATATAATATGTAAAATAATTTGTTTACTCTTCAAAGTAATTTCAGGAAAATCCCACTATGATTAGATTTATTATATATACGTGGAAACTGAGCTTCAGAGTGGTAAAGGTAACTTCCTGTGTTTTCACTTTTATTAAGAGAAAACGTAAATCCAGGGATTTAAATCCAGAACATGTTCATTCACCAAATAAAGTGTATTCTGCACCAAGTGAATACATTTTATTTGGTGCAAAATATAAACATCTCAAATGCGGAAACTTTCTCTTCACTATGCACTTCGTATCTGTATCAGTGCTTACCAGGTTCAGGAAAAGCACAATTAAGGTGTATTTTTTCATCTCTTGTTTAAAAATGATCCAAGTGGGAAAAAAACGAAACATGCACTCATATACAGAATGTTAAGAGTCTCTTTCTTAGTGACATAGATTTACAACTTAGACAATCAGTGTGAAGAAAAGTGCTTGTTTGGATGGTATAATTTTATAGTGTTTGTTTTAGGATCATATTCAGTGGTACACAGGGTTTATTTTTGACTCTGGAATCATATGTGATGCCATGGACCGTATGTACATGGTGCTGAAGATTAAATCATGACAGGCTGCATGCAAGACAAGCCCCCTACCCACACTACTGTTGTTCTGGACGTTATAGTTAATTTTGATGGGACACTCCTGATAAGAGACTTGAAAGTCCAGATTCTCCTTATATTTCCACTTCTACTATATTTTTTAAAATTTTATTGAATTACCGTGAGATAGTTACAAGCTTTCATGTTTGGGTTACAATCTCACAATGATCAAACACCCATCCCTCCACCAGTGCACATTCCCCACCACCAATATCCCCCGTAAAACCCCCTTTCACACCCTCCCCCTGCCTTTATGGCAGACAATATTCCCCATACTCTCTCTCTACTTTTGGGCATTATGGCTTGCAACACAGACACCGAGAGGTCATCACATTTGTCCATTATCTACGTTCAACACACATTTCCCATCCTGACTGATTCCTCCAGCCATCATTTTCTTAGTAATCCTTTCTGTATTCCATCTGCCTTCTCCCCTCTGCTCATGAAGCAGCTTCCATCTATAGGGCAATCCTCCTGGCCCTTGTATCTACTGTCCTTGGGTGTCAGCCTCATGTGATGTTATTCTATACTCCAGAAATGAGTGCAATCCTTCTATGTCTGTCCCTCTCTTTCTGACTCATTTCACTTAGCATGATACTCTCCATGTCTATCCATTTATAAGCAAATTTCATGAGTTCATCTCTCCTAACAGCTGCATAGTATTCCATTGTGTAGATGTATCAAAGTTTCTTTAACCAGTCATCTTTCTTAGGGCACTCCTAAAAAAGTTCTTTCCAGATTTTGGCTATTGTGAACAGTGCTGCAATGAATATATAGGTGCAGATGTCATTTCTACTGTGCTTTTTTGCATCTTCGGGATATATTCCCAGAAGTGGTATTGTGGGTCATATGGAAGCTCAATTTCTAGTTTTTGAAGGACTGTCCATATTGTTTTCCAGAAAGGCTGGACCAGTCGACATTCCCACCAACAGTGAAGGAGCGTCTCTTTTTCCCCATATCCACACCAACACTGGTTGCTTTTGTTCTTTTGAATGTGTGCCAGTCTCTGTGGTGTGTCCACTTCGACTACTGCCACAGAAAGAGAGCAATGTCGACTATGATGCTGTCTTCCAATGGACACAAGAATCACCTCTGGGTATTACAGAGCCCAGGATTGTGATTGGTCAGTCCTGTTGTCTGAATTTGGCCCAGCTCAAGACTCCACAGGGGGGGCTGGAGCAATAGCACAGCAGGTAGGACGTTTGCCTTGCACATGACCGACCGGGGTTCGATTCCCAGCATCCCATATGGTCTCCTGAGCACCGCCAGGGGTAATTCCTGAGTGCAGAGCCAGGAGTAACCCCTTAGCATCGCCGGGTGTGACCCAAAAAGAAAAAAAAAAAGACTCCATAGTTAAGAAAAAGCAATAAGCCAGCTACGAAGGATGCTTTTGTGGAGTATAAATGCTCCCTGATGTGACAGAACAGAAAGAGTCAGGCTACCAAAGCAATTGGAACTCTAATGGAAGGCGTATTGTACACAGCATTAACACTACATTTTGTTCCTTTAGAAGTAATTTTTCAAGAATGTGGTTGTCAGAAGAGTCAAACATGAGAGGAAAGGTTAAAAAAAACAGCAGGAAACACAAAAAATTGTAAAAATTTAACTGACTAAATTATTTCAGGGGGAATAAGAATTAGATAATATCCCATTGTTGTCTCTTAAATTACTTAGAAAATACTATGTAGTTATTCATGATTAATGTTTGAAGTGATGTGCATTTTACTTATCTAGATCTTCAAACAAGATGAACTTTAAAATATAAATATAGTCTGTTGGCAATGTTGCTCCATTCAACCCTTAATTTTATTGGTTTATACATTCTATTGTTATGGCAATTATAAAGAATTCAGAGATAGGCCTGCTTTTTGAGCCTGTGTTCTCCCTTGAACACATGTCTTGCTTGCTTGTCTATGTCTCTTTCCTTGCCTTTTCCACTTTGGAAAGAGAAGCCTGTGTTCTCTTTTGAAAATATGTATGTCTTCTCTTTTTCTCCCTTCACATCTTTCTAAATATGTTTTATTCTATATAAGCCAGATTGCTTCACAAAAAACAAACAAAGGAAAAAACTACATAAAAGAATTCCCTGTTGGACTTAAAAAGTAAAGGGAAGGTTGGGATAACATAAGTCATTGCAATAAAATATTTACTTAATTAGCCTTAAGTGAATAGTGATTTGATATTTGGGGCATAAATAACAAATTTTACTTTTTATTTGCAGCCACAACCATCGATGTTTAGGGGTTACTCCTGGCTCTACACTCAGGACTCACTGTGGGAAGCTCAGGGGACCACTTGGGTTCTGGGGACGGAACATGGGTTGGCAAGGTGTCAGGAAAGTGCTACACCCACTGTAACTATCTCACAGCCACTCAATCATTTGGGGTTTTTTGTTGTTGTTGTTAATTTACTTTAATTTTTTTATTAGAGAACTACTGTGATGTACAGTTACAAACTTATGAACTTTTGTATTTGCATTTCAATCATACAGTGATTGTTTTTAATGGAAAGTTCTTAAACAACTGTTCCTCTAATGTAGAATCTCCCATAAGCTATTATTCAGGTTTTGTTCACAGATTTCTTTGATGTTGGGAGATCTGAACGAACTGACTTAATTAGAACCTTTATATTCAATTTTACAATTGCACATGTATGTAGTATGAGAGGAACTGAAAAAGTCAAGGCCTGGTCAAAAAAAATCTTCAAAAGAGACTGAGCAGGGCCAGGTGAAAGAGAAGATTTGACCATACAGTATAAAACTGATAGTCATTTTGCTTATTTTGAAAATGGAGAAGGATGTTCAATTTAAAAGAGAACCTAGAAAGGACGGCTTTTCCCTGTTTGAGGATTGAACCTATAATATTTATATCATATTCGAAATCACTGTATCACTGTCTCATCCCATTGTTCATCAATTTACTCGAGCGGGCACCAGTAACGTCTCTATTCGTCCAGCCCTGAGATTTTAGCAGCCTCTCTTTACTCGTCTTTCCCAATGATGAGAGGCTCTTTTCAGGGTCAGGGGAATGAGACTGTTATTGTTGCTGTATTTGGCATATCAAATATGCCACAGGAAGCTTTCCAGGCTCTCCTAGGTATTATATATATAATACCTCTATATTATATATAATTATACTTCCATATATTATACCTATATTATATATATAGTTTATTCTAAAAAAATAGAAATTAAGTGATATTACATGCATGGACATACAAAGTATTAAATAATTAAAACACTTTTTTTCATAGCCCAAATAACTCTCCAACTGGGAAAAATGTGGTGGTTACAAACTTTGGTGGGAGACTTAGCAAGACACATACACATATACATACTGAGATGTGGAGCTCTAATTCTGAAATTGTATAGCAATTGAAACCAGTGGTTGAAAACAGCATTTTGTTTTTAAAAATTGTTTTAAAACATGCTGCTTTTCTAAAAGCAGTCAAATTTTGATTGTAAAAATAAAAACAGAAATATAAGACTAGAAAGCAAATAAAAATTTTTATTTTAAGCATATTGGAAATACTAAAAGTTTATTCTAAATCTATGTCTTCTACAAAAATAACTTAAAACTAGCTACTCAGGCTTGAATTTTTTGAGGTATCTTTAGCTTCTTCATTTTCTTCACATAATCATTGAGTGTTGAAATTTTTCTTAAAAAAAAACCTACTAAACTACTTTAAGAGTCATTTCCTGTTCATGTCTGATGCTACTCAACAATTCAGAATTTATCACCACAAAAGTAGCCTGTTGTCTGACTGTAGCTGAATTTATACTGAAGAGAGAGGGGTAAGGGAATGGATAAACACCATTGGTTCGATTTTTGATAAAAGAACTCAGGTATAAGATTTCTTTCAGTAAAAAAAATGTCTACAGGTTTGAGAACCGAATCTATACAGTCTATCAACTTTAAGATTTATTTCTCCTCAGCAGGGACTTTCAATAAGCCACTTGAGTTGTTCTGTCTTCTACCATATCCACAATTGGGAATCTTTGCTTTCTCTAGTTTCTTTTTGTGTTCCTCAAACTAAAATGATCTTCTGTACTTTATGAAAGAAATACTATGAACTGTTTAAGAAAGAACATCATCAAATAGGCTACACAATTTCCACTCAGTATTTTTTTTCAGTTTCCACATTTATATAATAAGTATTATAAACAACTTGCTCAGTTGCAGTGGTTTCACAGTCTTGCTGATAATTAAATATTAATGGCGAGGGCAAAAATTCTTGAAAACATTTGTATAAAAAATCAAATAGAAAAGAATATTATAAAAAGAAAATCATCAAAAATTTTGAGATTCAGTATAATGAAAATTTTGTTTCATATTAAAATAAAGCTGAAATAATTTTGTTTTAAATGCCACAGTCAGTAGGGTAAAAGCATATTTATTAATATATCTCCTTTTTAATATCTAAGAGCAGGTTTTTATCAAGTTTACAAAAGTTAAATGAAAGGAAAATTTAAGGAATTTATGCCATTATTAACACTTGTGTTGTTCTCTTGTTTCTTTTCTCAAAGTTACAGACCATTATTCAAAGTATTGAAAAAAATGTGTGGAGTGACCTTGATGTAAGGAGGCTCTTAAGCACAGTAGTAAAATAGAAAGTGAGGTATGCATGAAAGTTTGTAAGTCTGTAACTGTACCTCACGGTGATTCACTAACAAAAAATTAAAAAAAAAAAGAA
Organism: Sorex araneus; assembly: GCF_027595985.1. Classification (NCBI taxonomy): domain Eukaryota; kingdom Metazoa; phylum Chordata; class Mammalia; order Eulipotyphla; family Soricidae; genus Sorex; species Sorex araneus. Next base: position 65,909,720 of record NC_073309.1, on the reverse strand, counting down.
AGTGAGGTACGTGAGCTCTGATCCGTATCTGCTGGTGAGCAATCTAGTGAGTTTTCATGACTAAGGATTTAGTTCACTCATAAAGTTATTTGTAATTAATAATCTACAAATGTCATTTCCCAACTGTACCCTGAAGCCATTATCAATTTCTGTGGCATTCTTCTATGTGAAGATTAATTAAATAATACTTTGTATTGGGAAGAATTTGAAAGAGAGGGCTGATGAAAATGCCAATGTCCAGAATGAATTACAGGATACAGATAATTTAGGAAACAGAGGAACCCTTGAAATATAGAAAAATAGTATAACCCAAAATTATAAAGAAGTCAGAATTCAGTTTCTGTAAACTAAAAACTTTATAGTTCTTTTTCCTCAAAACTAATGAGAATATTGGGAGATTATGTTGAAAAAACCCTTGCAGAAAATGAGGTAAAAAGGTAAACAAGGGCCACAGAGAATATATAATTACATCTATTTTAATTTTATTTAACTTAATATAAACATAACTTACTTTTCCCCTCTGACGGTGTCATATCTGCATTATATATGCATAATATTCAGGAAATCCAACACCCAAACATAGGAAAAAGGTAATGTTGAGGAAATCAATAATTTTAAGTATTAGGGGGGAAGTTATAGCTGACTAAAGTATATTTGTCTCCAAGAAAGTGGGAGTGGATTAGCAAGAATATAAGCCACTTGAGTTGTTCTGTCTTCTACCATATCCACAATTGGGAATCTTTGCTTTCTCTAGTTTCTTTTTGTGTTCTACTCAGATTAAGGCATTGGGGTCATTTCTGGTGGTGAAGATGTAGGAACTGTGTATATCAAAGCTATAACTGTTAATATTTTAATCATGGCACTTAAACTGTAATAATAAAACTAAATTCATTCAAAGATGATTATTTGTTTCCAAATTTGAAGGAACCTTAAGATCAGAGACAGCTCTAAAGGCTGAACATGTGTGCTGCTGAATATAGAACCTGGATTTCATCCCCAGTATCACACAGAACACTACCAAGAGCACTACATTATGAACATTACATAGTGCCATAGGGTATAATTTTAGTATTTTTCTTTTTTTATTATTTGCCTTGCATGCGGCCAACCTGGTTTGATTCCTCCATCCCTCTGGGAGAGCCTGGCAAGCTACCAAGAGTATCCCGCCCTCATGGCAGAGCCTGGCAAGCTACCCGTGGAGTACTCGATATGCCAAAAACATTAACAACAAGTCTCACAATGGAGACGTTACTGGTGCCCGCTCGAGCAAATCAATGAACAACGTGATGACAGTGCCACAGTGCTACAAAGCCATTCATGATTGAATTTCAGTCATACAGTATTCCAACATGCATCCCTCCGCCACTGTACATTTCCCAGCACCAGAATCTCCAGGTTCCCTCCCTTCACCCCCTACCCTCCACCCTCTTTGGCAGGCAGGCACTTCTCTCTCTCTCTCTCTCTCTCTCTCTCCTTTTGGATATTGTAGTTTGCAATATTGATACTGAAAGGTTATTCAGAATAACCCTTAAGTAATTTTTACCCTTGGATCTTGTCAAGCGTGATCATTCCCAGCTATTTTTGTCACTGCGGTCTCTTCTCTGTCTTACCTACCCTCAGTTCCACACAAACTTCTGGTTAGTTCCAACCATTGACCAGTCCTCCTAACCCCTGTTTCCCATGGCCATAGATACTATTCTTCTACTACATATATTTTTATACACCACAAATGAAATCAGTCGTTCATTTTATATCTGTCATTTTCTTTCTGACTCATTTCACTCAGCATGATAGTCTCCATGTCCACACATTTATAAGCAAAATTGACTTCATTTTTCCTGACAACTGCATAGTATTCCATTGTGTAGAAGTGTCATGTTTCTTTTTCCATTCATCTGTTCTTGGGCACTCAGGTTATTTTCAGATTCTGGCTATGGAAGCTCAATTTCTCGTGTTTTGAGAAACATCCTAATTGTTTTCCCAAAAGGCTGGACCAGTCGGCATTCCCACAGTGAAGGAGAGCCCTTTCTCCCCACGTTCAGGCCAACTAGTTACTTTTGTTTTTTTGGATGTGTGTCAGTTTCTGTGGTGTGAGATGATATCTCACAGTTTTTTTGATCTGCATCTCTCTGATGATTAGTGACTAGAGTTTTTTTTTTTTCATGTGCCTTTTGGCCATTCAGATTTCTTCGTTGAGAAAGTTTCTGTTCATTTCATCGCACCATTTTCTGATGGGATTAGATATTTTATAAAAGTTTTAAAAAGTAGAATAGGGCTGGAGCAATAGTAGAGCGGGAGGGGCATTTGCCTTGCACACGACTGACCCGGGTTCGATTCTCAGCATCCCATATAGTCCCCTGAGCACCACCAGGAGTAATTCCTGAGTGTAGAGCCAGAAGCAAGCCCTGTGCATCGCCGGATGTGACCCGAAAAGCCAACAAACAAATAAAAAATGGAATAGCCCAGTCCAGCTCAATGAATAAAATATAAAAAACAAAATTTTATGATTATATAAAATTTGCAAAACAAATTGTGACAGTAATTCCTCAATTCTTACTGACCTTAAAATGCCCTCTAAATCGAGACATTTGATTTGAATTATAAGAGAGTGCAGAAGAGCAACAAACTAGAATCTAGATGAGACAAGGAAAACTTTTCTCTCTTAGATTTCTAAAAAAAAACGCTGCCCTACCTGCACACTTGCTGTTAGCCTGGTACATCTTTGTGTAGAGAACCACTGACATATTTTAAGCCACTACATTTCTAGTGATTTCTTTTAAAGAAGCAGTAGAAAAGTTAAGCATATAAATATTTTTAAAACTACAGAAGAGTATAAACCAGGAGAAGGAGAGCCTGAGTACAGAAACCTGCAAAGAAAACTAGAGAAAAATGAAAAAGGGAATTGCTAAGAGCAAGATTTTTCTTGAGGACCAGGTCTAAAGAGGAAATAGATCTGACAGTAACAGGGGGGGGGAGCCATAATACAGTATGTAAGGCACTTGTCTTTCATGTGGCCATCCTGGGTTTAATCCCCAGCAGCTCATATTGTCCCCTGTGCACCACAAGGAATAATTCTTGGGTGCAGAACCAGGAGTAACCCCTGAGGGCCACCAGGTATGACCCAAAACAAACAAAAAACAGAATTGTTAGAAACAAGAGTATGACCTCTTCGTCCTCAGCAATGGAAAACAAATTATCTAATGCTTCCTTTTCAGCAGGTCTGACTTTAGGGGAGAGACTCTCCAAACAATAATAGTGAGTTTTGTTGAAATATTGTATGCAATCAAAGTGAAAGTAAAGTGAAATTTATTAGTTACACGGGGGGGGGCAAAGGGTGGGGGGGCTAGGGGCGTGGGGGGGTTAGGGGTGTGGGGGGGCGGGGTGGAGCTATACTGGGATTCTTGGTGGTGGAATATGTACACTGGTGAAGGGATGGGTATTCGAGCATTGTATAACTGAGATTTAAACCTGAAAACTTTGTAACTTTCCACATGGTGACTCAATAAAAAATTAAAAAAAAAAAAAGAAGATCCATGGTTGGGAAGAAACTTAAGAAGAAGAAAAGAGATGTTTGACGTGACCTTCAGTTCTTACTCTACCTCATAGACAGCAGAAGATACTCAATGTCTTAACTATTTCATGGATTGAAGAAGATGACTGTACATAAACCAGCATCAGAGTTTTTTACCCTACTAGGGTATATGGAATGAGTCTAGGAACTTGACAAACTTACTACACCCCTGTGACACACTATTGTTCTAGATGACTACATGCTCATTTTGGTACATTTTCTAGTTGTCATCACATAGAAAAGTCGGAAAATCTGAACTGAAATTAAAAAAACTTGAAAGAATCTCTATCTCTTCACCACTATGTCCAGTATATTATTCTTGGACAATTGTAACGAAGATTTACAGTTCTCTTGAAACATGTTTTAACTTGTACTACAGTTGACCTAAAAATTACTCTCTGGAAATAGCTTTGATTGGTCATCCAGCCTCTGCTCCAGGCTGGGTCCAAGATACCATATCTTCTCATCAGAATTGTTCTTGATACACCAACAACTCTGGTCTCTAGCAGAATTTAGGGAAGGTATTTTCATGTCTTTTCTCAAGAAAGTGTTCTTTTGTTAGAATCTTGATGTTCTCCTAGTCTGCTTTATCAACTGAATCCAGGCTACTACCTGATCACATTTTATTATTGCTTCTGGAGTTGACATCTCAACTTCTCAGATAGAAGGAGCAATGTTTATTACAGAAGAATTATCCTCAGAGTCTTAGAGTTATACCCGCAAAAGAACCTTAATAATTGTAAATTCTCCTTTTATACAATATAGATAATTAAACCAGTTAAAAAAAAAAGAAACAAGAGTATGAAAAGCACAGGAGGGGTACACAGGCCCATTGGGGTGAGGGGGGTAAAAATAACTAGCAAATATGTTTGATCATGCAGAAAATTATAGCATAATATTTATTAGAGGTATTTTGTTGACAGTTAATCAGAGATGTAGACAAAACTGTAGCACTGTTGTCCTGTTGTTCATCAATTTGCTTGAGTGAGTACCAGTAACGTCTCCATTGTGAGACTTGTTGTTACTGTTTTTGGCATATGGAATATGCCACAGAGAACTTGCCAGGCTCTGCCATGTGGGCAGGATACTCTTGGTAGCTTGCCGGGCTCTCCGAGAGGGGTGGAAGAATCGAACCCTGTTAGGCCGCGTGCAAGGCAAACGCCCTACCTGCTGTTCTATCGCTCCAGTCCATTGGCTTAGTAGACAAAACTAAGCAATGAAAGGGTGAGAACAACTCCAAGAGAAACAAAAAGTTATAAATGAATGGAAACAGACCAATGATACATTACTTGAATAGAGTCTAACTAATCATAATAACAATAAACTGTATATGGACGCTGGAGAGATAGTACAGAGGGTAAAACACTTACAATGCACCCAGTGGACCCTGACTTGAATCCCTGTCACCACAGTGGTCTAGGAGTTCTGCAAGCCATCACTACTGAGCACAGAGGCAGGAAAAGCTAGTAAGCACTTTTTGGTGTGGCCCAAAGACTAAGCTAAACTATACTGAAATAAAATGTCATATAAGAATGTTTCTCAATAAGTGATCATTCTTATACAGGAGAATCAAGGGGAGGAATAAAAGTAGGTAATGTTAAAGCTAAAGTCTTCATTCCATAAAAGGAAACCAATATACAGTATTTGAAATGTATTTGAAATCAAGACACAGCAGTCAATACACATTACACAGAGAAATAGGTAAATAGTTACACAGTCTTGTATTCTCATGAAAGAGTTCATGAGAGATTTAGGATGCACCTGGATGAATCATTATTTGTATAGGGATTTCTAGGTATAAATGCAAAAATCATGTAACACAGCAGCAATACTGATAAAGAGACAGCCAAACCTAACTATTTTATTGGTCAGCCTAAACTTCTCTTATATTCCTTTTTAAAAATGTATATGCAATATTTGAATTATCATAATTTTATAGTGATCTTATTTTTTGTCTTGTACACATAATTTCAGAGTTATGATAAATAAAATTTGCACTATATTGATGCCAGAATTACAAAATTTATAATAGCTTCTTCCAATGACGGCTTTAATACAATTATAACATAGTGCTCAAACATTGCAATTGCTTTCTTGGAGGCCTTTTTGATGCCTACTTTGATGTTTCCTTGTATCCTATAAACCACTTTCAGGAAACATGATTTCCCAAAATAGGTATTGGAAGGTAAGAGAATCAAGATATTTGAAGAGGGAAGATAATGAAATGAGACATTAAGATGGTTTTTCAGATATTTTAAACATTTATGTACTCATGTATTTTGGTTTGGGGCCACATCTGGTGGTTCAAGAGTTAGTCCTGGCTGTGCACTCACAGATCACTTCTGAAAAAACTCAGGGGCCATCTGGGGTGCTGGGGGTCAGCCTGCATTGGCTGTATTCAAGAAAGTGCATACCTGCTAAACCATGTCTCAAGCTCCTAAAAGCATTTTTTGAAAAAAAAATGGTTTAAAAGTTTATTAATATAAGAGGTAAAGCTCCATTAAGCAACTAGATTTGAGGAAAAAATAGTAGAAACAATAATAATCTAAAATTTTCCAATATTTATAGAAATGAACTATAGCCTATGTGATATTTAATATAAACAACCAAAAATGATATGGTAGATATGTTGTCTTTCTTTCTTTCTTTCTTTCTTTCTTTCTTTCTTTCTTTCTTTCTTTCTTTCTTTCTTTCTTTCTCTTTTCTTTCCTTCCTCCCTCCCTTTTCTCTTTCCTTTCTTTCTTTCCTCTTTCCTTTCTCTCTTTTTTCTTTTCTTTCTTTCTTTCTTTCTTTCTTTCTTTCTTTCTTTCTTTCTTTCTTTCTTTCTTTCTTTCTTTCTTTCTTTCTTTCTTTCTTTCTTTCTTTCTTTCTTTCCTTCCTTCTTTCTCTCTTTCTTTTCTTATTTATTTATTTATTTATTTATCTATTTATTTATTCATTTTTGCATTTTGGATCACACCCAGCATTGCACAGGGTTACTCCTGGCTCTGCACTCAGGAGTTATTCCTGGTGGTGCTGGGGGACCATATGGGATGCCGGGAACCCGGGTCAGCTGCGTGCAAGGCAAACACCCTACCCGCTGTGCTATCACTCCAGCCCCTAGATATCTTGTTTCTTTACAATTGTGCATAAGATAGACAACAAGTTTTTAAACAATGTTTTTGCTATTTCTAAATTTTTTCATGATCAAAAAATTAATATACCATTAGCAATAGAAAAATGTGAAATATCAATCATATTACATGTGAATCAGGTAAAAACTTCTTGGTAGGTAAATAGACTGACAATGGGAGGCATGGGTTAGCGTTTTCCACCACTTGAAGGTCTCAGAATTGAGAGAACAGGAGAATCAAAGCACAAGGGAATAAATGATAACCTCTATCCCCAAAGGATGCTTTTTCTTTTACTTTTTTTTTTTTTTTACTGAAACAACCGTGGTATTTTAGGAGCAAGGAATGTTTTTCAAGAAAGATTTTAACAAATGAAAATAAAAGTGCTCTAAGAGGAGTTGAGGATACTCACAAAGAGATCTGGGAGATGAATCCGGTAATACAAACAGTCAAACAGACAGAGAACAGTGGAGACTGAAAACCATGAATGGTAACTGGGTGTTAATTTTTTGGGGCGGAGTGATAGCACAGCGGCTAGGGCTGCACGCGGCCAACATGGGTTCGATCCCCAGCACCCCATATGGTCCCGCAGTCATCACCCGGAGTAATTCATGAGAGCAGAGCCAGGAGTAATCCCCGAGCATCGCGGGGTGTCACCTACAAAGAAAATAATTAATTTTAAATAATTTGGGGAGGCAGAGCCTCCGGAGGAGTGCTCTCATGGTCCAGGGTCACTCCTGGCAGCTGTGGCCAAGCTCACTACGACAGCTTTGCATCTGAGCCGTACTTGATCTGGTGCAGGGACAGCCGCCCCCTCCCCACAACCAACATAGGAATTTTCAGCGTGCCGTGGTTCTCAAGGCTAAGGCAAAGTTTCACTCTTCTTAGGAAAAGGAAAAAAAAAATCAACCTATATTTTCTATGTTTACCTGTCTTGTGAAACAAAATCTCAGAAGAAGAAATATAGTGAAGTAGGAAGTCTTGTTTCATTTTATGTTTTGAAGTAAGGAAGTAAGGAATCACGAGAGGGAGAGAAGAGATAGGATACGTAGAACACACTGACATGGAGTAGGGCTGCAAGTGGCCCTAAAAGAAAAAAAAAAAGCTGCTTGTAGTCAGTTCCAGACTACAAGCAGCTCTAGAACACTGCCCTGAGTTCATGATACTACAAATTTTTTGGCAAAGGTCCACTGTATAATATGGATATTATTATACAATGAATAATAGTTGAAAAGTTTTTTAAATAATATATATTTACAAGCATTTCCAGCATGTTCTTACCTCTACAAAGATGAAGCAAGGAAAAATTGTGTAGCTCCTATATTCTTGGCTTTGTTGTGTTCGAAGCATGCTTTCCTGTTAGGGAAAAGAATGCAACAATTTTGAAATTCACTTGTACTTGGTGATGTGTTCTGTGGAAGTATATATTCTCATTACAAAGCTAAATTTGTCTTTACCAGAAACTGACATAATGCATCCCGAGCTATTGTTTGCAATGTTTGGAATGTCATTCTCTTCAATTTGTATTGTATCTAGCATCCCCAAGAATACTTCTTCAGTAAGTGCTAACTTGGCCTTGAGAGATCGTTACACACATCCATTTCTACCCCTGGCCAGGCCTCATTAGATATCCAACACCTGACATATATGTCAGAGAAGTTGGCATCATGAGAGTAGAACTCGTTTTGGAGTTCATTGAGCATAGCCACCCCCCACCCCCATGCAGCTCCATGCTGCTGCCTCCCAATCTGACCAAACCATGAAACACTTCTTTAGATGGCCTTTTGTCAATAAACTCACCAATAACCTGATAAGGTACCCCCAGAGCCCAGGAATAGGTCCAAGGTAGAAGCAGTCCTGAATGCTAATCTACAGCAAAAACTCGCTTCTGATGATATCTTACATTATCCTCACTACCTAGTTTGGAAATTTTATAAAGGCAAATTCTTATGTTGCAGAATAATCATGTTTTTTTTTTCTTTTTGGGTCACACCCAGCAATGCTCAGGGATTACTCCTGGCTCTGCACTCAGGAATTACTCCTGTCCTGGCGGTGCTGGGCGGGGGCCGGGGGGGGTACCATATGGGATGCTGGGAATCAAATCTGCGTCAGCCAGTGGTGCTTGGGGGATCATATGGAATGCTGGGAATCGAAGCCAGGTTGGCCGAATGCAAGGCAAACACCCTACCCACTGTGCTATCGCTCCAGCCCCAAACATGGTATTTTGATCATTCCATTATGAGAAGGAGTTTGTGCTCTTATAGGATAATCAAGGAGGCAAAAACTCTGTATTATGCAGCCAAAATGAAATGTTTATTTGGAATTATCAGCAGAAAATGATATATAGATAAATTAGATAGATAGATAGATATATAGATAGATAGATGTGTGTGTTGTGTGTGTGAGTAAATAATCAAAGATAGAAGAAATATCTAAGTTGCTTTCATTGTCAAGGAAACTAACGTGCTATTGAAGTGGAATTTTTCCCTCTGTTGCAGTACTATAATCAGCTGCAAAAATTGCCATATTCTTAATTTTTTTCAGCTTTGGGGCCATTGTTAGCGGCGCTCAGAGCTTATTCCTGGCTATGTGCTCAAGGATGACTTCTGGAGGTACCCAGGGGACCATTTGTGGTGTAAGAAATCGAACTTGGGTTGGCTTCATGCTAAGCCAGTGCCCCACCTTTTGTGCTATTGTTCTGGTACCCAAGCCTGTTGTAATCTCCAGTCTAAACTCAATTTCTGTGAGCTTCTAGGGTCTTTACTGACATTTAGGGCTTAGGGGTGCTGCATGTTCTGAAGTGGCCCGAATAGTTCCCCATTGAGTGGAGACTAGTTTTCATTTCTGGTCCTGTTTTCTAATATCCCATTTCAAATATGCCTGATTAGCTTAGTTGTGATAATAAAATATACAAGAAATTAGAGAGGGAGCAAAAGGGAATGCCCTGCCACAGAGGCAGGGTGAGGTGGAGGGGATGGGGTGGGGATGGTGGGAGGGATGCTAAAACCATTGGTGGTGGAAAATGGGCACTGGTGGAGGGATGGGTACTCAACCATTGTATGACTGAAACACAGGCACGAAAGTTTGTAAGTCTGTAACTGTACCTCACAGTGATTCACTAATAAAAAATTTAAAATAAAATAAAATATGAAAAAACATACAAGAAGTTAAATGAAAATCTCAGTATGAAGAGACGAACTTGCTTATAGTATCTCTAAAGGGATAAGGGCATTGTTTCATAATTGTTACATTTTCTATTCTGTTTACCAAAGACCATTTCCTACTGTTCAATTAATTTAAAAGGTTTTCATTGTAAGGATTGTTAGTGAAGATTCATGATAGACACTTACTTTTATGAATATCATTAATGAAATTAATTTTAAAATAATTTATTTATGCTTGTTGTTGGCTCTGGTTCAATCCCAAGCACTGTATACATTTTTGTCTACCGTGAACACCATCTTTGAACACCATCAAGAAATACTCATTAACACAGAGCCAGAAATAGCTCCTGAGCACTGCCAGGCATGGCCCAAAACATAAAGGTAAGTTTCATTTCATACCCAAATATATACATATATATGTATATATACATATATACATACTTAAGGGAGCCTTATCTTCACTTTTACATTGACACCTTTAGCACAGTCTTGCAAAGTGGTAATACTAAGAATAAGTGGTAAGACTAAGGGAGTTGCCAAAAAACTTCATGTTCTCACACCATTTGAAAGGGAAGACAGTTGTCATTTTCACATGGATAGAGCTGACATGACATAGGAAAGCTGAGTTTAGGGCTTTCTTGCCAGCCTCACAGTCAAGAGTGCAGGCTAATAAAGCTAGGAGATGCAAGGGAGATGCTAGGAGCGGTCAGTGTAGCTTTAGCAGGGCTGTAGGCTCGTGGAGACGAGGGCAACTCAGCTTCCTGACCAAGCACCTTCACAGAAGCCCTGGAGAAAATCGAAGCTGCCTGTGAATTAGTAGTTTAATGATTAGTCAATGCTCATCATTATTTTCATTATAATGTAAATAATTACTTAGTAAATTGATGAATAGCAAATTTATTTCCTACTCATTTATTACTAAGTGAATTAGTAAAAGAGTAATCCAAATTGATTAAGATGGAAAAAAAATTAAATGAAAACGCCAAATTTGAAGGTCTGTAGTGCATGGGTAGATGAGGGGCAGGGAAGGGGACTAGACCATTAGTCAATGACTGGGATTCATTCTCCTGCACTATGTCAGGAAGGCAGGGTTACTACCCCATAAGTACTCATACACTATTCTCCCTTCCTTTTCCAAATATTGCATAATACAATGCTATATGAAATGTAAAATATGCAGTAAGTGAGTGATGGAAAACAAAATGTGATTATATTCAACTAGGAGAAAAATTGAATAACAAGAGAAGAAATATTGCAAACCTCATTGCAGGCATTTTTCAACCTTCATGTAATTGCTGGTCTTTCTAGCAAAACAAAGCTGCTGGTGCTCACTTTTGGAGAGGAGAAGCTAGAGGCAATAATTTGATAACACGTGTGTGTTACTTTGTCATACCCATAAAAAAATAACCAATATATGTCTGTTAGTTCTGTTTGAGTTCTGTGCAAGTTACCAATTTTGGGGGATTTTCGCTAAGTCAGAAGCATAGTGCAGCTAAAAGATGAAGCTATTGGTAAGCTAAAATGAAGAAACAACCTATTTTGCATCATGCATAGGCATATTTAGGACCAAGATAATTGGTTCTTTTACTTTACCTTAATAAAATTTAGTTATAATAACATTGGTTCTTAATACTTTAAATTTCACATATATTGCATAAATGCGACTATAATATGGCATCTGTACATGCTACGGCACCCTCACCTTCAGTCTAGTTCCCATTCATCAGCATACTGCTGAATCCTTTACCGGTTTTTTGTTTGGATTTGAGGTTTTGGACCATACCTGTCTGAAATCTTATAGCCTAGTTCTCCGTCTGGGTGAGCCTGGCAAGCTACTGAGCGTTTCCTGCCCACAAGGGAGAGCCTGGCAAACTCCCCATGGCGTATTCATATGCCCGAACCAGTAACAATGATGGGTCTCATTCCCCTCACCTTGAAAGAGCCTCCAATGTGGCACCATTGGGAAGGATGAGTAAAGAGAGGCTGCTAAAATCTCAGGGCTAGGATGAATGGAGAGGTTGCTGAGACTGCTCAAGAAATTTGACCATTAACGGGACGATGATGATGATGGACCATACCCGGCATTTTGATGAGGGCTTGCTCCTGACTCTGTGTTTAGGTATCACTCTTGGTGATCATATGGGGGTGCTATGGGGTGCTGCGGATGAAACCCAGATCAGCCGCATACAGGACAAGTACCCTACCCACTGTCCTATCACTCCAGCCCAGCCTTTCTCAACCCACTTTCCTTCTGGTAACCAACAATATAGTCTCTAAAATCAGTAAGACTTTGTTTTAAGTTTTGCTTGTTTGCTATATTTATCTTCCACATATGAGTTAAGTTCTAGAGCATCATTCTTTCTCTCTTTGGTTTATTTTAATTAGCATAATCTCTTCACAGTCCTTTCAGTGTTTTGCAAATGAAAAGATGTCTTCTTTGCCTTTTTTTCTGTTTTTTTTTCTGACTAAATAAAGTATTACATAAACCACATAAACCATATCTTTTCTGTTCATTTATCAGTGGGTGCTTAAGTTATCTGTATATCTTGGCTGTTAAGTAGTGTTGCAAAAAATAAAAGGGTGGGTATATATTTTTTCAAATTAGTCTTTCCACATTCTTTGAATAAATAACCAAATGGAGAACAACTAGATCACATTTTATTTATATTCATAAGCTTTGGGGGAACTTCCTTAGTAATTTTTCAATATGAATTGCCTTTAATGGTGTATGAGGCTTATTCTTTATCAACATTCCCACCATTTATTGTCTCTTGTTTGTTGTTGTTATGTAGTTTTAAATGGAAACATTAACAGGTGTGAAGTAACATTACATTGTATTTCTTCTTACATTTTCCTACTATTAAGTAGGAAATATCTTTTATATGCCTACTGGTCACTTACATATCTTTTAATATATTTTTGCCTTTAAATAATGGAAGACAATTTTCTAATGGCAATTTATGTTTTTATAAACTATAAAATTATTTAAATTTAACATTTTTAATGGATTTAGTCAGATCTATGTATAAGTCAAAGGTCTAACAATCCCTGTGTGTGAATGTTGAGTCAACTAGAGAACTATAAATGCTGTATTTTGTTTGGGGGGCCATACCTGGTGATGCTTAAGGCTTACTCCTGACTCTGTGCTCAGAGATCATTCCTGATAGTGGTTAGGGGACCACAGATAGTTCCAGGGATGACAGAGTGCTAGAAAAGGACCTTAACTCTATACTATCTTTTGTCCCTCATAAACTCTTTCTTTTTTTTTTAATTGAATCACAGTAAGACCATGAGATACAGTTACAAAAGTGTTCATGTTCTGATTCAGTTTCAGTCATGCAATGTTCCAACACACATCTTTCCATCAGTGTACATTTCCCACTGGGCTGGAGCCATAGCACAGTGTGTAGGGCGTTTGCCTAGCACGTGGCCAACCTGGGTTCGATTCCTCCATCCCTCTCGGAGAGCCTGGCAAGCTACCAAGAGTATCCTACCCACACAACAGAGCCTGGCAAGCTCCCCCAGTCATATTTGATATGTCAAAAACAGTAACAACAAATCTCACAATGGAGACATTACTGGTGCCTGCTCGAGCAAACTGATGAGCAATGGGATGACAGTGCTACAGTGCTACATTTCCCACCATCAATGTTCCCAGTTTTCCTCCTACCCCCCCCCCCGCCAGCCTGTGCCTCTATGGCAGGAACTTTTATTCTCTCTCTCTCTCTCTCTCTCTCTCTCTCTCTCTCTCTCTCTCTCTCTCTCTTCTCTCTCTCTCTCCTTTCCTCATAAATCTCTTAACTTGTGAATATGGGTACTTAGTTTGAGCTACAGTTACACAGTGTGGCAATTTTAGAACATGTTCATAAAATTTTGGTACTATTTTTAGTATATCACTCCTGAACTCATTTATTCATTTCCGGTGACTGGAGTATATTTATAGTGAAAGTGGTGTAGTGTGACGGTGACTAGGTCACAAAAACATTGGTGACCTCCTGTTTTGGGGTTTGCACCTGAAGCTATTTGAGTGGGGGATATTAGAAATGGATTTACCATCTCCAGTTAAAACTTTTTATATAAGTCTGGTTCCCACAGGCCCTCCTAGCAATATGCGCGACTATGAGGAAAAATCTCACAGTTCCAATGCTCTAAGATAATGACATTGCAATGTGTGTGTGGGGTGTGTGTGTGTGTTTGTGTGTGTGTGTGTGCGTGCATGTGAGTGTGTGTGAGATGGTGTGATGCCTGGTATCAAGATGCCAAGATCCTGATGGCAGGATCTCACACATGAGACACATGCACTCTGCTTTGAAGCCACATCCCAGCCCTATAACTGTGTATTAATCAACGTACTCTTAAAATGGATTGGAACAATAGCACAGCGGGTAGGGCATTTGCCTTGTATGAGGCTGACCCGGGTTTGATTCCTCCGTCCCTCTTGGAGAGCCCAGCAAACTACTGAGAGTATCCCACCCACATGGCAGAGCCTGGTAAGCTACCGTGCTGTATTCGATATGCCAAAAACAGTAACAAGTCTCACAATGGAGACATTACTGGTGCCCACCTGAGCAAATCGATGAACAACAGTATTGTTGTTCTAATCTTTAAATAGATTTTAAAGTGTTAGTGCTACTAATCTTTAAATAGATTTTATGCAATAAAAACAACTACTGCATGTAGTCAGTGTTGATTCATTCATATTTTATATAATAGTCAGGATAAGGGTGTTTATTGCCTGCTAGTTTTTGTAAATTATTATTCTCAATGGGGAAATAAATAGTTAAATATAAATGTCAAATTGTTTTCATTTCTTTTTAGAAGAAAATTATAAGAATATGAGCTTTAAAGCAATTACTTTGTTTTATTTTTTCTTGGGCTGGAGTGATACCATAGTTGGTAGGACATTTGCCTTGCACGCTGCTGACCCAGGTTCGATTCCTCTGCCCCTCCTGGAGAGCCCGGCAATCTACCAAGAGTATCTCATCTGCACGTCAGAGCCTGGCAAGCCCCCTGTGGTGTATTTGATATGCCAAAAATAGTAACAAGTCTCACAATGGAGACGTTACTGGCGCCCGCTCGAGCAAATCGATGAGCAACAGGATGACAGTGATACAATGATACAATAATTTTTTTCTTATGAAACACTCACTCACTCACTCTCTGACATACACATTGACACTTTTGCCCTTACCGTTCCAATGGGCTTCCAAGTAAATAAAAGGGGATGCACTTCAAGTGAGGGATTTAAGAGCAATATGGACTAAAAAACCTGGGTTTCATTGTGTAATTTCTTGGTTAAACTATATGAAATTATTACTTTTGATATTGAAAGCAGAGAGTCTCTCGCCCACACACCTGGCTGTCTTCCCTGGGGGCCCTCGGAGGGGATGGGCTCCAGCTTCCCTCCCCTCCCCGAGCAGAGCTCCTGGCGGCCGAAGACCACCATAACCTAGCTACAGCCATGCTCGAGGCCCATCTCCACAGGTTCGGACAGGCCTCAGGCATGAAGGTAAAGGTACCGGCAGAGGAACCCAGGTGTGTGTAATCCCATCAATGGCCAACATCCAGAGAGAGACTTAAAAGCAAGCTCCCAGAAGTGATATCTTTAGCCTACTTCTCCCTCTGGGAGAAACTGGCAATCTTCTGAGAGTTTCCTGCCCACATGGGACAGCCTTGCAAGCTTGCCATGGTGTATTCATATGCAAATCCAGTAACAAGCTGGATCTCATTCCCCTGACCCTGAAGAACCCCCAGTGCAACATCCTTAGAAGGGCCGAGTCGAGATGGACTTCTAAGATCCCAGGGAAAGGACGAAATGAGATGTTACTGAGTGGGCCCGAGAAATCGGTGATTAACGGGATTTCATGATTCGTAATTCGTGATTGGAAGCTGGTTGAATATTAGCAATTTTATTTATGATAGAAACATGCTTGTATACAAATATAGATATATAGTAATAGATATAGAGTTATATAACATGTATTTATGAATAAAAGATTCATTTCCATTAACTTTTCCATTAGTTTTTGACAAATAAAATTGAGTAAAACACCCAACATAAAAGGAGAAAGTGAAAAATATGAATGGAAAAGAAGAGGGAAGGAAAGTGGGAAGGGAGGGATTTGGTTAGTTAATTCCTTTTGATAGTACTGTCTGAGGGGATCTTGAGTCCTAGTTTGGTCAAAGACTGTGCAACCCTGTGAAAACCATTTATCCCAGTGATTTTCAATCACCTATCCACACAACTGCCAGTTCTTATTATTAATAATGGTTTAATTTCTGTCTTATAAGTCTATGAAATATTTCTCCTGTTTTTTATTTCATAGGTATAAAAAAATTGGAAATTGCTTCTAACCCTCAAGCTTCTTCATTTCCTTTTCCGATTTCCTGAAAGTAATTATAATACTGAATTCACCAGTTCATTTTGAAGTTTGAGGCTAGAGACCATTGTGAAGGATTGTCTACTCCAAATTGACGGTAAATATAGGGCCTGGTACTACAGAACTCATTCTCCACCAAACGAATGGGTGGAATCCTTCTCTTGATTTAAATACTTGGATAATTGTGCTAAGAAAGCAAGAAGACTGATTTTTAGGTATTATGAGTTGAGTATGTCTCCCCTGATTCACACGATGAAGTCTTTACCCCAATGCCGTAAATTGTGACTAAATTTGGAGATAGGGTTTCTAAAGAGGTAACCAAGTTAAAATGATGTCATTTAGGGTAGACCCTAATCTAATTTGGGATCTTTTCAGAAGAGATTAGAGCACAGATACAGAAAGAAAACTGTGTGGAGATACAAAGTAAATGTTCACAACCTAGAAAGAAGAGTACTTGGAAGAAACCACCATTCTAGTCTCCAAATGGTTACAAATTACATTTCTGTTATTAATCAACCAAGTACTGGCAAGCTAATATGGCAAGGAATAGCTAGGAAGAAATTGAAGGAGGATCTCATGATGTTTTAGATTCACCAGTCATTTGCTATATAGTTTCATAGTTTCAGGACTACTGGGACTGTGTGTGTATGTGTGTGTGTAAATAGATTATTAAATGGAGAAGGAATTTTAGAAATTGTTACTTGATGCATGATCTTAGAAACATATCTGTGTTGTTATAAAATAGAGTGAGAAATTAAAAAGAATTACTGAAGTGTAAATTGCTTTGAAAGTCCTTTTTCTTTTTTTTCTTTTTTTTTTAATTCTTTTATTAAGTCACCATGTGGAAAGTTACAAAGCATTCAGGTTAAAGTCTCAGTTATACAATGTTCAAACACCCATCCCTTCACCAGTGCACATATTCCACCATCAAGAATCACGATATACCTCCCCCCTTCCCCCCACCTCCCCAGCCCCCCACCCCGCATGTGTAACTGGTAAATTTCACTTTACTTTCACTTTACTTTGATTACATTCAATATTTAAACAAAAAAAATTCACTATTATTGATTTGGAGTTTCTCCCCCCTAAAGTTGATCTGCTGAAAAGAAAGCATTTGGTAATTTGTTTTCCATTGCTGAGAATGAAGAGATATGAGGTCAGGAGGCCGCACTAGCAGCAGCATATTTTTGGATTTCTGTATTTTAGTATTTTAGTAACTAAGTCCAGAGAAATGTCTGCCAGGAATCTCAACATTGTAAGCTTGTACCTCTCAGCTACTTTATATTCCACATATGAGTGCGATCTTTCTATGTCTGTCTCTTTCTGACTCATTTCACTCAGCACGATACTTTCCATGTTGATCCACTTATATGCAAATTTCATGACTTCATGTTTTCTGACAGCTATGTAGTATTCCATTGTGTAAATATACTAGAGTTTCTTTAGCCATTCATCTGTTTTAGGGCACTCTGTTTTAAATCCATATTGTGGCTATTGTAAACAGAGCGGCAATGAACATGGAAATGCAGATGTCATCTCTACTATACCTTTTTGCCTCTCCGGGATATATTCCCAGGAGTGGTATTGCTGGGTCAAATGGGAGCTCAATTTCTAACTTTTTGAGAATCGTCCATATTGTTTTCCAAAAGGGCTGAACCAGTCGGCATTCCCACCAGCAGTGAAGGAGGGTCCCTTTCTCCCCACATCCACGCCAACACCAGTTGCTTTTGTTTTTTGGGATGTGGGCCAGTCTCTGTGGTGTGAGATGATATCTCATTGTTGTTTTGATCTGCATCTCCCTGATAATTAGTGATGTTGAACATTTTCTCATGTGCCTCTTAGCCATTCGGATTTCTTCTTTGGAAAAGTTTCTGTTCATTTCATCAGCCCATTTTTTGATTGGGTTGGCAGTTTTCTTCTTGTGGAGTTCAACCAGTGCATTGTATACCCTTGTTATCAACCCTTCATCGGATGGGTACTGCATAAATATCCTTTCCCATTCTGTAGATTGTCTTTGTCTTTTGGTCACTGTTTCTTTTGAGTTGCAGAAGCTTCTTAGTTTGAGATAGTCCCATTTATTTATCTTTGTTTTCACTTGCTTGGCCAGTGGCGTGTCAGCTTTGAAGATACCTTTGGCTTCAATGTCGTGGAGGGTTTTGCCGACCTTATCTTCAATGTACCTTAGGGATTCTGGTCTGATGTTGAGGTCTTTAATCCATTTTGATCTGATTTTTGTACATGGTGATAGATGGAGGTCTAAGCCCATTTTTTTGCATGTAGCCGTCCAGTTTTGCCAGCACAATTTGTTAAACATGCTTTCCTTGCTCCACTTCACATTTCTTGCTCCCTTATCAAAGATTAGATGATCATATATTTGGGGGTGCATGTCAGAGTATTCAACCCTATTCCATTGGTCTGCAGCTCTGCCTTTGTTCCAATACCATGCTGTTTTAATGACTACCGCTTTGTAGTAGAGTTGGAAGTTGGGGAGGTTGATTCCTCCCATTTTCTTTTTCCCAAGGATTGCTTTAGCTATTCGTGGGGGCTTATTGTTCCATATGAATTTCAGGAGCGCTTGCTCCATCTCTTTGATGTCAAGGGTATCCCTATAGGGATCGTATTGAATTTGTACAAAGCTTTGGGGAGAATTGCCATTTTGACAATATTAATTCTTCCAATCCATGAGCAGGGGATGTCTTTCCATTTCCTCCTGTCCTCTTTTATTTCCTGAAGTAGTGTTTTATAGTTTTCATTATACAAGTCCTTTACCTCCTTTGTTAAGCTGATTCCGAGATACTTGATTTTTTGAGGTGCAATTGTGAACGGGATTGCTTTTCTAAGGTCACTTTCTTCTCTCTCATTATTTGCATATAGGAAAGCAATGGACTTTTGGGTATTGATTCTATAGCCTGCAACTTTACTATACGACTCTATTGTTTCTAGGAGTTTCTTGGTAGAGGTTTTAGGGTTCTCTAGGTATAGTATCATATCGTCTGCGAATAGTGAGAGCTTAATTTCTTCCTTTCCTACCTGAATGCCCTTAATATCTTTTTCTTGCTTAATCGCTATTGCAAGTACTTCCAGTACTATATTGAACAGAAGTGGAGAGAGTGGGCATCCTTGTCTCGTCCCTGTTCTCAGAGGGAAGGCTCTTAGTTTTTCCCCATTGAGGACAATGCTTGCCATAGGCTTGTGATAAATGGCTTTGACTATATTGAGGAAGGTCCCTTCTATACCCATTTTGGCGAGTGTTTTCATCATAAATGGATGCTGGATCTTGTCAAATGCTTTCTCTGCATCTATTGATATGATTATGATTTTTATCTTTTCTTTTGTTGATATGATGGATTATGTTGGTTGATTTTCGGATGTTAAACCATCCTTGCATCCCCGGGATGAATCCCACTTGGTCGTGGTGTATGATCTTTTTGATGAGTTGTTGAATTCTATTTGCTAATATTTTGTTGAGGATCTTCACATCTGTGTTCATCAGGGATATTGGCCTGTAGTTTTCTTTTTTTGTGGTGTCTTTGTTTGCTTTTGGTATTAGGGAGATATGAGCCTCATAGAAACTGTTTGGGAGGGTTTCTGTTTCTTCAATTTCCTGGAAAAACTTGAGAAGGACTGGCAAAAGGTCCTCTTTAAATGTTTGGAAGAACTCGCTAGTGAATCTGTCTGGACCTGGGCTTTTGTTTTTGGGAAGACTTTTGATTACCCTTTCAATTTCCTTGATGTTAATTGGACTATTCAGGTACTCCAGGTCTTCTTGGTTCAGCCTTGGAAGATTATAGGAGTCGAGGAATTTATCCATTTCTTCTAGGTTCTCTTGTTTCGTGGCATAGAGATTTTCAAAGTAGTCTCTGATGATCTTTTGAATTTCATTGGTTTCTCTTGTGATGTCCCCCTTTTCATTTCTGATTCGGCCTATAAGGGTTCTCTCTCTCTCTCTTTCTTTGTGAGTCTTGCTAGTGGTTTATCAATCTTGTTTATTTTCTCGAAGAACCAGCTCTTGGTTTCATTGATCTTTCAAATTGTCTTCTGGGTTTCCATGTCGTTAATTTCTGCTCTAAGTTTTATTATCTCTTTCCTTCTGCCTGGTTTGGGCTCCTTTTGTTGGTCCTTTTCTAACGTCTTGTCCTGTGAAGTCAAGTTATTTATGTGGGCCCTTTCTTCCTTCCTGAGATATGCTTGCAGAGCTATAAATTTTCCCCTTAAAACGGCTTTAGCTGCATCCCACAGGTTCTGGTAGCTCGTGTCTTCATTCTCATTTGTTTCTAGGTACCTTTTGATTTCTTCCTTGATTTCCTTCCTGACCCACTCATTGTTCAATATCGAGCTATTTAATTTCCAGGTGTTTGATTTGGTTTTCTGCATCTGTCCACGATTAAGTTTTATCTTCAGTGCATCATGGTCTGAAAAGATAGCTGGTACAATGTCTATCTTTTTTATTCTGTTGAGGTATTCTGTGTGGCCTAGCGCATGGTCTATTCTGGAAAATGTTCCATGTGCACTGGAAAAGAATGTGTATTCCTTTTTTGGGGGGATATAAAGCCCTGTATAGATCTATTAGCCCTCTCTCTTCTATTTCTTCCTTCAAAGCCAGTATTTCCTTGGTGAGTTTTAATCTTCTTGATCTGTCCAGAGGAGACAGTGGGTGTTGAAGTCTCCAACTACTATTGTGTTGCTCGAGATGTCCTTCTTAAGGTCTCTTAGCAGCTGTTGTAGGTATTTAGCTGGTCCCTCATTGGGTGAGTAGACATTTAGGAGTGTGATTTCTTCCTGATGCACACATCCCGTGATTAATAAAAAGTGGCCTTCACTATCCCTTCTAATCTTTTTCAACCTGAAGTCTATGTTGTCCGTTACTAGTAACGCCACCCCAGCTTTCTTGAGGGAGTTGTTTGCTTGCAGTATTGTTTTCCATCTTTTGACTTTGAGTCTGTGTTTGTTCTGGCTATTCAGATGTGTTTCTTGCAGGCAGCAGAATATTGGGTTCAGTCTTTGAATCCATTTTGCCAGTCTGTGTCTCTTAATTGGTGAATTCAGACCATTGACATTAAGGGAGATTATTGTTATGGGATTTTGCGCCATTTTTGTGCAAGGGTTTGTTGTGCTTGTAGGGGTTGTTCTTGTCTTACAATAGCCCCTTTAGTGCTTATTTTAGATTTGGTTTTGAGTCTATGAAGTTCCTGAGCTGTTGTTTATCCCCAAAGTAATGTATGATTCCTTCTAGTTTGAATGAGAGTTTAGCCGGATAAAGTATTCTTGGTTAAGTGTTCATTTCTTTGAGTTTTTTCACTATATCCCACCATTGTCTTCGAGCTTGGAGGGTTTCCTCTGATAGATCTGCTGTGAGTCTAAGGGGAGCTCCTTTGTATGCGATTTTCTTCTTGGACCTTGCTGCTTGCAGTATCTCTGAGCGATGTCCATCATTGTAACTATGATATGTGTTGGGGTTTTTCTGTTAGGATCTCTTTTAGCTGGCACTCTTTGGGCGCCTTGAATCTGGATGCCCGCATTGTCCAGCTGTGGGAAGTTTTCCGCAATGATTTGTTTGACTGTGTCTTTTTAGTCGGGGTTGGTTCCCTGTGTTTCTGGTAGTCCAATGATTCTAATGTTGTTCCTCTTGAAATCATCCCCTAGGACTCTGATTCTGGCTAGAGCTATTTTGAGTTCTCTTGCCATGGTTTGTTGTTGCCTGTAGGCCTCTTGCAGCTCATCTTCAAGCATACTGATTCTGTCTTCGGCTGCAGTCATCCTATTGTTGAGGGCAGCCAGAGAGTTTTTGATTTCATGTACCGAATCCTTCACTTCTTTTTGAAGGTTTTTTATTTCTGCTCTAATTTCTTCCCGTATTTTGTCGGCTGTCTGTTGTATTGTTTCTGCCAGGTCTTCCTTGAAGTTATCTATCTTTGCATTGAGTTCATTGAACATGTTGAGGATTTCAACTCTGAATTCTTTCTCAGAGAGGTCAAGTTTGTAGGAAACGCCCCTTGAGTTTTCTGGACTCCGTTGATCGTCCTCTGCTTGCACTGGGGATTTTCGCTGTTTCTTCATGTTATTATTGTGGTATGAAAGAGGGCCCTTGAAGATGAGTATCCCTGTTTCCTTTTGTTGCAAAAAAAGATTGTGGATAGGCTCAGTTAATAGTGGTTGCCTTTTTACTTGCCGTTTGTAGAACCGGGTCTCCTACTGAGATTTTCCTTCAATCCTTCTGTGAAGTCTTGTGTTTTATTGTCCTACTGCTTGCGAAAAGCTAGGATGTTAGTCTTGGATAGGATGTCGAGGAAACTATCTGCTGCCGCGTGAGCTTTGGCCGACGGTGATGAGGCCACGCCCACTTTTCTTAGGCCACGCCCCTGCCGATTATGCCACGCCCCTTTCCCCACAACCCGGCAGCAGTCAAAGCGCGGGGTGCTCAGGGCCGCGGAGCAGGCTGGGTCCGGAAGGGCGGGTGGAGGGAGCGTCACAGACCTTTACCAGAAGACAGAATGGCGGCGGCGCTTGGGGTCGGCGTGCAGACCACTCGGCCGGCAGTCTGCAGGGGAGGGAAGCGCAGGTGCTCAGGGCCGCGGAGCAGGCTGGGTCCCTGAAAGTCCTTTTTCCCAGTTAGGAAATTTCGAAATATTTCAGATGGAATGCAATATAAACAGTAAAATCTAGCTAATTTGAATATATCTTAACTGTAGCAAATTCAAATTCTAAAGTAATTTTCCTTAAGAGTCCAAATGGAATGCTAATTAATGCTAATATTTGTCTCAGAGAAACATAATTAGGAAGGTAAATCTGCTGCATGTCTATGCTGCAAGCTAAATAATGCATCCTGTAGAAAAAGATTTTAAGGACAATCAGAAATTTGGCTTAATTTTGCTAAATCTACTTAACGTTGGTCCAAAATATTGAGAGGAACTGGATATTATCATTAGTTTTGTAAGATTATTATTGTGTTCTTAAAGTATATAAATAGCAGCATAAAATTCACACAATGTTTTCAAGGCAAAATTAATATAATTGTGTTGCACTGATGCTATGCTATTATTGCCAAAAATCTATACAATCCTACAATGTTACATCTTATTGCCATTTATATATTGTTTTAATACCCCACTCTGTGTTAATTGATTTACATTAAGTATGCCCTTGTGTCTGAATCAGTGCATAACTATGAACTCACTCCCTATAAGAAAATAATTGTATTGATTATTGATAGCAGGCTGTGTTGAAGAATTTTTTTTAAAGATACTAAAGTTAATATCAATAACCTTTATGTCCTAGAGGACTGTCAATATGAGTTTTGTCTCATTTCTGGGATCATTGAGTTAGATTATTTTCTTAACTAACTGAAATAATTTAACTTGTTATTTACTTGCTGCATTTTCTTGAAGAAAGGGAAGGGAGGAAGAAATCACTTATATAAGAAGATTTCTTTTTGTTCAACTCTAATTTATACTTCTATGTCAAAATGACATTTCAAAATACAGGTAAAAGGTTGCAATTTTTTCAGTATCACAGTGTTTGTCTAAAACAATGATCCAAAAATGTTAATGCATGCTTTCCTACTTTTATGTAAGGTGAGGAAGGGAATAAATCACAACCCAAAATGTTACTCGTACTCAAGATGTGAGTTTTGAGTATGTATTTGAACTGACTTCCTGGGATGGATGTATTCCATGCCAGGGAAAAGAGAATTCCTTTTGTTACCCCAACAATTTTGAAAAGACAAATGTTTCATTTAATATATTTCTCAGATACTGTAACTGAGGTCTAAAATCACAATAACAGCTTAACAAAAAGTAACTTTATTGCCCATTAAGTAACCATCCAGGCCTCCATGACCTGGGTTTGGGTAGCTGCAGTTTTGTGAGGCCACACAGAGATCCTGCCTAGCAGTGCTCAGATGACCATATGTTAAACGTGGGTCAGCCACACGCAAGACAAGTGCTTTCCCCACTGCAGTATCTCTTCAATCCTCATCAGCCATTTATTTTTCTCGATAGAAAGAACTGAGAGAGAGATAGGATATATCAATTTGGAAATAATAATAAGTAGAATGCTCTAGGTTGTTCTTATTTGTTTTTTTTCTTTTAAGGATATTGGACCACACCCAGTGATGCTCAGGTGTTACTTCTGGCTCTATGCTAAGAAATTACGCCTGGTGAGATTCTGGGACCATATGAGATGCCAGGGAGAGAGCCTGGGTCAGCTGCTTGCAAAGCAAGAGCCCTACTGCTGTACTCCAGCCCCAAGGCAACTAGAGATTGTAACTTTAGCTTTGTTTTGTTTTAAATAAAAATCATCCTTCTGCATCTAGATTGGGCAATAAACTATCATGGCAGCCTTCATTAATGTAGCATAGCCTGTTATTTAATCATGTAGTTATAATTTACAGATTGAAAAATGTTTATTTTTTACGATTGTAGTTATTTCTTTTCAAATATTATTATTATTTTCTTTTGCTGGTTTTTTTTTTTTTTGCTTTTGGGTCACACCTGGCGATGCACAGGGGTTACTCCTGGCTCTGCACTCAGGAATTAGCCCTGGCCGTGCTCAGGGGACCATATGGGATGCTGGGATTCGAACCCGGGTCACCCACATGCAAGGCAAACGCCCTACCCGCTGTGCTATCGCTCCAGCCCCTCAAATATTATTTTTAAAAATAAAAATAATTCAGAACCTTAGTACCTAATGATAAATTTGTTAGCACTTGATATATATTCTTCTAACCTCTTCAATTTATTAGACTAGGAGTATAATTAAAAACAGTTTTATTACATTATCTGAGCATAAATTTATTTCAAATTATTACACTGTACATGGGATTCAAGGAAACTGTGTATCGATTGTTTGGAATCTGAAAAATACACAGAGATGCATTGTCTTTCTTGGCCTCATTTCTCTGCTCCATTAGTCTCACACCTAACCAACCCAAGGTTGTGTTCACCTGCGCTTAGATGCTTAAAATTTTTATGACTTTGCTAATGCATTTCAGATGAGTTCAATGCATAAGATCTGTGAAAATATTTGCTTTCCTCCAACATAACTGAGAATGGGTTCTAAGATATAGCTATTGTCTTTCTCCGTTTTTCCCTATGTTCTTAATGGTTGGGTCTTTATCTTCTGGCCAGATATTATCTAAATAGTTGCATTCCCTTTGGCAAACTCAATTTAAAAAAGGTCTTACTCTCTACTTTTGTGGGGGGAGTAGTCACATCCGCAATGCTCAGGGGTACTTTTGTCTCTTCACTCAGGAATTACTCCTAACAGTGCTCAGGGGACCATATGCGTTGCCAGGGATTGAACAAGTTTCACTACACGCAAAGCAAATGCCCTCCCTGTTGTACTATTGCTTCGGCCCCATCTACTTTTTTAATAAGAAAGGCAGTTCTTCATTAAGAATTGAAATGCAATACTTCCTTGCAGACGATGCTTAATTAAATAAACTATCATTGCAATTTTATACCCACACCTATGTAAGATTAATTTGCCAAATATTATAAAATGCCTTTAATGAACCATCTCCCATTGTCCTTTAAACCCAATGTTAATTTAAAATAATCTTGGTGTAATTCCATTTCTCACTTCTTTGTACAAGTTGGTTTTATCTTTTCAATTTTGTAAGCCTTTAGAATTTTCTTTTCCTTGAAAAAGTAGGAATGCATATGTCCAAACGTGGAAAATAATTTAAATTTTCTCTTGGAATAGTAGCTCCTGAGTTTTTTCTTACAAGCACTTTTTTTCTTATGTTTTAATGTATATTGAACTCCTTTTCTGATTATCCATGTCTCAACACTTTTTTAATGATTTTTGTCTTTGTCTTGTCTACTATGAAGTTACTATGTAACTTCTTTTCATTACGAGTATTATTATTCTATAGCAACATTAAATTAAGACAAAATTGTTTATTATACCCTCTTTATTCACATACATATTAAATGTTTAATATCAAAATTTGAGTAACATCAATTTGTCATCACTAAACTTAAAATAGTTTCCTAACACAACTACATATTTGATCAAAATGCAAAATCATTGCTGTAAAATAATCTAAAGTTCCCTAATGACTACTAACTGAAAGTAACTAGGTTGAAATACTTTAAAATTCTAAAAAACTTTCAGATCAAATATGGACAGTTCAAATTTGTACTTGACAACAAATTATGTGATTGACATTATAGAAAGGAAACTCAATGATCAGAAGAAAAATTTGACATGCTCTTTTAGAATTCAGAAATAACAAAAATTGGAGCTAAAAAAATAGACATGTAAAATAGAAATGGAGGTCTGCAATATATGTATTGTAGATTTTTTCTCCTCAGGGGCAAGCAGTTTAAGTGGAAGCCTCAAATCATCTTTGATGTCATACTTGCCTGGAATTGGTACCAAAATAAAAAGGTTATTGTTGCCACTTCTTAGAGGGTCCAGCTAACCATCATTTTATCTTTTCATTTTCTTCCACTGCCTACTTAAAAGATATTTTTTTCCTGCAAACTAACAATGTTCTAAGACTGCCACAAATGTCTGACAATCCTGGGCACAACAGTCTGGACAGCTGACCCCAGACATTGTATCAATAGTTTTTTTCATTCTGGCACGTGTGTGTGTGTGTGTGTGTGTGTGTGTGTGTGTGTGTCTATGTGTGTCATCTATTCTGGATTAATTTCTCCTTGCTACTATTTATCTCAGATGCATGATTTCGGGAGGGCAGAGGAGAACACTGACTTGTTAAAGGCCAATACTATCATAGCCAGTAAATTTTAACTCCTCAGATACAAAGATGTTCACAGGAACATCTTCTTTTGCTTAAGAGAGCAAAATGTTTCCAACATCTCTTCGTCGGTATTGTTCCCTATAAAATGCTACCCATAAACTTGAAAGGATTTAGTGATTCTTTAAACACAGCTGTGAGTTCCTTAAGGAATCTTTCAGTCTTTATGTCTATCAGTTCTTTTCAAAGTGCTAGTTAAACGTGAACTAAATAGAATAGACCATATTGGCATATTGTCGAAATTTGATATTTGATAAGTAAATTTTTATTAGAGAAACACTGATTTTTATTGATGTTCTCTTCCATGTTCTATGGAATGAGGCAAATTTTTCAGAGAAGTTTAATTAAATGGTAGACCAAATGAGGATGAGTTTGAGGCTTTGGATTTGAGATTGTTTTATTTCAGATTTTTTTTAGCCTTGTTTAAGAAGAAACCGTCATCCTTAGGCCATAAGAGTGTTCTTTAGCTGTTTAGTTGGAGATTGAACAATTCAATCTTTTTGAAACTATGAGATTTTTAATTGGGAAATAAAACAAAGTTTTCTCTCAGATATCTGCCAATCAAGCTTAATTGATCACAAAAGGATGGGGTCTTTTGCCCAACTAAATTCCAAAGCTTAGGGGTTTCCAAGCAAATGTCTAAACCAGAAAGTATAAAGCATAAGGAAGGTACAGGAGAGAGATAATAAATAAACCACATGATTCTAAAGGCACCAGTGCAATGATTGCAAGCATGTTTGATCCTAAAGACTTAGAAATTAATGAGTCAATAAAGGGAAAGAATAAAGATAAATAGGTTTTAAAATACTAAAACAACCAATCTACCACTTCAGTTTGTTACTACTCCATTTTCTGAGAGGAACAGAAATTTTGCCATAAATTATGTTCATTTTACTGGAAAGTGGTGTAAATTTGAGAGCAACATTTTTTTTTAATGCCAAGCAATAATATCTGAGCTGGTATTCTGTGTTCTTAACATACTATCACAACACGAAGTAAAACACGTAGCACATGTCAAGATGCCTGGAAGTCTGAGAGACAATGGCTTTTGGTTTCATATGGACTTAAGAGGGTAAGTCATGAGCAAGTTTGACCAAAAACAGTGACTGAGGCATTGAATGCTGAGAGATTTCCCGGAATATGTTTTCCAGTATAGTGACTACCACAGAAATACTAGTAACATGTCTTAAGTATTTAATGTGATATTAAGCAAAGAAAATCACACAGTCAAGAGATCCTGGGGTTCCGATTTTCGAGAGTTACTAAGAGATGCAGACTTCTCATGAAATGCTACCTTCCACAGAGATACAGGAAATGAAGGATGAGGGGCTGGAAAAAATAGCCTCAGCTGATGACACAGCACAACTCTCCAACATAGAAAGCAGTTCTCTGGGACAGAGTATTTGGCTTGCATGTACACTTTAAGGTTGTTAATATTACTTTTTAATCAAATGCTTCCAGATTAAGCAGGAAATTGTAGAGGGGATGATGAGAGCACAGCTGGTGTCTCCAGAGAGCAAGGATTGATTTTGCCAGCAGCTGGCAAACCTGATGTAATAGCTAATAGGTCAAGAACACAAATGGATAAATTCACTCCTGCTACACTCCCACCAGATTTCAGTTCATTGAGGTTTGAGTTTTTTACTGACCCAAATAAAATGTACAAGAGCCCCTTTGAAAACATTTTGCTTTGCCTTTCATTATGTCACTTCTCTTTTTTTTCTCTAAATCACGTATTCACTACTAAAATGAAACTGAGTGATATGAAAATCCAAAGACCCTCAACTGTTCTTATTCCATTCAGCAACAATCTCTTAATGTATAAAAGCTTTACTTCATCTTTCTATCGGGGTCACCCATCTGGCTATCCTAGTGAGAGAAAAGCAGTTTTAACACAAAAAGACTCTCTGGGTCTGAGTGAATGTGAACCATAAAGAGGAAAATTCAAGCAGGGTTAAGTGCAACTGACAATGCAGATTTCCTTTTTGATCTTTTCTCCTCACCTCAGTAAACCAATTTCCTGTTCCAGGTGTTGACCACTAAAACAGATTCAACCACTGATCTGTAACTTTTTACTAGAACCAACAAGAAGCAGTTTATAATTTTAATTTTTGAGACATAAACACTGCCATCCAGTCTGTTGTCCTTGACTATTGAGCTGTCCTTCTTTTTAAAATGTGCCTATTTATGCTGTTTTGCTCCTAGGCTTAGTTTTCCTTTAATTATATTTAGTTATATTTTGTAAATTTCAATTTGTCTCTCATTCTCTTTTGAACAAATAATGAAGATGAAAATAACCATGTTTGTCATTTTAGAATGCAGTAGATGCATTGATAGGTGAATTTTTTGAAAATAGGTAAGCACAAGATCTCTGATTTAGAAATCTCCTTAAGAACAATCCTTGGGGGGATTCAGAGAGATAGTACATTAAATAAAGCACGCCTTTGCACAGGGTGACCCCAATTCAATCCCTCGCATCATATATTGTCCTCAATGCATGCCAGAGGTGATGCCTGAACGAAACCAGGAGTAAGTCCTGAGTCTGTGCCATGTGTGGTCCAAAATCAAAAGAAGAACAACAAAAGAACAATCCTTATAAAAATACAATCTATAAATATTCTTTAGATTTCAGTTGAAATACATAAATTAAGAAAGACTTTCTTTTTTGTTTATGTCATCTGTGATTTTTGTTGTTATTTTTGGGTCACATCAGGTGATGCTCAGGGGTTCCTCCCAGTTCTGCACTCAGAAATTATTCCTGGCAGTGCTCAGGGGAATGTAGGGGATGCTGAAGATCGAGGATGGAATCCAGGCTGGCCGTGTTCAAGGCAACTGCCCTTCCTACTGTACTATCACTCAGGCCCATTTCCATGTTGTTCTGACTTCAAACTTTGACCTTTTCCAAATGCTTAGTCAATTGAAGTTCACACATTTTTCTTTCTTTCTTTTTTTTTTTCTTTTTGGGTCACACCCAGCGATGCTCAGGGCTTACTCCTGGCTTTGCACTCAGGAATTATTCCTGGCGATGCTTGGGGGACCATATGGGATGCCGGGGATCAAACCCTGGTCGGCCGCGTGCAAGGCAAACGCCCTACCCGCTGTGCTATCGCTCCGGCCCCCACACATTTTTCTTATTTCTTTACTCAGCCTCTTGATACTGAATTTAAATAAAGGGATATTAATAAGGGTGTTAATATTTATCAAGAAAATACCTATCTCAGATGCCAAACTAAATAACTTCACAGAAAATGTTAAAATTCTTACAGTTTTTATTTCAAAAATAGAATAATAGTGACTCAGAATAACACTTTCCTTAATCAGCTATAATATAGAAAACCATGAGATCATTGCTCCAAAGAGAACATCTAAATAGATGGGTAAACTCCAAAAATATTTTTTACATAGAATAAATGACTGTACAGGTATATTTCTACTAAAATCAAACTATATTTTTGCAAGCATCAGAAAGGTGAGTTACACAAACAAAACTGAATTTCAGAATCTGAAAATTTCTTCCAAAAAGAGATGATCTTTCCTGCTCCATGAATTTTTAAAAAAATTTTTATTAGTGAATCACCGTGGAGTACACTTACAAATTTACAAACTTTCGTGTTTGCATTTCAGTCATATAGTGATCATTTACCCATCCCTCCACCAGTGCCCATTCTCCTCCACCAATGTTCCCAGTATCCCTCCCACTACCCTCACTCCATCCCCACCACACCACCCTGCCTCAGTGGCAGGACATTCCCTTTTGTTCTCTCTCCTTTTGGGTGTTGTAGTTTGCACTAGAGGTATTGAGTGGCCATCATCTTCAGTTTATAGTCTACTTTCGGCACACATCTTTCAACCTGAATGGGTCCTCCCAACATCCTCTACTTGGTGTTCCCTTCTCTGTCTCAGCTGCCTTTCTCCAGTGTGTGAGGCCGATTTCCAAGCAATGGCCTGCTCCATGAATTTTTGAAAACATAGTGGGAGAAGGAGCAAGCCCAATATACATGGGAAGATTTTCAGAGTATAGACAATGTAGTCAAACGATTAAAGTTTATACATAGGCAGACGTGGCAGATTAATTCTGAATGCAAAAAGTGTTTGCATTTATATGCCTATTTCTCCCCTCAGTATTCTCAGGTAATATGAAAAAACCTGGGATAGCAACAAGTGGCTAGAAGGCATTGGATAAAGTTTATGGAGCCTTAATCAAGAGGGTGGTACAGCTTACTAATTGCCGAGAGTAAAGGACAGGGGCAAGCAGACAGGAAGACATGTCTGGAATAATGAAACCTGGGAGAAAGGCTGGAGTGCAGAGAAAATTTTTGATGACCTATAGAAAAAAACTATAAGCCATTTAAGATATCTGGAGATTTTTATTGATGCTTAAATCCCAGATCTTCTTGGAAAGGAAGTCCTAACTGTTTTCTCAAATGATTTGGAAGCAGGAGTGCTACGACATTTATCCAATTTATAACCCCTTCCAAATGTTATGACATTTATCCAACCTATAACCCCCTCAGGTCCATTTTATATTCTAGAAGGCAGAATGCCTACTAATTGTGCTAATATCAATTACCTTTCTACATTTCTCTTTTACATCAGAATACAAATTATGTCATGCAAAGAAGCACAACAATGGGACTAATCTCAAAAGAAAAAATAATCCATAGGTGCAGACTCAAAGACATTCCAGAGATTAGAGCAGTAGTCAAGAACATTAATATATATACCATATATATGTACATATATATACATTTCATGTCAATGTGTGGGAGAAAAAGTGACATATAGGCATGAACAGGGAGGGAATTTTAGCAAAATATTAACAGTATAGGAAAAACTTGAAAATTTTGAGAATAAAATATTGAAAGTGAAATATTTTATACACTTAATAGCAGAGAAGATACTTAGAAGAGATCAGCAAACTATAAAACGCATACTTTTTATACCTATAAGAACATTATCACACAAAAAAATTGAAATAAACTCAATTTCAAGACTAGTTAATTTTTTCTGAGGGGAGAAGGAATGCTTTATTATTCTCATTCCTAGGTATACCAAAAGTAACATAGTACAAGTAAAGTATTTTTCTTAAGTTAGAGAAATTTTCATTCTCTAAAAATATGAAATTCTTTCATCATATTAATGTAACACAAAAAATTTCATTCTTTAAATTATAAAGCTTCATATGACAAGGGAAGGGAAATTATACACATATTTATTATTTGTGTGTGCACTTGTGTGTTGCATGATTGTGTGTGTGTGTGCATGTGTGTGTGTGTTTGGGCCACATACAGCTTTGCTCAGGGCTTACTCCTGGTTCAGTTGGCTCACAAATCACTCCTGGCAGAGCTCAGGAGATTATATGAGTTGCCGAGATTGAACCAGGGTTGGCCACATTCGAGGCAAGTGCCTTACTTTCCGCTCTCTCTATGGCCTACACAAACTTATTCCTTATGGTGCTTATAATCAGTTCTTTCCTACCATGTGTCTTCTAATCTGAATCCCAAAATTAACACATGTAGGAAAAATCTATATGTCCTCAAAGTCAGTTGCATTTTCTGTAAGTTCAAACAGGTATTTACTTACAAAAATTGCTGATATATGATACCAAACTAACCGAGGTCTATTCTAAAAGCAAATTATAGGGAGAAGTTCATAGATACAGATATAGAAGGACTCATTATTTAGAAATTCAAAAATCCCTGCTGGATTTTTGAATTGGTCTTATTCTTCCTTTTTCTTACAACTTTCCTTCCCAAACTCCAACTTTTAATGTTCTGAGGTACTTCTATATGCAATGTAACAGTGGTTGCAAAATCAAACATTTTGTGTGCCCATAGGATGAACTAACTACTGCATACAATCAAAAGCAAAATATTTTGTGTGAACACATGGTAAACTGACTACTTCATCAGATCAATAGTGTGATCAACAGTCAGGAGAAATGCAAAAATGCAGTGTTGCGATTCAGTGCCAAAATGTATTCAAGTTCATTTGTAGCACTATAGCACTGTAGCACTGTCTTCCTGTTGTTAATCAATTTGCTCAAGCAGGCACCAGTAACATCTCCACTGTGAGACTTGTTAGTTTTTGGCATATCGAATATAGCATGGGTAGTTTGCCAGGCTCTGCTGTGCGGGCACGATACTCTTGGTAGCTTGCCAGGCTCTCCGAGAGGGACGGAGAAATAAAACCTGGGTCGGCCATGTGCAAGGCAAACACCCTATCCACTGTGCTATCGCTCCTGCCCAAGTTCATATGTAAATGCAGATATATATATGTATATATATACATATATGTATCACATAAATATGTGTGTTTATATGGTTTGGACCACACACATTGCTCTATACCTGAGGATCACTACCAGAAGTGCTCTAGGAGCAATGTGGTGCTCGGGATCAAACCTAGGCATCCTACATGCAGATCATATGCTCAGAGTGTTGAATACGCTCCCCCGCCCAAATTAATAAATGTTTATAGTCATCTGGACAAGATTTTCAGATCTGTTCACCATACGGCCATTCACTCCAATAGACTGAAGCAAATTAATTAAAATCTATCATAATAGAAAAAACTGAGTTTCAGCTTTACTCTGTGCTGATTTTTGGTACATGATCGCAAACAGTTGTTAGCCTTAGATACCCCTTCAACTCAGGGCAAAGAAGCACCTGTTCCACAGGTCAGATACATCAAATCATGAGATAATGAGTAATTTTTTTTGAGCAGTGTCTAATGCATAGAGAATGACAAAAATATATTACTGTTAATTTAAGTTATTAGCACGAATCTTGATAACATTTCCAAAAGAGGGTTTACAATTTATTTTCAAATGAATATTTAACAAGGTATTAAAAGGTTTAAAATAATATTTTAAGAATACCAGTGACTGAAAGGTTAGTATTGAGATAGATGCTTGCAGAAATTCATACAAGTTTAATATAAATGTTCATGTATTAAGTATATAATAAAAATAGTGGCCTACTATAAATCCCATTGAATTCAGTAATGCCATCTATATAGCATATTATCCTTAAATCCTATTTTCCTGTTGGTCTGGTATAGGGATAATTTATATGCACACAAAGAAAAGACAAGTTAGTTGGTCCACACTTAGGTCCACATGCAATTAGACTAAGAGTCAGTCAAGTTTTAACTGATTCAATAATATGAAACTTGGGTGCAGATTGGTGTTGCAGTGTCAACTTGGACCGTGTGACAAGCAATTTTGGTTCAATTTCACTCCTTAGGCTGATATGCACACTTAAATATGCCTGTTGCTGGTCCCTCAACTACCTCTCAACAATCTTCATTTTACTTAGACTCTGAGAGGATTTCCCTTCCTATCTCCCTCTCTTCCTCCCTCGATCTTTATTAAAAATTGTGATCACGGGGACTGGAGCGATAGCACAGTGGGTAGGGCGTTTGCCTTGCACGTGGCCGACCCGGGTTCGATCCCCGGCATCCCATATGGTCCCCCAAGCACTGCCAGGAGTAATTCCTGAGTGCAAAGCCAGGAGTAACCCCTGAGCATCGCTGGGTGTGACCCAAAAAGCAAAATACATAAATAAATAAATTGTGATTACCTGTAATTTTTACATTTTCAGGATGTTTTTTCCTTCAAAATTATGATGTTCTGGATACATTATAGAGGAATGTTTTTTAAATTTTGTAATTTTTTAATTTTGTAATCAGTTTACTAAACATTTTAATTAAAAATACTAAGTATTCAATAAGAAACCGCTGAAATGCAATGATGACACTTTTTTTTCTGGAAACTATCATTGAAGTAAAAATGTAGCAGGACTATAGCTCATTTTATGTTATTTTATATATTTGTCATAGTAATGAACTGCTGTCAACAGGGTAAACCTGCTGGCTGTGTTCGCATTGTTAACACCCTATTTATATGCACCATATGAATGCTTTATGGATGTATTTCCCATCATATTTTGACTTAAAGCAAAACAAAGATATTACTTTGCTGTAGGACATCTCCTGTGGTCACAGTCTCTTCATGACTTTTAAACTAAGAAATTTAAATCCTCTAAATATCACAAAACAATATATTTGCCCGAAATGTCTACTGATAATTTCTATTTCTCTTGCAATTTCTCCCTTGCAAACCTTTAATAAAAACATTTACTATGATATCATCAGAATGTTGTAATATTATCAGCATAGCAAAAATGATAATTGATTTCTTGGGACTGGAAAGATAGCAGGTGGGCAAGGGCACAGCTAACCTGGATTCAATCCCCAGCAACATTTATGGACCTTCCAGAGAACCACCAGGGGTATTCCCTGAGAACAGAGCCAAGAGTAATTCCCAAGAGTAATTCCCAAGTACGGCTGGATATGGCTGAAAGAACAAAAAAAAATAAGAAGAAAATATTCATTTGTTTGGGGGGTTAGGCCCTACGTGGCAGTACTCAGCAATCAATCACTCCTGCATGGTGCAGGGGAACATGTGGGGTGCTGGGTATCAACCTGAGTCAGCCGTGTGCAAGGGGAACTCCCCTACCCACTGCACCTTCTCTTTAGCCCCCCAAATATTAATTTCTTAGTGGGCTAGTTCATGCCAGATCCTGAGGATATATTGGTAAATAAAACTAACCTGGTCTTTGTGAGGCTTACACTGGAATATGGAAGAAATTCATCTTTTCAAAAAAAGTAATTATTCAAAAACTCTATTTGCTTTTAATTGTGATAAGCATTGAAGTGGTCAAGGTAATGAATCCTCAAAAGATGCCTAGTTTAAGTCCCTATTCCAAAGGCCTGGCAGGCTGAGAACCCCTTGCCACATTACGAGCTGTGCCCAGGAGGCTCTGAAGAACCCACCATTGCTCCACTCTGCCCCTCAGTTCCTAGGACCGGCCTAGGCACCTCTGCCGTATCAATTAGGACCAACACACTTTCTATGCCTTTGCCTCCCAAATTCCTATAACTGGCCACTCTGTTTTCTTCCCAGGATACGCTAAAAATAATTCATGTACATATAATTAACTTAGAACATTTCATAGTTGGTTCAAATTATTATGTTCTTTTCCTTTTTATGTGACTGACTTAAAATCTTTTATATATAAACTTTCTTCCTAAAATTAAATAAAGAATACATGTCTCCTGCTTACCTACCCCCTCCTAGGACTAACTAATGTATAGAGAGCAAAAATTTCCTGCCTAGTACAACCCTAAAATATGCCATTATATATGTCCCCTTACAATGCTAGGGTATCTCTCTGGATGCCTCTGCTGTGTCAGTCTGACTCTCTCTCAGTAAAGTAACTTTGCTCTACCCAAACCATCACACTCTCGTGATAAATTACTTTTCCACCCATGGATAGGACCCAGGCCAGGAAACAATGGACTATAGTTCAAGGACCTCCTCCTAACCCTTCAAATATTACAATACAAAAGCATATTGCATATAGTCATTTATTAAACACATATTGAGAACAATGTTATATAAATAGGAAATATGCAGCGTGAGAAAAACGTTGACCTTCACAATCCCTCTGTTAAGAAAGTTAACATAGTACCTCTAAGTCAGAGATAAATATACAAGTATTAGAAGCTGATCAGGCACATACTGAAGAACTATCAAGTAATAATAAACCAACAGAGAAGAATCTATGAGTCTGGGCAAGAATAAGGAAATATTTCTTAGAGGAGGTGGCATTTTACATTTGGAAAAATGAACAGAATATGGCTGAACAAGAAGAAAGAGAGAAAACCACAGTAGAATTTGTATGTTTTTGGGGGTAGCAAAAGCATTTTTTTTTGTTGTTGGTAGCAAAAGACCAACTGCTGTGAGAGGCTCCATTTTAGCTCTCCGCAGTCTACATTTTAAACATTCCTACAAATTCCTGAGCTCTAAATTATAGTTTCCCATAGCTGGAAATTCTGCCCTAGGTTTTGGATATAAGGTATACTGAAGGATAAAGGCAATAGGTAGGACAATGTCAAATATATAAATTAAAGGATCTTAAATAAACAGACAGTCCCCAGTAGTTTAAGAGAGATGCAAGATATTAATCTTAAAATAGCAATACAAATGGACCCTAAACTAACAAGATACCTCTGATAAACAATTGAGGTCCAAATGGAGTCCTGAGGCTGGAGCAATAGTGATGAGTAATCATGGAAAATAACAGTTCTAGAACCTGCATCAGCTTCTTCTTTTTTTTTTAAATTTTTTATTTTTTAAATCACCATGTGGAAAGTTACAAAGCATTCAGGCTTAAGTTTCAGTTATACAATGGTTGAACACCTATCCCTTCACCAGTGCACATATTCCACCATCAAGAACCCCAGTATACCTCCCCTCCTACCCCTACCCCCAACCCCGCCTGTGTAGCTGATAATTTTCACTTTACTTTCTCTTTACTTTGATAACATTCAATATTTCCACCAAAAACTCACCATTATAGTTTGGAGTTCCCCCTCCCCTCCAAAATGAGAACTGCTGAGAAGAAAGCATTTGATAATTTGTTTTTCATTGCTGAGAATGAAGAGATATGAGGGTTTGAATTTTTGTATTTTAGTATTTTAGTACCTAAGTCCAGGGAAATTTCTGCCAGAAATTGCATCATTGCAAGCTCGTACCTCTCTTTAGTGGTCCTTATAAGATGGCGGTCGCCATGCTTTTCTCTCTGGAAAGGAAAAGCGGAGAGAGAAAAACCTTTCCCCTCCTGGGGCAGCATGGGGCCGTGGTTTAGTTCACAGTCTAGAGACATTTCTGTAACAATCTGCTGGTACCAAAAGTAGTTTACTGGGCTCCAGGATCATGGTCATCCAGCAACGGAGAGGCCGCACACGTGTGGCCACTCGGGTCACATCTCGGCCCAGCTTCTTCTTTAATGAAGGACAAAATAGGTGTTTGTTTGTTTCAACAACGTATGTGCAGGTTTTTATTTCTTTGCTCTTTTTGTTGTTGTTTGCTTATTTTTAAACACACTGCTGTTCTCTGTAAATCTAGACTTTAGAAGGCCAGAGGTTTGGGAACACAGGTCTAATTAGCCAATCCTAGATAAAGCTTCTATACTAAATTAGATCTATGTTGAGGATAGAAAAATAAAAAACTAAAGAATACTTTCATCATTTATCTTTGCAAAACGCTGCAGCAAACTAAGTTTTTAGAGGCAAAAAAAGAACATCATTTTATAAAGATTGTCATGTTTCAAAATTTGAATAACCATATTAATCAGTCTTGTGCAATAGCTATGACTATTATCATTTGCATTGTGCCAACAAAATTCATTAACCCAAACAGAAAAAGTTCGCAATAATAATATGCAATTTTTTCACTGTTGACTTACCCTATATTTTTCTTAACCTGTAGTGTTTTCATGAATTTTGTAATAAAATATTATTTAACTCAGCTTATTTTTAAGTTTTCTGAGATAACAGTCCCTTAAAGCAACAAACTTTTCATTAAGGCAGATGTATAAAAAGAATCCAACCCAGGAGAAACTTATTTTTACTTGTGAATCTGTGAAAAGAAATGATATAGAAAGCTTGTAAAAAGTATAATTTAAAATAGCTCTGTGATTTGAGGCATCCCATTTACTTTCCCGCTGTGGCAATTTAGTATAACCGAACAAAAACAGCCTGGATAGTAATGAAAACTAGGTCCTAGAGTTAGTTTTAGAGATAACACAGTGGGTAGGGCAGGGTACTAACTTGCCTTGCATGAGGCGGACCTGGGTCCAACTCTCAGCACCTCATAAGGAACCATATGGTACCCGCCAGCAGAGACTGCTAAGTGCAGCGCTCTGAGCTCTGAGCACCACTGGGCATGGCCCTAAGAACAAACAAAATATTGTGTTCTGTGGGTAAATTCCCTGTTCCCTTTCTCTTCTAAAAGCTAGCAAGAAATAAAGGGAAATGTTCAGGACTAAACTGAATTTTTAGGCTGGTTTGGATTGGAGAAAAAGGAAAAACAGAAAAAGAGACATTTGTATCATATTGAATGGCTATGATCACGTTTTTTCCTCTGCTTCTATTCATGAGAGCTGTGCTACATTTCATAGAATGGCTTGAATAGTTTCTTTAAAATATGTCACTACTGGTGGAATTGATGACTGACACAGCCTTTGTGGAAGACAGTATCTAAGTTCCATGAAGAACTAGGAATTGAATTTCCTTTTAATTTAGCAATCCATTCTTGAAAATAGACCTCAAAACCCAAACACAATGCAGAACAGACCTCTGCACTTCGATGTTCATTGCAGCACTGTTCACAATAACCAAAATCTGGGAAAAACCCAAGTGCCCAAGAATAGATGGGTAGATAAAAAAATCTATGGTACATGTGCACGATGGAATACTACTCTGCCGTAAGAAAAGATGAAGTCATACAATTTGCTGCTATGTGGCTGAATCTAGAGTGTATTGGGCTGAGTGAAATGAGTTAAAGGAAGAAGATCTGGCACAGAATGATCTCATCCATATGCAGGATATAAAGAAACACAGAAGACGAATAACTAATACCTAAAGATAATAGAAATAAAGGACGAGAACTGGTGCTTAGTAGGATGCACGTCACTAAGGGGGTTGGGATTGGGAGAGGAGGGAGTTGGGATAAGTCAAGGATGGGATGTTGACAATGACAGAGGGAAGTACTCACTCTGAGGAGGGCTTGGTGCTGGAAGGTAGTAAAGTAATATGCATGATACCCTAACAGTGGGGCTGAAACCATAGCACAGCAAGTAGGGTGTTTGCCTTGCACGGAGCAGAGCCACCCGGGTTCTATTCCTCCATCTCTCTCAGAGAGCCCGGAAAGCTACAGAGAATATCCCACCCACACAGCAGAGCCTGGCAAGCTACCCGTGGGGTATTCAATATGCCAAAAACAGTAACAAGTCTCACAATGGAGATGTTACTGGTGCCCGCTCAAGCAAATCGATGAACAACCGGATCACAGTGATACAGTGATACAGTGATACCCTAGGAGTAACAGTTTATAAACCACTGTACTAATAGGGAAAGAAAATAATGGCCATCATCGAGGCAGGCTGGGGGATAGAGGGGAACTGGTGACACTGGTGGAGGCAAGTAGGCACTGGTGAAGGGATTGGTGTTGGATTGTTGTACACTTGAAACTGAATAGCTTTATAATTCATGGTGGCTCAATGAAAAAGAAAATGTTCTAAAAATATGCTATGTTGGGTAGGGCGAGGGCTCAAGCATGAGGTTCATGCTTCCCACCAGTGCCACAGACAAACATTTGAATTGTCTGGCTTCAGTTGCACTGAAAGTGATCTGCAGGGGTACGCGCTTGGGAAGCCTCCATCCCTAAATAAAAAATGTATTTTAAAGTGTCCTTTTGACATCACACCTATGATTAGAACCGTTCAGTGGTTTGTCCTGTCTGTCAGATGAGATTCAAAGTTATCATCCACCTCATGAGATTCCCCCCAATTCTGACACCCACCCCCTCTCCTGGGTCATGCTTTTTTCTGACGCCATCTTCTACATTTGGTCTTGAGTCACTTTAGTTCCTTGTTTTACTTAGATGGTTACAGATGTTTTCTATTTGGGGGCTTTTGTATTTTCTATTCCCTTTGCCTGAAGCATTTTTTTCCCCATTTAGACAATGTCATGGCTTGATTTGTCTTTGCATTCTAGTCTATGCTCAACACCATCCTTCCAGCTGCTTCTCTGAACATAAATGTCAAAATGCGCACAACCAGCTCATTCCAACCACTCACCCTCAAGAGCTCTGCCCATCCAAAACACAAGACACTTGCTATTTCTGTGCTTGACAATGCTTATTATCACTTATCAGGGCTTACATCTAGTTATCATTTTGTTGTCTCTATTTCTCAACTGTGTCAGCTCTACCTGCAACCTTAAAGTTCAGGTAATACTGAGCTCTAATTTATGACAACAGGACATATCACTGTGAACTGAGAAAAAGTTCTTTTGAACAACAAGTAGAGAAACTGATGATTGGTCAAATTATAGCTCCTGTATGCTCTAGATCAGATAATACCACACAATGTTATAGGGCTTTGAGGCTGTAATCAAGAGTACACAGACCCAAGAGGCATTTAAAAGTTCATTGGCACCCTGGGAGTGCATTTATACACACACACACATAAAGTTCAACTAGTCCTAATTCTGATTTGCATCATGCAAATGAAGTTTTCAGATTGTGGTTCTGATTGGCAGGAAGTTTTGCAAGCAATGATATGTTAAATATCAATCCAGAGCTATCTGGTTTGCAGTCTACTCTGTAAAGATATCTGAATGTCCAAACATGCTAGAGTACTGTGGCATGCCTGGGACTCAACTCTCAGAGATCTGCCCCTCTGGTTCATGCTCAGGAATGATTAATCTGGCCTGAGCACTGTATCTGAGTCTGTGGAGAGATATTCTCAGGACAGCTGCCCTACAAGCCTCAATGTATCTCTTACTGTGTCCATACTTTTGTTATTTTTATATTTCATATTAGTTATTTTTATAACTAATATTAAGATGTTAATTAAGAATCTAGGAGAAGAGGAATACCCCCCAGGTGGTGATTCACACCTGAACCCCTGAGCCAGATGGGCAGTCAGGAAAAGCTTTAGAATACCCCTAGGTGGTGTTTCTGCCCTGGAGCCTGATGGGCAGTTAGGAAGAGCTTTCTCATGTTGATTTTGTTACCAGACAGGTATAGTGTGGGCTCAGAAGACAAGGGGTGGAGAGGGAGACAAGTGGGGAGAGGCAGAAAGAAAGATTACAGGGGTCATTGGGGAGAAGCAATGCAGTCAGAGTCAAATCCAGAGGCAACTTTTTCATGTGCCTTTTGGCTATTCTTATCTCTTCCTTGGAAAAGTTTCTGTTCATTTCTTCGCCCCATTTTCTGATGGGGTTGGATGTTTTCTTTTTGTAGAGTTCAACCAGTGCCTTATATATCAATGATTTCAACCCATTATCTGATGGATATTGCGTAAATATCCTTTCCCATTCTGTAGATTGTTTGTATTCTGATCACTGTATCTTTTGCACTGCAGAAGCTTTTTAGTTTAATGTAGTCCCATTTGTTTATCTCTGTCTCCTCTTGGTTGGCCAGTTGCATGTTATCTTTGAAGATACCTTTATCTTCAATATCATGGAGGGTTTTGCTGACCTTGTCTTCAATGTACCTTATGGTTTGTGGTCTGATGTTAAGATTTTTGATCCATTTTGATCTGACTTTGTGCATGGTGCCAGGTCGAGGTCTAAGCCCATTCTTTTGCATGTTGTTGTCCAGATGTGCCAGCACCATTTGTTAAAGAGGCTTTCCTTGCTCCACTTCACATCTCTTGCTCCCTTATCAAAGATTAGATGATCATATATTTGGGGGTGTGTGTAGGGATATTTCACCCTGTTCCATTGGTCTGCAGCTCTGCCTTTGTTCCAGTACCATGCTGTTTTAATTTTTACTGCTTTGCAGTAAAGTTTGAGGTTGGGGAGGGTGATGCCTCCCATCATATTTTTCCCATGAATTGTTTTAGCTATCCGTGGGCATTTGTTGATCCATATGAATTTTAGGATTGATTGATCCGTTTCTTTGAAGAATGTCATGGGTATCCTTATAGGGATTGCATTGAATCTGTATAATGCTTTGGGGAATATTGCCATTTTGACAATATTGATTCTCCCTATCCATGAGCAGGGGATATGTTTCCATTTCCTCATGTCCTCTTTTATTTCATGGAGTAGAGTATTATAGTTTTTTTTTGTAGAGGTCTTTTACTTCCTTGGTTAAGCTGATTCCGAGGTACTTGATTTTCTGGGGCATGATTGTGAATGGGATTGCTTTTTTCGTGTCCCTTTCCTCTGCCTCATTGTTTGTGTATAGGAAGGCCATGAATTTTTGGGTATTGATTTTGTAGCCTGCAACTTTACTGTATAAGTTTATTGTTTCTAAGAGTTTCTTAGTAGAGGCTTTAGGCTTCTCTAGATATAGTATCATATCGTCTGCAAATAGTGAGAGTTTGATTTCTTCCTTTCCTATCTGGATGCCCTTAATCTCTTTTTCTTGTCTAATAGCTATCGCAAGTACTTCCAGTACTATATTGAAGAGAAGTGATGAGAGTGGGCATCCTTGTCTTGTGCCTGATCTTAGAGGAAAGGCTCTTAGTTTTTCCCCATTGAGGATAATGCTTGCCATAGGCTTGTCACTAATCATCAGGGAGATGCAGATCAAAACAACCATGAGATACCACTTCACACCACAGAGACTAGCACACATCCAAAGGAACAAAAGCAACCACTGTTGGAGAGGATGTGGGGAGAAAGGGACCCTTCTACACTGTCGGTGGGAATGCCGACTGGTTCAGCCCTTTTTAAAACAATATGGA
Source organism: Sorex araneus (assembly GCF_027595985.1). Lineage (NCBI taxonomy): Eukaryota > Metazoa > Chordata > Mammalia > Eulipotyphla > Soricidae > Sorex > Sorex araneus. Next base: position 65,866,399 of record NC_073309.1, on the reverse strand, counting down.
CAATTCTCAAAAAAATTTGAAATTGAGCTCCCATTTGACCCAGCAATACCACTGCTGGGAATATATCCCAGAGAAGCAGAAAAGTATAGTCAAAATGACATCTGCACTCATATGTTCATCGCAGCACTGTTTACAATAGACAGAATCTGGAAAGAACCCGAGTGCCCTAGAACAGATGACTGGTTAAAGAAACTTTGGTACATCTATATAATGGAATACTATGCAGCTGTTAGAAAAAATGAGGTCATGAACTTTGCATATAAGTGGATCAGCATGGAAAGTATCATGCTAAGTGAAATGAGTCAGAAACAGAGAGACAGACATAGAAAGATTGCACTCATCTGTGGAATATAGAATAACAGAGTAGGAGACTAACACCCAAGAATAGTAGAAATAAGTACCAGGAGGTTGACTCCAGGGCTTGGAAGCTGGCCTCACATGCTGGGGAGAGGACAACTCAGATAGAGAAGGGATCACCAAGTAAAATGTGGTTGGAGGCCATGCGGGCTGAATGTAGACTAGAGACTGAACACGATGGCCACTCAACATTTTTATTGCAAATCACAACACCTAATTAGAGAGAGAGAGAGAACAAAAGGGAATACCCTGTCACAGTGACAGGGTGGGGTGGGGGGAGATGGGATTGGGGAGGGTGGGAGGGATGCTGGGTTTATTTGTAGTGGAGAATGGGCACTGGTGAAGGGATGGGTTCTCGAACTTTGTATGAGGGAAACATGAGCACAAAAATGTATAAATCTGTAACTGTACCCTCAAAAAAAAAAGAATCCAGAGAGAGAGTGAGAGAGAGAAAGGAGAGAGAGAGAGAGAGCGAGAGAGAAAGAGAGAGAGAGAGAGAGAGAGAGAGAGAGAGAGAGAGAGAGAGAGAGAGAGAGAGAGAGAGAGAGAGAGAGAGAGAGAGAGAGAGAGAGACCAGGCTTCGAGAAGAGGAGGAAGACATGAGCAGAGACAGGAAAAGACGAAAATGAGGGGCAGTGTGAGACTAGAATGGGGAGCTCAGAGAGACTGGAACAGGCGAATAAGGAGAATGGGATAAACGGCAACTGATCAATCAACCAGCTTGGCCCTCATTTTCTCTTCTGTCGGCCCCATGGCCTGGACTGCCCAACTGGATGAGCGGCCCGGGACCACCCCCAAACACGAGCGCTTATGGGGAGAGCTGCCAGGGCTCTCCCCTGGCTGCTCCTGGGAGATTTTTTACACTTGAGTTCCATTATTGCATCTACACAGGGGACAAATCATCATCACATTTGATTAGCAAATTGCTTCTGGTTGAGACAGTTTGTGGCTTGGAAATGCATTGCATTTTCTGGAGCTAACTTTTTCCGCTTATGAAACAAGATAGATTGTGAATTTTTAACATACTGCTGGCTTATTTATTTGGCTTTAGAATCATTCTCTGTGGTGCTCAAGGATTACTCCTGGCTCTGTGCTCAGGGGTCTGCTGATGGTGCTCAGGGGATCATATGGTGCCATGGCTGCAAAGCTTAATTTAAACTGACTATGAAAAAATAAATATAAAAGTTTGATTCCTGAATTTAAGAATCATAGATGACACTCTTTCTTTATCCTTGTAGTCCCTCACATAAAAATGGCATTCTTTAATGCTGGCTGAATTAATTTGAATATTCAAAAACAATTAGGAGATTTAAATGTGTGTATTCAAGTAGAATCTGCAGGCTAAAATTGAATGTTAATCTTTTATGCTATTGTGGTTTTCAGGTTTTGTGTAACAAAAAATTTATTTTAATAAATATTAAGTATATTCCAAAGAAACTTGTTTTTATACTTGAAAGTAAATGCTGGTAAGAGGTATTTAAAAACATGCTATAGACAGAAAGCAAATTAGTAGATGCCAGGATGTGAGAGAAGGAAGAAATGGGTAAGATGTGCTTAATGAACCAAAGGGGTTTCATTCTTGGAGATGAGTTTCAGTGTTCAGGGCTTACTTCCGGCTCTGTGCTCAGGGATCACTCTTGGAAATGTTTGGAAGACTATATGCAGTCCTGGAGGTCAGACTGGAATAGGCAATATGAAAGACAAGCAACTTATCTACCTCTAGTGATCTCATTAGCCCATTATTTGTGTCTGAATATTTTTTTTGGGGGGGGTCACCAGCATATAGTTAAAGCTTACCTTATTAAGCAGATCTACCTGTAACTAAAATATGTGATAATGAATAATAACCTTCTCTGTGACAATTGTAGAAAAATAATAAAATGTTTATCTTTTATATGTTCACCTATAATTATAATTCAAATTAATTTTGACAGTGTCAGCATGAGATAAAAAAGGTTTTTGGAGTGATAACACATATCTAAATACACACATACACTTAAATATACATTGTATATACCAATGTTAGGTGGACAAGATTATTATCATATTCTAAGAATTTTGGAGCATATTTATGCTATTTAATGCCATTCATAAAGTGTGAAATTATAGTTTCCAGTAGAAGTTATAGATGTGATAGGGATATTTTTATTAATATATGAAACAAATTTTCTAATGTTTTTATTTTAGTTCAATTCTTTGTACTATAATTTTTTTTAAGAAATTACATCATTGGGGGCTGGAGTGATAGCACAGCGGGTAGGGCATTTTGCCTTGAACGCAGCCGACCCAGGTTCGATTCCCAGCATCCCATATGGTCCCCTGAGCACGGCCAGGGCTAATTCCTGAGTGCAGAGCCAGGAGTGACCCCTGGGCATCGCTGGGTGTGACCCAAAAAGAAAAAAAAATACATCATTGGCAGTAGAGAAACAAATATCAAGTTAACAATGAAATATTATTAAATGCAAAACACAGTTGCTTTTAGAAAGAAGAAAAAATCACTTGTGATGTTACCATTTGCATTTGGGGTGATTATAATTATACTTGATAAAACTTCATATAGTAAAGAAGAGAAGAAAACCTGTATCAGATATATATATATATCAATTTTTACATTTAGTGAAGCAGATTGAAAATGGAAAAATTGTAGACAACCTACTGAGTTAATTATTTCCTGCTGTGGGTAGTAACTTTTAAATCAGATTTACCTAGAATTATCCTAGAAACTAATATAGATTAATAAAATCTTACCTTTAGCTATACTTTAAGCTACTAAGTTATTAACTAGTAATCTTCTTAAAAATATTATTGGGGTCCCCCTGAGCACCAATGGAAGGACCCTGGTAACCCCCAAATTCTAGGATCAAATAGCACTGTATCCTCAGGGCCGCTTGGCAGAGAATCAGTGATAGGAAGCACGGGTCCTCTGAGTGCTGCTTGGGAGGTCACCTCTCCTAAAATATTATAGAGAACATCATTAAGTTCTTGAAATAATTGAATTTTTATTTAGTGGATCTAGAGGTGGCTTGGGATTCTAGATTCAATGCAATTTTGCAGGAAATGGGGAATTGGTACTTACAGCTTGGTGAGTACCAATGTTTAGGTTCTCCTCAAGAAAATGCAGCATTTTAACATGAATCTTTATGAAATGAAAAACCTACTTTCGTGTATATATATATATACATATACATTTATGGATATATATTTTTCTTCAAAGTGAGGTGACACTTCTGTATCATCTATTATTATGGATATCTTACTCCAAAGTAAGACAAACAATTCCTTATCATCTATTATTAAGTACCAATCACATCAAAGTTTACTTTTTTAAAAAATTAATGTAGGAGTACTGCTATTTATTTAGCCATTGATTAAGCTGATTGAATTGGGCATGAACTCCACATTACTTCTCAAAAAACTTTTAAATTGAATATCCGTGAGATAGATCATTACAATGCTGTTCATAATTGGGTTTCAGGCATACAATGATCCAGCACCCATCTCCTCACCAGTGTACATTTCCCACGACCAATGTTCCCTGTTTCCCTACCACCATCCCATAATGCTCCACTCCTGTACCCCCAGTCTCCCTCTACGGGAGGCACTTTCCTTCTCTCTCTCTCTCTCTCTCCTCTCTCTCTCTCTCTCTCTCTCTCTCTCTCTCTCTCTCTCTCTCTCTTTCCTTTTGTGCATCACAGTTTGTAATACAGGTGCTAAGACGTCATGGTATTTGTTCAAGGCATTCAGCATTTTTATCGGGACGGTAAGGCTGGAGTAGCTTTTCAACTGGGTGGCTACTTTGGGGTGTGGATGTGACTGCTGAGGCTTCCAAAAGTACAGGGAGGTGGGGGGAGGTACCACCCTGACCCCAAGATAGCCTGGAGATTTCAGTCACAAATCCTGCATACCAGAATTTTTAGCAGATTATATCTTGGTGAGGTCCGTCCTGAGACGGTGGAGTGAGGCCGGGGGTATGGCAGAGATTTCGGATTGTGAAAGCAAGTGACTGCCCAGGGCTCTGGTTGGACTGGCACCAGATTAATCCTCCCCACTCTGATTTACCCCACTCTGTTCAACCCTCCAAGGGCCAAGATTAACTGCAGCTTTCGATCTTTTTTCAAGATTTATTTATGGGTCTTGAAATAAGGCCAATAAATGGGCTTGTATAGCTGAGCCAGAGGTAGTTTTGGGGCATGGCTCCACATACCTAACTTTTGGCTGTTTAATTTCTTGGTCAATGTGATCCCAAGTTGTTGGGGTCTGGCCAAAGGCTCAGTGGCAATTTTGGGGTATCAGGAAGCCTAAAGGCACCATCAGGCTGCTAATGCACTTGTTCAGCAGATACAGGTTGACCTGTTGGAAGCGCCAGACCCCCAAAGTTTACTCCTATTTGTGAAATTGGAGAATAATCCGTGCATGATTAACTTTATAAACAAGCTTTTTGATTACACAGGCCTGCAATAATTTAATAGGTGGGATTTGTTGAAACACTGCTAAACATGGGGCTGGATCGATAGCACAGCAGGTAAGGCATTTGCCTTGCACGCGGCCGACCCATGTTCAATTCCCAGCATCCCATATGGTCCCCTGAGCACCGCCAAGGGTGATTCCTGAGCGCAAAGCCAGGAGTGACCCCTGTGCATTGCCAGGTGTGACCCAAAAAAAAGAAAAAAAAACACTGCTAAACATAATATTCACTAACAAAACTACAGAATTATAAACCTTTCTCAAAAAACTTTTGAGAGCATCCTACCAGCATACATTTGTTACTCTGAATATCCACCTTTTAAAACTGTGAATCATTTATTTTTGTTTATTTAAATACAAATTAATACAAAATACTGGAACTGGAGAGAGCGTTGTTAGAAGAATATTCAACATTTCTCTTTCCACAATATCAAGTAATATAGTACATATATTCAGACAAAAATAATTTGAATATTTCTGGCTTGGAGTTCAACATTCTTTTGTTTCCGCATTTTTTTAATCACTTATAACTTTATTGGAGGAGGGTCACATTTTAGACTAATTGAGTTTTCATTTGTCTAAAATGATTGGAGGACTGTGTGTGTAATGTGCTTATATATGTGCAAAGGTTGTTTTCTATCTCTAAGGGAAGTCTCTGGCAGACAGTCTCTTGCCCGCACGCCTGGCTGTCTTTCCCAGGCCCCCTTGGAGGGGATGGGCTCCAGCTTTCCTCCCCGCCCCAAGCAGAGCTCCCAGTGGCTGAAGACCACCAGAACCTAGCCACAGCCATGCTCAAGGCCCCTCTCCACACGTTCGCACAAGCCTCATGCATGAAGGTACCGGCAGAAGAACCCAGGTGTGTGTAATCCGGTCAATGGCCAACATCCAGAGGCTTAAAAGCAAGCTCCGAGAAGCTTATATCTTATAACCTACTTTTCCCTGTGGGAGAAACTAGCAAGCTACTGAGAGCTTCCTGCCCACATGGGACAGCCTCGAAAGCTTCCCATGGTGTATCCATATGCCAAGTCCAGTAACCAGCTGAATCTCATTCCCCTGACCCTGAAAGAGCTTCCAATGTGGCATTGTTGGGAAGGCTGAGGAGAGAGAGGCTTCTAAAATCTCAGGGATAGGACGAATGGAGAGGTTACTGAGACCGCTCGAGAAATTCGACTATCAACAGGATTTCGTGATTGTGAAGGGAAGTCTCTAAAATATGATCATATGCAACTGTTCTTGCGCTTTTCCTCATAGCAGGCTTATTTTTCTTGGTGTGACAAATAAAAGACTTACTTAGGCAAACTCTAAATGGTACATATTGAACCACAGTAGAGATTGGGGAATTTACCTGCTCTTAAGTGGAGCAAAAAATGCCTCTTTAACAAATGGTGCTGGCAAAACTGGACAGCTACATGCAAAAAAAAAAAAAAAGGGCTCAGACCTCTACCTAACACCATGCACAAATGTCAGATCAAAATGGATTAAAAACCTCAACATCAGACCAGAATCTATTAGGTACATTGAAGTTGTTGGCAAAGGTTGGCAAAACTCTCCATGACATTGTAGCTAAAGGTATCTTTGAATGTGACACTCCACTGGCCAAGCAAGTGGAAACTGAGATAAACAAATGGGACTACCTTAAACTGAGAAGCTTCTGCACCTCAAAAGATACAGTGACCAGAATACAAAGACAGCCTACAGAATGGAAAAGGATATTCACCCAATAACCATCTGATAAGGGATTCATATCAAGGATTTACAAGGTACTGGTTGAACTCGACAAAAGAAAATATTTAACCCCATCAGAAAATAGGGTGATGAATGGAAACTTTCTCAAAGAAGAAATCTGAATGGCCAAAAGGCACATGAAAAAATGTTCTTCATCAGGGAGATGCAGATCAAAACTATATGAGATATCATCTTACACCACAGAGACTGGCCCACATCCAAGAGAAAAAAAGCAACCGGTGTTGGTGCAGATATGGGGAGAAAAGTACTCTCCTTCATTGCTGGTGGGAATGCCGACTGGTTCCAACCTTTTGGAAAACAGTATGGACGCTTCTCAAAAATTAGAAATTGAGCTCCCATTTGACCCAGCAATACCACTTCTGGAAATATATCCCGGAGATGCAAGAAAGTATAGACGAAATGACATCTGCACTTATATATGTTCATTGCAGCGCTGTTTACAATAGCCAGAATCTGGAAAAAACCCGAGTGCCCAAGAACAGATGACTGGTTGAAGAAACTTTGGTACATCTACACAATGGAATACTTACTATGCAGCTGTTAGAAAAGATGAAGTCATAAAATTTGCATATAGGTATTCAACATGGAAAGTATCATGTTAAGTGAAATGAGTCAGAAAGAGAGGTTCAGGCATAGAAAGATTGCACTCATCTGTGAAATTTAAAGTAATAGAATGGGAGACTAACACCCAAGAACAGTAGAGATAAGTGCCAGGAGGATTACTCCACAGCTTAGAAGCCGCCCTCACATGCTGGGGGAAAAGGCAGCTCGGATAGAGAAGAAACCAAGTAAAAGATGCTAGGAGGGCCCTAGAAGAGATGGGAGATGCATGCTGAAAGCAGACTATAGACCGAACATGATGGCCCCTTAATACCTCTACTGCAAACCACAAGACCCAAAAGGGAATGTGTTGCCACTGAGGCAGGGTGGGGTGGGGGTGGTGGGAGGGATGCTGGGACCATTGGTGGTGGAAAATGAGCACTGGTGGAGGGATGGGTACTTGATCATTGTATGACTGAAACGCAAGCATGAAAGTTTGTAAGTCTGTAACTGTACCTCATGGTGATTCACTAATAAAAAAAAACAACAAATAAAATCTATTTAGAAATTATTTGAAATATAATTGAAAATATTGTGGAAAGACTTCACAGGTTTATTTTTTCAAAATCCTTTTATAAAATCTTTATTAGAATTTTTAAATGCAAAATTTTCTCTATATTTTTTATAATATCAGAAGCAGTTAGTGTTTTATCAACAAACACCACTGTGTCATTTGCTCCAGACACTGTCACTGTCATCCTGTTGCTCATAGATTTGTTCGAGCAGGCACTAGTAATGTCTCTCATTGAGAGACTTATTGTTACTGCTTTTGGAATATCCAATATGCCACAGGTAGCTTGCCAGGCTCTGCCGTGTAGGCGCAATACTCTCGGTAGCTTGCTGGGCTCTCCGAGAGGGGCGGAGGAATCGAACACGGGTCGGCCGCGTGAAAGGTGGCCGCCCTACCACTGTTTCAGACACACACATTTGATTGTTAACTGAAAAAAGGACAATTATAAAGGTAATAAATATAACCTATCTATTCCTTGAGAGATGCTAATATATTAACTTGAATTTTTTTTTCATCTCTAAAATTTGTACCGGAAATGGGTTGAGGTTAAAAAGAATACATACCAAAATGGAAAAATATTATGACTGTGGTAACAGAACAGAAATACTTTGTCGAGGAATTTTTTTTTTAACTACTCAGATAGTACTGGTTTCAGATAGCACACTCCTTGTACAAATCTGTGATTTATATGAGGAATCTTGCTTTACTACTCCCTATAAATCATAAATTTTCATCTGCTATGAATGCAAGGGGGTAAAATTTGACTTTTAAAATTTCATAATTAATTTTCTTAATAATTTTTAATTTAATTTTTATTATAGCTTAGGTAACTTGGTTACAATAGAGTTAAAGTTTATGATATTAATGCATAAGATTATTGTACCCCATCACCTTCAAAGTACCCAAGTTCCTCCACCACAGTTCTTAATGTCACTGCTTATTAGTCCAATATTTGATTTCCCCAATCCCCTCTCCTGCATGTAACCCATAATCCCTGGTAATATGCATCTTGTAGTCCAAGGGCAAGTTTAACTTGCTTATGTGTCCTGAAGTATTTTCAAGTTTCATTCCTTTCTAGGAGTCAGTTACATTTTCAAGAAATGATTGACAGTGGTGTATTCCTTACTCGAGATAGTAACCACACGTACAAAAATAGAGTTGTGTTAAATTTAAATTCCATGTCATATTTTTACATAGCAGTATTAGTAACGGGAGCTTCTATGGAACAGAAATAGGAAATAAAGAAAATCAGCTGGAAAACATACATCTTCCAGAAATGAGACATGGGTAGTTATTTGTCCATTTTAATGTAATCCAAAAAAGATATTTGTGTGTGTGTTGCTGACATGGACATATTTCTACAGCATAAGCAAAAAATTCTTGGTGTTCTGCAATGAAATAGATAAAAGTGCTACCTCTCAGCCTCAATACTTAGTAATTCTTTTAAAGGGAAAGTTACTTGATCTATTGAATTTCAGTATTCAGATCTATACAGCAACAATAATATATATTTTTTGCATTTTGGGGTCACACCAGGCAATGCACAGAGGTTACTCTTGGCTCTGCACTCAGGAATCACTCCTGGCAGTGCTCGGGGACTTTATGGGATGCTGGAGATCAAACCCCAGTCAGCCGCATGCAAGGCAAACATCCTCCCCGCTGTACTATTACTCCTGCCTCACAATAACAATTAAAATGCAGTTGTGAAGAAAAAAGCTAATATACTTAGAGATGTGAGCAACAAATATGCAATAAGAGTTATGCGATTAATATTGTGTTTCAATATTTCTCATGCATTCTTCTCACAACAGGCAGGATGCTTAGCCTATTGGCATAGTTTTAGAAATACTGAATTTCTCTTCATTTTCCTCTATCCTATCTTCTGTCTCCTTCACCCTTCTACCTTTTCATTGCAATAGAATCATTCTCTTTAGAATATTTTGGGTGTTTTACTTTTGTTTTTAATAGTAAAGAACATCGATGTTGAGATTTCTAGACACTCTATCATTATCATAATCTTTATCATCATCATCTTCTTAAGCATCATCATCTTTACCTTTATCATCATCATCATCTTCAGTATCATGATCATCTTCATCATAGCTTACATAGTTACTAGTTAAAATGGTGTTAACATTTATGCTGTGTCCTTGATACTCTATCATTGTTGCTATGTCATCTCTAATTGGATTTTGTGGGCCCCCCTCTCCTCCCACCAGTGCTAGGTAATTGGTTTTGTAGCCCAAGTTTTCTCAATCAGATCATCTTTCTGCTTATTTCTCCAGCTTAAACTTTTTTTGACATAAGCAGAAAGAAAATCTATTGCTCTGAGATTTTTCAGAAGATATACCAATTGTTTTACTCAGAGATTTATCCTTGAAACAAATTGAGCTTCTAAGCAATAAAACTGTCATACACAGGTATTCTTTAAGAGAAATTCAACTTTAAGAGCTGGAGTGTAAAGGAAAGTGACAGACTTCTGATCACAAAAACAACTATTCCCTTCAAAAAAGAAAAATACAATGCAACTCCTAAGCAAATTTCAGAGTGATTGCACTTAGGGCAATATTGAACTCTGCCTCTACTGTCTTTTTCTATGAGGCACTTAGCCATCAAGTCAAACTTTAGAAACTAGAACATGGGCAAAAGGACTTAGATGGCTCCTAAGGGGTTTTCTGAGCAAAACTGGTGGCTCAGATGTTAGTACTGAGTAAGTCACTTAGCTTTCTTAAGTTTTCATTTTCACCTTATTGAGTAAATGTTTTAGCATGTTTTTCCTTATCAGAAAAGAAATCTTTATGTTCTTTCAGTTTTATCAGGGCTAAAACAAGAATTGAAAGGAACTGAAACTATGATGTTTGAGATGCATTTGTACTTCTTTGTTTTATTTTATCAGCAGCAGGTGGGAGGGGAAACGCTCTACGTGGTACTCAGGGGGCATCAAGGCTATATTGGGCAGTGCTGGAGTGAAGCAGGGAATACTGGCGATCAGACATGACATGGACATGCAATGCATGTACTCTCCCACTTGAGACACATTCCTGTCCTAAGATCTAGATTCTTCTCCCGGTTGTGGGGGCGAGAGGTGGGTCAGACCCTGGGGTACTCAGTTTATGGTTTATTCCTGACTTTGAATTTAAGGATAACTCTTGATGTTACTTGTGTAACCATAAATGATGGTGGGGATCAAATTAGTGTTGACCACACGCAAGGTCTTTACCCCTATCTCTGGCCACCAAGATCTAGATTCTTTGAAATGGTCACCAACATCCTGCTTCAGCTCTGACTTAATTTCATGTGCTCCCATGTCATTTCAAACTTATTCCTGGCCCCAAGTTTGCTCACCAATAATTTTTACATAAACCCCTCCCTCTGTTTGAACAACTCTCCCTCACAAACCAAGTTTCTTATTTATTCTTATTTAATTATTCAGATGAATAACAGAATTGAAGATGTTTCTATTATGATGCTAGTGCTAATTATTAATCAATCAATGATAGACAAAGCTCCTGCCTATATGTATTCTACATTCTAGTGGAGTGAGCTACAAACACACACACACAGAGACACACACACAGGCAGACACACACACACAACAGCAGGTAAACAGAATCTGAAGCAGATCTTTTTGACACACAGACACTGGAGAAAGGTCTGGTCACTACTGTGGTGATGGGGTATAGTAACTTAGCACACCAATACCAGAAACTTTAGCACTATTTTAACTACCTAAAATTAGAATGATTTTTTAAATAAATAGAAGTTAACTTTCAGCTCTTCCTGATAAGTTAAATAGATGAGATTACTTAGCAGTAAGTTTATATTTAAAGGAGCTATTGACCAAGTATATTTTCATTTGGGAAAGTTGTGAATTCTTCATATAATCTTCTCTTTCAGAGTAGAGATGGTTAAAATAAGAAAATAAATATGCATAGCACTAGGTCTATTCATTATTATTCAGAAACATGAATTAGAATGCAAAGCTGGCTTCCAGATTTGAGGAGATAAAAGCATTATTTTGGTAAATGAAATAGATATAGTCACTGTAATGCACATTTCTGCAATAATAAAGCATTAGAGAGAAATAAATATTTGTTGCAAGGGAATGTTTTCTTCAGTATACGTATCATATTTGCTCTCACTGCAGCTATTTAATACATTATTCATCCAGACATTAATATTTAATCAGTTTTACCTTTAATTGCTTTAAGAACATTTTAAACATGGTAGCATATTTAAACATATACAAGATTATTCATTGTTCAGGTTAATTCCTTAGCTTAACTAGTTTTAAATGAATAAATGACATAATAGGAAAGAACATTATCACTTCATAATAAATGCTAATGTTGCAATTGTTTTCCTTAAATAGTTAGATTTTTATTGGAATTTTTTTGCCTAAGAATTTTAATGACAATTTTAAAGGTCAACAGAAACCTCTTATGAAATCATGGAAAGTTTGCTCTTCTGAGACTTACTAAGTAAACAGATTTTAATTATTTTATGGAGTTTCTATTTAATTTTTTGGCATGGCAATTTTTTACCTGCTTAATTTTATAATGAGAGTCATCAATATTGAAATGTATTTGCTTCATTCATTGAAATGAAATGTGATGGTAAATTGAGAAATATTAATGGATTTTCTTTACATGTACCATTTCCTCCATGAATATGACAATTCCAAATAAATAAAAAAGCTGCCATGCTATGAATTATTAAACTATTCCACAAGAGGGCTCTTGAAAGGCAAAAGTAGTGCCCACAGTGTCTATGGCAAAAAAGAGAGACACAGAATTTCTAAATATTTTTCTAAGAATTAGTTAAAAATTAACTAAGTTAAAACATTTCTTCAAATTAAACTACTATCACTAAATAGCTACTAATAAAACTAAAATTTACCAAATGCTTCCTATGTTCCAAGCAATGTGTAAAATGCTGGACATGTAACTACTCTAATGATGATTGTTATTAATTATCCTTTACACACTTTAGAATGATGTGCCAAAAGTCAGGGTTCTGGGATTAGGATTTCAACTCTGCCATTTTAACTGTATCTGATACCTTGTGGGAGATATTTGACATCTCTTGTATAAATCAAGGATGTATAATTTAAGGGATTAAAGCCACATCAAACATTTAGAAGAATGCCTGAAACATAGTAAATGCTTTGTAAATTCTCTTTACTACTATTAACACAAAGGAAAGAACCAAGGTTCAGCGAGATTAAAATTGTATACCCCAAATCAAATAGTTCAGCCAGTTTGCTAGAACAGATACTTACCTATGAGCCACTCATGGAATAAAATTGTCAATCCCACCCACCTTGTGAGCCCCACTGCCAGCACGGAGGAATTCATCCATGTCTGCCCTCACTGCCAGTCCTGCCTATGTCAGAATTATTCTTAATCTCTCACTGTGACCTCTCCCTATAACTACCTATCTATACCATTATCGCCTTTTGGGATAATCATTGATTTATGGATTTGACTCTCCTATGAAGCTATCTAAATTCTAAGGCAATGTCTTATTTATTTTTGCTCTTCTAGGCTAGATTAGGTTATACCCAGGCTTCACGAGGACTAACAAAAATGAGTAAAATATAAGGCACGCATCACTGTAGCTCTCTTATGAAAAAGCTTTGTTACCCCAATTTATAGATTAGCCAGCTGAAATTCAGAGGCATCAAGATCTCACAGTTTTAAATTTCAGAAGCTCTTTAAAGTCAGATCTGGTTCCCAAGTTTGTGTTCTTTTTGCTATAATAGTATCCCCATACCTACTTATATTTGTTTATGCATTTACTGAAGAAAATCCTACTGTTTTCACTGAAGACAAGTAGATGAGTAAGTACATAGATAAACAGATGAATAGGCTATTTTAAAGCAAAAATATTCAAATGAGCACTATTATGGCCAAGTAAATTTGGGTTGAATTATGCACTTTAAAAAAAAACAAGTTTAAACTCCTCCAATTTGATTTTATGTCTCTTTGGAATTATTTTGTACGACATTAAAAAATGAAGCCATGAGATAGAATGTCCTGAGGCAACATCAGGCTGTCTTCATTGGGGCAACTCAAGAGTGGAGTGGGTGAGTTTCCCGCCCTGCCCCTGCAGAACCCAAGCAGCCAAAAACCTCCAGAACTCAACCGTAGCCATGCTCAAGGCCGCTCTCCACAAGCTCCAGCAAACCTCACCCACGAGAGTATCTGCAGAAAAACCTAGGTGTGTGGGACCTGGGACTGGAATCTCCAAGCTCACTAGGATTGGGACTGGCCCTCCTCCCCCCATCGTCCAAGTTTTCGAGTAACTTGGCAGTCACATCCAAAAATTGCCTCTGGTGCCGTATAATCTCATCAATGGCCAATATCACAGACCCTGAAATAAAAACCCCAGAAGAGAGAGACATAGGCTTTGCCCACGAGTGAATCTGCTCTATAATCATATTTTAAATTTCAGAATTCCTGGAGCTACCTCTCATACTCTACCACACTGATGTACCAAAAGTAGCACACTTTTGTTTGGGTTTAGCAAACATGATATAATCTCTTATAAAAGGGCTTCATGGCTCCAGGATGAAATACAACAATCTTCATACACTTTCCTCTTATGGTGGTGGGAAGGTTCAATGGTGGTGGGATTGGTGTTTGAAGATTAAGTATAATGGATTATTGTGAACAACTTTATAAAAATAAGATAAAATTTAAAAACGGAAGCCTTATGTTTTCAACATTGGAATGCTGAAAATGAACAAAAGCAAGTATGCTTATAATCTTCAAAGCCCTTTCTTATTACTGGGGGAGGCAGACAAAAATTAAATGTTACCCATTGAATTAATATCAGACCATAATTGCAAAAATCACTAAGAATAAGAATTTATACAATAATATATTTAGAAAAAAAAGTAAGTGTCACCCAGTGAAAGAGGAAAGGACATTACTCCAGATAAAGGAAACTGTGCATGCAGGGCCTTGATATAATGGTTGAGAAAGAGGAGCTAAAATGTCAATGAAACTAAGCTCACATCACCCAAACTTTAACCACATGTTAGTGATATCCTATAGAATTTCTTAATGGCTCCTGCTAAAATAGAACAATATTCACACTGTTTCCTATATGAACATTTTTTTGTAAGGATGTTCAGCATTTCTTCATAACAAACAATATAAAATATTGTCTTGGTTTTGTTTGGGGACAGGGATTGGGGTTTGGAATGGAAACATCTTGAATTTGGTGGTCGGAGGTGTAATGGGCAGAGTCTCTTCCCCGCATGCCTAGCTATCTTCCCCAGGACCCCTTCAAGGGGGTGGGCTCCAGCTTCCCTCCCGCCCCAAGCAGAGCTCCCAGTGGCCGAAGACCTCCAGAACCTAGCTACAGCCATGCTCAAGGACCTCTCCACATGTTCAGACAAGCCTCACGCATGAAGGTACCGGCAGAAGAACCCAGGTGTGTGTAATCCCATCAACGGCCAACATCCAGAGACTTAAAAGAAAGCTCCCAGAAGTGGTATCTTATAATCTACTTCTCCCCCTGGGAGAAACTAGCAAGCTACTGAGAGTTTCCTGCCCACATGGGAGAGTCTCACAAGCTTCCCATGGTGTATCCATATGCCAAAGCCAGTATCAAGCTGGATCTCACTCCCCTGACCATAAAAGAGCCTCCAATGAGACATCGTTGGGAAGGCTGAGTAGAGAGAGACTTCTAAAATCTCAGGGATAGAACGAATGGAGAGGTTACTGAGACCACTCGAGAAATTCGACGATCAACGGGATTTCATGAGGTATAATGATGGTAGGATGGGTGTTTGAATGTTAAGTGTAATCAAGTATCATGAACTAACTTATGAAATTTAAAAATTTTTAAAAAATAAAATGTCAGTGAAACAGAGAAGGTTAAAAGGAGACATGAAATTCATTAATGTAGCAAATAAAGAACATTTGTATATCCCTGCTAATGCCACAAATAACAGATTAAAATGATAAAACAAAATTTTCTCTTAAGAAACAATCTGGCAGAAGATGGCACACACACACAAACACCCATTTGAATATGATATAATGTCTTCATATATTAAGAAATATATACTTGACGGGAAGGGGATACACAATGGTGCTTGGAGATTAATCCTAGCTCTGTACTCAGCAATCACTCCTGGTGACGCGTGGACACTGATCGTAAGTGATGCCGGGGATTGGAATCAGGTCAGCCCCAGGCAAGGCAAGTGGCCCACTATTGCTCTGGACCCAAGTTATGACATATTATAATGAAATTATAATCATATTATAATTATAATCATATTATAATGAAATTATAGGTGGTATAATGTCCTGAATAGCAATAAAAGCAAAATTCTATCTAAGCACAGTAAAAATTTTGATGAAAACAAATGGGAAGAAAGAAATTAGAACTGTTGAGTAACTGACATTTGAGCCTTAAAGGTAAGTGTTTGTGTAACAGTATTTGTGGTACAAATAGTGACCACAGTACCACAGTGTGTTAAGTAATAGATTACTCAATGGAAGCGATCTCCTAGTTTCCATATATTTTAATTGAGAGACTGTTATTTATAGTACCATTAATGATAGCTTTATGAATACATAGGTCAAATATCATATGCACCTCTTCTCTCCCTCTCTCTTCACCTCCCTCCCTTGCTCCCTCCCTGTCTCCCTTCTTCCCTCTCCCTCTCTCTCTCTTTCTGTCTTTCTCTCTCTCTCCTCTCTCGTATTCCTGGTAGCCAAAAGATAAAAATAGTTACCTCATCTTTCAGCGTTTTCCAATATGACCACTAGGTGGCAAACGTTTCCAAACTATGACGGGAGCTTGCTGGGAACATCAGAGCTTGTTGCACACCTTTTTGGGGCTCGCTAGCAATTACAGTGACTATTCCAAAATGTTCTCATTATTGTCATTTTGAGCGTCATTACTGTTATAATACAAAAAATTAAAAATAGTAGCAAAATTGCATTTAAAAATGCACACCCGGATTTTATCAAAATTCTGTTTTAACAATGGAACCTTCCACTTCAGGCTCAGAACAAGGCCAGCAGAGACAGGGAGCAGCCCTATCATAGATTCCCATCTCCATGACAACCTTTTCAGCTCCATGCACAAATTAAAGTGACAGTATCATTTTGTTAAGGAAGAAAAAGCAGCAGAGTCCTGGTTGGTCTCCATTTTTTTTTCAATGTGACTAGAGGAATTAAATTGATTCTAATTAACGAGGTTCAATAATAAGGAGTGGAAAATAGATCTGAGAACACTTCACACCAGCAGCGATATCTCTCTATTCCATTAACAAACAAACATATGCATTTTGTGAGGTTTCTTGTTTTAACATTATCATTACTCTCTCTTGCTTTCTTTGACAACAGCCCTTTTGTTCCAGGCATCCTCAAAATCCTGGCTTACTTCCCTTTTATCCTGTATTTGCAGATCCAAAAAAAAATCTGTTCATTCCATTAGCAATTAAATTTTGACCAGATGGTCTCAAAAGTGTTGGGACTCCCTCAAAATCCTGGTTCTACATGTCTTTTTCTCTTCTGAACACATCTCGTTTTTTTCTTTTTTCTTTTTCAGTTGTCAGAAATTCTGTATGTCTCAGATTCTCTCTGCTCAGAGAGTTGAATCCTGAAAGGTTCAAAGAATATATTTCAAGGGTTAAAAAATGAAAGTCAGAAAGAAAATATAGCAGAACAAAAGTTTGGTACGTGAAGCTCAAATGTTTAAAGGGTTTTATGACTAATACTTTCAAAAGTATATAATGGCATTTGAAATAGAATACGGAACACATCTTAGCTCTTTAACAAAAGTATTAATGCAGAATAAAGATACTATCATTCTGGAGCTTTTGTGTTATTTCATGGAAGTCATAACATGAAATATGTGGTATAATTTAAAACATTGCAAAGATTTTTAAGGATATAATCGGGGTGACCACAGAATATTATTCCATAAAAACCATAAACTTATGTATGTGTATGTATACTCTTTAGGAGCATATGAGTATAACCCTGAAATAGGAATGGGACAGATCCTGCATTTTTACAGATTTGAAATTTGGGCACCAGAGCACTGAGATTGGATTAATTTAACCATTGCTTCTACTGTAGGAAATGTGTCGGAGAGAAGGAGAAGCCAATCTGTGACAGGGTACACTTGTGGGCTGACAATGTCATTGCTGGAAAGAAAAAAAAAAGATGTTGCTGTATTCCCTATCTGCATAACAAATAAAAACAAAGCACAGTGGTAGGATGACATTACTTTGTCCTTTCCCTCCTTGCCACAAGTAGCTTGTCCTGGTTTTCCCCGGAGTTTAGGCTTACCCCAGTCACACCCATCAAGGTGTTCCCGAATCTCTCCCACTCTCGTGGATCTGGCCCCCCAACCCACTCTTACAGCCTAGTTAAATCTCCACAGCATGAGGGGGTTGGGGCGTACACATAGGTGTGGTCACCATCAATAGGGTAAGGTTCCTTTCTCTTAGGGGATGCTTCTCCTAGGACTGAATTCTGTTTCAGCAGGAGGATCCACCCAAGGGCAGAGTCCCATGAGTGTGTTTCTCTTCTCCTCAGCCAGCAAACATATAAAAATTCATAATATTAATTATTTTGTATGGACACAATAAGAGATGCATTAAAGCTTATAGAATTGCTCTCCTGGAGCCATCTCAATCTCAGACTACAGTGCTCAGGCCAGATCAGTCTTTCCTATCCCTGGCAGGGTCCCAGTCTCATAATTACTATTGGATCATGACAGCATTTGTCTATGATCAAGCTCTTAACTTATAGTTAAGAATTAGGCACTTTGGTCAGGCCCATCTCGATGCCAGGGTAGCACATAACTCACCGCTTGCCCTGGATCCTTCCCGTCCCACGTCGGGGACCCTACTTTGGGGTGCTAGGAACTGAGGGCAACTGAGGCTTAAGTGGAGAAAGCAGATGCCCGGGAGGGAATAATATTCAAGGCCAATTAATTCCCAAGTTATAAAAACATAATATTGTTTTCTTGTGTCTATACAAAACAGACATAGCTTTAAAGTAAATTATTCAAAAGGCACAAGAAGAGGAGAAAGGCAATATTAGCTGATATAATATAAATTCAGTATCCTAGGAAGGTCTGACCTTGCAAATTAGCAGTCAGATTAAGGGAAAGCCGCGGATTAACTGTTTTGGGGAAGAGAGCATGGAGAAGTGATTATAGCTAAACAAAGGGATGGGAGAGATTCGGGAACACCTTGATGGGTATGACTGGGGTAAGCCTAAACTCCGGAGAAAACCAGGACAAGCTACTTGTGGCAAGAGAGAAAGGACAAAGTAATGTCATCCTACACACAGTGAATGTCTTTCCCCAGAACTCAATGCATTGCAGGTAACACAGACCTTCCCAGCATGCCTTTTCTTAAACACACTTGCTTCAACTTTCTCTAGACCTGAAAGTGTCTTTAACCTTGACTAAATAGCGAACAAGGGAATGAGGCCTGGTCAGAGGGAACCCCATCTCCTGGACAGAGCAGTCCACTAAGGAGTGTGCTTGACATTAAGGAATGAAAAAAGTCAGATCAAAGCGGATTAAAGACCTCAATATCAGACATGAATCTATAAGGTACATAGAGGCAAATGTAGGCAGAACTCTCCAGGACATTGAAGCTAAAAGCATCTTTAAGGGTGAAACAGCATTGACCAAGCAAGTGGAAGCAAGCATAAACAAATGGGACTACACCAAACTAAAAGGCTTCCGCACTTCAAAAGAAACAGTGAGCCGCCTGGACTCCCCGAGACCTTCCAGCCGCCCCAGCCCGTGTCCTCTGTGCCCCGGCTCCTCCCCGGGCCCCCTAACTGCAGCCCGCCCTCGCAGGTACCGTCCCAGACCCTCGGCCACGCCCTCCCATGCCCCGATTCCCGCCGCCTGGACTCCCCGAGACCTTCCAGCCGCCCCAGCCCGTGTCTTCTGCGCCCCGGCTCCTCCCCGGGCCCCCTAACTGCGGCCCGCCCTCGCAGGAAGACACTGGGGGCGTGTCCGTATCTTAGTGGGCGTGGTCTAAAGGTGGGCGTGGCCTCCTCTCAGAGCGGCCAACGCTAATGCGGCCGCAGTTATTCTTTATTACCTCAGCTCAATCGGTACTTGTATTTTTTTGAAAATTCACTTTTGCGATCTCTAACACACAAAATAGCCATTAGCTTAGTCTGACACTATAAAAGCTCTCAGTTAATAAGGGAAGTTTAGCACGATCAGAAAACCTTCTTTCCACAAGAAGAAAAAGGAACAAATAACTACAGAGCTCCAACTCTATACTTCCGTAACAATATGAAGAAGCAGCGAAAATCCCCTCCACCAAGAGAGGGAGAAGAAAAAATTCCAGAAACATCAATGGGGGCTACTCACATCTATGACCTCTCAGATAAACAATTTAGAGAGGATATCTGTAGGAGAGTCGACCTACTCCAAGCAACAATGGAACAGACATCCAATAAACTAAGGGAGGAGATGAATGAAGCGCTGGAACGGTCTACCAAGAAAATCCAGGAAGAAATGAGAGCAGAAATTTCAAACCTTCGAACGGAAGTCTCACAAATAAAGGAATCGGTAGATGAAATAAAAATCTCACTAGATGCCCTCAACAGTAGAATGACTACAGCTGAAGAAAGAATCAGCGACCTGGAAGATGAGCTGCAGAAAGCTTATAGACAACAACAAATCATGGCCAAAGACCTCAAAATGGCTATAGAGCGAATCAGAGTCCTGGGGGATGACTTCAAGAGAAACAACATAAGAATCATTGGAGTACCAGAACCACAGGGAAGTAACCCCAATGAAAAAAACACAGTCAAAGACATCATTGCTAAGAAATTCCCAGAGCTGGACAAGGCAGGCATCCAGATACAAGGAGTCCGAAGAGTACCAGCAAAAAGAGACCCGAATAAAAAGACTCCAAGGCATATCATAGTCAGAATGACGGATGCTATGGATAGAGACACAATTCTGCAAGCAGCGAGGTCAAAGAAGGAAATCACATACAAAGGAGCACCCCTCAGATTTACAGCAGACCTGTCAGAGGAAACCCTCCGAGCTCGAAGACAATGGTGGGACATAGTGAAAAGACTCAACGAAATGAATGCCTCACCAAGAATACTTTATCCGGCTAAACTCTCACTCAAACTCAAAGGAACCATACACTACTTCTCGGATAAACAACAGCTCAGGTCCTTCATAGACTCAAAACCAAACTTGAAAGAAGGTCTAAAGGGGCTACTGTAAGACAAGGAGGAGCGCCATAAGAACAACAAACCCCACAGAAAGATGACACAAAACCCCATCACAATAATCTCTCTCAATGTCAACGGCCTAAATGCACCCATCAAGAGACACAGAGTGGCAAAATGGATCCAGAAATTAAACCCATCATTCTGCTGCCTGCAAGAAACACACCTGAACAAACAGAGCAAACATAGACTCAAAGTCAAAGGATGGAAAACAATCCTGCAAGCAAAAAACCCCCGTAAAAAAGCTAGAGTGGCCATCCTAATATCCGACAACACAGATTTCAGGTTGAAAAAGATTAAAAGGGACAGCAAAGGTCATTTTCTGTTTATCAAGGGATATGTTCAACAGGAAGAAATCACACTCTTAAACATATATGCACCTAATGAGCGACCAGCTAAATATTTAAAACAACTCCTAGCAGACTTCAAAGAGGACATCACTAACAGCACAATAGTAGTCGGAGACTTCAATATGGCCTTATCGCCTCTAGATAGATCGACAAGAACAAAACTCAACAAGGAAACACTGACTCTGAAAGAAGAAATTGAAGAGAGAGGCCTAATAGACCTATACAGGGCCTTACACCCACAAAAGAAAGAATACACATTCTTTTCCAGTGCACACGGAACATTTTCTAAAATAGACCATGTACTGGGCCCCAGAACATACCTCAATAGAATCGGAAAAATAGAAATTGTATCAACCATCTTTTCAGACCACGATGCGCTGAAGATAGAAGCTAACCACTCACTGACACGGAGAATCAAGTCAAACACTTGGAAATTAAACAACTCAATGTTGAACAATGAGTGGGTCAGGAAGGAAATCAAGGAAGAAATCAAAAAATACTTAGAAACAAATGAGAATGAAGACACGAGCTGCCAAAACCTATGGGACGCAGCTAAAGCCGTGTTAAGGGGAAAATTTATAGCTCTCCAAGCATTCCTCAGGAAGGAAGAAAGGGCCCACATAGACAGCCTGACTTCACGACTCAAGACCTTAGAAAAGGACCAGAAAAGGGAACCCAAACCAGATCGAAGGAAAGAAATAATAAAAATTAGAGCAGAAATTAATGACATGGAAACCAAAAAGACAATCCGAAAGATCAATGAAACAAAGAGCTGGTTCTTCGAGAAAATAAACAAGATTGATAAACCGCTAGCAAGACTCACAAAGAAAGAAAGAGAAAGAACCCTAATAAAACGAATCAGAAATGAAAAGGGGGACATCATAACAGAAACCAGTGAGATTCAAAAGATCATTAGAGACTACTTCGAAAGTCTATATGCCACAAAGCAGGAGAACCTAAAAGAAATGGATGGATTCCTTGATTCCTACAATCTCCCAATACTGAAGAAAGAAGACCTGGAATACCTGAATAGACCCATCAATGTTAAGGAAATTGAAACTGTGATCAAAAACCTCCCCAAAAACAAAAGCCCAGGCCCAGATGGTTTCACTGGCGAATTCTTCCAAACATTTAAAGAAGACCTGCTGCCTGTTTTCCTCAAACTTTTCCAGGAAATTGAAAAAACAGGAAATCTCCCAAACAGTTTCTATGAAGAACACATCTCCCTAATACCAAAAGCAAACAAAGACACCACTAAGAAAGAAAATTACAGACCAATATCCCTGATGAACACCGATGCGAAGATCCTCAACAAAATACTGGCGAATAGGATCCAACAACTCATCAAAAAGATCATACATCACGACCAAGTGGGATTCATCCCGGGGATGCAAGGATGGTTTAACATTCGGAAATCAATCAACATAATCCACTATATCAATAAAAGCAAAGATAAAAACCATATGATCATATCAATAGATGCAGAGAAAGCATTTGACAAGATCCAACATCCTTTCATGATGAAAACCCTCGTCAAAATGGGGTTTGGAGGAACTTTCCTCAAGATAGTCGAAGCCATCTATCACAAGCCTACGGCAAGCATTATCCTCAACGGGGAAAAACTAAGGGCCTTTCCTCTAAGATCAGGCACAAGACAAGGATGCCCACTCTCACCACTCCTCTTCAATATAGTACTGGAAGTACTTGCGATAGCTATTAGACAAGAAAAAGAGATTAAGGGCATCCAGATAGGAAAGGAAGAAATCAAACTCTCACTTTTTGCAGACGATATGATACTATATCTAGAGAAGCCTAAAACCTCTACTAAGAAACTCTTAGAAACAATAGACTTATACAGTAAAGTTGCAGGCTACAAAATCAATACCCAAAAATCCATGGCCTTCATATATGCAAACAATGAGGCAGAGAAAAGGGACATAAAAAAAGCAATCCCATTCACAATCGTGCCCCAGAAAATCAAGTACCTCGGAATCAGCTTAACCAAGGAAGTAAAAGACCTCTACAAAGAAAACTACAAAACACTACTCCATGAAATCAAAGAGGACATGAGGAAATGGAAACATATACCCTGCTCGTGGATAGGAAGAATCAATGTTGTCAAAATGGCAATACTCCCCAAAGCATTATACAGATTCAACGCGATCCCTATAAGTATACCCATGACATTCTTCAAAGAAATGGATCAAGCAATCCTAAAATTCATATGGAACAACAAACGTCCAAGGATAGCTAAAACAATTCTTGGGAAAAAGACGATGGGAGGTATCACCCTCCCCAACCTCAATCTTTACTACAAAGCAGTAACAATTAAAACAGCATGGTACTGGAACAAAGGCAGAGCCGTAGACCAATGGAACAGGGTGGAATACCCTTACACACAACCCCAAATGTATGATCATCTAATCTTTGATAAGGGAGCAAGAGATGTGAAGTGGAGCAAGGAAAGCCTCTTTAACAAATGGTGCTGGCACAACTGGAAAACCACAGGCAAAACAATGGGGGTAGACCTTGACCTGACACCATGCACAAAAGTCAGATCAAAATGGATTAAAGACCTCAACATTAGACCACAAACCATAAGGTACATTGAAGACAAGGTTGGCAAAACCCTCCACGATATTGAAGATAAATGTATCTTCAAAGGTGACACAGAACTAAGCAATCTAGTAAAAACAGAGATCAACAAATGGGACTACATTAAACTAAAAAGCTTTTGCACCGCAAAAGATACAGTGACCAGAACCCAAAGACTATCTACAGAATGGGAAAGGATATTTACACAATACCCATCAGATAAGGGGTTGATATCAATGGTATATAAAGCATTGGTTGAACTCTACAAGAAGAAAACATCCAACCCCATCAAAAAAATGGGGAGAAGAAATGAACAGAAACTTTACCAAAGAAGAAATACGAATGGCCAAAAGGCACATGAAAAAGTGCTCTACATCACTAATCATCAGAGAGATGCAGATCAAAACAACCACAAGATACCACCTCACACCACAGAGACTAGCGCACATCCAAAAGAACAAAAGCAACCGCTGTTGGAGAGGATGTGGGGAGAAAGGGACTCTTCTACACTGCTGGTGGGAATGCCGACTGGTTCAGCCCTTCTGGAAAACAATATGGACGATTCTCAAAAAATTAGAAATTGAGCTCCCATTTGACCCAGCAATACCACTGCTGGGAATATATCCCAGAGAGGCAAAAAAGTATAATCGAAATGGCATCTGCACATGTATGTTCATCGCAGCACTGTTTACAATAGCCAGAATCTGGAAAAATCCCGAATGCCCTAGAACGGATGACTGGTTGAGGAAACTTTGGTACATCTATACAATGGAATACTATGCAGCTGTTAGAAAAAAGGAGGTCACAAATTTTTTATTTAAGTGGGTCGGCATGAAAAGTTTCATGCTAAGTGAAATGAGTCAGAAAGAGAGAGACAGACATAGAAAGATCGCACTCATCTATGACATATAGAATAACAGAGTGGGAGACTAACACCCAAGAATTGTAGAAACAACTACCAGGAGGTTGACTCCATGGCTAGGAGGCTGGCCTCACATTCTGGGGAAAGGGCAACTCAGAGAAGGGATCACCAACTATAATGTAGTCGAAGGCCATGTGGGAGAAGGGAGTTGCGGGCTGAATGAGGGCTAGAGACTGAGCACAGTGGCCACTCAACACCTTTATTGCAAACCACAATAGCTAATTAGAGGGAGAGAACAGAAGGGAATGCCCTGCCACAGTGACAGGGTGGGGTGGGGGGGAGATGGGATTGGGGAGGATGGGCGGGATGCTGAGTTTACTGGTGGTGGAATATGGGCACTGGTGAAGGGATGGGTTCCCGAACTTTGTATGGGGGAAGCATAAGCACAGATGTGTATAAATCTGTAACTGTACCCTCATGGTGATTCATTAATTAAAAATAAATAAATTTATTAAATAAAAAGAAAAAAAAAGAAACAGTGACCAAAATACAGAAAGAGCCCACAGAATGGGAAAGAATATTTATCAAACACCCATCTGATAGGGGATTAATATCCAGGATATACAAGATACTAGTAGAATTGTATATGAAAAAAACCTCCAACCCCATCAAAAAATGGGGAGAAGAAATGAACAGAAGTTTCCTCAAAAAAGAAATACAAATGGCCAAAAGGCACATGAAAAAGTGCTCCACATTTTTCCCTAGTCACCAGGGAAATGCAAATCAAAACAACAATGAGATATCATCTCACACCACAAAGACTGGCACACATACAAAAGAACAAAAGCAACCAGTGCTGGTGTGGATGTGGGGAAAAAGGAACACTCTTTCACTGTTGGTGGTAATGCCAACTGGTCCAGCCTTTCTGAAAAACAATATGAACAGTCCTTCAAAAACTAGAAATTGAGCTTCCATATGACCCCGCAATGCCACTTCTGGGAATATATCCTGAGGATGCAAAAAAAGCACAGTAGAAATGACATCTGTACCTATATGTTCATTGCAGCACTGCTCACAATAGCCAAAACCTGGAAACAACCCAAGTGCCCTAGAACAGATGACTAGTTAAAGAAACTTTGGTACATCTACACAATAGAATACTATGCAGCTGTTAAGAGAGATGAAGTCATGAAATTTGCTTATAAATGGATAGACATGGACAGTATCATGCTAAGTGAAATGAGTCAGAAAGAGAGGGACAGACATAGAAGATCTGCACTCATTTGTGGAGTATAAAATATCATCACATGAGGCTGATACCCAAGGACAGTAGATACAAGGGCCAGGAGGATTTCCCCATAGCTGGAAGCCTGCCTCATGAGTGGAGGGGAGGAGACAGCTGAAATAGAAAAGGGATCAGTAAGAAAATGATGGCTGGAGGAATCAGTCAGGATGGGAGATGTGTGCCGAAAGTAGATAATGGACCAAACATGATGACCTCTCAGTGTCTGTGTTACAAGCCATAACACCCCAAAGTAGAGAAAGAAAGTATGGGGAATATAGTCTGCTATGGAGGCAGGGGGAGGGTGAGAAAGGGGAGTATACTGGGGATAGTGGTGGTGGGGAATGTGCACTGGTGGAGGGATGGGTGTTTGATCATTGTGTGATTGTAACCCAAACATGAAAGTGTGTAACTATCTCACAGTGATTCAATAAATTTTTTTAAAAAAGGAATGAGTATTAGTAGTAGCACTTATTTATTTCAGAGAACTCTGAAGTTCAGTAAAAGACCCTTTCCTTCTATATATGGATCAAATGTAACGTGGATGACAACTTTTCTCATTTGGTAAGGACAACTTGTCTGAAAACAAAGCAAAATAATTCCATGTAATTGCAAAGCGATTCCAATTTGATTCCAGAGAAATTCAGCGTAATTAAGGTAAAAACTGTTTACCTTTTACACAGAAAAATAATTGTCATATGATTGAACTTCGGCAGACATAGTTACCTATTTATAGCTTTAACTGTGAGGTAGATAAAGAGAATATTTAATGGTATTGTTTGATGAATTTTATAGCCAGAACTGTATGATCTTTAACCTAGGTCCCTGTATATGTCTAAGTGAGAAGAGTCTTTTCAGTTTTGTGCAATCATAGGGGATTTCTAGGACCCTCCAGATTGCTGATGCAGAGAAGGAAACTAGACGCTAAGGATCCTGAAATACAGAATCATAAACCCAAGAAGGCCATGAACTAGGATTCTCAGAGTGCTCCCCAGGGGTGGATGATGCAGTAAGGTCTTTCACCCTAAGGGGATGAGGCCATCTAGCCCCAGGAGTTTCCCACCTGAGAATACTGCTATGAGAATGTCCTAAATTGGTAGCACTGTAGCACTGTCATCCTGTTGCTCATCGATTTGCTCGAGTGGGCACCAGAAACATCTCCATTGTGAGACTTGTTACTGTTTTTGGCATATCGAATATGCCACAGGGAGCTTGCCAGGTTCTGCTGTGCGGGCGGGATACTCTCCGTAGCTCGCCGTGCTCTCTGAGAGGGGCGGAGGAATCAAACCCGTGTCGGCTGCGTGCAAGGCAAACGCCCTACCCTCTGTGCTATTGCTCCAGTCCTAAATTGGTAACAAAAGAAAATGGTCACCTAATCACCCACACAGGCTGTTTATAGGGTTACCCACTTCTTGGGAAAGACCACTCCAAAATCAGAGTGTCCTATTTACTTCTTTCTTTAGCTTAATAAAAGTTGTCACTAATTACCTTGGATCTACTGAGAGAATATTTCTCTTATCAGGGGAGACATGGTAACTACACCATCATCAGAGTTTATATGGGAAGATGCCTTTCTTTTACATACATTGTGTAAAATGTTTTCCTTTAGGGTCAGATAACTTCCTTATGACATTATGATAGTCACAGGTCCCCACACCCTGGGAAACAATTGAACTGTTTTACCATATCTATTGAGTTTTTTCTCTAAGAATGCTGTACAGTTGGAATTATTTGATACTCAATATTTAGAGACTCACTTTTATGGCTCGTCAACATATATTTGAGATTTAGTTATTATGGCATGAATGAATAGCTTATTCCATGTTATTGTCATGCAGCATCCTGTTGAACAAATGTATCACGGTTTATCCATATGCTCATTGAAGATTTGGGTCTGTTTCTAGTTTTGGAGAAACATTATGGAGAGAGGTGTTCTGTAAACATTTGGGTACAGGTCTTTCTGTGAACAAAACATTCAATTTTTTAAAAAGTGGGAGTTGCTGAGTCATATGGTAAGTATTTCGCTTTGTTAGAAATTTCCTAAATGTTCTTCAGTGTAGCATTTTGCATTACCACTAGTGGTGTTTAGAGTTCCAGTTGCTCTTTATCCTACTCTGTCCTTAATATTGTCATTTTTAAAAAAATCTTAATAATTCTAATGAATCTGTAGTGGTATTGCACTACAGGTTTAAATGTGCATTTTACTGATGCCTAATGATGTTAAACATTTTAAAAATATGCTGATTTGCCATTAGTATAATCTCTTTGGTGAGTGTCCAAGTTTTTGTTCATTTTAAAAATGGGTTTCTTTATTACTGTGAGTATTGAGAATTCTACATATATTCTGGATACGTGAATTGCAAAGACCTTCTATCCTGTAACTTGTATTTTCATTATCTTAAGAGGCTTTTTGGCAGAGAAAAAGCTTTTAATTTTTATGAAGCTCCAGTCATCATTTTTTTTCTCTTTTATGGATTATCCTTTTGGTGTTATGTCTAAGAAATTTTTGCTTAACCCTAGGTCATAAAACACTGATGTTTCCTCCTAAATTCTTAAGAGTTTCTAATATAAATAAAATTAAGTTTGAAAAGCACTATAACATTCATGAAAGACGCACATATCTAGAGAACCCAATGAACATTCCTAACTAGAGAACCTATCCATATCAGGCTGAATTCAATGTAAGTGCACGTACTCAGTTAACTCGCCAAGCATACCTTTAGAGATCTAAATGAATAAAGAAACATCAAACAGCATCTACACAATGGAATACTGTGCAGACACTCGGAAAATGAAGTCATGAAATTTGCTTATAAATGGATGAACCCTTATGGAGAGTATCATACTGGGTGAAATTAGTCAAGAGAGAAACAGGTATAGAATGACTGCATTCATTTGTGGGATATCTGTCTACTTATATATCTAGTGTGAAACTAAGACCAAGGTGACGGTAAACAGGGGTCAGGACTGGTCAATGATTGGAAGCTTGCCACAAGAGTGCTCGGGGTGGGGTGGGGGGGCAAAGAGCAGTTAGGATAGTGAAGGGATCAGCATGACAATCATCATCAATCATCATCATCATCATCCCATCGTCAATATTCTCCATCGGTCTAAGTAATGTCTCCATTAGTCCTAGCCCTGAGATTATAGAAGCCTCTCTTTACTCGTCCTTCCCAACAATGCTGCATTGGAGGCTCTTTAAGGGTCAGGTGAATGAGACCCATCATTGTTACTGGTTTTGGCATAAGAACAACCCACGGGGAGCTTGCCAGACTCTCCCATGCACGTAGGAAACTCTCAGTAGTTTGCCAGGTTCTCCTAGAGGGAGAATTAGGCTATAAGATGTCGCTTCCAGGGGCTTGGTTTTATAGTCTCTGGATGTTGGCTGTTGATGGGATTACATGTTGCCGGGGGCAATTTCTGGGTGTGACTGCCTAGCTACTGGAAAATGGGGGATCTGGGCAGAAGAGGCCCGGATCTCCAATAAAAACATCAAGTTGATGAATAACTTGAACATCAAGTTGCAGAGCATGGAATTAAATACACAGATCAGTGATTTTAATGACTTTCTATTTTAAAAGCTTAGCACTGTTTTGGGTTCAGAGAATATGGCAGAGATAAGAGACACATCCTTAAATTCATGAACAAGTAAATTTTTGTAAAAAGACAATGGATAGTCAAGTGTAATGTGGGAAAATGAAGGTAGTTAAAAGATCATAGAGTATGCAGGTGGGAACCATTTTTTATATAGTGTGATCTGAGAAATCCCACCCAGTGACAAGCAGGTAGATACTTTGAAATAAGGCAAAACTTCAGATTATGCAGGTATATGGGGAAGATATTTCTAGCAGAAGAAATTGCAAATGCAAATGTCCTCAGGCAAAAAAAAAGTTTTCAAGCATTCTAGCATGACAATAATAGTTGGAAATGATCATTTTGAGCAGGAAGTGAGTATTGAAGGTAGGTAAAGGGATATATCTGATAACCTTTCAGTATCTATATTGCAAACCATAAGACCAATAATGAAAGCGAGAGAGAAGGGGAGAAAGAGAGAGAGAAGTGCCTACCATAGTGCAGGCAGATGGTGGGGAGGAGGAAGTATGTGCAGAGGGTGGACTGGGGTGTGGGAGCTGGAGGGAAATGGGGACAATTGGTGGTGGGAAAAAGTACACTGGTGAAGGGACATGTGCTGGGAACACTATATGACTGAAATCTAATCATGAACAACTGTAAATGTGTTTATCACTGTGATTTTATAAAAAGAAAAATAAAAAGAATTATAGCACTCATTTGTGGACTCTTAGAAACAAAGTACAAGACCATGGCCCAAGGACAGTAGAGACGAGAGCCAGGAGGACTGGCCACTGTTGGAAGCTTGCCACACGTGGTGCGGAGAGGGCAGTTAGGACAGAAAGGGGGACATGCTAGTTGGAAATGATCACTCTGGACAAGAATTGAGTGCTGAAATTTGGTGAAGGGATATATATGATAATCTTTCAGTACTTAACCTGAAAACCACAATGCCCAAAAGGAAACAGAAGAGAAAGAGTGGGGAGAGAGAGATCAAGAGAGAGAGAGAATTACTACCACTTTGTAGTAGAGTTTGAAGTTGGGGAGGTTGATTCCTCCCATTTTCTTTTTCCCAAGAATTGATTTAGTTATTCATGGGGGCTTATTGTTCCATATGAATTTCAGAAGTGCTTGTTCCATTTCTTTGAAGAATGTCAAGGGTATCTTTATAGGGATCACATTAAATTTGTACAATGCTTTGGGGAGTATTGCCATTTTAATAATATTAATTCTTCCAATCCATGAGCAGGGGATATCTTTTCATTCCTCGTGTCCTCTTTTATTTCCTGAAGTAGCATTTTGTAGTTTTCATTATACAAGTCCTTTACCTCCTTAGTTAAGTTGATTCCGAGGTATTTGATCATTTGAGGCACAATTGTAAACAGGATTGCTTTTATCATGTCGCTTTCTTCTCTCTCATTATTTGCATATAGGAAAGCCATGGACTTTTGGGTATTGATTTTATAGCCTGCAACTTTACTATACAATTCTACTGTTTCTAAGAGTTTCTTGGTAGAGGTTTTAAGGTTCTGTAAGTATAGTATCATAGCGTCTGCAAATAGTGAGAGTTTGATTTCTTCCTTTCCTACCTGAATGCCCTTAATACCTTTTTTTTGCCTAACCGCTATTGCAAGTACTTCGAGTACTATATTGAACAGGAGTGGAGAGAGTGGGCATCCTTGTCTTGTCCCTGATCTCAGGGGGAAGGTTCTCAGTTTTTCCCCATTGAGGATGATGCTTGTAGCCTTGCAGCACTGTTTACAATAGCCACAATCTGGAAAAAACCAGAGTGCCCCAAAACAGATGACTGGTTAAAGAGACTCGGGGGGGTCCTGTAACCTGCGCCTAAAGACTTTGATTCCAGAGACCTAACACATTCGGGCATCCAGCGCAGCATCTAATAGCAATGCACTGGGACTGTGAACTGGGCTACAACTCTATGCTGCCCGGGGATGGATTTTTCCTCCCCACCCTGTTTTCCTGCGCGGAAAATGGCGGCAGCAGCACCCACATGGCAGGCGCCATCTTCTAAGAATCCTAACCCAGAGGTATTCTATTTTTACACTTGGGGCTCCCAGGGACTCATGGGAAGTTGGTGTAACTGTCATGCCCTCGGCCCAGATAAATTCGGAGCTGCTGAGAGTGAAGCGGACCCTCTGCGCCTAAAGACTTTGATTCCAGAGACTTCTTACAGCAATGCACTGGGACTGCGAGCTGGGCTATGCAATTTCTGGCAGAATTTTCCCTGGACTTTATACAGAAATCCAAAACCGCACGGCCGCGGCTGCGTGACTTAACATCTATAATTGTCAGCAATGTGAAACAGTTCCTATTGAACAGGTCTGACTTGGGGTGGGGGGAAACTCCAAATAATAACAGTAAGTTTTTGTTGAAATATTGAAGGTTATTAATGTAGCAGCCACCTCTCTGAACTGTGAACTAAGCAACAGCCCCATGCTGGCCGAGAAGAGGAAATATCCCTCTTTCCAGGTTGTTTCCCATTTTCAGGGAGAAATGCGGCATGACGTACACCATACTGTGAGGTGCGGGAAGGGGGGTGAGGGAGAAAAAAAGGGAAAAGGAAAAAGGGAAAAAAAAGAGTTATGTACTTGAAGCAGTGGGGCTACATATCTCTCCATTCCCAGCAATGGAAAACTAATTATCAAATGCTTCCTTGGTAGTAGGTCTGTCTCTCTTGGGTGGAAACTCCAACAACTATAGTGAGTTTTGTGTTGAAATATGGAACGTAATCAAGGTAAAGAGAAAATGAAGTGAAATTCATTAATTATACAGTAGGGGGTAGGGGGTCGGGGCGGGGGTTATACTGGGGTCTTTGGTGGTGGACTATGGGCACTGGTGAAGGGATAGGTGTTTGAATATTGTATAACTGAGACATAAACCTGAGAACTTTGTAACTTTCCACATGGTGATTTAATAAAAAGTTAAAAAAATCCGTAGTTGAAGGAATTAAATTATTTTTGATACTATTGTTTGATGAAGTGAAATTCTAAAATTATTACTATTGATGCACCCTATGAAATTAAAGTAGGGAATCATAAAACATTTTTTTTGTTCCATTCTATCAAAACCAAATAAAAGTTGAAAATTTCAAAAAAAAAAGAGACCCTGGTACATCTACACAATGGAATACTATATGGCTGCTAAAAAAGATGAAGTCATGAAATTTGCATATAAGTGGATCAACATAGAAACTATCATTTTGAGTGAAATGAGTCAGAAAGAAAGAGACAGACATAGAAAGATTGCACTCATATGTAGTATATAATGTAGCAGAGAGGTACAAGCTAGCAATGCTGCAACTTCTGGCAGAAATTAGATACTGAAATACTAAAATACAGAAATCCAAAACCTCCCGGCCACTATTGTGGCCACACGACCTCATATCTCTTCATTCTCAGCAATGGAAAACAAATTATCAAATGCTTCCTTTCCAGCAGGTCTGACTTTGTTTTTGGGAGAACTCCAAACAATAATAGTGAGTTTTTTGTTAAAATATTGAATGTAATCAAAGTAAAGAGAAAGTAAAGTGAAATTTATCAGCTACACAGGCATGGTGAGGGGTAGGGGTGTGTGTGTGGGGAGGTTTACTGTGGTTCTTGGTGGTGGAATATGTGCACTGGTGAAGGGATGGGTGTTTGAGCATTGTGTAACTGAGACTTAAGCCTGAAAGCTTTGTAACTTTCCACAAGGTGATTCAATAATAAATTAATGAATAAATAAATAAATCAGAAGAGAGAGAGAGAGAGAAGAAAAGTGCCTGTGGTGGGGGCAGACTGGAGGAGGGGAGGTGATTGTGGGGAATGTACACTGGGGAAGGGATGAGTGTTGGAGCATTGTATGATCAAAACCTAATCATGAACAATTTTGGAACTGTGTATCTCATGATGGTTTAATTAAAAAAATAGATAAAAGGGGAAAAAAAAGAAATACCAAACAACAACCACTATAACAAAACAAACAGACATACACTTCCAAGAATAGAACTTTAAATTTGGATTAAGAAGATTGTTTCTTAGTTAACGATGTTCCCCTGTATTTTCTATGGATTTTTGTTTAAATTTTAGGAGAAGGTAGAAAATTGGAAGTAAAGGAACTACTTTACACATACTACACTAACCTACAAAAACTCTATTAAAAATATATAGTCTTAAATTAAAATGTTAATAATTATTCATTTTTTGGTGTCAGGTATCAAATTCAGGGTCTCACATATGCAAGGCAAGTGTGAGATAAAACCCTAGCTCACAGCTTTATTTTGTTTATAATAAAAATGTGTATATGTATACATATATATATATTTAGGCCCATGCAACCACTAATTAATTGAATATATAGAGCATGTTCCTGTTTTGTCTTCACACCATTTCCATAAATAAATAAATAATACTTTTACACCTTTGATGTATATGTTTGACCTTTTCACTAATCGGAGTAGCTGAGATTCACTATATTATTGCATATTTCATTAGGGTAATTCCTTATTACCCTAATGTAAGTTATTACTTATTACCCTAAAGGAAGTTCCCATTATATGAATATATCATGATTTTTATTTTATTTTTTAAAAAAAATTTTAATGAATCATCATGAGGTACAGTTACAGACTTACAAACTTTCATGATCGTGCTTTAGTTATACAATGATAGAGTGCCCATCCCTCCACCAGTGCCCATTCTCTACCACCAATGTCCCAGTATCCCTCCCACCATCCCCCACCATCTCCCCTGCCTCTGTGGCAGGCACATTCCCTTTTACTCTATCTTTCCTTTTGGGTGTTATGTTTTGCAATATGGGTACTAAGTGGCCATCATATTCGGTCCATAGTCTACTTTCAGCATGCATCTCCCATCCTGAACGGGCCCTCCTAGCACCCTTTACTTTGTGGTCCCTTCTCTATCTCAGGCACCATGATTCCAAGCCATGAAGCAATCGTCCTGGTCCTTATCTCTACTATCCTTGGGTGTTAGTCTCCCATTATGTTACTTTATATTCCACAAATGAGTGCAGTCATTCTATGTCTGTCTGTCTGTCTCTCTCACTCTGACTCATTTCACTTAACATGATACTCTCCACGTTGATCCACTTACAGAATATATCATGATTTTTAAATTCATTCATTCTTCTATCAGGGTATCTGGGTAGTTTCCATTATTTAGCTAGCATGAATAAATTTGCTTGAAATATTCTTTTAATTTTTTGTGCATGAAAATATATGGGCAAGAGGCTCTTGCCCGCATGCCTGGCTGTCTTCCCCGGGGCCCCTCAGAGGGGATGGGCTCCAGCTTCCCTCCCCACCCCAAGCAGAGTTCCCAGCGGCCGAAGACCACAGAAACCTAGCCATAGCCATGCTCAAGGCCCCTCTCCACACCATCGGACAAGCCACACGCATGAAGGTACTAGCAGAGGAACCCAGGTGTGTGTAATCCCATCAATGGCCAACATCCAGAGACTTAAAAGCAAGCTCCCAGAAGCATGCAGCTGCAAAGATATCTTATAACCTACTTCTTCTTCTGGGAGAAACTAGCAAGCTACTGAGAGTTTCCTGCCCACATGGGAGAGCCTCACATGCTTTCCATGGTGTATCCATATGCCAAAGCCAGTAACAAGCTGGATCTCATTCCCCTGACCCTAAAAGAGCCTCCAATGCAACATCGTTGGGAAGACCGAGTAGAGAGAGGCTTCTTCTAAAATCTCAGGGATGGGACAAATGGAGAGGTTACTGAGCCCGCTCAAGAAATCTACTATCAGCGAGATTTCGTGATTCGTGATTCACAAATATATGGATGTTTTTTTCCTTAAGTATATACCCAGGAAGTGATTTGCTGGTTCTTAGGAGAGGTTTATGTTTAGATTCAATAAAAACAGCTAATAATTTAAAGGTACTTTATCATTTGATATTCCCACGGGCAAAACATGAAGATTACAATTATTTTCACCAATTGATGATATCATGAGTTTTACTTTATTTGCTTGTTTCTGTTTGGTTTAATTTCAGTTATTTGCGGAGGGACAAACACAATACTTGAGGAAATGGACAAGTTTGGGATCTAAAAATTAGATTATAAAGAAACATAATAAGAATAACAAATGACCAAGGACAGCAAAAGAGGAGAAATGGTCAATAGCAGAGAATCTAGGCTGAAGGGGAGGCACGAAGGAAGTGGAGAGGCAATGGAGGGAAGCTCAGACGGTAGTGAAGAGTGTAGTGATGAAACACTATATCCATGAAACCTTATCATTGGCAGTATTATAAATCGCAATGCTTCAAATGAAAGTATCACTGTCATCCCATTGATCATAGATTTGCTCGAGTGGGCTCCAGTAACATCTCCATCTGTCCTAGCCCTGAGATTTTAGCAGCCTCTCTTTACTCGTTCTTTCCAGTGGTGCTACATTGGAGGCTCTTTGAGGTTAATGGGAATGAGACCCATCATTGATACTTATTTTTGCATATTGAATATGCCACGGGGAGCTTGCCAGGCTCTGCTGTGCGGACAGGCCTCTCTCACTACCTTGCCAGGTTCTCTGAGAGGGAGAACAAAGGTATAAGAGGTCGCGTGACTGAGAAAGCAGCCATGCGCTTCCAGGAGCTTTGTTTTATAGTCTCTGGATCTTGGCCATTGATGGGATTACACTGCACAGGAGTCAGTGTGTGGGTTGGCTGCCAAGACACTGGAAAGTGGGGGATCAGGGTTGAGTAGGCCCAGTCCCGGTCCGAGCAGGCTTGGAGATATCAGCCCCAGGTCCCGCACACGTGGGTTCCTCTGCCAGTTCCTTCATGCATGAGTCTCGTCCGAACGTGTGGAGAGTGGCCTTGAGCATGGCTGTGGCTGGTTTACAGAGGTCTTAGGTCGCCAGGGTTCTGCTCGGGGCAGGGAGGGCAACTCAACCCAACCCCCTCCGAAGTGAAGACAGCCAGGTTCGGCGGTGGGAGACTCTGCCCTGCTCTGAGCTAGAAAATACAGTTCCCAAATGCATTTCAAAATGTACTGAGACTAGAAAGGCTAGTCTATATTAGGGTTACTGCAAACTTATTCCAAGATATTCTAACTTAACCAAAATGAGTTCTGAAAGTTTAAGATTTGTGTCTGATATGACAAAAACAACTGTTTGCAGGGGAAAAGTGTTTTATGACTTAATACTTAAGAAGTATTAACTTTAATTGTAGTCAGCCTTAAATTGCAGAGCTGGGGCAGAGTAATAGTACAGTGGGTAGGGCAATTGCCTTGCATGCAGCTGACCCAGGTTCAATCCCTGGCATCCCATATGGTCACCC
Organism: Sorex araneus; assembly: GCF_027595985.1. Lineage (NCBI taxonomy): Eukaryota > Metazoa > Chordata > Mammalia > Eulipotyphla > Soricidae > Sorex > Sorex araneus. The sequence goes on along the minus strand of NC_073309.1, from coordinate 65,829,506 downwards.
CAAGCACCTTCAGGAGTAAGGCTCTTCCTTTGTGCAGAGCCAAGAGTAATCCCTGAGCAGCGCTGGTTGTGACCCACAAAGCAAAAATAAAATAAAATAAGTAACAGATACATCCTAGTTGCTAAACATTGTCATTTGTAGGCTTGAAGCAAAATGACTTTGTCAAACCTTAAAAATTTGTTTAAAGACTTAAGAAAATCACTGTATCACTGTCATCCCATTGTTCATCATTTTGCTCAAGGGGCACATGTCTCTGTTTGTCCCTGTTGTGTAGCCCGATGGCATACTGGGGGCTCTTTCAGGGTCAGGGGAATTAGGACTGTTGTTGTCCTAAAGTTATGTGTGCAAAAGTTTAAAAAAAATTGCAGAGCTACAGTGTCACTATTTTTTTTCTTTTGCATTACACCCAGCGATGCACAGACGTTACTTCTGGATTTTCACTCTGGAATTAGTCCTGGCAGTTCTTGGGGGAACATATGGGATACTGGGAATCGAACCTGGGTCGGACACATTAAAAACTAAATAAAGGTTAGGTTAGAGAACAATACGTCTTCTATTATAAATACAAATATTAGGGGAAAAGAAATTCAAAGGAATGTTATAGCAAATTTAAATAAACCAGAGAAAAGCACTAATAATGGTATCTATTTGCTCTACAATTAAGGATAATGATGAAGTTGTTACTAGAATGAAGGATAACGACTGCTGTCAGTGTTCTCTGCTGTGGGTCACTGGACTGACCTCAGTGCTCTCACTATAGCTGTTCCTGTTGCTGGTCTCCTCGCCTCTGGAATCTTCACTAGCCAGATTCTGGAGCCTTCCTGAGTCATGCTCTTTGGTGGTTACGAGCCCAGGATTGTCACTAGCCTCTCACAAAGCTTCTAGTGTTAAAGCGCCCACCTTACTCTATGGAGCACGCAGTCTTCTCTGCACTCTCTGACTGTTGCCATCCTTTACATCAGTCTGATGCGGTAGACACATCCCGGCCGGGAAGTTCTCTGCTTGCATAGCCTTATCTCTCGTGACTACCCAGGAAAGGCCATGCCTGATATCTCCTTCTACAGAGATCCTGAAGAGATTGGGAGAGAGGAACAGAGAACTGCTGAAAAAGCTATGCCTAGGAGAAATTACAGTGTGAATAGACTGCTCCAGGTCTCAGATGCACTACTGTTCAACAGAAGGGCACATGCAAGTTTTAAGGTATCCAGGTGCTTTCCGCCCATCTAGCAGCCCCACTGAAGACTAGAGTCCTCAGCTCTTACTGAAGGCTGGTCTGCAGTTCTCGTTAATGCTGGATGGGTAGGAACAATCACTGAACAGAGTGGTTTTCTTTTTCAGTTTTGCCTATATTTGAACCTAAAATTGTAATAAAACTGAGCCAAGATTATTGGCGTTTTCTCTCTATATTTGACATTTAAAATGGAGGCAGGTGGAGGGTGGGAAAGGGGGGTATACCAGGGATATTGGTGGTGGGGAATGTGCACGGGTGGAGGGATGGGTGTTTGATCATTGTGTAATTGTAACCCAAACATAAAAGCTTGTAACTATCTCATGGTGTTTCAATAAAATAAAAGAAGTAATTAAAAAAATTTAAAAAGGAAAAAAATGTAAACTTTATACCTACTAAAACTATGAACAAATTAAAAATAAATACAGTAGAAGGTGAGGATGGGAGAGATGGCTCAAAGATTTATATATGGGAGGTCCAGAATCCCCACCACCATGCGGGACCATAAGCAAAAGTGGAGAAGGTCACCCACAAGCTCAAAATGTGGCCTAAAGAGCATAAGAGAATATAAATTGAATAGTCAACCTGTAAGAGTTTTAGTATATAAAGAGTTTCCGTACATAGAAAGAATCTGTTCCTTGCTCTGTGTGTGTGTATGTGTGTGTGTGTGTGTGTGTGTGTGTGTGTGTGTGTGTGTGTGTGTGTGTGTGTGGTGCTGGGATCAATCCCAGGCCCTCAGAGATGTCTTATCACTGTCCTACATTCCTGGCTATGAAGTTAAAGATTTAAAATTTAAAAAAAAATAAGGCTGGAGAGATAGTGCAACTAGTAAAAGTAAAAATAACTTACTTGTGGCTGACTCAGGTAGTAGCTATGGTACCACGTGTTGTTCCCTGACCACGACCAAAAGTGATCCCTGAGTACAGAGCAAGAGCCCTGAGAAGCTCCAGGTATGACCCAACGCAAACACACTTTTTGAAAAAAGCCAATATGAAGAGTGGAGAGAAAATTATTTAAGAAAAATAGAAAATGTTTCTGCAGTTATGAATATGCATTTGTGGTTGGTAAAATTGATGAGCAAAGAGATGACAGTGATACAGTGATAAAGAATATCTATTTATATAGATCATTTGATAATATGCTATTCTGGGCTGGAACAATAGCACAGTGGGTAGGGTATTTGCCTTGCATGCGGCCGATCTGGGTTCAATTCCTTCATCCCTCTTGGAGAGCCCGGCAAGCTACCAAGAGTATCCCACCCACACGGCAGAGCTAACAAGCTCCCCTTGGCATATTTGATATGCCAAAAAACAGTAACAACAAGACTCACAATGGAGACGTTACTGGTGTCCACGCGAGCAAATTGATGAGCAACGGGATGACAGTGATACAGTGATAGATCAATTTCTATTTATATATTAAATTTACTATCTATATAAGAAATATGAATCAGAATGTTATTAAATGTCTGATGCTGACTAGAGAGATAGTATAGGGGGTAAGACGATAGCCTTGCATATATTGATAAGAGTTCAATCCCTGGTACTGCATATAGCCCTCTGAGTACAGAGCCTGGAGTAGTTTCGAGTATCCCTGTGCATGACTCAAACTCATCTCTACAAAACTAAACAATGAGTGACACACACACAATTATGATGCTATAATGATAAAAATATAGAAAAATAAAAAGAGACCATATTTATTAATTGAGTGTCACATTCAATCTGTAAAAAATGTAAGGGCAATTTAAGAAAGATGCGAATTATAGGAAAAGAATGGTTGAAATCTTGTTATTTTATTTCGACTCAATAAGATATTTTTCTTACTTGTGACTCAGAACTGTAGGACTAGATATTAACAAATGAGAAGCAATTTTGTTCAAGGAAGAAAATCTATCACTGGAAGAAAGACAAGGACAAAAAGGAAGTATAGATCAGAAAGAAAAGGGGTAGAGAGAAAACAAAATGATGGTTTAGAGGATAGGTACTTGAGTCACAGCACAGCGGGTAGTGCGTTTGCCTTTGCATGCAGCCGACCCGGGTTCGATTCCTCTGCCCCTCTCGGAGAGCCCGGCAAGCTACTGAGAGTATCCCTCCTGCACAGCAGAGCCTGGCAAGCTCCCCGTGGCATATTCAATATGCCAAAAACAATAACAACAAGTCTCACAATGGCGACATTACTGGTGCCCGCTTGAGTAAATCAATAAACAATGGGATGACAATGTTGCAGTGCTACAGTAAATGTAAATGTTTAAAAATAATTATACAAACATTTTAATAGTTATATTTCTAAAGAGTTGGAGTATGAAAGGGGGGAGGACGACTTAAGGACAAGGAATCTAATCCTAGATATAATTTGCTCAGTGCTTCCAAATAAAACAAATGATTTGCTAGGCAAAGGAAATGTTAAACTTTAGGTAAAAAAAAAATATATATATACATATATATATATCAAACATAATCCGAGATATACTGCTACCAAAAATATTCTTCATCTGAAATTCAAGTTTGAATTTATGTTCTTGTATTGTTATTTGGTATTTTGTATAGTGATAGTGATACAGTAATTCACTAAATCTAGCAACTCTACCATCTGCCTCCATTAGAAATTAGTCACTTTTTCCAGGGAGTAGAATTTTATTGCAACAATATCCACAGGAACTAAAAATAAGTGCTAGAATTTTTTTTAAACGGTGCATTTATAAGATCTGTACTATGAATTTTCTTAAAAAATATTCAAAAAGCTCAATTGATGTGTATTTTACTATGATGACTTCTTTGCTTTGTTTTCTTTCTGCATGAGTAAACGTATTTGATAGTGTACATAGAAATAAATCTAGGCTTATTAAGGCATATCTGACCTAAAGTTCTTTTAGACTATGACTGCTTTCTCTTAACTAAAGATATCTAAATTAAATCTAACTTTAAGCAGAAATGAGTGAATATATTTGACAGACTTCCTGGAATAAAAGTTCACTGAGAAAAAGGGTTAGATGTCTTAAACTGAAATTAAAAAAAAACTGAAGTCACTCAAGACTCAGTAACCATAATTAATGCAGCTAGAGTCATAAATTTTTGTTAGGGATTGTTCTAAGTACTTAGTGCATATTAATTCTCAGAACAGTTTTATGGATCAAATATTATTAATAGTCATATTTGTAAATAATGAATCTAAGAGCTTAAGTTCAAGGTCATTTAATTAGGGAAGAGCTGTACAAGGATCTGAATTTATTTAAGCATCAGAACCTTTGCTCTCAATAACTGAACTAAACTTTTTATACATAGAAAAAATTAGGATTAAGAAATGTTTATGCAGGGAGGAATCAACCTCCGCAACTTCCAACTCTACTACAAAGTGGTAGTCATTAAAACAGCATGGTACTGGAACAAAGGCAGAGCTGCAGACCAATGAAGCAGGGTTGAATACTCTGACACACACCCCCAAATATATGATCATCTAATCTTTGATAAGGGAGCAAGAGATGTAAAGTGGAGCAAGGAAGGAAAGCATGTTTAACAAATTGTGCTGGCAAAACTGGACAGTTACATGCAAAAAAATGGGCTTAGACCTCCACCTATCACCCTGTACAAAAGTCAGATTAAAATGGATTAAAGACCTCAACATCAGATCAGAATCCCTAAGGTACATTGAAGACAAGGTCGGCATAACCCTCCACAACATTGAAGCTAAAAATATCTTCAAAGTTGACACGCCACTGGCCAAGCAAGTGAAAACAGAAATAAATAAATGGCATTATCTCAAACTAAGAAGCTTCTGCACCTCAAAAGAAACAGTGACCAAAATACAAAGATAATCTAGAGAATGGGAAATGATATTTATGCAGTACCCATCCAATAAAGGTTGATTACAAGGATATACAATGCACTGGTTGAACTCCACAAGAAGAAAACTGCCAACCCGATCAAAAAATAGGGTGATGAAATGAACAGAAACTTTCCCAAAGAAGAAATCCGAATGGCTGAGAGGCACATGAGAAAATGTTCCACATCATTAATCATCAGGGAGATGCAGATCAAAACAACCATGAGATATCATCTCACACCACAGAGAGTGGCCCACATCCCAAAAAACAAAAGCAACTGGTGTTGGTGTGGATGTGGGGAGAAAGGGACCCTCCTTCACTGCTGGTGGGAATGCCAACTGGTTCAGCCCTTTTGGAAAACAATATGGACGATTCTCAAAAAGTTAGAAATTGAGCTTCCATTTGACCCAGCAATACCACTCCTGGAAATATATCCCGAGAGGCAATAAGGTATAGTAGAGATGACATCTGCATTTCTATATTCATTGCCGCACTGTTTACAATAGCCACAATATGGAAAAAAACAGAGTGCCCAAAAACAGATGACTGGTTAAAGAAACTCTGGTATATCTACACAATGGAATACTACGTAGCTGTCAGAAAACATGAAGTCATGAAATTTGCATATAAGTGGATCAACATGGAAAGTATCATGCTGAGTGAAATGAGTCAGAAAAAAAGAGACAGACATAGAAAGATTGCACTCATATGTGGAATATAAAGTAGCTGAGAGGTACAAGCTTACAAGGATGCAATTTCTGGCAGATATTTCTCTGGACTTAGTTACTAAAGTACTAAAATACAGAAATCCAAACCCTTGCGGCTGCTAGTGTGGCCTCTCTACCTCATATCTCTTCATTCTCAGCAATGGAAAACAAATTATCAAATGCTTTATTTTCAGAATTGTTGACTTTAGGGGAAAGAAACTCCAAATCAATAATAGTGAGTTTTTTATTGAAATATTGGATGTAATCAAAGTAAAGTGAAAGTAAAGTGAAATTTACCAGTTACCCATTCGAGGTGGGGGGCTGGGGAGGTGGGGGGGAGGGGGGGAGGTATACTGTGAATCTTGGTGGTGGAATAAGTGCACTGGTGAAGGGATGGGTGTTCGAGCATTGTATAACTGAAACTTAAACCTGAAAGCTTTGTAACTTTCCACATGGTGATTCAATAAAAGAATAAATTTAAAAAAGAAATGTTTATGCAAATGTTTCATCATTACAAAGAAAATAATTCTAAATTATAAATAGGGCCATCCCTTATATAGTGCTTAGAACACAGAAGAGGGCAGTAAACATGAGCTGGCTATCTAACACATCTCTTAATACTCAATGTAGCTATACTGTTTTCATCTTTGGTTACAGCACCTGTAATAATGGACTAAGTTGGTTTTGCTATTCAGTATTTTCTTGTAGTAAAGGGAGTTTGCTTTGTATCAAAGGTTACAGTGATTAACTTGCCATTCTCTGTTCCTAGCAGAGTGCTTTATTCATTGCACTAGATTAATTCATGCAAAATAAATATGAAAATGAATGGACAGAAGAAAGAATGAGGGGCTGGAGCGATAGCACAGTGGGTAGGGCATTCACCTTGCACGTGGCCAACTAGGGTTCGATTCCCAGCATCCCATATGGTCCCCTGAGCACCACCAGGGGGTGTGAGTGCAAAACCAGGAGTAACCCCTGTGCATCACCGGGTGTGACTTCCCCCTTCAAATTTTTTTCTTTGTAAAGTATTAACTTAGGATTCGAGCCTTATTTTCTTTTCTGTTTCATAGGCATTAATCTTCTATTTGCTTTTCTAAACAATTTTGACGTTAAGGTAGAAAAGAAGGTGACTTTCTTGTATGTGATGCTGAATCATCAAGGCATTTTGGTGAAGAATTTTAATGACACATTTAATATATATGCAGCAAAATACCCTTAGGTATTTTTGTGGGTTTCCTAATATTTCTAATCTTATACAATTAGGAAAATATTAGAAAATAAAGATTAAGAGATTAAGATATATTATTTTAGCACTTATTTATTAATAATGTATGTATTATATTTAATGTCACCAAACAATTTCATAGTCATTGCAGAACAGATGATAAACTGTTCATCCTAGTTCTTAAGCATTCTGAAGACAGCTCTACATAAAATATTATGATCAACAAAGCAACACATACCTACAAATGTTCAATAATCTGGACTTTAGTTAAAATTGAAAAGTCTTCCTTACTTAGAGGTGTGAAGAGAGATGAAATAAAATACGAAAGTAACCAGTCAGATTTTTTTGGTAAATATTGTTTACTAATAAAATTCTTATACTTCAGGAACAAATATCAGATGATCTCACTCATCTGTGGAATTTAGAAAGAAGAAAGAAGAAAACAGACAGTATTGACCAATACAAACTTTTGACTTCGAAACAAAACTGATCAAGCAGCGTTGAGGAAGTGGTAAGGAGGAACCAAAGAGAGGTGACACAGGGACAGTGAGGGAGGTTCCTGGGCACTTTGGTGAAGGAAGCATGCATTAATACTATAAAGGTAAACAGTACTATAACATACTATCTAAACTATGATATAAATTTGGAAGAAAATAATCAAAATCAATGTCTTATACTTCAACTGAACTATTTTGACCAGCATACTTTAAGATGGTCTTTTAGAATTATGTATTCTCTAAGTAAATTACAGCTTGCAACTGGCCTTTCTTTGCAGAGTAAATGCACTGACTAAATATGTTGTATTACTGAAACCAGTCACATTTTGAATTATACTCTATGCATAATCAATACTCTAACTGTTTTTCAATATCTCTATTGGTGTGATAATGAACAAATGTCACTGTTATATTTCCAAACTAATACCCAGAAGGTATTAATGCACATAACTTTTGTTCAACTTTGTATTGAACTGAAAATTATCATGAAATTCTTTTAGATTTGATTGATCTTCTCTAAGTCTACTTATTGGGAGTATCTTTATTTTTAAATCCACAAGTCACTTTAATGATGTCAAAAGACATTAGAAAAATTATCTATTTAATTAAGACAACACAGGAAAATCTATTGACTAGGTTTGGTTTAGTTGATAATATAAACTGACTGGGTAGTCTATTAAATATCTGTTTTATTTGTATTTAATTAGTGCCTCCAGCATACTAAGCAGGCTTCTTTTTATCCTAGAGACACAGCAGCAAACAAGACAGTCTTCTTCTCTGTGTCCTTATATTAATAAGAATCATCTTGGGTGGTACTCCAGATTGAGCAATCTTAAAATGATCTCTATTGCTACCTTAAGAAGCTCATATCAATTAACATCACTCTTAAGATTGACATTTACAACATTACAAGATTTTCCTTTTAGAGTTTGCAATCTTTAAATGAAAGCTTTTAAAACTTTGCATCAACTTGTATTCTTCCCAATAATTTGGAATATGTAGGATAACTAATAGTTGAATATTTATGGAATATATGTAACATACAATAAATTTAGGTTTATGTGTGGCACATATAACAATATTCAAATAGTTATTAATTGTTAATAGAACCTACATAAGGGGTTAGAAAATGCTTTAAATGTTGACTATCAATACTTAAAACATCTATGAAAGTAAACAGCAAAAAATAGTACATGTACACAAACACTGACTTTAATATACAACAATTATTTACTGATTGCTAATGTTAAAGATTCAGTATGGAATAAAAAAAGAGTCCTGACCGCTATCATCCTAGTAATTAGCATATAGTGAGAGAGACCGGCACTGAAAATATGAGTTTATATATGAACACATAGCTATGAGCTCTTTCTATGACAAGAAATAGAGTGCAGTTGGGGAAGCAGTAAAAACCAATTTTTATGACAGAAGATGGTTGTAGGATACTAAGTTTTGTCTTATTTGTCTTTTCAATAATGATATTTGTAAAGATTTCTAGCTGGAACTTATCGTGTTAGCATTATTTGCTTGCTATGGCTTCTAAAATTATGACAAAGTGGCACACCCTTCAGCTCATTCTCAAAATTGCCTTAAAACTATGAGGCATGTTATAATCACATCAAAGATGGTTTGTTCATTTTAGGTTTCTACCTTGTTCTCATTATCAAACTAAATATGGGGAGTGGAGAGATAACTGCTGACCTTGGTTATGTGCCTCATACCTCAGGTGGTCCTCAAAGCACAGCCAGGAGTGATCCCTGAGTACAGAGCCAGGAGCAAGCCCTGAGCATAGCCAAGTCAAGCGCCAAACAAACAATGAATGTGAATACATAAGATAATTATAGCTAGCGAGATATGATAAAGTACAAAATGATCACACTTATGTGCATACAAATGTCTTAGTGGTTAAGATGATATAAATCTTACTATAAAGCAGGGTACAGTATAATCCTACTAAATGTCTTCCTCTCTTTTGGTAGAGAAAAAAGCTTTCCCTAGGAAAACTAAGCCAATATAACTTGTTTAGTCTAGGAAGATGGTCATATTCCCATAGCTTTGTGTCTGATAAGCAATAGAATATGAAGAAAATCTGACATTGATCTTCTAGTAACAGGTACTCAGTTTGACTCTGAATATATTCCTTCATAAATTTATCTTTTAGTAAGTTTTTTACTTTTTCCCCTAGTGAGGTTTCAGGTTCAAAACTCAAGGCGATTGAAAGCGTGGTGTCCGACATTTTGTGGGTCCTTTGAGGAGGTATGAACTTTTGGCGCGGAAAAAAAAATGTGCTTTGAAATTGAAACAGCCGCGGGATACCGGGGCAGTCCCAGCCGGGGCCGGTGCTCGGCTCCGGCCGAGTTTCGGCCCGGGTGCCCATGCCACTGCACAGCCGGTGGATGTGGAACGAGCAGGAACCAGAGACAGCTTTAGGATTTGGGGTTCCAGCAAGTGCTTGCAACAATGTATGGAGACTGTGAACTAAGCTTTTGCTACATGCTGTTCCAGGAAGGGAAATGATTCATTTTCCAACTTAAATCTCAGCGGACATAATTACTATAATACAGAAATTGTAAACCGCGTGTAGCGGCCGCATGACATTTTATCTCTTCATTCTCATCAGTGGAAAACTTATTGTCAAATATTTCCTTGTTAATAGAGCTGTATTCTTGGGGGATAAATTCCAACAAAAATAGTGAGTCTGTTTTGAAACTCTAACAACAATACTGAGTTGTGTGTTGAAATCTGGAATGTAATCAAGGTAAAGAGAAAAGGAAGTGAAATTATCACTCACACACAGGGGGGAGGTTGGGGGGTGAGGGGTGGGATGCATACTGTTTTGTTTTTGTTTTTGTTTTGTTTTTGTTTTTATTGGTGGTGGAATATGGGCACTGGTGAAGGGATGGGTGTTTGAGCATTGTATAACTGAGATATAAGCCTGAGAACTTTGTAACTTTCCACTTGGTGATTCAATAAAATAAATTAAAAAAAATAAAAATAAAAATAAAAAAAAGAAAAAAACTCAAGGCGATTAAGGTGATGGTCATGGTTCCATTAGTCTTACCTGAGTGCTTAATTCTAACCCTAGTAATGCCTGAATGCTTTGTGGTTCTGTGGTCTCCTCATTAATAGTCATTAATGTCAAGGCATAAAAAAAGTAAACATGATAAAGAACATGGCTTGTAATTATATTTTCTGAAACATATTTCATAAACGTATTATTTTATGGCTATCTGGACTCTAAATTCTAAGTGTTGGGGAAGTGGGATCTTTGAGGGGAAGTAGAACGTAAGTTGGAGTGTTTCTGATGGGATTAGCACAATTATGAAAATACTCTGTTGAGTTCCTCCACTCCTGTTATTGAAAAAAGGTAAAAAAAAACATACTTCTATCTTTGAAGAAAAAAGCAAGTTTTTTAAAACACCAAATTTACTGGAAAATCTAATTTAGAATTTATCCACGTCTAGATCTGTAAATAATGAAATTCTGCTGATAATAATAAGCATCTCAGTTTAAGTCTCTGCCATTTTGCCATTGATGGCTTAATGGATTAATCACTGTCACTGTCATCCCATTGCTCATCGATTTGTTCGAGCGGGCACCAGTAAAGTCTCTCACTGAGAGACTTATTGTTACTGTTTTTGGCATATCCAATACACACAGGTAGCTTGTCAGGCTCTGCCATGCAGACTCGATACTCTCGGTAGCTTGCCGGGCTTTCCGAGAGGGGCAGAGGAATCGAACTCTGGTCAGCCACATGAAAGGCAAATGTCCAACACTGTGCTATCGCTCCAGCCCAATGGCTTAATATTAAGATTAAATTATTATTAAAACACTATTCTTACTTTCATAATTTTTTGCATTGGGGTGCATAAGTAGATTTACTTTTATATCTTATATTAGTATATCACATTATATAATAGAACAGATATGTAATATCTGCTCTATTCACACAATAACTTCATGGGGTGGAAATTATTACACTCCTTTTCTTAAAAGAAGAGTAAGGCTAAGAAACACTATATTCCTGGTTAGAGCAAAGAACCAATTGCCCCAGAGAAAGAATAAATATATTTTGATTAAAAAAGCCTTCCTCTACACATCAAAAGCAATCTTAAGCCATCAATCTCAAATTCATGTCAGACAAAGCATGAGAAATTCTATTTCTTCAGAATATGAAATTGCAACAGCAGGCCTCAATTTGCATACCATATTAATAATTCTCATTGACAAATAGCTTATGTACAGAGAACAAAACCTCTCCAGCAAGAAGTTTGTTATCAAGAAAGACCTGTTTTTAAAAAGACATTTTTTTTTAGTTTATTTTTAATTAGAGAGTCATCGTGAGGGTACAGTTACAGATCCATACATCTTTGTGCTCATGCTTCCCCCATACAAAGTTCGATAACCCATCCCTTCACCAGTGCCCATTCTCCACCACTCGTAAACCCAACATCCCTCCCCCCCCCAGTCCCATCTCCCCCCACCCCACCCTGCCACTATGGCAGGGAATTCCCTTTTGTTCTCTCTCTCTGATTAGGTGTTGTGGTTTGCAATAAAGGTGTTGAGTGGCCATTGTGTTCAGTCTCTAGTCTGTATCCCGCCCTCCTCACCCTTCCCCCACATGACCTCCAACCACATTTTACTTAGTGGTCCCTTCCCTGAGTTACCCAGAATGAGAGAACAGCCTCCAAGCCATGGAAACAATCTCCTGGTACTTATTTCTACTATTCTTGGGCGTTAGTCTTATAGTCTATTATTCTATATTCCATAGATGAGTGCAATCTTTCTATGTCTGTCTCTCTCTTTCTGACTCATTTCACTTAGCATGATACTTTCCATGTTGATCCACTTATATGCAAACGTCATGACCTCATTTTTTCTAATAGCTGCATAGTATTCCATTGTATAGATGTACCAGAGTTTCTTCAACCAGTCATCTGTTCTAGGGCACTCGGGTTTTTTCCAGATTCTGGCTATTGTAAACAGTGCTGCGGTGAACATATAAGTGCATATGTCACTTCGACTATACTTTTTGGCTTTTCTGGGATATATTCCCAGCAGTGGTATTGCTGGGTCAAATGGGAGCTCAACCTCTAGTTTTTTGAGAATCGTCCATACTGTTTTCCAAAAGGGCTCAACTAGCCGGCATTCCCACCAGCAGTGTAGAAGGGTCCCTTTCTCCCCACATCCTCTCCAACAGCGGTTGCTTTTGTTCTTTTGGATGTGTGCCAGTCTCTGTGGTGTGAGGTGGTATCTCATGGTTGTTTTGATCTGCATCTCTCTGACGACTAGTGATGGAGAGCACTTTTTCATGTGCCTTTTGGCCATTCGTATCTCTTCCTTGGTAAAGTTTCTGTTCATTTCTTCGCCCCATTTTTTGATGGGGTTGGATGTTTTCTTCTTGTAGAGTTCAACCAGTGCTTTATATACCCTTGATATCAACCCCTTATCTGATGGGTATTGTGTAAATATCCTTTCCAATTCTGTAGATAGTCTTTGTATTCTGGTCACTGTATCTTTTGCGGTGCAGAAGCTTTTTAGTTTAATGTAGTCCCATTTGTTGATCTCTATTTTTACTAGATTGCTTAGTTCCGTGTCATCTTTGAAGATACCTTTATCTTCAATATCGTGGAGGGTTTTGCCGACCTTGTCTTCAATGTACCTTATGGTTTGTGGTCTGATGTTGAGGTCTTTAATCCATTTTGATCTGACTTAAAAAGACATTTTTATTTTCTTTACTATACTACAATTTTTCCTACAACTTCCTGATTCCCAAATTAATGATGTACTCGAAAATAAATTATGTCACTGTCTCCTGTATCTTATATATTCTATTGTTATGACTTTCTAAATAGGTAATTCCATTAGCATAAATCTTTCATGCATTTTAGAAAAAAGGGTAATGCACAGTTAAGTTAGAATCACCCTAAAAAAGCATTATATATAAAAAAATTACTGATACTCAGAAAATTCAATATTGAATACTTATTTATAAAATAACTAAAGAATTTCGTAGAGCATGATCCTCAGGCCCTGAGCACCCAGCCTTCCCCCCCTCTGGACTGCCGCCTCAATATAGTCAAAGCCATCTACTACAAGCTTACAGCAAGCATCATCCTAAATGGGGAAAAACTAAGAGCCTTCCCTCTGAGATCAGGGACTAGACAAGGATGCCCACTCTCTCCTCTCCTGTTTAATATAGTACTGGAAGTACTTGCAATAGCGGTTAGGCAAGAAAAAGATATTAAGGGCATTCAGGTAGGAAAAGAAGAAATCAAACTCTCACTATTTGCAGATGATATGATATTATACTTAGAGAACCTTAAAACCTCTACCAAGAAACTCTTAGAAACAGTAGACTTGTATAGTAAAGTTGTAGGCTATAAAATCAACACCCAAAAGTCCATGGCTTTCCTATACACAAATAATGAGAGAGAAGAAAGTGATATGATAAAAGCAATCCTGTTCACAATTGTGCCTCAAACGATCAAATACCTCAGAATAACTAACTAAGGAGGCAACGGACTTGCACAATGAAAACTTCAAAATGCTACTTCAGGAAATAAAAGAGGACATGAGAAAATGGAAAGATTTTCCCCGCTCATGGATTGGAATAATTAATATTATTAAAATGTCAATACTCCCCAAAGCATTGTACAAATTCAATGTCATCCTTATAAGGATGCTCTTGACATTATTCAATGAAATGGAGCAAAGCTTCCTGAAATTCATATGTAACAATTAAGCCCCCACGAATAGCTAAAGCAATCCTTGGGAAAAAGAAAATGGGAGGAATCAACCTCCCCAACTTCCAACTCTACTACAAAGCGGTAGTCATTAAAACAGCATGGTACTGGAACAAAGTCAGAGCTGCAGACCAATGGAACAGGGTTGAATATTCTGACACACTACCCCAAATATATGATCATCTAATCTTTGATAAGGGAGCAAGAAATGTGAAGTGGAGCAAGGAAAGCATGTTTAACAAATTGTGCCGGCAAAACGGTATCATCAAAGCTGACACACCACTGGCCAAGTAAGAGAAAACAGAAATAAATAAATGGGACTACCTTAAACTTAGAAGCTCAAAAGATACAGTGACCAAAATACAAAGCCTACAGAATGGGAAAGGATATTTACCCAATACCCATCCAATAAGGGGTTGATATCAAGGATATACAAGGCCCTGGTTGAACTCCACAAGAAGAAAACTGCCAACCCGATTAAAAAATGGGGTGATGAAATGAACAGAAACTTCCCCAGAGAAAAAACCCGAATGGCTGAGAGGCACATGAGAAAATGCTCGACATCACTAATCATCCGGGAGATGCAGATCAAAACACAAAACACAAATCTCTGTGGTGTGAGATAACATCTCACACCACAGAGATTGACCCACATCCAAAAAAACTGTAGCGACCGGTGTTGGCGCAGATGTGGGGAGAAGGGGACTCTCCTTCACTGCTGGTGGGAATGCCGACTGGTTCAGCCCTTTTGGAAAACAGTATGGACAATTCTCAAAAAGTTAGAAATTGAGCTCCCATTTGACCCAGCAATACCACTCCTGGGAATATACCCCGAAGAGGCAAAAAGATATAGTAGAAATGACATTTGCATTTCTATGTTCATTGCCGCACTGTTTACAATAGCCACAATCTGGAAAAATCCGGAGTGCCCAAAAACATATGACTGGTTAAAGAAACTTTGGTACATCTACACAATGGAATACTATGCAGCTATAAGAAAACATGAAGTCATGAAATTTGCATGTAAGTGGATAAACATAGAAAGTATCATGTTGAGTAAAATGAGTCAGAAAGAAAGAGAGACATAGAAAGTTTGCACTCATATGTGGAATATAAAGTAACACAGGGGTATGAGCTAGCAATGATGCAACTTCTGGCAGAAATTCCTCTCAACTTAGTTACTAAAATACTAAAATACAGAAATCCACAACTTCCCAGTCGCTATTGTGGCCACACGACCTCATATCTCTTCATTCTCAGTAATGGAAAACAAATTATCAAATGCTTCTTTTCCAGCAGATTCGACCCTGGGGGAGGGAGGACTCCAAACAATAATAGGGAGTATTTTGTTTGAATGTTATCAAAGTAAAGAGAAAATAAAGTAAAATTTATCAGCTACACAGGTGGGGTGGGGGGCTGGGAAGGTGAGGGAGGTTTACTGTGGTTCTTGGTGGTGGAATATCTGCTCTGGTGAAGGGATGGGTGTTTGAGCATTGTGTAACTTAGACTTAAGCCTGAAAGCTTTGTAACTTTCCACATGGTGATTCAATAAATAAATAAATAAATAAAAGAATTTGGGAGCTAAGGAGATAGAACAGCAGACAAAAAGCTTGCCTTGGCTTAATCCCCAGGCCCCAGATAGTCTCCCAAATCCTGCCAGTAGTGATCCTTGAGCATAGAGAGCCAAGATTAATCTAAGCACTGGTGGATGCAGACCCAAAACCAATTAAAAACATTAAAATAACTATAACAATAAGGATTTGTAAAGTTATATTTTAAATGTTTGAAATATAACTATTTGTATGATTAGAATGACTTTGTGTCTTATGCAAGTTTGGCTTCATTAGTGTAGCACTGTAGCACTGTCATCCCATTGTTCATTGATTTGCTCAAGCAGGCACCAGTAACGTCTCCATTGTGGGACTTGTTACTGTTTTGGGCATACCGAATATGCCACAGGGAGCTTGCCAGGCTCTGCTGTGTGGGAGGGATACTCTCGGTCGCTTGCCGGGCTCTCTGAGAGGGACAGAGGAATCAAACCTGGGTTGGCCACATGCAAGGCAAATGCCCTATCCACTGTAGTTACAAAAATCTATATCAAAATCTAAAACATTAAATGAGACGTTTTGCAGTAAGAAACAAAATGCAATTCTTTCCCCAAAATTCTTGATAGTTGCTGGGAAAAAATGTCAAATATAAAGATAATTCTTAGGGCTTTTGTGTGTGTGTGTGTCTTTGATGTAAGATCATTTTTTATTGAAACTTTTAAAGGGAGAGAAAGGAAGAAGTGTTTATTCAAAAGAGAAAATGGGTTTCTCCAGAGCAAAAACAGGCAAACAAGCTCATAAGATAATTTCAATATTCAAAAAGAAAGAATAATTTCAGATGCAAGCAATAATTTCAGAGTAGTTTAGAGGAAAAAGCATCTAACTCCGATTAAGTCATCAAAAAAAGCTTTAGGGATACCTAAAAGGGAAATAAATAGGAGGTAGGCAATAGGAAAGGGTGGGAAGTAGGGGGTCCCAAATTTTACACTCCTATTTTGCCTACCTCCTGCCCCTCCCTATTGCCTACCTCCTACTTACTTCCCTTTTAGGTATCCTTAAAGCTTGTTTTGATTTCTTCATTAGAATTAGATGCTTTTTCCTCTAAGCTTCTCTGAAATTTTTGCTTACATCTGAAATAGGAGTGTAAAATTTGGGACAGAGTAAAAAAGCTCTAAACAATATTGGCAAATTTGAGCAACCAGTTTTTAGAGCATTCATTCTCTATTTGAACCAAATTTGAGCAGGTTCATGTAGAAAATGCCATCGAGGAAGATGAAGAAGTGATTTTTTGGCAGACAATGGGAAAGAGGGATGAGATGTCTCTCAAGCCTAGATTATGAGAGTCACGTAAACTGTTTTTGAACTTCAGACTTTAGTATTTACAGTTTTATGCAGTGGAACAAGACAGTTGAAATTATCATTCAGAGAGAGATTTGGGTTTGTTTGGGTTTTTTTTTTGATGGGGGTGGTGTTATAAGGAGAAATGTCTGAGGACTTCAGAACTATCAATAGTAGTCCATTACTTTCATTTCTTCAGAGGTATTATTTTCTGTTACAAAATGATAATAAAATGTTTTTTCTTCTTCTTTCTCTATCAAACTTGGCCCCCACATCCAATCTGGAAATTTCAAGAAAATAATTTCAATGAAAATAGCCTACCACAGGAGAAAGAAAATGCGTGCACACGCACAGAGAGAGAGAGAGAGAGAGAGAGAGAGAGAGAGAGACAGAGAGAGAGAGAGACAGAGACAGAGACAGAGACAGAGAGAGACAGAGAGACAGAGAGAGACAGAGACAGAGACTTTTTTTTTTTTTTGAGTCACACTGAGCAATGCACAGAGGTTACTCCTGGCTCTGCAGAGCCAGGAATTACTCCTGGTGATGCTCAAGGGACCATATGGGATGCTGGGAATCGAACCTGGGTTGACTGCATGCAAGGCAAATGCCCTACTGGCTGTACTATTGCTCTAGCCCCAGAGAGAGAGAGACTCTTAAGTAGTTATTTATTGCTGTAAAATTAGTATCCCTAAATTTAGCAGCTAGCAGCTAATAATTACACTCTATCTTGCAGTTTACTTTTAAATTGAGAATTTGCAAGTGCCTTAGGTGAATGGTTCTGGCAATGGTGATCCCATATAAAGTTGCAGCCATGATGCTGGCTAGATTCCTTCAGCTGAATGTGGAAAATTCATTCCCTAGATGGCTTACTCACATAGCTGTTGGCAGGAGACCTCAATTCCTTCTCTGTGAAACTTTTTACAGCATTTTAGCAGTAACCTTCTGGAAAAGCTGAAACTGGCACCCCAATCTGAAGGCACCTAGTTATTATTGTTAAAACCTTCTTAGCTTTAAGGAGTCTCCAAAAAAGAGAGAGGACAAGATCAGAAATGCAATCTAAATATCTTGGGATTTGGTTAAGCTTTACATATATCATTATATTTATTTATATTATCTGATATACTTTTTTACTAGAAGGCAATCTGAATGCCCAGCATCTAAAATTGAAAAGACTTTTGGAATAAACTCTTAGTGAGTTTTGTTATTTGTCATAGTTAGAAAACAGATACAGAGTACTAGGGAATGTAGACTAAAGTCTATTCTTGGTCCCAAAGATTCATAGGAGACTCAGTTTTAGCTCAAAGGATAATCAATCCAGACAATGTAATTTTAAGATCCACTGTACTAAGAATATTCATACTTCCACCTGTGAGGAACTAGGACTATACTAAAGCAATATTCTGTTACCATTAGGCATAAATTTCTAGAGACCTAAATGAAAAGAATCCAAGAAAACTAAAAAATAATTTGACTGTCTTTATCACAAGGCATTTAGCTAATACTGGCATATAAAGAAATACTTAAGTACATTATGATTACTTGCTTAAAGAAAGAAAAACCAATATACAATAATACTCATAGTAAAAATCATAACTAAATCTAACTAAAGAGTACAAAACCAATATCTCCACATTAGAAGAACATATAAAACATAAATTATTAATAATTTTAGATTGTACATAAGTTTAACTACCAGGAAAATTTTCCTCCTTTGAACAGTTTACTCACCAAAGACTTAAAACAATAGAAGCAAACTATTTTTTTTTCAAAAAAGCTACTCATATTAAGAATTAATGAGATTGCACACCTTTTTAGCATAACATCATGGCAAAATGACCTGTTCATTTGTGAGGTAATAACTAATGAACATCTAAATTAAAATAAAGTACAATAAATGGTAGTTCCAGTGAAGAGGACTAAAAATTACATAAGCATTTGAGTATGCTTTACATAAACAGAAATCTCTGTGCATTCTGTCCTGAATTATTCTTTTCTCTGTTTTTAAATCCCAGATGTTCCAATGTTTTTATAATATCTATCAAAACAAAAATTACACTGGACAAGTTAGTCATATAGGAAAGTCCTTTGTTTTTTAAGGCATTGAACTAGAGGACAGAACTCTATCTGAGCTTACTCTGCTAAAGTAAGGGCTCAGGAGGTTTTTTTGTAATGGGGAGAGATGATTATAGGCCATCTTTGCCAACTGATTTTCCCAAAAGGAAAATAAACTATTTTTCTGAGCTTCATGACAGAAGGTAGTTTTACATGTGGGGCAAGATGCTCTTAGGAGCTATGTTTGTATTCTCATCACATAGAAAGAGGTGCTGCATCTCTCCATTATATTGCAAAAGGATACTCCCCAAAGTCTAGAGAAAAGACTTGGAAAGTGAAAGTGGTAAAATGCATTAAAACATATGTGTATCTCAGAGGGGCAAAGAAAAAATTTACGAGTTGTGACGAGGTTCCTGGACCCACTGTCAACTGCCAATGTAGGGGGGAAAGGATTGCCCACATCAACATACCTGAATTCAAATTGATTCTTGCCCTCTGCCTCGAGCGAGCCTCAGATCCCAGAGGTTCAGAGCCAACTCTCCCAAGACTGCCCTTTGTATCAGATGATATTCAGGTCACAATTCCAGGCTGCCCCTGGCATTCGGGCCAACTGACCGCAAACTGAGGTTCTCATGGCCTCTTCTCAGATTTAAATGCCAACTTACAATGTCTACTTCTAGCTAGCTATCAGATGGTTCCAGGCAGAACTAATTTCAGGTTCAATTAATTTGCTAGAATGACAGACAACTCAGGAAAGCCATGTACCACTAGATCACTGCTTAATTCAAAGGATGTAACTTAAGGACA
The DNA here is from genome assembly GCF_027595985.1 of Sorex araneus. Classification (NCBI taxonomy): domain Eukaryota; kingdom Metazoa; phylum Chordata; class Mammalia; order Eulipotyphla; family Soricidae; genus Sorex; species Sorex araneus. Next base: position 65,809,536 of record NC_073309.1, on the reverse strand, counting down.
CTCAATGAAAGAAATGCATTGGGTCCTGTATGGGGGAAAGTGAGTCATTTCCAAGCTCGCTCCACTGGAGATCTTTCCATTCTTCACATGCTCTCCAAACCCTGCCCTTTTGTGGGGCAGGGACACCACACCCAGTGGTGCTCAAGGCTTCTCCAAGTTCAGTGCTCAAGGATGACACCTGGCTAAAAGCTCAGTCTCTCAAGATCTTGTGAAGGCTTCATGACATAGACATAAATAGAATAATTTTTTTCATTGGCAATTTAACTCAACTTCTGCTGTTTCTCGGAAAATCAGGAAGAAGAACTGAAAGTTCCACCCTGAGTTAATTTTTATTTTTCTGGCAGTCAGTTTTCTTCCTCAGGAATTTTCCAATCGTTTCTCTCTTCAACCTAACAAGAGATCTCTGTAATATACCCAGTATTTGGGAGTTGTGGTCCTGGAATTAGATGAAGATGACATATAAACACAATATATATTTTTGTTATCTGGATACTTTTTTATATTTATTAATCATAATCATAAATTTCTAAAGCCATGCACAAATGTCAAATAAGAATGGTTCAAAGATCTCAATATCAATCATAAATATAAAACCAAGCTCCCTAGCTTAGTTCCCTCTCTCGGAGAACCTGACAAGCTACCAAGAGTTTACTGCCCGCATGGGAGAGCCTGGCAAGCTCCACGTGGCGTATTCATATGCCAAAAACAGTAACAAGGATGGGTCTCATTCCCCTGACCCTGAAGAGCCTCTAATGCGGCACTGTTGGGAAGGACCAGTAAAGAGAGGCTGCTAAAATCTCAGGGCTAGGACGAATGGAGACGTTACTGAGACCACTCTAGCAAATCGACAGTCAATGGGATGACAGTGACAGTGACAGTGATAATCATACAAGCTTTACAACATAATTTAATAAAACTAATAAAAGAAAGATCAGAGACATCGGTGAGTAAAAAAACCCTATTTTAAAAAAAACCTATTTAAAGTGCTGTCAAGCTGTGGGGAAGATTAAATTTTAGTTAATCACACCATATCTATTCTCACACATGCTATTCTCACAAGCGTATTTGACTTACCCATAGAGTTCAATTAAACAGTCAACTATAGTAACAAATACAATCAAATAATCAGCATTTTTGGAATGTTAATAATATTGTAGACAGGTCATCTAAATTGTAATAAAATAATTGAGCAATGTTGTGTTCCTTTTCCTTCTCATCAAAACTATGTCAGACACAGAAATAAGTAAACAAAAAACACACTAACCAGAGAGGTTTATAGTTTAGATGATGTGACAACTTGCTAACTAGGAAACAGTTATTTGGTTTTGACTGGACTAAGATGGTTCTGTATTAAAACCTTTGTACTGATAAGGACCCTAGAGCCATGGCTGAACAGAATTTTCTTATAGAGAACACAATGCAGGCATCTTTGACTGATAGCTGTATATCTTATTACTACACACGCACTCTCTCTCTCTCTCTCTCTCTCTCTCTCTCTCTCTCTCTCTCTCTCTCTCTCTCTCTCTCTCTCTCATGCCCCTGATGTTCTTACAGCATATGTGTGATGCAACATTTATGTTTGCCGTATTCTTCTCAAATGCACATGTCCACCTTTCCCCCACATAAATAAGCAAAATTTTCTCTGAAAAACTCCTAAACGTGTACAGACTCTTACATGACTAATTTTATTGGACTTAAAACCAGATAACCCCCTTCCCTTTCTGAAACCACGTCCCACTGCTGTTTGTCAGATTAGCATTCCAATTTATACAATTTCTAATCAACAATGTTTTATTTTCCAGCTAGCTGTTCCTGAAAATGGGGAAAATAATGTAATTATTTTTCACGTAACAAAATGTCACACACTGGGACTCATTCTCAATTAACTCATATCTCTGAAGTTCTTTTTTACCTGGAGATTTGTAAATAGCTGAGGATCTATTCTTTTCTAGAATTTTCCCAAAAAATTGGTCCCCCTTATTAATAATACGATGCTTACAATAGGTACTATATGCCAGAATCTCTATTTCCTAGTTCTGGAATGTCTACCTTCTCTTTAGTGGTTTTCCATCTTATTGTGGAGATCATCTTTTTCTCATTCTTTTTATGACTATTGTCTATATTGACTATTTCAATTGACTATGTAAACCTTTAATTTTGTCTTTTTTCTGAACTGCATACTTAATTTTTTGCAAAGCACACTGGGCCATTGATTCTTTTATATGGAGGGAAAAAGGAAATATAATTCAATATTAATATAGTTTTTAAACTATATTTTCACTTATGGTAAGGTATTTTGCATTAGTCAGAAAATATACAGTATTACAAATACCGATCAATCCTTTAATTTATTAGAACAGCAAGATAACTATGTTGGAAACCAGATTATGCTTTTATGTGATCAATTTTAAGGAAACATTAGAAAAAAATTTAATTTAGCCTCTTACAAAAACACTTAAATCAATTTCATTAAATTGACAGAAGACAAAAAAAGTTATTCTACTCTTGATTATGAAAAATGTGATGTATAACAGTGATGGTGCTTGGGTTAGTGCTGGAATAAGGAAAAATAAATTAGTTATTTGGTTATCCCACTGAATCAATAAAGATACCAGTCTTTGTTTTTTCAAAGTCCCAAGTTAGCATGATATTCTTTCCTAAATCTAAGACCAAGAAATAAGTAAAATTTGCCTTTGAAAATTAAAGGTTTCTTTCCTCAAGAGACACATGAAAATATATTTGGTCGACTGTTTAAGTACTATTAACACAGGGTCACAATCAAAAAGTCATCTGAGAATAATTTAAATATACTTGGGGCAATTGAAAACTATTCTTTTTCTTGTTCTATCCTTTCCAGAAATTCAGAAAATAGATGTGTTTATTAAATATAACATGTCCAGAATAAAATACATTGTTAAGTTATTAAATTTGTTTTAATGAGTCTTTTTTCTTAAAAATTCCTCTTTTCAACTTCCTTTATATTCAGAGTCATGTCCTTTAATAGTGAAGAGTTAATCTGGAAATATGTGTATGGTACATTCTTGCTTAGAGGCAACAAGACATTCATAGGGCATGTATCTATGCAAAGCAGTGTTTCTGGCACTCTACTAATAACCGTAAAACATGGAAATTGGGAAGGTTGAATGGGATGCTTTCTTAGGAAATATATACATATATATATATATACTATATATATATATGAAGGCAAAACAAAGAGATGAAATTATACTCTATGTATATTTTGTTTTTAATGTCTTGTGCTATATCATAAATTTAGCTTAATTTTCAATTATTATGCTGTGAATTATTAAACCTCTTTTCAACAAGAAAAGTTTTATGTACCCTAATTTAAAGACACATTGATATTGAGGAGAAAGAATTAATATCTGAAAAGGAAGCACATGTGAATAATTTTTGGTGGGCTTTAACAACAGCAAGCAGGATTTATAGTCAGAAAATGCTGTAAAGAATATAATTACATTCTTAATTGCAATGCCATAACACTTTTGGAATTTAAATATGGTATTAAGATTTTGTGTGACTATCTGCTCACTAGCCATATTTGTTTTTAAATGTACTTGATCAATGATAGCATACGGTATTTACTGTCCTGGCCATTTTTACACTAATGTTGTTTATTACATACAAACTGGGTCAGATCGTCACCCTGACTGTCTTCTACAGAGCCACTATTCCTATTCAGTGGGACTTTACACACAACAACTTACATTGTTGTTGCAACACAGCTGTCATGCACCTTCATTTGATCGCTGGAAAGATCAAGAAACAATAGTGATGATAGGCAAACAAAGTCAAGCGGGGTTTGAGATGAAGGCAATGTAACTTGACCTTGTCTTATGATATACCTATCAGCTATTATCACTGAGGCTGGGTTAAATGTTTTTAACTTGTGTCTGATCTGGTGGTGTAGTGTTGTGTAATGGAGATGATTCAAACCAAAGCAAGGCAATATTATATGCCCTCATTTTAAACTCACACACACACACACACACACATACACACAGACACTATTTTTTTATTAGTATGTATGCTTCAGACATAGAATGTGAGTACTACACCCACTACAAAACTGCCAGTATCCCTCCACCATGCTCCCTACCTGCCTTCTTATTTGCACTCCCCAACCCCCACTTGGCAGATTCAGCTCTGTTGGCCGAATCTCAAAATTTTCTTTTACTGGTCTGTTCCCTTGCTTTGTTTCTTTATATTGTACATGAGTGAAATCATCTAGTATCTGTCTGACTCACTTAACACAACATCCTGCAGTTCCATCCAAGTTAATGCAAAACTTCTCCCTTCCTTCTAGATGAGCGGTGTTCCATTGGGTTGCTTCATTTGCTCATCTTTTGTTGGATGCTTGAATTGTTTTCAGATTATGACTATTATAAGTATTATAGGGAATATAGGGGTGCATATATATTTTGTACTTAATGATTTTGTGTTCCGGGATAGATTCTGAGAACTGAAATTACTGGATGAAATGGCAGGTCTCTTTTCAATTTTTCTGAGAACTTTCTAAGGGAACTGAACCAGGGTTCCCTGAATGAGAACTCTGTTAATCATGGCATCCCTGACAGCACTGGTTGTTTCTGGGCTTTGCGATATTGTCATTTTCACCAGTGTGACCTGACATTTCATTTTCATTTTGATTTGCATATATCATCATTAATGATTACTTGAATAAAATATTCCTTGAGCACAGATAATCATCAGTACCTAATACTATATAACATTACCAAAATAAATAGAAAATGCAAAATATTAATTTAAAGATAATAAATAGAAAATGCAAAAATACTAATTTAAAGAAATGTAAGCTGCTAATGGTAAGAAACCACCTTCCCTGGATCCATCCTGGCATTTCCTGTGACAGTTGGAAGTGGTACAGCTTAACTCCTCCAGGCATTTAGATGCTCCTGAAACCTGTCAGCAGGCCCCTTAAAAATACTCCACACAAAGTTCCAAGCCACCATCTCTAACTTAAGAATAGATACAAGCTTAAATTAAGAAGTTTATTTCTGGCTATCAAAAAAGTGAAGAAAGATTTCCATCTCCTAGGGTTTCTTCAAGCATTTACTTAGAAGCCCTGATATAAATGCATTCTCATCTTTTCAAATGTGCAGAAATCCTCTTGAAGACTAGATAAGCATCCTTTGAACATTTTGACCCACTATCATCTTTCTCAAAGACCAGGGAACCAGCTCTTTCAAGTGTTGGTATGAAGGGAGACAGTGTCTCCAGCTCCCAGTTTCAGCAGGAAATGGGAGTCTATTTTAAGGAAGTGCTCCATGTTGTAAAACTATCTATAGTCATGAGGTCATAATAAATCTGTTTTTTTTTTTCTGGTGGATAAATACAATTGGCTAACACAGAGAGTTACCTTCCTAATGAGAAGAATTGGAGATAAACTGCTTGACAAATGGTGCTAAAATCTCTGGTTCAAGGATTAGTTCTTAGTAATATTGAAAGCAAGTTTGCATTTGCTTAGCTTTAAAATAGTGGAATTTTCCTCCTAGACTTGCAACCTCTTAGGATATTATCTGTGATGCAAATCAATCCCTTGCCTAAAGTTCTTTCAATAATAAAAGTGTCTCAGTTCACTACTTTTGAAGAGAGGACTTCTAGATTGGAAGAAGCTCCTCTTATTTCAATTATATTCCCCAATTCAGGTAGAATCCAACTGCTTCTCTAGAGGAACCACTGATGCTGAAGATAGAGTCATGATAAGGTTACTAAACTACATTTAATAACTGAGGGAGTGAAAGAAATATACCGGTAATTTTCATTTAAATACCAATGAAATCACTGTAACACTGCCATCTCATTGTTCATCAATTTACTCGAGCGGGCACCAGTAACGTCTCCATTCATCCCAGCCCTGAGATTTTAACAGCCTCTCCTTACTCGCCTTTCCCAATGATTGGAGGTTCTTTCAGGGTCAGGGGAATGAGACCTATCATTACTGTTTTTGGCATACTGAATATGCCACCAATGAAATATAAATATTAAAACAAACAAGGTGACTAAAAACCCTCTTAGACATCGTGCAAACTAGGGAAGTTACTGGAGAGATAAGGAGGTGAGTAGAAACATTGTACAGAAGGTTTTTCTTGGTGGTGGGTGAGTTCATACTGGAAATTTGGTGCTGGGTGTGACAAACCCTGTATCTCTATAATGATGCTAAGATATATCCCAGAAATCTATTCTCAGTAAAATTTCAAGTATACAGTGTAGCATTCTAAATAGTATACATTGTACAGTAAATTTCTGAAACTTCTATACTACATGACTGAAACTCTATAACCATTAAGTAATTACTCTACACTTCACTTCTCTACCCTTACCTCCAAGACTGGAGCGATAGCACAGCGGGTAGGGCATTTGCCTTGCAAGTGACTGACCCAGGTTCAATTCCTCCATCCCTCTTGGAGAGCCCAGGAAGCTACTTCGAGTATCCTGCCCGCACAGCAGAGCCTGGCAAGCTCCCTGTGGCATATTTGAGATGCCAAAAACAGTAACAAGTCTCACAATGGAGAAGTTACTGGTGCCCACACTAGCAATAGATGAGCAGTGGGATGGGATGACAGTGCTACAGTGCTACCCTTACCCCCACTGTCCCCCCACCAGCCCCTGCCAACCATTATTATTCACTTCTATAAGAAAGTACTTATCTCAGACCCTTGAAATCCTGCAGTGTTTTTATTTGTGATGGATCCCGCCCCATCCTCTGCAGCATGTCACTAATGTTTACCTGTGTCCTGACATAAAGCAGGATTTCTCTCTCTTTTTAAAGTGATATTCCAGACCTTATTATTATAATTAGTGTAATATGTTTGATTTGTGCTAAAGTTAGGGAGTTTGAAGTCTTAGTTTTATTTTATTGCCAGTCTAATAATATTTTGTAGTTTTACATACATTTTATAATGCTTTTTTCCTATTTCTTCAAAAATTCTATTGGAGCATTTATGGGCATGTAATTGAGTATGTAGACTGCTTTCTGTAGGTAGTAAGATATATTAATACTTTTAAACCTTCCTCCGAAAGTGAAGAGGAGGGAAGACTACAAAACTCATCTCTGAGACCAGCACTACTCTAATACAAGAGATGTAGTATTACTGGAATCTCATTACTGGACCAAAGAAATTAGGCAAGAAAATAAACAAGTAAAGAACATTCAGATGAGTGACAACAACAAATAAAGAAAAGAAAATTATCTCTGTTCTCAAATAATATTTCTTATATGTAGAAAATCCTAAAGACTTTTACAGAAGAATGTTGCTAGAACTATTGTTTGAGGATACAAAGTCAACATTTCAATTGATTTGTGTTTATATATATGCTAACAAACTATCTAAAAGAAATGAGAAAATAAGCTACATGACATTAAAAAGGACACAATACTGGTGACACAAAAGTGGAAAAGTGTTACTTCTGAATGGTATATTCTCTCTACATGTCAATGAAACCTAATCTTTAAATAGTGAACACTTTCAGCTCTGACCAGAGTTATTTACATGTTAATGCAACTACTGTGTAAATGTCAGTGGGTACAAAAATAATCTCCAGAGGGACTGAAGTCGAGGTGGAGAAGGAAGGACTAGAAAATAATCTGAAAGATATTAGAATTTAGAAAGAGGAAGATTGGTAAAGTCAATTTCATTGGTACCAATTTCATTGGTAACCCAATGAAATGCCTACAAAACAATGAGGATTTCAGACACTTAGGAAAAAGAATTCAAAGCTAAAAACAGCTCATCAAAATGTGCAGTTCTGGGGCTGGAGCAATAGCACAGTGGACAGGGTTGCATGTGGTTGACCCGGGTTCAATTCCCAGCATCCCATATGGTCCCCCAAGCACCTCCAGGAGTAATTCCTGAGTGCATGAGTCAGGAGTAATCCCTGTGCATTGCTGGGTGTGACCCAAAAAGCAAAAGAAATAAAAAATGTGTGGTTCTTAGACTTGGAATGATCTCTCTCAAAAGTGGGATATAAGAAAACTTCCTAGGGGGATATCAAATGCCCAAAGACAATTAAAAGCATGGAAACAAAGGGCAGAGAACTGTTTTTCATAGGAATCTTTCCACTGGGGCAGGATGTGGAAAAGGATTCGTTAGGGACATTAGGACAATTGTGGAAGGGAAATGTACCTGCCACAGAGGCAGGTGGGGTGCGGGTGGATACGGGGCACTGAGAACATTGGTGGAATGTAGTGGACACTAGTGAAGAGATTGATGTTGGAACACTGTATATCTGAAACTCACCTTTTTTTTCTAACTTTGTAATTCATTGTGATTCAATCACTGTATCACTGACATCGATTTGCTCGAGCGGGCACCAGTAACATCTCCATTGTGAGACTTGTTACTAGGATTCAATAAAAATTAATTTTTAAATGTGTCATTTTTTCTATGACTAATAAGAATTCTTTATAAGAATTGCTTGTATGAAGTGTCATAATTGGAACCAATTAAGAAAAGCTTTAAGTGAAGGAAAGAAAATGAGAGGTGTTTTCTGAGCTAAGCTCAATAAAGAAAAACAACTTTATTTTGTTTTTTTTTTTTTTTGCTTTTTGGGTCACACCCAGCAATGCACATGGGTCACTCCTGGCTCATGCACTCAGGAATCACCCCTGGCAGTGCTCAGGGGACCATATGGGATGCTGGGATTTGAACCTGGGTCGGCCTCATGCAAGGCAAATGCCCTACCCGCTCTGCTATCACTCCAGCCCCAAGAAAAACAACTTTAAAAATTAATGTTAGCTCCAATGATGCTGTCAATCTAAAATTTGACTCTTTTCATCTAGTGTATGCACAAAGTATTTTGCTTTACTTGCAAAGTAAGTTTTGTACACTCCACTTACTTGAGAGTGTGCTAATTTCTAAAATTGGAAAGCAGTACAATCCGAAAAGGAAAATAGACTCTGTCCTCATATACAAAGCTAAATCTTTTTAGTTCCTTGAATGTAACTCACTGATAAATCAACTGTGGTGAGATGCTCCTTTTTTAAAAAAAATAAAAAATTGTGGTTCAGACATTTGATTTATTTGTATATACTGCCATATTTGTGTTAATTATTGCTATTCTCTTAAACAGGGATTTTGTTTTTAATCAAGACGTATGTCCAGAAGAGAATATAAAAGTCAACATCTATTACCAGGCATGTTCAGTGCCCATGAAGATAGCACAAGTATTACCAATAAAAATAGGATTACGCATTTGTTTCTCAAAATTGGAAGGTTTGTTCTACTTAAGAAACTAAAATATCCAAACCAATATGTATTGTTCATGATATAAGCAAGCAAACATTAGAAACTCAATCCTGTTCCCCACAAAAGCATTTTTTTTATAATCTCTCATTCCTCCCTTGGCTGTTTTCTGCCTCCCAATAGTAATAGATTTCCTCAGACATTGTGTGTTTGCTGCTGAACCAGGTATAGTTACAGATTGGGGTGGGAATGAGGGGACAAGCACAGGTTCTCTGCAACACTCCTGAAGCTTCTCATTCCTAAAGATTCCTCTTAACCCCAGAGAAGAACCAACACCAAACCCCCTGAAAAGATTTCTGTACTTTTGTCAGACTCCTTTTACATACTGACTCACTTTCCCAGTTTTATACTCACTTACTTTCTTACTAGTAAAATATAATCTACATTCTCCCCAGTCTGAGAGAGAGATGATGTGGGGGACATCAAATCCACCATGTACACAGGTTGCTAGCATCTGAAGAAAACTATTTTTTTGCACACCAACTCTTGTCTCATGAATATTGGCCTTCAAATGGCAAGCATTCACACTTGGGTTGAACAACAGCAGCAAATTAAAATCCATTAATGAAATGATTTTTTTAGCTGAGAAAATATCACTGATATGTCATTGTATTTCTAATGACATATGATTTCTACAGATCTTGTCTGACTCATCAATTTATCATAAAAACAGTCTTGAGAAAACAAGCTGTCATACTTGAAACTCTGACAGAGCTGTTTTTGTCATTCTCTTTTCAAAGTTTCAATGACATTGATATATGTTCTAGAGAGTTAGTGTTTGCCATTAGTTAACTCTTTAAAAACCGTAAGTGATCTTAGAAAACATAGAATTTATTTAGCATGTGGTTCATAGCTATTAGGTTTTACATATCATGCCCATGGTTTCACAGATAATTGAAGAAGCAACTTGTGGTAGTGAAATCAAAGCTTCAGATGAGAACAGAAAGAACCATGGAACACTCTGAAGAGTTACCTGCATCTTTAGACATGAGAAATATATTTATATCCTTGAAGAGAACAGTTCTATCGTGCAGTTATAAAACATTTGTGCTCAAAAATATTTTCCAAGATCATTTCTGATTGTTCAAAGACTGTGTTTTCCGAGACTATTTTTTTCTCAAGCAAACTTTTTACTTTTGTTGAGAAATTGTGATCTCAATTTCTAGGCTATAAAGTGTTTTTACTGCTTTCTTCATGGTTACATCTAACACAGGTACACTTGTTTCATCAAGCTTAGCTGATGCAGAAACTAGGCTCTGGAAGTTAGCTTCCACAAGAAATCCCAAGATGTTTGTCCTTTTCACCCTTTCAGTGCACTCTTATTTCCCCTGGGAATTCTATGATTTACTTTTGCAGTACCAAGGATTGAGCCCAGAACTTCACATATGCAAAGCTCACTCACTTTAAAGCTGCACTACATACTAGACACCTCCTCTAGAAATTCTTTGAAGGATGATATAATGCTGACCAAGAGTAATTTAGATTAAAAATCTATTTGAAACCTCTCACCTAAGCAAAGATGACCAGAAACTCAAAGAAATTTCCCAGTATTCATTGGGGAAATTGATTTGTCATTCTAAGTATGAATGCTAAATTTACAAGATATTAGTTCTTAGGCAGAACTTTTCTTAGTGGTCAAATATTCCTACTCAAATCTTAATAAAGAAGTAAACTGACCTGGGATTATAATTTTCATATTGTTATTAACTTTGTTACCTCATAATTATCCACTCAAGGAGTAAATAATATTTACTCCCCATAGATATCTGTTTTGAATTTACAAAGTAGTTGTTAACATCCACCATACTAATCCATTGATCAAAATATTTTCTAAATTTCTAGTACATACTGGTTGTAGTACCACGCATATAAAAAACTTAAGTATGAATGAGGCAATATTCATTAATTTTTAAAAAGTCCAAGAAAGCACACATCTGAAAAATATTTAGCATTACATAAATTCTTATGGGCACTTATTTAACACAACTCCTCTACTCATAGAATTTATAACCTTCAATAAATAAAATAATCTATAAATAGTTTGCTTATGAATCAACTTGCCTCAATAATATCATTTCTTGATAGTAATTATAATAATATTATAACTTAATATCATGTTAATACCCTTATTTGATTAAAATGATTTATAAGAAACTAATTTTAATTCACAAAATTTAATTCAGTATTTCAAAATACTACACTTGGCTTTGAAACAATCGCTAGGGATACTGGCTCATTAATTTAAAAAACAATATTTTTCTGTGGATCCATGGGTTAAGTTCAATTATTTTTATAGTGTTATTCTAGATCTTAATAATACATGCTTTTGATCTTCTGGACATTTCATGCAAAGTATTGCCCTCTACCCGCTATTAACATGCATTTTTCTTGGCAAACACAAAGTATGAAGGCACGGAAAGATAATGATGTAAACAATGGGAATGTGGATAACATCTTGGAGTTAAAACATTTTTTAAAATGGACATAGTGGAACACAGAAATAATAAGCAGGTAAGGAACTTGCCTTGCGTCGCCAAGCCAGGTTCAATCTCTGGCACCCTATAAGGTCCCCCATGCATAATAGGACTGATGCTTGATTACAGAGTCAGAAGTAAGCCCTGAGTGCCATCAGATGTAAACTACCCCCTCCCCCAACCACTGCCCTTTCCCCTCCCAAAACAGGCTTGAGACCAGAGGAATGGTACAGAGGTTAAGACACTGGCCTCGTACTTGGTCTATCCGGATCTAACCCTAGGCACTGCATATGTCCATTTAGCACAACCAGAAATAATCTTTGGGTACAACCGGGTGTAGCCCAATAAAACAAACAACAAATAAGTGCTGTGCCTGAAAGTAGGTACAAAGATTAAGGATGAATGTATTTGATGAAAGAGTAAGAAATAGGAATGAGAGAACAGCTATAAAAAATGAGTTCAGTATTATAGTTACAAATTCCCAATGCAGCATGCGGTCCAAGAACAATAAAAACAATCAACAGATTATCCTGCTGCTGTGACTGCTTATTTTTTTTTCTCTTTTTGGGTCACACCCAGCGATGCTCAAGGGTTACTCCTGGCTCTGCACTCAGGAATTACTCCTATGTTACTTGAGGGACCATATGAGATAACAGGGATTGAGCCCAGGTTGGCCACGTGCAAGGCAAAAGCCCTACCCCGTGTACTATAACTCCAGCCCTGTGACTGCTCCTTCTGATCCACCATACATTGCCACTTCCCCCAAAAACACTTGTCTTGGATTCACCCAGTCATGTGAGAATTGTATCAACTCTAAATCCCTGCACAATGTCTGCATTTCTAGCTGAATTGTTTAAGAATTTGAGGTTATTCTATGGGAAAGGAGGGAACAAGGGAGTGAAAAGAGTAATGGGTATATATCTATTAGGTGATTGAGGCTGACAGTCATTTTTGAATACAACCATGCTCAATATTTATTTACAAGTCTCAATCATTCTTGTCTTCTCTTTTTGAAGGAAAAAAAAGGGAGGATGGTGTCATTAATTCATCACACTTCACAACATACCAAAGAAGGATGGCTCAGTCCTTTGCTTGTAAGAGACTCAGGGTCTCCTAATAAGCAAAAGTACACATTTCTGCAAAATACACACACACACACACACACACACACACACACACCCCACAGGTGTGCATATGTGCATATGTGGCATACATTTTCCTCTTTCTGTGCTTGAGCTCTGTAAACTTTGCTCCTATTAACTCTGCTCTCACACTTAACTGTTCATTGTCTTTACCTACTGGAATGTCATCCTGGATATGCATCTTGCCTTACTTAATACCTACACAAATTCTGAGTCTTTATTAGGTCCCCTAAATTTTGTTTTGATTTGCCTCCACATTTTCTGTTGATCAATTACCACAGCTCTCCCAAGTATAAAATATACACATGTCCAGCCTGCGTGCAAACACACACTCACACATAGTGTCAGAGAAGGCTTGGATTTACAAGCCCTGTTGTTGCCCTTAGCCATTACTACCCACCTTGCCATTGTGATCTGAATGTGATCCATTTAAAATGCTGGACAATTTTGTAGCTCTGTTGAGTCACATTTCAAACCTTATTATAAGGCCTGAAGTGATTTGTATCTCCTCCCACTTAGAAATATAAGCTTTTTAAAAATAAAGTCACACTATAAATAGAACTGCTCTGAAATTACATGTGGCACGTAATTAAGCAGTACACGTGCGGTGCGGAAGCTCTCAGCTGTTTCATAAGCCTCCAGGAACAAATGACGCTACACTAAAATTCAGAGAATGTGTTGTTCTTCATCTGGACACCATCACACAGAGCGAGGTAATCATCGGTTTTGTACAGCAGGATGTCGTGTGAATAGGCAGCTGTTAGCAAGAGGCCACCTCACATAAACACTTTTGGTTTCTCCAACTCAGGAGCTTCAAGAAATCCATACCCAGGATCTGGACTGAGTCTTTGTCCCTCCTGACGACCAGGTCAAACTTTCTTTACACTGCCTAAGAGCCAACGCATCTACTAATAAATATTTTTTAAAAATTACAGGTTGGTGGGAAGTGGGACTCTTCCCCGAGTAGACAATCTATTGATAGGCACGTGAGCTTTTCTATCCATGGCGAGCTTGACAGGCAGGGTCTAAAGAACAAGTAACAGATAGAAGGGAAAGATGTCAAAAATCTCTTACCTGCACCTGAAACCGCAGTCCTGCTAGCCGATGCAGAGTGTCAGCCCAAGTCACATTAGTAGGCTGCTAGTGTGATGCCATCAATATTTAAAGGATCTGGGGGATGGGTAGAAGGAAGGGTGGGAAGCTTGAGAAGTCCTCTTCATTTCTGAAAGAGGTCAGAGAGTGTCTCCTTTCCTTCTCCAGTTACTAATTGTTTCAGTCTTTGGACTGAACCTGAATGCCAGGCCCAAGGCAAGCCATAGGGGCAACAAGAGTAGGAATCCAATAAAGCAAAAAAGTAAAAGAAGGGGAAGAAAGAATGGGGCAAGGAAAAAAGCTATAAGTGATTGAAAATGAAAGAAAACACTAAAAAAAGAGGAACGTGTATGGCAAGTAAATTAGAATAGTCAAGGCAAAGAAGGAGAAAACTTGATAAAATAGGAAATAAAGAAAACTGATGAACCCAAACACGACCACCAATTGGTTCAGTAGATTGCCAGAAAGATTTTCTCATGCTCCTAATGGGATAGATGGAAGTGATGATTTACCTTCATAACCATTGCGGAGTGGTGCAGTATCACCTCTTCTGGTAAGGAAACTTAAATGAGTGCCAAAAGGAAATTTAGAGGTTATCTACTTCAAATCCTCATGGAATAAATGGGAGGTTTATCTGTAACTTTTCAGATAATTCCCCATTCACTATGTTGTATAGATCCTTTCAAATAAGAGAATATTACAATCAGAACAATTTTTAACATTTATTACAATAATGTTGTCATTTGAAAGTTTTCTTCCTTTGCACATAAAACTGTTACCACAGACTTTCCTTCTATGGTTCTTCTACAGACACAGAGAAAAAATATAAAAATATTCAAGGGAAGAAGGGGGATGAAGAAGTGAATGTTAGAAAAGAACATGATCACTAAAAGGAATATTTATAAAATGGATATTAAAAGGGATAGAAATTGTGACTCTGAAAAAAAGAAAACGAGGACATGAAAGGAGGCTAGAAGATAGTTGTAGTAAAATTAGTTGATAAAACAGGAATTTTATGATCTAATTTTATTTTAATATTTTCTGATGATATATATCTCTCCGATATGAAGCTTCATTGTTCTAATGAATAATGGTAGCATATGTTTATCCTTTTTGTTTTTATAATTCTGAAAGTGTTCTTTTTTTCTAATTCCCTGAATTAAGTCATAATTTGCATAATCCAGTTTTTGATTGTAAAGTGATAAGCTAAATTTTGACTCTGGAAACATGGTCATTAGACAGTTGGAGATAGAGTAATTGCTTTTCTGCTTTTTTAAGTGTTAGTGATTTCTGTACTATAAATAAACTGCATTTTCTCTAGTTGTGCACAGACAACTTCTATCTGGGGCCCAAACTATAATGACGTGGGACTAATATGTATTTATATTTACCAGTGCATTAAATCTTCTCAAAATTGGTTTTGTTTAGTATTGATTCGTTATTAGTCACACATTTCTGAATTCCCAAATAATTTAAAAGTCTCCTATTTATTTGTATTTCTTTCGAGTAAACAAATCTTTCTAGAAACAGTATTTATCTTTCACTCTTTCTAACTTAAGCAACAAAAGGAAAGCCATAAGTATATGTAATTACTGGGATGGAATCTCTTCACATACAATACATTAGATTAAAAGAATTGTGAAGACAATGATTGCATTAAGGAGATCAATGGCCACTTGTGGGGTTAAAAATATTTCTGATTTTCCTATTTGTCAGAAATCCTTGAGCTGAAGGAACATTTGAGAGAATGCTACTGCCAGCCAATGAAATGATGTACTTGAAATTGTTTCTCAGAATAAATGCTTTGTTATGAAAGCACTCCAAATTTTATAGAAATACTCTCTAATCAGCTCAAATAGACTCTTCAACATGAAAATTACACAGACAGCTCCATGAAACTGTGTCATCTGGATGTTAATTGAATAGAAAAATATATCTCCTGTGGGTTTTTACTCTAAAGAAGTTTTTATTTTAACTTTTTCATTTATAGTACTTCTTGAAAAATAACAAAACAATGAGAAATTTTTAAAGCTATATTTTTCTTCAATGTGAGGAAATATTTGGGATCTAGGAGGAAAAACATTTTTTTCAAAGCTGAAATGCAATGTAATTATCTCATTTCAACCAATATAATTAACTTACATGAAAGTTAATGGTGAGTCCTATCATCAAATAGTATTTTGATAGTTTTTAATAGCTTGTTTTTTGCTAAAATATATTATGTTAGGGACTACCAGTAGTATAAAAAAATGCCAGTTTTATGAGTATGAGAATAAGTAGTTCATACTTCCCCATCCTTTTTCTCTATTCAAATTTCTGATCCCAGACCAGAGATTGTATTTATAAAGTGAATGATGATTAGAAAACAAAGTAGATTCTTCATTATCAACACCGTTGTTCCTAAGGACTTCTCCTCAAACATTCTTTTCCTTTCTGAAGTAGAGTTGAGCAATACTGTAAAAGAAATCTATCTTTCTCTTTTTCTTCTTTTTCATTGAATGTAGGATAACATAGCCTCAGATAGTTTAGGTTTATTTGGGTTACTCCCATCTCAGTGCTCCCATTCCTCTGTGTTTATTTGTAACTTCTTTCTCTGTACTCTGTTGATTTGTAAAATTGTTTTCTCTTCTCCTTGAGTCCTTTGCATAGTTTATTCAGTGCCATATCCTTTTGTATGGGCACAGAAAGACTGTAGCAAATGCTATGCTTTTGTAACCTAGGGGTCATTTGATTCTACATGATATTTTCTTCCTGGGCATCTGTTCTCTTGACCTAAGCCTCAGCTGCCCTTACTTCCTAGTACCCCCAAAAGCAGGGTCCCAACGAGGGACGGGACAAACCCAGGGCAAGCGGTGAGTTATCTGCTACCCTGGCATCGACATGGGCCTGGCCAAAGTGCCTAATGCTTAACTGTAAATTAAGAGTTTGGTCATGGACAAATGCTTTCATAATTCAAAAAGTCATAACTAGATTCAGACCCTGCTAGGGTTAGGAATTATTAATCTGGCCTGAGCACTGTAATCTGAGTCTGTAGGCTGCCCTACAAGCCTCAATGTATCTCTTACTGTGCCCATACAAAAACAATATGTGCTCAATACAAAAACTAGTATTGAGATGTTAATTAAGATGCTAGGAGGAGGGGAATGCCTTTAGGTGGTGTTTCCTTTGAATCTGGTGGGCCCTCAGGAAGGGCTTTCTTATGCTAATTTTGCTGCGCAGGACTATGGCCCAGAGAGAAAGGTAGGGGGGAGAGACTTGGGAAGAGGAGGAGAATCAGAGAGTGGGGATGGAAGAGTGAGGAGCTAGGGAGGAAGAGTGCTGGGCAGGGAGAGAGGAGAGAGGAGAAATGTGGGGGAGGGGTCAGAGAGACTGGAACTGGCGCTTGGGGAGAATGGAATAAATGGCAACTGATCAATCAACCAGATTGGCCCTTGTTTCCTCCTCCATATGCCCCATGGCCTGGGCCGCCCCACCTAGGCGAGCTGCCAGGGACCAACCTCTCACACCCTGGCCGCCCCCCTGGCAGAAGTTTTTTACAATTGGGGTGGGGCATACCCCAGGGTGCTCAAGGGCAATTCCTGGTCCTGTGCTCAGAGTGACCTTAGGAAGGGGTCCTCTGTGGCACTGGAATTTGAACTGGTCTCTGGTCGCTGCAGTAGCATGAAAAGCAGGAGCTTGACTTTCTCTATTATCTCTTTTTAAATTGTATACTGATAACCCTTTATCCAAAAATCATTGAATACTTTTTGCTGCCTAAGCTTTATCGCCATTGCCATTGTTTATCTATCCTGTCACTGAATCATTCACTTAACCTCTCTGACCACTCACGTGTCAGAGGAAATCTTGTTAGCTACAAATATTGGGTCAAGATAGTCAAGATTCTCTCTTGGGCTCTTTTATATTATATCTCGGAGACTATGTGATGATTGTAACAATTAATTTATACTACAAAGCTTCAAAATAATATCTTCTAGCCTATAAAATTTTTTAGAAATGAGGCCCACAGATGACTTGATACCAAAGTGCTTACACTGCAGACATTCAGCCATGAGTCCAATCCCTGGTGTTGCCCACATGTGCCAATTGGTTTAACTGCTTTGGACCCTGAATATGGCAATGGTGTGTGTGTGTGTGTGTGTGTGTGTGTGTGTGTGAGCACCACTACTAAAAGGTAAAAGATTTCCATGCATGTGTGTGTGCAAGTACCACAGCCAAAACTGTGCTCCCAGCAAGTATCACATCCAAGTATATGTGTAACTATGGTCACTGCAGCAACAACAGTAGCTGAAAGGGCAAGAGAATGGACACTTTATAGAGGGAAAAGAAAAGAGAAGTTTCCAATGAAGAATAGTGAGAAGAATGAGGTGGAAAAAGAAATGGACAGAAAAATAAGAACTAAAAATTCTTTGTAAGGAGATTAGGTCGATGGATGTTCCTAGCGATGTCATTTTTAGAGATTATGGAAGAGTTATTTTTTTATTAAATTATGCCCTGCCATTTTCTGGAGCTTTTGCAGTTTTTTTTTATATTCAATCACTGTGATATACAGTTAGAAAGCTTTCATGTTTGAGTTTCAGTCATACAATGATTGGACACCCATGCCTCTATTAGTGCACATTTTCCACCACTCCAGAATCCCCCCATCCCCATCCAACCTTCCCCCTGCTTCTATGGCAGACAATTTCTTCCATATTCTCTCTCGACTTTGGGGCATTATTATTTGCTCAAATTTTCCCTCCCACCACCATTCAAGCATGCCTACCAGGGGCAGATGCTAGATAATTTGTTTTCTATTGCTTATTATGAATATATGAGAAGTTGCACAGCCACAAAAGCTTCTGGAACTCTAAAATTATAAGTGGTTGAGGTCCAGAGACGTCTCTGCATGGAGCTAATCTATTTTGAGATTCATTTGGGAGTCTGGGCCAAGGCCATTGACGCACTGATACCAAGCATGGAGGCAGATTGTGGATGTGACAGCCAGGACCCCAAGTGGGCAGGAAGACGAGGAGGGAAGGCCCGTCTCCCATGCTACCATGTGGCCTGGAGTCTTAGTCCTGGAACCCGCACACCCATGTACCTGGGTTTTGCTTCTGGAAGCTCCTGGCGGCCAGGGTTTCATCTGGAGTGGGTAGAGAGGGCGCACACTCTCCCTCTGAGGCACCCAGTGGAATTGGCTCTGCACAAACCATTTTCTTAAAACAAACAACAAAAAAAAACTTGCAAAAGGAAAGCAATACTGTTACATCAGGAATAATTTCTTTTTCTAATGAGAAATCTAACAAATTTTTTTTTTTAGCAAAAATGCTCTAGAATTATCTCCTACGTATAGGTCAAAAAGTGGCAATTTAAGCATTTAGGGAAAATTGGGGCAGAGTGAAAGGGAACACAGAGGTAGGGTAGAAGAAACAGAACATTGGTGGAAAGTATTGGAATCTTTGGTGGTGGTGGAGGGGGCTCAGTAACTTTGGACATCAAGGCCATAAACGTTAATCGAATTGTAACTAAGTAGCACTGTAGCACTGTTGTGCCCTTGTTAATTGATTTGCTCCAGCAGGCAACAGTAACACTCCATTGTGAGACTTGTTACTGTTTTGGCATATCCAATACACCGAGGCTCTGCTGTGCAGGCGGGATACTCTTGGTAGCTTGCCGGGCTCTCAAGACGGATGGAGGAGTCGAACCAGTGTGTTGCCATTGCTAACAGTTTGCCAGTTGCTCCATGTGTGTGCCTCATATCATGAATTAAATGTCTCTGAAGGAACTCAATTAAAGTTTCTTTCTTAATTTCAGTTCCAATGATGGAATAGAGTTGTATCCAGAAAATGGTCATAAAAAAAGTTCAGCAGCAAGTTTATAATACATCATTTCTAAACACATTTAATTGAAAAAGTAAAAAAATAATTACTATGATAGAAAAATTTTCATGTTATATTGTTAAATAGAAGCAGACTCCAAAGTAACATAAAGATAATATTCAGGGGGAAATGGTATGATAATTTGCTTATGTAATATTTGCTACTAGAAGGACTCATCAAAACCCTCCAAGTGTTATTTTGTAATAGGAACAATTTTCATAAAATCCTTCGTGATTTTATGAAAATGCTTTTTCTTTATATATTGGAGATTTTATATCCAAATGCTACACACATAAATAACTTGATGGGATTAAGCAGTGCAAATTTGCAATCTGTTCTGGAGATTTAAAAATTATTTAAATTTATTGAAAAATAATTACCACTTTGGGGGGGTCTTAATTTAATTAGTAATTAACTTTCTTTTTCTTGTCCAAATTGAAACACCTTGCTTACATCCATCAATTGAAAAGGAAATTACCTCTAAAATTGTTTTAGCAAAATAAAGTTATAATTTGTTAAGTCTGATGTCCTTTGCTAATTGATACTGTAATAAAACAAAAATATGAATTTGCATTATCTTCTGATTTTTTCTTTCTCAAATGTGCCATCAAACACTTTGTAGACCTCCCTAGCTTATCTTATTTCTGAACACCAGATGGATATGGAAGCACACAATGTGCTTGAAACATTTACCCCTCCTACTCAAGATTTGTGTCGACAGATTCAAATCTAAAACTCCTCTTACACTGAATCATAGCCAGGACTATTATGGAATAAACTGACTGCCAAGAAATATAATGCTCAGTAACTTTTATTACAATGGAAATTAAGCTACGAATACTGATTGAATGAGAATTCTCAGAAGTCAGTTCTGATCCATTTGGACCCTTGCCGTATTTTCTGCTATTAAGCACCAAATGAGATAAACTGTCATTTTTTAACCAAATTCCAGTTTGACATGAAAACAGAAAGAAGTTAATAGAACTCTGCAGGTACACTGTTGAATCTGATTAGCATATATTGCTGATATAAATACTCAGACTGAACTACAGATTTTCTCCAGAGTTGCATTTTTCTGTAACTCTCTTGGATGTTGTTAAGATTCTACTCAGATTCTATGCTAATTTTTTTTACATTTTTACTACTAAGTCATAAATTAAAGAATATCCAAAATGCTATTTTTATGTATATAGTACATTAGGGAAAATGCATTGTTCTTTAAAACTAGATTTGAAATGAATCAAGTACATATCATCTTTCCCAGAGAAGCATACTATAGACAGTTTCACAAATCTGGAGTTCACTGTATCACTGTCATCCCATTGTTCATTGATTTGCTAGAGCGGGTGCCAATAATGTCTCTGTTTGTCCTAGTCCTGATATTTTAGCAGCCTCTTTTTACTCGTCCTTCCCAACGGTGCCATTGGAGGTTTTTTCAGGGTCAGGGGAATGAGATCCATCATTGTAACTGTTTTTGGCATATCGAATATGCCACAGGGAGTTTGCCAGGGTCTGCTAATACTCTTGGTAGCTTGCCTGGAGTTACTGTCCATTTTTTAACCCAATCTATGGGACTTTTGGATGAAGAATACATTGATTTGTGAGGCATCATGAGAATAACTCCCTGATAAGACAATCTTTGCAAAATGCTTATGAACTCAACTTTTGAGATATTCTCTGGACATATTAATTACAGCAATTTTTGTTACATAACGTTTGGGGGTTGCACAATATATTGTCCAACATAATAAACATATGCATATGTAGCATATGTGAAATGCTGAATAGCATATTATATGCTCTATATTTAACTTAGCAAAGTAATTCAGGGGAGCCAGAGTGATAATATAGAGGGTAGGGCTTTTGCCTTGCATGTGGCCAACCTGGGTTTGATCCTCAGCATCCCATAGGATCCCCCAAGCACCATCAGGCATAATTCCTGACCACAGAGCCAGGAGTAACCCTTGTGCATCACAGAGTGTGACAAAAAAGAAAAAAGAAAAAATAACAATAAATAAGTAAAACAACATTATTTGGGGGTTATTATTTGAGATAACCTCCGAAAGAAGCTTATTTTCACAAGATTTCTCTAGGTATCTGTTCTTATCTTCTTACATATACATGCATATTTAGAGATACAGTGCAATTATTTAATTTTTGCTATATATAAAGTCTAAGACTCACTTTGTGAACTGACATTTTGGAGAACAGGATTCTTGCTAGTAATACAATCCAGTTCTCTTTGGATGCATAAAGTGAGAACTATAAGGACTAATAATCTTCCACAGTCCATAAATAATGGCAGTATTTGGTCTAAAAATCCTTAAATTTGATTCCTGAATAGGGAACTGGAATACAAGTTCTGCCCTTTCAGCAACTAAAATATTCCTGAATCATTGAACTACGACACGACTACATTAAGTGGTCAAGTCTCCTTATTTCTATGTATATGAACACAATTTCAGGAATGGAGCCTTAATAGGCTTTAAGAATTACTGTAGATTCCCAAAGTGCCCCATTTAGTTCTTCAAGGAAGTTCACCAGCAAAAACAAATCCAGTTTATTGAGTTCAAAACAATATAAGACATCAAATATTTTGAAGAGTGATAATTCACAAATAAAGGCATCTGTAAGAAACTGTAAAACCCCAAACAGAAACAAAATACAAAATTTATAGCACATTTTCTTTATGCAATTATTAAAAATAATTCAGCTCTACAAAGTTTTATTTAGTTTTCTCTAAGAGAGCAAGAGTATCTAGAGTAGTTGATGAGTGGAATGCTGTAGAAATCAAAGTATTTGTAGATTCTGAATGACCTTGTGTGATGAAATGAGGGAAAGATGGGCTGGAGTGATAGCACAGTGTGTAGGGTTTGCCTTGCAAGTGGTCAACCCAGGGTCAATTCCCAGCATCCCATACGGTCCTCCAAGCACTGCCAAGATTAATTCCTGAGTGCTTGAGCCAGGAGTAACCTCTGACCATCAGCATCGCTGGGTGTGACCCAAAAAGCAAAAAAAAAAAATAGTGAAAAGACTAAGAAAAAATTATAGTAGAGTTATGTAGTTACAAGTTGATTAAATTATATGAAAAGGATTTATGCCAACTAAAGATGTCACCCAATAAGACTCTCTTCTTGGACTTGATTTTAAAAAACGAGAGATAATTATTGTCAGTCATGAAGATTACTCATTTTTACTCTTAATACCCAAAGAATTTTACCATAACTTACCTATATTTTTTACAGTAAACACACTTACTTTACCTATACACTTATGTTAAATATGGAAAACATTACTTAGACTAAGAAAGGGAATTGAAATCAAGTGAGAAAAGTTAAAGACAGGAACAAGTTAGTATTCTAAATGCATACTATAAATGCCATTAATTATCAATATCACTGTCACTGTTACTGTCATCCCGTTGTTCATCGATTTGCTCGAGCAGGCACCAGTAATGTCTCCATTGTGAGACTTGTTGTTACTGTTTTTGGCATATCGAATACGCCGTGGGGAGTTTATGGGCAGTATACTCTTGGTAGCTTGCCGGGCTCTCTGAGAGGGGCAGAGGAACCAAATTCAGGTCGGCTTCGTGCAAGGCCTTATCCACTGTGCTATCGCTTCAGCCCAATTGTCAATATATCATGAGAAATTTAATTTCATCTCTTGATTTCATCTCATCTCTTGGGATATCAGGGTTAAGAGAGTTTTAGAGTCAAGTACACAGGTTCAATTCCTCTATCTATAAAATCATCAAAGTAAAGACTATAAAAGTACAGATGCTTTTTAAATATCTGTAACACAGATATAAGTACAAAGGACCCAGTTAATGCTCACTAAATCAACACTCATTTATAAATATATAAAATTGCTTCAATTTTGCTTTTCTAAAATGATGCTTTTAATTGCTATTTCATTATTTGACATATAGAAGATAGCTCAATAAGTATTCACTGAATGAAAAAATTTCTGAGTTTATAATGGATTGAGGAATAACCAATTTAGAAAATTATATTTGAAGATGCATAAACTTTTAAACACATTCTAAATGTGGCCTCAACTGCCAATAACAAAATAGATTTGGGACCTTGTAACTTTATGTTTGTAGAAGTAAAAAAATCAATTACAGAATTAGAGGTTAGGAGTAATCTTGCTTCAGAGCAATTTACATTAAAATGAGGATTAAGAATGAATCAAGTTCAAAGAATCTAGTAGTGTCAAACTGATAAAAATGAACTAGGTTATTAAACATAACACTTATTATTTTATATATGTTAGATCATTCATTCCTTTGACTACGCAGAGATATCAGTTTTTCTAGGTTAGGCACAAAAAGCCTAGAAAGGATAACTTTTTAGGATATGAAGATGCCACGTGGCCAAACTTTCTTTCAAATTCTGAATTTAACACTCACCCCCTTAACCATGTACTATACTGACTTTCATATATGATGTGATGTTGTTACGATGTTTAGACCACATCAGGAGATTGATTATGCATACTGTAGTAAGAGATGCTACCTAAAAAATAACAGGTGCTCCGGGGCTGGAGCGATAGCACAGTGGGTAGGGCGTTTGCCTTGCACGCGGCCGACCCGGGTTCGATCCCGGCATCCCATATGGTCCCCCAAGCACTGCCAGGAGTAATTCCTGAGTGCAAAGCCAGGAGTAACCCCTGAGCATCGCTGGGTGTGACCCAAAAAGCAAAAAAAAAAAAAAAAAAACAGGTGCTCCTTTGGGCCATGTGTGGCCCCCAAACAAAACAAACAAACAAAAAACCAATATACTGAATGACACAGGAAAGTGTTACATTTTATGAGAACACTTATTAGGCGAAAGCATTTTGCATTTAGAAAAAAATATTGAAAATTCAGTGGCTGTATAAAGCAGGGACATGTGAACAATATTAGAGGGATATCAGCTCTTTATTGGTGGGTATGAAGCACTGACATTGTACACCTAAAGACTTTGACACTAGTGTATTAAAAATAAATTAATTAAATAAAATTTAATAATTAATAAATAAAGTTGAACCAGTTAGCTGTCATTGATATTAGTTCTGTCATTCAGGAAGCACTTTCTGATAGACTATTTAGGAACAAAGAGATGTTTAAGCCAAAATTCTTCTAAAACTTCTCTCTCTCCAACAAAGGATAATATTTCTTCCATAAATTAATAAGTTTTCTATCACTGAAAATATTCCTGATTTATGGACTCCCTTACCAGAAAACATTGCTCATCTAGGATGAAACCTGCTTTCCCATTGATTCACAATCTCCTGAACTCCTGGCTCTTAGTGAACTTTCTATGACGATTTCAAACTTCCTTCTCTGCTTATGTTTTCAGCTTCCCAGAATGCTCTGATTCCAACTTGGGATATTTATTTGATTTTAGAAACTCCTTTGGCCAAAGGTTAAAGCAACTGATTTGCTGCTCACCTACTCCCAACTCCTTCCCGTGAGAGTTTCCTAGAGCAGAATAAAGTCCTATTATCTTCCTTTTCAGGGCTCACACTGCATGAAGAGGATGAGGCATCATTTCCAATTTCTGAACCCCAAATGGTTTAAACACTATAATTTAAAATCCAAATGGCTAAAAATAAAAATAAAAACTGTCAAAAGACTGAATTAAAATATTGCCTTCTAACCACTTTTGTTGGAGGGGAGCAGGGGGAAGGAAATCCTTAAAGAACCCTTCAGCAAAATGAGTACTCAGAGGCAGAGATATGGTTTAAAAAGTCATAAATAACCTAGAATGTAAGAAGCAGAAATTCCAGGAAAAGGTTTTTTTAGGTAGCCTAAGGATGTTCCTAGGTTGCTTGTTTGTTTCTTTGCTTGTTTGGGGTCACAGCAGGTGTCCAGGGATGCTGCTCTAGGCTCTGTGTATAGCTCTGAGACTGCGCACAGGAGACACAGTGTTAGCGGCCAAACTAGAGCCTCCCAAAGGCAAAAGCTGTACTCAGCTCATTGAGCTGTCTGTCCCTAAAGCATGGCAAGTACAGCAGAAATTCCTTAGAGAAAGGATTAAGAAAGTGGATTCAAATATGTAAATTACAAGTTAGATTAAAAGTCTGGAATTTTTAAATGATAAGAACAAAGATATATGTTCTAGTAAATATAGTAAATAAATTCTGTTACTGTGCAAAATAAAAAAAATCGAGGAGAGGATAGTATAAGTAACCATCATTCAAAGAAAATAGGCCAAAAATAAGCATTTTTTTACAAAAATTTGAGTAACTAATGGAGAAGAATAAAATAACCTATTTCAAATTGCTTTTTGAATCACTCCCTTTTGATTATCAAAAATAGAAAATGTTTTCTTTATCAACATAGGCACATTATTAATTATATAGTGAATATTTACATTAATATAGAACTATTCATTGCTTTCAAGTTTTTAGAATCCAAATATTAACATTTTACTTATAGTATACAATGAAATTAAATATAGTTACTCTGAAGTTGGAAAAAATAAAGCACCAATAATAGTACTAAGTTGGAAGAAGAGCATTAAAGATGGAAGGAGTAACATCAGAATTATATGAACTTTTAAATGTTTTAAAGTTAATAGTTCAAACTGGAGTTTAATGGTAATTTGCTTAATGAAGCTAACCATTAGATGAACTATAAATGTGCATGTGAATAATATGTAAAATGAGAAGAAAATCAATATTACTTAGATCAAATGAATTGAAAAATAGATTTGTAGGTCATTTTAGTTATACCCAGAAGAATTTTAAAAGGTGGAAGTTTTATGAGAACGTTGATACATGCAATTCTATCATTGACAGTTTTGTCAATCATGGTACCTCAAATAAAATTTTTGAAAATAAAATAAAGATATGGGGGGTGCAGAGTCACCAGCAGGTCAACCTGTACCTACAGGGTGAATATCAGCAGCCTGATGGTGCCTTCAGACTTCCTGATATCCCAAAATTATGGCTGTGCCTTTGGCCAGACCCCAAGAATTCAGAACCAAGTTTCCCCAGAAATTAAATGGGCAAAATTTAGGTATGTGGGATCCATGCCCACAAACCACCTTTGGCTCAGCTATATGACCTTTTTCATCAGCCTTGTTTCAGAGACCCATAAACAAACCTCAAAAGAGATCAAAAGCCACAGTTAATCTCAGACCCACTATTCAACAAGGCTGAACAGACCAGAGAAATCAGAGGGGAGGGGGTCAGCCTGGTGTCTGCCCTAGCAGAACCCCTGGCAGCCACTTGTTCCTACAATCCAAAACCACTGCTATGTTCCCGGCTGGACTACACCACCTCAGGATGGACCTCACGGATAGTAATCTGTTCAATATTAAGGTATGTGGGGTTTGTGACAGAAATCTCCAGGCTTTCTCATAATTGGGATGGGTACTCTCCCCAACTCCCCTATAATCCTGGAAGCACTGGCAGGCACCCCCATAAACAACCCACGCCACCATGTAAACTCTTCTACCAGCCTTGCTTCAGAAACTAAATAAATAAATTTACCCCAGTAAATGAGAGGTGGGTGGGTTAGCCTGGTGCCCATCCGAGCAGAGCCCCAGGCAGCTGCTTGCTTCCACAATTCCAAATTGCTGCCATGATCAGGCCAGACTCCATCATTTCAGGACGGACTGCAATGAGATATAATCCGCTGAAAATTAAGGTATCCTGATTTTCTGACTTAAGTCTCCAGGCTTTCTCAGGGTCAGGATGGGCTACCTTCCCTCACTTCCCTGTAGTTCCAAAAGCCTTGGTAGTTACATCCACACTCCAAAGCTGCAACCCAGTTGAAAAAACTACTCCAGTATTAACTTCCCAATAAAAATACTCAATACTCTGAACAAACACGATGACCTCCCGGTACCTATATTGCATACCATAATGCACAAAGAGAGAGACAGGGAGACAGAGAGACAGAAAGACAGAGAGACAGAGAGACAGAGAGAGAGGCAGAGTGAGAGAGAGAGAGAGAGAGAGAGAGAGAGAGAGAGAGAGAGAGAAGAAAAGCGCTTGCCATAGAGGCAGAGTGGGGGTGGGGGATTAATGGGGATGGAGGGAGGCAAACGGGAGACAGTGATGGTGAGGAATGTACACTGAAGAGGAATGGGTATTGGATCATTGCATGACTGAAGCACAATCATGAACTTTGTAATGGTCTATCTCATGGATATTCAATTTAAAACACATTCAATTTAAAAAGATTTTGTCAATAATAAAGTTATGTTGGGCTGGAATGATAGCATAGCAGGTAGGGTGTTTGCCTTGCACCCGGCTGATTCCCAGCATCACCTAAGGTCCCCTGAGCACTACCAGGGGTAATTCCTGACTGAAGAACCATGAATCACCCCTGTGCATCGCCAGTGTGGTCCCAAAAGCAAAATAATAATAATAATGATAATCACTGTCACTTTCACTGTCATCCCATTGCTCAAGCGGGCACCAGTAAAGTCTCTCATTTAGAGATTTATTGTTACTGTTTTTAGCATATCAAATACACCACAGATAGTTTGCCAGGCTCTGCCGTGTGGGCGAGATACTCTCAGAAGCTTGACAGGCTTTCGGAGGAATTGAACACGGATTGACCGCATGCAAGGCAAACGCCTTTCTGCTGTGCTGTTGCTCCAGCCCAATAATAATAATAATAATAATAATAATAATAATAATAATAAAGATATGCAGAAGAATTCTAAAAATAGTTGAAATAGGTAGCTCTCAGAAGTAGAATTAGGAGTTGAGGAGGATTCAGGGAGACTGTGAGGACATTCATTGCCTCTATAATATTTTCTTTCAGTTTTTAATCAGATGAGAAATTATCTCAAGGTAGAAATGTAAGCTTTACTGCTGACAGAATGAAAATTAGTGTAGAAAGTAGGCCACATTGGGTTCAAACTTTTTCATTCTTCCTTCCCAAGAAGTCTGTCAGGGACTGGTAAACTGAGTAATTTTGGAAAGACGGTGTTTGCTGTGAATTTTCCAGATGACCCAAAATGTCAGAGAGGGAGAGAGATAGAGAACAAATACATATTTACTGTTTTCTCTTAATCTAATCAAAGATGTCAGAGCTGTCCTCACCCAGAAGAAGAGATATTTCAGAAATGTATCAGAACTGTAACTATATTTGGAATGTAGCTTTACTGTATGCTTGTGAAAAAGAAAGTCCTATATTTCTACCTACGATCTCTCTGTCATTTTTCATCTGTACTCACCAATCAGTATAAACTTTCTTTCATTCCCCTCTTGTGTTTGTGCTAAATTCTGGTTGACAATGGTTGTGTCTGTACCCTTTTGTACAAACACATCATACGTTATTAGGCAGATCAGCATTAGCTTCAGAAACCCCTACCTGGGCATAGGAAAATCATGCTTTCTTCTGAGAAAACTAAACATTTTATAAACACGCTAGTAGGACAATAGCTCTTGACCGTAGATGGAAGTCAGAACTCCGGATTCCTTTTCTCACTTGAGTGAGACGTAATAATCCTAGCATAGCTCTTTTGATTCCTCTTTGGGATATCTGAATAGCGTTCTCATCCTGTTTGCATAGGGCCCAGGTCTCTGAGGCATATGATGAATTCAGACAGTCTCTCACCCTGATCGTTCCATTTTAGGCCATGGGTCCCAATGTGGAGTTCTTCGGGTGACCTTCTAGGACCTATCTTGGCATTAAAATCACCAACAATGATCTTGTAGAAGGTGTGGTCTTCTTTATAGAACTTCTCCAGTTCCACATAGAACCTCTCAATTTCTTCTTCATCATAGTTGGAAGTTGGTGCGTAGACAACGAAGATAGAAACTGCAGGAAGTGAGCCACATCTATTCAAGCATGATCATCTGATTCGGGTTGTTAGAATCAATGCTCATGGCCAAGTTCGTGTTGACAAGGACACCAATGCCACCGATGCCTCTGTTGTCGCATGTTCCACTACCCAGCCACCGCCACACTCCAGGCCACTCTCCAGACACTTGGGCCGAACCTCATGCATGAGTAAAGCCCAGCAAAACCAGGTAAGGAGAACTTTGCAACCTTGAACTCTAGGTTCAACGAGACCTGGAAACAAGATCCTCTGTCTGCCTCCTCCAATCTCTGGCATCTGAGATCAACCCAGACGCCCCACCGTACCCAAGCCAGATAAATACCTCACTGGCCAACCCCCACTACATCCAGGCCACTCTCCAGACCATAACACACTAATACCCATTATTCCCGCACCATATTTGATAGGGTTCAAATTTGGTGTGAACCATGGTAACACCTCTAAGGGCGATTGGAGGCCGCCCTAAAAGCCTTTGTCCCTTTCGGAGAGCCTGGCAAGCTACCAAGAGTATCCCGCCCGCACGGCAGAGCCTAGGAAGCTACCTGGGGTGTATTCGATATGCCAACAACAGTAACAACAATTGGCCTTATTCACCTGACACCGAAACAGCCCCCAATATGGCAGCGTTAAGAAAGATGAGCAAGGAGAGGCTGAAAAAATCTCGGGAATGAACTAGACTGCCAAAATGAAGAAAGACAAAATTGATTGCACTTTCAATGCACGTTTACTGGCATCAGAAGCATCCATCAAGGACCTGATAGTGCAAGTGCAGAAGATCAAGTACGACATCATTGGTCTGACCGAAACGAGAAGATATCAATCACATCAATAACTTTTTAAAGAAGGAATTTATTTTCGCTTCTTACCCCATATCTGTCTTTATGTAATTTCAAATTTTATTTTCATTTTCACGAGAGCAATCAAGTTTCTTTGAGAAATATAAGCGAACTTGATTGCATGGACACTCTCCATACTACAACCTGCTTACCTTCTCAGTTTGTAACTATATTAACTGTATACGTTTACTTTGTTCTGTCTCTGAGTCCATAAGAAGTTAAAAGCTGAATTCAAAAATTTGCAAAGATAGTTGCAAAGATAGTTTGCAACTTGCCTTGTTGCAAATGGTCCTGATTCAATTCCCAGGACTGCATATAGTGCCCTGAGCACCACCAGGAGTAATTACTGAGCACAAATCCAGGAATAAGCCTGATCAAAATCAGGTATGGGCCAAAATTGCCAGCCACCCTCCCCAAAATTAGAAAAATAATATCTTCTGTATTGTTATAAGAAAAGCACCATAGATTTTGACCCTTATCTTGTCTGTCCACTCCAAAGTCTGTTACAATGTTGATGATGTGCAGGCTGAACCCATAATTAGATGAACTTCATTACATTTGATTCAGGGACTTTAGTGACATAGGGACTTTACTCCCCATTGATCTGCAACCTGCACTTTCTAAAAATAGATTTCCCTGTTCTTTTCTTAAGTAAAGGGTTTCTTGTAACTAAGTAGTCAAGAAGATTGTCTAGCACTTTCCAATCTGCTTGCTTACTGCTAATGAAGTTCTTTCTATACCCACCACCTTGTTTCTTACTTGACTGGACCCTTGAGTTGCAGAGGGACTGAACCTTCATGGCTACAATATATCTCTAGTCCTCTGCTAATTATGCAGTTCATATTGTGATGGAATCCAAAACAACAGACTAACTTTTGCAACCTCAAAATATAGATACTGAAGCTCTTTTTTTAAAAAAAGATGTTTGAGACTCAAAACAAACACATTTGTTTCTTTCTTTCTATTTTTATTGAATCACCGTTAGCTACACTTACAAAGCATTCATGTTTGAGTTTCAGTCATATGATGATCGAACTTCCATCCCTCCACCAGTGTACATTTTCTACCACCAATGTCCCCAGTATCCCTCCCCCCTTCCTTTGCCCATCCATCCTCCTGCCTCTATGGCAGTTTCCCTCCTACACTCTTTCTACTTATGGGCATTATGGTTTGCAATACAGATTATGAGAGGTCATCATGTTTGATCCTTTATCTACTTTCAGCACACATCTCCCATCCTGAATGATCCCTTTAACCATCATTGACTTAGTGATCCCTTCTCTATTCCAGCTGCCTTCTTTCCCAGCTCATAAGGCAGGCTTCCAACCATGAAGGAATCTTCCTGGCCCCGTTTCTACTGTCATTGGGTGTTAGTGTCATATTATGATATTTTATATTCCACAAATGAGTTAAGTCCTTTTGTGCCTGTCCCTCTCTTTCTGACTCATTTCACTTAGCATGATACTTTCCATGACCATCCACTTATAAGCAAATTTCATGACTCATCTCTCCTAACAGCTGCATAGTATTCCATTGTGTAGATATACCAAAGTTTCTTTAACCAGTCATCTATTCTTTGGCACTCGGGTTGTTTCCAGATTCTGGCTATTGTGAACAGTGCTGCAATGAACATATAGGTGCAGATGTCATTTCTACTGTGCTTTTTTGTACCCTTGAGATATATTCCCAGATACTGAAGCTCTTATCCTTCAATTTAATTATATTTGAGAGAGGTAAAATTAAATGGGGTCATGATGGGGAACCATGGTCCTCTAGAATTAGTCCTTATAAGAAGTAACACTATAGAGCTACTCTCTCTTTTTCTCTTCTTACCCTGTCTCATGTACAACGCTCCCTGACTTCTCTCTCTGTTATGTAAGAACATAGAGAAGAAATAGTTAAGTGCTAAGAGAACCATCATTGAGATTAAATCCCCGGAACCATGGGGCAAGGAGATAGTAAGAGTGTACAGTGCTTGCCTTGTACATGGCTGACCCAGGTTTCGTCCCCAGCACTGCAGAAGGTCCCTGAGCACCACCAGGACTGATCCATGAGCACATAGTCAGACATTAGACCTGAATACTGTAAGGTGTGCTCCTAAAGCAAGCAAATAAGCAAAAATCTGCTGACCCTTGATGTTGAAGTCTATGTTCCAGATCTGTAACAAAATAAATTCTCACTGTTAAGCACCAGTCTGATATTTTGCTACAGAAGCCCAAATTAACTGATATACTAAAATCTGGGTCCCAGATATGCTTATATAATTAAACATATACCTATGTAATTAAAAAGCCTAGATTTGGGCCAGAGATAGTAACAGGGGTGGAGCACGTGCCTGGCTCACAGCCAACTTGGATTTAATTCCCGGTATCACGTATAGTTCCCCATCCCTCCCTAGAATGATCCCCGAGTGCAGAGTCATGACTAAGTTCTGAGTACCTAAAAAAAAAAACACAAAACATGCTAGAGTATGCATGAGCACACTAAGTTTAACAGTCTCAGGGCAAAATTTCAAACTGTTGGCTCTTTCAGTTAACCTTAATTAGGTTCATAACAGGTAGGACTAATGATCAGATGCCACCACCTGTCTCTTATCTTCCATATAAAAGTTAGAATCTCATGTCCTAGGACTCTGAGAGCTGTGAATCTTTTCTGACTTCACAATATGAACTTTTGGCCTGATGTTCTAATTGATAATCAAAAGAGTGCAAAATAGATTCAACCCATCAGTCCTGATATTTTTTAAATTAAATTTTCTTTTTGGTTGTGGTGCCACATCCAGCAGTGCGAAGGGGTTACTCCTGGCTTTGCACTCAGAAATCACTCCTGGAGGTGCTCAGGGGACCAAATAGGATGCCCGGAATTGAATCCAGATCAGCCACATACAAGTCAAGCGCCCCATCTGCTGTACTATTGCTCCAGCCCCTGTACTGATAAGTAAATAAATATAAAAAATATACAACATGGGCCAAAGATATGGTACAGTTGGAAAGGCACTTGCATTGAATACTTCCAACACAGGTTTGACCACAGGTTTTATTCTCACCTTTGCATGTTCCTCCAGCCTCTCCCAGCCCACCCCACTGGGGTGATAATGGCACATCAGGAGCAAAGTCTGAGGAATGCATGGTATGTGACCCAAAACCCCAAGAAATAAAAAACAAAAAATAATTGAAAACAAGGTACAGCAATAAAGTGTATTTCCTGGTCTTCTCAGCATGACTTGCAAATAGCAGTTACAACCTGATGTGCTCACTGAGTAAATTTTTTTAGGGGTTGGTATTGTGGGCTTACTCATGTCTCTATGCTCAAAATGATATGGAGTGCCAGAGATCAAACCAGTTGGGCCGCATGCTAGGCAAGTGCACTACCCTCTGTACTATCCCTCCACCCTCACTGAGTCATTTTTGTTATAACAGTAGCACACACAGGCAGGTGAGGGGCTTGCAATGAGGCAATCACACCAAGAGAAGATTTGAAAAGGAGATCTTGTTGCCTGATCCAGCCTGAGGACACAAGTATATGATTAGAGACAATTAGATGATTAGAGATTTCCCAAGACAGAGATCTGATAGGACGGAGTGGCGCCAGCCCAGGCAAGCCTTGGACCCCCTAAAAACAGAGATGCTTCCATGGGAACTGGACTCCAATAAGAGTAGGAAAGGAGATCACCTGAACTCAATCCTTTTTCCTCAATAATGCTAAGCCAGGGACTGTCACCTGCACGGGAAGCTTCAGACTAGGAAGGAAGCAAGTCACAACAATTCCGGCTCAAGTCCTAATCCCAACTAGAGTTGTGTCATTTCTCCCCTCTACTTTATCCTCCCATTTTTCTCTCTTCTTTCAGAAAAATTCCAATTTTTCTCTTGGATGTATTCCATTTCCCTAACTCCTTCTTTTAATTATAATGCTTGTTATAAGTTCTTTATGGGGGAAGAAATATAGTATAGTAGGTGGGGCACTTGCTTGCATGCAGCTGACCTGTGATTCAATCCCTGGTATCATATAAGGTCCCCCAAGCCCACCAGAAGTGAACTCTGAACACTGAGACCAGAATGGGACTGCCAGGTGTGGCCCCAAAAAGCAAACATCACACTAATCACTGTTTTCTTTCTTCCAAAATTCCTTCTGTGAAAATAGACACAAATCTGGGAAACCAAGTGAATATCAGAAATGACTCTTCCTTTACTTTGAAGAACAACGTCTCATTTTAGCCTGAGCATCCCGGGTTCATGGAACATTTGGGTGGTAGGTAGAGACGAGTTCCCCTGCCATGCAGAGATGCTGGTGTAGATCTCAGTCTCTGTAGGGCTGGCAGCACCACCAGAGTGCCCATGAGCAGGGAACTTGTGTGAACTTTCATGAGTCAAGATCTTTCCAGGAAGTTCAATGGCAAGGTAGTGATGGGCCACACAGGAAGGTAGCAGCACACTCTTTATTGTGGTCACTTCCCCATTTTGTCACTTACCTCGACCCCCTCAGCAATAGCAATCTGTAAGTATTGAAGTCATCAAGATGCAGAGTTTAAGTTTATAAAAATAGTCATTGTCCTGCATTGTTAATTAGCTTGCCAGTTGCCAATGTGGCTCTATCATATTTTCAGATATTTTTATAAAAATTATGGTTTTTATCTATGTTTTAGCATGGATAAATCTAGGACCATATGTTGGGATTTTAATACTAAATAACCAAACATCTCCTTATCCTAGGATTTCATTCTAAGAATATACTGATTTATTGATTTTTCATTAGAAAAATAATAACTCAGTTTTCAACAAATAAAGAGTACATATACCAAGATGTTGATAATTATCACATTAGAGTTGATAGTTCTGTAAACCTTCTTGGATTTGTTCAATGCATTGAACATAATAATTTTTTTTCATGAAAATTATCCCTATATTTTCTTTTTTTTGTTTTTTTCAAGGTCTATTTTTTTATTAGTGAATTACCATGAGGGTACAGTTATAGATTTACATATATTCATGCTTGTGTTTCGGTCATACAATGCTCAAGAACTCATCCCTCCTCCAGTGAACATAATAATTTAACATTTTTTAAAATAAAATCTATAGTATTCCTAGAATAAAAGCGCTTAAATTTTTTGGTACATTTTCTTCATTACATTCCTTCAGTTGCAAAAAGTGAATTCAAATATTTTGCCTTCAATGGTTCTGACAAACAACTTCAAAAGCTCTCTATTTGAGCTTTGGAAAACAATGAGCTATCTGTGTTTATCCAGATTTATGGTTACACTTACAAAGTTATCTTCTCTAAAAAAAAATGACTACTTAACTCAGATGAAAAGCCATTCATTAAGCACCCTATAGGGCCACACACAAGTATCTGTGAAACTATTTAATCAATGATGCTAAATTATATTCTGTCTTATGCCTTCCTCAGAAATGAACACATAGAACAAAAAGGGGGATGAAAACTTAACAAAATAATACATTCTAAAAATATACTGAAACACTTCTTGAATAATCATATATAGAATCCTGAAGAAGCAAAAATGGAAAATATCGCTGCCATGCTTAAGTAACCTATCTGTGCTAAGATCAGATGCACATAAACAATAGCATGCTTCTATGGCAGGGAAATAAAGTCTAGCACAGACTATGCCAGAAATATAAAATCCGGTGGGAAGAGAACTGAAAGACTGAGAAAATTCAAATATAAGAGAAACTGTGCATGGCTTTTTTTTTTTTTTGGATGCCATTATGTCATCCAATAATAATGCAGTAGGCAGGAAGCAAGTGATCATGCACTTTTGGTCAGGATAAAGAATGCATGGCCAACAGCTTTCCCTGCAATTATGCAGTACAGCAGCCCGAGAAAAGAAAAAGAACATACTTCTTGGACCTTCACAAGAACCTTCAACTGGGGTGAAGCAATAATACTGGATAGGGCTCTTCCCTGGCCTGGCATAGGTGTGCTCCCCCCAAATCAAAAAAGAACAAAAAAAAATAGAAAAGAAAAGAAAAAGACTTCTAAGTGCTGTGCCTAAATCCACCCTTTGTCTGCCCTATCAGTAATATTTTTGGTTTGTAGAAACTTATTTAAGACATTTATGAAGTTGGTTTTTTCAAAAATAATTTTTTTAAAGATAACAAACAATGATGATAGATGTTCTCTTTTTCTTCTGAGTAGTCTGTGCTCTGACTGATTGTGTTTCGGTAATCTGTTTTTTCCTTCCAAAAGTTGATGAGGAAGAAAGGAAGGGAGAAAATAAGCGGTTTAGTTAGAAAAGAGTATGCCAGGGAGAGTGAAAGGAAAGTACTCATTTTTCTGGATTCCTCTCAGCGTGCAAACTAAATTTTAAATGGGCTACTGGACTTCATTAAGAAAACTAGCTTTTCAGATAAACTTGTCTGAACATATATGTTTATTTACATATATCTTAATATACATAAATATATGTAATATTCAATATATATTAACAAAATATAATTTTATATTAAACAACACATAAATATATAAAATCAAATAATGAAATATAAAATTAATATATTTAAAATATGTACATATGAAATCAAAAGTGCATTAAAAGCATTATTAACACAAAAAGTGAAATTTATTCTAGTGAGATAATTGTTCAACATATGTAAATAAACTAGGGTAATATACCAGATCAGCAAAATGAAAGATAAACATATGATTATACCAAAAAATGCAGATAAAGCTTTTGATTATATTCAACATTGATTTATGATAAAAAATCTCTCAAGAAAATTGCAACAGGATAAATATAACCAAACATAGTAAAGGCAACATGTGACAAACCTGTTACTTACATTATTATACATATGGTGACAAAATGAGAGCTTGAGAGTTTTTCCTCTAAGATCATGACAAGATAACATGTTCACAGTTACCATCAGTATATATTTGAAGTCCTTGTTAGAGTAATTAGCTAATAAAATAAACTAAAAAGCACCATGCAGCACTGGCATCAAACCGAGGTCTCCTGTATGTAAGGCATGCGTGACAGCCCAATGACACTGATTCACTATTATATGCACAAAAGCTAACCCAAAATGAATTAAAGAATTATACATTGTACCTAACTCCATGAAATAGTTTGAGAGTTTATTTAGATCTAAATTCTTTTAGATCAAGAACACATGCTGAGAACGTTTATTAGGGAAAATTCTCCATGATATTGGCTTTGGAGACATATTTGAGAAATCAAGTCTGAAAGTAGGGAAGCAAAAGCTAAATATTAAATTGAGATTAAATCAAGCTAAATCAACCTAAAAAAAAGCTGTCATTAAAACAAAAAGGCACCCTACTGGGTGGAAAAATGAGAAAGTATTTATTGTGAGAAGAAATCCTAAAATTTGCTCATCGATTTGCTCGAGCAGGCACCAGTAACCTCTCCATTGTGAGACTTGTTGTTACCAGTGAAATGCAAATCACGATGACAATGAGATGTCCTCTATAAGTCTAATCTGTATTTTTTTTCCTTTTTAAATCATGAGCAACAAGAGATGGTCAGGATGTGGTGAGAAAGAAACGCTTGTTCAGATGTAAACTGCTTTTTTGAAGATAATTAGGAGATTTATCAAAATACGTAAAATGTGTAGCTGCCATATGATCTAGAAACCCCACTTCTGTGTATCTAATGATACAACTCTCACAAAAGAAGTCAGATATAGGCTAAGCTCACACTTCCCATGATAGAGGCCGCAGTTAGATCCCTTTGCACCACATGCTTCCCAGAGCAATGCAAGAAGTGACCCCAAAAGCACTGATCCAGGAGTAGCTGCTGCACATTGATAAGTATAGCCAAAATTAATAAAAGCAAATGGATTTTCGCATTTCTAAGTTCACTGCAGTGTTATCTACAAGGGCTAAGTCATGAAAGAACCTGTGTCCAGTGATAGAGAAATTAATTAAGGATGTGGCACATGTTGTGGAATACTACTTCATCATCAGAAAGATGAAATCTTGCCTTTGGCTACCACAGAGATAGAACTGAAGGCACTCATACTCTGAGAAGTCAATGAGAATGAGAAAAACATAATCTGAATAATCTGAGATGTGGCATATAAATGAACAATGGAAGGGAACGTATAATATTCAATGAAAACAAGTTCTTAGATCCTGACCACAAAGTTGAGTCTATCAAGAGGCGAAGATAGTGGGTAAAAGTCCAATGAACTGTGCTGGAGGGATAATAGCAGCGGGGTACTGTCTGTGGCAGGGGAACACTGTACCTCCTAAAACATAGAATCACTTGCATTCTTATAAACCAGTGTTTTTTAAAAGTGGTTATTTTATATATCATTTTAAACTCTCACCATTGAGAGATGACACTATCAATGACTGCTTATGTTACCACTTCTATGCAAAAAATAACATAAAAACAATAAAATATAATTTCTTTTATAAAAGAAAAATAAAAGAGAATTCAGGCTTAATGAACTCACTCTACCACTCCAAAGTTTTGAAATTCTGTGATCATGATGAAATCAATGGAGATAGGCACATTTGCTTCCCATATTTACTTGACACAGAGTTCCCCTGGTGTTGAAGTGCAAAACATTTTAAAAACTTCCTTTATTTCTTTACTCCTGCACATAATCATCATTTACAGCAGATTGGGTATGTTTGGACTCTTCTATCTCTATACTATTATCCAATTCACATATAATGTTACCAAGTACAGTTTTTTGGCCCTCTCCCCTCTTGAGTCAGGTGTTTTACTAGGTACCTTATTGGCAATATATATTGCTGAATCAAAGAAAGGATCATAAGAAAACATGAATCATGAGTAATAAAAATACATCAGGATATTAAAATTCTAGCTCATTCTAAATCTTTCAGTTAGAGTTCTTAGTTGCAAGCATCAGAAGGAATTTCTGATTTTAGAAGAAAGAATACTTTATTTAAAATGCATATGGAAATATCATAACATCACCAGCTAAACTGAAAATCAGGCTTGGAAATAAGTGATAACTATTTTACAGCTTGAATTCCAGACTAAATCATTCCAATGAAATAGCTTACACTGTGTAATGAATCATTCCAAAATTCAGTGGCAATCATTTGTTTAGCTTACATTTATGGTTTGACAAATTGGGCTGGGCTGTCTCATGGGCCTGTGACCAGCTGCCAATAAGGAGGTGGTTCTGTTTCTGATGACGGGATATCCACTAAGGCTATATAATTATCATCAGCCAGCAGGCTAAGACTGGATTATCTATAAGGATTCTTAACAGTTCCAAGATAATAAGAAGTGTGCCAGGCATCTTAAGCTCCATGTTTGGAATTGGAACAGAATCTCTTCTGCAGCATCTTATTGGCCAAAGAAGCCTCAGGGTCAGAAGGTTTTAAGAAGCAGAAGGATACGTTCAGTCTTACCTTACCCTGCAAGTTTAAAAACATACATCACAAAGGGTTCTACCTGGATGAAGGGTGAAGAATGTTTTCCTTAAAATTTTGTTTTATTTTGTTGTGCTTATTTATGGGCCACACCCGGCTGAGTTCAGAGCTTACTCTTGGCTCTACACTCAAGAATTACTCCTGGCAGTGCACCAGGGACCATATGAGATACAGGGGATGGAACCTAAGGCATCCATGTACAAGGTAAGTGCCCTATCCACTGTACTATCTCTCTGAATCGTGGAGGGTGAAAAATTATGACTATCTTTATAATATAACATATCTTTGAAAATGTCCACAAACACTGTAATCTACAGCTTAGGCCACCGATGAGATGTAACCCTCCAGGCCAAATGCTGGAATTACTGAAATTCACTGAGCACGAACTGCCTCTGGCATCACCACAGTCAAGAGAAATAACAATCCCATTATTTTTCATTCTTCATATTTTTTTTTAATTTATTTATTTTTAATTAGAGAATCACCGTGAGGGTACAGTTACAGATTTATACACTTTTGTGCTTATACTTCCCTCATACAAAGTTCGGGAACCCATCCCTTCACCAGTGCCCATTCTCCACCACCCGTAAACCCAGCGTCCCTCCCAACCTCCCCAATCCCATCTCCCCCCCCCACCCCACCCTGCCACTGTGGCAGGGCATTCCCTTCTGTTCTCTCTCTCTAATTAGCTGTTGTGGTTTGCAATAAAGGTGTTGAGTGGCCGCTGTGCTCAGTCTCTAGCCCTCATTCAGCCCGCAACTCCCTGATTCTTCATATTATTAACTCTAGGTTCAAATCGTGGTTGATTCTATCTATTTCTAACCTTAGATAAAGTTCATTCGGTGTACACTGGTTGCCAGGGAAGATGGGAAAATGACTAACATTGAAATGTCATAGATATATTATAATGACTGCATTATTATAGTTATAATATTATTGACTAATTATAATCATATAATGACAATATCATTATAATATAAGTAGTTTAATAATGCAGAGCATGTATTGTTAAATTCTTATACTTTGTTAGTTCTACCACTAATCTAGAAAATAGTTTCACTTTATGAAATGAAATTGAAGTATTCATTCTCTGTAATCAGGACTTTCATTTTCAGAATATATCTAGTATAAATG
Source organism: Sorex araneus (assembly GCF_027595985.1). Classification (NCBI taxonomy): domain Eukaryota; kingdom Metazoa; phylum Chordata; class Mammalia; order Eulipotyphla; family Soricidae; genus Sorex; species Sorex araneus. Next base: position 65,768,532 of record NC_073309.1, on the reverse strand, counting down.
TATAACGGAAATACATGCAGGTATATAATTTTAAGTAATATTTGTGATCACCAAAAACAAGAACTAAGTAGGAACAAATATCTAAAACTATTGTATAGCAAAAGTAGTTGGAGTACTAGCATACATTAAAATAATGTAGAGGGGCCAGTGCAATAGTACAGTGGGTAGGGCCCAGGTTTGATCCCTCGCATTCCATATAGTCCCCGGAACCCACAAGGATTGATGCCTAAGCACAGAGTGAGGATTAAGCTCTGAGCACCACCAGATATAGACCAAAATCCAAAATAATAATAATAATAATAATAATATAGAGTAACAGAAAACAAAACAATACTTACTATGATAGTCAAATGACTCAAGATAATTATTTTAAATACAAGCAAATGCAAAATCAGAAACCAAGAATTTCTGATGTGCCAACAATATTTCTTGAACTATAGTACCTTAAATTACATAGCATCATTGTTATTTATTAAAATATATATTATATGTATATATATATACATGTCTTCTCTAATTTCCTATGTAACTACTATATTTTGCACCTTTAAATTTGATTTACATATATAGGTAAAGACACCTTTTACTTTTGCAGGTTCATTTTCTTAACTATGTGGGGCTGGAACTGACAAATACATCCATGAAGAATAAATATAATAAGCCAGGGGCCCAGCTCAATTTTGAACTCCTTCCTGAAGTTTCAACTTGTGTGATAGGAAAAGGAGGAAAAAGGTCAATGAAAGAATAAGGAAAATGAAAAAGGTGAGACTTAAATGGTAAGCAAATTAAATTATATAGTTGTATCAGTGAGTTATCTTCATGGCCATGAGTTTAAAAAATGAAATCAAAGTTTCAAAAGTATTTATATTTTAAGTAGATAAAAAAAATAGTCTCATTTTTATGGAATGGAAACATCTGACAAGTACTTCTGAATAATAACTGGACCTTTAAAATGTGACTTATAGAATATGACATACACAACTTTGCGTTTTAGATAAATTACTATGGCAGTAGAGTAAGATGATCATTTAGAGGCAAAACTGGAGAAAGTGTTGAAGGATTTTGAAAGAATTGTTGAAGGAATTTCACAGTATCCCAGTATGAGGTGACTAGATAATTGGTCATTATAGTATAAATGAGAAGATACCTCAATAAATAGATAGGCATTATAGCTAGATAAGGTAAGTAGAGTTTTTAAAATGTTTTGTATTGCTGGGTGGGTAAAAAGTAAGAATATAAGAATGTTTTTGCTGGAAAGATGAATCTTGCATAAAGGTAGGACTGGGAATGGACATTCAAATAATATTTCAACTGATATCTATATCCACTTAAAGAGACAAAATTGTGTATATTCACATTATACACAATTAAAAGTCTTGGTAAAATTAGTGTATTGGTGACTCCACTGAAAGTGCTTAGATGGGGAAGAATTCTGACAAATAGGAGCCAGAGAGATAGTGCAGTGGGTAAAATATTTGCTTGTATACAGCTGATCTGTGTTGAATCTTTGTTATTACATATGGTCAATGCAGTGTCCTGAGCAATGCTAGGAGTGATATATGAACACAGAACCAGGAAGAAATCCTGAAAATAGTTGGATGTGCCCCCAAATCCATCACCCCCCACCAAATTGTGAAAAAAAATCTTTTTAGTGAATTATATAATACTATGTACTACTTTCGTTTTTTTTTTTCTTTTTGGGTCACACCTGGCGATGCACAGGGGTTACTCCTCGCTCTGCACTCAGGAATAACCCCTGGCAATGCTCAGGGGACCATATGGGATGCTGGGAATCGAACCCGAGTTGGCCTCATGCAATTCAAACACCCTACCCATTGTGCTATTGCTCCAGCCCCTCTACTTTTTTTTTTTTTTGCTTTTTGGGTCACACCTGGCGATGGACAGGGGCCACTCCTGACTCTGCACTCAGGATTACCCCAGGTGGTGCTCAGGGGACCATATGGGATGCTGGGAATCGAACCCGGGTTGGCCGCATGCAAGGCAAACGCCCTACCCGCGGTGCTATTGCTCCAGCCCCACTACTTTCTATTCAAATATTCAGGTACTCAAATGAGGACTAAAACACTCATTTTTTCCTAACATCTTCTCCCATAACTAGAATAGATTGTGTTTGATCCACCCTCATATTCAGTGCCCCAAAGTCATCTCCAGTAGCTTTTTGCTGGGAGGGTCCAACCAGTTACCTCTTTTTTTTAGATTGAATCACCGTGAGATGTAATTACAAAGCTTTCACGTTTGAGTTTCAGTCATACAATGACCGAACATCCATCCCTCCACCAGTGCACATCTTCCACCACCAATGTCTACAGTATCCCATCCCAACCCTCCTCCCTGCCTCTATAGAAGACAATTTCCCCCATACTGTCTCTCTACTTTAAATTTAAATGTTAAATTTAAAAAACACTAACAAAATAGAGAAGAAAAAGCATTTCAGATTATTTTCAAAGATATGTGAAAATGAATTTTGAGGTTAGTATTTGTCTTCTAAGTATATGATTTAATATAACTTCCTTTAGTAAAACATGAAATTGTTGAGTATTGAAAATATGGTCAGTTATCTTTGAACCTTTACTACCTGGATCAATACCTGATACAGATAATCTCTCAATATGCAAATATTTGTTTAATTAACTTACTTTATTCAAAGCTGACTAATTATAGCTAAGTCAGAATATCACACAATATACCTTTCTCTTCAACATATGTATGCACACATATGTACACATATTGTTTATTATGTATATATTTATATATACACATTTGTAAAATTGTGTTGTCAAAAATGATAATAAGCAACTGATCAAAATGGAATACGGCATTATTTCCATTAAATCTAGTCATTTCCTTTCTTTTATAATCAAGACAGCAGTTGGCTTTCGTGTTGAAATGACAGTAAGACCAAGGTTCCATCTGCTTTTTCTGAAATATTGGTCAATTGACTCTAATTTGCATGCCATTTTAAATAACTTTGAAAGAACTCAGCACAGATTGAACAAATTAAAGTTATTTGTATAATGTGGCTTTTGCCATTTTATGACATTTTAACGTTTAAAATTTTCTCTGAATCCCATTTGCAAACTTAAATGAATGTCTAAAATTTAAATGTAATATTAGAAACACACTGCTCTACGGTGTTCATGATATATTGGGAAATATTTTAAAGATTTGTTAAATATTTTTGAACCATGAACTTTAAACTCTACTTTTTGTGTCCATGTATTCCTGAGCCTTAAGTCATAAGGGAAAATTATGTTCAGTAAATTTACATCTCATGAGTGGTACTTGAGTTGACCAGTAGATATTATTGTGGATGTAGAACTCTAGTTCCCAAGTTTATGTGATCTACTTCTGCCTTTACAGGGAAAAAGAAATTCTGTACCTCCATGAAAATCTACCTTTAAGTGAGCAAACAACAGAATTTTCCAATTGTTCCCAAAGCTTACAGTATCTCAAGATTGTTTTAGCACCCTTAGATAAGAGAAAGGGCGGCACTGCTCACTTTGAGAAACAAGGTGTAGAAAGAAAAGAATTCATCCAGAAGAGAGATTGGTGGGAAATGGCATCTGAAGTAAAAGTCCTAGTCTCTTGTGGAAACTGGAAGTTCAACCACAAGGATTCCTGAGTAAACTGATGAAAATTAAGAACCAGGGAAATTTAGAGTAAAAAAAGTGAAGAGATATTGTAAGTGTTATTGAATGTCAGGAGTCATTAGTTTTCTGTTAAAATTCTAAAGAGCAAATATTTCAGAGTTGTCTGGTCATGACCTTCACACTTGCTGAAAGAGTCTGCCACAGAATAGAGAGAGGGATGTGTCTAACTGTATTCCAGTAGAAACATATGAAGGCAGGTCTGATTTGATCCTTGAGGTGGCAGTTTACCAGTCCCTACTCTAGGACAGTCAAGAATCCCAGAGGCTCACTTACTGCTCAAAGGGTTTAGTCAATTTTCAATACCGGCAGAGTCTCAAAAGCTTTATTTTCTTGTGGTGTTTTTGTTCTGATGTCCTACAGTCCCAAGTTAACTCATGGCAGCTAAGATTCACTCCAAGGTCTGAATTGGCTGCAGCAGCAGCTCTTTGGGGACTACCACATTTGAAGAAGTATCTTATTTCCCAATGCTGTGCTCTTCCTCTGTTCTTCAAAACCAGTCCCATAAAAAGGACAAGTCTAGAGAAGCTTTTCACCATAGTGACATTCTCCAGAACAAACTCTTCCTTAGCTGTGAGTTCACAAAATATTGTGTGGGCTGCTGCGATGACACATGCAGAAACGTGGCTGAGAGACACCTCATGTCCTCCCCAGGCCTCCCCGGCAGAAAGAAAGAGAGACAGAGAGACAGGGGACCACAGCCTGATGGTGAAAATGGCCCATTTAATGCAGAGCTGCTAGCATACTTATAGAACTTCTGAAGGGTGGTTGAGTTATAGGACCTGGGTGTGATTGATCATTTACATAGATAAAACGTTTGGCACCAGGAAATTCTCTTGGGGAGATTAACTCAAGAAGATACTCTGTCTCCCAGGGGCATCTACATTGCTTTTATCTTTCCCTCTAGTTGTGTATGTTATCAACACTTGCAGTTGTTTGGATAAACACAGTAAGAGAGAAGATCCTAACCCTTAGTTCTCTGGGCTCTGAGAATAAGCAAGGTTTTTACCGTAAATCACAGACTAAGTCTCCTCGGGCCAGTTCAGCTTATCCTTTCTCATGGGGTACTCTCTTCAGTCATAACAGCTTGCATTGAGTCTATGAATTTATGCTTTATAGACTGTCCCATTTCGATGCCAGGGTAGCTTTGCCACTTGCCCCAGGTCCATCCCAGTCCCACAGGACGGGACTTTCCTTTTGGGATGTTAGTAACTACAGCAACTGAAGTCCAAGTCAAGTAATTATGACCGTTATCCAGGAGTAGATACATCTCAGAATCAATCAACTCCCAAATGTTGGGGCATAGAATTAATGGTCTTTCTGTGTTTAACTAAAGAACATTACTCTATCGTAAGATATAAAAAGGCTATAGGGAAATGGTAACAATGTTGGTCTTTGTATATTTTGTGATGACCCCCACTTTCATCTTAAATGAAAATATTAGTCTGTCTTTCATTAGCTGCATCCAAAGACAGCAAGTGTGAGAACAGAACATAAGGATACCCAAAGACAGTTCTGTTTTGTAACAGAACCTGGTACTTGAATCTTAGCACCTCTGCCACATTCTGTCTAAGAAAAGTGAATCCCTGTTCCTAGCCCACCTTGGGGATTTGGTATTACATCAAGAGCATGAGTATTAGGAGGAAGAAATCTTTGGGGTATTTTATTTTAGAGGCTACCTGTAAAAAAACTACAGCACGCCAAAGGGCATGTGCACTCGCGGGCTCTCTGAGCAGCTCTGTCTCACCGCCCACGTTCGGTGCTCTGGAACCGCTGTGTGTGGCTGTTGGTCAAGGGCAGGCGACGGAAGGAAGAAGGCCAAAGTGGTTGCTCAATTAGTTTATTTCATTCTCTCTCTCTGCTTCTCTCCCGGTTCTGGATCTCTCCCTGGATCTTGCCTCCCAACCCACCTCTTACAGCCTAGTTAAATCCCCCCAGCATGAGGGCTTTGGGACTTACACATAGGTGTGGTCACAATCAATAGGGGTAAGGTTCCTTTCCCTCAGGGGATGTTTCTCCTAGGACTGATTCTCTTTCAGTAGGAGGATCCACCCAAGGGCAGAGTCCCATGAGTGTGTTTCTCTTCTCCTCAGCCAGCAAACATATAAGCATTCATAATATTAATCATTTTGTATGGACACAATAAGAAATGCATTAAAGCTTATAGAATTGCTCTCCTGGGGCCATCTCAATCTCAGACTACAGTGCTCAGGCCAGATCAGTCTTTCCTATCCCTAGCAGGGACCTAATCTCATTATTACTTTTGAATCATGACAGCATTTGTCTATGATCAAGCTCTTAACTTATAGTTAAGAATTAAGCACTTTGGCCAGGCCCATCTCGATGCCAGGGTAGCACATAACTCACTGCTTTCCCTAGATCCGTTCCATCCCTCGTCAGGACCCTGCTTTTGGGGTGCTAGGAACTGAGGGCAACTGAGGCTTAAGTGGAGAAAGCAGATGCCCGGGAATGAATAATATTTGAAGCCAATTAAGTCCCAAGTTACAAAAGCATAATATTTTCTTCTTCTGTCTATACAAAAAGGACATTGCTTTAAAGTAAATTATTCAAAAGATATAAGGAGAGGAGAAATGCAATATTATAATATTCAGTGTTATAATATTCAATATTAACTTACAAAGTTTAGTGTCCTCGGAAGGTCTGACCTTACAAATTAACAGAGTCAGATTAGGGGGAAAGCTGATTAACTGTTTGGGGGAAAAGAGCATAGAGAAGTGATGACAGCTAAACAAGGGATGGGAGAGACTTGGGAACACCTTGATGGGTGTGACTGGGGTAAGCCTAAACTCCAGGAAAAACCGGGATGAACTCCTTGTGGCAAGGGGGGAAAGGACAAAGTAATATCCTACAGCTACCCATATATTCTTTACCAAATTTCCCCTTTTATTATAATTTTGCCATAATTCATAACATAAAATATTTATTGAAACTAAAAATCATATATACATAGATATGTACATATACATATGTATGTACATATATGTGTGTACATATACATATATATGGATATGTACATATATACATATATGTGTATATGTATATATGTACATATATGTATATGTGTGTATATATATATATATACCTCTTGGAACTACCAAGAGTATCCCACCCACACAGAAGAGCCTGGCAGGCTCCCCATGGCATATTCGATATGCTAATACAGTAACAATAACAGGTCTCATTCTCCTGACCCTGAAAAGAGCCTCCAATCATTGGGAAAATGGGAAAAAAGGAGAAGCTGCTAAAAATCTCAGGGCTGGGACGAACGGAGACATTGCTGGCGCCCGCTCAAGTAAATCAATGAATAACAGGATGACAGTGATGACAGTGATAGGGAAATAGAAAAGCAGGTACCAATGCACAGCACTTCAAATACAAATTACTACAAATACAAAGTTTAGAATTAGCAGAAAGTGTTGGCTTTTAAGTATTCAAGACTGACTTGGGGAGTTGAGACAAGGAGAGAGACAACCCAAAGGAATGGTTAAAGATAAACTTTAACTAAATTAGGGATGCTAGCAAGAGCACGATAAGCTTTTCTGGGAGGAGGAAAAGGGGGAATTCACTGATGAAGCCTAAAACACTTAGGCTTAATATCCAACATTTAGCAACTCTGCACTGCTCATATCCTGGATTGTCATGACCTAAACTGACTCTTTTCTTCCAGATAGTTCATCTTTTAAATATTCAACTTCCCTTCCTTCAGGTGACCTCTTATTTTTTACTGTAGGTCATTTTAAAAGTTTTCCTTAGCTGTAATCCAGTAAAAAGAGGGGGTTATGGACTGTATCTCTTCCCCTAAACGCTAGATTTTTCTCTTTTTTTATAGTAGTGATTCATATCTCCACATACCTCCCCTATTTTTTTTAAGATCCAACAGGAAAAAAGTTTTCTGGGTCACAAAATGTGTCTACCTTTCCCTAAGGACAGTGGATCATGGTTTCTACTTAAATTATATGTAGCGCATCCCTATCTAAACAGATATCCACTCCAAAGTGACCTCTCTTTGTGGATAGAGTGGGCTTGCAGTTTGTCTTCATCAAGAGAACATTTTGCCATTTACTAAAAAGTGCTTATTTAGGTGTGAGATCATTTTCTTCAGATACAAGACATTCTAAAAAGCCTAGATTTTCTAAATTGAATAGAAGCTACATTAGCTAAAATGCAAATGAAACCAACTCCACATGTCCTGATTCTATTAAACTGCTAGTACTGCACTAATCTTCACTCTGGTGTCCCCTCACAAATGACCCATTGTAAAAAACATCTGCCAGGGGGCGACCAGGGGAGAGCCCTGTTGGCTCTCCCTGTCTGCCGCCGGGTTTGGGGGTGGTCCTGGGCAGGTGGCCCAGATGGGGCAGCCCGGGCCATGGGGCAGACGGAGGAGGAAACGAGGAACGAGGGCCAAACCGGTTGGTTGATTGATCAGTTGTCGTTTATCCCATTCTCTCCACTAGCCTGTTCCAGTCTCTCTGAGCCCCCCATTCTAGTCCCACATTGCTCCTCATTCCCGTCTCCTCCTGTCTCTCCTAGCTCATCATTCCTCCATCCCAGCTCTCTGGATTCTCCCCCTCCTCACTAGTCTCTCCCCCTCTTGTCTCTCTCCACCTCGCCCTCTAGGCTACACAGTCTAGCAGCAAAGCCAACATAAGAAAGCCCTTCCTGAGGGCCCACCAAGTCAAAGGAGATACCACCTGGAGCATTCCAAAGCCCTTCCTGACTGCCACCAGGCAAAATACTTCTTAAGGTGTTTTTCTCCTTTTCTCAGTTCAAAAACTCCATCAACATCTTAATACTAGTTACTTTTGTATGGACCCAGTAAGAAATACATTGAGGCTTGTAGGGCAGTTTTCCTTAGACTACTGCTCTGAGGCCAGATTAATCATTCCTAACCCTAGCAGGGTTTGAATCTAGGTATTACTTTTTGGATCATGACAGCATTTGTCCATGACCAAGCTCTTAACTTATAGTTAAGCATTAGGCACTTTGGCCAGGTCCATCTCGATGCCAGGGTAGCATATAACTCACCGCTTGCCCTGGGTCCATCCTGCCCCTCATCAGGACCCTGCTTTTGGGGGTGCTAGGAAGTAAGGGCAGCTGAGGCTTAGGTCGAGAGAACAGATGCCCAGGAGGAAAATATCATGTAGAGTCAAATGACTCCCAGGTTACAAAAGCATAGCATTTGCTACAGTCTTCCTGTGTCCATACAAAAAGGGCATGGCTCTGAATAAACTATGCAAAGGACTCAAGGAGAAGAGGATAACAATATTTACAAATCAACAGAACACAAAGAAAGAAGTTACAAATAAACACAGAGGAATGGGAGCACTGTGATGGGAGTAATCCAATAAGCCTAAACTACCTGAGGCTATGTTACCCTACAACCCATACAACCCATCACTCAACTTATCCAATTCCCAGTCAAAATTTGCAAATTTCCTTTAGCCCCATTGAGTTGTGTGCATGGGTGAACTGTATGTGACTTCAAGTAGTGAAGCCCCAGAATATCTACATAGGATAGGATTATAGGAACCCTTGTTACCACTCCATTCTGTAAATTACAGATGGCAGCAATTATGCTGAGGTGGAAAATGGATTTTAATTCCATTGAGATATATTTTAGGGTTTCAATGTATAATCATACCATAAGGTTAAAGACACAGGTTATTAACAGTATTACTTTATTCCCAAGACCTAAAGGGTTACAGGGTGAGATCATAGCATGAATTGTGTTTTAAGGCTAAAGTTTAAAGACTCTGGTTAGACCGGAGTGATAATATAGTGGATAGAGGGATTGCTTTACACACAGATCACCCAGATTTGATCCCTTGCACTTTATATGGTCCTGAGAGTCCCACCAAAAATAATCCCTGAGCTCAAAATCAGTAATCAACCCTAAACACTAACAAGACTCTGGTAATAAACACATTATTTCTGGGTACTTTTCTATCATTAGTATCATATAATACTCAGTATATTACACAAAGATTTTGGTTTAAGTGTCATAAAAAACAAAGAAAATTTAGGCAAAATGATTTGGGAAGGAAGTGATTACAGATGCATGTAGCTGAATATCAGAGAAGACTATATTATATCTGATCTTGTAGCTAATTTCATTCAAGAACTCAGAATTCTCAGGAGTCTCTCATCTTTTGTATTTTCTTATTTATCTCATGCTATCTCTATTCTCTTCCACTACCATAAGGCTTTATCCATTTACCACAGGTAACATTCACTGGCTTGGACTTAATTTGCACAGTTTGCTGCCAAAAAGGCAAGAATCCTCTTCCATCTGGCTCTGGTTATAAAATTCCTAGGAGACACCCATAGACACCCAATGCCTATTACTTTATGCTTATCTCTGGACAAATATTATTGACAATTAATAAGGCATTACATGTAGCAGATATCATTTCAACTGAGGAGATAACTGACCATCAATGTGATGATTTCTTTGCCTCAAGACCACATATTGGCTGATATTTAATGATGGTGTCCTGTCTCCAAACAAGAGAGGAATCAAAAAGATCAAAGTATATTTCCTATGCCTATAACTTATAAAGAATAAAAAGAATAATTGTTACATGAAATCATTGTTCACTAAATTACAGTTTGATGGTATGTAATTCTATGTAAAGGGTAAGTCAATGAATCTGAAAATCTAGAATTTAAACACATATCATCCACACATTTGACAGGATACATTCTGAGGAGGATTTTTTTTTTTGGCATTTGTGAACCCATATCTCCATCATATTAAATTTGTATTAATTTTGTACAACAAAATAATGTAAGCCAGAATGTGAAATTTTTCAATTATCAATGAAGAAATAGTTATCAAAGTGGTAACTAAAAGGGCAAAACTTTTTTTAAAAGCATAACAACATAAATAGTATTGTGAAATTAAAACAAACTTAAATTCTATTGTATTTTAAAACTATGAGTCTTTTTTGTTGTTGTTTGTGGGTCATTCCCAGCAGTTTCCGGGGGCAACTCCTAGCTCTACAATGGGATTCCTCCCAGCCGTACTTATGTGCCAGGGACAGAACCAGAGATAGCAAGTGTCTCAACTCCTATCCAATACCTCCAGACTCCGGGGAGCTATTTTTAGAGCTATTTTGTTTTAGCTACTTTAAAAAAAATCTTTTCATAACTTACTGCCAGAACAAAAGTGGTTTGATTGGTAGCAAATACAGCAAAGAATGTCTCCTTGAAATAACTTCTTTTAAAATAATTTGCACTCATACCCTGTTTTTAATATTTGGTAAAAAAAACATAATGGTTATAATTACGATAGTCATATCAAGAAGGCAAGTATAGTAATTACATTTTAGTATGACAAACAAAAATCCCCAACACATTTCTTAGTTTAATGTAATCTCTTTTATCTCTGCTTTCACTTGCTTGTTCAGTGGTGTTTAATCTTTGAGATGTCTTTAGCTTCAGTGACATGGAGGGTTCTGCCTATGTTTTCCTCCATGAACCTTATGGATTTAGGTCTGATGTTGAGGTCTTTAATTCATTTTGACCTTTGTGCGAGGTGTTAGAAAGAGGTCTGACCACAATCCATAAGGTACATCGAAGACAAGGTCAGCAAAACCCTTCACGGTATTGAAGCTAAAGGCATCTTCAAAGATGACATGGAACTAAGCAATCAAGTAGAAACAGAGATAAACAAATGGGACTATATTAAACTAAAAAGCTTCTGCACCACAAAAGACACAGTGACCAGAATTCAAAGGCAATCTAAAGAATGGGAAAGGATATTCACCCAATACCCATCTGATAAAGGGTTGATATCAAGAGTATATAAAACACTGGTTGAACTCTACAAGAAGAAAAAATCCAACTCCATTAGAAAATGGGCCGAAGAAATGAACAGAAACTTTTCCAAGGAGGAGATATGAATGGCCAAATGGCACATGAAAAAATGCTCTGCATCACTAATCATCAGGGAGATGCAAATCAAAACAACCATGAGATACCACCTCACACCACAGAGAATGGCACACATCCAAAAGAAAAAAGCAATCGCTGTTGGAGAGGATGTGGAGAGAAGGGGGCCCTTCACCACTGCTGGTGGGAATGCTGACTGGTCCAGCCCCTTTGGAAAACAATATGGATGATTCTCAAAAAATTAAAAATTAAGCTTCCATTCAATCCAGCAATACCACTTCTGGGAATATATCCTGGAGTAACAAAAAAGTATAGTCAAAATGACATCTGCACTTATATGTTCATCACAGCAGTGTTTACAATAGCCAGAATCTGGAAAAAACCCGAGTGCCCAAGAACAGATGACTGGTTAAAGAAACTTTGGTATATCTATACAATGGAATACTATGCAGCAGTTAGAAAGGATGAAGTTATGAACTTTGCATATAAGTGGATCAACATGGAAAGTATCATGCTAAGTGAAATGAGCCAGAAAGAGAGGGACAGACATAGAAAGATTGCACTCATCTGTGGAATATAGAACAACAGAGTAGGAAACTAATACCCAAGAATAGTAGTATATAATACCAGGAGGTTGGCTCCATAGCTTGGAAGCTGGCCTCACACGCTGGGGGAAAGTCATCCCAGATAGAGAGGGGAACACCAAGTAATATGTAATTGGAGATCCTTCGAGGGAGGGGAGATGCGTGCTGAAAGTAGACTAGAGACTGAACAGGATGACCACTCAATACCCTTATTTGGAACCACAACACCCAAAAGGAAAGAGAGATATCAAATTGGAATGCCCCGCTACAGAGGCGGTGGGGTGGGGGGATGGGACTGGGGGGGTGGGAGGGATACTGAGTTCATGGGTGGTGGAGAATGGACTCTGGTGCAGGGATGGGCTCTTAAAACAAAAAGAAGCATGAAAATGTGTGAATCTGTAACTGTACCTTCACTGTGACTTTTTTTTTAATTAAAAAAAAAAAGAAAGAGGTTTACATTCCTTTTTTTTTTTTGTAGGTTGCTGCCTATTTTTTCTAGCTCCACTTGTTGAAGAGGCTTCACCTTGCTCCACTTTATATTACTTGCTATATTAAACTAAGAAACTTCTACACCTCTAATGAAATAGTGCCAAGATTAAAAACAAGGACAAAAACAAAAACACACATATTCAACCCCATCAAAAACTGAGGAGAAGAAATGAACAGAAACTTCCTCAAAGAGGAAATACTAATGGCCAAAAGGTACATGAAAAAATATTCTATCGATAATCATCAGGGAGATGCCAGTCAAAACAACATTGAGATATCATCTTAACACTACAGAGACTAGCACACATCCAAAAGAACAAGAGCAATAGTGCTGGTGTGAATACAGGGAGAAGGGGACTCTAATTCATTGTAGTGAGAATACTGACTGGTCCAGTCTTTTTGGAAAAAAAATATGAGCATTTCTCAAAAAACTAGAAGTTGAGCTTTCAGATGACTCAGCAATATCATTTGGGAATATGCCCTAGGGGGCCAAAAACACTCAGGAGAAATACCATCTGCACTTCTATGTTCATTGCAGTACTATTCACAATAGCCGGAACCTGGAAACAATCCCAGTGCCCAAGAACAGACGACGGTATAAAGAAATTATGGTACATCTACAAAATAGAATACACAGCTGTTAGGTAAAATGAGATTATAAAATTTGCTTACAAATAGATGGATATGGAGAATATCCTGCTGAGTGAAGCGAATGAGAAATAGATGGACAATATGGAATGATTGCACTCATTTTTGGGATATTAAAAATATGTTATGAGACTATTACACATGGACAGTAGAAATGAGGGCCAGGAGAACTGGTCCAATGTTGGAAGCTTGTCACAAGTTGGGGGAAAGGGGAGAATTAGGATAAAGAAGGAAACACTCTAACAATTACAGTTGGCAATAACCACTCTGGATAAGAATCAAGTGCTAAAAGTAGGTAAAGGGATATATATGACAATCTCATGGTACCAGTACCACAAACCATAATGACACAGAGAGAGAGAGAGAGAGAGAGAGAGAGAGAGAGAGAGAGAGAGAGAGAGAGAGAGAAGAAAAGTGGAAAGTGTTTACTGTAGAGGCAGAAGCAGACTGGGTGCGGGAGTGGTGGAAGGAGGAAAACTGGGGAATGTACACTGGTGAAAAGAAAGTGTTGGAACATTGTCTGGCTGAAACCCAATCATGAACAACTTTGTAACTGGTTATGTCACAGTCAATTAATTAAAAAAATAAAGGGTGAAGTTCTAAAAAATCCCCAACCAAGGGAGTGCTCAACAGGTAAGAACATGAAGCTGCGTGAAGAATTATTAGTAGGAGTCACCAAAGTGTACAGGTATGTAGAGGGAAAAAACAAATATGGGTCAGCTCAAAAGATTGTCACAAATGCCTTGTATGCAGACATTCGCGTTTTATTTCTGGTAATAAAATGTAACAGTACCACATGTCTGCCCAAGCACTGAAACATCATACATCCACAGCCAGACCTGAATATTTCCAGGAATGGTCCAGGAACTCGCTGAGCACTTCTTAGGAACCACACACACACACACAGACACACAGACACACACACTCACACACTCACACACACACTCACACATTCATACATTCACACATTCACACACTCACACACTCACACACTCCACCCACAACACTCACAACACATATTAGAGAAAGAAAGAGAGACAGACAGAGAGAGAGAGAGAGAGAGAGAGAGAGAGAGAGAGAGAGAGAGAGAGAGAGAGAGAGAGAGTGGGGAGGGGGAGAGAGAACAACCAGCCAACGAGTTTATGGATAAAAAGAATGTTGAAAATTCTCAGATGCTAGGAAAGATTTTGATAAAGTAGTGCCTTCAGTAAAGTTTAAGAGAATTTGAGACAATACTTAAGGTCATGGTTGGTTAGACAGTGGGAAGAGACGGAAGGAAAATGAAGTCTCCTTCAATGGAACACAATTTTTCAGCAGCTCCAGCGAGATAGTTATTTCAAAATTCTACTATCAGAATAATTATTATCAAATAGTGAATAACAGGTAATTACAGAAGGACTGAGAATAGAAGTTGCTTGACTAATCAAAGCAGGTTCTCATTTGTGTATACAAACTCCTTTCACACTTGTGAAAGTTGAAGGTGTTCTCACACTGTTGGGGAAAGACAAAGAGGGAGAGAGAGAGATCTATGATTTTCTCAATATAATCCTGCCATAAATTCTAGAGTTTCTTTCTTACTCATGGATATACTAACCTCTGTAGGGAAGAGTAAAAATTGTGGAATATATTTATGTAATAAATATTCAACAAACTCTTGAATATCACAAAACACTAAACCAAAGTTTCAAAAGAAAAACAGAATGGATTAGATGTGGATCACGCATCTAAGAAGAAATTTTTTTTGAAAAAAATCAGAGCAATCAAGACAAAATGCAATGTTGTGTACATAAGCTGTCCAAAGAAATGCCTAAAGGATCAGAGAGGTGGGCAAGATCACAGAAGTCTCATCAGGAATTTACTTCATATTTGAAAAATTAAGAATGGGGAAAGGAAAAGCATAAAAAGACATATATGGAAGAGTGTGGCTTTTGCAGAGAGATTGGTAAAGATTCAAGTGTCAGTCTAGATACTTATCACAGTTTTTGTTTTCCTCCAGGGCTCTACCAAGCCTAATTCATACTCGAGTGAAGAAGAATGCTCTGTAAGGGAGCTACAGCTGAGACGAGAACTGCACCATGCCTGGAGAATAGGTGCTGGGTGTTATTCTTATGTGCCCAGTGTTTCCAGTAGGCAAATAAATAGTAAAAAAACAAGGTTCACATGTTCTTATATACAGCAGCGGGTCATTAGATTAATGTCTTCCTTAATGTTAACTTTTTTCCTCATGTTAACAATGTTCCTCATGTTAACATCATGAAAAAAAGACATCCCAGCCATCATGGAGGAAAATTACAAAAACAAAAGAAAAGTAAAACAAACCCTCTTTTGTGTAGAAAAAAACTTGAAAAACAGATAATTTACTTATTAAAACTTGCAAACTAGTCAGAAAAGATTTTATAGTTACACAATTTAATATATATTAAATGTTTTTACAGGCACAGCATTTTAATGTTTTTTTTTAATTTAAATTTTATTGAATCACCATGTGGAGGGTTACATAGTTCTCAGGATTATATCAGTTATACAATACTCAAACACCCTTCCCTTCACCCGTGCCCATATTCCATCACCAACCACCCCATTATACCTCCCGCCCCCTCCCGCCCCCCCAGTCCCCGCCCTTGTAAGTGATAAGTTTCACTTCGTTTACGCTTTATCTTGGTTACAGTCCATGTTTCAACACATAACTCACTATTGTTGCTAGGGTTTCCCCCCAAAAAAGAGAAGACAGTCCCACTGTCAAGGAAGCATTTCATGGCTCTCCATTGCTGAGAATGTAGAGATATTAAGTCCCGCTGTTTGTTACATAACTTTTCTATTTTTTCCCCCCTCGTCCCGCGCCACCGAGATCACGCCTGCTTAGTAATCACCACGCTGCCTGACAAAGGGAAAACAAACCAAAAAAGATGGTTATTTCCCGTCATCAGCCGGCGTGGGGCTCTGGCTTAGTTGATAGTCTGGTAGAATGTCTGCAAGCAGTTTCTGGAACCAAAAGTAATACGCTGGTATCGGCCCTGGCTCGAGATTCCACCAGCGTCCCGCTGTTCCAAGTACATAATAATTTATTCCCTTGTATCCCATTCCCATGCCACCAGGTCCGTGTCAGCTTAATGGACATCATACTATGGTTAACGCCACGCCGCGTTTCTTCCCGAGAAAGAAGGATATTTCTTCTCAGCCGGCGTGGGGATATGGCTTAGTTCAGTCTATCTATAGACTGAATGGCTACCACTTTGGTAGCCTTCAATATTTCAGCAAAAGACTTACTATTCTTGTTAGGATTTCCCACCAAAGTCCCACCTGTTAAGAAGGAACCATTTCATATTGGTGATGATTAAATGACAATAGGTTGCGCGGCCATGGCAGCGGCCTCGCGGCTTTGAATTTCTGTATAAAGTCCAGGGAAAGTACAGCCAGAAATTACACGTCGCTACAAACTTTAACCCTATTATGGTCCCCCAAAAGTCCAACCCATTACAAAGGAACCATTTCATATTGCTGATGATTAGATGACATTAGGCTGCCGCGGCCGCGCGGTTTTGGGTTTCTATATAAAGTCCAGGGAAAATTCTGCCTAAAATTCTATCACTATAATCTTTTACCCTTCAACAAAAAACTCAGTACTATTGTTTGGAGTTTCCCCCCACAGTAAGCCCTGCCAAAAAGGAACATTTACACGTTGCTGACAATCAAGAAATATTAGGTTGCACGGCTGCAGTTTTGGATTTCTATATGAAGTCCAGGGAAAATTCTTTTGGTAATTGCATCACTTGCTGGCAGCGCCTGGGCCAGAAGCTCCGAGCACACAGTTTGGAGGCATTTTGGGGGCCCCGCTCGTGTCCAAAGTGGTTCAGTTGCCTCCGGGGTCAATCTTGCGCGGGGCCGGAAAGGAGCATCCCCACATGGCTCTGTGCTTAAATGTCCAGCATTTTAATGTTATATGAATTTTATATACATTCATTGCTACATGTCTATTTAGTGGTAAAATCTTAAAAATTTGCTGATCCATATTCTGTAAAACAAAACACTTATAAAATACATCAAAACTTAAAAATAATAAGAAAAATTATGTTTTAACACTAGAAGTAATATTTTCTCTAAATCATGCATTGTATAAACAATCTCTAGTTACACTGTATAATACATTTGAAAACTAAAACTGAAATGACTAGTTCAAGTAGATTTCTACATCCTGTTTCAGTTTCTTTTGCATATTATTTATATGTAAATAAAATTTTGTGCCAAATATTTTTAAACACAATATTTTGGGTTGAGAATCATAAGTCTCTGGATGTTGGCCCTTGATGGGATTACACACACCTGGGTTCCTCTGCCGGTACCTTCATGCGTGAGGCCTGTCCAAACGTGTAGAGAGGGGCCTCAAGCATGGCTGTGGCTAGGTTCTGGTGGTCTTTGGCTGCTGGGAGCTCTGCTTGGGGTGGGGAGGGAAGCTGGAGCCCATCCCCTCCGAGGGGCCCCGGGGAAGACAACCAGGCGTGCGAGCAAGCGACTCTCCAGAGACTTAAAAACAAGCTCCCAGAAGAGAGCAATGCAGAGAACCAGTTGCACAGCCTTACAATGAATGAAAAGGAGTATCTAATTTATGCTCAAGTATTTCTGTTGTTTTTTTTTACATAGTGTACTATGTGAAAAAATAATATAGTATACTAAAGTAAATTAACAAGAATTTAGATCAGTTATTTAAATTTTGAGAGCATCAAAAAAGTGTTTAAGAGGACAAAGAAACTCTGGCTCTGGGCACATCTTTTCGACTCCACCATTCTTCCTGCACTAACATACACCTCAGAGACCTGGGCCCTATGAAAACAGGAAGAGAACACTATTCGGGTACCCAAAGAGGAATCAAAGGAGCTATGCTTGCAGTATCATGTTTCACTCAAGTGAGAGAAGGAATCCAGAGTTCCCACCTCTGTTAATGGTCCAGAATCAGGGACGCTGTCTCCTTCGCCAAGGCATCAAAAAATCATGGGCTGAACGGACATGTAACGTGATTCATAGATGACTACTGGACTAGAGCTGTTACCAAATAGATTCCACAGGATGTAAAAAGGCCTTGTGGTGTGGTCGCCCACCAAAGAAATGTTCAGACTTCTTAGTCCAAACCCTGAATGAACAATTTGAGGCTCTTTCTGTTCCTGGGGTGAGCAGATGCCATTGGGCTACACTAACATGAGACAGGGACAAATGTAGATATTACTGGCACCTGCTCGAGTAAACTGAAGTGAGAAGTGACAAGTGACAAGTATTTAAACTTGGAGGAGGTGATTATTCATACTCTAATACTTTCGTATCATAAAATCATAAAGACAAGGTTTTAGGTAAATAAAATAAATAGAGAAGCTCCAAGTAAAATAAATTTATGTTTTAAAGTCAAAATTTTATGCTTGCTTTCACAACTATAATTTGCACAGAGAAGGGATCCA
This sequence comes from Sorex araneus, assembly GCF_027595985.1. Lineage (NCBI taxonomy): Eukaryota > Metazoa > Chordata > Mammalia > Eulipotyphla > Soricidae > Sorex > Sorex araneus. Next base: position 65,749,782 of record NC_073309.1, on the reverse strand, counting down.
ATCAATTTCTGATAATATTTTTAATATTTGTTACATTATTAAGAAAATCCATGAAAGAGATCAGAACAATAGGTGATAAAATTCTTTTATTATATTATTACCAATTAAATTATAGCAATTCTTAAAACTACATGAAAATGTTTGATAGCCCAGATTTCAGTGACAAAAGTAATGGTTAAATTTCTTGTAATAATTTGGATATTTTGTAATTCAGTGAAATATGTTTTAGGTGGTGGTTTACAGAGCAGTTGAGAACAGGGTGTTAGACATAGAAGACTTCAATACTAACCCCATTGCAAATATTTGGGTCCCTCAGCCACTGTCTCCACACTCTCTCCCACCCTCCAATGTAACAGACGCATTTTTAAGTTCCATTATTGTAGTTTGACTCACGACAATGTTTACTGTAGAATTGGTTCTAGTGGCTTAGGAACAGAAATTATGTTCTGATTTTCAGAATGCTCATGTAGTTTGGGGGCAGTTTCTATGGAAGCAGCAGGGGTATCCCTTAAAAGATACATGTTTATCAATGAAAAAAACTAACAGATGAAAGACCAGAGGTATCAGTTACTTTCTTCATCTGGGTTCCTGGAGGAGTGTCACTGATCTCTTCTCTCTGATTTTCCCGCAAAAGGCCATATTTGGGGTGTGCCCTGCATTCCTGGATAGCTATCAACACATTTTTTAGTGCATTTCTCAGTGATGAAATGCCTTCTGGGCTATATTCATTCAATGGCCTGAGGTGTAATTGAGGTTCTGATGCTCTTCTAGCTTGCAGAACTTCCAGATTTGTTATCAAACAACATTCCACCTCAATCATGATGCTTGCAACCAGGAACAATCTTTACTAAGTTTTTGTATCAACCTACTGAAAAGAAAAATAGTTTATGGAACACTTGTAACTCATCCCTAACACATTTATATTCCAATAAACACCCAGAGCAGATGACCCTACCTTGAAGTTGTTACCAGTGGTTAGTGAGATTTCTTGGGATAGGCACTATTTCTACCATAAAGATGTGTTCCTATAAAAGGAGCTTGAGAATTGTGAAGAATCACCTTCTACCCTCTCCTGGTACAGAATCATAGGGGCAAAACTCATTGAAAATAGAATTCAAGGCATTCTGGTGAGCAACGCGGCCCGGACAATGCTCCGGACCCGAATCAGGGCCAGCAACACCAGGGGGCCGGAAGGAGGAGGTGCCGCCAGCACACCTTCTCCAGATGGAGCCCTGGCGACACTGAGCAGCAACTAACACGGCTCCAGGATTCGGGACTGGGACACATCCAAGCCGCGCGACCTTTTCTAAAACCTGAAAACATACAATCTTTGAATGGAAAACTAATTATCAAATGCCTCCTTATTAGGTTATCTTGTTTGGGGATATAACTCCCACAACAATAGTGAGTTTTGTGTTGAAATATGGAACGTAATCAAGGTGAAGAGAAAATAAAGTGAGGTTCATCAGTTATACAGTTGGGGTGGGGGGTGGGGGGTATACCGGGGATTTTGGTGGTGGAATATGGGCACTGGTGAAGGGATGGTGTTTGAATACGGTATAACTGAGACATAAACCTGAGAACTCTGTAACTTTCCACATGGTGATAAAATTTTAAAAAATAAAAATTTGATAAGAAGGTGAAAAAAAAAGAAAATAGAATTCAATTGCAAACCTTTTGCTATCAGAAAAGAACTGTGGAGTATTTAACTAAAAAAGATTTTCAAGTTAATTCTTTATCAAATTAATGTCCTGTGATTTATTATATTATTTATTTTTTTGTTTTTGATTTTTATTATAGTCAGAGAAATTGATCCTAGACAAATTAATTAAAAGTCCCACATAGAGGAGGAAAGGGCTAGAGAGGCATACAAAAAACATGGGGTCAGAGAAAAGAATTTGTTTGGACAGCTGTTAAGGTGCAAAAACAAACAAAAACCAAGAAACATAAAAGTAAGATTTTTTTTTTTCTTTTTGGATCACACCCAGCAATGCACAGGGATTATTTCTGTCTCATGCACTCAGGAATTACTCCTGGCTGTGCTCAGGGTGCCATAAGAGATGCTGGGGGTCAAACTCAGGTCGGCCGCATGCAAGGCAAACACCCTACCAGCTCTGCTATCGCTCCAGCCCCTAAAAGTAAGATTTTTGAAAGGAAAGAAATAGAAAATTCCGAGAACAGGAAGGCCAGTATTAATTGCTTTTCTCACTGTTTCTGTCATGAATTAACAGCAAGAAAATTTTTGGTCTTGGTCTAAAAAACAGTCCAGATGTTTGCATTTGGCTCCATATTCTATGATTTGGTCAGTCTAAGATTGAAAATCTGAAGTTCAGGCCAGTTTTGATCACAGAGTGGAAGAGTCTGTCATGAAAGTTCAATAACCTTTGGGACCTGATAGTTAGGACAGCTGGTTAAATTGCTTGCCTTGCACTGTCTGACCCAACTTCAATCCCTGACATCCCATATGCTCCCCGAGCACCTGCAGGGGTTACTCCTAAGTACAGAGCCAGGAGTAAGCCTTGAGCACCACCTGATGTGGCCTAAAAACAAAACAAACAAAACATTCAAAAACCCTTTATAAGAAGTAACAGTGGATCTAGGCCTGGCAGAAACAATTGAAGTCCATTTTGCCATTCTAACTATGTTTTGTAAATGAAGAAATCAATTCCCTGAAGTAAAATGCTCTTCTCCATAGACACAACTATTCAATAATAGGACCAGAAATAGAACATCACTTTTCCGTTTTCTGGGACCTTTCCTAGCTCAGGACTTTCCTTCCTTCACCTATCTGCACATCCAGTTATTTTAAGTCTCCTTCTGAAAAACACAATAAAATCTTGCAGTGATTCCTCAAAATGAAGTGGAATGATTGCTAAGAAACAGAATACTGAATTAAATATTTTTTTATGACTGCAAATATATCATATAAATATCCAGAGGATGAAGAGTTGCCATGAAGCTGAAAAAGAATATTCCACTGAATACTCTTAGGCCTACAACACCAATACATAGGGAAATGACATTTTTAGCTCAGGATCCTGACAGTTTTAATGATGATGTCAAATACATTTCAGACATTTTTCCAGGTTATTTGTGCTGTGAAGTGCTCTGTCTTGTGAAATGTCAGACTGCTGACTTTTCAGTGAAGTCAGCAGGGGTGCCTTTCTTTATTTGAATGTCCAAAAACAAAATTTCCACTGAAAGTCTTCAAGTTCTGTGAGGCACATTAAATTGTTTTTAATGCACTATTATTGAAAGGACGGGGAACTAGTATCCTGGAAGCAACATTCAATGTACAAGATCTGTTCTTGACCTTCACATACATTTGCACTGTGAAGGCGACTTAGAATATAGATTTTAGCTCAGAAAATTCCTCTATGCACTAAGTAGCCTCAATGCAACAAGTGCTTTCAACATCAACTCCTATTAAACCCTTCTTTGGCCACCATATTTAAGAAATTTTCCACAGTGATTGCTACTAGTTTCTCTAGTGCAGTAGTTTCCTTAGTGGTATACATCACAAGATATTGTCATGTGTTTATTTTGAGTGGCAGTGTGTGTATCTTTAGGATCACAGTTCTTGGAACAACCTACTATGTTGAATCTCTCAGCTTCACAAATCATAGTCATTCTATTGCATTTGGTACCTAACCTCTGGGAATCGCTGTCTCTTTACCTGTAAAACATACAACAGTACTCAGTCCCTAAGGGTGTTGTGAGAATAAATTGAGGTTAGATGAGCAAAGTTTTTTCTATAGTACTTTGATTCCCTCACCCCTCTCAAAGAGCCCGGCAAACAACTGAGAGTATCTCGCCCACATGGCAGATCCTGGCAAGCTCCCCGTGGAGTATTCGATAAGCCAAAAACAGTAACAACAAATCTTACAATGGAGACATTACTGGTGCCCTCACAAGCAAATTGATGAGCAATGGGATGACAGTGACAGTGACTTTGTCCATGAGAAATGCTTTCTTATTGTTTGATTGATACATTCTTTGTGTCTCTCCTTTATTTGTCATGTTATCCATGAGGACAAGAACTGTGTCTATCTTTTTCTCCAAATTGTATCAAATGGTAAAATTGTGGAGGATTAACTAATATTTGCGGGTTGGAAAGATAAATGACCAGAAGGAAAATTTTACATCTTATCAAATGCTTTTACATGAATCGTAACATTTGATCTATTGGACATTGTGGCCAGGTGGAGCCTCTGTCACTGTCATCCCGTTGCTCATCGATTTGTTCGAGTGGGTACCGGTAACCTCTCTCATTGTGAGACTTATTGTTACTGTTTTGGGCATATTCAATAAGCCATAGGTAGCTTGCAAGGCTCTGCTGTGAGGGCACGATACTCTCAGTAGCTTGCCAGGCTCTCCGAGAGGGGCGGAGGAATCGAACACGGGTCGGCCGCGTGAAAGTCGAATGCCCTACCACTGTGCTATCGCTCCAGCCCAGGTAGAGCCTATCTCGTTTATATTTTACATATCAGGAAAATGAAGCTCAAAGGTACTAAATGACTTGCTCAAAAGTTTGCAAACTTGTCAGGTTCTAAACTTGAATTCAGCTTCTCTGACTCCAAAACTCATTCCTCCTAATTAACTTTTTATCTATTTAAGTTTTCATTTCTAAATGCTACCTACAAAATTTTTCTGTAAACTTAGAAAAGAATGTGCCTCCTCATTGCCTGATTTTGCACATAATTTTCAAGTTAAAGTAGGTAAAATGAACCTCAACCATTTCCCCAGTGTAAACTGTAAGGCATTACCATTATATTTAATTTTAAAGGACTGAGCAGTAGAGCTTTGTTTGTGACATGACTATAATATAAAAAAGAAGATGATGGAACAAAAGATTGGGCAGGTGAGAAAGGATTTACAAAAAAGATTGACTTTGAATTAAAAATATTTCTTAATCTCTGGCCATGAAGTTGGAATTAACTAGTCAAACCACCTAAAGAGTATCTTTTGGACATATAGCAAGAGCTTTTTAAAATTCCTGTTTAATTGTTTATATCTAAATTAAATTTTCCAAATCCTATGTTAAATTATAATTTAAGTTTCTTAAATTATATATCTGGGCTGGAGCGATAGCACAGTGGTTGGGTGTTCGCCTTTCACGCGATGGATTCGAGTTCGATTCCTCTGCCCCTCTCACAGAGCCCAGCAAGCTACCCAGAGTAGAGCCCGCGCGGCAGAGCTACCCGTGCCTATTGGATATGCCAAAAACAGTAACAATAAGTCTCTCAATGAGAGACGTTACTGGTGCCCGCTCGAACAAATCGATGAGCAACGGGATGACTCACTCACTCACTCACTCAAATTATATATCTAATAAAAGGTACTTTCCTTTTAGATATATAGCAAGAATTTCTTAAATTGCTGAGGTATCATGAGCATGCATTCACAATATTTTGTCACACATTTTTAGCTCTTATCTAATGAAGTTAAGGAACTATAGTCTTCTTCTCTTTTTTCTTTTTTTTTAATTAAATCATCATGAGATACAGTTATATCATGATTACATTTCAGTCATACAATGATTGAGCACCCATCCTTCCACCAGTGCCCATTCTCCACCACCAATATTCCCAGTATCTTTCCCAAAGGTCTTCTTCTAAACCTCATCTTTGTATAGAAATACTGAGTGTCTAAGACAGTAAATTTCAAAAATGATCCAGCTTACTTTGACCTCTATCCAAAATTATATATTAAGGTTCTAAGAAAGTTAAAATAAGAACAAATAATTGCAAAGTAACTTTGATGGTAAAGAGAAGCATTCTTACTTATTCACCGTCACTATCACTGTCATCCCGTTGATCATCAATTTGCTCGAGTGGACCCAGTAACATCTCCATTCATCCTAGCCCTGAGATTTTAGCAGCCTCTCTTTACTTATCCTTCCCAGTGGTGCCGCATTAGAGGCTCTTCAGGGTCAGGGGAATGAGACCCATCATTGTTACTGTATTTGGCATATGAATATGCCACGAGGAGCTTGCCAGGCTCTGTATTTATGATTTCTTGCACAGCCGCTCATGCGTGAGGCTTGATCCAAGCGTGTGGAAGCAAAAATTAAATTCTTCAAAATTTAGAACTTTGCTTTTTAGTTAGCGGAGTTATTTGATAACTGTATATGTAATTTATTTTTTTCCACTTCTACGATGCTCCTAGTGTTTTATAACCATGACTACCATCTAGTTGGGATACATGCCAACTAGTGTTTTATAACCATGACTACCATCTAGTTGGGATACACGCCAACAAAGAAGTTTCTTGCCACTAGCACTATTCCCCTACCTTCCAGTTCAGAAAGCATTTACCTACTTTTCTGTCTATTGATCTGTCTGTTCTAGACATGTCACATAGAGCAGTATCACATCCAAATAGGACACTTTTGTGCCTGGCTTCTTTCACTAAGCACATTGCTTTCAAAGTTTTTTGGATGTTGTTGCATGCATTCATATTTTATTCCTTTGATATGCCAAATGATAGTCTCTAGTGTGGATATGCTACCTGTGCTTATCCATTCACCACTTGGGAGATATTTGGGTTGTTTCCATTCTTTTGGATATTATTAATAAGTATGCTTTGAGCATTTGTGTACAAATTTTTAGTGACATGTATTTTATTGCCTAGTGGACAATGTATATGTAATTTCTTGTAACCCCTTCATAAGTATGTCTGTCAGTCACGGAGTAAAAAAGGAACAATGGCTTAGGGTCCACAAGAGTTACTTGGTTAATGAACAATACTTGATTCCTTTGTGTAGTCACTTTTTCTCTCTTCTATATCAATGCTTGCTTTACTATGCTACATAAATTTACTGGGTGCCAGGACATGGGCCCAGTGAGTTAAACTAAGTTTGTGGGAAAACAAAAAGAACAAAAAACTTATTGATCCTGAGAGTAATGCACTTGTGCTGAGATGTTTTAAATGTCCCCGGTGGTCCATCTTGACATGTCCGGGCCTGCTCAGGGCAGTAGCGCTGCATCCAGCCTTCCATACAGTCCTGGACAGTGACTTAAAAGCCCAGAGAAAAAATCTGGCGACTCCCCGATGAGGAACTAATAGCCAAATCTAAGGACTCCTAATAGCCAAATCTAAGAGATTTGGGGGGATCAGTTCAGCTGACACTTTGGGCAACTGGGCAAAGTTTGAACAAAGCACAGGCAGGCAAAGTGATGCTTTGAAGAATCTCTGCAGCTGTTTCAGGGACCTGTTGTGCTGGGGGTCCACCATTAAATCCCACATGAGCCCCAAAGTTTTTGGGGTCATGATCAAAGGAGACATGGAGACATCAAATAAAAATTGATAAAATAAAAAGGAGTGTATTGACACCAGCTGGTGGGCTGTCCTGCTAGGCCAGAGCAGAAGCAGAGTATTTTGATTAGGAAAAAACACATCCTGCCATACCTGTTACTCATTAGTAACATGCTAACTTACAAACAGAATCGCTAATAATCAAACACTTAGTACTGCTGTCAGTGGACAGGTGGGCAGCCACAGAATAAGAAGGCAGCTTGAAGAGAGTCGGAATGCACCCTAGAGCGTGTGCTGCTGCCCTGCAGTCTGAATTCTCCTGCCTCCACTTCTTGTGAACTTGCCTTTAAAGTGGAGGTCAGGACTCAGAAAAGTCAGCCTGAGGTCCTGCACTCGCAAGGATATGAAAGTCCTGAATTCCTCTCAGGCACCTGATACAGTTAAAGAAAGGGATGCAGGTGATGCCTAGAACAAAGTACATCCCATCAAGCAAAGGAGGAAAGTTACACAGCCAAAGTATAGAGGGGCTACGGTAAAAAGCATCCCCTTGCTTTTGCAAAATGGTGTGGTAGGTCTTTTCCCTAGTTGCTTGGGGCTTGAGGCTTTCTGTGCAGTAAGAGTCTGTTCCTAGAGTGTGCACAAGCAAAAGGATACTGAACTTTATTATCAGCCTCCCTTTTTCTGCACAGATGCTTCTCCTCACTTATGGAGGCCCAGCCTTCTATATCCAGGCTGGCACCATGCGCATTCTAAGGCCTCCCTTCATGGAATCATCTTCACATGGACTTGCAATACGTATCTTTTATGTTGGTTTATTTGCTTTTATGTTTTGCACCTCTTGAACTAGAGATAGAGTAAATCCTTTCCAGATTGCATCTTAGTTTTGTTACTTCCTGAAACTCATATCTAAGGGCAATCCCTTCAATATGTTTTTTAAAAGTGCAACATTATGGTATATGCATCAGTTAATTTAGTTATTTCATGAATTTCTTCCCTTTTCTGAGGAGATGTGTCACTTGGGGCCATATCCGTGGTGCTCAAGGCTTACCCCTTGCTTATCCTTGTTTATCCCTGTGGTGCCAGGATCAAACTTTGAAATCCAACTTGCAAGTCCTCACGTGATGGGTTACCTCTCAAGACCCTCATGAAGTTTTTCAACAGATATGTATATATATGTATATATATGTGTGTGTATATATATATATATGTATGTATGTCACATACATATTGGGTCACATCCTGCAATGCACAGGGATTACTCCTGGCTCATGCACTCAGAAATTACTTCTGGCAGTGCTTGGAGGACCATATGGGATGCTGGGAATCGAACCTGGGTAGGCCATGTGCAAAGCAAACGCCTTATCTGCTGTGCTATCACTCCAGACCCAAGAGATATATTTTCTGAACACAAGTTATTTTCTAGTTCCAGTTCCAGTTATGACTGCTCTATAATGACAACGAACTTTTTAAACTTGTAAACTTTACATTCTAGTTGAAGTAAAAAGCAATTAACAAAAAACTGGCCCAGAAATATATGATAAATATTAGATAGTATTATCTGTCACTGTCACTTTCACTGTCATCCTGTTGCTCATCAATTTGTTCGATCAGGCACCAGTAATGTCTCTCATTGTGAGACTTATTGTTACTGTTTTGGGCGTATCCAATACACCACGGGTAGCTTTCCAGGCTCTGCCATGCGGGCGCGATACTCTTGGTAGCTTGCTGGGCTCTCCGAGAGGGGCGGAGGAATCGAACACAGGTCAGCCTTGTGAAAGGCAAACGCCCTACTGCTGTGCTATCGCTCCAGCCCATAGTATTATCTAAATGATAATATAATTAGATTATATTATCTATTTAGAATATAAATATATAATGTTAGATAATATTATTAGTATTAGGTAATATTATCTAAATAATATTAAATATTCGATAATATTAGTTGTGTGTCTGTGGAGAAAAAAATGTAATATGAAATAATAAAGAAGAAGTCTGGGGTAACAAAAGCTCCTTAAATGGAGTATTATTAAGGAAAACGTTCCTAAAAGTTTATATTTGGTTTTGTTTTTTTCTAGGGATGGAGGCATACCAGCAGTGCTCAGGATTACTCCTGGCTCTGTGCTCAGGGATCAGTCCTGGTTGGAATCAGGGAACACTACAGAATACCAGGGATAAAACCCAAGTTGGCCCTGTGCAAAGCAAGAGTCCTACTGTCTACATTCTCTCTTCAGCTTCTAAAATGTAAATTTGAACAAAGGTATAACTTCTCTGAGAGCTGTAGGCATGCAACATTGCTCGAACTGCATTTCTAAACAGAGGCATTAAAAGAACAGAGTACTCAAAATGGTAAAAATGCTAAGGTCATTGAGTTACAAAGAGATTCCTGGTTGAGCTTTGAGGCATGTCTTTTATAGGTAAGTAAATTTAGATAATGGTGATGATAACCGGGGCCCTCACCCTCACATTAGTGCCTATGTAAGAAGATACCAGAAAAGTACCTTTCTCCAAAGAGCAAGTCCTTAGTACCACCTGATTAAGCTGGCCCTGGCACCCTGGTCTCAAACTTGTAGCTTCTGAAACCACAAGCAACAAATGTCCGTTACTTCAGTTTCTAGTCTAACCTGTTTGTTAGAGCAGCCTGAGCTGACCAGGACAGAGTAAGCACATAAACAAGTGCGCTACATAGCAGGGTGAAAATTTGCCATCAGTTTCTGGAAACTGCATACTTCAGGCTTGTTGGAAACCACCATGGCAGAGGATTATTTCATGCTTGTCATGTCGTGTGTTGTATTTACTCTCTGTTTTGCCCTTTTATATCGTCTGGCACATCTGGGTTATCAAAGGAACCACAAAACTGAGAACAGTTCATGGAGCCACCAGCGAGGTGAAGGGTTTGAGTGGTCTTCCTTGCAGGGTTATCATGGGGATGCCAGCAAGCAGCGCAGCCTGTGTGTGGTGGAGAGGGTTCTGCCCTTTGGGCTAAGGGGCTGCTGTCCACACAGGTGCCACCCAAACCACTGGTGGAGTGTTTGTCACTTGGTCTGAATGCGCCCAGAAGGGCTGTGAGCAGTCCTCCCGGGATGGGCATCACTCCTGGAGGCCCGGTAGGAGCCTACTTCTCAAGGCGGTCTCTGTGTTCATTCCCCGGGCTCGGTGAGCCAGAGCTGGGTCTCTCGTGTCCCAGCACCCTCCAAGTGCCAACTCTTCCTAGGAGGCTTTGGGACGTTTCCCAGGGAGTCGTGGTGCATCAAGAGAAGCTCGGATGGCTTCTGCTGCAGAATTCAGGGGTGCGCCCCCGTTTTGAGGCTTGACGTCAAGCTCTGACACCCGTGAAGCCCGAGCAAGGGCGGTGGAGAGCAGCGAGGGAGGGGGGCAGGGAGGGGAAGAAACCATTGCAGCAACAGCTTGGAGGAGGAGGAGACTAGGCTGCTCGGGGGAGGACGCGGGTGCAGGGGCGGGAGCCGGGCGGGGGCCGACCCGCGGCTCGGGAGGCGCCAGTTGCTGCAGAGCGGTGGGGAGTGGCGGGGGCGCCGCATGCAGCGCGCTGGCTCCGGCGGGGCCCGCGGGGAGCGTGACATCAGCGGGCGGCGGGAGCGGAGCGCTAGCCCGGGCTGCGCCCTGCACACCTCGCCCGGGGGCGGACGCGGACCCCGGCCGGCAGCCGGCATGTCTGCCAAGGAGAGGCCGAAGGGGAAAGTGATCAAGGACAGCGTCACCCTCCTGCCCTGCTTCTACTTCGTGGAGGTGAGCTGGCCTGGCGCCTGGGCGTGATGCAGATCCGCGGGGATGCTCGGGGGGGGGGGGGCGCGGAGGCGCGCCACGGTCCCCGTACGCCCAACCTGCTCCTCTGCCCCCGGAGCTCCCAGGGAGCTGGTCTGTTTGCAAGCGTGGCAAGCCCAGGTGATACCCGCGGGCGGCGGCGCTGGCGCCGGGGAGTACCTGGCTGGGGGAGAGCGCGCGGGTTGGTCCCTGCCCTCCTGCGTGCGCTTAGGCCCAGGAGGGGCACGGCGCTATTTGGGGATCTGTGTCTGCAGTCTTGGAGACCCCATCCAAAATTCAGTGAGCTTTCAGGTGCGAATTCAAATGCACAGCTGCGGTGTACGGGAGCTGGGGATGTTTACATAGTGCAAGGGCCACGGGCTGTTTTCACATCACCCAATAGCAGCATTATAATTACTGTGGTGCTCACCTCTGCTTCTAAAACTGGGTCTAAGCTGGAGGCATCCGACCCTCTTCCGTGGTTAACAAAAATTAAATATACAACAATATATTCATGCCCATATGTCATGCATACATATGCTATGTCCTTATTTATGACCGCAGTAGGTGCAGTATTTTAACTAAATAATGCAGTGGTATTTTACATGATCTGTATATTGCATACGTTCTATGATGAAAACGGTATTATTGATAGACAATTGACATGTATAATGTTCATAAATGAATCTCCAACTTACCAGGACACATTATTTAAGGGAGGAACAATTTATGGGAAGGTTATCAAGATTGACAGGTACAGTCATTCCAGGCCCTGTGCTATTGCATTGGAAGACATTTTTAAGCAAGAAGCTTATTAAATCATTGGTGTCTACCTGAGATGTATTGTACAGGTTTCCTAAAATCAGATGTTTAGGCATAAAATTATGCTGTTTATTTTATCAGAGTCTTGGTTGTAACGCAGTATAAGACTGTTGCTTAATTTTAGAAGTCCTTCCTTGGCCATCTTCTCGGGCAAATATGGAGGTTTAGCACTTCCAAGTACATATTGTAGGTTTTGCAGATTGCTATTCTGTACTTGTATTCATAAGCTTGCCTGTGTTGATAGATAGATGTTGCCTCAAAACTTAGGGAGAGGAACACTGTCAGATTTTTCTTGTAGAAAATATTAGCTGTGTAAATATCTGTTAGATGTCGCTTTTTAAAAATATTTTCAGTTTTCAGATATATGTGACTTGCATAAGTCTCAGAGAAATAATGGTGCTGCTTTAATACACTACCCATAGATAAGAAGAAAAACAGATCTGTTTCTTTAAAGTAACTCATTCATTAACTTATTTTGCCTTTCCATTTTTCACAGTGGATTTTGATGCCAGAATTTAGATAATTTTGTTGAAAGATAGAGTGAAGGAACAAAAACATGGGATACTGGCTTTCAAGTTAAATCCTGTCTGCCTTGATTTGTCTTGTAGCTAATCTGGAGTTTTGTACTAAAGTCTTTCATTCCTATCTGGATGTTGGATCTGTCTAAAGGAAATCAGTTCATTTCTGGGTTCTACCTCCAGACTGAAGCAGCCTGAGCTAGAGTTGATTACATATGGATTGCAGTTTTCTGGCTTCAGGAAAAACACTTTCACGAAGGAGAATTCAAAAACAGTGAATTAAGCAGGTGTCTTTCAAAATATATGCATGGGGGCCAGAGAGATAGTACAGTGGGCAAAGCACTTGCTTCGTGTGTGTGCTAACCTGGGTTTGCTCCCTGCTAGCCCTTGCGGTCCCTGAGTCCCAAGAGGACTGATTCATGAGTACAGAGCCAGGAGTAAACGCTGAGCACAAACTCATGTGGTTCATCTCCCCACACCCTCTAAGAAACAGAAAGAACAAAAATTGTGTGTAAATCTTGAGGTATCTTTAACAGGAATATATGTACCTTAACCTCAGAAACAAATATGTCATGCATCTTCTCTCTAGGAGTATTAAACAGTTCAAAGTCAGGTTATATTTACTTGATCAATTTAGGCATAACCTACAAACTCCTTCACAGGGTGATGCATAGAACAATCATCTGAAGACTATTCTTGAATTTAGAATGGACATTCGTGACATTATGTCTTGAATAATGTCTTAATAGGGAGGGCAATTGGATGCAAATTATCTCCCTGAGACTTAAATAAACCACTAAGGGGCACCTAGAAAATGGGAGAAAACATAGTGCACAATTACTTAAGGGGTTGACAGGGTGCACCACTGAGTTATTTGGAATGACTCATTTTGAAGCTGGGGAAAATGAGTTTTGCATATTCTCTGAAGAATGAATAAATATAGCATGAATTAACGTCAGTAAAATGCTTTGGAGTAATGATACTCTGCTTTACAGCACAGTTTTCTAAGACACTGGCAATTAAAATGGATTAATGATAGTTGAGTGAATCTTCTGCCTTCACTTATTGGTCCAAAGCACACTATTTTGAACCTTTGATGTTACTTCAAACAATATTTAATTTACACCAATAAAATGGTGAAAAGAACCATATTTTCAGGACAAATTAGGCTCTGGGTTTAAAGTCAGTGACAGCATGGAAAACTTGAACTTTGCTTTTCTTTAAAGAGGTCAGACTCCTTTCAATTGCTATTCAAGGCCAGGGATGTATCTCAGCAGCTCAGTGGTAGAACCTATTTGCCTTGCATGTGTGAGATCCTGAGTTTGATACCCAGCATGGCAACAAATAATACTAAACTTAATTGAATACAATGTCATGTAATATCACATGAATTTCTACTTATGATATGGATACAGTAGGAAGCAACTTTAACTAGGAAACTGAAGGGAAACAATTCTCACTGAGATCAAAGGAGACTAACACTAAGTTAGACATAATTATGCCAGGGAAATGGCAGCATGATTTATAGAGGAAGTTCTGGAACTTACATTCAGATCAGCCTAACTCCAATACTACCCTACCACATACTACCTAGAAAACTCTGGCCAAGTCTCTTCTCTCATTCTTTTAGATATAATAGAAATTGTACACTATAAATACAGATATGCATATATCCATATAGAATCGAATATTAACTGTCATAACTTAAAATATACTAATAAAGCATGTAAGAAGTAAAGCATCATACCTTACCTGAAATTGGCATATGTGATGTATTACTAGCTTCTTTCAACTCAATTTCAATTTCAATTAATGTCCTTGACCTCAGTAAATTTTTTAAACCATTTACTTTGAGAATGATTGATCTCAAGGAATCAAGTTCTAACAAGGAATCATGTTCCTAAAAGCTCCTAGAAGGAGTTTTTATTGTTTAGAAGTTACCTTTTCCCCAATTTCCAGAAGTGACTTTGGTTTCAGGGTTCATTTTTATCTTAGTAGTTCTAAATAGGAGAGCAAATAATTGAGTGCTCTGTGCAAGTTGTACAACAATGACGTATGACTTTCTTTCATGAAACACTCAATGAGAATAAATCAAAATGCTTTACATGTACCATCTTGTCCACTCTTCAAAGACTCCTGGTAAGAAAGGAGCCATTATTATCCATGTTTCAAAGAAAACTGAATTGAAACTCATAAAAGTTAAGCATCTTGCCCAAATTTACAAAAGAAGTTTAGAAACCAATGTGAACTCAGAATATATACTTTTCACTGTTTCTTTCAGCTTGTTGCAAAGTTGCTTCCAGTGTTTTCTCACTGGTAAAAACTGGAAGATGTAGACTAAGATAAGAGCACATTGACTAAAATTACAGTTTTTCTTATTACCAGACTAAACACTCAGTGTTGGTGGACACTATATATTCTCCCCATGCTCCCCATGCTAGTTAGCATCAAGCTCTCCAACAAGTCCTGTAACTAAGTGCAGAGAAAGAAGGGGACAGTGGCAACCCATTTGTGTAATGTCAGTGGGTGTCTAATTATATCCCTGTGGGCACTGATGATACTTGGCTTCTAAAGTCAAGTTATCTTGTCCCTGTTCTCCACCAAATTAGATGTTAAGTGAATACTGTTCTGAATAAAATTCACTCATTTTACACCTTTGGTTTATGCTGTCAGTTGTTTGCTGATAAAGGGCCATATAGTCGACAGTTATTAAATATATTTTACAATAAATTGACTTTTAAAAAGCCCATGATTTTCAACACATCTCATTTTATAAGTTTGAAAATTCAGTTTTGTATTGCTCAACTTGAGGAAAGACAGATTGAGTTGTGAAAGAAACTCCCCGTCAAGCATATTTAAGAACAGGTTGAACAGAAAAGTAGATTATAAGAATGTGTTTGGAAGAAAATGCTTCTTTTGAAAAAGGAGGTCATGAATTTTGTACTTAAGTGGATCGGCATGAAAAGTTTCATGCTAAGTGAAATGAGTCAGAAAGAGAGAGACAGACATAGAAAGATTGCACTCATCTATGGCATATAGAATAACAGAGTGGGAGACTAACACCCAAGAACTGTAGAAATAAGTACCAGGAGATTGACTCCATGGCTTGGAGGCTGACCTCACATTCTGGGGAAAGGGCAACTCAGAGAAGGGATCACCAACTATAATGTAGTCGAAGGCCATGTGGGGGAAGGGAGTTGTGGGCTGAATGAGGGCTAGAGACTGAGCACAGTGGCCACTCAACACCTTTATTGCAAACCACAACAGCTAATTAGAGAGAACAGAAGGGAATGCCCTGCCACAGTGGCAGGGTGGGGTGGGGGGAGATGGGATTGGGGAGGGTGGGAGGGATGCTGGGTTTACTGGTGGTGGAGAATGGGCACTGGTGAAGGGATGGGTTCCCAAACTTTGTATGAGGGAAGCATAAGCACAAAAGTGTATAAATCTGTAACACTACCCTCACGGTGGTTCACTAATTAAAAATTAATAAATTTAAAAAAATAAAATAAATAAAATAAAATAAAAATGCTTCTTTTGCCCTTACAGTTCCACTTTCTAAGTGATAGATGTATCATGTATGGTGGCCATTCAAGTAAGCACCATGACAAGATTTAGTCAAAGTCTAGATTAAGATCTTTCAAACTTAATAATTCTGCATTTCATGTGATATGGTTGATTGCATGTTTGCCTGATGCATTTCCACTGTGCAAAGCATTAAAATGACCCTACATGTGTTCAGTTCCACAAATGTTGCAATCATTACAAAAGACAGGTTTAAATCAATTTAGTATACCATGAATGACACATCACCAAGTATGCTAAAAAGATAAATTCTTTTAATATGAGTCACTCTGAGTGACTGAAGAAGATGCAGTGCCAAGGATAGAACTTGGGGCACCAGCATGCAAAACAAGAGCTCTCAGCCTTCTTGGAGTTATCTTACCATCCCAAAATATAAATAAATGGGAAAATATATTTAGATATTCTGCTTTATTAACTGCATTTTAATTTTAATAAAAATAAATACATTTACTTTTATTACAAATCTGATACTTAATGGAAGTCAAACAGTTATTGGTAACCTAAATGTAAGGATATAAAATTTTGGATGGTTTGGGGATCACACACAGTGATGCTCAGGGATTTCTCTTGGCTCAGCTCTCAGAAATTATTTCCATATGGGGAGACCATATGGGGTCCCAGGGATTGAAACCAGGTTGGCCACAAGCAAGGTGAGTACCCTACCCACTGGAAGTGTGTATATATATATATACATATATATACACACATATACATATATACATTTATACATATATACATATACATACATATACATATATATACACACAGTTTGAACTTTCTTATTTTTCTTACACACACAAATACATCAGTGGGAATATCATCTTCATTTCTCTCTCTCTCTTACTCTCTCCAGTTAGCATAAAATGAGCAATATCACATCACAGGAGACAGGAGACATGTGTGGGATGAAGGGTATAATGACAATAGTAATGAAAAGTAAATGTACAACTATTCAAATTCTAGCTCCTTCACTTAATTTTACATGTCTCCAGAAAGATATCTATCTCTGCATTACTGAGTTCAGATTTTAAAAAATAAGGTTAAACATTTTCTTGGGTACTACCTTAATACTCTTGTGTTCTGGTGTTGTTCATTAATCTTATACTTTAATAATTTCATCATTTTTCAGTTGAAGTCAGTTTCTTTTTTTTTAAAACTATATTCAGAAATGAGGGTGACTGGAGTGAGAGCACAGCGGGTAGGGTGTTTGCCTTGCACACAGCCAACCTGGGTTCGATTTGTCCACCCCACTCAAAGAGCCCAGCAAGCTACCGAGAGTATCCCGCCCACATGGCAGAGTCTGGCAAGCTACCCGTGGAGCATTCAATATGCCAAAAACAGTAACAAGTCTCACAATGGAGATTTCACTGGTGCCTGCTCAAGCAAATCAATGAACAGCAGGATGACAGTACTATCTTAATGCAATAAATACCTTCTAGATTAGTTCTCAAGACTAAAAAATAATCACAGCTCCATCACATCAAGGAGATGGAATTGGCTGTTCTTTATTTGTTGCTATTGTTACTGGCACTATTACTATTACTATTGTTTTTATCTTCTTGATTTTGGTCAAATTCAGTTTTTGTTTTTACATGATCAAGAAAATTTGCACCAAAAAAATCATCTTTGAGTGATTTGACCATGAAGCCATGAAGACAGGGTGACAGCGATGGAAACTAGAAATAGTATAGACTTTCCTAATCCACAGATACTATCTATGTCCAGTAGCTGATCTCAACACTTGTGGAAATACCCATTGTTCACTCTTTCTGATACTTAGCAGTCTTCTTGGTTTTCTTTTTCATTATAGGAACTCCGTGCATTCTGATTCAAGAGTATAGGGAAAGCTTGTCAGCTCATCCCTATTGGCAGGGTTTGGAGTATTTTTTGAGCAAGCTATTTTACCATGCCATCTAGAAAGGGGGAGGGTTAATCTACAGTTGCTATTTTGATAAATCACTGTCATCACTGTCATACCATTGCTCATAGATTTGCTCAAGGAGGCACCAGTAACGTCTCCATTGTGAGACTTGTGACTGTTTTTGGCATATTGAATACGCCACAAGGAGCTTGCTAGGCTCTGCTGTGTGGGCGGGATACTCTTGGTAGCTTGCCTGGCTCTCCGAGAGGGATGAAAGAATCAAACCCGGGTTGGCCGCATGCAAGGCAAATGCCCTAATGGCTGTGCTATGGCTCTAGCCTATTTTGATAAATGCAGTTTTAAAATGTGGCAACCCAATGTCTACATAAAGAATTAGCACAGAATTTTTTGTTTGGTGGATTGGTTTTTGATATGGGGTGGGAGCATACCTCACAATGTTCAGAGGTTACTTCTGGCTCTGCACTCAGGAATTCCTCCTTGCAGTTGCACGAGAGATTATATGGGATTTTGACTATCAAACCGAGGTTGGCCATGTGCAGGGCAAGCACGTTACCCGCTGTAACTATCTCTCTGGCCCCTATTTTTGTCTTTTTAATAAAGGTACTATGATAAATCTCTTTCTTTAATCATTTCTACCATTTTTATCATTCTATTGCATTTTAGTTTGTATGCTACCATAAACTATGTTATTATCTATGTTTCTAAAGTATATTATTTCAAAATGAAATGTGTTAAGAGGGTGGGAAGTACATTTAATTTTAAGGCTAGATAATCCAGATCAATTCAAGCAGTTTTTATTTATTTGGGAGATAGGTGGGTTGGGTCATACTGACAGTGCTCATCAGTGACTCTCTAATCTAGAACAGGAATATCTTCTCCTCAAAATTCTATTTTATTGAACCACCATGATTTACAAAGGTACACATAGTGGGAGTTTAGACATATGATGTTCCCTCACTGGTCCTCCGTATTTCCAGGCTCCCTGTCCTACCCTCTCTCCTCTTCTAACCTGCCATCTCCGCAGGTATATTTTAAAGTTTGGTTATTAAAGTTTAGGTCTCATGATTTCAATATTGTTGAGTCTATAGTTTGACTATTTAATTCTATCAAGGAATCTTATCATTGGCTACAATTAAGAAACTGTGGGTACTTCCCAGAAGGAAGAAAACAGAACCAGTGTTCAGTTTTTGTCAAATATGATAATATCAAGACATGGTGTTCAAACCGCATTAGCCAGGGTCTCGTTGCTTTAATCAAAACATTTTTTAACTTCTTCATGTTAGGATGACAAGGAACCATGAGTTTTATTCCTGAATACAATGCCGAGTTATTTACCCTGAAGTATTTGAACCCATTAAAGCTCTGGAATACAGTTATTTCTAAATATAGCATTGAAATTAGTTAAAACATCCACTATAATTTCAAGTCAATTGTATTTAAACATTATGATTCTGTTATGCTGAACCAGAAGTATCCCAGAAGCTACTAATTATATTAAGGGGATGCCTGAATACCTCTTTATCCCCATCTCTATATATTTTAAATTCTGCAAAATAGTAGCTCAGAGAGCTAATCATCTTTTTGTAGACACATGGTAATTAAATCAAGGAGCTAGAATTGGAGTGGTTGACCATTTCACTTTGCACTACCATTGCCATTATACCACACTACCTCACACATGCTTCGATAATGCTCAACTTAATGATACTGTGGAATAAAAAGAGGAGTTTCTGCCTTAACTTCCCTAACTGTATGGTATCTGCTGGCATGTTCTTGGAAGATTCTGAGTTGTAGGATCGGGTTTGTCTCTATTTGGCAACTATACCTGGTGTTGTTAGCACGATCTCCCTGTTACATCATTTAAATCTGATGTGGATTAAATCAAAATCATAGAGAGGAGCTGGCAAATTTTTTGTTTTCCTATTTTAAAAAATTTACTTTTGGGGACTGCAGATATCGTACAGAGGATAATGCTGCTTGCCTTGTACATGGCTGACCTGAGATTGATTCCCAGCCTTCCATATGGTCCTGCATGTCTTCTGAGAGTGATCCCTGAGTGCTGAACCAGGAGTAAGCCCAGAACACTTAGTGGATGTTGTCCCAAAACAAAATAATAATAATAATAATTTACTTTCAAGTTATTGTTTAGGTAACAGGGTTGCAATGGTTCTGATGTACAAGTTTATTGTTGCCCCCATCATTTTCCTTATGTCACCACTTCCCTCTTATTAACCAATTTTATACTCCGAAATCAAAAGTTTTTTTTAAAATCATACTATCATGTCCATTTTTTTGTTTCTTTACATTCCACAGGTGAGTGAGAAAATCCAAATTTTTTTCTCTCTGGCTTATTTCACTTAGTATGACGCCCTCCACTTCCATCCCTGTTGCAACGAACTCTAAGACACCATCTTTTCTTAGAACTGAGTAGGATTCCATTGTGTGTATGTATCACAACTTCTTTATGCACTCATCTTTCTTTGGGCACTTGAGTTGTTTCCACACCTTTATTATTACTAAGCACTATGATAAACATAGGTGCATATGAAACTTTAGAAGTTCATGTTTTTGAGTTTGTGGAGTATATGTCAAAAAGTGGAATACTGGGTAAGATGGAAACTCTATTCTAAAAACTTTTGAGAAATCCCCATAGAGGCTGAATTAGGTGACATTCCTCATGAGGGTGAATGAGGGTTATTTTCACCACTTCCCCACCAGCATTTATTATTTCTGGTCTTTTTATATGTGCTATTCTCACTTGTGTGATGCAATATCTCATTGTAGTTTTGATTTGCATTTCTCTGATGGTGACATTGAACACTGTTTTTATATTTCTATCAGCCATCCAAATGTCTTCTTTGGGGAATTGTTTGTTCACGTTCTCTCTCTATTTTTAATATATGTATTTTTTACTGTTGTTCCTGAGATTTGTGAGAGCTTTATATTTGTTGGATATTAGCCCTTTATCGAATGTATTGTGTGAAAATACATTTTTCCATTCAATAGGGTATATTTTCAGCCTGAGTTTCTTTTGACATGCAAATACATAAAACGCTTTTATGAAAAACAAAACGAAATCAAAAAGAAAATTGTGTGTAGAAGACATGATGTTTGTCTACCTACAAGGATGCGTTCTTGCATGCAGCTGACCCAACTTTGATCCCTGGCACCCAGTGAAGTGATGATCCCTCGTCACAGAGTCAGGAGTAAGCTCTGAATACCAGTGTATGTTGCCTCCAAACAAAACAAACAAACAAAAAGAGAAACCAAAAACACAAAAATCAAAGTACTTGCTTCACAGCACATATCCTGAATTTGTACCAGAGTGATAGTACAGTGGGTAGAGCACACACATGCGTTGTGCTTGGATAACTTGTGTACACTCTCTGGCAACCCATATGGTCCTCTGGGCTGCCAGGAATGACCCCTGATCACAGAACCAGGAGTAAACCCTGAGCACCAATGAGTGTGGCACCAAAACAAACAAATGGATGATTTCTTTGGGGTAGTATCCATGACAACCAGGAGTATCCTGTGGAGACTAAATGAGTCAAGACAGAGAAAGAGAGAGAGAGGGAGAGAGAGTGCGAGCAAGAGAGAGAGAGAGAGAAAGAGACTAATTGGAACAGAATGTTTAAGAAAGAATGCATTATTCTGTGAGAGTGGTGGAGTATGGGGGAAAGAATCTAAAAAGATAATAGAAACAAAGAGGCCAATCCAGACTGGATTATGAGAAAAAACACTAGGAAATAGATTTTGAATGAATTCTATTTCTAAATGTGTATATCCATGTTACAGTGGAAGATTTTTAATCAGTGAACAAACCATAGTGACTCTCATGTGTGTTTTAGACTTGTCAAGTAGAAGGGATCTGAAGCATATTTTTTTACTTTTTATTTTGGAAGGCATAAGAAATACTACAGTTGTCTTCCTCTCAGTATACGTGTCCAGCACAGGCTATTTTTCAAGCAACATGTTTTGTTCTTTATTTAATTAATAGTTTAGTTTTGCTGTGTTTTGTTTGAGGACCACATCCAGAGTGTTCTGGGGATCAGGGTCTTATCCAGGGGGCACTAAGGGGACCAACCATCAGTGCCAGGAGTAGAACCTGGGTTTCCTACAACGCAAAGCAGGAGCTATGGTCCTATGAGCTGTCTTTCTAGTACCAACATGTCTTTTCTTTTTGAGTGAGGAAATTTCTTTGTTCCAGATTAAGTCTAATAAAATTTCAGACCAGGTTTAAATCTTTCTGGTATCACAAATAAGAAAATTACAGCTTTAAACTATTAGCGATTACCTAAAATCACAAGATAGGTAATATAAAATCATGAATAGACTCTTAGTCCCTTGACTCCTGTTCTAGCCCTTGTTTCTAATTATTTCTATTTCTAGAATTCCTAAAATTAGAAAGTTTCCCCTTGGATTATAACACTTAAAATGCAGGCCATTCTAATTCTACAATGAACAAATTGTGCTAGATGTTTGAAGGTTATATCTAAATATCTGGGACAGGGTACACAGTCATGACACTGTATTGCATTAAATAACATGCTAAACCAGTTGTGAATTAATGGTCTTCTCTTGAAAATTGTTAAGAACTTGAAAAGTTTGAAAAATTAAGAAGAATTAGACACCAAATCAATTGCCCTTTAGGCCCATGACAGTTTGGTCATTTTCTAATCATAAGACATTTATGATACTCAACAAAAGATAGCCATTGCTATATGATGGCTCTGTAGATACTGTAAAACTGATATTAAGTAGGTGGAAGATAGTACAGCGAGCATAGTGCTTGCATTGTACTCAACCAATGTGGATTCTATCCCTGGCATTCTATGCAGTCCACTAAGTCTCCAGAAAAGATTGCTGAACAGAGGATGGAGTAAGCCTTGAGCACTACCAGTTGTGGCCCAAAAACAATAAAACAGAAGCAAAACCTTGTATTAGTACATGTGAAGCTCTTGTTTCAACCCCTGGAACCACTGTTTGTATATATGTATATACAGATATAAGTAGATATAGATAGATATAAAATAAACCTGATGTCAACTAAAGAGAAAGTTAAAGAATGATATGCATAATTATTATCAGCATATTTTGATTAAAAGATAGACAAACTATTTTATTGACTTGGATGGGGAACAATGGAAATACATATACATCATATATGTTGTCTGCAACTTAAAGTCCTCATCTAAAGCATCTACTGCATCTCAGAAGTAAAATGTCTATTTAATAAAGTTCTCTTCATATTCCAGCAGTGAGGTCTTCATGAACTGTTTCTAAAAAGGTCAATCCCAATCTGGTATTAACTACCTTCCAAGAAGCAGTGCTAAAATGTGATTCCAGAATATCTACATGCCTAAGAAATTACTTGTTTATGGAATCAGTATTATTTTTATGTGCTTTTTGGAAATTAATAATATGTAACAATTACTGGCATTTTTTACTAGCCCAAAGTAAAATTTTAGCAAATTGTCACTAAATGTGTAGATAAGGCAGGACTGGTAATTGTGAAAATAATTTTTCTGAACTTAATTATTTTTAGTCACCAGTGAATATTTTTATTTGTAAAGCAATAGATTATGGGAGCCAGAGAGATAGTACAGATAGTACAATAAAGCACTTGCTTTATAAGCAAACTACCCAGCATAACATATTTATTTCCCTGAGCCCAGCCAAGATTGATCCCTGAGCACAGCAAGGGCGACCCAAAGAGAGGAAAAAAATCAATAGATGCTGAATGTTCCATTACAGTTGTCTCTGCCTTGTTGATTTTTGAGCAAGTGAAGATTAAGTAAATCTCCAAGGCCTATATGAGTCACCATTTCCTTATTATATTGTTTTATGATCTGGGGCATAATTACACATAATTTGAAATTTGAGAATTTTAAAAGTTTTTTTTATTTAAACGAAGACATAAAGTTTTAATATTCATGGAAACACAGTTTAGTTTGGCAAGGCCTAGTTTCTTAGGCTGGGTCGTGATCCCATATGGAGTTGTGTAACAAAATGTGGGGGCAGCAAAACATTGGCAACAGTAAAAGGTTTCAGAACTCACAACAACCAAAAATAAATTCAAAATCAACCATGTAATGAATCCGAGGTGTTTCTTGCAGTGTTTACTTCTATTGAATTTCTTCATATATAAGTGAAATGAAGCTGCAAGTGGAAATATTTTAAGAAGCCCTGGTGTAAGACACACATAAAAACAAAGATCCTTTTTATGTTTATGGTAGAATAAAATATTAAATACCAATGCCTGGATCTTATAAAATAATAACATTGATCTTTATCACTAGCTTGGCCTGCTTCTAGTTTTGTGATATTGTGTGTTACCATCCCCAAAATTTAGTTTTCTCAAAGACAGTGAAAATTGTGTTCATGCTAGCTTCATGACCCTTTCATTGTATACATATTTTTGTAATATGATTAATAATTTCTGATGCAAATTCAATATATGAAATTTCTTTTTCCCAACTACAAAACAAATATCCCTTATCTTGTCTAAAGTAAACATTTCCTGGGACTTTAGATATTGGAAAGGCAAGCCTCTAATTCCTAGAAAAGTCTCTAATTCCTAAGAATCTTTTTCATGGGATCACATTGATTTGTTTATAATGTATATACAATAATGTGGCAACTAATTGTAATGTAGAAAACATAAAAGAAAACCTTATTAGAATGCAGACTCATTATTCATATAATGGAGGTGTACACACAAGCACCCTCATTTACAGAATGGAGACTCTGAGTTCTCTTACTTGACTTATCAATAGGAGATAATTAACATGTGTACTGAGCTTGTTAGTTAACACTCTACACAAGTTTTAGCTCAAAGGATTTAGTGAATACTCTTTGATTCCCTACAATTTTTTTAGAGTTAAGCGGTAGCTTGTTAATAGCAGAATGTAAACAATTTAACTTCTTATATCTCAATTTAGTCTCCATGAAATAATGAAAATGACATCATCCAGAGAATTAAGACAGTATCAAAAGATATTCCAATTTGTTGAATAAATGACATCATTTAAGCTCTTAGGGTAATGTTCACAGTAATCATCTTTAAAAGGTTTGGGGACATACCCTACAGGGGTTTTGTCTTCTGAGTGATGCTGCTAATATTTGTGTTGTAGCAACTGACATTTGAATGACTCAAACATGTTGAACTTCAAAATGGTAATGATTTTGACATAAAACAGAAGTATTCATGGGAAAACCCTTATATAATGATTGGCAATAATCTGTTGGGAAATATCTTACAGAGAATACATATATACATATTCCTATGTATTCTTAAAAGACATTGATATAAATTCATCCATATAGAATCTTTTGAAATTCCTCTCTGCCCTAAATTCTCATTTGGTTTCTTACCTCTAGTTGAATTTTACCATGTATGGAGAAAATTCATTTGGCGATGCAAGATTCCTCAATATTTAAACCTATCATGTATGGTTACTCCATGTATAAGTTTGGTTCCAGTGAAGTGACTATTTAGATGTTTAAATCAGGATATAATTAAGAGAGCCTACTACTCATTTCAATAGCTTACTGGGTTCTCCAAGAAGGACGGAGGAATCGAACCTGGGTCAGCCATGTGCAAGGCAAACACCCTACCCACTGTGCTATCGCTCCAGTTCAACAAGCTACCGAGAAATCCCGCCCACAGGGCAGAGCCTGGCAAGCTACCTGTGGCATAACAGTAACAAGTCTCACAATGGAGACTTTACTGGTGCCCACTCGAGCAAATCAACAGTGCTCCTGTGCAGTGCAACTATTCATTTATAATCCCAGCTGCTAAAAGCAAGAAAAAGAGTAGGGAGAAGAGCGTGGTGGTTCTCATTAAATTTATGATACACAAATTGTCATGTTAATGAAGAAATCCAGCAACTGCAATAAGGGAGGGAAGGAAATACAGCCTAAACTAGACCTCCACTTTTACCTTAACTTCAGATTTATTGTCTGGCTGACCCTGAAAGCTAGTAGGAGTCTTTTCAGTTCTAATCAGGAATAGGGGAAGAAATTTGTAAGACTTCAGATGTGTGTTCCAACATATTTAAGAAGGCCAAATGCTGCACCCTCTAGAAAATGCCTGCACAGTTGAGCTATAAAAGTCTAAGCTATAAAGTCTAAGAATTGCTGCTTCCAAAGTTCCTAGCAAGCTTGGTTTTGTCCTTTGTCACCATAGTCGCTTCATATGGAGACTACAGAGTTCAACAGCGTAAGATGGAAGTGCAAATACCTTAGTGAGCTGAGTCTCAATTCCACCTTCTTTCTTGTATTGCTTTTCTTCCAGGCTGTATTAAAAGTTGCAATGAAAACACCCACTTCTAAGTTAGGTAAATCCAATTAGCAAAATAAAGGGGAAAGAACAGTTTGATCCCTAAGGCTGGAGCTTCCCTCTTTTGAGAACAAGATAGGGTTTTTTTTCCCACATGCCAGACAGCTAGGTTGTCAGTGTCTGACTGCTCTAAGATAAATACATAGACTGTTGGTAAGCACTGTTGCACTGTCACTCAGCACACATATTATTAGTACTCATTCTTTACTTCAGACCTTGTAGCCCTGAAACACTGTCATCCTGTTGTTCATCGATTTGCTCGAGTGGGCACCAGTAAAGTCTCCATTGCGAGACTTGTTGTTACTGTTTTTGGCATATCGAATACGCCACGGGGAGCTTGCCAGGCTCTGCTGTGTGGGCGGGATACTCTCGGTAGCTTGCCGGGCTCTCTGAGAGGGACAGACTGTGGGTAAATAGTCTCCTAATTGATTTCTGTTTGGGAGGCCACACCCAACACTCTTCAGGACTTGCTTGTGGCCCTGCATTTAGGGATCACCCTTAGTGAGGTTTGGGAAACCTATGGAGTGCTGGATCCAACCAGCATGGGCTGCATACAAGGCAATAACTCTATTATCTTACCCACTCTACCATCTCTCTGGAACCTTCTCACCCTGTTGCTTGTTTCCCCCACACTTCCTTTCGGCTTAAAGGCCATCTCCGTTCAGTCTGGCCACCTGTCCAGTATTTCTGCCCGATCTCTATCTCCAAGAAAGACCTGGCAAATCCAACAATAGTTATATTTATGCATTAAAGAAATTAGTCCTAAAAATGTGCTCTTTTAACAGATTTACCTGTATCCTATTACATTGTACTTGGTTTGTATATTTATTAACATAATTTCTGACACTGATCACAGAAAAACAACAAAATTTTAATCCACTTAATCCCAGCCATTAGAATGTTGGAAAATAAGTTATTAATTACAATCTTCTTTCAGTATTTCTTTTATATGTTCGAGTTCTCCTAAAGATACATTCATATAAATAAGATTTTAGTTGTCATGAAAATATTTAATCTTGAGGCAAGATTCATAATGCTATCAAAGTATATAGAAGCCAAGCTTAGGAAAACAAACAGTCTCAGAATATCTAGTAGACATCTCATCTCCAGATTAGACTAGAAGGACTTTCTCTGAATTACTGATAGGTTAAAGTAGCTTAAGGAAGGCAGTATAAAGGGGCTGGAGCGATAGCACAGTGGGTAGGGCATTTGCCTTGCACATATTTGGTCCCATATATGGTCCCTTGAGCACCACCAGGAGTAATTCCTGAGTACATAAGCCAGGAGTAACCCCTGAGCATCGCCGGTGTGACCCAAAAAGAAAAAAAACGAAGGCAGTGTAAATAAATTCTTGTTAAAGGGAGTAGTTAATGAATAATAGAAAGTATTAGCTTTATCGTGGTTAGATTAAGTGGTTAATGATTTTTTTAATTGTACACCTGATTTTAGTAAACGAGAAAAGTAATTTCAAAATACTGATGCTTGGGGCTGGAGCGATAACACAGCGGGTATGGCATTTGCCTTGCATGAGGCCACCCTGAGTTCTATTCCCAGCATCCCATATGGTCCCCTGCGCACCGCCAGGTTACTCCTGAAGAGTCAGGAGTAACCCCTGTGCATTGCTGGGTGTGACCTAAAAAGATAAAAAAAATACTGATGCTTTTAATTCAGTAATTTCTATGTAAAGTGACATGAACACATTAGTCTCAGTATGAGAAATTTGCCTCTTTTAACCCATATTTTGCAAATTTTCAGTTAGATTTTATTTCCTTGACATTATTATACATTTTGTTTTATTTAAAAATATTTGCATGATGTATTTCTTTTTAATTTAGTCAGCATGAAGTTCAAAGCTATTCAGGATTGGGTTTCAGGCATACAATGTTTCAACACAAGTATCATCACCAGTGTACAGTTCCTCCACCAATGCCAAAAAAAAAAAAAAAAACAAAACCAAAACAGGGTTTTTGCACCATGTTCACAGTACTGCTGCTGATAGGCGTTCATTCATGGAACTTAATACCTTTCAGCATCTCTCCTCCTCCAGGTTGAACACTTTCTCCACTAGGGTTGTAGTGTTTCCTTCCCTGTCCTATCCATTCACCCTCACCCCACCAACATCCCCCACCCCAAATGACCATGCTTCCTATTGAAGACTAGTTTGGTTTCACTGTAGCACTGTTGTTCTGTTGCTCATTAATTTGCTCGAGTGGGCACCAGTAACGTCTCCACTGTGAGACTTGTTACTGTTCTTGGCATATCGAATATGCCACGGGAGCTTGCCAGACTCTGCCATGCGTTCGGGATACTCTCGGTAGCTTTTCGGGCTCCCCGGGAGGAATGGAGGACTCAGTCATGTGCAAGGCAAACATCATACCCTCTGTGCTATCACTCCAGACATGTGTTAAATTCTCAAGGCACTATGTATTCCCTTGTAGGACTGTTCAGGTTAAAAGTAGATGTGCTTTTTCTAAGGAATAAAATACTTCCATTAATAGTGAAATGCTATTTGATCTTAATGTGTTGAACATATTTTTTTGCATGCATACTCTATGCAAAAATAAATGCATAATTCCATTTAGCAGAAGTTGCAGGATAATATTGATTGTAAAGAAAGAAAATGTATATAGTCGTATAATTTATTTTTGCTATTTTTAAAAATACTTTAGGAAGACAAAATTTGTTCAAAGAATTTTTAGACAAGAGGCAGTAATGGGTATAAACATAAACTTCGAAGCTAAATTTCTACTGGTATAATCATACTCAGATCATGATCATGAAGTTCTTGTGTGTCTCAATCCCCTCATATACAAAAAGAGATGATGTAGTGCCTGATAAAGTTAATATAAAATATAAAAGAGGTGTTGTGAAGAAGGCATGACTTTATATACAAGGTATAACAGTACCTGGCAATTATTAGTAGCATTGAATTGTCATAAGTACCCTACATTTTAAAAGTCTATGTTCTAAGGGGAAAGAAATTAATGATGGAAAAAAGATTTAAGAGCAGTTACTTTTAATAACTGAAATTCAGGTTCCCAGCCTTAGGTGTCAGTTTCTAACTTGGTTTAAAGAGGAAAAAAAAATGCCTCCCAAGACAATGCACATATTTCATTGTCTAATTATGTAAGAGAAATAAATCTTCAAGACCTGACGTTAAATGTAGTGATTACAAAGCTTTACCTCAAGGCGCATATGAAATCGATATCCGGGCCATGTATCATTATTTTAGACATAACTATCGGAGCAATGAATGATCACACCTAGAGTTTGTAGAACTGTAAAGATTTAGTTTATATTTGGGTAAAAAGACATATAGAAGAGGTTTTACAGATTAAACCTAACATACATAGAGTAGGATTAGAGAGTCTTTGCTATCCATTGCTATTGCTATCTGAAGACTCAGTTTTAGCTCCCTGTCATCTTTAATTTTTAAAGGATATTGACATTTACATCATCCACACATACATTACTTCAAGCCTTGGAGATATATTTATTAGCCTATTTCTTTGTCTCTAGGATTTTATCACTGAATAGGAAAGAAAATAAAAGGAACGATTGTCACCTCCCTGCACGCCCACTCTCCCCTCCCCCCACACCCCCCATTCCCCCCCCCCACACACAATTGCTATGATAGAGGCTTTCTTGGACTTACCTCTGAGTAGTGAGTAACCAGAACAAGAGATGCAAAGAAAATAGCAATTGCAGAAACAGATCTGGAGTTGTAAATGCACCCAGTTCCCAATATTGTATATTAGAAATCAACCACAAAGTGGAGATAAAAGCAGACATCATAGACAGAACCAATGGTTCTTGGGCAGTTCCCCACAATTTTCAAAGTGTCCAGCTCCTTCACTTACTGCAGCCTGAAGCCCTTGCGTACAAGGTCATTTCTGGCCTCTGTTCTTGGAGCTGACATTTCCCATGCACCCTGGGGCCATTCTTTCCTGAAAACCCTAGAGTGGTGCCATCTGGTACTGAGCTGGGGAGGCAGCTGGGTTTAGTGGAGTGTCTGTCTGCTTCTAGGAATTCAAGATTTCAATTATCGGCCTTGTATGCAGAAGTAAGGCATGCAGCTTAAATGATCTGGAACCTGGGTCTTTACACTTACCTGTAACTTCCCAAGGAGACTGGGAGTAACACTAACAATAGATCATGATCATTTATGGGGAAATGTCTTAATAGAAATGGAATAATATACAAGTATACATATATTCTCTTTTATTAGATATGTGAGGTGCTCAATAAATTATTTTAGCAATTGCAAGTGAAGTTAGCTTTAGGAAGCATTGGCATTAAATCTAAGCAGAAGAAGCAATTTTTATCTTTAATGATTAGGAAGAAGTCCTTGGAGAAACTAAGTGTTTATGGGTTAGGGACAACCAAGTGTTTGTTTTGTTTTGCTTTTGTTTTGCAAAACACATACCCTCTGTAATATCTTCTCCTTATTTTTGAATTGCAGTAGTTGTGATGTTAAGGGCAAAAAAAAAATCCACTAGCAAGCAGATTGGAGTATATGTCCCTAGATTTAGATACCTGAGGAAGAATCTGGGTTTTTGCACGTACTAGGTTTGTGACTAACCGGAGATGACTGTAACCTAATTCGGCCTCATTGTTCTATCCAGGAATTGGAGATATTTGGGGGAATTACTGCTTGGTACTGTAAAAGTTACGAATTGAATGCAGCAGCAGCCATTACCAAACACAAGGTGGCACCTACATCTTCAATACAAACTATGCACTGTTAAGAAGTTATCCATATTTTCTGTTTCTTTAATAGCAATGTATAATTTCCTTTAGATTAAATTTAGCAAACCTTTGTTAGACATCTAACACATTCAAGACATTTATATTAGAAAGGTTTTGTTTTTCTAAAGTTCCTGATCTTAAGACACAGGTTGGTAATATCAAAGAAACACAACCCAAGGCATTCTAATTAGCCCTACAATAAAATATGTTAGATATTTAATTTCTGAATAAAGACTATCAAGAGACTTAAGGGAGAAAATATTGTCATCTCATCCTTTCACTGTCAATGTCATCCCTATTGCTCATCGATTTGCTTGAGCAGGCACCAGTAACATCTCCATGTGAGACTTGTTATTACTATTTTTGGCATATCGAATATGCCACAGGGAGCTTGCCAGGCTCTGCCATGCACGCGAGATACTCTCAGTCTCTCTGAGAGGGGCGGAGGAATCGAATCCTGGTCAGCCGCGTGCAAGGCAAATGCCCTACCCACTGTGCTATCGCCCCCGCCCAAATCAAATACTGTAGGCAAATCTAAAACAGCCGCCACACAAAGAGATCAATAAAATAAAGTGCAAGATAGTAATAAACTGAGATTTAACATGAAACGTCCTGTGAATGGTTATAATTACTTAGCTAAAATTGGCTAAGTGGTCATTGCAGCTAAGGGAGTTCAGAACACTCCCACAGTGCTGTTCTGGCACATAAATTATCCTTTATCAGGATAATTTTAATAAAAATCAAAAATATGAAATATGGGTTTTCTGAATTGGGGGAGTAGAGAGCAAAATTAAGCAAGAATAGCAAAGCTAAGTATAAAAGGTCATAAATAGTGTAGAACATTTTTACTTCATTTTGTTATTAACAAGGCATTTTTTTGTTTCTTTGCTAAACCTGGTAGTTCCAGCCTTACTTAAGGCTCTGTGCTCGGAGATCACTCCTATTGGTGCTCCAGGGACCATAGGTGAGGCCAGGGATCAAACCCAGGTGGGCCTCCCGCAAGAAGAGCACCCTGTCTGCTGCAGGTCACTCCAGCGCCTGGAGGGGCACTCCTAGGGATGAAAGACGGAATCCATGCTGGGCTATAGTAAATCAGACTGAATGCATTCAGAAGGATGAGACCAAATGTGAAAAGAATAAGGAAAACTGAACATATTCTAGAGGATAGTGGTAGAAATGTGTGAGACATGTTTCTTAAATGATGCATATGGAGAATTTTAGGATTTGGTGCACAGCAATGTAAGAAGCCACTTATTCACTAATCAAATAGTCTTTCAGGTCCTTTAAAGCCTTTTTCCAAAGCCCAGAAACTTGTGTATGAATGAGGAAAGAAACTGGATTAGCCTGATCCTAAGGCCTCTATTAGTTTCCCCAGCCACATTCTCCTTTCTGATTTGTCTCTATTCATATTATATATTTTGTTTGAGAAATTCAGTGTGGTTTTCTAGACTGAATAATGCCAGAGTATTTCTAACCTATTTTTTTCCTTTAATAACACTATATGTGTTAGTGTGTTTCTATCATCCTGATTTTTTGAGGCTTGTCTGGATATACTGCGATTGAAATGGAGTTATTTTATAAACAATAAAACCCCATGTTGGCTATCATTATTGCTAATGTTTCAAGTAAATATATCTATCAGCGGCAAGGCAGAAAATAATAAAGTGGGTTACAAAAGATTTCAAACTATAAGAGGTGGAAAATTCTCTCATCACTAGGCATTGACCTAAGACAACCTCCTTGATGGCCAGAGGTTTTAATAAAATGATTTTGGTTTGTTACTATTGCTGCCAATTGCAATTTTAATATATATTGTTTAAAAATTTACTTTCCAATAATTTGGTAATATTAGTTGCCAGTTTCTCAATATTTTTGGTTTAGGGGTCACACCCAGTGGTAACCTAGGGAAACTCTTGAATCAATAGAAACTCTTGACTCAGTGCTCAGAGATCATTTCTGGCAGCACTTGGGAGATCATGCAGTACCAACAATGAAACTTGGGGCCCCTGCATTCAAAGTATTTACTCCATTCCTTGGAGCTATCTTCCCGGTCTCCAGTATTTCATTTTTTAATATTTTATTTATTTATTTATTTATTTATTTATTGTTTGGAGCCATGCCCAGCAGTGCTCAGGGTACACTCCTGGCTCTGTCCTCAGGGATCACTCCTGTTGAGCTCAGGGGAATCAAACCAAAGTCAGCCACAAGCAAGGCAAGCACGTTAGCTGCTGTACTATCTCCCTGGCCGTTCAAAAAATAGGGCGTTTGCCAAGTATGCTGCTGACCAGGGTTTGATTCCTCTGCTCCAGTCAGAGAGCCCGAGAGTATCCTGCCTGCACAGCAGGGCCTGGCAAGCTACCTTTGGTGTATTTGATATGACAAAAGCAGTAACAATAAGTCTCACAATGGAGACATTACTGGTGCCCGCTCTAGCAAATTGATGAGCAATGGGATGACAGTGATACAATGATACAGAATATAAAAACTGCTTATTTTCAAGTTTATATACTAGTGACATGCCTACCATTAAATACTCTGAGACCTTGTGTCATTACTTATATCAAAACCAAGGAAATTAAGTTTTAACATTTTGATCCCTAGTATTCTTCAAAAGTGGAGTTTTGTGTAAAGGATCCTATATCAAATTCTACAGATTTCTCCCTGCAAACTTGGACTCTCCATTCTGCTTAAGATTGACATTCTTAAGCTCTCTTCTTAACAGCTATATTTTGATAACCTATAGACATCTCAATTTTCATGTTTCCAAAATAAGAACTTAAGAATCTTTGTACTTAATCTTCTCCCAGTCTTCTCCATCCCAGTAAAGGATGCCAGAGCCCTAACAGATTAAGTACTATAACCTGGACGTTCAGCCTTATTATATATTCAGTCAATAGATCTTATCTTTTCAAGTCTCCAAAATCATATGCAGAACCCACGAATTCCCTCTATGTCACATAGCACCCTAGTGAAAGCTAACATTCGTTCTTGTGGACAACTGCTCATATCTACTATTCTGTCAGCTCTGTGTGCTGGTAGTTGTCTGTTGTGTTTGCAACTATAACTGTTCACACTCAGAGAAGTGTCTAGCACATGCAAGGGATGTAATAAACATTTTTTGAAGAACCTTCCCACTTTTCACACTCCTCTTTTTCATCCATCGCATTCCATCCTCTGTGCAACAACTAACAGCTAAAATGAACTTTGTAGCCTGTAGTTCACATAATCTTACATACTCCCTAAAATGTCTCATTTAAATTGCTATTTAATGTAGTGATAGCACAGTGGGTAGGGCATTTGCCTTGCACGTGGCCGACCAGGGTTCGATTCCTCCGTCCTCTTGGAGAGCGCAGCAAGCTACCGAGAATATCTCGCCCACATGGCAGAGCCTGGCAAGCTACCCTTAGCGTATTTGATATGCCAAAAGCAGTAACAACAAGTCTCACAATGGAGACATTACTGGTGCCTGCTCAAGCAAATTGATGAACAAAGGGAGAACAGTGTATCTAATGAAGACTTTTCTTTTTTAATGTGCATGAGAGTTTTCAATATTACATTGCAAATGTAATTTTTTTGAAGCACATTTCTTTTGTTGGCCCTAGCTGCTCTAACAGCTAACATTTATTTCTTTAAATATAACTCTATTATTTGTTCTTACAAGTTCCTTAATATATGGTAAGAAGACTCAACCTTTTCTTTCTGAAAACAGTTTTTCTAATCCTTATGTAATTTTATTCCTCTAATAGTGCATAACATTTTTCTTGACTACTGAAAAGAATTCCTGATATCTGATTACATAGAGCTTTCAAAATTCCTTCTAAAGTTTTATTTTAAATGTGATCAAAAGATGTCTATAATCTTACTACATATAAATAAATTCTCTACATAAACCCAAATTAGCACATATAACTGGTGAACTTCTTACTTTAAAAAGAAAGTTCTGTAGCTGAGCACTTCAAAAGATATCTTCCAGGCCAAGTAAATTAGAAGTAAACATTGTAATTTAACGTATTATAGTGTCTGGAAGTAAAATACAGCATAGGCAACCAATGCATAAAATTACTGTTTTTTTCCCAATACAGCTATTTTGGTCAAATCATTATTTCCAAAAACAACATGATGTAAAAGATAAAGTAAGAGATAAAGGGTGAAGAAATGCTTTAAAATCAAAGAATTACCGGAACACCACTGGGTACAGTCGGGGGGGGGGGGGGGCTCCGGCTGTGGCCTGTGAGCACTGCCTGGGAAGGCTCTGGTGGACTCAGTCTCTATAGAGGCGAGCAGCAAATTGTGTCATCAGGCCCAAGCACTGGGTGTGGCCCAGCCTCCCTAGACACTGTTTTAAAAACGAGAGAGAAAGGAGTCAGGGAAAAGCCATCAAAAGGAAAAGGAAAAATCATGTGATTACTATTTTGAAAATAAATGGAAGTTTTGAAACGTGCTCTAATAAAGTTGAAGACAATTAAACACATGGATAAAAAATGCTGTAACTGGGAAGCCTGACAGCTTCAAGAATGCTAATGACAGAAAGAACTAAGATGAAGATTAGTAAAGGAAATTATTTTCATCCGTAGATTAATTCATTTTATGTTTATATATGCATACAGATTCTGAAGTCATTATGAACTATATTATTAGTGGAAATGTAGAAATGAGGGACTGGAGAGAGAGTACAGGAGGTAAGGCTCTTGCCTTGCATGCATGCATCTGACTCTGGTCTGAACCCCAGTGTGGTCTCCGAGAACTGCCAGTGTCCACTCCTGAAAAGAGTCAGGAATGGAATAGCCTCTAAGCACCACAGGATGTGTCTCACACACACACTTAAAAAGGGAATGTGAAAATGAATAAAATTAAGTCTCTACTTAAAGTTTTTTTATTTCACAAAGATAGAAATGACTATAAATAGTCTAAAACAGTTAACCATAGAACAGCAGTTAACCACAGCATATAATAATAATTTCCTAAGAAGAAGTACAAGAGAATTAAAAGTGAAGAAACTAGTTTCAGAAAATATGGTCAAGTAAGGTATTATGAAATAAATTATATTTGATGATATCATTATCAGTAGTTCATTTCTAAGTTCACATGGGTGGTAGTGAATTCGAAGAATATACACTGGATCTTTCTAGGTGCTTTGAAAACAACAAGAGCAGAGATTAAGTACAACAAGTACAGAGATTAAGGATCTTGCCTTGGAAGTGGGAGACCCAGGTTTGATGCCAGCACCTCATATGGCTCCCTGAGAACCATAAGGAGTGATCCCTGATCCCAGAGACAGGAGTAAGCCCTGAAGTAAACACTGAGCACAGACAGGTGTGGACAAAAGTGAAACAACAACAACAGCAAAAAAAAAAAAAAAAAAAAAAAAAAAAACGAGAAAACTATACAACCCATTGTATTTTCTCCACTATCTAAAATTCTGAGTGTAGTGTCCTGCACCACACACACACACACACACACACACACACACACACACACACACACACATTCACACACAGAGAAAGATTCTAACACAGTGGGAATAAAATTATTTCATTCCATGTTCATATCTACATTAGTCATTGTCACTGTCATCCCATTGCTCACCGATTTGCTTGAGCGGACATCAGTAACATCTCCATTGTGAGACTGGTTGTTACTGTCTTTGGCATATAGAATACACCAGGTATATAGAGCTTGCCAGGCTCTGCCGTGAGGGCGAGATACTCTTGGTAGCTTGCCAGGCTCTCCGAGAGGGCCGGAGGAATCGAACTTGGGTCGGCCACGTGCAAGGCAAACACCCTACCACTGTGCTATTGCTCCAGCCCATCTACATTAGTGGTTGAACAAATTCTAATGTATTCCCCCCAAATTCAGTGGTGAATACTACAGGGAAGACTTACTAATATTTAATTCTAATGTGTGAGTTCACAAAATAAAGTGCAGGTGCTGAGATGACTATGGTGCGTGCTGCTACATTCAGTGGCCCTGATCCACCTCCCATGCTCTCCAGGCCTCCCCAGCAGAGAGAATGAGACACAGGGGGGGGGGGCATCGGGGGAAGGGGCCCCCCTCATAGCCTGATTGTGGAAATGGCCCATTTAGTGCAGAGCTGCTACCATATTCACAGAACATCTGAAGGTGGGTTGAGGTAAGGACATAGGTGTGACTGGTCATTTACATAGCTAAAACATCTGGACGTTTACATGGATCATTTACATAAATAAAGCATAGGAAATTCTCCTTTGGGAGATTAAAGCAAGGAGACACTCTATTTCCCAGGGGCATCTACATTGCTTTTATCTTTCCCTCTCATTGTTATAAGTTATCAATACCTGCAGTTGTTTGGATAAACACAGTAAGAGGCAAAAATCCCAACACTTAGTTCTCTGGGCTCTGAGAGCAAGCAAGATTTTTACCGTAAATCCCAGACTAAGCCCTCAGACCAGGCCAGCTTGTCCTTCGCCATGGGGTTCCTGTTTCTTAAATCATAATAGCTTACATCAAGACCATGCATTTATACCTCCCACTTCAATACCGGGGTAGCTTTGCCACTTGCCCCAAGTCCATTCCAGACCCACTGCCATGGGACCTCCCTTTTGGCGTGTTAAAAACTATAGCAACTGAAGCCTGAGTCAAGTAATTACGACCAAGTAATTATGCCCAGGCAGGGGTAGATATATTTCAGAGTCAGTCAACCCCCAAATATTAGGAGCATAGAATTAATGGTCTTTCTGTGTTTAACCAAAGAATATTGATCTATAGTGAAATATAAAAAGGCTATAGGGAAAGAGAAAAGCAGGTACAAATACACAGCACTTCAAATACAAATCTCTACAAATACAAAGTCCAGAATTACCAGAAAGTTTTGGCTTATAAGCAATCAAGACTGACTTGGGGAACTGAGACAATGAGAGGTAAAATACAAAGGAAGGTTAAAGATAGACTTAACTAAATTAGGGATGCTAACAAGAGTGTGATAAGCTTCTCTGAGAGGAGGAAAGGGGGCGATTCACTGATGAAGCCGAAAACTCTTAGGGTTAATATCCAACACAAAGGAAAGGTTAAAAATAAACTAACTAAATTAAGGATGCTAACTAGGGTACATCACGCTTCTCTGGGAGGAAGAAAAAGGGCAATTCACCAGTGAAGCCTAAAGCACTAATGGTTAATATCCAACACTAATGTACCTAAAAATTAGGATTTTTAATTCTAATGGAATGTAATACTTCATTCTAATGTATCACCTCCAAATTCAGGGGTGAGCAGTACAGGAAAAATTTATGTAAGTTTTAGGTTGCATATGTTGGTAATGTTTTATCTTTCTGCAGACATCATCAAACTCACTTCTCAGAGGCTCAAGCATTTAGAAATTAATCACCCAAGCGTCAAGGAGATAACTTAAAGTCCTGGAGCTTGAGGTCGCAAATTCCAAGCCACCACTTCCGGACATGGTCCTGATTGTTCTTGAAAATTTCCACCAAAGTGTCAGCTGAGACAAGTATCCCAGGAAGAGTTAGGCAGTCACCTGCCCCCACAAATAAGATAGTCATATAATATTTGGATGATGCAAAGGTACCATTTACAAAATACAAACAATCAAAGACCTAAAATACAAACTAAAGAAATCAAAGAGGAAAGAAGGGGATCATCAAATCAAATTTAAACTTGAAATATTTTACATTAAAATTATTGAGGAAAAACATTTTGTGAATTTATGAGCACCATATTTTAAGATCAAATTTATTCATGCTAAGTGATATATAGTTTGATTAAAAATTTCTAAATAGAACCTAGTGGTTTTGCCAATCGTTAATCCTATAAATTAGTGTGGTTGTATTTTATTTTCCTAAAACTCTATTACCATTTTGGAAAGAAATAGTGGAACACTAATTATGACTTGTGAACTGCAATTTCTGGGTTCAAATCAACCATTGCCACTGACTAGAGGAAACTAAACATAATCACCTGCAAAAAAAAGTTAATAATAGCAACATGTCTTACATTGTAATAGAAAGAGAAGCAAACAACTTTAATTAAAATATATAAAGTAAAATTTGACATAAAATATTACATGAAATATATGCCAAATTGAAACAAAAATACCAAATTGGATATAATGAGAGATTTTCAGTTTTGCACTATGAAGTATTGATTCGTTGGTTATGGCTGATAGTTGCTATTATTGAGTTCCTGAAGGAAGAAGTGGTGAGGGAAAATGATCAGATTTGTGGAATGATCAAATAAAGAGAAATGTAAGGGTTTATTTTTGTATGATTGACTGGTTTATGGTTTGAGAGCCAGGCTCAGCTAGCATTAAGGGGCTACTCTCAGCATTCATTTACGAAATGCTCGTGGTGATGCTCAGGGAAACCATGCAAGTTTGGGAATCAAACCCTTGCCTCCGCATGGAAAGCATACACTCAGCGCACTGAAGCCCTGGAGAGTTTGATGTACTTTGAATATTTTTTTTGGCTCTTTGGGTCACACCAGCGATGCACAGGGGTCACTCCTGTCTTTGCACTCAGGAATTACCCCTGGCAGTGCTCAGGGGACCCTATGGGATGCTGGGAGTCGAGCCCAGGTCGGCAAAAGCCCTACCCGCTGTGCTATTGCTCCAACCCCTATACTTTGAACAATTTGAGGGAGAAATATCTACATGCAAAACAGGAAGACAATGTCAAATTAATTTTGCTTAGGTGGGGAATGTAAAACAACACCATAATAAACCAACAATAGACACAAATACAGAAAAAAGATTGGTGAGTGATTGAGGTGAAAGAGTGTGAGGGTGGGCAAAATGGATGCAGGGAATCAGAAGGTACAGATTTTCAAGTATAAGTTAAATAAATCATGGAAAAATAATATAGAGCATGTTAACTATAAATAATAATTAATCCAAAATATATATTTAAAAGTTGCTAAGAAAGTAGATTTTCAATTTTGTAATGCAAGAAAATTGTAGCTATGTGGGAACCGATGAAAACTAAGCTAAGGGTTGGTTGTTTAATAATATGTGCAATTAGATAATCATTATAGTGTACAAATAAAACCAATTTTATGTGTCAATTATATATCAATAAAATAGAGTTAATACCAATAGAATTGTGGTGGTCAGGGTCTGGGCTGTGGTGTGAATGTTATATGAAAAGATGTAAGAAGCTGAAATAAGAGCCAGATTCTGCAAAGCCCTGAAATTCCTTGGTGTGGTATTTGAATTTTATTCAAGCAGAATGGCAACCAGGACTGCCGTATGCTAGTGAATTGATCTAAAATATTTTCAAGTGCCCAGTGATATACCAAAAACAGTAACAACAAGTCTCACAATGGAGACGTTACTGGTGCCCGCTCGAGCAAATGAATAAACAACGGGATGACAGTGCTAAAGTGCCCAGTGGAAAATGGATGAGAAAATGGATGGAGTGTGGGAGAGGTGAAAGCAGAACATCAGTTAGGAATTAACCCAAGAGCAAAGGTGAAGGACACATGAGCTCATCATAGTCTGCAAACAGTGAGCAAACTGCAAATGTATTTTAAAGGCAGAAGCAATAGTATCTATGAATGATTGCAACTCTGAAACAAAAGGTGTAATGAGAGAAGGGGGGAAAAATCCTCATTTGTAACTGATTCCGTGCATATAATAAACTGAGCATCTGTATCCTTTATTCTCAGTTGCCTATTTTGGCATCATCGGTGGTCAGTCTGTATTTCCTTGAACTCACGGATGTCTTCAAACCGGTGCATTCCGGATTTAGCTGCTATGACCGGAGTCTCAGCATGCCGTACATCGAACCTACCCAGGAGGCAATTCCCTTTCTTATGTTGCTCAGCTTGGCTTTCGCTGGACCCGCAATTACGGTAAGAATTGTCCATAAATTGTGTTTACCAGTCCCTCCAAACCAAGAATGACCATATTTGTGTAAATAATATGAAAAAACCCACAAAATGTGAAGTCTTGGCCTAGAAAATCCTGTGATATTCTGGTAGCAACATGGGGGAAAACTAAATAGTTGAAAATCATTGGCATTAAAAGTTAAGTTTTATATATATACATATATATAAAATTATATATATATAATTCACCAGGATGTCTGGTCAATGGTTGTTAGCTTACCACAAGAGTGGCTGGGGGGCAAAGGGCAGTTAGGATAGAGGAGAAACCAGTACGACAATAATAGATGGAAATGATAGTGCCGGGAGGATTGCCCCATAGCTGGAAGACTGTTTCATGAGCGGAGGGGAGAAGGCAGATGAAATAGAGAAAGGGATCACTAAGAAAATGATGGCTGGAGGAATCAGTCAGGATGGGAGATGCATGCCGAAAGTAGATAATGGACCAAACATGATGACCTCTCAGTGTCTGTGTTGCAAGCCATGATGCCCAAAAGTAGAGAGAGAGTATGGGGAATATTGTCTGCCATGGAGGCAGGAGGAGGGTGGGAAAGGGGGGGGTATACCCAGGATATTGGTGGTGGGGAATGTGTACTGGTGGAGGAATGGGTGTTGGATCATTGTGAGACTGTAACCCAAACATGAAAGCTTGTAACTACCTCACGGTGATTCAATAAAATTTTTTAAAAAAGGAAAAAAAAGATGGAAATGATCATAATTTGGATAGGACTGAGTGTTAAAAGTAAGTTATACCTGATAACCTCTCAGTATCTGTGTTGCAAACCATAAGAGAGAGAGAGAGAGAGAGAGAGAGAGAGAGAGAGAGAGAGAGAGAGAGAGAGAAAGTACCCACCTTAGAGGTGGCAGGGGAAGGAAACTGGGGCCACTGGAGGTGGAAATGTATACTGGTAAAGGGATGGGTGTTGGAACATTTCATGACTGAAACAAAATAATGCTCAACTTTGCAACTGTACGTCTCACTGTAATTTTACTAAAAAATGAATTTTAACATTTTTTAAAAGTTAAAACTGGGGCTGGAGTGATAGCACAACGGGTAGGGTGTTTGCCTTGCACATGGCTGACCCTGGTTGATTCCCAGCATCCCATACGGTCCCCTGAGCACTGACAGGGGTAATTCTTGAGTACAGAGCCAGGAGTAACACCTGTGCATCGCCAGGCATGACCCAAAAAGAAAAAAAAAAACTAAAAGTTAAAATGATATAATAGCCAAAAGCATACATCCCTTTTGCTTGGCTTTGCAAATAATTATGAAAAAGAAAAGTTTATAACTATTAAATTTCTCTTTAAATAACTAATAAGACATTTCTGATACATTTCCTAATTAATGAATCTTCTTGTTTGATCCAATATCTGAAAAACCGGGGGCTATATACAATGGGCACTGTGGCATCAAGTATAGGTTTCATTTGTTTCTTTTGTTTGTTTGTGGACCACATCCAGCTCACTCCTAGTTCTGCAGTTAGGAATCACTCTACTCCTGGTTTTGGTCTTAGGGCATTATATGAGTGCCAGGGTTTGACCCAGACTGACTGCATTCAAGGTTGTACTGTATTTTCTGTAATATCTCTCTGTTTCCTGTCGACTTCATTTTTATTAGGTCAGCATTTTATATTATGATATGTATTATGATAACTAAGCACTAATAATTATAATGTAAAGAAGGTGCAACTCACATTCCTGGAACATACACAAAAGACAATCTGAGATTAAGACAACCATTTGCAGTGTAAAATCTGTAACGAAAATTTTCTGGAATCTAATTAAAAATATAGTGCTTTTAGTTTGTTAAATTATACATTTTGAACATCAAACTAAGACTAATTAATAGATAAGGCTGGTTGAGCCCTTCCACAATATCTAAACCCAGAATCCTACTTGAAGAACCAAAAACATTATATAGGTATAATAATATTTATTTCAGAGTTCAATAGAAATTTTTCAATAGGAGCCTTTCAATACTCATGAATGTCAGAAAATGTATCAAATACAAAGGTGTTTTGAATAGAGTTTTTACAAGATTACTTAATGAATTGGCCTATTCTCATTTGAAATATTAGGTATTTTAGAAAAGACTCTGAAGATACCTTCTAAACTTCATATATATACATGGCTATGGATTTGTATTTTTTTAAACTTCCCATATATCAAATATTCTTAACATTATTTATGCTATAAATTATATAAAGGACTAGAGTGATAGCTCAGCGGGTAGGGCATTTGCTTTGCACACAGTCGACCCGGGTTCGATTCCTCTGTCCATCTTGGAGAGCCCGGCAAGCTACCAATAATATCCCACCTGCACGGCAAAGCCTGGCAAGCTACCCATGGCGTATTTGTTATGCCAAAAACAGTAACAAGTCTCACAATGGTGATGGTACTGGTGCCTGCTTCAGCAAGTCAATGAGCAATGGGATGACAGTGGTACTAGTTAACACTTTTGAAAAATAAATGTATATGTTAATTTTTGTAGAATTTTATCAGACTTTAAAATTCTCCAGATACTTTAAACATTAATGAGTCACAGGGAAGGGACTAGTTCAGTAGGGGCCTAGTATGGCAGGTCCTTGCCTTGCACGTGGCCAACTCATTTTCAATCCTCTGAGCCCCACCAGGAATGATCCCTGAGCACAGAGGCAGAAGTAAGCCCTGAGCACAACTGGATGTAGCCCCAAAGACAAAAACTATTTTTTTTAATTAGTGAGTCATTTGAACTATGGTAACTCCAGGGTGATGGTAACTTAATGCCATACTAAAAACTGAAAAGAACGCAAAGTAACACTTTTAAAGCAATATTACTTAGAATAGTGGCATTTTTCTGTCATTTATCCAAAGAAATTACAAAACCTATATCATACAGCTACTTGACAAGAAAAGAAAGAATAAATTCTTCAATAGATTTTACCAAAAATAGTACTCCTAATTTGAGTATAATGTCCCAATTTATAATTTTTATCACTGTCACTG
Organism: Sorex araneus; assembly: GCF_027595985.1. Classification (NCBI taxonomy): domain Eukaryota; kingdom Metazoa; phylum Chordata; class Mammalia; order Eulipotyphla; family Soricidae; genus Sorex; species Sorex araneus. The sequence goes on along the minus strand of NC_073309.1, from coordinate 65,706,014 downwards.
TCATCCCATTGCTCATCGATTTGTTCGAACAAGCACCAGTAATGTCTCTCATTGAGAGACTTATTGTTACTGTTTTTGGCATATCCAATACGCACGGGTAGCTTGCCAGGCTCTGCCATGCGGCTCCATACTCTCGGTAGCTTGCCCGCCTCTCCGAGAGGGCCGTAGGAATCGAACACGGGTCAGCCCTGTGAAAGGCGAACTACTGTGCTATCGCTTCAGCCCATAATTTTTATAGTTTAAATAAAATGAATGAAATAATGCACAAATGTTTATTACTGCTGAAAATACTGTGTTGATATTTTATCATTTATGTTATATCTATATATAACATGTATATACATATATATATCCAGAAATTTTTCTTCCTTAGGGCATTTTACTCAGTTGCTAGAAGACCCTAATTGACAGTCTAATTGGCACTTTTTCAAGCATTGTTTCTGACAAGTGTACCCTTGTTGTTGGGCTGGAGCGACAGCACAGTGACAGGGCATTTGCCTTACACGCGGCCGACCCGGGTTCGATTCCTCCATCCATCTTGGAGAGCCCGGCAAGCTACCGAAAGTATCCCACCCGCACGGCAGAGCCTGGCAAGCTACCCGTGGCGTATTCGATATGCCAAAAACAGTAACAAGAAGTCTCACAATGGAGACATTACTGGTGCCCATTTAAGCAAATCAATGAGCAACAGGGTGACAGTGACAGTGATACCCTTTGCTAACACTGTTAATATGTCCTGGGACAGTGACCTTGGCCTCATCACTCTGTCCTATTTCTCTAACTCCCACATTTCCCACAATACATTTTTAATATGCAATATCTAAAGCTGCTTTCTTGAGCACTGACAAATGAAAGAACAAAACTTCCTTAGAATCCAATCGACCCACTTTACCTGGGAGCCTTTGGCCAGCAACACCTACCACAAACACCTCACTTAATTCCTTGTCTCCACAGGGCCTCCCTGCTCCTTCATGCCGAAAGATAAACTAGATACACACAACCTGGGGTTTCTAATTTCCTCCATATCACTTAAAGCTCCAGGACACTTATGAGATCAGCAATTCTTTCCTTCATTTCATAGGTTTAAGGTAAATAAGTGATAACTAAGAACAGACTGCTTGGCACACTTCTATTCAAAGATTTTAAAAATTTTTTAAAACATTGTTATTATTATTATTATTATTATTATTAATGAAGTAGCATTGGTTTACAACAATTTGTAAGTACTAGGAGTGATAGATTCACACCATCACAAATGTATATATTACCCTATACCTAGCACCACAGACCTAGTTACCATCTAATCTCCTCTTCCTTGTTTTTAAGTCTTCTACCCAAACATACATTTTCCTCAATATTGTTCCTATACTGACTGGAACGATAGCACAGCGGGTAGGGCATTTGCCTTGCCTTGCATGCAGCTGACCCAGGTTCGATTCCTCTGTCCCTTTCGGGGATCCCAGCAAGCTAACGAGAGTATCCTGCCCACGTGGTGTATTCGTTATACCAAAAACAGTAACAGGAAGTTTCACAGTGGAGAGGTTACTGGTGCCTGCTCCAGCAAATCAATGAACAATGGGGTGACAGTGCTACAGTGCTACTGTCTGTAGTTGCCTTGTTTTAGAACCACAATTCCAACTGTATTCTAATCACATTATTACTCTAAGCTTCTTATAACTTTTTATAAAAATGAAAATAACAGCCTGATACCTGACTCCCAAGAATGTTCTGTTTCTTCTCTTTCTTTTCTTCTGTATTTTCTTTGGGGAGTCATCCAAGTGTTGTTGAGGAAGAATGGGTGAACTCTTTCTTCCAAAGCCACTGCAGCCTTGCTCAGGAGGCCATCCGAGTCGTACTGGTACTATCTCCTGAACCCTATTCTTTTTAATCTCATGGTGGCGAAGTCTGCTCCAATTGGAGTTGGGGGGAGGGCAGACACTGGGATAAAAAGTTAGAAGACTTATATTTGGAAATAGGTTTTAGAGTTCACTTGTATGAGAGAAAAAAAAATAAATCTTCCTGTTTTCATTCATCTGGAATGAATGAAAGAAGAGAAAGCAAAACAAGATCTCCTTCCACCAACAGTCTTTATATGGTATTTTTGAGAACAAAAGCTGACCAATTTATTTTATAAAAACATTTATATATGAATCATTTAGGGTTTGCTTCACAGATTCTGTGTTATGATATCGAGTACAAAGTAAATCATCATGCACTCTTCTGGGTTCCTCAGAAACAGGTCAAGCAAATAGTAATTGCCTGAAACAACTGTAAATGAACAACTTCACAAATCTCAGTGTTTTCAATTTTAGAACTTTAGTTTTAGAACACCATGTGGTCACAATAAGGAATAGTTCATTGTTTTAGGATTTACAAAAGATATTAACTGAAAATGAAAACACTGAGGATACTATTGTGAAAGTTACATTTTTTTGTTCTGTTGTTCTTATAAGACATTTTGGATTGTGAGTTTTCCTTCTGGAGACTCTTCTACAGACAGTGCCTTATAAGAAGAAGCATTTTTTCCTGCCTACATCTCCACTGTAACAGAGTGACTGCAGAATTCTTAAAAACAATATAAAACCTGTTATGATATTTGACATGTAAAATAATTGTTGTTGTTTCTATGTATGAAATAATATGAATATTTGTAAAATATGCACTGTAACACTGTAGCACTGTTATCCCGTTGTTCATTGATTTGCTTGAGTGGGCACCAGTAACGTCTCCATTGTGAGACTTGTTACTGTTTTTGGCATATCGAATATGCCATGGGGAGCTTGCCAGGCTCTGCCATGCGGGCGGGATATTCTCAGTAGCTTGCTGGGCTCTCCCAGAGGGACAGGGATGGAGGAATCGAACCTGGGTTGGTCACATGCAAGGTAAACGCCCTACTCGCTGTGCTATTGCTTCAGTCCTTGTAAAATATACATCTCTTAAATAGTTTCCTGTTTACAAATGACAGTAACAACACGATTCTATATGGAGATCTGAACTCTGAAACAAATATACATCACAGCAATAGGCAATTTAGATCAAGGAAAGAAATATGAATATTGAAAATATATTAGAGAATGACTCCCTTTCAGTGGAGGAGAATTCTATTTTAAACCTAATAGAACAGTTTCAAATATCCATACACTGACTTATTGATCAAGGTTAAATGAAGAGAGGCATGAGAAGAATTGATGTGCTTCTTAGAAACAGAAAGTTGGATGCTGTCAAAATATTAACAGGAAATCTCTGTTCATGTCACACAATGAAGTAAACGCTGGGAAAGCTCTCTGTTAATATGTTTTGAGCATATTTAACAACTAAGAAAAACTCCTGAAATCTAAAGGTCATTTGAGATGATGACTGTTGTGCTGTAGAATAGCTACATTTCCCTAGTAGCATCAGACTAGTAACTTCCTATGACTTATCATTCATGGACAAGAATAATAAATGTAATTGGAAAGAGCAACAAAATCTCCCACAGAAATAAGATGAAAGCTGTGAGTATAAAACCATTCTATTTTAGTCATACTACAATATTTCAGGAACAAGTGGTCAATTTTTTTTGAAATGATGAATTTGTCATAACCATTATTTTATTCTGTATGTGTGGTAGATCAGGTAGCATTTATTTGTGCAGAATATAAAACCAATTGTTTCCATATCTAACCTAAAGTAATAGTGTAGCATTATATTTTCATAATATAATTAAGTAATGTATAATAATTTCAAAAATTCATCTTGCTATTTTTCTTTTTTTGATCTAAATGGAGCATATCAGGTGTGTTGCTTTACTTTTATGCATGTATGACCATAGGTAGAGTTCCATTAAAAATATTTGTGTTGGGGGCTGGAGTGATAGCACAGCAGGTAGGGCGTTTGCCTTGCATGCGGCCGACCCAGGTTCGATTCTCAGCATCCCATAAGGTCGCCCAGCACTGCCAGGAGTAATTCCTGAGTGTCGAGACAGGAGTAACCCCTGTGTATACGCTGGGTGTGACCCGAAAAGCAAAAGTATATATATATATATATATATACTTTTATATAAATATATATAAGTATATATATTTGTGTAAAATTAAGATTTTTTTTTATACCTGGAGAGATAGAACAGCACCACATATAATCCTCAGAACACACAGGAGTGACTCCTGATCACAGAACCAGCGGGTAATATCTCAGCACTGCCTTTGTGACCCAAAACTTTCCCCAATATTAAAAAAGACTATTTAAAGTAACACGTACACCATCAAGAAAGGCATAAGTCAGACGAAGACTCAAAGCAGAGGTTCATTAAAATAATGTCCATTTTTTTCTCAAAATCTACCATTTGGGGGCCAGGAAATAGCTCAGAAGTCAGAGACCAGGACCAAAGCTCAGACCCCAGCAATGCCTAGTGCCAGTGCCACTGGGTCTAGCCTGCAAGCTTTACACTAAGGACTTCCAGGTATGGTCCTGGTGGTCCCTAGCAGCTCAGTCACATCTTCGGCGTCCCAGTACTCAAGCCAGATGCTGCATTGGCCAAGTATATCCTGGCCAATGCTGAGTATCTCCTCAGCACTCCGAGTATGGATTGTCTGGAGGAGCCCCCTACACACTGACAGAAACAAACCGGTTTCAATATTTTATAAAGTAGATATCAAACAAGACCTGGAAACTTGGAAGTTTCTCTCAGAAATCTGCTTTCATGCCCTAAACTTGGATTAAGGTTATATTAAAGTGATCTGCTGTCACGTAACTGAATCTTATGTAGCTCCATATTTCACTCTACACAGAGATTCAAATTCTGATTTCACAGTAATATCTTAGACATTATAAGCCCAAATATGTGAATTTATTTTGGTTTTGGGCCATACTTGGTTGTGCTCAGAGCTTAATCCTGACTCTGTTTAGGGGTCACTCCTGGTGGAAATTGAGGACCATATGTGGTGCTAGGGATCAAACCCTGGTCAGCCACATGCAACGCAAATGCCCTACTCACTATAAAATCTCTTATGCCCCAAAATATTTGAATATCTTTTATATAAATACTCAATTTAAGTTTTTGCTTTTCTTATTCAGAGTAACTGAATAAGAAATAGGAAACTTATTCAGAATATATCTAAGCCCAAATGCTTAAAAACGTTAGCCCAGGAAAATGTCGTAGTGAAGTTAGCCAATGCAAATTCTGCAGTGCTCAACTACGCTTGCCAGTGCAGATAAGAGATAAGAAATGGCTCTACCTTCAGAAGATTCCAATCTAGTGAGAGATAATCAAACAAAAGTTGGTGTCATCTAAAACTTACGCTAGAAAAAAGGGTGAGTTGCTGAGGGATACAGAAGGGGACATGATTCAGTTCAGGGCACAGAAAGGAGTTACATGAAATTTTCTTGAAGAAAATGATGCCAAAATATGTTGAATTCTCTCACTTATGTCTTATGTTCTGGAATACCACAGCAAATGTACTCTTCTTTGTCTTAAAATAATTCTTCTGGGGGCTGGAGCGATAGCACAAAGAGTAGGACGTTTGCCAACCCAGGTTCGAATCCCAGCATCCCATATGGTCCCCTGAGCAACACCAGGAGTGATTCCTGAGTGCAGAGCCAGGAGTAACCCCTGTGCATTGCCGTGTGTGACCCAAAAAGAAAAAAAGAATTCTTCTGATACTAGAGTATGGAGTTCTGTTCAATATATACACATTTTCTAAATATATCATATGCAGAAAATGCTACCCTGTTTACTTTTATATTCTTCTATATTCTGTAGTCTCCAGTAGGAGAGTACTAGCCATGTATGACTATTTCATTTAAAATACATATTAATTTAAAATTTAAATAGTTAAATATCACTATATCACTGTCATCCCGTTGGTCGATTTACTCAAGCGGGCACCAGTAACGTCTCTATTACTTTCAGCCCTGAGATTTTAGCAGCCTCTCCTTACTCATCTTTCCCAATGATTGGAGGCTCTTTCAGGGTCAAGGAAATGAGACCTATCATTACTGTTTTTGGCGTATCGAATATGCCACGGGTAGCTTGCCAGGCTCTGCCATGCAGGAGGGATACTCTCGGTAGCTTGCCAGGCTCTCCAAGAGTTATGTATATATCTTTTGCTGTATTTGGGATATGAATACGCCATGGGGAGCTTGCAAGGCTCTCCCATGGGGCAATAGACTGTTGGTAGCTTGTCAGGTTCTCTAAGAGGGTGAATGAGGCTATTAGAAGTCATATAAGGAAATGAAATTTAAAACTTAGATCCTCAGGGGCAGAGAGATAGTATAGATGGGTAGGGCAACTTGCCTTACCAGGCAGAACTTGGTTCAATCCCCAGCACCTCATATGGTCCCTGAGTTCACTAGGAGTGATTCTGAACAGAGAGCAAGGAGTATGCCCAAAACACAGTCAAGGGTGGCCCTAAAACTAGAGCAAGTAAGTAAAAGCCCTTTAGCGCCTCAATTTCAGTAACTAAATATAAAAAAAACTCAATAATTACAGGTGTGTGTTGACTGCGTTATTGGACCCTGTGGAATATATTGGTGAATGCAGAATCTTTTATTTAAATAAAGGAGCATATAAATACCATTTATGTTTGGGGGAAACAGTTGTTTTGGATTAAAACTTTTCTACCCTCATGCATTCCTTTTATAAACTGATCCTTCTGTTCAATTCCAAGTCCATTTATTAAAATAATCTACTAAATGCTCCTGATTTTAACATTGGAACATTTTCTGCCTCAAAGCATTGTTTTTCTGGTTTTAAGGATAAGAGGACTAGACTAAAAATTGGAGTCAATCAGTAAACATGTGATTACTCAATTAGGTGTTAAATGGGTGTGATTGAGCAAGGGATCATGTGCCTGAACCACACTAAAACACCAGGATGCTGTCACACTCTTCACCAATATGGAAGAGTACAAAACAGCAAGTGTAGTCTTTGTGTTGCCCTGGTTGCTTACAGCTCTCTGTTCCTTCAAATGCTCAGGATATTTGCTCACAGATTAAAATGTTTTAACAATAGAAATACCTTCACATTTGTGAAACTGGTGATACGTTATGAGATAAATTATTCACTTATATTGTTGAATCTGTTTTCTGAACTATTCTTTTTTTTGCAGATTATGGTAGGGGAAGGAATTCTCTACTGTTGCCTGTCCAAAAGAAGAAATGGGGTTGGACTGGAGCCCAACATTAATGCCGGAGGCTGCAACTTCAACTCTTTTCTTAGAAGAGCTGTCAGATTCGTTGGTGGGTTGGGGAGGCACAAAGAAAGAATTTTTTTTAAGTAGAAAGGTTATATTTAATTACAGATAGTAATTTCTTAAAGCTATAGTTTAGAGGTATAACTTTGGGTACATGATGAATTTTATACAACACAAAAGTTGTTAAAACATTTGTCTTTTTATGTGAAATGTGTTATTTACTGTTATTTTGAGACTGGAAGCAATTCTTTTTTAGTATATTTATGTTTAGTAAATTTATGTTTCAACCTTGCTCTGGTTGAAACATAAATTTACCTTAAAATGGTTTTCCTGGATCCATCATCATTTTTAAATGGAGAACAAATGTCAGCAAGCAAGTATGATTGAATAACTTTCAAAAATTACTTTTGCCACATTGGTGTTCCATTTCAACTCTTCTGGGGTGCCTTTGTCCAAAAATTATTGTGCCTGGAAATGTGACCATAAAGTGCAGCATCATAAATATTTGTCCTTGATGACATCCTCTCCCATTACCTTCTATTCTTATGAGACCTAAGAAGAATCCATAAGCATGGCTGCCCAGCATCTGAATCAAGTTCATGCATCTCCTGTGATTAGCACAGGGACAATTTCAAGTCGCAGGCCTTTCTGAGTTGAGGAATCAACTCACATATCAACATGATCACAACATATTGTCATAATAATGTACAATAAACATGATTGATGATGACATGACTTCAGCATTTGACAGTAGCTTGATAACACTTTCTTTCTTTTTGCTTCTAGGAGTGCATGTTTTTGGGCTATGTTCTACAGCTCTCATTACAGATATCATCCAGCTGTCCACAGGCTATCAGGCCCCATACTTTCTGACTGTGTGTAAACCAAACTATACTTCTCTGAATGTGTCTTGCAAAGAAAATTCCTACATTGTGGAAGATATCTGCTCAGGATCTGATCTTACTGTTATTAATAGTGGCAGGTTAGAGATTTATTTAAAAGCTCCAATGTCAGTATTTTCATTGCTTAGTAATAGCTCTGGGTGTCATCTCTACCATTCCACTGACAGTTACAAAAATTTTTATCTTTTCAAATCAGTGATTTCTTCTGTGATTATCACATGAAAGTTCATTTATAGCTCATTCCTGATCCTTCTGTCTCCATCTTTTAGCCTAACATTTGATGTTTATATCATCAAGCTCCATTTTTGTTTTTTTGTTTTTATCTAACTTAATCCCTCAATGTTTATGACCATTATGCATCTTGTAGTGACTTAAGTGAAACACTAAAAATATATGATCTTTGTGTTTCCATTATATGCTTATTGAAAAAGGTGAATTTCCCTTTCAGTAGACTTGCTTATTGTGGGGGTGGTGGCGGGAGGCAAGACCACCTGGCGGTACTTCAGAGTGATGCACATTGGTAGGCACCACTGGGGCCTCAAGCACTTCTAGGAGCTACTCCCACGTCATGAGCAAAGCACATACTCTAGAGCTTAGATCTCTCTCTCTCTGATCCCCCTTGGATGGATTTTTGTTTTTGTTTTGGGGTCACACCCAGTGGTACTCAGGGGATCTCTGGGACCATCTGTGGTGCCAGGAATTAAATCCAGTCTGACCCCGTGCAAGGCAAGCATTCTACTGTTGCACTCTAGCTCCGGCCCTATAGATTTTTTTTTAAAGTATATTTTCTGCCATTTCATATATGTTCCTTGTATAATCCATATTGAAATAAAACAGAAAAAGTAAAATTAAATGAATACCCAATGCAGCCTTTTTAAAATCAATATAAATAAACTTGTATGAAGAAATATAGCACTGTAGCACTGTCATCCTGTTGTTCATCAATTTGCTCGAGCGGGAACCAGTAATGTCTCCATTGTGAGACTTGTTGTTACTGTTTTTGACATATCGAATTTGCCACAGGAAGCTTGCCAGGCTCTGCATTGCAGGCGGGATACTCTCGGTAGCTTGCCGGGCTCTCCTAGAGGGATGGAGAAATCGAACCCGAGTCGGCTGCATGCAAGGCAAATGCCCTACCCGATGTGTTATCCAAGAATTTCAAGAGAAATAAATTGCAGAAGAACACATAGCAAAAAATTATTACTAAGGTCTAGATCCTTTAGGTCCTCTATTTTTTCCCCCTTTTATATTTAATTGAATGGCAATCTTTTTTTGCTGGGTATAAAATAATTGGGAGGATAGCAATAGAACTGAATTTTATTTTTTCTATGCTCTGTGTGTATGGCCCCTCTAAGAGAGACTGGCAAGCTACTGAGAGTATCCCATCCATACGGCAGAGCCTGTCAAGGTCCCCATGGCATATTCGATATGCCAAAAACAGTAACAACAAATCTCCCGTTGGAGACGTTACTGGTGCCCACTCGAGCAAATCAATGAGCAACAGGATGACAGTGACAGTGACAGTGTGTATATGTGTTGATGGGGATAGAACCTAGGGCCTCATGGAAAGTGAAGGATAGCCCTCATTGCTGAGTCATATTCCGATTTTTTTCTTTTCTTTATTTTTATTTTACTCATTTAAAGAAAGTTCTCTTGGGGCTGGAGCAATAGCACAGCCCTAGGGCATTTGCCTTGCACATGGCCTACCCAGGTTTGATTCCCAGCATCGAATCCCATATGGTCCCCTGAGGAAAAACCAAAGTTCTCTTTTTTTCTGTCATACTATTAGAATTGCCCCCACTCTTCTCTGTTTCACCTCTCTCAAATTCTCTCACCTCTCCGAGCCTCAAGATACTAATTAGTTCAAAGTGGAATATACAGAGATACAGTTCATTAGAATTAGTTTTTGGGTTTTCTGAAGTATAAGAATAAACTTGGAGCCACTTCTGTGAAAACATATTTGTGTCTTAAATTTCTCTGAAATTGAAACCATATATTTAAGAGCATAGAAAAAATTCTTAAAGCTTTAAAATCCCAGGCTTTATTACATTTTAGTTTTAAATAATTCTTATACCAGACAACTATAAAGTTTTCTAATCCATTTGTTATCAATTGTCAATCCAAGGTGTACCAAAGTGACTCCTTGTAGAGCTAAGAATTTACATAAAAAATGTATCGAATTTGGGGCCGGAGCGATAGCAGAGCGGGTAGGTCATTTTGCCTTGCACGCAACCGACCGGGGTTCAATCCCCAGCATCCCATATGGTCCCCCAAGCATCGCCAGGAGTAATTCCTGAGTGCAAAGCCAGGAGTAACCCCTGAGCATCTCTGGGTGTGACCCAAAAAGCAAAAAAATAAATAAAATAAAATAAAAATAAAAATAAATTTAAAATGTATCGAATTTATTAACTAATGTTAATATTACTGAGGATTAGCAGTGATTATTGTATCCAGCTCTTTGTCCAGAAAACTAAACAAATTAAAGTTACTATTGGTTGTCTTGTGGCTGTTAAGTTGGACATTTTAACCACCCTATGTTCTTGATAGAGTTGTTAGCAGTGTTTCTGAACAGAAGGAATAATTTGACTTTTTCCTTGGCAGAAAATCATTCCCTTCTCAACATGCGACTCTCGCTGCCTTCGCCGCTGTATATGTGTCGGTAAGTAACTTGGTCTTTAGGCAAAACTGTCAGAAAAGCAAAGAAACGATGTTCTCCTCAGGTGTCTAATTATGGCATCTAATAATGCAATAATAAAATAGTAATGCTTTTCCAGCAAACCTTCCACATAGTGGCGTAAAAAAATGGGATACTACTATGAAGAATATTTCAGTAATTTTTCTATATAGTCAAAAAGTAATCTTCTTAGCTACATAATACAATTATACTTCATGGAAGAGTACTGCAAATTACCAGATGAATGGTATAAGCAAGAATTGCATTAAAAGTACACACCTTTTACTTTTAAGTGCTCTGTATTCATGTCACTTCATAGAGTAAATGTAATAATTGCTAATGAATCATCACAATATAATTACTACTATAGCCATGAGTGAGATCTTATGTGAGAAAAAAGAAACTAAAATTATGTAACAAGTAACATGGATACCGAATAGTTACCCTGCTCACTGTACTGATTGAACTTTTCTTTTCAAACTTCCATGTAGATAAATGAGATGTCTCTTACTTGTTTAAAGCATTTGATCATACAGTTTCTTTTTGTTAAGTATAGAATATAATAATGGCTGGGGGAATGATATCAAGTGTAACATTCATTAGGATTTTGACCTTAACTTGCTTATAACTAATAATTGGATGACCTTGATAACATACTTAACCTTTGTTTTTCATTTTTAAGATGTACTTCAATTCCACATTAACGGATTCTTCTAAGCTTCTGAAGCCTCTCTTGGTCTTCACATTTATCATCTGTGGAATTATCTGTGGGCTAACACGAATAACTCAGTATAAGAACCACCCAGTGGATGTCTATTGTGGCTTTTTAATTGGAGGAGGAATTGCTCTGTACTTGGTAAACAATCTATGATTATTGTTGTTATTATTTGATAATGCTTAATATAGAAAACATGCTATATTCTATAATTTATAGTCATAATCTGATTGCATCACAGATAATCTTAGCCAAAACAGATATCCCACTTCCAAAAGGCATATATATGCATATATATATAAAATGTGTATAAATATATGTGTATATGTAAATTTAACTTTTATCATGGGCATAAAACTGATATTTTAGAAGGATTAATGTATTTTATCTTTAAACTCCTTCCCACCCAAAAGAGTCACTGATACTTTTAGTACAGCTTTATAGAAGAGGAAAATGAATATTAGAAGATTAGTGGAAGTGAAAGTTTAGTAGACTATTATATAACATAGTCAACAAACATGATAGCACCGAACATAATTATCATTTACTAATACTTAATTGTTTACAAGTACTCTGTTTTCAGGCTTGATTTTCTTTCAAAGAATATAGATTCTGCTAAAGAAACTGAACATGTTCATTTCATTCACTCATACATGTACCCATTATTTTTACATTGATTCAATAAATTGTAGCCTTATTATTATTGAGTATTGAGTATTGTAACATTGAGAATATGACATATCCCCAACTAGTTTATAAAGTATATACTAATATAAGTGGTTATAATGTATTAACTGATTAACAGGATGTGTGTAAAGTGCTTGGGAGGAAAAAAAAAGTTCAGTTAAGTAAGCCTTCACTGAAGTGATGTGTATTTTAAAATATAAGAGTTTCTTGGTGTGAGGAAAGATGGAAGGTCATTTGAGCATAAGAAAATGCACGTTTTCCAGAAATATTTCAAAGGTAGACATAGAAAAAAACAATGTAAGTGGGGCTGAGGCAACAGGAGGCATAAGAGAGAATGTCTGGATTTCTAACTTGGAAGATGGGCAGATGCTAACTGCATTGGCAGGCCATGCAAATGATAAGATGAAGCAGGTTGCAAAGGAAGGTGGGTTGACAAGCTGGGGTTGAGAGACAAACAGTTGAGTAGTTGAATCTGGAGTTCAAAAGAGCAATCAGAAATAGATTTGGAAATCATGAACTTACTTGTACTCATGCTATTATGGTTGAAGATATGTAAAACTGCCAATTCAAAAGAATTGAAAGAAATCAAGGAATACCAACATACCAGAATGCAGAGGAAGAGAGAATATGCAGGAAACTGAGATGAACTGACAGAGAAATCAGTTCATCTATAGCAACAATTCTCAACCATGCGGTCTGAGTCTACTGTGGCAGGTATCGCAAGAAAACGGATTAGAAGATATAATACAAGTGTTGAAGTGTTGAGCAATGATTCCTTTTCTGTTTTCAAAATTACCATAGTAGATATTATTACTTCAAATCCCTTTTTCCACGACTTCCTTTAGTGGGGACAGAAAGTGATAAATTAAAGTTTGTGCACTAAGAAATGTTCAGAGAATTGAGTTAACCATGGATGTATCATCTGTGTCTGTTAAAGAATAAGAAAGACAGCATCCAAGAGATAATACAACAGCATGAGCCTTACTCACATTCAATTCCTGGCAGCAGATGGTCCCCTGAGCATCACAAGATGCTACCCTGAAGGCTTCAGGACCACTAGGGCCTGGCCATCACTGGCATCACGGGGCCTGTGCATCATCGCAGTCTCAGGCTCTTGCATTGAACCTCTTACCAGCTTGACCCAGAATTGCCCTTAGGACCCTGAACCTCTTGAGCAAACCTGGGAGTACCCTACACACATGTGCAAACACAATAAAGAGAGTGAGAACTGCCTACCATAGCCTTACAGTATCCATTCTTGATATCCTGGAATTTGCATGGGGTCTGGGAGCCATAGTTGAAAGGACTCAAGCTTGACTTTTCAAGTCTTCTTTTGCTTGGCAAGTTATGTGTCCTCAGAAGTCTATATTTTTATGTAGAATATGAAGTAGTTACTGTCTACCTTGTATCAAAATAAAAACTAAACAACTATGTTTATGAAGCACAGTACTTGACCCTAAATGTTGAAAAATGCAGATAGAACTTACTTGCAGAGTAAAGTACTGGAAGATTTTTCTAAATTAATACCTTTAAGTACAATTTTAACATAACATTTGATTAAGATTTTTAATCCTGGAGATGTGGCAACAGAGTTTAGATACATATAATTTAGAAGAAGTTTTGAACAAGGGCTTAAGTAATTGGGGAATTAGAAACGAGTTAATTCTACTTCTGTTTACATTCTCTGGCATGAAATTAGAAAATAATAAGTTCACAGCCAATGCTATTTATTCATTTTAAATTCTATAAAATGTCAAATTTATGGATTCTTATGATTAGATCTTCAAAGTAGACTACTGAAATTAACCAATAAGTATCTGCTGTTTGCACATCCCCCAAACAGAAAATCCAGCAGGGATTAGATGTTTCATGTTCAAAAAGGATAAAACTGTGTACTACTACAGAACTACAAATTTAGTGTGCAAGTACAGAACTATGATCAAATTGAAATCAGAGGGGAAAAATGAGTATGCCAAGGTGGCAACAGTTAGTGTCCTCCTTCCAAAAGATGTAGAGGACAAGAGTCTCAAAATTATCCTGTACACTGGAGAAAGGAAAGAAAAACCCAACTAATAGTAATTAAACAATAAAGTATCTGTATTTATGAGCTATTCGTTCATGCTTTCTATCACTTAGAAACTATTTCCCGAGTAATTCTCAGTTCAGTTCTTGGTTATTTGTGTTTGTGATGTGTATGAAGCTTGTGCTTATTTCAAATAATAAAATAAATTATTATTTTTATTATTATTATTATTTCACATGATTCTGCAGCGACACTCTCAGTGCTTGATGTTGTTTCTCTTCAACACTAGGGTCTGTATGCTGTGGGGAACTTTCTTCCTAGTGAAGAGAGTATGTTTCAGCACCGAGAAGCCCTTAGATCTCTGACCGACCCCAATCAAGACCCCAATCGAGTTCTAGCTGCCAAAAGCGGAGGCGGCAGTGATGGGATCGCTCACACCGAAGGCATCCTCAATCGCAACCCCAGAGATGCCAGCTCGCTCAAGAGAGCCAACGCTGACGTGGAGATCATCACCCCACGGAGCCCCATGGGGAAGGAGAACATGGTCACCTTTAGCAATACCCTCCCGAGAGCCAACACCCCCTCCGTAGAAGACCCGGTCCGGAGAAACGCCTCCATCCATGCCTCGATGGACTCGGCGAGGTCCAAGCAGCTCCTCACCCAGTGGAAGAATAAGAATGAAAGCCGGAAGCTGTCCCTGCAGGTCATCGAGACGGAGCAGGGACAGTCACCACCCCGGTCCATCGAGATGAGGTCGAGCTCCGAGCCTTCGCGGGTGGGGGTCAACGGAGACCACCATGGTCCCGGCAACCAGTACCTCAAGATCCAGCCCGGCAGCGTCCCCGGGTGCAACAACAGCATGCCGGGGGGGCCCCGAGTGTCCATCCAGTCCCGCCCCGGGTCCTCGCAATTGGTGCACATCCCCGAGGAGACCCAGGAGAACATCAGCAGCTCCCCGAAAAGCAGCTCTGCGCGCGCCAAGTGGCTGAAGGCGGCGGAGAAGACGGTGGCGTGCAGCCGGGGCAGCAGCCAGCCGCGCATCATGCAGGTCATCGCCATGTCCAAGCAGCAGGGCGTCCTGCAGAGCAGCCCCAAGGGCACGGAGGGCAGCTCGGTCTCCTGCACCGGCTCCATCCGCTACAAGACCCTGACGGACCACGAGCCCAGCGCCATCGTGCGCGTCGAGGCGCACCCCGAGAACAACCGGCCCGTCATCCAGATCCCGTCCACCGAGGGCGAGGGCAGCGGCTCGTGGAAGTGGAAGGCGCCGGAGAAGGGCAGCCTGCGCCAGACCTACGAGCTCAACGACCTCAACCGGGACTCCGAGAGCTGCGAGTCCCTCAAGGACAGCTTCGGCTCCGGGGACCGCAAGCGCGGCAACATCGACGGCGCCGAGCACCACCACCACGGCATCACCACCATCCGCGTCACGCCGGTGGAGGGCGGCGAGCTGGGCTCCGAGTCGCTGTCCGTGTCCTCCTCCCGCGACTCCACCCTGCGCAGGAAGGGCAACATCATCCTGATCCCCGAGCGGGGCAGCAGCCCCGAGAACACGCGGAACATCTTCTACAAGGGCACCTCGCCAACGCGCGCGTACAAGGACTGAGTGGGGACAGCCCCGCGCGCCCCCGCCCCCCAAATCACCTGTTGATTCTGTCTGTGCTCTGGTCCGGTGGGTTGGGAAACCTTCCCGCCCGACTGGACGAGCCACCGTCCGACCCCACTTAGCTGACTGTTGAGGACCACTTCACTCAAGTTCCTAGGTTTCACAATGAGAAGGAAAAGCACAATGCAAGAACCTGCGTCATCCTGCGAAGACACTTCTTCAGACATCATCAAAATAAAGTGGTTTCCTTCCATGCATACTATTTTGTTTCCTGAATGTGCCAACACGAGGGATGTTCCTTTAGGATGAGCCGTGGGAAACCAGAACACACGTTTTTCCCTGCAGCAGAGGCCATGCGGAATTATATATTCATTTTGCAAAATCTGCACCTCAAGTTCAAAGTGTCTGGTGCTGATTACTATAGTATATATAATATGTAAGCTCTCAAATTCTATTTAGCTGTGAAATAGTGGTGTGCAATTCCTCGTCAAAGAAATGCTACTGTATTCCGAAGAGGCTGGCTCCTTTGTGTTAGAGTAGGACACCCCGCAGCTTTGCCACAGTGGGTCTGTCAAAGTCAAAAAGAATGAAAAGGTTTCATGCATTTCTTTCAAAGTTATGCTTTCTATCACAAAAAAATGTAAGAATATTTTCAGTGAAAGGGAATAACTAGTATGTTCCGAATATTTTTTCTCCTTTTTTTATTTTCGTATAGATACTGCTAATGATGATTGTTTTTTTTAGTGAGTAGATTTACATAACTACATATTGTTTTAAGAGCATCTTTTGAAATGATTGTGACCATATTTTGCATTTTGTGGCTTCTCTTTTATTTATTGTTTTTAAAAGATGTTGATGTTATAAATAAGTTATCCTATTTCTAAAGCAAAATAATAGTTGACATTCCTTGAACAAAATATACTGCTGTGAATTTACAAATAAGAAATCTGAACTAAAACTTGACATTGTAGGTTATGTTGCCAGCTATGTTGGTCAAGTCTACCCTCAGATGTCTCTCATCAGCTGACTTGGGTTGCTATCTTATCAAGAAATCCAAAAATTCTCTTTGGTCCTGGTTATTAACATGTTGATATCATGATAACCAGCAAATTAGAGCCACTGGTTAGATATTACCTTCTTCCCTAAAATGTTTTTGTTAGACACCAACAGAAAACATTTCGAAAAAAAAGAATATTGATAAGAAAAGGTATCATAATATTATGAATTAAGAATGTATTTCTTCAAAATATCTAAACTGGCACAGTTTTAGTGCTTAGCATACAAACACCAATTTTTGCTACCTATCCTAAATAAAGCCTTCAGCCTAAATCAAAGGAAACCATTACTATCAATAATAAGAAGATACAAACAAAATATTTTGAAATATTTACCAACTGGAAATTTTAAATATAAAGAAATATTTGGTTGCTAGAGTTTGGTATTCAACATTTTTTACATTGTTTCTTAAGAATTCTAATATAAACTTGATGATTGCCCAGGGGTTAAAAGGGAACAAATAAAACTAGTTGACAGGTTCTCAGTTAAGTTTCAAATGAGAACAAAAATTTTAAAAAATGTATTTAGAGCCGAAGAGAACCGCATAACTACAGTAAAAGGGCAGAGCTCTCTAGAGTCACCCATCTCCCAAAGCATTAGGGATTTAGCTGAAACCAGCAGAACTGAAAATTCTGGCAATAAAATACAGATTCAACTATATCCCTGAGGGCAGTTTCCTTCTCTGAAAGGGAAGTGGGAGCTAAATGTTGCCTTTCCCACTTACCACCACCACCACCACCACCACCATCACAACATTCCTGCTGGCATTTGCTAGTGCGTCGAGGGTCGGTGGGTTGGTTTTAGTACACTGAAGAACTAAAAAGCTGCAACATTTCAGGTGCAGTGTGTTATTTCCTAATCTTTCCTATTTCTAACAAAAGATTTTAAGATACTTCTCTAGTCATGGAAGTTTTTTTTTCTTTACATAAATATTGAGATATTCTTTTTCTACTCAAAGTGCCAAAGGCTACCGTTTTTAATGACTTAATGAATTGTACCACATTGTTAAGGAAATCCAATAGTTGCTAGAACTCAGACCTCTGCATGTATATTTGATAACACATCTTTTTGTAAAAAAGACAAATACAAAAAAAGATTTGTTTACATTCCACTAGTACCTTAATTTAAAACAAATGAGACTAACAGATGGTGTCTCTTCTTAGTGTTCTATTGATCTTATTTGCTAATGAGAACACTTCTTCCTTTGTTAGGCTGTGTGCTTTACTGAAGAAATCAAGTATTGAATATAGAGATCTAATTATCTTTTTAAAGTAAATAAAATTATGAATATATAATATATATAAAGTATTGTGTTTAATAAAATGTTATGCAATGTTTTCCAAACTGATAAAGTTTGTAAAGTGCTATAATGTATTTTGTTAAGTAAAAATCAGAGCTATTGTGTGAGTATATTGTGCTAACATCATAGAAATAAAGATTAGATTTCTTCACCAAAGTGGAACATTTGAGTACTTTTTCAGACAGGGTATGAATGGGTAATGATTTGCCTTATAGAAAAACAGCTAAAGAAATAACAATTAACTAGGACTTACTATATTCAAAATTATTTAGAAGGAAGATGGGGGCTGGAGTGATAGCATAGCAGGTAGGGCATTTGCCATGCACACGGCCAACCCGGGTTCGATTCCCAGCATCCCATATGGTCCCCTGAGCAGCGCCAGGGGTAATTCCTGAGTGCAGAGCCAGGAGTAACCCCTGTGCATTGCCAGGTGTGACCTAAAAAGCAAAAAAAAAAATATTTAGAAGGAAGAATGTTGCACTAAGGGAAGAAAGCTCTTCAAACCATTACATAATGGTTTGAACAGATTTTTTTCTGTACCAGTGTTCTAGAGTACAAAATTGTGAGTCAGGATTAATTGTTCTGAATCAATTTTGATTAAGCATAGTTGAAGTTCATTATTTTTCAAGTATTAATTTGTGCCAACTTTTCTCAAAAAGAAAGATTTATTATTAAATTATTAATTCAGGTACTGTTTTCTAAACCACAAACAGCTGTGTGAGTTTCCCTGCTGATACTTTGTGTGTATCATCAAAGGGATTAACAAAAGTCTTTAGACCACAATCAGGACTAATGCTTTACTTAAGTGATCTTCTAGTGATTTGTTGACTAAACCTTAAGTCAAATTTGTTCAGTAAAGCCATAACATTCATATAAAATCACCTTTTCTTTCTTAATAACCTCAAGGGTATATATATATATATATGCATATATATATATATCTTGCTATTACCTATTAGAAAAAAATTAAGTATTTGCTATAATAGGAAACTCTATCATTTTCATGTGATGGTTTATACTTTTTAATTTGTGTTCCACTGAGGAAAAAAAATGCATCATCTCTGAGTATTAGAGAAATCTAATTTATTCTACACCTAGCTAAACGTTTCCCATTAATGCATCAAAACTAAATAATGATACATTTCTGAAGGTATAAAAAGATAAATTTTCTAAAATTCACACAAAATACATAAAAATTTAAAATGTAAAACTGTAAACTTTTATGTAAAAGCACCAAAGAAAATATTTAGTCTCTAGGATTAATACTAGCTGAGAATCCATGACTGGCTATGTGATTTGAAAAAGTTTTTCCAGTCTGAAATTTATCCTTGTTTCCTTTTGGCTGGGTCTGCCAATAAGAAAACCTAGTTTTAATCATAATAAAGTTCAATTTTGCTTTCTTATGTATAGATCATGTATTTTTAAATCAAATCCAGAATAGGTGAAAAATACTTGAAAACTCAACAGAAAGGGCCCAAGGGATAGTACAGAGGTAAGGCACTTGTCTCAGATACAGATTTGATTGCCAGATTTGATTCCCAATTTCTCCTATGGTCATCTGAGCACATAAGAGTGATCCCTGAGCACAGAGCTAGGAGTAAGCCACGAGCATAGTCAGGTGTATTCCCAATTCACCCCTCCCCCAAAAATATCAGTAAAGAACAAAACAGTAAAATAGAAGTAAACAAAAATTTGAACAGACATTTACCTAAGTAAATATACAAACAACAAACACACAGAAGTAGATGTTAGATGTCATAGACATTTGGAAAATGCAAATTAAAACCATATTCTTACTATCTATAGATAAAATAACTAAAATACAAAATAATCATAATATTGTTAGCAAGAATTTGGAAAGCCAGATTGCCAGTGGGAAAATAAAGTGATGTAACTATTCTGAAAAGTTGGCAATTTTTTAAAATAAAATAAAATATATACGTTTATACAGTCAGTAGTTGTAATTTTGAACACTTATGTCACAGAAACGAAAATATACATACACAGGTAGAATGCTACCTAGGTAGCTATCTCAGTTTTATTATTCATAAGTTCAAACTGGAAAAAAGCTCAAATGTCCTTCAATGAGTGAATGATTAAACAAACCAGAATGGAGTAAGTTCCATCAAAAAAATGAATCTGTGATATACAGAACTCTCATTATTCTCTAGAGAATAATGCAGAATGATAAAGCTAGTACTACATGATTTCATCTCATATTTCTGTACAGGTACGAACAACTCAGAGTTAGAGAAATAATTTTGCTATCTTTAAAGCATAATTTACAAATCTAGTCATGATTTTTTGGTGGGAGTTGGAGTGAGATTAAAATAAAAAGAAAATCAAGAATAAGATTTGTGTTTATGATGACATGCAGGGTCAGAGAAATAGTTGTCTGAGCCATTCTTTGCCTGCAGGACATCCAGTTCCATCCCTGGTATGGAATGAATCTCTGAGCACAGATCTGAGAGTACCTTCAAGTATGACCCCCATTTTTTTTAACTTTTTAATTTTATTGAATCACTGTGAGATAATTACAAGCTTTCATGTCTGAGTTACAATCTCACAATGATCAAACACCCATCCCTCCACTAGTGCATATTCCCAACCACCAATATCCTGGGTATACCCCCTCTTTCCCACCCTCCCCCTGCCTCTGTGGCAGACAATATTCCCCATACTCTCTCTCTACTTTTGGGCATTATGGCTTGCAACACAGACACTGAGAGGTCATCATGTTTGGTCCATGATCTACTTTCGGCATACATCTCCCATCCCAACTGGTTCCTCCAGCCATCATTTTCTTAGTGATCCCTTTTCTATTCCATCTGCCTTCTCCCCTCCTCTCATGAAGCAGTCTTCCAGCTATGAGGCAATACTTCTAGCTCTTGTATTTACTGTCCTTGGGTGTCAGCCTCATGGGATGTTATTTTATACTCCACAAATGAGTGCAGTCCCTCTATGTCTGTCCCTCTCTTTCTGACTCATTTCACTTAGCCTCATACTCTCCATGTTTATCTATTTATAAGCAAATTTCATGATTTCATCTCTCCTAACAGCTGCATAGTATTCCACTGTGTAGATGTGCCAAAGTTTCTTTAACCAGTCATCTGTTTTAGGGCACTCGGATTATTTCCATATTTTGGCTATTGTGAACAGTGCTGCAAGGTACAGATGTCATTTCTACTGTGCTTTTTTGCATCCTCAATGACCCCCATTTTTCACCTGGGATGTGCCCTCTTCCCAAAAATATGGCATTTAATTTATACTTCCTATATCTATTTTGTCTAATTAGTCAAAACGGAATCACCTTACTGCAAGAGAAACTAGAGAAGATACTTCATACCTGAGTGTCAGGTCCTGGCTAAAGTTGTGTCTTCTCGAACTACATAGAAAAATAAAAAGATAAAGGTGCGGGGCTATGATGCCCAATCTCTGTCAAATTAACTTCAAGACCTTTCACAATATGACTTATCTTCTTTTTTTAATACATATAAATCATTTACTGCAAAAGACCTGACTTCATTTGTTAGTGTATGGGTGGGGAAGGGGTGTCGTTGGTACTCCTTTGTTAGAACCTAAGTGTTTGAATGTTTCATAAGGCAAATTATCAGTCCTACTTTATGAAAAATTAAGATGGAAGGGATTAAGTATTATTTTTAGGAACAATTATCTTAATTATCTTTAGTTCACAGAATTAACTTAGGCACACAACTAGTAGCAGGAAGGTACTAGGATAGCTACTTGGTTATTTTTTAAAATTTTTAAATCATTTCAATAAACATTTGAAATGAATAAATAAATTTACTTAGAGATTTTTATTATGATATGTTTTCTCAAAAGTGCTAACATAGCTCAAATGGCTGGAACATACACAAGAGACCCTGGGTTAGATCCCCAGCATCATATTTTCCTCTGAGCACTACTAACATAACCCCTCTCAAAGTGGTGAGATGAGAGTAACCTGAGAGTACTGCCAGATTCAGCTCAATAAAACAAAAACGGAAAATATGAGCTAATCTGATAATCTCTCTAGTTTGAGAATATTTGTAGTTCTTTGTTCTATATGACCAGTGTATTCACTTAATCAAAAAGATTATACCATTAATCAATGTTATTACAATTAAATTATGTTTTATAAGCAGTTATTAGTACAATAGACATTGAAGAATTATAATTGAATTAGTATAATATGTTCTATATTCTATAAGTACCACTACCAAACTGCCACCACACTCCAGGCCGCTCTCCACACGCTTGGGCTGAGCCTCACATGAGTGAAGTCCCATGGAACTCTGTGATCTTGGACTCTGGTCTCAAAGGGACCCAGGTGCAGTGATCCTCTGCCGGCTTCCCCTAGTCTCTGGCGACCCAGAGGTCACACCCATAAGCCAATTCCTCCAGATAATCTCATCAGCCACTTTCAGAACTCACGGCTGCTTCTTCCGGAAAGGGAGCATAAAATGAGGCTTCTATAACTATGTCATCGGACTCCATTCCAGGCTGTCTACATTCAGGGTGCTCCAGAGGGGGACGGGTGAGAGCCCTCCCCACCCCAAGGAACCCAGCCCCAGTAGCCAACCTCCACTACCCAGCTGCTGCCATGTTCCTGGACTGTGTGGCCACAAAGCGGCCATGTGACACATCATAAGACACTCCTTACCCATTTTCCATAAAATCATAGAGGGAAATATATAGCACAGCGGTAGGGCATTTGCCTTTCACACGGCTGACCCGTGTTTGATTCCTCCGCCCCTCTCAGAGAGCCCGGCAAGCTACTGAGAGTTTCGTGCCTAGCATGGCAGAGCCTGGCAAGCTACCCATGGCATATTGGATATTGACAAAAACAGTAACAAATAAGTCTTATAATCAAGAGATGTTACTGGTGCCTGCTTGAACAAATCGATAAGCAACGGGATGACAGTGACAGTGACATATATTATAAATATAACATATATATTATAACATAAATACAACATATATTTTATATATGTGTCTTGGAGAGCCTGGAAAGCTACTGAGAGTATCCTGCCCGCATGGCAGAGCCTGGCAAGCTCCCCATGGCATATTCAATATGCCAAAAACAGTAACGATAGGTTGCATTCCACTGACCCTGAAAGAGCCTCCAATCATTGGGAAAGATGAGTAAGGAGAGGATGCTAAAATCTCAGGGCTGGGACGAATGGAGATGTTACTGGTGCCTACTCAAGTAAATCGATGAACAACAGAATGACAGTGACACAGTGATATTCCATAAGAGCAAAAGAAGAAAATAACAATGAACGCATGAGGGAATTTGTAGGGGGAAAAAGACTGGTTGCTCATTTTGCCCATTTGATTGTTCTCTAAAGTGTCAGAATTCTCAGAAATATTCTCTAAGACTCTGACCAAATTTTTATTGCTTCTATTTTCCTTTTTTCAATTTGAAGCATCTTTTTAAGCGTGTTTATGTGGTATAAGCAATATTTTTTTGGAACAAGCTGTCTTCTCATAATAGACATGATTTTGCAACAGTTGTTTGTTCAGATGTTCCCACCTCCACAGCGATCTCTCTGAGAAGACAAATGCCAATAAAGAATACCGACTTGGGGGCCAGAAAGAGAGATAAACGGGCTGGAGTGCATGCTTTGCTTGCTGGGTGCTGGGTTTGATTTCCAATCCCTCGTATGGTCTTCCAACACAAACAAATGTTACCCCTGAGCACCTCTAGTGAGACCCCAAAGCAAAACAAAATATATACTGACTTAAGCAATTTTTAAAGCCCTCTTTATAGTCAACATTCAGGTTCTAATATCTGGAGACTTTTATGATGTTTAAATTTCTGTTATGTGCATTTGTCTCTTATTGTCACCGCACCTACCATTTGTGAGTCACACTATTTTCAAAATTATAGTGTCATGAAAGAGGCTTTCACATCAAACTGACAAACATTCCATTACCAAGAACTTTATATTGAGTGCCTCAGTTTGCTATACAATAAGAATCATAACATGAGATTTCTCTATGTATTCATTGAGTAAATATAAGAAAAGATATTAGTTAACACACTATAGGGAGATACATAAGCATTGTTTATGTTTTATGGCTTCTTTATCTCTAATCCTCAAGTTTCCTTAGAACTCTGGAATCAAGTATTTAACTGCCTACTTGATTGATATCTCTATTAAGTATCTATAACAGTGTAATACTGTCATCCCGTCATCCCATTGTTCATTGATTTGCTCGAGCGGGTACCAGTAACGTCTCCATTGTGAGACTTGTTGTTTCTGGTTTTGGCATATTGAATATGCCACGGGTAGATTGCCAGGCTCTGCCATGCGAGCAGGATACTCTTGGTAGCTTGCCAAGCTCTCTGAGAGGGACAGAGAAATCGAACCCAGGTCAGCCACGTGCAAGGCAAATGCCCTACCTCCTGTGCTATCGCTTCAGTCCTAAATTATATACAATTGAATATCTTTTAAAAGAAATTTCCTGGTTAATATTCCCAACCATATTCCTCCATCTTAGTAATAACAAACTGTCTACCCAACTTTATAACAGCTAAAGCGGAAACACAAACTAGATACGTTTTGTGGGCAGTGATGAGGGTACAGGGCAGACACAGTTGTGTACAGGGGGCCATTTCTGGCTTTATGCTCTAGAAAATATAGCAGTACGAAGCATGAAACCAGGATCTACTGTACGCAAGGTAAGCACTGTAGCCCCTGTACTATTTGTACATTCCAAAACAATGTTCTTAATCCACTTCTTTTCCTTATGACTAATTTATAAACCAAGTATTTTAGGTGCAGCTCCAAAACATAGATGCACCATTGGTCAAGGGTGTGGCTCTATAGGATAGCATATGCTAGACACGTTGGATCTCCAGCATCACATAGCTACAAACCAACATCTCTGGGTGTGGCCCAAATAACAATATTTAAATATTAATTTTTGGCAAAGATGGAACTCAAATATAAAGCACATGACTTGCATGTAGGTGATGCTGGTTCAATTCATAACACCATACATACACGACAAAATACATCTTCAATATATTCCATTCTTTTTTTTTCTGCCCTTGACCAGCCCATAGTAAACTCTTAATACTCCCATCTAGGCTTGAGGCTTCCATTTTGCTATCCACTTTTCTCATGGATGCCAGAATAAATTTCCTAAAAGCACAATTCAAGTCATTTTGTTTCCTCAAGCCCTCAGACATCTTATAAAAAATCAGGTTCTCAAAATATGAGAATTTAAGCCATGAGTACCCAGTACCATTCACTAGGGCTGATGGAAGTTTCTTGATGAAAGGACCCTGATGTTTGTAATGTTTCTAGTGAGACTGAGAATTCAAAGGGAGCCCGATCTGAGGAAAGGACCTACTGTGAAGAGCTTTCACTGTACACTCCAGTTCCACAACATAACCCACGAGAGCTAAAACGTCTAGTGACCTTCATCACTCAGTCACCTTACTTTCATTATACCTCAAGATATCATGTCATTATTCAATAAGTAAAAAGTAAATACTATTACTCACAGTCAATAGGTATCTGTTTTAGATATTCTTCTAGATTTAAGTCTTTCTTTTTCCCATCCATCTTCGAGGGAAGGGACTTATGGAAGAACGGAAAAGGGGCTCATAACTGGGCACAAGGACACAGCATAGGGCCGAGTGTCATGGCGACACCATGAAGGGAGCCAAATCAGGGATTTTTAAGATTTCACACAGAGAAATTTCCTCACGGTTGCCAGGAAGCATTAGACTCAGATCCAGGAACTGCACAGCCTGCTGCTCTGAGCACAACTGATCAGGGTTTGCTGCATATGGCTCCAAAGACAGGCGGATGGTACTGCAGGTGGCACATGCCCAGCAGATATCAAAGGCACGTGGCCTCATTAAGATGGCAGAGTTGCTCAATACCAAGGATGGGGTAGCAGGTGGGCAAGCCAAGTCCTAGATCAGTGGTGGAGGGAGATTGGCACTTTGGTAGGGAGCTTCTGTGGTAACATGCCACCTCTGAAACATAAATGTTTACACTCTTGCAGTCATTTGTTACTTCAGTCACCAAAATAAATTCAAATAGTTCGGTGTTTCATCATAGTGAGCAGAAATGTGTTTTCAAAGCTCCCCAAATGTCATTTGTCTTATTTTGAAGGATAAATAAGATATCCTATTCATATGACATAAGTGAATGTTGAAGATTATGTCTTAAAACCATGGTATTACAGAATAATGGTTTAAAAACTGCCACCAACTTTTTTAAAAATCAAAAAAATGCCTCTCAATGATTGACCATGTCTTAGAATTATTCATATCTACCTTTTCACTATTGAATACACAGAAAAAATAAAAAACTTACTTCCTCTAAGCAAATGTACAAAGTAGGGGGGATACTTTTTCCTATTACCATTTTCAATATGTCCTAAAATAGCATGGAAGTAGATTTTTAAAACATAAGTTGACACGCTTATCAGTCACTTTTCTTATAAAATAGTCTCTTCTGGATAAAGCTTCACTACTTTTAGGATTCCTCCTCTCACCGTATCCTGTCAAAGAGTTAAGAGGCTTCTGTGAGAAGGGAAGAATCTGCTCTTGGTCCCTCCTTGACCATATCCCTTCTACAGAGGACCCAGCAGTTCCCAACTCAGGGCTATTCTGTTTTCCTTTCTGGACATACTTAGGAGATTCTTATACCTACAAGCCACAGAAAAGCCAATCCCCTTGGTGCACTTAATCTGACTCAGTACTTTGCTTTTACCTGGTCACTAGCAGTTTCCAATAAGCACAGCACCTCAAGATTACAAATTTCTAAAAAACTAGTATGTGTCTGAAAAACTGCCTGAGAGAAGAGAAATAAACTAGCAAAAATAAAAATTTTTTTTGGTGAAGCCCAGTGTGTGGCAATCCCTCTCAGGCTCTGTTTTAACTCTCAGATGCCAGGAGCCAGGAGTCCTTCCATAAAATAAATGGGTGTGGGAAGCAAATTCAAAACCCTGCCATCACTATAATTAGTCTGTATAATTACTCTGTAAATTGAAGCCTGATGATTTTTTTAATCTTAGAATTAATTATATAAGGCTTCACTTATTCAATGGCCATCCTGAACTATTTAATTAGAACAGGGTTTCTAAGGCTACTAGACAAATACATAATTAAGGCAGATAAAAATAATAAGACCAAGAATTTAACCACATTATAAGAAATCTGGTCACTACAAGTGAAAATATCTTTTGTCAAATATCTTAGAATTGATAAATGTATTTACTCACTGTATCACTATATCACTGTCATCCTGTTGTTAGTTGATTTACTCGAGTGGGCAACAGTAACATCTCTATTCCTCCCAGCCCTGAGATTTTAGCAGCCTCTCCTTACTCGTCTTTCCCAACAATTGCAGGTTCTTTCAGGAACAGGGAAATGAGACCTATTGATATTGGCATATCGAATATGCCACATGTAGCTTGCCAGGATCTGCCCTTGAGAGTGGGATACTCTTGGTAGCTTGCTGGGCTCTCCAAGAGGTGTACATATAGATATATATATATGTATTATATATATATATACACATATATATGTATATGTTGGGGCAGGAGTGATAGCACAGAGGGTAGGGCGTTTGTCTTGCACGCGACCAACCAGGGTTTGATTGCTCCGTCCCTCTCTATGATTCGTTTCCTACTATCTGAACTCCATCAAATATGCTGTGGTAATTATGAAAAATGGGTAGGAAATGTTTTATAATGTGTCTAGAAAGCAGCCTGGAGCATGGCAGCGGTTGGGTAGTGGAGGTCAGCTGCCAGGGCTGGGTCCCTTGGGACAGGAGGGTTCTCGCCCGCCCCCTGCTGGGGTGCCCCTAGTGAAAAAGCCTGGAGCGGAGTCAGGTGGCATGGCTATGGGGGTCTCATTTTATACTCCCATCTGGGAGGAGCTGCCATTGAGATCTGGAGGGTGGCCAATGAGGAGGCTGAGTGTGGCATGATGTGGCTTAGGGGTGTGATCCTTGAGTCACTGGAGATTGAGGTATAGCAGGCAGAGGATCTGTTTCTGGGTCCTGTTCAGTCCAGAGTCAAAAGTCACAAAGTTCTGCATTATCTGGGTTCTGTGGGACTTCATTAATGCATGAGACTCGGCCAGAGTGTCTGGAAAGTGACCTGGAGCCTGGCGGTGGTTGGGTAGCAGAGGTCGGCTGCCAGGGCTGGGTCCCTTGGGGCAGGGGGGGTTCTCACCCACCCCCTCTTGTTTGTTATGGATAGAATATAATGTCCAGAAAATTCTGTGTCGTTCTCTTCCAGAAGCTTTAGTTTATAGTATCTAGGTCTTGGCCATTGATGAGATAACATGATATTTACTCAAGGTAACTATATCAGGCTTCAAGTAAGTGAATTATTGACCAAAGACCATAAAAAATACCCTTATATTCTCTCAGAACTTTTGTGAAGTCAAAAATAAGAAATTGTAGGCATATTGAGATGACAGGTATCTATCTGTCAACTTGTCAGCAGAAATGAAGGGCCCACTTTGAGTCCAACTGAAAAGAACTCCCATAAAAGAACTATTTACAGAGGGGTGGGAAAAGTTAGAAAAAGTACGAAAGAATGGTAAACCACACAGAAATGAACAAAAATGGTACACTACCTCTAATTTTTGAGAGATGTTCTTTTTAAATATTGCTAAATTATGCTTCTGCATCTCAAGCTATGGAAATTAAAAATTTCTACAGAACTTCTGCACCCTTGGATGTCAGCATGTCCTTTTGTGCGTTTGTATGTCTATGCAATGCTTATTCATTGCACCTTCATAATACCTATTATGTGTTAAGTGTATTGTGCCCAGATTTCTATGCTAAAGTCCTAATCTTTCCCCACCCCGACACCATCTGCAAACATGATCCTATTTTGAGATGAAAGGTTTCTTATAGAGGGAATTAAGTGAGCATAAGGTCAGTAGGGTGGTTTCTAATCTAAAATAACTGATATGCTTACAAAAAAAATGAAAAATGGACACAGATATTTAGAGGGAAGAGGAGGTATAAGGAGAAGAGAGCTACAAACAAAGAGTAAAACCTGGAACAGATCCTTTCCCTCAGTCCTGCCAAAACCTGGATTTGGCACTTTCAGCCTTCAGAACTGAGATAATAAATACCTTTTTCTTAAGTTACCCAGTTTGGGGGATAAAGAGATACTGCAAAGTTTAAAGCACATGCCTGGCATGCAGTTGACTCTGGTTCATTCTCTAGCACCCAGTGCGGTTCCCTGACAACCACCAGGAAGGATTACTGAGCACAGAGCCAGGAGTTGTCCCTAACCACCTCATATGTCAGAGTGTGGGTTCCCGCTCCCTCCCATAAAGTCACCCAGTTTATGCGACTTTACATGGCAGCCCACACAGCTGTGATGAGTTCACAATGCAAGACACTGAGTTCATTTTCCCCTCAAGTGCCTTATCTGCAGACCCTAAAGAGTACAGATTAATTTATGAGTGACCAGAAACATACTTCCACAAAGTATGAAAAGGAAACCAGCTTTTTAAAAATGGAAATACTATTTCTAGCATGGATGGCTTAAGCAACTTTTGTTTACCAAAATGTTACTACCTAACATTTCATTTGTTTTAATGTTCTAATGAAGTCTAATTTATTATTTAAAATACTCTAAAACTTGGGGCTGGAGCAATAGCACAGCTGGTAGGGTATTAGTTAACCTTCTCATGCAGCCGACCCAGGTTCGATTCTTCCGTCCCTCTCAGAGAGCCCGGCAAGCTACCAAGAGTATCTCGCTCGCACGGCAGAGCCTGGCAAGCTACCCGTGGTGTCTTCGATATGCCAAAAACAGTAACAATAAGTCTTACAATGAAGTTGTTACTGGTGCCTGCTTGAGCAAATCGATGAGCAATGGGATGACAGTGATACAGTGATACTCTAAAACTCGAGCTAGAATTCAAACTCACCTAAATATAATGTAAACACAGAACTTAATAATATAGACAAGTTAATGAATAAAATTCATACCTAAAAAACATAGATATACAATATAGCAAAAGTGGGACCATTGAAAGATTATTGAATATTGAAGGATTGAATATTGAATGTTGAAGGATTATGATTAAATAACAAACAATATAGCAATTGAAAATTATAAATCAATAGTTTTTTCACATATCAGATACAAAGATAGTCAATTACTTATATCAGTTTGGCAAGCAACATCTATCTACATCTGGTCTAATCTGTTAAGAAGTATTTAGCTCCCTTTCTGAAAGTTTTCTTGACGTAATAGAATTCTAGATAGGCACATAATTTTTAAAAATGCATGAGGGACCATTTCCAGTGATGCTCTCCTGACATCATAAGTATAAAGCTTTTTGTGCATTGCTTGTAGATTATCAGAACCACACACAGTGATGCCAGAAACAAAGAGTCATGCAGTGCTAGGGACCAAACACAAGCCCTGGGCCATGCTAGGCACGTGCTCTAGCACATGAACTATCTCACCCACCCAATCCACATGATTTTTATAACATGGAAAGCACTATATACATGACCTGATTCTGTTATAACTAAATTCTCTTCACCAATCAACATATTTAGCATAAGTTTTATTTGTAAATTATGATTTCATATGGTCTGCATGTTACCACTTTTCCCCTAAGCTTTTGTAATAATGTACCACTCGCTATTCCATGCTGTATACCAATCTAATAGATCTTGATTAACTGCTGATCATAGGCCATTTAATTTTACTTTCCATACTAATAATAAATTTAAAATATCAAATATAAGCATATAAAAATTAATACTATCTTTTGCTATCTTGGATATTAACATTTGATCACTTTCTTTCCCCACTACTTGTGGCTTAATACTTAAGAACCATGTTTTCTGTACACTGTCTTAAAAAAAAAGATCTACAAGAATAGGTGAGTTTTGCACTTTCCACCCACAATCCCACAGCTAATTAAAAAAAATTGCTAACCTTCTAATAACCAAAAAGTTAATATTTTGTGGTAGCCAAAACTCTTTCCCCATAGAAACAGCTGCCTAAAACAATACCCACCAATCACAAAGAACATGGCAATTGCAGCAAATTTCTGATTCTACTACATATTTTAGTTCGTTTGGTAGAGCAGTTTCTCACATATCTTGATCATGTCCTGTTTTACCCATTTCAATTAAAACATAAAAGCTAAGTTTCCACTTAAACATGCAAAGCATGTACAGAAACATAAAGAGAAATATTTCACCAACAAGCCAAGGAAAATGAAAGAGGCTTTAACAGTAGGTAAATATATTTTTATTTTTTTGCTTTTTGGGTCACACTTGATGATGTTCAGGGGTGAGTTAGTCCTGGCTCTGCACTCAGGAATTACTTCTGGTGGTGTTCAGGAGAGCATATGGGAAGCTGGGGATTGAACCCAGGTGGGTCATGTGCAAGGCAGATACTCTACCCGCTGTGCTATTGCCCCTGCATCAGTAAATGAAGATTTTTAAATTATAAGTAAAAAAAAAAGTAAGTTGAAAGATAGTTATATTAATTTTTTTAAGTAAAGGAAGGGAATTTGAAACCAAAGTACCTCCAGAGACATACGCCTACAAAGAAAAAGTCCTATAAAATTCAGTGATTAAAAGTTGTAGGTAGTTTAGTGGATTGAAATAGATTATACAAATGAAACCACAAGTTTAAAGAAAGCAGATACTTAGATCATCCCCACTTGAATCCCATGCCTCCCTGAGACACCCTCTTTTCTCTACATGCGCTAATTTGTACTCTCTGGGAGAGAGAAGACAGGATCTCTTTACATTTAAGGATATTTAAACAAGGATATTGATTACAAGAAGGAGCAGATTTAAGACATAAGATACAAAATGGGACCTGTAAGAATGTCATCCTCCTTAGTTCCATATTTTTATCAGACTACTTCAACTAGCTACTATATTAGTAGCTATATATATTCAGAATATATTCAGAATATATTCTGATGTCTTGAACAGGAATGGGCTCTTTGGTTTCTTTTCTAGAGAAATGAACAATTCTGTAAGAGTTTTTCCCACGTGCTCATGGAGGCTCTATTTTAGAGGTGAATTTCTTCCTTGATCTCTAGAATATCTCACTCGTCAAAAGCAATGCTCAGCCAGTTTTCAATCAACACCTTTGTGTTTTCCAGTAAATACAAATGGGCAACCATATATTGTTTGCTTTGTGTTGAAAACTCCATGTGACAGATGGAGACCAAAATAACAAAAACCAAAATTTAGAAAATAAAACAAGTTAAAAAGAGAATAAATTTTGGTTTGTTTTAAAATTGTACTGACATTGGTTTTATGTTTTAAGGGTATAGTTTCATACCTCTTCCAAATGCACTGTGCCCACCCTCAATGCACCAAAACCCCTCCAGCTTTGCTGGCTCCCTCCCCCACTTTTCTTCTAGCAATTTTACTTCAAAGGACTAAATTTACAGGTTCATTTTTAACTTGTTTTTCTGATCCCTGACTTCTTTTCATCATACATGAGTGGAATCATTAAATTTGCCTTCTACCTTCTGACTTTCCTTAGAACACCCCATCCTGTTTCATTCATACTGTCATTTAAAAAGTCCTATAGAATATTAACTGTGTTTATATGTATTTACGTATACATAGTAGATGTATCATGAGAAGAAACATTTTTTTATTTTTTAACACAGGAAAAACTAGAGAATCTTTTTTTTTATTTTTTAAAATTTTTATTTTTTAAAAAATTTTATCACCATGTGGAAAGTTACAGAGTTTTCAGGTTTATGTCTCAGTTATACCGTATTCAAACACCATCCCTTCACCAGTGCCCATATTCCACCACCAAAATCCCCGGTATACCCCCCACCCCCACCCCAACTGTATAACTGATGAACCTCACTTTATTTTCTCTTCACCTTGATTACGTTCCATATTTCAACACAAAACTCAGTATTGTTGTGGGAGTTATATCCCCAAACAAGATAACCCTAATAAGGAAGCATTTGATAATTAGTTTTCCATTCAAAGATTGTATGTTTTCAGGTTTTAGAAAAGGTCACGCGGCTCGGATCTGTCCCAGTCCCGAATCCTGGAGCCGTGTTAGTTGCTGCCCAGTGTCGCCAGGGTTCCATCTGGAGAAGGTGTGCTGGCAGCACCTCCTCCCTCCGGCCCCCCAGTGTTGCTGGCCCCGATTCGGGTCCGGAGCATTGTCCGGGCCGCGTTGCTCACCAGAATGCCTGCCGCTTCTCTGTGGGTTGTGGCATCAAGATGGCGCCGAGGGTGGGTCGAGGGCGTGACTTCCGGCGGCCGGGACCACTCAGAGTTTTGGGGAGAATCTTTTAATAAACAAGTGGTAAAACTAGAGGATAGAGGATCTTTTTTTTTTTTCTTTTTGGGTCACACCCAGCGATGCTCAGGGGTTACTCTTGGCTTTGCACTCAGGAATTACTCCTGGCGGTGCTTGGGGGACCATATGGGATGCCGGGGATCAAACCTGGGTCGGCCGCGTGCAAGGCAAACGCCCTACCCGCTGTGCTATCGCTCCGGCCCCGAAGATAGAGGATCTTAAAAGTCTAAGACGAAGAAAAAATGAAGGAAATTTTTATGAATTTATTATAAAATGCCCTGAAATCACCTACATTACATTGGATCAGGGGGATGCGGGATAGCAGGAGAGATGTTATTGAAAACTCAATGGAACTGTTCAATTGAGTGTATCTGAAAATTTGAATATCTGAAAAAAGTAATTTGGCTATTTAGGGTATCTGAGGAAAAATTACCCAATTAAAACTTTAGAAAAAAATAAAATAATTTTAAGAGGCAATTAATAAAATTGAGGACTAAAATGGGGGGTAGTATGTACATTTTGTAACTCTGTGGTAAATAAATTGTCCTTAGTAATAGCTTTGACCAGTGATTTAACTGAATATCTGCAAAGGAAGATGTGATGACCTTATCAAAGAAATAGGATACACCAAGGAAGAACCTAATTAAAGTGAATAGTGAACAAACAGAAGAAGAATTGCAGTTAACAATGTAAACAAGGCTTTTACAGTTTCAGCAAATATTTGTTTCTGAAGCACTGATGTTCAGATTTCAGATTTCAGTTTTTTGCAAGTTAGAATGAGTTCTTCTGAAAAAGAAAACTCTGAAAATACACATTTATATGTAAATATATGTAAATATATGTTTACATGTTCCTTAAAGGTTGTTCCAGAGCCCAGAAATAGACACATATAAATTTAATGAGCTGATCTTTGGCAACGAAGCAGTAAGAAAACAATTCAGCTCCATTAAAAAAGAAACAGTCAATGACCTTAATAAACATTTCCTCATACTACTTGGCATGTTAAATAAGAGTTACATATATATGGGGGGAAAAGAATATGAAAAATAGTGCAGATATGTCATCAATGAAAATTCAAATTAAAGTAGATACCACTTCATGGTTATTAGAATGGCCAAATTCCAGAACATTGATGTACTAAATGTTGCCTAGGATATGGAACAGCAGAATTCTCGTTCACTGGTAGTAAAAATGCATTTAGCTTCTTTGGAATATAGTATGTCCATTCCTTACAAAATTAAACATTATCTTATCATATGATTCATCTATCATATTCATCAGTGTTTATGTATACTTAACGTCCACCAAAAACTACCCTGCATATGAATGCTTATAAGACCTCTATTTATAATTACAAATACTTGAAGCAACCAAGATGAATTATTCTTTTGTGTGTGAATAAATAAACTGTGGCACAATCAAACAATAGTATATTATTCAGTGCTGTAATGTAATGAGCTGTGAAATTTAAAAAAACATGAAGAAAATTTAATATATGCTATTAAATGAAAGAAGCCAGTTTACAAATGCTAGGTATTAAGTATTAAGATTCTAACTACATGACCTTATAGATAAATTAATAATTATAAGAAAACAAAACTTTGGAGGGAAGAAGGGAGGAAAGGTAGAGCACTGATTTGTAGGATGCTATAATGATGACTACAAGTCACAAGTCATTGCACATTTATCTAGATTTATAGAGTATACAACACAAGTGCAAACCCTCAACTATGAAATCTGAGAATGATATGTCAGTGTAGATTCAACAACTGAAACAGTTCACCTCATGATCACCATGACTTGATTTTAGAGTCTTAAAAAATGGTTTATAACCAATCAAATAATCATTACATAGTGTGATTATTTTGAGCATGCTACTTAAAATGTAAACAGAAGAGCAATGTATTTATTCGTAGCATCAGGGTTCTCCGTCTTTGCACTCTGTGAGCTAAAAGCTTAGAATTTCAGCAAACCTGCACAGTCAGTATATTTCTGAAAGCGGACTTGCATGGGTTGTTTAAAGTGTAAAGTACGTGGTCTTATCTCTCAACAAAATGAAGTGTGCTGGTAAGTGGGCAGGTGCAGCTACTGTGACTCAATCATATAATATGGTAAATTGTGCATCACTTCTTTTGCACAAGCTAAACAGTACAATTCAAGTAACCAGTGATATACTGAAACAGCAGCTCTGGTATGCTAGATAATGTCCAAGGCTGCTTTGTTATTCGAGTTAAGCAACTTCTTCCTGAAAACAGAACCCAACAAGGAGTCATTCCCAGTGACTCACAGCCACTGGATGTACATGTAAAACAAACCCTTCAAAGACCACTTACTCCTTACCCACAGTGAATGAATCATGAGCAGTGAGCTGCAATTGATGCCAGCTGGAAATACCCATCCTTGAACTGGTACACATATGGATAATTTAGAATAGGAAACTTACAGCACAGGGACAGTCATCAAATCTTCAAAATATGGAAAATTACAACACGGGAAATGGATCAGAAGATTCTAGACTTTGGCAGAGTGAAAAATAAACACATCTTATATGATTGGCATCGAGGAACCTCAGGCAGATAAGGAGATAATGAATCTTTGAACACTGTAGCACTGTCATCCTGTTGTTCATCAATTTGCTCAAGTGGCCACCAGTAACATCTCCATTGTGAGACTTGTTACTGTTTTTGACATATTGAATATGCCACGGGTAGCTTGCCAGGCTCTGCCATTTGGGAGGGATACTCTCGGTAGCTTGTTGGGCACTCCGAGAGGAAGCGAGGAATTGAACCCTGGTCTGCTGCATGCAAGGCAAATACCTTACCCGCTGTGCTATTGCTCCGGTCCTTTGAATAGAGTTGTTTAAATTTTTTAGGCCCATTTACTTCTCAGCATTATTCTAAATTTTCTCAAGTCTTTCCATACTTTGACTATAATAAGCAAAACAATAACTATTGTGTTAGCTTTTATTTCAGACTAGAGAACATAATAATTGACACCAGGAAATGATATGCACTAATTTGGACTACTCAATTTTAACATACATTCATGAGTATTCGGCAAATCTTGCACCAAAGACTGCTTAGTGATAAATGATTTTCAAGTGATAGCAGATAACAGCACAACGTAACCATAGCTTCACATAATGGTCACTTCTCACTTTTTTGCAAAAAAAAAAATGGCATGGAATCTGTGATGATTATGCTATGAAATAAGGTAAGAAAAAAGTCATTGTGATGGGAGATGTTGATAATGCAGGGGTTTATGCTAGTGGGGTGCAGGGGGTATAAGAAAAGGTCAGTACTTTCTTTTTAATTTTTCCTAAACTTCAAATTTCTCTAAAAAATATAAAAATCTATTTTGGACTAAAAATGTGGTTCAGTGTTAGAAGCTTGCTTTGTATGTGTGAGGCCCTGGGTTTGACCCCCAGGCACTACAAAAAATATAAATAAATCTATTTTATGTTTGATTTTGGCAATCAAACTATGCAAGGCATAAAACTCTAGCACAGAGACCCTCATCTATTTTGTGAAAAGTTTTATCCTCTTGAGAATTCTCATTGTATATCCCCCCTCTTCAGTAAAGTTTGAGTTTCTCAATTTTAAGCATCATTGTACATATAAAATAACCACTAAGAAGATATGATTAACCTAACCGATAATTATGCATTGTTGGAATTGGTAGAATTCAAAGAATTAATAAAATTATTATAAAGTCAGCTTTCCCTAGTTCTTACCAAATAGGTGGCCAAATTTTGCTACTCTGCAGACAAATACCAAATGAGTCTATGATAGAAAAAATGTTTCATTATTAAATGAAATGTTTATCTTAAATGAGTCTATAACAGAAAAGATGATTCATTATTAGTCACTTTGCCATTAAAAATTAAAATTAATCAATTCCATTTTTAGAATAGTTTTAGGTTTACCACAAAAATATGTATATATAAAATATATGTATATACTTACTGATATATGTTAGGCTATTGTTTAAAATTGTACTGGCTACTTACATGTCCATAATGTCAGTAATAGTTAATTGTGATGATTTCATAATGTCAGTAATAGTAAATTGTGATGATTTTACCACAAAACAAATTGGTTTCTTGAGGTTTTATCTCTCAATAAATTATCATTTCCTTGTAGTATATTAAAAGGAAATTAATTTGCCAAATTGATAACTTTCACTTCGTAGTTCCATATCCACATTTTCAAATCAGTGTCAAATTGTAGTTCATTGGTAACCTTGTACAGTGAAGAAAATTGGGACTCAAATCCCAGAACTCTTGCTGGCCTGCAGAGTAATCTTGGGCAGTTGCCTTTGATATCTCTGAACCCCACTTTTTGCCTCTGAAAAAAAACTTAACACCAATCCATAAAAGTTAGCTCAGAGAGATTTTGAGAATCAAATGAATGCTACATATATAAGTTCTTTTCAATATACAGAATACTAATAAGAATATAAACTCATAAATGCAGTTAGGATTTGCTTTTAAAAATTTATATCATAAATGCCTCCTACAAGTAATTACTAATATAATAATCTGGAATAGATTCAAATAAATAAAAAAAGAAAAGCCATTGCAATGAATGGCTCATATTTGCAGACTGGTAAAATACTTTCTATGCCCAAGTACACCAATACATATAATCTTATTGGCTACATAAGAAAATAGTACTGGAGGGCTTAAGTGATAGCACAGCAGGTAGGCCATTTGCCTTGCACATGGCCAACCAGGGTTCAAATCCCAGCATCCCATATGGTCTACCTGAGCACCGCTGGGAGTAATTCCTGAGTGCAGAGCCAGGAGTAACCGCTAAGCATCGACGGTTGTGACACAAAAAGCAAAAAAAAGAAAAAGAAAGAAATAAAGAAAGAAAGAAAGAAAGAAAGAAAGAAAGAAAGAAAGAAAGAAAGAAAGAAAGAAAGAAAGAAAGAAAGAAAGAAAGAAAGAAAGAAAGAAAGAAAGAAAGAAAGAAAGAAAGAAAGAAAGAAAGAAAGAAAGAAAGAAAGAAAGAAAGAAAGAAAGAAAGAAAGAAAGAAAGAAAGAAAGAAAGAAAGAAAGAAAGAAAGAAAATAGTACTGGAGTGATAGCACAGCGGGTAGGGCATTTGCCTTGCATGTGGCCAACCCAGGTTTGATTCCTCTGTCTCTCTCAGAGAGTCCAGCAAGCTACCAAGATTATCTCGCCTCCCATGGCAAAGCCTGGCAAGCTCCTCGTGGCATATTCGCTATGCCAAAAACAGTAACAAGAAGTCTCACAACGGAGATGTTACTCGAGAAAATTGATGAACAATGGGACAATAGTGCTACAGTACAGACAGTGCAGTGCATTTGTGCTATAAGATGAGAATGTAAGGTTTAGTTCTAATGTTTCATTATAGTAAATTAACTTGCACTAGCCATTTAATATTTATTGAAATAAAAATAAATCTGATGCTCAAATATTTTATTATTCATAATATTTTATTTGTAATATATTGTTATTTATAATATTTTATGGTTTTTTATTATTGTTGTTGTTTCATAATATATTATAAAATATATACTTAATATATTATGAAATATTCATCATCGTCGTCATCATCATCCTGTTGATTGTCGAATTTCTCGAGCTGTCTCAGTAATGTCTCCATTCGTCCTAGCCTGAAATTTTAGAAGTCTCTCATTCCCTGACCTTGAAAAAGCCTCCAATACTGCATTATTGGAAAGGACAAGTAAAGAGAAGCTTCTACAAAATATTATAAATTATAATATTATTTTATAATATTTAATTATTTATAATATTTTATAATTTATATACACACATGTTTAATGATGTAAATAAATGGTATTTAGAACAGTATTGTAAGATATACCAGTTCCAGCCATGAAGTAATGTTGATTTATCTAAACTTTATGTGTTTACAAAGCACCACTTGGAGGGGATCAGAGAGCACACTTCTCTCTCCTGGGACATGTTTTCTAGTCCCCTGAAGTCACTGACGCCAGCACAATGTGCAGCTAATGGGCTGTCTTCTCCCTTGTTCAAGACAATGGGTCTCAAGTTGCTTGAGCCTCAGCTAAGTGCCATTCCTGACATTGATCTTGATATTAAAAAAATTGTGCTCAGTGCTGTGGTGAGATACTAGACGTTTTGTGCTATGCAGAGTTCCACTACAAACTTACACATGCCTGCCACTTGCTGCAGCAGTGTCCTCACACAAATTAGAGACTATATTATCACCACTTTAAAGAAGAGGAAATCAAATGAGCAGTGAATAAAGCCAGCGGGCACCACAACACCGAAGAATTCTCCGGGCTCCATACTGAGCTGGTATCTCCGGGACCCCCAGATGGAGCAGATGCAGTCTCCCCGCCTTCGCCAGATGGAATTCTGGCGACCATGAGCTTCTACAAGCATGGCTTCTGTATGTGGCTACAGGACAATTCCTCCAAAGTGCTCAAACACTTACGCAGCCACACGACCTTTCCTGATATACAAAGTGAGCAATGGAAAATAAATGATCTAGCGTCTGCCCCTGCCCAAAACTAGAGAGAGAGTGGCAACCTGCGGGACCTCATGGGATAGAGGTGGAATCGGCCCCTCTACCCACCTCAAAGAGGCCCCAAGTTGCTGCCCACAAACGACTCCTGGTTCCTGAATGGCCGTGATCCCAGAGGCACACAGACCAACCTCGGAACCCAGTGGCTCTGGCAGAATGCATCTGGACTGAGCATTAAACTACAGCGCCATGCTACCCCGGGTGGGGAAAGGCGTTTGTCCCTTCTGCCTTTTTTCCCCAGCAGAGCAGTGGCTAGCACCTTTACAGAGCCTATTGGACAACCAGCTATGAGACTGCAGTGACATGACATGCGGGGCCTCATGGGATTGGGTGGAACTGGTCCCTCTCCCCACCCCAACGAGCCCCGAGTTGCCACCCACAAATGGCTCCTGGCTCCTGAAGGGCCATGATCCCAGAGGCACACAGACGAATCTCAGAACCCAGCAGCTTCTGGCAGAACTCCCTCCAGACTTATTACTAAAATATCAGAAATACAAAATGCTCTTCATATCAGTAATAGAAAACAAATTATCTAATGATGCCTTTTTGGCAGGTCTGAATGTT
The DNA here is from genome assembly GCF_027595985.1 of Sorex araneus. Taxonomy (NCBI): domain Eukaryota; kingdom Metazoa; phylum Chordata; class Mammalia; order Eulipotyphla; family Soricidae; genus Sorex; species Sorex araneus. The sequence continues at coordinate 65,665,455 of NC_073309.1, read as the reverse complement.
GGGGAAAATTCCAAATAATAATGGTGGATCTTTTGTCAAAACATTGAATGTGATCAAAGTGGAGGGAGAGTAAGATGGTAATTATCTGCCACATAGGTGGGGGGAGGGGCGGGACGGGGGGGGGTGTACTGGTGTTCTTGGTGGTGGAGGGTGTGTACTGGTGAGGGGATGGGTGTTTGATCATTGTATGACTGAGACTTGGACTGGAAAGCTTTGCAACTGTTCTCACAGTGATTATATATATATATGTATATATATATATACATATATATACACACATATATGTAGAAAGAGAGAGAGAGAGAGAGAGAGAGAGAAGAGGAAATCAATCAATTGTAAGATGAATCATTTTTCTAATGTCAGGAACCAGGACTCAAAACTATACATTATAGGTGCAGGACCTGGCCCAAATCTGACTGTCTAAACAAACTTAATCTCATGAGTTTTACTAATATTGGTTTATTATTAATCTTAACAATGAACTTCTCTTAGAGCCCTAAAGTTAGCTCAAAGGGATAGGATTCATGTTTTGCATGTTAGAAGTCCAGGTACAATTCCTCTTACCACATGGTCCCTGAAAAAAAAAATTCAGCAACTAGATTAGAATCCAAACATTCAAATTCACAAAACAGTTATGTACAGACCTGTTATTAAATCCAAATTTTAAACATATATGAATATCTACTATATAACAAAAGGAGTCATTCATTTATATAATGAAGCAAGGAAAAAGATTTGAGCAAATTGTGTCAGGAAAACTGAATGACCACATACAACAAAATGATTCCACTCCTATTACTATACACAATAATTAATCTAACTAATCTAATATGGATTAAATACTTGAAAGTAAGACCTAAAATTCCACAGAAAGTAATTTAGGTGACACAGACTTTAGAAATGTCTGGATTTTGACTCCAAAGGCAGGGGAAATAAAGGCAAAAATAAATAAATAAAAGGCATCCTACTGAATTTACGAATATACTTGCAAGTCATATATCCAACAAGAGGTTAAAATTAATATTATATTTAGAAACTCATAAAACAAAGAAATAAAAGAACAAATGATGACATGATTTCAAAAAAGGACCGAAGATTTGAACAGACATTTCTCAAAAATAAAAAAGACAAATAGTCAATAAACCCATGTAAAGACATCCAATATCTCTTACTATTACAGAAATAAAATCCAAAAGAAGAGTGAGATACGACCACACACTTGTGAGAATTACAATTAACCAAATGACAAGAACAAATGTTGGAAAGGAGGTTGAGAGAACTGTTGATGCGGAAGTAAACCAGTGTCATCACTAGAGAAAGCAATCGAAAGTTCCTCAAAAAATTAAGAATATAAATACCACATTATTTGATTACGAGATTTAGCCAAGACTGCAAAAATATTTAATGCGATAGCTGTCCATTGTAAATCAAATCACAATAGCCAATGATTGGAAACAACCTCAGAGCCCATCAACAGATGATTGAATCAAAAAGATATTTTTGCCCCCGACCTGCCCTTCCCGAGTCCCGGCCGGTGTCTTGAACCCAGACCATACCAGCACCCTCCACCACGCGCCGGACTGCTGCCCTAGCCTCAGCCTGCCACTCCCCAGCACCACAGCCGTTTTCTCTTCCAATCCAGGTGTGTGACATTCCCCCACCCGCCTTTCCCCAGTCCCAGCCAGCATCTCGACCCAGCTACGGTGCGACAGGGGGCATGGCCTAATCTTCAGAGTGCGTGGCTTCTGCCAAAATGGGCGTGGCTTCTTTTGGAGCTGCCGAAGTTATTTTCTTCAGACCCAGTAATCTATTGTTACATCTCAGTCTCCATTACCTATGTCCATGAGTAAAAGCTTAGCTATCCAAAAACCAGTATGCCAATAGGCCGCTAGTCTATTCCAATTTCACCAAAATACCAATGAACATAAGCAGCTGTGCAAGCCAAATGTTAAAGAGCACATTCTTTGAAAGCATCACTTGAGGCCCCATGTAACGATTAAAGGAACATCTGAGAGGAAGGACATGTTCTAGAAGGAGAAAATAAAAAGGCACCACCATTTACTGAGCTCATCCAGAATCCTTTTTTGAAACAAGAGGGGACAGGGACAGTGAACTTGAAGGTCACTCTTCCATACCACCAAAACAACATGAAGAAATAACACAAATCCCCACCACAAGGAGAAGACAATGAAAGGAGTCCAGAAGCCTCAATAGGCGATTCCTACAAATTTGAGTTTTCCGATAAAGAATTCAAAGATGAAATGCTGAAGATGTTCAATGAACTCAACGTAAAGATTGAACAGGTATCCACTAAATTAAAGGAGGACCTAAAAGAAACAATAGAATGGACAGCTGAGGAAATACGGGAAGAAATGAGAGCAGAAATAAAAAAGCTACAAAAAGAAATGTCATGAATGAAGAATTTGGTAGATGAAATAAAAAAAAAAAACGCAAAGGATTCCCTCAACAATAAAACAGCTACAGTGGAAGACAGACTCAGTGAGCTTGAAGATGAATTGATGAATGCAGAAAGCCTACAGGCAACATCAAAAGATTGGAAGAGACCTCAAAATAGCTCTAGGGCAAATCAGAGTCCTAGGGGATGATTTCAAGAGGAACAACATTAGAATCATCAGAGTACCAGAAGGACAGGGAAGCAACCCCAGTGAAAAAGCCACAGTCAAAGAAATCATTGCTGAAAAGTTCCCAGAGCTGGAGAATGCAGGCATCCAGATTCAAGGAGCCGGAAGGGTGCCAGCTAAAAGAGACCCTAACAGAAAAACTCCAAGACATATCATAGTTAGAATGATGGATGTCATGGATAGAGACACAATACTGCAAGCAGCAAGGTCAAAGAAGGAAATCACATAAAAAGGAGCACCCTTTAGATTCACAGCAGACCTATCAGAGAAAACCCTCCAAGCCCAAAGGCAGTGGTGGGATATAGTGAAAAAACTAAATGAAATGAATGCTTCACCAAGAACTTTATTCGGCTAAACTCTCATTCAAACTTGAAGGAATGATACACTATTTTGGGGATAAACAACAGCTCAGGAACTTCATAGACTCAAAAGCAAACCTAAAAGAAAGACTAAAGGGGCTATTGTAAGACAAGAAAAACCCCTACCAGCACAATAAACCCTTACAGAAAGATGGCACAAAATCCCATAACAATAATCTCTCTCAATGTCAATGGTCTAAATTCACCAATTAAGAGACACAGAGTGGCAAAATGGATTCAGAGACTGTACCCAACCTTCTGCTGCCTGCAGGAAACACATCTGAATAGCCAGAACAAACACAGACTCAAAGTCAAAGAAAGAAAAACAATCCTGCAAACAAACAACTCCCTCAAAAATGCTGGGGTGGCCTTACTGATATCGGACAACATAGATTTCAGGTTGAAAAAGATTAGAAAGGATAGTGAGGGCCATTTCTTATTAATCAAGGGATATATACAGCAGGAAGAAATCACACTCCTAAATGTGTTTGCACCCAATGAAGGACCAGCTAAACACCTACAACAACTGCTAACAGACCTTAAGAAGGACATTGCAAGCAACACAATAGTAGTTGGAGATTTCAACACAGCCCTATCACCTCTGGATAGATCAAGAAGATCAAAACTCACCAAGGTAATACTGGCTTTGAAGGAAGAAATAGAAGAGAGAGGGTTAACAGATCTATACTGGGCTTTATATCCCCCCAAAAAATAATACACATTATTATTATTTTCCAGTGCACATGGAACATTTTCCAGAATAAACCATGTATTGGGCCACACAACATATCTCAACAGATTCAGGAAAATAGACATTGCAAAAGCTATCTTTTCACACCATGATGCACTGAAGATAGAAGTCAATCATATATAGATGCAGAAAACCAAATCAAACACCTGGAAATTAAACAGTGCAATGTTGAACAATGAGTGGGTCAGGATGGAAATCAAGGAAGAAATCAAAGGTACCTGGAAACAAATGAGAATGAAGACACGAGCTACCAGAACCTGTGGGGTGCAGCTAAAGCCGTGTTAAGGAGAAAATTTATAGCCTGGCAAGCATTTCTCAGGAAGGAAGAAAGGGCCCACATCAATAACTTTACTTCACAGCTCAAGATTTTAGAAATGGACCCAAAGAGGAGCCCAAACCAGGCAGAAGGAAAGAGATAATAATACTTAGAGCAGAAATCAACAACATGGAAACCCAAAAGACAATCCAAAAGATCAATGAAACTAAGAGCTGGATCTTCAAGAAAATAAACAGGATTGATAAACCACTAGCAAGATTCACAAAGAAAGAAAGAGAGATAAACCTAGTAAACCAAATAAGAAGTGAAAAAGGGGATGTCACAGCAGAAACCAAAGAAATACAAAAAATTATCAGAGACTACTTTGAAAATCTGTATGACTATTCAGGTATTCCAGGTCTTCTTGATTCAGCCTTGGGAGATCATAGGTATCCAGGAATTTATCCGTTTTTCTATGCACTCTTGTTTTGTGGCATACAGATTTTCAAAGTAGTCTCTGATAATCTTCCTTTCCTACCTGAATGCCCTTAATACCTTTTTCTTTCCCAACCGTTATTGCTAGTACTTCCAGTACTACATTGAAAGAAGTGGAGAGAGTGGGCATCCTTGTCTTGTGCCTGATCTTAGAGTGAAATCTCTTAGTTTTTCCCCATTGAGGATGATGCTTACCATAGGCTTGTAGTAGATGGCTTTGACTATATTGAGGAAGGCCCCTTCTATACCCATTTTGGTGAGAGTTTTCATCATAAACGGGTGCTGGATATTGTCAAATGCTTTATCTGCATCTATTGATATGATCATATGGTTCTTATCTTTTATTTTGTTGATATGATAGATTATGTTGATTGATTTCTGAATGTTAAGCCATCCTTGCATCCTCAGGATGAATCCCACTTGGTAGTGGTGTATGATTTTTTTGGTGAGTTGTTGAATTCTATTTGCTAATATTTTGTTGAGAACCTTTGCATCCGTGTTCATCAGGGATATTGGCCTGTAGTTTTCTTTTCTTGTGGTATCTTTGTTTGGTTTTGGTATTAGGGAGATATGAGACTCATAGAAACTTTTTGGGAGGGTTTCTGTTCCTTCAATTTCCTGGAAAAGCTTGAGAAGAACTGGCAATAGGTCCTCTTTAAATGTTTGAAAGAATTCACTAGTGAATCCATCTGGACCTGGGCTTTTGTTTTTGGGAAGACTTTTGATTATAGTATCAATTTCCTTAGGTCTCTACCGAACACCATGTACAAAATCCAGGTCAAGGTGGATTAAAGATCTCAACATCAGACCAGAATCCATAAGGTACATTGAAGTCCAGGTTGGCAACACCCCCCATGATATTGAAGCTAAAGGTATTTTTAAAGATGACATGTTACTGGCCAACCAAGTGAAAACGAAGATAAAAAAAAATGGGACTATCTTAAACTAAGAAGCTTCTGCATCTCAAAAGAAACAGTGACCAAAATACAAAGACAGTCTACAGAATAGGAAAGTAAAACCTTTTAAATAACAAAATCTGAAGAGTTGAATAAAAACTATATTTGGGGATTAGAGCTAAATCTGTGATGCTGCACCATGAAAATGTATGTGTGGGGGGTTTTCCCTGTTGATAGCAGGCTCAAAAATATTTCAGTATTCGGAAAAAGTTAAGAATCCTGGTCACCAAAACCCCATTGAAGAACTTTGGTCTGAAAAATTTCTTATCAGTAGCAAAAACAAAATATGATTTTAAAAACCACACTTGGGAATTGAGAGTCCTTTTTGTAACAGGAAATTTAATTGAAATTATTTGAAATGTTTATTTCATCTTATTTTTTAAAAAATAAAAAGAAACAGTCTACTAGGGAACAGGTGAGTTTGGATATATGCTCATGATTGCATGGTTCTGGGTTCAGTCCCTAACTCTGGGCACTGTTGGGTCAGAGCATACGAGGGGTAACTCTCAAGCATGCTGAGCTCCCAGTCTTATGAGTAGCCCCTTAAAAAAAAACACATAGATGTAGACTTAGGTTGAAAAACAAAAAAAGAGTCTTTCCTGATCAACCATGTCATAAATGCCATCTGCAAACTATAATTTATTGCCAATGTTTTTGTTAAACAGTGGACACGGAGAAAAGCAGGAAACTCTGAATTCCTAGTAACTGTTCCCAGCAAATATTCTTTTATTTCTACAAATCCTTCTATGTCCATTTACACTCATACCCTATGAGACCTTGCACAAACAGGAAGCCTCAGTTTTTCTTTGCCAGCTGCTACAAGCAGCTTTATGTTAGTTAATTACATCATCCTACATTTTAAAGATTTCTTCAGATTCCGGGCTTCTTTCTGAGACTAAGGAAATTTGCATTTTCTCAAAGCCATAAGTTCTGCCTCAGACCTTGGGCTCACAGGAGACTAAGGGACAAAGGAGACAAGAGAAACCCAAGCATATGGAGAATATAAAAAGGTCTAAAGTAGTCTGTTTCCATCAGCCTAACTGGGAATGCAAGATATTAATCTAATCTGAACAACAAGTGAGTCCTTAATTAACAATAAATCTCTGGGAAACAAATGGGAACCCTCAAATATTTTGATAAATAACACGAAGACCCAGTATTCCTTTTTTATTCCATCAAAAAGCCCATACTTAATTAAAAAATTAAACCATACTTAACATTGTTCCATACTAAGGTCCTCCCCTGTTGGGGAATTTATTTCACTTCTACTTACTTTGTAAAAACAAGTTTCTATTTTCTAACTCAGAGTTCGAGCATTGTTATTTCTTGATACTTTCATTCTTGGAAATAATGAACAACCTGAAGATCGCAACTTGGGCATCATTTACACCGTCCTGACTTGCTTCACACAAGAGAAAAAATTTTCTCATGTGGTTTAGATTATTAAACATATATAAATGTTTGTCTGGGGGGTAGGGGAGTTGTGCAAGTTTGTGTATAACCTTTAAGCAAACATACACTGGAAGTGTGTTAGCTGAAGCGTCTAAGTAGTAATTAAATGAATGCTTTATATTTCTTCCTGAGCATTGTTTCTATAATATGTTTCTAAGCTGGTAGAAAGAAGAGCACAGGGAAGTCAGTTTCCATAGGAACAACTATAACTACGGAAAAATCTGTCAGATCTAGCATGAGGCTCCCTGGTAAATGGAACTTCACACTGTAATTAGCAGCAATGTATTTACCTAATTTAACTGGTTGTCAAAAGCTATCTCTTAAAAACAAATATATTTTCACTATTTTTCAGTATTAAAACAGATGATCTACCTCTGAAAATAAAATCATTTTTAAAAGCAAATTAAGTGGAACTTGGTAATATTTTAAGTAAGCAAAATAACCAGTGGTCTGCTAATATTTTAATATGAGTGTGAAATATCTAAAATATACCACAAATACCTAAAGCTAAAGTATAGTAGAGTGCCTAAAAGAAAAGAAAATAAATACCAAGTACCTTTACTTTAATATTAACATTGTAGTACATCTACCTACAAAATACACTACTTGACAGCCTAAAAGGTTAATATCTATTTAGAAAAAATGATAACGTATTCTCATATTAAATATAAGAAACCAAGGTTAATTTGCATTATATTTAAGTATCCAGAGAAAAAGTTCAGTTTACAAAAATCTGTGATAAGTGTTAAATTTTTCTGGTTAGAGAATTCTGAAAGGAATTTAAGTTGCACTAATAACAACAAATCAATTCTAGAAAACTTGACATTATACTGTAACTTTTCTTTCCTTTTTAGATCCATGTCCAACTCACCATAACTCTGCATTCTAGCACTTCTCATGGCTTGTTCATGACCACGCTGGCTTCCTTCTACTGGGTCCTCACACTTTGAGATTTCAAAGCTTCAAAGAGTTGTCAGTGAGCAAGCATTAGGTGTACCATCTTGGTCCATGTGTAGCTACTTCCTATAATTTCTTATTACCTTTTGGTTCTTGCTCTGTCTCTGAATCCTAAGAGATATTTCATGCTCTGTATGTTCAATGTTAAATAAGGTCCAGTAGGGTTAGAGGCAGAAAAGAATAAATATGAGTGACTCAGGAAAATCACAAAGGTATTTATACAGACTCTGCTCATCACTAAAACTTACCACTTACTTTCTCAGCAAGCCCTCTATAATCCTCCTAGCCTCATCTAGGAATAAGATGGGTATTTTGAGGGCACGAATTCTACCATCCAATGACATTTGGAAATGATCACTCTGGATAAGAATGTTGAAAATCTTTTTGTCAAGGGATAAACATGATAACATTTCAGTACCTGTATTGCAAACAACTGTTTTTTGTTTGAAATTATAAAAAGGAAAGGAAGAGAAATAGAGTAAAAATATAAAAAGAAGAAAGAAGGAGAAGGGGAAGGAGAAAGAGAAGAAGAACAAGAAGAAGAACAAGAACAAGAAGAACAAGAACAAGAAGAACAAGAAGAACAAGAAGGAGAAGGAGAAGGAGAAGGAGAAGGAGAAGGAGAAGAAGGAGGAGGAGGAGGAGAAGGAGAAGAAGGAGGAGGAGGAGGAGGAGGAGGAGGAGAATAAGGAGGAGGAGGAGGAGGAGAAGATGGAGGAGGAGGAGGAGGAGGAGAAGAAGGAGGAGGAGGAGGAGAAGAAGAAGGAGGAGGAGGAGGAGCAGGAGAGGAGGAGGATAAAGAAGAAGAAAGGGGAGAAGGAAAAGAAGAAATAGAAGAAGGAGGAGAAGGAGGAGTACATGCCATGGAGGCAGACTGCAGTGCAGAAGGGGTTGGGGGAGGAGGGAAACTGGGGACACTGTAGTGGGAAATGTACACTGGTGATGGCACAAATGTTGGAACAGTGTATAACCAAACCAAATGATTATGAACAACTTCATAACTATGCATTTCACATTGATTTCACTTGTATCACTTGTCATCCTGTTGCTCTTTGATTTGCTTGAGTGGGTGCCAGTAACATTTGCTCGCTCCAGGAACACTAAGAGTCTCAAACCATTTGTTCAGGGTTTTGATGAAGAAGTCTGACCATCTCGTAGGTGGGCAGTCACATGGTCTTTTGACATCTAGTGGAATCCAGCCGGTAACAGCTCTAGTCCAGCGGTCATCTCTGAATCGCATTACATGTCCATCCCACCTGATTTTTGATGCCTTGGCAAACAAGACAGCGTCCCTGATTCTTGACCGTCAGTGGAGGTCGGAACTTCGGATTCCTTCTCTCACTTGAGTGAGACGTGATACTCCTAGCTCTTTCGATTCCTCTTTGGGAAACCCAAGTAGCGTTCTCATCCTTTTTGCATAGGGCCCAGGTCTCTGAGGAGTATGTTAGTGCAGGAAGAACACTGACAGGAGTCGAAAAGATGTGCCCAGAGCTGGAGGTTCTTCATCCTCTTAACCACTTCTTTGACGCTCTTGAAGGCGTTCCATGCTGCTCTCTTCCTCCTGTGCAGCTCGAGAGTTTCTGAAGACAGGTGTCTGTTTGTGCCTTTCACTCTTGGCATTTCTCGAGAAGTCATGAAGGTGCTGAACCAATTGATCACATTCCTCGTCAATGTTGTCAATGACGGCATCTTCCCACGTTGCCACAATAGTGCCAAAGAGCTCCCAGTTGGTGGTCATTTTGGGAGTTCTCTTCTTCAACTTAAACTTTGTAGTCCTTATCCCCACTCTATGAAGCAGAATTTTGCACGAAGTAGATGGTGGTCCAATCCCGTTTGAAATTTTTTCACATTGATTTAATAATAAAAATTTTAAAAACAAAGTCTACCGTCTTCTCAGATTGTTAGCACCTGAATAAACTCCCTCTTTCATGTCAACCGTTGTCTGTCTATTGATTGGCTTTCAAGTAGCAACATCCAAATGGATTCAACTGCTTTTTTTTTACATCACTTGTCCATATTTCCAATCTTAATGAGTAGTTTTTTCATGTTTTCTAGAAAAATCTGATTAAATGATTTTGCAATAAAATGTAAATGATTGGGAAGGAGGTCAGTGTATTACACTTACAATCATAAGTACTCTACACTTAAGTGATATACCTTTAGACAATTATTTATAGCCCAAAAATTATAAGTAGCTGGTGAAAAATTCTTCCGTTGTGGGAGAAACAATCGTCAAATAAATTAATCTATGCTAGAAATTCAGCAATAGCACAGTGCAGACCTTAATTTGCAGTTCGGGTGATAATTCTTTCTCCTATATATCTGTTCACCTATACATTATCAGTTCTGCAACAAAATTGGGAAAACTTAGAATCTATCTGTCTGCTCTTCAGTGTCTCTCCCACAATGCTGAATTTTCAGAAACCTTTCAAAGGGGATAGGGTCAAAGAAATAGTCGAGGGTTAAGGAACTTTCCTCAAATGAGGATGATTAGGGGTTAACCAATGGAGCCATTCCCCTGAGATAACTGGAGTGGACCTTGGGCTCTCAGCCCCACCTAAAGCAGCGCCACAGCCTCAGGTACTCACAAAGAACCACAGTTCTGTTGGCATAGATCTCCAAGGGATGGTTGGTAGGGCCCTGAGCATCCTGACGATCTCTTGGAGAGACCCTCCAAACCAAACAGCAAGAAACTCTTTCAGAATCAGCTAGAGTTGCCAGACATCTGTCCTTCATTGTCATCCACCATCCCTTGTCCTCATATCTCTGTGGCAGGCTGAGGTTTGCTCTTGGAAATACTGAGACAGACGTTCGTTGGAGAGGAAAGAAGTCTGTCCCTAAGAAACACAAACACACAGAAAGGATCAAGAAGCCATATTGAAAACACGAAGATAAGTAAAAATCTAGTAACCATGTAATGAATATTGGATGTCTAACACTTCCCCACTGGGATCTCAAAATGGTGACCGGTAAAGTTATAATCTGTAGGTCAAATATTAAAAGATTCATTTCTGGGGCTGGAGAGATAGCACAGAAGGTCGGGCGTTTGCCTTGCATGTGACCAACCCAGGTTCGATTCCCAGCATCCCATATGGTCCACTGAGCACCTCCAGGTGTAATTCCTGAGTGCAGAACCAGGAGTAACCCCTGTGCATAGCCGGGTGTGACCCAAAAAGCAAAAAAAAAAATTCATTTCAAGGAATATAACAGAAACAAAAGACTAAAGTTACTGATATCAGACAGTTAAATTAGCCAATCAGAAATAAAAAATGAAGAGGATATGTTAGTCCAAAGTGTACATGAAATTTCTATTTATTTATTTAACTAATTCATTTATTGTTTTTTTTGGGGGGGTACACCTAGAAATGCTCAGAGGCTGCTTCTAGATCTGCATTCAGAGGTTACTCCTGGCAGTGCTTGGGAGAGCCTATTAAATGTCACATCCTTGCGACACTTGATATTTGTGCCCTTTCAGTGAGTTATCCTGCAGGCTATATAGTGGATTATTTTTGCTAAAGACACTTTCCTAACACACAACAAGATTGAACACTTCTTATGTTTGTTAGATAGATGCATTTTCTTATTGTGCACAGTATGCCAAAACAATGGTTGCTTCATAATAGAAAAAGTATAATTTTTTATCTATCTTAACAATTTTTACATTTTAATAAAATTTTTTAGGTGGTGATTATCCATGGCCAAATATGGGCACTCTTTCCCTGTAGCAGTAGGCTGTATTTGCCTTCCAGAGAAGAATTTTGCTTAAATTTACATTGTACTTATGGTGGCTAGCCTTGTTTTGGATCACTGACTTTGAAATTTTCTCCCTTTTGAACATGTAAAATCATATTTTCTCCTAATAGCGCATCGTCACTACTATTTTTTTAGGGAAATCTCTCCTTTATCTCTAGAAAAAACTACACACTCTGGAACATATACCCCTCTCATTCTCTCTCTCTCCCTCTCTCTCTCTCTCTCTCTCTCTCTCTCTCAGACTTTCTAAATAAAATGTTTCTGCTTCACCATTTGTGTTCTCCAGAAATTCTTTATTGTGAGAATAGATAATGTGCCAGGGAACACTACGTAGAGGTAAAGAGGTTACGAGGTCAAGGTTAAGGTTCATTTCCCTTTCCATGTTTGAGATCCCATGGGCTTCTGTGCATTCTCACCCCCCTGGTATCTCACCAGTGGTGGCCGTACACTCTCTGTATCACTCCCAAACCCGCATTGCCAAGGTATGTATCTGCAAATCTGCACAAAGTTTCTGAGTAAGGGCTCTGTCTGTTCTTAGAGTTTGGGGATGGACCAAGATAAAGAAAAATCATCCCTTATCAGAAGAATTTGATGATTTTTTATTTTAAATTCAGCTTTTGGAACAGCTTTAAGTACTTTAAAACTTATTGCCTAGTATTTGGCTTTATCTTAGTGACTGTTCTATGGTGAGCTTAAAAAGAAAGTGCATTCTGCAGTTTTGTACATGTATACTAAATATCAGGTAAAGTTTTGGTGATATTAAAAGTTTCTGTTTCTTTATTGATATTTTTTCCTGACTGTTCTAGCCATTAAAAATTTAAAAATCCTAATAATTATCACTTCTGAATACATAGTCTTGTAAATTTTTGTTTTACATATTTTGCGTCTTATTAAAAGGTGCATGCAGATTGAGACAGAGCAGAGGTTAAGACACTTGCCATGCATATGGTTTACCCTCATTCAAACCCGAGTGTGTAAACACTCAATAGCTCATATATGGTGAGTGGGATGCTGGCATTCCGGTGGTGGGTATGGTATAAAAGTGCTGCAAGTATTTGACAATGACATTGGTACTGGAGTTATACAAAACCTACTAGCTTCTGAGTGGGTCCCTTGGTCCTCTATACAAAATTAGCAGATGAAACTCCCAATGTTTATACTAAAGTTTCTTTCTTGTACACTGGGGTATTCCCAGTCTCTCCATGTTGTCCAGTCTCTCTCTTCTTCCCATGTATAGCACCTCTCCTCCTGTCCCTGACTGCTCCCCGCCCTTTCCAGTGGACATCATCATTTGTCCTGTTCCCACCCTGACCTTTCTGGTGGGAGGCCTCCTGTGCCACACTGCTCTAGATGGCCTCCCCTGCCACACTGCTCTAGACGGCCTCCCCTGCCACACTGCTCTAGATGGCCTCCCCTGACACACTGCTCTAGACGGCCTCCCCTGCCACACTGCTCTAGACGGCCTCCCCTGACACACTGCTCTAGATGGCCTCCCCTGACACACTGCTCTAGACGGCCTCCCCTGACACACTGCTCTAGACGGCCTCCCCTGCCACACTGCTCTAGATGGCCTCCCCTGCCACACTGCTCTAAGATGTTGTATGCCCTTCCCTGTCCATCTGGTGGGAGGTTTGCTGCTCTGCAGTAGTCTGTCCTGCCTCTCAAGGCCCACAGCCCCAGTCACCTGCAGCTCTTGGTCCCTTTGACTTTGCTTAGTTCTTAGGTCACTTGTGAGCAGGTGAGAACTGTGGTTTCCTGCTGGGGACCTGAGCATGTGAGGAATAGATCAAAGAGGAAGTTGCATGACCTGTGTCCCCGTTTAGGTTGGCCATCTCTGCTCCTGAGCCATTTCCATTATCTACCTGACTGGCTACCCTCAGCTCAAAAGGACTTAAAATGTTCAGTTGTAACTAGATCATCTGACACCCTTCCCCTTGGCCTCCATCTCTATCATAACATTGTTGTAATAAATAAACAAATTAAACAATTTAAGCAAATAAATTAGACTTTGGTCACATCTCTCCCTATCTTACCATTCAGTTCAGGAAATGGAAACAGGGAGTTTTTATCTCTCCCAGCTCACCCTAGAAGACAAGGCAGAAGATCAAAGTCTTGTCTCACCAAACTGAATCTGGCCCAAACCAGGAAGGAATAGCAGAGATGTCAATATTCCAGATCCTTCCATTCCACCTGGAAGATGGTTTGGGTTTCCTCCCCTGGGAATGGCATGAGCTTGACCCCCTTACTCACTGTAGTCCTATTAGAACCAGCTGTAATTCTTACATTTTTATCAGTGAATCACAACTGAGTTCAGAAATAATTGCATCAGTGCACCAAGTAGGCTGGCTGAAATACCTACACAATTAATATCAAGGGATTTTATCACTTTGATTAAAAAATATTGAAATTCCTGGATTCTTCCTCATTTTTGTCAATGTATTTACACAGTTTGAGTCCTGGTACTTATAGAGAGTATGGGTTTGGGTAAAGATATCTGTCTCATCAAAGGAATTTGTACACTTCCTGATAGAGGAAATACAAATAGAGGAATAATAGTTGACTTAATATATAAGCTTTTAAGATACACTGAGGTTTTAGCGGGTAGGGCGTTTGCCTTGCGCGCGGCCAACCCGGGTTCAATCCCTGGCATCCCATATGGTCCCCCAAGCACGCCAGGAGTAATTCCTGACTGCAAAGCCAGGAGTAACCCCTGAGCATTGCTGGGTGTGACAGAAAAAAAAGCAAAAAAAAAGAATACACTGAGGTTTTATATTTACCCAGTTTTCCAAAAATAGTCTATTTCTTTGACAGCATCTTAAAATGAAGCATGATTCGCTTCCTTACAGCTAACAAGCATACCAGTGGATAAGCCATCATCATAAATTCGTTTTCCTTATACTTTTAAAAATCAATTTTGCATTTTCTAGTAATTATAAGGAATTTTATGTTTTATTGCTTTCTATATATAATATTCACATCATTACTTACACTTTTATGGTTTCTGAACTGATCTCTGTTTTAGTTTCTATGGTAACTCTGCCACTTTCTGATCTATAAATAGATATTTTACATGGCAAGCTTATGAAAGTTCAATTTTTGAATACTCTTCTGCAAGGGAGAAGAGTCTAGAAAAATAACAGGGATTAAGGTTCAGGAGAACAGATATACCTGACAGAGTTTAAAAATAGAAGACTAACACTGAAAATTTGTGTAAAAGCATGCTGGCAAGCACGTGGTGAAAGGAGAGAATATGTGAATATTTAAAATGTAAAATGCACATTAAAATCACCTTTTCACGAATAGCTAAAGCAATTCTTGGGAAAAAGAAAATGGGAGGAATCAACCTCCCCAACTTCCAACTCTACTACAAAGTGGTAGTCATTAAAACAGTTTGGTACTGGAACAAAGGCAGAGCCGCAGACCAATGGAACAGGGTTGAATACTCTGACACATCCCCCCAAATATATGACCATCTAATCTTTGATAAGGGAGCAAAAAAGGCGAAGTGGAGCAAGGAAAGCATGTTTAACAAATTGTGCTGGCAAAACTGGACAGCTACATGCAAAAAAATGGGCTTAGACCTCCACCTATCACCATGTACAAAAGTCAGATCAAAATGGATTAAGGACCTCAACATCAGACCAGAATCCCTGAGGTACATTGAAGACAAGGTCGGCAAAACCCTCCACGACATTGAAGCCAAAGGTATCTTCAAAGCTGACATGCCACTGGCCAAGCAAGTGAAAACAGAGATAAATTAATGGGACTATCTCAAACTAAGAACCTTCTGCACCTCAAGAGAAACAGTGACCAAAGTAGAAAGACAATCTACAGAATGGGAAAGGATATTTATGCAGTACCCATCCGATAAAGGGTTGATAACAAGGATATACAATGCACTGGTTGAACTCCACAAGAAGAAAACTGCCAACCCGATCAAAAAATGGGGTGATGAAATGAACAGAAGCTTTCCTAAAGAAAAAATCCGAATGGCTCAGAGGCACATGAGAAAATGTTCCACATCACTAATCATCAGGGAAATGCAGATCAAAACAACCATGAGATATCATCTCACACCACAGAGACTGGCCCACATCCCAGAAAACAAAAGCAACTGGTGTTGGCGTGGATGCGGGGAGAAAGGGACTCTCCTTCACTGCTGGTGGGAATGCCGACTGGTTCAGCCCTTTTGGAAAACAATATGGACGATTCTCAAAAAATTAGAAATTGAGCTTCCATTTGACCCAGCAATACCACTCCTGGGAATATATCCCGGAGAGGCAAAACGGTATAGTAGAGATGGCATATGTATTTCTATGTTCATTGCAGCACTGTTTACAATAGCCAGAATCTGGAAAAAACCAGAGTGCCCCAAAACAGATGACTGGTTAAAGAAACTCTGGTACATCTGCACAATGGAATACTATGTAGCTGTCAGAAAACATGAAGTCATGAAATTTGCGTATAAATGGATCAACATGGAAAGTATCATGCTGAGTGAAATGAGTCAGAAAGAAAGAGACAGACATAGAAAGATTGCACTCATATGTGGAATATAATGTAACTGAGAAGTACAAGTTGGCAACGATGCAACTTCTGGCAGATATCTCTCTAGACTTAGTTACTAAAATACTAAATTACAGAAACCCAAAACTGAGAGGCCGCTAAGTGTGGTCACTCGACCTCATACCTCTTCATCCTCAGCAATGGAAAACAAATTATCTAATGCTTCCTTTTCAGCAGGTCTGACTTTAGGGGAGAGACTCTCCAAACAATAATAGTGAGTTTTGTTGAAATATTGTATGCAATCAAAGTGAAAGTAAAGTGAAATTTATTAGTTACGCAGGCAGGGGGGGGCTAAGAGTGGGGGAGCTAGGGGCGTGGGGGGTTAGGGGTGTGGCGGGGCGGGGTGGAGCTATACTGGGATTCTTGGTGGTGGAATATGAGCACTGGTGAAGGGATGGGTATTCGAGCATTGTATAACTGAGATTTAAACCTGAAAACTTTGTAACTTTCCACATGGTGACTCAATAAAAAATTTTAAAAAAAGAAATCACCTTTTCATTTTAATTCCTATTGAAAAAAATCCTACTATCTTTTAAAATAACATTTATTGCCCACATACAAGCTGCATCTATATTTCCTTTCCTTAGGTGGGGGTCCAGCAATAGTCAGGGGTTACTTCTGGCTCTGAACTTAGGAGTCACTCTTGGCAGTGCTCAGGGGACTGTATGGGGTGCTGGAGATGGAACCCAGAGGAACCGTATGTAAGTGGGTACCTCTACCTGCTGGACTATTGCTCTGGCCCCCGCATCAATATGCCTTTTTAGCAACTAATCCTATTCTTCACCAGGGTTTTGTAGAAATTTTACATAAGGATATTATCCCTTGGTTTTATTCAGCTATTTAACTTCTCAGACTATTTTATATCTTCCTAATTATGGTTGAATTTGTTATTTTAATACCATAGAGACATTTTAATTTATATAGTCAAATTTGTCTATTTTTTGTTCTGTAATTTCTGTCTGAATCTCAAGAAGTTTTTCCCACTTCAAGATTATAAAAGACATTCCTATAAATTTGCTTTTTATTCTTAAAGACACTAAATATGTTATACTTTTAATCTATCTGTAGTTTCTTCAGAAGCTCCAGATAAGGTAGAAATCATTTTTTTTTCTTTTTGGGTTACACCCAGTGATGCTCAGGGGTTACTCCTGGCTCTGCACTCAGGAATTATTCCTAGCGATGCTCAGGGGACCATATGGGATACTAAGAATCAAACCCAGGTCAGCAACATGCAAGGCAAATGCCCTACCCTCTGTGCTATTCCTCCAGCCCCAAGGTAGGAATCTATTTTTTAGATATTTTTAGATAGTAAAAAAGGTAGAAATCTATTTTTAGATATTTTTAGATAGTAAAAAATTAGCACTTATTTTTTCTCTACTTGGTTTTAGTCCCCTATTTAAAATATATTATCTTCAATTATAGTTGGATATATCTTTGACACTTTTATTATCTCTTTACTTGTTTTCTGTTTCTTTCTGGTTTGATAGCAAAGAACTCACTTGCTTTAATACATCGTAGTATATTTCAAGTTTAGTATTTTCTTCTATTTACTCTGTTACACAAACTGCAGAAATAGTTGGAAGTTCTATAAAATCCACATTACCATTTACATGTATGAAATTATTAAATTAAGCAACAATTTACATCTAAATACCATTTAAGTTTCCCATTCAGAAACATAAGAAATTTATATTTGTTTAGTTTTTTCTTTACCAATAAAGTAAAATTTCAGTCCTATTAGAAAAATTTCAAAATTTATTGCTTCAAGCTACTGTGTAAATATTTTTCAGTTATTTTTCTGTTTCGTCTTGCTATCAATAGCTCTAATGTCGGGATGTCTATCTTATTTTCTCATGTAGTATACTCTTTTTAGTTCTATTAGCTTATTATTTTAAATATATTGGAAGATTTACTAATATATGTTTTCATTTGCTACACAAAATTCTTATAAATCTTATAATCATTTCTGAGCATTTTGTACACTTTCAAGAATTTTATAAATAGTTATTCCAAAACCTTGTAGGAAAGCAAGTATAGCTATATATACATATCTGAGTCTGTATACATCTGTATACATCTGAGCCCAAGTATAGACTATAATCCCACAAAATTAGTCACCGCGCCCCTTCTTTTCCCTCCCCTCTCCTCCCCTCATCTCCTCTCTTCCCCTCCCATTCCTTCCCCTCCTCTTCCTTCCCTTTCCTCCCCTATCCTTCCCTCCCCTTCAGTCTTTTCCCCTCTCCATTCTCCCCTCCCCTCTGCTTCCCATTGTTGTTACTATTGTCATGAACAGAGATTGCACAGTTGACTGTGATCCCACACACTTTGCACACACTTGATTGCGATATACCAGAGACTACCTACTTGGTAGTGGCAGCAGGGATCACAATTACAATGCCAGCAGAACCATTCTCAGAATTTGGGCAATGCTAAAGATCAACCCCCCAGGCCGGACATTACCCTTTCAAATTAAAAACAAAAACAAAAACAGCAGTTTCCACTAGATTTAACATGTGTGTAATCTTTAACTCTCTCTTTCTCCCTCTCTCTCCCCTGGTCCTCTCTCTCTCTCTCTACACACACACACACACACACACACACACACACACACACATATAACACACACATACACACATAGAGATATGTGTACTAAATTGTCCTTCTAAAAGACACCCTAAGATATGGTCAATAGAACTGTGATCTAAGGCTATTTAGTGTGGGGACAGGCAAGGAATGGAGGTGGGTAAGAGGAAGATACTTTGGAGCGATCCGGGCACTTGGTGGTGGGCATGTTATTGCAATATTTCAAGTATAAAACAGTCTCACATTGGCACTATTGTAAAATGATAAGTTAAAAATTGTCATCCAGGGGCTGTAGTGATGGAACAGCGGGTAGGACATTTGCCTTGCACGTGGCTGACCCGTGTTCGATTCCAAGCATCCCACATGGTCCCCTGAGCACTGACAGGAGTAATTCCTGAGTGCATGAGCCAAGAGGAAGCCATGTGCATCGCCGGGTGTGACCCAAAAAAGAAAAGAATATTGTCATCCAACAAAAGAATTTTAAACAATATACTAATATTTGTACAAAACTATTTTTCTTTTGAAATTTGATGGTAGCTGTCACATTATTCCTTCTGATCAGATTTGTGATTCAGATCAATAGCATTGTCATACCCTTTTAGATAGGAAACATAGTGCCATAAGCCTGGCATTGTGATAGCAGAAACAAATTAAATTAATCCTTGAAAGTTCAGATTCATGTCAATTATTCCATTTGAGATTTTTCCAGAGAATCATTAAAATAGTGCAAAGCAATACAAGAAATTAAGTTGATTTTATTGAATTCCTTAAATTCCTTTTGTGAAAGCACTTTATATTAGTGTCAGAGAAGATTGTATCAAGACATGTATGACAGATATTTAATCCGATTTTTATTTAATAGCATAAGTTGACCTTATAAGAAGTCTACTAACTGAAGTGATCGTACCTGGTTTTAATGAAAATATCTTCCATTTTAACAAAAGTTAGATTCAATTATATCAAGACATGATTTTTCTCATATTCAATAGTTTTTTAATAAATACATATTTAGATACTTTAAAAAGTCTGGTGTTTTCTTCAATTACATTTGATACACCTACATCTAACAATGGTTTAAAAGTATATCATTGTTATCATTGTTATATGGAAAAGAAAACATGTTTTCAAAATTCAAATAGCAGCAATGCTTTTCATTTCTTTTATTTTTCTGCTTTTTTGGGTCACACCTGGCAATGCACAAGGGTTACTCCTGACTCTGCACTCAGGAATTACTCCTGGCAGTGCTCAGAGGACCATATATGGGATGCTGGGAATCAAACCAGGGTCATCCACGTGCAAGGCAAATGCACTACCCGCTGTGCTATTGCTCCAGTCCCAATGCCTTTCATTTCTTAATCTGTTCCGACAAGAATTTACAGCACAACTTCCCCCATCTCTGTCTATGCAAATGATAATTCTTTTAATAGATCACCAGAAGAGCAATGAAGAAATAGTCCACAATGCTGAAAACAGACTTTAATATCTGCGAAGAGATGATAGTTATAGAAAATGTAAATCATATGACATGTCACTAATGGAAATCAGATTATTTGAGAGGTACTATGTAATCTCTGATGCCATATTTGCAATACTGCCAAGTTCTAGGCTGATCAATAGCTTCCCATTTGGTTTCATTCTGATTCACTTTTGAACTGGTTATGTCCTGTTTAGTCTTGTCATATGCCATTAAGAACGGTCTTTCCACAATTGAACAAATTGATTATACTCCTTTTCAGTCTAAACATATGCTCTTTACTGTGTGGTTCAAACTTTTATCTCTAAAATTCTAAAAACATGGAAATTCTTAATAAAATTTTCTTATCTATTAAATTATTCACATGTATACCATATGAGGTTCTATTTAATGTTAAATAATTTACCTCTCCTAAAGCTTAGGAAATCTTTTGATGCTAGATAGTAGAGAAGGCAGGGCACTTGCCTTGCATGCATCTAACTCAGGTGTGAATCCCAGCACCCCAAGTGACCCCAGGAGACCGCCAGGAATGATCCCTGGGTTGCAGAGCCAGGAACAAGCATTAAGCACAGCCAGATGTAGTTCCAAATCCAAACGACTTAAGACATCTTTCTAAAAACAGTTTTTTCATGTCTTACCCTATTTGGGTCTGTCCTTGTTCTAAGGTCAAATTTTACCTTCAGGATTAGTACTCCTGCCCTCAACTCACTTCTCACAACCCTCATCTGACAAAGTTTCCCTGCAGAGCTGCTTCCCTCTGCTGACCCTCACTACAGTAGATGTTCAAGAAATACCCAGATAAGCTACAGCTGTACTTAATGCTACACTGGGACATGTATAATTTGACACCACATTTCTCTTCCTTCACATGACTCATTCCTCAGACTGCTACTCATGCAAGCTTACTGAAGGAAGGGAATAGTAATTTGTGCTTCGATTGGCCCTTTCTCTCAAGGTGTTTCCAACCTTCTCTAAAGGAAACAACTGAATAGAAAACTCTGAATAGAAATCTTGGATTCTGCTCCTGCCAACATGTGGATTCAGTTAAGTGGTTGAGTCTAAGATCATCTTGCTCTTTTTAGTCTCTGACAGTCTGGCCAAGATCTTTAAGATCTAATTTCCAATTTCTCCTTGAAACAGCACTGTTTAAACAGTCTAAACTTTGACTCATCCTAAGTTCTATTTTGAACATTTTCCCATGATTCATATAGCTCTGGATTTAAAAATTAACTTGAATTTTGTATATGATTCTAATTTATTATTTGCATGAGGTTTTTTTTAGTTTTATTTTCTTTGGGGGCTGATTCAGGGCTGGGGGTGGGGTACTCCTGGCAATGATCAGGGGGACAGTATGCAATGCCAGATTAAAACCAGACCAGCCATATGTAAATCAGGTGCCTTATCTGCAGAACTATTTCTCTGGTCTCTTGATTCCTTTTCTGAAACTGGAGTAATATAGGTTAATGGCATTATGTAGCTTCAGGTATGTGACTTTTATATCAACATTTGTACATACTACATTTACTTTAGTTTTGTCACCAGAAGTTTAGCTTCCGACCTGCAATTTTCAGTTTACACCACTGATCCAATTTATCTCTTTCCTTTCCCTTGCTTTTTTGGTAACCACTATTTTGTTCTTATGGTCTATGAATTTGTTATTATGTGCTCTTTCCTTTGTTTATTTTTTTGGTTACCTGCATGTAAAATCATAGCATCTGCTTTTCTCAATCCAACTTACTTACTTCACTAAGCATAAGACACTCCAGGACTATCATGCTGTTGAAAATAGCAGGATTTTAAAAATTCATCTCCATCGCTTAAAAAAAAAAGAATTAGCTGAGCAACTATTAAATGCATCTCCAAAACATGCTTAATGTAATAAAGTGTAGGACTTCGACCCTAACCCAAAGAAACTAACTTTTTAAAATCTGTGTTCCCTGTGGAATATACTGCTTTATGCAAGTATGAAAGTTAATTGAACAGAGAAGAGAAAGGAGATAGGTTGACCAATAATTTTTTCTCTTTTATTTTCCAGTATGACTATTGTATGCTTTAGGACTAAAATTGGAAATTGGATAATCATTCATGTATCAAGAATTTTAAGTAAACTATTTTTAGAATGTGTTGATGAAACAGAACTTAAATACAAGCATTATCTAAAATTATCTCTGATTTCATTTTTTTTTGCTACTGTTTAATCTGTGTCTGTCTGCTAGATAAGACTTTAGGAGCACAGAGATGAATGACATGTGAGAAATAATCTGAACTGCCTGCATCAGAAAGAACCAGTAATAATAATAATTTTTAAAAGTCACAGGAGAGTCTAAAAACGATATGAATTGCTTTCCAAAAAATATGCAAATTCTAGCAGGTAATAGGTTCATAAACAAGCAGACAAACTCAGGAAAATCTGCTTCCAGCCCTCATCAGGTAGGAGGCGTGAGACAATCTTAAATTACTATGCAGAATTTATTTTTGAATGTTTGAGATGTTTTCACCTGCACAGACAAGAAAATTTTAATAATGAATAACAATGTCCTTCTATATCTGAATTTTTTAGTTCCTCATTTTTTTTATGATATTGTTACAAGATTCTTAAACAGAAAGATTCCATGTCCTAAACTTAAGCCTATCTTATAGGATGTGCAAAAAAGAAATCAATTGGAATATGGTTTGAGGGAGAAGGCAGACAAACTTCTCTGGACTCACATATTTTTCAATTTAATATTATGGTTCTTGGGATTGAACCCAGCTCTACCCCAACCCCAGTCCCGAGACCTTATCATTTTAACTAAAGGTTGCTTAGTTGTAATAAACACTACATAGAGGTGTTTAGTAGGAGTCCACAAAGAAGCAAGTGAAATGTTCATATAGATCAGAAGATGTTAAGAAGAAGTGAGACTCTATACAAACTTTAGAGACACACAGGCAAAATGAGTGCTTGTCAACATTCAACATTCCTAGTTTACAGTCGACACTGATTTACAGGTCCATTATACCCTCACAGTGGGTCTGTGGAGAAGGAAAGAGGTGCCACTTTTATAAAAGAGAAAACACAGTTAAGAAGTCTGGATAACTTGGTTGAAGTTACTCTGGTACTACGTAGTATGTAGAACAAACAGGTAAATTTTCAGACAGACCAGAATTTCAGAATCATGCTTTTTGCCATGTTTTCAGGGTCTGGTAGATAAACACAGATAACTTTTAGACTATAGCCTACAATCACATGATTTATTGATTTGTTTTCTAAGTCAAACAACTGTGAGATTAATTTTCTTTATATCACAAATGGGGAAGAATTCATGTCTATATATTACAATCTTCCCATGACTAAACAGGTTTTTTAATGTTATTTAGGCAACAGTGTCAATAGCATGACTGAATTACTTTAGAACTGACTAAAAATTTGATTTAGATAAAAATATCTAAAATTTGATAATAATTTACTAGATTTCTCTTCACTCCTTGTGTTTTGGTGATTTGCTTTTGTATAGTATAAAATGTCTCTTTTATGATGTTATATTTTTTCTTTAATACACAGTAGTTAGTGAACTACAGAAATAACCAAATAGCCTCTGTCCTGATCTTTCTCTCTCTTAATCTCTTCTCTAGTCTCTTTCCAACAACTGCACAGTATTTAATGCAAGCACCAAATGAATTCTCTTAGTATCTTTTCTCTTTTGCTTGAGAGCCAGTGAGAAAACTCTAAGACCCAGCTGTGCTGAGTTACACAAGAAAATTTGAATTTATAAACGTTTATTTTCTAATTGTTGAGATAAAAGAATAAACCCGGAAGATCTGATGGACTTAATTTTTGTATTATCATACTAGAACATAAGTTCCATGATTGCAACGGCATTGTTGCGTTCCTTGGTGCTTAGAACAGCATTTGCTAAATAATACTCAATATAGGAATAAATGAAGAGCATCTCACTTCAGCTTTAGAGACGGCACATCCAGTAAAGATGAGAAATAAATGATTTATTACTCATAGAAGGCTTCACAAAGTAGCTGGGCAGTACAAGAATTGGCCAACCACTTTGATAGTTAGAAATTTGAGTCACACATTAAGGAGATTTCCCAAAGGCTAAAGTGCATGCTTCACATGCAGGAGTCCTGGGCTTGATCCTTACCACCGCAGGAGAACCACCTGAGAACTGCAAGACTGCAGGTACAACTCCTGCACACACACGCACACACACACAAATACACACACATATTACTTAACTACCTAATTTAAGATTATCAAGATTAGAGGAACTTGCCCAAATTTTGAAAGCCACTGATTGACAAATTGCAATTATAAATTCATAATTTTTAATAAAGAACTTTTAACAACATGCACCCCAGAGTTAGTGCTCTTTCAGATGTATAGACTCTGGGAATGATTTTTGATCAATCTAACTATGCCAAGATTATGGTGATCAATTTGCAGAAACAAAAGCTAGATATCTGTGTTTTATTTTGCTTTTGTTAGTCTTTTATATTTTAAGATTCTAACTCAAGTGATGTTCATTCAGTTACCTAATTAGTTCATAGACAGACAAAGTTTATAACCAAAGTGAATGCTTTCTGTTCTTACTCTACAGCGCCAATAAAGAACAGTTTTGGTTTTCTCCAGAAGGTAAGTGAATACACAAAACCTTCTAACTCAAATATTTGGATGTCTATATTCATAGAGGAAATATTTAAACTATACTTTGAACTTATTCCTACAGACAAAAGTCAATTAACAAACAATCTTATTTCAAGATCATCTGTTCACTTAATTACATTAAACACAACCAACAAGTATGTATATAATCTAGTGATTGAAGACTTCAAATACTGGACTAGGGATGAAATACAACAGTAAAGCACCTCTCTTGTATGTGTGAGGAAAATTTCTAAGTCCACCCTTCTAGGGGAAAAAGAGCAGCATTAAATACTGAGATTACTGCAATTGTTATTGTCACTGAGGTACGATTTCTACTAATTTCAGACTTGTAAACTATTAATATCTTCAATGTTCTTTTCATAATAATGTTTGCAAGTTATTTATTTATTTATTTATTTATTTTTTGCTTTTTGGGTCACACCCAGCGATGCTCAGGGGTTACTCCTGGCTTGCACTCAGGAATTACTCCTGGCGGTGCTTGGGGGACCATATGGGATGCCGGAGATTGAACCCGGGTCAGCCGCGTGCAAGGCAAACACCCTACCTGCTGTGCTATCACTCCGGCCCCTGTTTGCCAGTTATTGAAGTTATAGCGGAGAGTTTACTTTGTCTGCAATACTGAATAAGGAATATAAAGGGTTTATTCAGCACAAGTGTCAAAGATATTATATCTATGATATCCTGGACTCAAATTACCAATTAGTCAATGCTATGCTTGGTTCCCTGATAATTTAAATGCTATAACTATAAGAATTTTTCCCTTTCATAATTATGCTTTAAATTCTTAGAAATTTTTTGATGATTATTAATTTTGACAAAACTTTGCAAAAATTTAATATGAAAAAAGTTTTTGTAACTAGTACATAAAAGGCCCAGCCCAGCCCTGGAGCAATAGCACAACAGGGACGGAGTTTGCCTTGCACACAGCTGACCCAGGTTTGATTCCTCCGCCCCTCTCAGAGAGACAGACAAGCTACTGAGAGTATCCCACCTGCATTGCAGAGCTTGGCAAGCTCCCCGTGACGTCTTCGATATGCTAAAAACAGCAACAAGTCTCACAGTGGAGACCTTACTGGAGCCCGCTCGAACAAATCAATGAACAATGGGAGGAAAGTGCTACAGTGCTACATAAAAGCCATATTCTGGGCCAGAGAAATAGTGCTGAGGCTAGGATGCTTGCATTGCACATTCATGACCCAGGTTATATCTACAGCATATAGTTCCCTGAGAACCACCAGAAGTGATCTCTGAGCTCAGAGACAGTAATAAACTCTGATTACTGCTGAGTGTGGCTAAAAATGTTTTAATTAAAAAATTAAGTATATTCTGCATTTAATTAACATTTGAGGCTATATTTATTTATAATTTAAAATTTTTAATAATATTCAGTAGCAATGCTAAAATTTTAGGTGAGAGTAAAAATTGCTATAGCATACATCAGCATATGAAAATAACATTTTTATCTCACTGCCTAAACTGAATAGGATAGATTTAAGGTAAGAACATATTTTTAAACAGTTTTATTTTTAGTGAGAAACTTTGAATTTCAATGAAAAGTCATCCCACTTTTCAAATATACAGCAATCACCAGATGACAATTTACAGACAAGAAAATGAACCAAAGAAAATGTTGTTTACTTATTCAAATATACACACATTTAGGTTCTCTACCACTGTAAATTGCTACTCTCCAATTAGGCTATGAACATGATTAAGAATCAATAACCAGTATCTGTTCTTTATTAGCTTTTTATCTAAGATGAAAAGTGTAGTAGAATTATGTGCAATAATTCAGTAAAAAGACCACAGAGAAATAAAAAAAAAAGTGTTCATCATCACTGATTATCAAAGAATGTAAATCAAAATGACAATTACGGGTCCAGAGAGATAGTACTCTGACTAAGTCCAGAGAGATAGTACTATGACTAAGACCACTTTCATGTGGTTAACTCAGGTTCAATTTCCAGCACTATATATAGTCCCCACTCGAGTCCCACCAGTAATAATTCCTAAGGACAAAACCAAAAGTGAGGCTTGAGCACAGCTAGGTTCCGGTGGTCTTCAGCCGCCAGGAGCTCTGCTCGGGGTAGGGAGGGAAGCTGGAGCCCATCCCCTCTGAGGAGCCCCGGGGAAGACAGCCAGGCATACGGGCAAGAGACTCTCTGCATCACTCTCTTCTGATCAACCCAAGCAGAGCTCCCAGTGGCCAAAGCCCACCGGAACCTAGCTGCAGCCATGCTGGAGGCCCCTCTCCACATGTTCGGACACGCCTCATGCATGAAGGTACTGGCAGAGGAACCCAGGAGTGTGTAATCCCATCAACAGCCAACATCCAGAGAGACTTAAAAGCAAGCTCTCAGGAGAGTGTGATGCAGAGGCTCTTGCCCGCAGGCCTGGCTGTCTTCCCCGGGGCTCCTCGGAGGGGATGGGCTCCAGCTTCCCTCCCCACCCCAAGCAGAGCTCCCGGCGGCCAAAGACCACCAAAACCTAGCTGCAGCCATACTGGAGGCCCCTCTGCACACGTCAGGGATGTAGAGAAATATAATCTTAGTTGTTGTGGTTATAAGTTAGGTCAGCTTGTATGGAAAACAATCTGGAAAATCATAAAAATAAGTGAAACTAGAACTACCATACAAACCAATAATTCTATAACTTGTTATATTTCAAGAAAATAAAACCACTTCTTAAAAAATATGTATACCAGTGTTTATTGCCATGATGTTTACAGCAACAAAGACCTGGAAACAACCTTAAGTGCCCAGCAACAAATGAGTATATAAAGAAATTGTGGTATGTCTATACAATGGACTACTACTTAGCTATAAGAAAAGACAAAATTGCACCATTTGCTACAACTTGGATAAAATTAGTTTCACATTCAAGTGAAATAAACGATAAGAAGAAACATAGCATAGCAGGTAGGGCATTTGCCTTGCACGCGGCTGACCCAAGTTCGATTCCTTTGTCCCTCTCAGAGAGCCCGACAAGCTACCAAGGGTATCATGCCCACACGGCAGAACCTGGCAAGCTCCCCGTGGCATATTCGATATGCCAAAAACAGTAACAACAAGTCTCACAATGGAGACGTTACTGGTGCCTGCTCAAGCAAATCAATGAGCAACGGGATGACAGTGACACAGTGATAGTACAAAAAGACAGAAAATAAAGGAAGAGATAGTGTCTAATGAAAACAGATTTGGACCCCAACAGCAGACTGAGATGAGAAAACTAGAGAGGTAGAGAGGGAGGAGTGGAGAGAAGAGGGAGGAGCTGACTGTTTGGAGGGGGAGTGGCACTTTTGTACCGGTTGTGATGTAGTAACTTCACTGTTCAGTGAAACACAAACATTTACACTGTGGAAAACTACTATTGCATCAACAAAAATGAAAGGAAGATAGGGAGGGAGGGGAGGAGGGCAGTAAGCCCAAAGAACGGAAAGAGAACATAAAGAAGTTAGCAGAAGACCTTAGAAACAGAAGGAGCGGGAGCAGGGTCAGGTTTTCCTTCTCCCTCAATTCCGGAGCTCCCTGGTTGACCCAATTCTTTAATAGACCACTCTGGGACCTAGTCATGTTCTAACTCTGCTCTCTGAAACTTTTGATGAGTGTAGACAGTCAAGGATGTTTTCTGGCAGGCATAGGGTCTTGGGTAAAAATACAAAACATAGAAAATTCTCCCTTACATCAAAAAATACACAGAAAGGAGAAAAGGCATTGAAACCAAAACATTCAAAAGAATGTGAGAAGGTAAAATGTTATTATGCATTAATTCATTTAGGCAGTAAGTAATCCTAATATGCTTCTCTGGTATATATATATATATATAGATATATAGATATATATAGATATATATTTCTATACCTGAAACACTAAACCTAAATGACTTTGAAGGGATTACATTTCATCATCATTATCATCCTGCTGATCGTCGAATTTCTCAAGCGATCTCAGTAACATCTCCATTCGTCCAAGCCCTGAGATTTTAGAAGCCTCTTTCTACTCATCCTTCCAATGATGCCGTACTGGAGGCTCTTTCAGGGTCAGGGGAATGAGACCCAGCTTGTTACTGGTTTTGGTATATTAATACACCATGGGAAGCTTGTGAAGCTCTCCCATGTGGGCAGGAAACTCCCAGTAGTTTGCCAGTTTCTTCCAGAAGGAGAAGTAGGCCATAAAATATCGCGCAGCCGCAAAGCTTCCAGGAGCTTGCTTTTAAGTCTCTGGATGCTGGCCATTGACGGGATTACACAGCTCTGGGGGCAGTCCCTGGGTGTGACCGCCTACCTACTGGGAAATGGGATTACAGTTAATAAGCAAAAACTAAAGTTACTGCTCTCTCTCAATAAGAAATGACTAAATTGGCCAACAATATAACCGTCTTGGGTTATTTTTTTGTCATTCCTAACTTTCCTTAAATTTATTAGCATTTCTAGCAAATTTAGGACCTCATTTCATTGTTTTTTAATTAATGTAATCAATCATTAACACATGCAACAAATGCATTTTTTGATACTTATAATGACAAGTTGGTATTTTCCCATGTTGACATTACTTACTTTGCAGAAATTAATGTTTGTCTAGGTTTAGATAATATAAATGCAGATAGAACTTGAATTGTTTTAATTAAAAATATTAGTTAACAGTTGTAATATTGTTTTCTTTAAAGATATATTGCAATAATCAACAGGAAAGATGGAAGTTTCTTTTAATTCTCAACCATAAGAACTGCTAGAGTTTCCAGCCCTCTATGTCTTTCTGTGAAATAAATATTTATAAATGTAGGAATGCTTTTGCTCTTAAAGTGAACTGAGTAAACTACAATCCTCAAATTTCTAAGATGAGAGTATAGAAAAAGAAAAATATAGTGAAGCTAATTTATCTTTATCATCAAATTTAATTTTTTAGTATGCTAAGAAAAAGAATTCAATGAACGTCAACTTAACTCCTATTCTGAGGGAGAATTCTTTCTGTCAAATATGATATTAAATTTCCTAGTAACATGCCAGTAGCAGGAACTATAAAGTCAGAATAAAGTAGGAATTAAAATATTATAGAATTAATACAGAAAGAGACAAATGCATTATTTTAACATAATATATACCCCCAAAGTAGACCTATATTAATAAATAGTCAATGGGAGCTTTCATCCCTTGAGTATACAAGGCCATACGTTCAATGTCAGCACATGGGGAGGAGGAAGTATATTAATAAACATATAATAACTAACAATGGCAATAAAACAACTCAGTGGAGCAGTGATGATATGCCTTGAATGTCCTTTGAATAAGCAAGTATAGAAAAGTTAAGTTGAACATTTTTGCAAAAATATTAATTCTACATGTGTTAAGTATACATAGGTACAAATCAAACTTTCAGTACATTACAAGAAATTAGGACATGGAATCAGAGAAATAGCTCATCAGGTAAAGCAGAAGTAAGTCCTGAACCCCAGGTGTGGCCCCGAATCAAAAACCCAGAAAAAATTAAAAGAAGAAACACTACCCTTAGCCAAAAGATGGTACAGAGATTAAGGCACTTGATTTGTATGCGGCAGAACCTTGTTTGGCCCCCCACACTGAATATGGGCCTATGTTTACCACCAGGAGTGAGCTCTGAGCATAAGCAAGAGTAAGCCCTGAGCATCACAGGGCATTAAAACAACAGAAAAAAAAATTTCAAAGATAAAGAAATGAGAAGCTATAGTTGAAAAGTTCAAAGAAAACATATTTGTCTCCCCCAAATAGCCAGAGTTCAGACAGATAATTATGAATCACACAGACAATTTTAAAAAAAATATCTTAAAGTTTAGTTGTATTATATGTGGGGGGTTTGTGGAATATTTGATAGTGTCATATAATAGTGGTTGGAGCATAAATTGGTACATTCCTTCCAGGGAATAATTTGTAAGTAGCACTAGAAGTTAATAAAACATTGACTACACTATACCAAAAATTGTACTCTTCAATGTCTTTCCTACAAAAATACCTACCTATGTAGAAGGAAGATAAGAGTTACAGTTTTAGTCACCTTGCCTGTGACACTGAAAATGGAAAACAACTTAATACCAAACAACAAAATGATTACATATGCAATGCAATGTAGATTTTGAAAAAATTACATATGCCAATATTTACATAACTTAGAAAGTTTCCAAGGTACATTCACTTGTATCACTTGTCATCCCATTGATCTTTGATTTGCTTCTATTATATTGTACTTGCTTGTATTATATTGCTTGAGCGGGTGCCAGTAATGTCTCCATTCATCCCTGTCGAGTACTAGTGTAGCCCAATGATATCTGCTCGCTCCAGGAACAGGAAGAGGTTCATTATTAGGTAAAAATGCAAGAGTTAAACTAATATTAAATCGTAGTGCCATTTATTTTATAAAGTTATACAAAACTATATATTCTTTATGTAAACATGTATGTAAAAAAATATAGACAAAAACAATTTTGGATGTTTGGATATCAGCTTAGGGATCACTGTGACTGAAGTAAATAGAAGTGAAACTACTGTTTTATATAAATTTTATAAATATTCATGCAAATGAGTTCATCTAATATTCTATTATAAAATAAATCATTTGAAAGAGACCACAATGATTTTAAACACAGCAATTTGTAAAAAGAATGGTAGTAAAACTTGTCAGAGCCAACTCCAATATTATTTTTATGTTCAACAATTAGAATAAATTTTCTATTAATTTTATTTTGAGGCTATTTTGATGGCTTAAGTCTTTTCAATTTTTAAATTGTATGCTTCTAGCATTATGAAATGTTCTACACAAGTTTATCCTAACTTATCACATTTAACACTAAACTATCTTCTGTACACTATACATAAGAGGGTATATTACCCTGATTCTCAAGATATTTGTATTTTTGTCTATGTCAAGTTCATTTTCCATGCATTTTCTTTTTTTTTAACTGAATCACTGTGGGATACAGTTACAAGTTTTCATGTTTGAGTTTCAGAGTTTCAGTCATACAATGATCAAACACCCATCCCTCCACCAGTGCACATTCCCCACCACCAATATCCCCGGTATACCCCCCTTTCCTAACCTCCCCCTGCCTCCATGGCAGACAATTTCCCCCATTCTCTCTCTAATTTTGGGCATTATGGTTTGCAATAAGATACTGAGAGGTTATCATGTTTGGTCCTTTATCTACCTTCAGCACACATCTCCCATCCCAACCAATCCTTACAGCCATCATTTCCTTAGTGATCCCTTCTCTATTCCAGCTGCCTTCTCTCCCCACTCATGAGGCAGGCTTTCAGCTATGAAGCAATCTTCCTGGCCTTTGTATCTACTGTCCTTGGGTGTCAGTCACATGCTATGTTATGTTATGTTATGTTTTATGTTATGTTATGTTATGTTATGTTATGTTATGTTATGTTATGTTATGTTATGTTATGTTATACTCCACAAATGAGTGCAGTACTTCTATGTCTGTCCCTCTTTTTATGACTCATTTCACTTAGCATGACACTATCCAGGTCTATCCACTTATAAGCAAATGTCATGACTTCATCTCTCCTAACAGCTGCATAGTATTCCATTGTATAGATGTACCAAAGTTTCTTTAACCAGTCATCTGTTCTCAGGCACTTAGATTTTTTTCCAGATTTTGGCTATTATGAACAAATAGCCAAATTTGGATGAATGGGTGATGTCATATTTGGATGCTGTTGGAAATTGATCTAGAGATCATTTCTTCCTTTCTACTTCCATAAATTCTTTATAAGAACATTGATAACATCTACCATCAAAGAAACAGTGTTATGGCTTAACTGTAAGACATTAAGAATCAGGCTATAGAGATGTCTGATTTATATATACTACTTATGTATGTTGCTCTGTCCCTTTGAACAGTTTCCACTTAAATCTACATGTGAAATTGAGAAATCAATATTATGATTCCCCACTCACCCCCGCAAGTCAAAAAATCCATAAACTTTATACTCCATTTTATTATATGAAAAGAAATCTTACATATATAACCCGGAAAACAATTTTCAAAATTGTAAACCGCTGGGTTTAATTTCAGCATATTGTTTACACATTTTATTTTATCTCTTTCCTAGTTTACTCTCTACCTCGCTCCCTCCACAAACACCCATAAAAACTAAATGTAAGCTCTATGAGTGAAAATAATTTTTTGATTTCTTCTTTATAGAATCTCTGGTGGCTAAAGTAGTCTTTACTATAATAAATACTTAATAAAATTATTTTCAATGAACGGTCCTCACAATACTTTTATACTGCTTGTTGGGTGAAATTTGAGAATGAGAAAGTTAGACTTTGGGGACAATAAGAGAGCATCTCCAGTTTTCATGATTTTATTGGTGATACTGTTTTGAAAAAAGAAATGAATGATGTAAATTTAAAAGGATAAAAATATTTCAAGTCCTATACAGATAAAACAGGTCTCTCATGTTCTAGGATGAATAGTTATGTGTATGGCTCATATTGTTTCATTTCACTTTCCCTTTCTCTGCATCACTCTCGGATTATCATAGATTGAAGTTAGGAGTGGAGGGGCCAGAGAGATAGTACAGCAGGTAGGGTGCTTGCACACAGTTGATCCAGGTTCAATCCCCAGCACCCACCAGGAATGAGACCCAAGTGCAGAGGCAGGAGTAAGTCCTGAGCACTGCCAGGTGAGGCTCAAAAAAACAAAAGTAATTGGAAGCAGAGATGGGGAATGACCTTGTATTCAGTTGTTGGAACCATCACTTTTCTTTGAGGCGTTCTAAAACTCCAGATGAATTTGTGTGACGTGAGGATTTATATAATGTGACATAGACTCAATACCGCCAAGAAACATATTCTGTCAAAACTTGTTTTACTAAATGCTTCTGCAGCACCCATTTAATCAGATCCACTTATTGGCATTATGCCACAGTAAAATTGATTCTCATTGGTGAGTATGTGTTGCGTTTGTAGGAGGGAAATTTGAGCTTTCTCTCAGAGATAGTTAAGCATATGTATACATGAGACTCTGAATCCCTGGCACTATGTGCCCCATAACTACCTCCTGGTATGACCCCTATTTTAAAAAATAATCATACTTAGTTCTCCATGTAATATAGGGGGTTAACATGTATCAGTGAATTTGAAATAGTAACTACTAAAATAAATATAAATAATATCCAGGTGATCATTAAGCAGTATGTCTATACTAATGGACTTTTGAACTATGATACTTTTCTACTGTATCTACTAAGTATTTCTCTTGGTAGTATTTGTATTTGTATCTCTCATTGCATGGAAGAGCCTGGCAAGCTCCCTGTGGCATATTCAATATGACAAATACAGTGACAGTAACAGGTTTCATTCCCCTGACCCTGAAAAGAGCCCTCAATCGTTGGGAAAAACGAATAAGGAGAGGCTGCTAAAATCTCAAGGCTGGAACGACTGGAGACGTAACTGGTGCCCACTCGAGTAAATCGATGAACAACGGGATGACAGTGATACAGCTATGAAGGGTGGCATTGGTACCATCTCCCCCATCTTCTTTGCCCTCATTCTATCTGCCACCACCCTCAAACACACGCATACATGCACACATACACAGCACATAAACACACACACAGACACACACACAGTGGGTAAGTTGCTTGCCTTATACACGGCCACTCAGATTTGATCTCTGACATACGGTCCCCCAAGTACCACCAGGAATGATACCTGAGTTCAGAGCCTGCAGAGAGCACTGAACGCACTAACATTCCTGAGTACCACCAGGAATAATACCTGAGTTCAGAGCCTGCAGAGAGCACTGGACATTGGCTGGGTGTGGCCCCAAAATAAATAAACAAAACACCTTTTATTAGCAAACAACTGTCACAATCATTGTTCTTAAGGGGACAAGTATGTTAGTGTTTCCCTCCCAGGACCATGCGTATGGGCCTTTCCAGAAAATACATAAAAACTCATATAATCTCTCCATTCTCACCACGCAAGATTAGGGGCATGGGTGTCTCTCAGACTTCCATCTACTTTGTGATCTGTTCACTCTTCCTTCACGGAGTCAGACTGCTCCAGTAGATATTTGTCCATCATGTGAACCAGGAATCTCTATAAAAAGAGCACTGTGGCAGTTAGTAGAATTGATTTCTTATGCCATATTGACTTCAGTTCCCAGTGTCTCAGTTGATGCAATTGTGACACAGAATGGTTTAAAATTTTCTCTCTATCTCAGCTACCTCATATAAAATGTAAATAATAATACCACATAGGATATTATAAAGACAACAAATGATGATGCATATAATATCAGCATACCTTGGAAGTTTTAAAGATTCATCAGAATTAAATAAACATCATAATATCATAAAAATCACATAAAACAGCTTCTTTTTTTTCAACTGCAGACAAAGCCTATTAAGTGAGCTGTTAACATTATGTCCAAAAATCACGTGCATACCTTAATTGAAAAATATTTATGTGTATGTTTTGTCTGGGATTATATGTTCTCAGGTTTTATTACTGGCTCTATTCTCCATAATTCTCTTGGTGGTGCTGGAAGGTGTGCAGTGCCAAGAATCAAGCCTGGGTTTACTGTGTGCAAGGAAAGCACCTTCTCACCATACTACCTCTCTGCCTTATTATGGACCTTTTAACAATCACTACAAATTCTGTTTTGTTTTGGTATTTTGTTTTGTTTTTTGCTTTGGGGCTGCATGCAGTAATGTTTAGGGCTTACTCTTGGCAATACTCAGGGGATCATATGTAGTGCAAGTGAAATAGGGTTGGTCACATGCAATGTAAGTGCCTTAAGCTCCGTATTATCTCTCTGGCCCTTATTTTTACTTTTTGGAAAAGTCTTTATACTGTCTTCTATAGAAACATAACCAGATAACATTCCCACCAACCATAAGGATTTTTCTTAAACCACATCCCTGATAGTTTGAAGAATTATGTATTTATATTTATTACAGTGCTAAATAATATAATTGCTAGGAAATGGAAACAAACCAAATACCAAGAAGTTGGGGATTATATACATGATATAATACTATGCAACTGTAAGCAATGATGAAACCATGCAGTTTGCAGCAATGTGGAAGGAACTGGAAGGTACCATAATAAGCAAAATAAGTCAGAGGAGTAGAACCAGGTGTCAGATGGTCTTACTGATATGTGGAATACAGAGAGAAACCCAAGGAACTCATGTTGGATTTTCACCCACAAACAGAGGAGGTAGAGGTGCAAGGGAAGGATGATCAATCAAGAGGTGGTGCAGGTCATATATGGAGGCTCCTGGGCACTTTGATGGGAGTAGAAGGCAGTTATTTTGCACACCAATACAATAACTTTAAATACTATTTTGACAATTGAAAATTTAAAAATTGAATTCTTAAAATACTTATTGCTAAAAAGTCGTACTAGTAGTTATCTGGAACTTTATGAGTTCTTATGTTTTCGTTTGTGGTAGATGGTCTTGCTTTCCTCTGGACGGCTGCTGACTGACTAGGGAAGAGGTTGCTGAAGGCTGAGGTGACCATGAAAATATTTAAAATAAGACAGTAGTGGAGTCTGCTTCATTGACTCTTCCTTTCACTAAAGGTTTCTTGGTAGCATATGATTCTGTCTGATATATCTATATTGGGACTTTAAAAATTACAACCAAATCTCTCAGTCTCTATGATAATTTATCAACTAAATTTATTTAATATTTTACATGTTTTTTTGCCATTTCAAGGATGTTCACAGAATCTTTAACAGAAGGAGATTTAATTGGAATAAAATATTTACTTTGCTCATATAGAACATGCAACACCTCATTCATTCAAGTTTTAGCATGAGATTACAGCCATTCAGTCATATTTTTAGGCCTCATTTCAAATTCTAGTTCAGGCTTCATTTCAAATTCTAGTTCTATTGCTATGTCCATCACAACTACACTTATTTCCTCTGTTAGAGTCTCAAGGCCTTTAATTTCATCCATTAGAATTGGAATCAACATTTTCTAAATTCCTATTTGGGTTGATATTTTGTCCCCTTATGTAAGTCCCAAATATTCCTAATGGCATCTAGAATTGTAGATCCTTTCCAAAAAGTTTTCAATGATCTTACCAGATCGACCAGAAGAAACACTATGGCAGAAATCAGAAATCAATTCACAAAATAGTCACATCAACAGGATTTGAAAATAAAAATTATTCTCTGGCTTATGGGCTACAGAATAGAATTAGTAAGCATGGAAAACATCATAAATCTATACATCTCAATTAGTGTGCTTGGGTGTCAAAATAAACTACCAATCAGCCATCATGTTTTTGGAAAATATTTTTGTCTCTAACAGGACTCAAAGATAAATTTGAAATATTTAGTAAAACATAAATGTAAGCAGATGTGCTGTCATATCTCATCTTTTGTTAAGTATTAATAGAACTCAAAATATATTTAACACCATTTGTAATAATCCTAGGATTTTCTTTGATAAATGAGTGCTATTTTCACATAAAATTATTAGTATCATTAGAACCTGGCAAGCTCCCCATGACATATTTGATGTGCCAAATACAGTAATAAATAACAGGTCTCCGTCCCCTGACCCTGAAAAGAGCCTCCAATCTTTGGGAAAAAAAGAGTAAGGAGAGGCTGCTAAAATCTCAGGGCTGGGACAAATGGAGATGTTTCCAGCACCTGATCAAGTAAATAGATGAACAACAGGATGACAGTGATATCTCTTAAGAATAGAGTTATCCTTTTCTTTGCAACCAGTAATAGAAGTGGTTTTCTCCAAAGTTATGAAAGTTCTAAGTTGCACTTTTATCTAATATTTCATCTACATTGAAAATCTCTTGCTTAGTTGCCCATTTCAATATTGCGTTAGTTGCTCTCCTGAATAATTTGTTACAGCTTCTACATTAACACTCTGTATATTTGTACTTCTATGTATATAGGATGGCACACTTCCTCAGATTTCACAAACCAACCTCTTCAGGCTGCTAATATTGATTGCTTGATTTTATTACCTTTATTGGCTTTAATTTAGTTTTTTTTTTCTTTTTGCACTGCAGAGCTCCAGCTGCACCCATTCTTGGACCCTACTCCTCACTCGGCTGAGAAACTCAAGGTCCCCAAGCACCTCTTGGGAACAATGCCCCTCCTCCACGCAGGTTATTAAAATTTGAGGCAGGTGCTTTTTGGGTCACACCCGGAAAGGCAAAGGGACACTCCTGGCTCATGCACTCAGGAATTACTCCTGGCAGTCCTTGGGGGACCATATGGGATGCTGGGAATTGAACCTGGGTTGGCTGCGTTCAAGGCAAGTGTCCTACCCGCTGTACTATCATTCCAGCCCCCAGGTTTCCATTTAAAGAAAATTAAAGAGTCTTTAAAAATATTTGTATTGAATCAGTGATATACACAGCTACAAAGTTGTTCATGATTGGGTTTCAGTTATATAATGTTCCACCACCCATCCCTTTAGGAGTGTACATTTCCCACCACAAATGGTCCCTCCAAGCCCCCACACTAACCCGTCCTCTCTGGCAGGCACTTTTCTTCTCGTTCTGTCTCTCTCCTCTCTCCTCTCTCTCCCTTTTTCTTTCTCTCGCTATTGCTCTCTTTCTTTTGGGGCCTTATGGTTTGCAATACAGATAATAAAAGGTTATCAGATATATCCATTTACCTTTCAACACGGGCTGGAGTGATAGCACAGTGGGTAGGACATTTGCCTTGCAGGGGCCCAACATGGATTAGATTTCTCTGCCCTTCTCAGAGAGCCCGGCAAGCTACCAAGAATATCCCACCCACACGGCAGAGCCTGGCAAGCTCTCCAAGGCGTATTCGATATGCCAAAAACAGTAACAAGTCGTCTCACAATGGGGACGTTACTGATGCCCGCTCAAACAAATCAGTGAGCAACAGGATGACAGTGACAGTGAACTTGCAACACTTAGTTCGTTTCCAAAATGATCATTTCCAACTATTATTATCACATTGGGCTTTTCTCTATCCTAACTGCCCTTCGCCATCTCCACACTATTGTGACAACCTTCCAACCATTGGCTAGTCCACCTGGCCCCTGTTTACTCTGGCCTTGGATACTTGGATATTACTCTCTCTCTCTCTCTCTCTCTATCTATCTATCTATCGATATCCTCCCCTCCCTCCCTCCCTTCCTCCCTCCTCCTCTCTCTCTATATCTCTATATATAAAAATTATAACTTTATAATTATATATGCATATATAGAGAGAGATCCCACAAATGAATGCAGTCATTCTGAATCTGCCCCTCTCCTGATTCATTTCACTCAGCTAAAGACTTATTCTTGATTAGACTTTTGTTTAAGGAACATTGCCTTTTGTTTGATCTTCTATTCAGACCACCTAATTTTCTCCATATCAGAAATAATATCAGAAACTTTTTTGTCATTTTGTATTTTAACTAGAGTATCACTTCTAATTTCTTTGAAAATATTTGCTTTGCAATTATTTAACTCCTTTTTTATATAACTCCTCTTGGCTAATTGATTCAAGGTGCTTACTTTTAGGTCTAAAATAGCTTTTACTATGCTTAATCATTTCTAGCGTTTGGTTTAAAATAAGAGATACATAGCCTTTCCTTTCCTTGAAAACATAAAGGAAATTTTGTCACTTTTCATCCCATTGATCTTCGATTTTCTTGAGCGGGCACCAGTAACATCTCCATTTGTCCCTGCCATGTGCTAGTGTAGCCCAATGGTATTTGCTCGCTCCAGGAACATGAAGAGCCTCAACCTATTCATTCAGGGTTTTGACAAAGAAGTCTGACCATCTTATAGATGGGCGGCCATGTGGTCTTTTGACATCCTGTGGAATCCAGTCGGTAACAGCTCTAGTCCAGTGGTCATCTCTGAATCGCGATACATGTCTGGCCCATCTGATTTTTAGCACCTTGGCAAAGGAGATAGCGTCCCTGATTCTTGATCATTGAAGGAGTTCGGAACTCCGGATTCCTTCTCTCACTTGAGTGAAATGTGATATTCCAAGCATGGCTCCTTCAGTTCCTCTTTGGGATACCCTAATAGCCTTTTCATTCTGTTTTTGTAGGACCCAGGTCTCTGAGGTGTATGTTAGTGCAAGAAGAACGGTGGAGTCAAAAAGATGTGCCCGGAGCTGGAGGTTCTTTGTCCTCTTAACCACTTCTTTGACGCTCTTGAAGGTGTTCCATGCTGCTCTCTTTCTCCTTCGCAGTTCTGGCGCCAAGTCGTTCCTCATGTTGAATTTTCGACCCAGATACACATAGCTTGCTGCATTTGTAGATGTTCGTTCTGTTGAGAGCAAATGGAAAGTTCAGGGATTAGTTCGTTTTTCATGAACATTGTCTTGGTGAGATTCAGCTGCAGTCTGACCTTTCCACACTCGAGGTTGAAGTCGGCCAGCATTTGTGCTGTTTGGCTGATGCTTGGTGTTATGAGAACAATGTCATCAGCAAAGCGGGGGTGGTGTAGTTGCCGACCGTCTATCTTCACTCCCTTTCCTTCCCATTCCAGTCGTCACATGACGTTCTCAAGGGTGGCACTGAAGAGTTCCAGTGAAATGGTATCACCCTGCAAAACCCCTCTATGTTGATGATCACTTCCTTGTAGAATGGTGAGATCCTGGTGGTGAATCCATCATACAGCTCATGGAGGATTCTGATGTAAAAGGAAATTTTAATTATTAATTGGACTAAATTCAACATTCTTATTCTCAGAAATTAGAGAGAACTTAAAGGGAATGGGAGAGAGAGAAATTGACAGAGAGAGAAAGAGAGAGGGAGGGAGGGAGAGAGAGAGAAAAAAAGGAGAGAGAACTCTAGTTGGCAGAAACACAATCACACGTATCATTTGCCTTCTTCAATGCCCTGGTTTGTGGTGCCCCCAAATAGTTACAAAAGTAACATCAAAGATGACTAATCTTAAAGTCAGATAGATGGTACAGTAAGTAAGAATCAAACCCAGGTGACAGCCTGGGTTTGATCCCAGCACCACATATTGGCCCCCCAAATACCACCAGGAGTCACCCCTAAGCATGGAGCTAGGAGTGTGCCCAGAGCACCACCAACTGTGGCCAAAGACAAAAAAAATCACTAATTACCATTCATAGTAATAAATTTAATAGAATTGAAGACTCTGAGCTACTAGAATTACCAAGTTGGAACACAAGGATATAAAAGGAAATGCATGTTGTTGGGGGAAACTGAAGCCACAGACTTGTTAATGCACCAGTGCCACAAACCTGCAATTTG
The DNA here is from genome assembly GCF_027595985.1 of Sorex araneus. Classification (NCBI taxonomy): domain Eukaryota; kingdom Metazoa; phylum Chordata; class Mammalia; order Eulipotyphla; family Soricidae; genus Sorex; species Sorex araneus. The sequence goes on along the minus strand of NC_073309.1, from coordinate 65,624,321 downwards.
TATGAAATGAAAACATATGCAAATCACAAATATACCAAAGCGCAATAAAATGGGATTGCATAAAATTAAAAGGCTCTATACAATAAAATTCTATTGCTCTTATCATTGGCCATAAAAGGATTAAAAGACATGAATAGTGACTCCCTTTGGAACTACATCCTTATCTCTATGTGATAATTTAACTCCATTACTCCCCTGCCCCAGTGGACTCTATGATTTTGTTGCCAGGTGGTTTACTGGTAAGAGCAGTTCTAAATAAATATCCTAAAGCCTTGGTTTAGAATTTAGTGGAGTCTTTATCATGTACCACTATAGAAGTATCATCCTCAGTGCCCTGAGAACCAGGACTTCTCATCACTTAGAACAAGGCAGGAACCACAAATTCTCCAAGTGGCTCTTAAAATAATGAGGATTGGAGCTATTCCTCATTCTCTGATCCTACAGCAGCCCAACATTACACTCCTCACTTTCGGGAGAGAAACAGAACCAGAATGATACTTTTGTTGATGGTGGTAATAACATGTCACTGACAGTAAAAGCAGGGGGGAAAAAAGCATTGCATTAGGCTAATGCCCATAAATACCAAGGAGAGAGTTATCATGACACAAAGTGGTGATATATCCCTGGTTTGTATGTTTTTTACTGATTACAATTTAATTTTCTAAAAAAAAATACATCAGTTTCCCTGGATGGGACTAATAGCCTGTCTATCTTAGAATTCACTGGTTGGATGACAATTACAGAGAACTGCCAAATTGTGATAACAGAATTCTTGATTTTGACCCAGAGCTTTTTGCACAATTATCACCCAAAATTCCCAGTGGCCCTTACACAAATAGTCCAAATGTGATCTATTATGGGACTCTAGACTAGTCATTTTACACAGTTTGTGGACCCTGCGCCCACCTAACAACACATTTCAGCTGTCAATCTGCATTTTGTGTTACTTTTGGAGTCCCTGTGATGAAGAGGTGAATGTTCCCCTGACTGTGTATATACTGATGCCGTTGTTAACCTCTGTCTACACGTAACTATGCTGCAGGAATTCTGCAGCGTCCCCAAAGTGGGCCATGCTGTTCCTGAGGGAGGGGCACATGGAGAGGGTGCCAGGTAACCTAGTTCCTCCTGTTAGTCATTTGAAATCAAGTCTGCATGTAGCAAGCATTCCGGCAGCAGAACCACTCCCGGTGAGTTAAGAGAGACGCCCTCACTACACACATAAAGACACAGCAGCCCTCACACGTGCGTGGCCAGACAAGAAGGAAAAGCAAAGGGACAAAGGCATGAGGAGGCAGGCCAGAGCAGAACCCCGAGTCTGAGCCCAGGACCCCATTCACAGGAGAATCCTGGACTCCCTTGGGGAATAAGGGGTGCATGAACAAGGGATACTGCCAGGCCAGTGGCAGAAGCGCACCGGTTTAGGCTGTTGGAGAAAATAACTGTAACATCAAAGAATCTGGGGACATCTGTAATAATACTGAGACAAAGTCCCAAAGGACCAGCTTGGGAAGCAAACTGAACTCCGCTGTATCAACACTGCCCCTTGGGAAGCTAGAATGATTCAGGGGAAGTGCAGCAGCATAGAATCCAGCTGAGTGTGGGACTGGTTTGCTTGCTCCAAGAAGATAGTTTACCCTAAGTGTAGAGAAGAGAAGGAAAGAAATAGAATGAAGGGAAAGGGGAGAGATAAGTGAGGAGCATTGGGGAGCAAGGGGCCCGGGGACTTGGAACACATGGGTGGTGTCAAGGAAGATAAAGCTAAATATACAAATCATCAAATGAACAGCACTAAAATCACGAACCCCAAATTTTAACAGCCAGATTTAAGAGGTGCCTGTCAAGATGGCAGACTGGGGTTGGGCCAAGAGGGTGTAGGAGAGGGAATCTGGGCACACTGGTGGAGGGAAGCTGACTTGAGTGGCGGAGTTGGTGGTGGAACAATGCATGTCAAAAACACAACTATGAACAACTTTGTAATTCATGGTGCTTTAACAGTATGAAATTTCAGGGAAACAAAATGATAATTTTTCAGTAGGGCACTGGGCAACTTTTTTTTTTCCTGAAAAGAATGTAGTAGGTGAAATTAGTTTGGGAACCTCTCTAAGGTCGCCCATAAACTGGTACTTGCTTTCCGGAGAAATGACTGTACTTTGTTTTACTCTCAAGCACTAAATCTTTCTGACCACTGCTCCGGAAACAAGAGAAGATTGTCTACTCTGCATGCAGAGTGCCCCGAAGAGCTATCATTCACAGAAACCTTCTCTAACTAAATACACTGATTGCCCATAAAGTCACCATAACTTTACTTAGCGCGCGTACGCGCATACACACACACACACACACACACACACATCTGTCCTGTGTAACTAAAAATAAAGAAAATTGCACATGCCCCCAAGCCAAATTGTAGCAACGCATGTTATTTTTTCACAGCTAGCTCAAAGACCTTATGCAACAAATACAATATAACCAAGCTTGGCCCATATTCAGAATGTGAATCTAGACTATTCAAAAAGCAAAGAAGATCTAAGGTGGGGCAATGAAAGAGTATTGCAAAATCCCACAAGAGTAACCCCATCAGTGCTTTTATCATTTAAACTCACAACACTATGGCATGTGTTTAGCCTAGGAATTTGGGTTAGCCAAAACACCTTAAAACCACAAAAAGGTAAAAGATGCATCAGAAATTTGGAGGATGGAAATGATAAGTATATCACTTATAGTGATATTCAAAATGTTTAAATTTTTCCATGGGCCAGAGCATAATCATTTTTTTATTCATGCTGAAGACTAAGTATATTTGCAACATCTATGCATCTATGCTAGAGCAGTTTTAAAGCCTAGACAACATTAATATTTTAAATACTGAAATTTGTTCCAGATTTCAGTATTTAAAATATTAATTTTGTATTCCACCTGCATGGCAGAGCCTGGCAAGCTACCCGTGGCGTATTTGATATGCCAATAAACAGTAACAAGTCTCACAATGGAGATGTTACTGGTGCCCGCTCAAGCAAATTGATGAGCAATGGGATGACAGTGATACAGTGATACAGTGCTACTGAAATTAATTCAAATTTTAGTGATTCAAGATACGTGTGATTGAAGTATTCAAATGTTTTCATCATCTGCAACTTTAGGTAGTATTTCAGATACCACATGCAAAGTTAACAAAACCTCTAATTTTATTTATTATTTACTTACTTGGTTTTTGAGTCACACTCTGTAATGCTCAGAGTGGGACTGGATGGCAGGCGTGAGGGTCAGGGTCGGGGGAGCTTTGGCCTAAGTGGTACCCAAGGTCAGCCACATGCAAAGCAAGCATCCTACCAGCATCTCTCCAGCCCCAAGATCTCTAATTTTAAGACACTAATCAAAACTATTTATGTTCCAGTATCTTTGGAGAGGCATTTACAATAGACAATTGTTGAGACTAGCAAACCCATTAACTCTGATTGCCAGAAATTTTCCACACAAAAGTGGACACCTACTTCAAAGACACAAACACAAAGACTGATGAAACTGTTCTGACTCCTGAAGTAGCAATGAACAGTAGTTCACTCTTTACAACTAAAATGTTTAACACTCCAGGGGAAAAAAACAAAAAATGTTCTTTGAGAAATGATTTGCTTATTCTTTAAAGAAAAATTCATAGACACGAGAGGTAAGCTCAGATATCATAGACATGCCTTGCATACATCAGCACCCCATGTTTCCCCTAGCACAGGAGACATTGCTCTGCGGGCACTAGAGCATCACCAGGTGTGCATTTGATGGGTGCCCCCAACCAGCTGGGACCAAGCTACACCTCTTCCCCTTCCACTGAGGCATCTGCCCAGTTGGCAGACCTCGTGCCACTGGAAGTTTGCCTCTGGACCCTCTAAAGCATTGCTTGGGAACCCTCCTGCTCACCCACAAAAAAGAAAGACATTTACATTTTCAAAGTCACCCTTAACATGAAAAATAACCTTCTGAATCCTTTCTGGCATGATACATGGAATTTTGGGGAGGGTTTTTGTCAATGTCTGTACATTTTTAGCTCAAGGAATAAACCCTATGTTCACTACTTTTTATTAGCTTATATGTCTCAGCCTGTTTTTGAGCTTCCTCTTGCTATCTTTCACTTGGGAATGATAAATACAACATTAAGTTATTTGTATCAAAGTACTGTTTGCTTTCTTCTCTTCATTTATTTTCATTTTGTTTTGGGGCAGACTTGGCAGAGCTCAGGGCTTGCTCCTGGCTTAATGCTAAGAGGCTGGCAGGCTGGCAGGGCTCAGGGGACCCTCTGAGGTGCCAGGAAACAAACCCAGATCAGTAGAATGTGAGGTACAGGCTTTTCTTGCTTTATTATCTCTCCAGCCCAGTAAGTTTTATTTCTATGTCGTTTATCTGTACTTTACTTTTTGCATACACAAGCATGTTGCATAAGATTCATGTTTGTCACCATTACTAATCCAATTTACTATCTGTTATCCTACTTTTCTTGTCTCAGTCTCTTTCTCCATCTCTGCTAGACTATGAGCAAGAAGCCTTAGTCTTTTCTCATGCTAAAAATAACCCTAACCTCTTTCAGGGCTATGTTTAGACCTTTTGTGGGCCGTACTTTATCACGGCATGCCTCCTCTTTAATTGTTCTTCTATTCACTTTTCAGCATTATGCGATATTCTTTTTCTTCAAATTAAATCATAAATTGATTATATTAATAATGATGCTTGCTACTGGATTAAAATTAACCAAGAATAATAGATATTTGAAACTTGAAAGACTAAATTCTTGTTTGGGACTACACCTGGCAATGCTCAGGAGTTTCTCCTGCCCCTGCACTCAGGAATTATTCCTGGAGGTGCTTGAGGGACTATGTGGCTGAACTCCAGTTGGCCACATGCAAGGTAAGCACACTACCCACTATACTATCATTGGTCTATTTAGAATAATTTTATGGAAGCAACTCTCAGTTCTGTTCACAACATTTGTCTCAATTCTACTTACCCCTGATTACTAACCTGCCATAGTTAACCCAGAACTCCTGGCATCAGACAAAGCCAAAAATAGAGAAAGGAAGTCTAATTATACATCTTAAATTTTCTGCTCTTCTTGCAACTAAATTTTCTTCAGGATGCTGACCCTGAGCTATAAAATCTTGGCTTCTAATATTTCACAGTGAAAAGTAGTGTGCTTTGTCCTTACATATTGCAGCCATTTGTGTGATCTTAAAGTAGATGTAGTGGAAAGCTTGTTAGTGTTCTATTTTTTTTCTATTTGATCCAACACAGTCACAGGAAAAACTCAAGAGTGACCTGTATTGTTGTTGTGACACATTTGGTTTGCCTGAATTTGCAGGTAAGAGGAACTTTGGACATGTATGTTACTTTATTTTCTAAATTTCTTCTTAGCAATAAGTTAAGATTGACAACCACAGTCAGACAGCTCATTTTCAAAGGCTGCCTGAGTTAAAAGTCATTTATTCTTTTTTTATTCTTATTTTGGATCCCCTTGTTATTTTTAATTCCAACCAGTTTACCAAGAGCAATATGTACAAAATGTAGCAAGATGGTGTTATTCCCTAGAGATCTGACATTTAAATAGATTAGGATTCTAAAGCGAATTAAATGCTTCATGGCATAGGAGCTTAATTTAGTTCTTATTAATTAACCATTTAGACCATTTAGCACATTGATTATAAGGACCTTAGCTTTACCAGGAAAGAAAAAAACCAACTACAGAGCCTTCACATTTTGTCACCTGTATACTTGAGAAAAATGGCAGATTACTTAACCCAATCTGAAAGCTAACCTCCTAAATTATCTACATATCTGAATAATAAATGTGAAGATTAGTAGTTATTCTATGTATTTAATGGGTTAAGTATCCAATATGATTCTTCTACACAAATCCTCTTTACCAAACTTCTTTGAGTCAACCTATTATGGCTCAATTTTTGTTATAAGGTTTACATTAGTAACATTTTAATGATAGCCAAAATAAGTTCTCTTAAAAGTAACTCTAAGTATCATAATTACAGTGTCATATATTAATGTACTGGTTTATGCTAGTGAATGATAGAGAGTAAAAGGGAATGTCAACCTCAGATTTATACTGTGGTAGACCCATAAATTTAATGCAGGTATCATATTTTGGGCACACTAAATTGTTAGTTGATAAAAATGAGTGATAGAGAATAATTTCCCCAAATTTTTATAATGGTCTGGTTACTAAATAATTCATGTACTAGCACTAGCTATTGCATTCAAACTTTCTAAAGAGCATTTTCTAAAATAAGTCAACAGATACCTTCTAATTTCCAACTAAGCACTGAATATTCATTAGTAATGCAATATTATCAACCACTCTGGTTTCCTCATAGATAAAATACATTCTGGTGATAAACTGGAAAGTAAAGGACAGAGTTAAGAACAAATTTCTAGAGTTGAGGAGGAAAAAAATCTTATGACTTGAAGTATGATAGTACTGATGCAAGTACTCAGAAGCAATACGATTGAGAATACGGATCTAAGATAGAGCCCAAAGGACTAAATAAACTGGAAACATAAGTTTGAGAGGCTGAAGGAAATGGAAGAAATATTTACAAAGATAGAAAAGCAAAGGAAGTTTGGGGAAGACACAAAGAGTTTTGTCTTTGAGATACTGAGTATAACATCTAGAGTGCCAGTTAAATATGTTCACAAATTCCAAAATGAGTTTTTGTCTGGAAAAAATGAAGACATAAATAGCTTCCAGGTGATTGGTGTATTCAAAGATGGGTCTCTAGATATTATAAACCAGAGAATTAATATAAAAAATATAATTCAAGGCACTCCAAAACATAGCATTCAGGATAGGAGCAGAAAAACAGAATTTTAAAAGACTACCTTAAAAGTGAGGTCCCAGAAGAGAGTGATGCAGAGAGTCTCTTTCCTGCATGCTTGGCTGTCTTCCCCGGGGCCCCTCAGAGGGGATGGGCTCCAGCTTCCCTCCCCACCTTGAGCAGAGTTCCCGGCGGCCAAATACCACCGAAACCTAGCTCGAAGCCCCTCTCCACACGTTCGGAAAAGTCTCACGCATGAAGGTACCAGCAGAGGAACCCAGGTGTGTGTAATCCCATCAAAGGCCAACATCCAGAGACTTAAAAGCGAGCTCCCAGAAGTGCACGCCAGCCAGCAGCGCCAGCAGAGATGGGACAGCCTTGCAAGCTTCCCATGGTGTATTCATTCATATGTTAAATCCAGTACCAAGCTGGATCCCATTCCCCTAACCCTGAAAGAGCCTCCAGTGCGACACCACTGGGAGGGCCAAGTCGAGAGAGACTTCTCAGGGAAAGGACGAATGGAGAGGTTACTGAGCCCGCTCGAGAAATCGATGATTAACAGGATTTTGTGATCATGATCATGACCTCAAAAGATAAGATGAGAACCAGAAGAGTACTATCCTTTAATCTCTGTCTCTGCCTTGTCCATCTGTTTTTTCTTCCTAAAAATAACTATTTTACTTTACTGTGGCACTGTAGCACTGTCGTCTCGTTGTTCATCAATTTGCTCTAGCAGGCACCAGTAACATCTCCACTGTGGGGCTTATTGTTACTGCTTTTGGCAAATCAAATATGCCACAGGTAGCTTTCCAGGCTCTGCCATGCAGGCGGGATACTCTCCGTAGTTTGCTGGGCTCTCTGAGAGGGGCGGAGGAACCGAACTCAGGTCAGCCGCATGCAAGGCAAATGCCCTACCCACTGTGCTTACTGTTTGTCATTATTTTGGACATTCTTTACCACATCATAAAGTCAAGAACTTAAATTTTGATAGAATTAAATACTGACTTCTCTGATCAGTCCTGAACTTGGTGGCTTAGCAGACACCCTTCCCCTCACTGATGACAAGGTACTAACTACTCCTCCAATAAGGTGTAGTATATCATTTTTTGCCTTATCATATAGGCAAAAGATTAAAAGCAATTAACAAATAAAATGAAAATAAATATGACAAATCCTATCAGGAAGTTAAATTCTGGTAGATAAGCCTGGCTCATAAAAATAAAATCAAAATGGGTGAGGCCATCATGGATGGTTTTGGGGTAAGTCTGGGATTACATGGAATTGGGGTACTGATTTGTACATGTCCACAAATAAAGGATCTCTCAGATCTATTCTGCCCCATAAATCCAGGGACAAGACATACAAATGTCATTTTACTTTTACTCCTTTTATTTTTACTGATAGTAGATATCCTTTTAATGATATCCTTTTATTGACAGTGGAGTGAAACACCTTTGGGGGAAAGATGAAGCAATAAGAGCAAAACATCCATGGTCCTGACTTTCTCTGTATGGGCTAAGATTGTTGGCTGTGTTCTACATTGTAAAAGATAGATACATGAAACTTCTGCCAGGGCAAATAGATATGAACCCCCAAATTGATGCAGATGTTATAGGACCAAAATAAAAAGCATCGACCTTATGTCATAGCTGGAGAAATATATGACTATTTGTGTTACAAATAGATAAATAGGTAGCAAATTCGTAATTCCAAAAATGTCAGTATACACACACAAAAGAAACAGTAGAAATCATGAGACATATTATTTTTACATGAATGAAGCACAGGTAGAAGCAATCATAGCCAGAGAAATAAAAATGCTTTTCCTAAAAATATCTGATAAAATAGAGGGTACACAGATGATCACATCATTAATTCAGTGAGAAAAGACTTCAAAGATAAGATGAATGAAATTTAAAAAATAGTTAGAAACCACAATGCAAAATGCAGACCTGAGATCTTAATTCCCACAGAGAAAGTCTGTGGAATTTAGATATTATTAACCAGAGGATCACAACTTTGTTGAACTTATTTAATTAAGCAATTCTTGCCAAAATATGTTTCCCCTACAATTCAGAGAAGGTACAATATCATTTGTGACAATTACATGTCTTCTTCTGGTTTTGATAACTTGAATATTTAACAATACATAATATTTCTTTAAGAATAAAGGAATAAGGAGCTAGAGAGACAGTAGAAGATTTAAGGCAATGGTGTCTGAGCATCACTAGGTGCATCTCTAAAGGTCCCCCAACAACTTCATGTGTGGCCTTAGAAGTTCCCAAGCACTGACAGGGTGGTCTGGGTTATCAGTGGTGCATCTCACCGGAGGTCCTTGGCACCAAGCCACCAGTCCAGTTGGCCAATACTCAGCAGGATGGGCTCCCAGGCCTTCTGATCACTACTTGGGAGAACTCCCTTCTCCTCTCCCCTCAAATCAAAGAATAACACAAAAATCACTTGTGTAAATGGTTGTACAGAAGAATACGTAGGCTATCACATTAAACTCACCAGGAATAGATTTTTGCAAGAGAATAAAGCAAACTTTGTTCAACACAAAATTCTAGAAAGGATGATATGAAGACAAAAAACATCAGAAAACTGCTATTATAAATAAACGGGTTTACAGCATAATGACAAAAATGTATTCAATAAGATATAATTTAAAGGAAGTAACTTCAAAATTTATAAATCAAATTTGAGTGATCCTAGGGAAACTTCTAACAAGTCTATGATCATAGTGAGACTATTTATGATGTTTAGCTCAGTTGTCAACAGATAAACAGATATGATGTATAATATGTAAGATAATTACATTAAGTCATTTGACAACATAGTACAAAAATTTCAAAGATGTACTATCAACCATATTCTTTAACCACAAGTTTTTAGTATCAAAAAGTAATAAAAATTTCTATATAGAGAAATTTTTATAATCACGTCTCACAACAGAGAGAATTACCTATAAGTTTGAACTCATTATTATCTAGAGAAGAGACAACATTATACAGAGATATTAAAGCCAGCTCTCCTTTATTGGATTTGATTGTTAATTTTGTTTCAATTTCATTAAACTATGATTCCCAGTTGTTTGGCCTAACATCAGTCTGGATGGTTCTGTGAAAATATATTTTAGATGTGACTAACATTTACAATCAAGAGTCTTTAAACAAAGCAGATTACCCTCTACAATGTGTAGGTGGGCCTCATACATTCAATTGAAGGTATTAAGAGAAATACTGGCGTTTTTCTAGAGAAAAAGCAACATGATTGCAATATCGCAATTCAGCCTGTCCTCCTAATTTCACGAAGGCAATGTCAACTCTTCAGTGAATTTTTAGTCTGCTTAGATACCATATAGATTTCATATTCCTAAGCTTCTATAATTTCACAATTTAATGAGCCAGTTGGTAAGTTACATTTCAGAGAAAGATGGAGCTTATGGCTTTGCCTAGAATAATCCAGATGTGCATGAGTGGGTATTCTGTCACTACATTTTAGTATATCAATATCAAACTACTTATTGTTGTTAAACACCTTTGCAGTGTGTATTTCCCCAATCACCATACACCTCACCAATTAGTGTTATCTGAAGCTCTAACATTTGCCTAGCGTTTCCTATACCTAACTAAACTTCCTTGAAATTTGAAACTCTAGCCAAACATCTTTTACATTAATTTTTCTATGATTCCCTTCTATGTGTGCCCAGAGTACTCTCACCCATATCTTTACTATGAAATATATCTTTACTATTGCATTTAATTTCCATACCTATTAATTTCTTTTTTCATATACATGAGAATTTGAGTTGTAAAAAGCCAGAAATTTATGCTCTTTATTTTTATCTGCTTTTAAACCTAAAATATTATTTGGAACTTACGTTCCCCAATGTTTTGTTGAATAAATCACTGACTGATTGGTGTAATTTGTGTAGCAGTCTTGCTTTTCATATATTCAGTGTCTCTTAGTCTGGACATTCTTTCTGGCTCCATGGCAACAAAGTGTGCTAAGTAATTTCAAAGGCTGTTATTCACTGGCAGTAGCATTCACTGGAGAAAGGGTCACACCTAAAAGCTTGCAGAGAAAACACAGTGGTAAATGGCTTACTAAGCCCATGTTGCTATTTTTAATAAAAAGCTCAAAGAAATTTTTTCTAGAAGGAAACTATCAGACCTAAAACAATCATCTGTTGAGTTCACATGAACTTTCTTCTACTGAAATTTGACTATTTGTAAGATCAAACAAAGCTTTCACAATCAAGTAAGCTTGAATTTAAACATACATCCATCACATACCACATTGCAGGGACCTTGGGAAATTTCTCTAACTTCAAGTTTCACTTATCTCATCCATGAATCACAATTACAAATATCTACTACACTAAAATTACATAAGTTATATATGTATAATCTTTATAGTATTGGTCAGGTGATAAGTAATAAATAATTGTTAACCATATATATTATTATTGTAGCATACTGCTCAAATAATAATTCATATATTCATAGTATATACTTGTGAAGAGAGATTTTTATAAGCCATGGAAGCATTGTTAAAGTGCATGTACCTATTATTTTGATATGTAAATAGCATCCATTTCTTAATTATGTGTGAAAATTACATGGTGAGATGGGTAAAACAAAGTCAAAGGGCAATGTCTTTATTATCTACTGACTTTATGCTTGGCATTATCCATCCTCTGAGGACAAAGCGGTATTGCTTCATTAATTCTTGTAATATTGTTGATTGGTTAGTGGATAGTCTTATGCTTGCTTTTTTTTTTTTTGCTTTTCAGGTCACACCCAGCGATGCACAGGGGTTACTCCTGGCTCTACACTCAGGAATTACTCCTGGAGGTGCTGAGTGACCATATGGGATGCTGGGAATCAAACCCGGGTCAGCCGCGTGCAAGGCAAACGCCCTACCCACTGTGCTATCACTCCAGCCCCGTCTTATGGCCTTTCTTGAGTAATGCATTCACATACAATATTTCATGGTCATTTACTTTAAAAAGCAGACATCAAAAATCAATGGCTATAGGGCTGGGATGAGGAAATGGCCTAAATGACTGGCACCCATGATTCGCAGTGCAAGCGGCCCCAGAGTTTGATCACTCAGCACCACATAACCCCTCCCCATCACCACCTGGTGTATCCATAGAGACCTGCCTGCATCACCCAGCATTTTCATGACTTAGCACTGAATCAGTTGCTTAACTGGCTAGGTATCTCAGGGAGTGGCCACCAAACTTTGACAAATGTATTTTCAACATCAGAAATTTAGGAGCAATAGACCAGACTATCTTTTCCCTATTGTGAAGTTTTCATGAGAGGTGAGGGTAATCAAATATTCAGTCGATTATTTATTCCCTGCCTCATTTGTGATGACATGTAAGGACTACAAGAATATTTCCATCTCCACACCATCTGAGCTGAGACTTATCATGCCATGGTTAGAAACAGTGGTATGAGTCAACTTAATTATGGTTCAAGGTATCTATCTTTTCCTTCCCTCAAACTAAGTAAATATTAAAGCACACACACTGAAATTAATTTTAACACAAATATAAAGACATCCTCTTCTCCAAGAAGCAAATAATAATAATTTATCACAAATAAGAATTTTTTTAAAACTTTTTATTAAATCACCATGTGGAAAGTTACAAAGTTCTCAGGTTTATGTTTCAGTTATACAATATTCAAACACCCATCCCTTCATCAGTGCCCATATTCCACCACCAAAAACCCCAGTATACTCCCCGCCCCCGCCCCCTACCCCCTACTGTATAACTAATGAATTTCACTTCATTTTTTCTTTACCTTGATTACATTCCATAATTCAACACAAAACTCACTATAGTTGTTGGAGTTTCCACCCAAGAGAGACAGACCTGCTACCAAGGAAGCATTTGATAATTAGTTTTCCATTGCTGGAAATGAAGAGATATGTAGCCCCACTGCTACAAGTACATAACTCTCTCTTTTTTTTTTCCTTTTTCCTTTTCCCTTTTTTTTTCCCCCTCATCCCCTTTCCCATGCCTCATAGTATGGTGTACGACACGCCGCGTCGGCCAGCGTGGGGCTTTTGCTTAGTTCACAGTCCAGAGAGGTGGCTGCTACATTAATAACCTTCAATATTTCAACAAAAACTTACTGTTATTATTTGGAGTTCCCCCCCCCCCAAGTCAGACCTGTTCAAAAGGAACCATTTCACATTGCTGACAATTATAAATGTTAAGTTGCGCGGACGCAGCAGCGTCCGCGCGGTTTTGGGTTTCTGTATAAAGTCCAGGGAAAATTCTGCCAGAAATTACATAGCCCAGCTCACAGTCCCAGTGCATTGCTGTAAGAAATCTCTGGAATCAAAGTCTTTAGGCGCAGAGGGTCCGCTTCACGCTCAGCGGCTCCGGATTTATCTGGGCCGAGGGCGTGCTGGTTACACCCCCTTCCCATGAGTTCCTGGGAGCCCCAAAAGTAAAAACCGAATACCTCTGGGTTTGGAGTCATAGAAGATGGCGCCTGCCACGTGGGTGCCGCCAACCAGCCGTTTTCCGTGTAGGAAGACAGGGTGGGGAGGAAAAAAATCCACCCCCTGGCAGCACAGAGTTGTAGCCCAGTTCGCAGTCCCAGTGCATTGCTATTAGATGCAGCGCTGGATGCCTGAATGTGTTAGATCTCTGGAATCAAAGTCTTTAGGTGCAGAGGGTCCGCTTCATGCTCAGCGGCTCCAGATTTACAAATAAGAATTTTTATGTAAAACTTCAGTAGATTAAAAACAATCATAAATCAAGTATAACTGCCATATGAAGGACTAATGACACTTTATTTCTGCACATAAGACAATCTGAAATCTGAGTCTCCTATGGAAATTGATTGGCATATTTTTGTCCTAATATTTTTCTACTTTTCTTTAATGTGGAGCTGAGTAGTAAAATATATTTGTCAATGAGCAGATATTCTGAAGATATTTTATTTATTACCTATTTGTAGAATAGATTGTAAAACTGTAATAATGGAAGATTCAGTATTTATGGTTAAATAGGCCTTGTTTAAAACTTCAAATTTATGCTACAGTGGCATAAACTTTAATAAATTTTTGTACCCAGATATTAATGCTAAAAATTATACTTCAGCTCTGAGAAACAAAAAATATCCAATAATGTAAGGTAAAGAAAAATTATATTTTATGCCTTTCATTTCAGAGAATCTAAATGTTTGTTGATGAGGGTCTAATAATACAAAAAAGAACATTAAAATCTACATATGTGATTAATATCTACTAAGAAAGATACCTTTTGCCATTTATGTTAAATACTACTTGTCTTTCTTTGAATATTTATCATTCTTCAAACAAAAATAATTATTTACAATGCAGTACAAATGGCCTAATTTGACCATTGTTATTGGATGAATAAATACAGTACAGACTGCATATTGTGCTGTTATGAAAACACTCTGATGAACAAAAACAGCTGTGATCCTTGTCCTCAAAGAGTTTACTGTTCAGAATAGGAGACTGCTCATAACAAAACAAATCTAAAATTATTTTTACAGTTAGTTTACGAAAGAGTTGCGTGGTGTTATGAGAGGCATTGGACAGCATGCACATGGGTGGCCAAACCAAAATTTGAAAGAATAAAAGTTGACTGGTTGACAAGAGAATGGAGGAGTAGTTGAGGCAGCAAAAAATTTCAGAGGAAGGATAAAGAGGTTAGTTGGTAAGTGTGAGCAGCTGAAAAGTGTAGTAGAGAAAGGAGGAAAACTTGGATCATTAATGGAGGAACAGACTCTGATTTGGAGATGGAACATTGCCTGTAACCCTGTCATCAACAGTTTTTCAAATTTGTGTCAATATTTTTTTCAACCAATCTTCCATCCTTCCTCCCTTTCTTCCTTCCTTCCTTCTTTCTTTCTCTCCTTCCTTCTTTCTCTCTCCCCACCTCTTCCTCTCTTCCTCTCTTTCTCTCTTCTGTAAAGGGATAGAACCCAAGTTTCATACATTCAAAACATGTGCTCAACAATTGAACCATATTCCACCCAATCCAGTTTTTATTTCAAAAAGAGACTTGAAACTACAATATACTCGAGGAATTGTAAAATTGTCAAAGATAAAGCAGGTGACTAGCAAAATGTCTGTTTTAGCAGTCTCTCCTAGGCACTAGGTCATGCTATCTGGTACTAAGGTGTTGGTGGAAAGTGAAAGGTCCAATATTTAAAAGGTATTTATTATTATGTATTTAGGTAATGCTGGACTGGATGTGAAGAAAGTAAAGTATCAAAGTTAGCTCATAGATTTGTGGCCTCAGAATTGAGTGATGATGTCCCTACTAAGATAAAAATACTAGAAGAGTATTGTTGGAGGGATAAATCCATTTATTTTGGTGTAAGACTGAGACACAGAAGAGAGGTCAAATGGGCATCTAGACATATTGGTTTCATGTCACAGTATTTCTTGGGGAAATGATACAATGCTCAAAATCTATAGTTTTACTTAAAAAAATGCGTCATGAAAATATTTAATCATGTCATTTGATATAAAATGAAAGCTAACATTTCCAAGCTGTTTTGATGACCTTTGGGGGTGAATTTGATTCAAATCCCCATCGCTTTTTGTCAAGTCATTTAGTTGCCTTAAAGGAAAATACTCTCCTTCGTGGTCCACGTTAATTTAAGTTTATAAGTAGCTGGCTTTGTTTAAATAATTTAGCTAGGCAATGAATCGGCACTAACAAGAGATGAAGTATTTTTTTATAAATTAAAAAGATATTATTCAAATTGTGGTTAGAGGACATTTTCTAATTTAGAAACCAATCATCAAACTTTGTGTTCACTCTCACATATCAGAGAAGTTTGGCAATTAAAAGCTTAACACATAGCTATTATCAATATAAAACATTAGCCATATTTAATTGCTGATAGTTTATTTTAGCTGTTGTTGATGTTGTTTGTGGGGGCCCATATGAATACTTCTCAGGAGCTCCTAGAGCTCTACTAGTAATTCTTGACTTTATGGCCATCAATTCATCAATGGGGGCCAGAGGGTACTGTGCTATTCAGTCCTACAGTGTTGGGGTTACTCAAGCTACACCAACAGTGCTCAGAACCTTCCAGAGTCTCACTCAGTTCTGCCTAAAGGCCTCCAGAGCTGCCCTTTGCAATGCTTGGGTGTCTAGGTACATGCTAGTCATAAACCCTAACAATTTCCCAGTCTATTAGTGACTTTTTCAAGTGACGAGACTTCATTTTGCCATTTCAGGCAGTAATTTTTCAATATGGACCACATTTAACAGTTGGGTGTTGGAGGAGAAGGGCCAACTTTTGGGGTCATCAGAGCTATATTCAGTGAGGCTTGGCAGAGCCATGGGGTGCTGAGGATCAAGTTCAGAACCCTCTGGGCACCTAACTAATAATTTGGGGGTATCTATTATGATCCTTCCAGTCTCCTTTTATGCATAAAATTATACATGTAGATACTATATCACATTGATTGCTTAAAGTATCCATTATTATATTTAGTTGACATTAACTTGGAATTTGGAAATTCTGTCTCTCTTTGATATACTATTTTAGATTATGCTCTACCATTTTCTCTATCATTTAAATGAAATGCAATTTGGCTAGGAAAAATGTGTGTGGAGGAGTCTCTTAGACATCACTGCTAACAAAAGAAAAAAATTAGAAAGATCTATAAAATATTGTTGAATAATTTGGATTATCTATATTTTTGCTATGCTTAAGAAACTCAAAGAAAGAGTAGTTCAGACATTTAGATTGACTGTAGAAAATCATGTTTTTTTTAAATCCTAATTATTATTCATGTAATAAGATGATCTTTGACAAAGTTTCAGAGTGAAAAAGAATTTAAAACATCATTTGGGGATGGGTGAGATAGTCCAGGAGTTAAAGGCACTAGCATTGTACTCTCCTAACTGGTTCAATTGGTGAAACACATGTGATCTATTAGGAGTGATGAGTACAGAGAATCTGAGTACAGAGCCAGGATTATGCTGAGCACAGAGCCCAGAGCAAGCACGACCTGGCACAGCACAAACTGCTAATCTAGAAAAAGTACTCCCACCATTTTATCTATTAATTACACATTTTCTCAGGTCTCCTCCTGAAAACATTTTCTGTATCAGCACAGAAATCTTTATAAGATTTGTAGGCTGCCAGATCCCCACTGCAAATTCACATAACCTTTAAGTATTGGTGTCACTGTATCACTGTATCACTGTCATCCCATTTCTCATCAATTTGCTCAAGTGGTCACCAGTGACATCTCCATTTGTCCCTGTCGCATTCAGGGTCAGGGGAATGAGGTCCATTATTGTTACTGTGCTTGGCATATCGGATACACCACGGGTAGCTTGCCAGGCTATGCTGTGCGAGATCCTGCATCACTCTCTTCTGGGAGCTTTGTTTTATAGTCTCTGGATCTTGGCTGTTGATGAGATTACATAGCGCCAGGGGGAGTTAGTGGGTGTGACTGTCAAGCTACTGGAAAATGGGGGATTTGGGTGGAGGAGGCCCAATCCCAATCCAAGCAGGCTTGGAGATCTCAGCCCCGTCCAGCATATCTGGGTTCCTGTGGAGAGCCTCCATGGGACCGTGCTTTGTAACAACAGTTGCACTGTGCTTGTAAGTTGCACCGTTCTTGTAAACAACACCTGTGTGCTTCGAAAACAACTCCTAATAAGGAAACAGGATGTCTTGCCACGCCCATAAGCTGTAACCAGCCTATCAGCTGTAGACACTAGGGTGTAAGCAGGCAGCAGAGGTATATAAGGGGGTAAGTCACCTAGCTAGGGGTTCCTCCTCATTGGTCCCTCTCTCCTCCTCGTTTCCCCTCATTCCCGTTTCTTCCCCTTCAATGGAAAGTCCCTGAATAAATTGCAGCAAGAAGGATCTCCGAGTTGCGTGTTTCTTCGCTGGTCGAAGTGGCACGCAACAGGTTCCTCTGTCGGTTCCTTCATGAGTGAGGCTCGTCTGAGCATGTGAAGAGTGGCCTTGGGCATGGCTACGACTGAGTTCTGGAGGATTTGGGCTGCTGGGGCTCTGCTTGGGGTGGGGAGGGAGACTCAACCCGCCCCCCTCCAAGGGGACCCCCATGAAGACAGCCTGGCTCAAGGGCAGGAGATTGGGGTATCACTGTCACTGTCACTGTCAGCCTGTTGCTCATCATTTGCTCGAGCAGGCACCAGTAACATCTCCATCGTGAGACTTGTTGTTATTGTTTTTGGCATATCGAATACGCCATGAGGAGCTTACCAGGCTCTGCCATGTGGGCAAGATACTCTTGGTAGTTTGCTGGGCTCTCCGAGAGGGGTGGAGGAACCAAACAACCGAACCCCGGTGTAGGATGACATTACTTTGTCCTCTCCCTCCTTGCCATGAGTAGTTTATCCCGGTTTTTCCCGGACTTTAGGCTTACCCCAGTCACACCCATCAAGGTGTTCCCGAATCTCTCCCATCCCTTTGTTTAGCTATAATCACTTCTCTATGCTCTCTTCCCCAAAACAGTTAATCCGCGGCTTTCCCTTAATCTGACTTTGCTAATTTGTAAGGTCAGACCTTCCTAGGATACTGAATTTATATTATATAAGTTAATATTGCCTTTCTCTCCTCTTTATGCCTTTTGAATAATTTACTTTAAAGCAATGTCCTTTTTGTATGGACACAAGAAGACAATATTATGCTTTTGTAACTTGGGAATTAATTGGCTTCGAATATTATTCCCTCCCGGCCATCTGCTTTCTCCACTTAAGCCTCAGTTGCCCTCAGTTCCTAGCACCCCAAAAGCAGGGTCCCAACGAGGGATTGGACGGATCCAGGGCAAGCAGTGAGTTATGTGCTACCCTGGCATCGAGATGGGCCTGGCCAAAGTGCCTAATTCTTAACTATAAGTTAAGAGCTTGATCATAGACAAATGCTGTCATGATCCAAAAGTAATGATGAGAGTAGGACCCTGCTAGGGATAGGAAAGACTGATCTGGCCTGAGCACTGTAGTCTGAGATTGAGATGGCCCCAGGAGAGCAATTCCATAAGCTTTAATGCATCTCTTATTGTGTCCATACAAAATGATTAATATTATGAATTCTTTTTTTTTATAATTTATTTATTTTTAATTAGAGAATCACCGTGAGGGTACAGTTACAGATTTATACACTTTTGTGCTTATATTTCCCTCATACAAAGTTCGGGAACCCATCCCTTCACCAGTGCCCATTCTCCACCACCCGTAAACCCGGCGTCCCTCCCACCCTCCCCAATCCCATCTCCCCCCCACCCCACCCTGCCACTGTGGCAGGGCATTCCCTTCTGTTCTCTCTCTCTAATTAGCTGTTGTGGTTTGCAATAAAGGTGTTGAGTGGCCGCTGTGCTCAGTCTCTAGCCCTCATTCAGCCCGCAACTCCCTTCCCCCACATGGCCTTCAACTACAATGTAGTTGGTGATCGCTTCTCTGAATTGCCCTTTCCCCGGAACGTGAGGCCAACCTCGAAGCCATGGGGTCAACCTCCTGGTACTTATTTCTACAGTTCTTGGGTATTACTCTCCCACTCTGATATTCTATATACCATAGATGAGTGCAGTCTTTCTATGTCTGTCTCTCTCTTTCTGACTCATTTCACTCAGCATGAAACTTTTCATGCCCATCCACTTAACTACAAAATTCTTGACTTCCTTTTTTCTAACAGCTGCATAGTATTCCATTGTATAGATGTACCAAAGTTTCCTCAACCAGTCATCCGTTCTGGGGCATTCGGGTTTTTTCCAGATTCTGGCTATTGTAAACAGTGCTGCGATGAACATACATGTGCAGATGTTGTTTCGATTGTACTTTTTTGCCTCTCTGGGATATATTCCCAGCAGTGGTATTGCTGGGTCAAATGGGAGCTCAACCTCTAGTTTTCTGAGAATCGTCCATACTGTTTTCCAAAAGGGCTGAACTAGCCGGCATTCCCACCAGCAGTGTAGAAGGGTCCCTTTCTCCCCACATCCTCTCCAACAGCGGTTGCTTTTGTTCTTTTGGATGTGTGCCAGTCTCTGTGGTGTGAGGTGGTATCTCATGGTTGTTTTGATCTGCATCTCTCTGATGATTAGTGATGCAGAGCACTTTTTCATGTGCCTTTTGGCCATTCGTATTTCTTCCTTGGTAAAGTTTCTGTTCATTTCTTCGCCCCATTTTTTGATGGGGTTGGATGTTTTCTTTTTGTAGAGTTCAACCAGTGCTTTATATACCATTGATATCAACCCCTTATCTGATGGGTATTGTGTAAATATCCTTTCCCATTCTGTGGATAGTCTTTGTATTCTGGTCACTGTATCTCTTGCGGTGCAGAAGCTTTTTAGTTTAATGTAGTCCCATTTGTTGATCTCTGTTTTTACTAGATTGCTTAGTTCCGTGTCACGTTTGAAGATACCTTTATCTTCAATATCGTGGAGGGTTTTGCCGACCTTGTCTTCAATGTACCTTATGGTTTGTGGTCTATTGTTGAGGTCTTTAATCCATTTTGATCTGACTTTTGTGCATGGTGTCAGGTACGGCAAGCATTATCCTCAACGGGGAAAAACTAAGGGCCTTTCCTCTGAGATCGGGCACAAGACAAGGATGCCCACTCTCACCACTCCTCTTCAATATAGTACTGGAAGTACTTGCGATAGCTATTAGACAAGAAAAAGAGATTAAGGGCATCCAGATAGGAAAGGAAGAAATCAAACTCTCACTATTTGCAGACGACATGATACTATATCTAGAGAAGCCTAAAACCTCTACTAAGAAACTCTTAGAAACAATAGACTTATACAGTAAAGTTGCAGGCTACAAAATCAATACCCAAAAATCCATGGCCTTCATATATGCAAACAATGAGGCAGAGGAAAGGGACATGAAAAAAGCAATCCCATTCACAATCGTGCCCCAGAAAATCAAGTACCTCGGAATCAGCTTAACCAAGGAAGTAAAAGACCTTTACAAAGAAAACTACAAAACGCTACTCCATGAAATCAAAGAGGACATGAGGAAATGGAAACATACCCTGCTCGTGGATAGGGAGAATCAATGTTGTCAAAATGGCAATACTCCCTAAAGCATTATACAGATTCAATGCGATTCCTATAAGTATACCCATGACATTCTTCAAAGAAATGGATCAAGCAATCCTAAAATTCATATGGAATAACAAACGTCCAAGGATAGCTAAAACAATTCTTGGGAAAAAGATGATGGGAGGCATCACCCTCCCCAACCTCAATCTTTACTACAAAGCAGTAACAATTAAAACAGCATGGTACTGGAACAAAGGCAGAGCCGTAGACCAATGGAACAGGGTGGAATATCCCTACACACAACCCCAAATGTATGATCATCTAATCTTTGATAAGGGAGCAAGAGATGTGAAGTGGAGCAAGGAAAGCCTCTTTAACAAATGGTGCTGGCACAACTGGACAACCACATGCAAAAAAATATTATGAATTCTTATATGTTTGCTGGCTGAGGAGAAGAGAAACACACTCATGGGACCCTGCCCTTGGGTGGATCCTCCTGCTGAAAGAGAATTAAGTCCTAGGAGAAGCATCCCCTAAGGGAAAGGAACCTCAACCCTATTGATGGTGACCACACCTATGTGTAAGCCCCAACCCCCTCATGCTGTGGAGATTTAACTAGGCTGTAAGAGTGGGTTGGGGGCCAGATCCAGAGATCCAGAGAGAGATCCAGAACCAGGAGAGAAGCAGGGAGAGAGAATGAAATAAACTGATCGAGCAACCATTTTGGCCTTCTTCCTTCCGTCGCCTGCCCTTGACCGACAGCACACACAGCGGTTCCAAGGCACTGAACATGGGCAGTGAGACAGAGCCACCCGGAGAGCACGCGAGTGCGCTCGCCCCTCGGCAAGCTTTAGTTTTTTACACCCAGGTTGGCCACATCCAAGGCAAACGCCTTACCCGCGGTGCTATCACTTCAGCCCACTATTATTACACCCTTAGAATATTCTTAAGGTGTAGAATATTCTGGTATATTAGTTATACTAATTTTGTTGAAATTGAAGTTTTAATTAACTTAAAACGTAAATATAAATATCTTGGGAAATGTGCAAGATTTTGCATTTGACTTAAAAATTAAAAAATAAGCTTCTAATTCAAAGAGAAGATTGGTAGGTAAGAAAAATAAAAAGTGAGAAAAATGTGTCAGAGACTCTAAACCACATGTTATTTTAAGGAAACTCCAGGCATCTTCATTAACCATGATCAGATGCTATAAAAGGCAGTTCAATGTGCTTCATCTGCAACTGTGCCAACCTTCTCGCAGAATGTTACAGCTCTCAATCATTTAATACTTAATTATTTATTTTATATTTTATTAATTCAGTTCACATTTTCTGCTACTGTTTTCTTCACACATAGGATGAGAAAGCTGTGCATGAGATTCAGATGCTAAAATGGTGAAAAAGACATGGATTCCGAACTCAAACAGCCACAGAACAGGCAGAGAATAAAGACCGGCTAGTACTTCGGGTGGATTGCAGGCAAGAGGTGTGGCCCAAATTGCTTTCCTGTTGTGGAGAGTAGGGCAGGGCCTGAGTTACAACAGAGAAATTTACTTCACACCCATTTTAAGCTGGGAATAATGTGATGGGATTTTCATTTATAACAGATTACTCAGGCAGCCATGTGGAAAAGGACAAAAGCTGAGAAAGAAGAAGGGAGCAAAGCCAAGAGAAAAATAACCCAGTGGAATCACAGCTAGCATAATGGGAAAAAAATACTAATTTTTGCTGGAAACATCCTACAGAATAAGCCGTTTAATATGTTAATCTAGTCTAAGGAAGAGGCAGGGTCTGTATCTTAAGGTGTTGGCAGATGCAGCTATTCACCTCTCCTTCTAGGTCCAACCTTTTGGAGGCCTCTGCAGGGAATGCAAAGCAAAATAGAGAAATACAGAGGCTGATGTAAGTGACAAAGCATTCGTGCATCACATCTTTACAACTGCACAGACCTCTTCCTGGATGAAGGAGCTTAGTCAGCCTGGCAGAAGCTGCTCCAGGCAGGCAACCGAGAGAGCTCACCAAACCCAAGCTTGGGATTTGCCATCAAAATCAGTGGGAAACACCTGTGACATAATAAGCAACCTGAATTCCAAATCAATCCTTTCTCAGGGAGGAAGTAGCTCTATGGGATAAATACTTTTGTGTGGATTCACATGCTGAAGAAAATAAGCTTTTTTTTTTTTTGCCAACTCAGGAGATGTTCTCTTTCCAGGCAGCTGTGGGCTACAATAGGGAAATATCAAGGCTTTCAAAGCAATGCATCTCTATATTCATTCTGTACTAACAGTCTCGTAAGAGATGCTGAATAGGGCAGTGCACCCTAGAAAGTTTTCACGCACATGTCTCATTTCCTTTATTTGTTTTTATCTCCAGATATGCAGAGCTGTTAGTGATGGCAATAGTGGCAGTGGTAATAATCTGTGAGCATACATTCCACTATTGTAATATGAAATTCACTCAGGGATTTTAGAAAATGGGCTATAAAAAAAGAATTCAAACTTGAAGTTGAATAAAACTTCAATTAAAGTGAAATGTTGCTGCAGTGCTTTTGTTGGGTCACATTGGTTTGTTCTTGCTGCTCCCACAGGGAGCTGAGGGTTCACTGAGCCACTCCCACAACAGGGCAACTGAGGCACACCTAATTCCATAAGGCACTAGTAATCCTAAATGGCTTTTCTCTTTCCTTTACATCCCTTATATGGTTTATTTAGCAATGTCTTTTTTGTATAGACACAGGAAGACAGTTGATGCTATGCTATGTAACATGGGAGTTAATTGACTCCAAAATAATATTTACTCCTGGGCATCCATACATACTTGGCTTAAGCCTCAGTTGCCCTTAGTTCCTAGCACTTCAAGAGCAGGGTCAGGATGAGGGACTGGTGGATGCAAGGCAAGCTGTGAGCTACCCTGGCATCAAAATGGGCCAGGCCAAGCACCATAATACTTAACTATAAGTTAAGAGCACAGTCATGGACAAACTCTGTCATGACCTAAAAAGAGGTAACTGAATAAGGACCCTGCTGGGGTTAGGAAGACTAACCTGGCCTAAGGACTGAGGTCTGGAGTATATAGCGAGATGTCTCCAGGAAGAATGAAACTTTAAGCTTAATATATCTCTTACTGTGCTCATACAAAATGACACTGCTAGAAATATGATAAGAAGTAAATTTACTATGACTGTTTGAGTGGATTACTAGCTGAGGAGAAAGCAATACACCTTGGATGGAATTCCACCCTTGGGCGGGTCTCCTAGTAATCGTGAGAAATCTCCTTAGATGAGATTTTGTTCTTGAAAAGGAGCCACCTTTACCTCTCTTCGTTTATTTGTTCAACCCCACCTCTGTATCCCCACCCTACATGATTCCTCTATAACTGTGCTATAAGGGGTTGTGGGGAGAGACTGAAGGCTGGAGACCATAGAGAAAGACTTGAGGAGAGACTGAAAAGTGAGGTGAAGAGGAAGGCCAGAGAGAGACTAGAGAAGACAGAGAGAGATTCGAAGATGAGAAACATAGTCAGACTGGACTGGCTGTAAGACGTGTAGGAGAGATGCTGAAGAGAGAGTTGTTGAAGATACCGAGGACGAGATTCTGGAACTAGACTCTGAAAAGGAGATGAAGACTAGACGCTGAGGAATAGATGCCGAGGACAGAAGGTCCTCATTCTAGAGGCCAGGGCAATTTCTACGGTTTTCTTTGCCTCTTGAGTAAATTGAGTCATTAACTGCTTAATGTTGGCTTAAAAGTTAAATGCAACACTAGCAATCAGGGCAAGGACAAGGAACTCATTAGATGCTACTTCCTGAAATAATTTTTAAAAAATTTTATTTTGTGCTAATTCCCAGCTCTATAAATAGAAGACCATATTCAGTGCCAGGGATCAAACCCAGGTAGGCTAGGCATTCTGTGTGCTAGGCATTCTCCCTACCCTTTGTATTATCTCCCTGGCCCTTGTACGTTTTAAATAACAGGAAAAAAAATATGCCTTTTTTACAGAACTGCAACTTTCACATTTCATGTCAGTTTTAGCCTTTATAGCTAAATTTTACATACTTATCACTACCTGGGCTGGAGCAATAGTGCAGCGGGTAGGGCGTTTGCCTTGCACACAGCCGGGTTTGATTCCTTCACCCCTCTCAGAGAGACCGGCAAACTACCAAGAGTATCTTGCCCTCATGGCAGAGCCTGGCAAGCTACCGGTGGCATATTCTATAGCCAAAAACAGTAACAAGTCTCACAATGGTACCCACTCGAACAAATCGATGAACAATGGAATGACAGTGATACAGTGATACTTATCACTACCAACATACACTCATCTGCATATGTAAATAATCAGTGTTCCAAGGAAACATCTCACACTTTTTCTTTTACTCTCACTTTTCTACCAGATAGCTCTTTAATCTATCTTCACTAGTAACTCTTACTCATTCTTTAAGGAAAAACTCAGATTTCACTGTTTCTTCCAGTGAAACTTCCCACACCTGGCTGAATTCCTCCTCACTGCAGCCTCTATGCTCCAAAAGTTTACATCATTAAGAACACACCTAGGCAACATAGTGAGATAAACCACATAAGGGAAAAAAAAAACCTTAATCCAATCAGAAACCAATTTATAAAACCAATTTATACCTATCAGCTAACTACCAGAAAGTATTTTCTCAATCCCACACAACTCACTTATGAAAGTGGGTGGCCCAAAACACATGGGGCTGGCAGATTCCAAGGGTTTTGGCAGGTCACAAATCTGTGGTAGTGAGGTCTGAGATGCTGCCACAGCCACGGAGAAGTGAAGAATTACAGCACTAACCACAGACTAAGCAGGCAAAGGACTTTGGGGTCAAGACAGTCTCCAGACCCCTGGGGACGCCTTCGCAAGAGAGAAAGATTCATTACGTCTATTTACCAGAGCTGGCAAGGGCCAGACACTAAACCCAAGGGTTTATTTGTTTGTTTGTTTGTTTGTCTTCAGGCAAAACATGCAGACTGGATCTTCTGTCCCCACTCCTTAGAAACTGAGGAAAGCTTGTCTTTGGAACAAGCGGCTACAGGTTGCAGACATCTGTCACTGAGACAATGAAGTTTCCTGTATGTGGGAACTGGGCCAAGTTAGAAGGGGGGGATTTCTCACTGGGTTGTCCCTCCACACCAAGGACAGCGAGTGGAAGAAACCCCTCACAGACTGGCTGCTTTTCCGAAAACACAGGGTCCTAAAAGACAGAACAAAGCTAGCGCCACTGACCCTCCTACTGGGGGAACAAATGTCAAGTGGGTCTCTGGGACCGGGATGAACAGCAGGCGACTCAGAGAAGTCAGTATCCACCACAACACCACAAGGACCAGAAGGTGCGGCACGAAGGACCCCAGAACCAAAACCCCCTACCTGTGACTGTGGGTCCAGCTCGACCTGTTTCTGGCCAGAAGCCACACCAAACCCTCTCTGCCCTCCCAGCGTGCCAGAGGCAGAAGGACCAGCTGCAGCTTCAAAACTAATCTGGGTCCCTCTTCAGAAAGGCGATTGTCAAAATTTTAACCACTTGCAGTTTAATTTTCCATTAAACTGTCATCCAGTTGCTCATCAATTTGCTTCAGTGAGCACCAGTAATGTCTCCATTGTGAGACTTGTTGTTACTGTTTTTCGCATATCCAATACGACACGGGGAGCTTGCCAGGCTCTGCCCTTCGGGCGGGATACTCTTGGTAGCTTGCTGGGCTCTCCGATAGAGATGGAGGAATCAAACCCGGGTTGGCTGCATGCTAGGCAAATGGCCTACCCACTGTGCTATTGCAATTTAATTTAACGGCATTAATACTCTTAGCACTGCTCAACATTAGCCAGAGTGATTAGGCAAGATATGAAAGGAGTCCATAATGGAAAAGAGTAAGTAAATCTATAGCTATTTATAGATGACACTGGTAATTTAGAAAACTCTAAAGATCACCAAAAGTTACTGAGTATAGTAAAAAGGAGGATACGGAATCAATACAGACATAAAAAAATGTTTCATTTCTATGCACTTTGAATTTGAAGAAAGACAGACTTTAAGAAACAATTTTTTATAATTCAATTAAAAAGAAACGTCTTGGAGTAAACTAAGCAACAGTGAAAAGCCTGTACATTTAAAAATATTGGGAAATAGAGAAGAGGTAACAAAAGAAATGAAAGTATATATATACTCATAGATTAAAACAAGTATTTTAAAATTATTCTATTCTCTAAAGAAATCTATATGTTCAACATGACAACTATCAGAATTTTAATGGCATTTTGAAGCAAGAAGAGAAAACAATTCTGAAATTTGTACAGAACCATAGAATACCTTAAACAGCAAAAATATTCTGAGAAAAAAAGAAAATAGAGGCATTTTATTCTAACTTCTAATTATTCTATAAAACATTTTTAATTAAAACAATATGGTATTTGAACAAAAATAAACACAAAAACAAACTAAATATATCTGAGCCCTCAGGAATAAACCAACTCAGATATGAACATTTAAATTTGTGTACCACGTTCCCCATATGGAATATAATATTGAGAATCCTAATAAAACAAAGTAAAATATGTGACTAGGTCTCAAGACCATGTAATCCAGTACTACCACTTTTATAAAATTATCCAAAATATAAAAATACTAATTTAAAATCATATATGCACCCCTCTGTTCATTATTCACAGTATCCAAGACATGGGAAAAAATAAATACCCATCCACAAATGAGTAGATAAATAATTTACAGTTTATATATTCAATGAAATATTGTTCATCTATTTAAATAAGTGAAATACTGCCTTCTGTGAAAACATGGGTAGAATCAAATTTTTATGATGTGAAATAAGTCAGAAATTGAAATATAGTTGCTGAATGATTTCTCTTACATGTGGAATGTCAAAAAATGAACTAATAAATTACATCAAAAATAACTCAACTCTGGGGTCTGTAGAGATAGCACAGTCGGTGGGAAATTTGCCTTGCACTCACCCAATCTGGGTTCAATCCCCAGTGGCCATCTTCTGGTCCCCTGAGTCTGCTGGGGTGATCCCTGAGTGTAGAAGCAGAAGTAAACCCTGAGACTAGCCCCCAAACCAATAAAACAAAGTAAAATAACTCAATTATTTTCAAAGGAATGTTGGTCACCAGAGTGGGAAGAGAAGTTTTTCTTCTGATAATATGAAAAGCAAAAACTTCACCTTCTTGTACTCAAAGTTGAACCCCATGACTTTCCCCTATAGTCTTGACCCGACTTGTAATAGTTTTGAATGATGTCTTCCTTTTTGAGCAAGTATCAGAATAATTTTCTCTTTAACCCAGCACTATTCCATTCGCCAAGCAACAGAGGAACAGGTGGAGAATATATTGTCTCCTCAGTCAAGGAGAACTCAAAAAAGAGCCAGAGGCAGCCAAAATGTGCATATAGAAAAGTGTTAGAGGGCAGAGAGATGCTAATTTAACTAAATTAATTCACATTTCGCATGCACAGTGAGGCTCAGGATTTTTTTTATCCTCTTCTATCCTTACTATGCAATCGAGACAAACAATAAAGTGCAACTTCAAATTTAAATGCCCAAATATTCACTGAAGACCTACCAAATTCCAGGCAATAAGAAGAGTTTTTTGTTTGTTTTGTTTTGTTTTGTTTTTTAATGTAAAACACAACCCTTATCAAAAAGGAAACCATCAATCAACTAAATGCCACTTACTAAAAGATAATTAGTTAACCTCAAATTAGCTTGGTGAGGATTTACTCTGTGCTGAGAACCACACTTTAAGGCAATTCTAATATTGGAGAGACACATGGGCCAGAGAGATAGTACAGGAGGCAGGAAAATTGTCTTGCATGCAGCTGACCCAGGTTTGATCCCTGGCATCCCATATGGTCCCCCAAGCCCACCAGGAGTCACTGCTGAGTACAGAACCAGGAGTAAGTTTTGTGCACTGCACTGAGTGGGTGGTCCAAAAATTAAAGGAAAGAAAGTTTGAAATGTAAGACAAGTTCAGGGTATAAAAGCTATTAAGATCTGCAATTTGAGCCTCACATATCTAAACTTGAAATTTTGGGGAGTGATAACACCAAAGACATGGAAATAAGTACATGAAGGCTTCCTGGACTAGCTTTTGTTTTGTGGATAGAAAAAAAAAAAGATACTTGCTGGTTATACATACTTTATTCCTTGTCACCAAACTAGATCCTTCACTCACATCCAGAAACTTAATTTTTCAGTGACCTATCCCTCTTCCCTGTATCAAATCCAAGAGTGAACTCTGTTATTCACATAGATGTGCCTTTATCTTTTCAAGTAACTCTTTCTGTGTTCTTGGAGTAGATGCCAAGGAGTGGTATTGCTGGGTTTTCAATTTTGAGAAATCTCCATGCAGTTCTCCAGGGAGGCTCAAACAGATATTTCCACTGACAATGGATGAGGGCTCCGTTTTTACTACAGCCCCTCCAGTACAGCTGTTTCTGGTCTTTTTAAAAAAGGATATGTTTTATAAAAAGAAAAACAATATATATATCAAAGACCTTAAACAGCAATCACCAAATCTTGCAGCAAGAGAACCTATTATTGCTTCTAGTAACTTGGTTTGGTGGTTTCAAATATCACTACAATTTCCAGAATTTTCAACTTTTACACAAAACTACAAATGAAAGAAGCAAAAGAAATTCCAGCAATGACACAGAAAGTAATTGAAAAAAAAGTTACATATTGGATAATATTTTCAATGGTGAGAACTTATCTGTTATCAATGCCTTCCTTAAAAGGCCTTCATCTCATTGGTGGGAAAAAAAAACACACAACAAAAATCCAGGATTCAGGATCGAAGGTAATAAAAAAGGTGTGACTCTAATGTTTAGTGCCAGAGCCCACAGGATAATAAATCAGCTATCCAAGTCTGGTGTGGTCACTTTTCCACCTGGCTTCTAATAAGCCTCTTCACTGTGCCTCAGAGACCAATAAGCAAGTGACCACTTCCACAACATTAGGTCTTGTTTGATACAAAATCCACTATTTATTAGAGTGTTTAAACATTTTAATCACTGACTAAAAATAGAATTATTCTAACATTTTTGATAAATTTCCATGCTTTAAAAAAACTTCACTCGGAAGTTTTTTCAGAGTTGTGCCCTTATCACCATTGTTAACATAAACATGGTGGGTTTTAGTTTTGTAATTCTGCATATGGTGGCAATATTAATAATGCATATTCAAATTCTGGCAGAACTCAACGTATCTCATGAGTACTCATTGATATTTCTTTTTTTTTGTATGTGTCATACATACCCGGCAATGCAAAAAGGTTGCTCCTAGCTCTGCACTGAGAAATTACTCCTGGCATTGCTCAGGGGACTATATGGGATGCTGGGAATCGAACCTGGGTTGGCAGTGTGCAGGGCAAATGCTCTACCTGCTATGCTATAGCTTCAGCCCCGATATTTCTAATTCAAACTCATAAATAAGAGTTTTACTTATTTAGTCTCATCCAAAGTTGATCTAAATCTCCTTTATACTTTGGGGAATGCCATTCAAATTGATGTGAGCTATTTCATTTTGATTTGTATATCCCAGATAATACTTAAACATACTTTTTCACATGCCTATTGGTCATCTGCATTGTTCTTCAGAGAAGTGTCTGTTCATCTCATCTCCGTATTTTGTTTTCTTAATTTTTAATTTTTATTTTATAGAATCAGTGAGATACATAGTTACAGGTTGTTCATGATTAGGCTTCAGTCATAGAATTTTCCAATACCCATCGCTTTACCAGACTATATTTCCCACCACCAGTGTCACCAGTTTCCCTATGTCAGGTACTTCTTTTCTTCTCTCTGTCTCTCTGTTTCTGTCTGTTTGTCTGTTTGTCTATCTGTCTGTCTATCTGTCTATTTCTCTTTTTGGGGGGCTTCATACCCCACAGTACTCAAGGCTTGAAATAATTCTCTGCTTCATTGCATAAAATTATGCAATCAGATGTTTATCCATTTATGCCTTTTATTGCATTTATATTTCCAAAATTTATTTAAAAGTTTATAAAATGAATGCGACTTATGATAAAATTTGATGAAACTGGGAAAAGGGGGAAAATGGAGTATAAAAGGCAATCAAAATACCCAGGAGACAAATGAACAAACAAATTATGTATTTGCACAGTCTGTATTTGCTACAGATGAGAGAAAAATGTGTCTCTAAATTTTCCAACTCTACAGAGAGATTACCACCTCCTAAATTTGTAATGTTCATAAAAGAAAAATACTTTGGAGCACAAAATTGTGAAAAAAAATCCTCCTGTAAAATGTTATAAGTGACGTATTCAACAATTTCAGTAAGACAAAAATGTTTTATTAATGTAGTCACAGGGTTGCCAATGTTCAACTAAAATAAAAAATTGTCCACCTTTTTATTGACATGTCTTAAAGAAAGGATATATTCTGGAATATTCCCAAAATATTGATAATTTTTATAACTGCATTTTTCATAGGCTCACTCATATTACTTCTTTTAGAAGAATTTTATATATTTCATAGGTATATGTTTAGATGTATAAGGATATGGTAGGGAACATATTCAGAAATTAGATGTCAAAGACATCTAATGTAACAGATTGAGTAGTTTTTTAAAACTTAAAAATAGTTATTTTTACCCTTTTCTAGCATGTTTTGACTCCTCACACCAATTGTCCTTAATTGCTTTCATCTCCAGGAATTTCTATGTTGCTATTTCTTTGGCAGCAGGGAAATTGGCCATTCTCAAAGGAGTTCAGGGGCTACTCCTTGCAAAAGGGTCTAGGCCAGTCCTGGTGCTACCCAGGGGCTGAAACCAGGGCTCACTGTGTGCAAATGAGCACCTTAACTGCTGTTGTATCTCTCAAGACACAACAGCTGGTCTAAATTAGTTTCTCAATAGATAATCATATTGTCTATTGACTTTGTCTAAAAAAAAGGTAGACTTGGTACTTTTTTTGTTTTAATATTTTGTGTTCATTTAATGAACTCACTGGAGTGATAGCACAGTGGGTAGGGCATTTGCCGACCTGGCTTCGATTCCTCCGTCCCTCTCGGAGAGCCCGGCAAGCTACCAAAAGTATCCTGCCTGCACGGCAGAGCCTGGCAAGTTCCCCGTGGCGTATTCGATATGCCAAAAACAGTAACAAAAAGTCTTTCACTGGATACGTTGCTGGTGCCTGATGGAGCAAATCAATGAACAACGGGACGACAGTGCGACAGTGCTACAGTGTTCATTTAATATGGAAAATTATTCATACAGAAACTATATATTTTCTTTCTTATACTTCTTTTGTTGTCCATGAAGTACATTGATTCTTAATAAGTTTTGTTTTTGAGTCACACCCAACAGTGTTTAAGGCTAACTCCTGACTCTGTGCTCAGGGATCACTCCTGGAGGGGTCAGGGCACCGTGTATGGAGCCTGAGATCAAAGCCTGGTAAGCCACATGGAAGGCAAACACCCTGACTACTGTAATATTCTCTATCCCAGGACATTCATTCTTTTCCCTTTATTTTAAATCGAATCGCTATGAGTTACAAAGTTACAAAGATGATCATAATTGAGTTTCAGGCACATACTGTCCC
Source organism: Sorex araneus (assembly GCF_027595985.1). Lineage (NCBI taxonomy): Eukaryota > Metazoa > Chordata > Mammalia > Eulipotyphla > Soricidae > Sorex > Sorex araneus. Next base: position 65,591,878 of record NC_073309.1, on the reverse strand, counting down.
AACATCAGTCCTTTCACCAGTGCCCATTACCCCCACCTCAGTAGCAACTTTCTACCAAAGACCAGTTCTCCTACTCTTCATTTCTATTGCCACTGGGCATTTGATGTTTCCTTATGAATTTTCTTTATATCCCACATCTGAGAAAGATTTTTCAGAGTCTTTAACAAACACTACAGCAGGTAAAGGACTTGCCTTGCACACACAATGATCTGAGTTTGATTATTGGCATCCCATATGATCTTCCCATTGGCATCCTGGTGATGCCAGGAATAATATCTTAAGGCAAAGTCATGAGGGATTTGTGTGTGCCCTTCCCCTCCAACCCCCCCCCAAAAAAAGCCAAAAATGAATTAATTCACAAATAACTTTTGAATACCAGCAAAATTCTTGAGCATAAGGCAAGTCAATGAAAGCTCCACCATTGTGGAACATTTACATTCTATTAGTAGCACTGTAGCACTGTCATTGTGTTGTTCATCGATTTGCTCTAGCGGACACCAGTAACGTCTCCACTGTGAGACTTGTTACTGTTTTTGGCATATCGAATATGCCACGGGTACCTTGCCAGGCTCTGCTGTGCGGGCAGGATACTCTCGGTAGCTTGCTGGGCTCTCTGAGAGGGACGGAGAAACCAAACCCAGGTTGGCCGCATGCAAGGTAAACGCCCTACCCGCTGTCCTATTGCTCCAGTCATAGTAAAATACAAAATTGACTGCATAACTGATATTAACATAGACTGAGTCTTATAATTGTAGTTCTCACTCTTGGGGCTCTCTCTTATAGAACACATTTTACCTTCATGCTACAAATCTCCAAAAGTGTGCAAGACATCTTGGTCTCAGTGGAGCTACAATCCTATCTGAGGAAGGCTTTCTAATGTCAATACAACCCAAAATCAAGCTGAAGGACAGTTTCATTTTCTCACTTTTCTCGTTTTCTGAAGGACAGAAAACAGGTACAAACCACCAACCTGTACATTTTTAAACTCAGTACTGATGAACTTGGTTGCTTCCTGTGTTTTACAGACTCTGGCATCTTCATATCAATCTCTATTTAGGACATTTCTTTTAGGTTTAGCCCCAGTTCAGCACCATGCCCCGTTCTTTCAAACATAAGCACCTGGTGGAAACAGAGCAACTGTTAGAGTAGGTACAAGACCCAGTTCCTGACCTTCGGTCATACATTCTGAAGTACATGCCACACTATGTCCACTACTTCGTCTGTATCACTCAATACTTATAAAACAAAGAATACATGCACCAAAGTATTAATTACTTAGCACAGTGGGTAGGTCATTTGCTTGCACACGGCAGACCTGGGTTCAGTTCCTTCGCCCCTCTCAGAGAGCTTGGCAAGCTACCGAGAGTATCCTGCCTGCACAGCAAAGCCTGGCAAGCTCCCCATGGCATATTCAATATGCCAAAAAGAGTAACAACAACTTTCACAATGGAGACATTACCGGTGCCCACTCAAGCAAATCGATGAACAACTGGACGACAGTGTTAGGACAGAGCTTCTAACAAGGGACTTTAAAGAAAATTTTTCAATTTTTCAACTATTCCAAAACAGACTTATTCATAACAGTAACACTTGATATCTCTTTCTTTTTTCTACCACTGAAGTTTATGAAAAAGAGGGATAGACTGATTCAATAAAACAATTATATGATTATTAGCTTTTATCTAGCTTTTATCAGAACAGATTATGTATAGGGGTTTGATTTATTCTTCCATTAATTTATTATACAATCATATACAATCAAAATACAATACAGTCAAATTTTCTTTACCAATTACTCAAGCATTTATATTGAGTTAGTAAGATGCTTACAAAATAAATTCAAAAGACAAGACTTATTTTAACCTCAATAAACTCAGTCCTTGAATATATGTTATCATGGATTGGAATATGATTAAATAGTCAAGTTTCATTTAATTCAGATTTCCAAGTCTCTTGTGGAAAACACTATACACCTTATTTCATTTTGAACAGTATATGAACACGGTTTCTAAAAGGTTTTATAATTGTATAATGCCTAGCTTTCCACACTGAGTCATGATCTCTAACATAATTCTGGATATATCTATGAAAGCATCTCTAGATAGGATTAAAACTTGACTGTGGGTGAGTAAAACTGATTGTCCCCCAAATACGGACAGATATTTTCTAATGAGTTGAAGACTTCCAGAGAACAAAAAGGTTGATCTTCTAATGAGAACTTCTTTGCCTAAATTCACTCAAACTGGTACATTAGTTGTTTTCTGCCTGTAAATTAAAATACTTACTGTGTCTCCCTAATGATATTCAGACTGAAGCTACACCTTTGGCTCTCCTGGGTCATATCACATTTTGTCTCTGTTGGCTACAGGCACCCTTTTCAACAGATCATTTCTCAGGTTAACAGTTACACACTGACCTGTGGCTCTGTTGTAGAATCTAGTCTCTTGCATAACTTCTGGAGGAAACCATTCATACAAGCATCCTTCCAAAGAAAACCTCATAAAATTCTTACCTGTAAGATTGAAAATTAAAAGATAATTATTCTGTGTACTCACTTAATACTTTGATATTTTATTTAATAATTTGATATTTGATTCAGTACTTACTACATATTATTAGCATTATTAGTATTAATTCAGTACACATATTATTAGTACTCAATCTTTACTTTAGACCTTGTAGTACTGTATCACTGTCATCATGCTCATCATTTTGCTCAAGCAGGCACCAGCAACATCTCCATCATGAGACTTGTTGTTACTGTTTTGGGCATACCGAATATGCCACGGGAAGGCTCTGCCCTGCAGGCGAGATACTCTCAGTAACTTGCCAGGCTCTCCAAGAGGGACAGAGGAATTGAACCCAGGTCAGCCACATGCAAGACAAACACCCCACCCACTGTACTATCATTCCCATCCACTTCAGACCTTAATACATATTATTGGGGTGCATCAAATTCCTTACTTCATATGTCATGAATTATGTCATGAAGTATGTCATGAAGTATGTGGTTTAAAGTACTTGACCAATATCATCTTCCTTCATAGGGCAGATGAATGGCTGGTGTCATTTCTTTCCATGAGACTGGTGGCAGCAAGGGGAATGTATATTAGGTCAAGGCAAACTAAATGAGTTGTAATGCTCTACTCATTCACTGTGCTATCTTAAAAATAGTTATATGATTTTCCTAATTTATGGTATTCCTGGATTAGACTATAAAACAAAGCTCCCAGAAATGCAGCCGTGAGATCTCTTATAGCCTAGTTCTCCCTCTCGGAGAACCTGGCAAGGTACCAATAGCCAGAATCTGGAAAAAACCCGAGTGCCCTAGAACAGATGACTGGTTGAAGAAACTCTGGTGCATCTATACAATGGAATACTACGCAGCTGTTAGAAAAAATGAGTTCATGACATTTGCATATAAGTGGATCAGCATGGAAAGTATCATGCTAAGTGAAATGAGTCAGAAAGAGAGAGACAGACATAGAAAGATTGCACTCATCTGTGGAGCATAGAATAATAGACTATAAGACTAACACCCAAGATTAGTAGAAATAAGTACCAGGAGGTTGTCCCCATGGCTTGGAGGCTGGTCTCTCATTCTGGGCAACTCAGAGAAGGGAACACCAAGTAAAATGTGGCCGGAGGTCTTGCGGGGGAGGGGTGACGCAAGCCGAATGTAGACTAGAGACTGAACACAATGGCCGCTCAACACCTTTATTGCAAACCACAACACCTAATCAGAGAGAGAGAACAAAAGGGAATACCCTGCCATAGTGACAGTGTGGGGTGGGGGGAGACGACGGGACTGGGGAGGGCGGGAGAGATGCTGGGTTTACTGGTGATAGGGAATGGGCACTGGTGAAGGGATGGGTTCTTGAACTTTGTATGGGGAAAACACAAGCACAAAAATGTATAAAACTGTAACTGTACCCTCACGTTGATTCACTAATTAAAAATAAATAATTTAATTTAAAAAAAAGAAAAATGTGAGAATATGAGAAATACTAAAAAAATTTTAAAAAAGGTACCTAGAGCATCCTGCCCACACAGCAGAGCCTGGCAAGCTCTCCATGGCATATTCGATATGCCAAATACAGTAACAATGATAGATCTCATTCCCCTGACCCTGAAAGAGCCTCTAATGTGGCACTGCTGGGAAGAACAAGTAAAGTGAGGCTGCTAAAATCTCAGGGCTAGGACGAATAGAGATGCTACTGGCATCCGCTCAAGCAAATCTATTATCAACGGGATGACAGTGATACAGTGTTATTAATTAATCCTTTTAAATCTGCAAAAAGCATCCTAGGTCTTCATTTTAAATAAAATTGATCACATAACCGTTCATATGCTTGCCTGGCTTATGGCTAATCCTAGCTAAATCACTAGAACTGTCTGCCAAGCACCCAGGGGTGACCGCTGAGCACATCAGGGTGTAGGTCAAAGACGAAGACAAAATAGTTTTTTTTAGCAGTCAGATAGTTCCACTTTTACAAGACTTAGGGTCAGCTTTATGAACTTATAACTTATGCATTTGTATAAGGCACTCCCTGAGAAGGGTCACACATTTGGTTTGTTGATCAAATTCCTAATTAGTTTTTAACAAGAAACTCTGCTTTCAATTTGCTCTAGGCTCTGAAAATTTTATAATATGTCGTGTGTATATATGTAAATGCAGCTAATATATAATATCTCTCGCTCTTAAAAGGTAGAATGGATAGTTTCTCACTTTAGCTTTATCTACTTATTTTTTTTCAATAATTATTCCTCTTTTATCCCTTTGCCAGTGATTTTTTTTTCTTTCTGGGTCACACCTGGCAGTGCACAGGGATTACTCCTGGCTCTTAGGAATCACTCCTGGCAGTGCTCAGGGGGCCTTATGGGATGCTGGGGATCAAACCGGGTCCACCGCATACAAAGCAAACACCCTACCCACTGTCCTATCTCTCTGGCCCCCCTTTGCCAATGATTTTATTTTGATTCAGGCACTGTGGTTTTGAAAACTGTTATTAGTAGGGTTCCATACATTTCGGCACCACAATTTCCAGAGTGTCCACTTAGCTCTACCATTGTCTTGTGCCCTCCCCCCATCCTCTTTCTTTTTAAGCTTCCTACTGAAGACAAATTCTCAGTTTTGTTGCATTTGGGCATTTGTAATTCCCACACTATTATTATTTATATCATACATATGATAGATCTGTCACTGATTTTAACTGGGACCTTCTGCTATGGACCATCATGTGCAGCAATGACTCATAACACCGGAAGTAATTTAAGTTTAGCCAACATTTTATTCTTCTTCCACTTCACCTCTTATTTAACAAAATGTAAATGTTGACAAACACTTTAACTAATATTAGTTTGGGTGACCAGGAAGCCCTCATCCCACCACTGCTCTTCCGATTTGAACAGCTTTACTTAGTGATCTTATCATTGTATCAGTTAGCACTGCCTTTCCCCTGGAATTTGTAGTGCAGTGTAATTACAGTGTAATCCCAGTGCTATGTGATCAAGTAGAGAGAAAGAAATCAAAAGTTCATGCAAGCTCTTATATCAGCTCCCACCCTCTCTTTAATATCTCCAAAATAATTCAACTTTATCAATAGTGATGCCCCTTTATATTACATATGTTGAATAAATAAGCACCACTCATTTAATCTTGAAAGCCAGCTATTCACTTACTCATAATGACGTGATGTAATAAACATGTTCTGATTATTCATTTCAGCCCACAGTCCACTTTTGAAAGGTATATGATAGATGATCCACTTATGGATGGTAAGGTACATGATGGTTTTACTGTCTGTTGTACTTCTTAGCACAGAGTTGTATTATTTCTGCAGCAAAATTATTGTCACTAAATTTAAAAATTAAGGACTATGTTACTAAAAATCAAGAGTTAAGGACTTATATCATATCTATTGCAAATTTGAGTACTTTAAAAACTAATGCTACACTGTTGATAAGCTGAATATTACCTATTACATTATCATATGATTATATTAATGGGATGAATTATAAACCAATAACCTCATTTTTTAATTTTGCTTTTTGGGTCACACCTGGTGATGCACAGGGGTTACTCCTGGCTCTGCACTCAGGAATCACCCCTGGCGGTGCTCAGGGGACCATATGGGATGCTGGGAATTGAACCCGGGTGGGCCGCGTGCAAAGCAAACGCCCTACCCGCTGTGCTGTCACTCCAGCCCCACCAATAACCTCATTTTAACTAATTTTTATCTATCCCAATATAGTATCATTGAATTTCATTTTGTTAAAAATTAAAATCTCAAATTCAAAGATGTTAGAATTACTATAGATTCTTTTCTGTTGTTCTTTATTCTTTGTTGGCAGTGCTTAGGGCTTACTCCTGGCTCTGTAGTCAGCAATCACTCCTGGAACATATAGGGTCCTAGGAAATAAACACGAGTCAGTCACATGCAAGGCAAATGCCCTACCCACTGCACTATCATTCTGGTCCCAGGAAAATTAGTAAAAATTCTAAAAAATATTTCTATTAAAAGGTGGTTTAAAATATTATTCAAAATAAAATCATTTTATTACTAGAAAAAATTGATTTATACTTATTTATGCAATGTATTTCTCTGTTATTTAATTCTGAGAAAGGTATCAGGACACAAGATATAATAAGTCAAAATCACTGATTTCCAAGAGATTGTTTCTAAGCCAAAAATATTACATAAAGAAATAAATTTAATGCAAAGTTTCATCATCTCAAAAACAAAATAGAATAATAAAAGAACTGGATTTTTTTTCAGAAATTAATACTCAATATATTAAAGTCAAAATCTGCATATTCTGCTTTAAAAAATGTACTAGTCTCCAGGAATGTTTATGATCTTATTTAAGTAGCACTGTAGCACTGTCATCCCATTGTTCATCAATTTGCTTGATCGGGCACCAGTAACGTCTCCATTGTGAAATTTGTTACTATTTGTTACTATTTTTGGTATATAGAATATTTCACAGATAGCTTGCCAGGCTCTGCTGTGTGGGTGGAATACTCTCAATAGCTTGCTGGGCTCTCCGAGAAGGACGGAGGAATCAAACCCGGGTTGGCTGCATGCAAGGCAAACGCCCTACCCACTGTGCTATCACTCCAGTCAACATACTTACTTAAATATGTTGAAATAAAAATAAAAGCATGAATAATTAGAATGAGATAAGACAAATATCCAGGTATACATATACATTCAGCTCTAAAAGAAAACTTAAGACAGCCAACCTCCACAACCCAACCGCCTCCATGCTCCAGGCTGCTCTCCACAGGCTCGGGTCAAGCCTCACGCATGAGTGAACATATTCCTGGACCAACACATCATAAGACACTCCCTCCCCATTCTCCATAATACCACACCATATTTGATGAGATTCAGACAGTCAGCAACAAATCACAGAGGGAAATTATATATATATACATTTATATATATATTTTAAGATATATATACCAAAGTTCACATCACCCAAACTTTATTAACATGTTAGTGATATCCTATAGAATGTCATAATGGCTCCTGCCAAAATAGAACAATCTTCCCACTGGTTCCTATACGAGCACTTTTTCTAAGCATGTTCAGTAGTTCTTCATAACCGACAATACAGAATATATTCTTTCATTTGTGTTTTGGGACAGGGATTGGGGTTTGGAATGGAAACATCCCAAATTTGGTGATGGGAAGGTATAGCGGTGGAGGGATGGGTGTTTGAATATTAAATATAATCAAATATTGCGAGCTAACTTATAAAATAAAAATAATTTAGAAAAAACTTACTGATTAGCCAAAAAGAAAATGTGAAGGCTCAACGACAAATTTTCAGTTGGCTTGAAGAAATGCAATATGCACTTATTCTCTGCGTATAACTATTTATATATTTTCCCTGCAAGTATTTGGAAGGAATCCTAAGCTTCCCACTCTATAAAAGTGCTGACTGCACACCTCTAAGGTTCAAAAAATGCTTCGAGTTGCTGTGCTGCCAAAGAATGCAAAGCAGAAAAATCTAGTTGGCGCACTGAAGTTCAGGATCTCTGTGGAGTAAAGGCAATTTTAATACAGTCTCACAAAAACTAACAGAGCCTACCCAGGAGATGGCGGTAACCTAAGATGGACCTATCGACAAAGCTCATCTGTACAAACTGGCACATCATTGATCCACACTGCACTAGGGGAGAACAAATTTAAACTAAGACTGCACAACCTTTTCCCTTTGGTATTTGATTCTAGTCGAATGTTATAAAAATGGATTTTGCTCATGTGTGACTCTCAAGTTACATTTTAGAAATGAAAGAAAGACAAATCATTGTGGGATGAAAACCTGAAAAAAAATCAACCAAAATATTTTTATATAATTCTAAGCAAAATGACCCATTTAAAAAATAACAAAAGTGAAAGTACACATTTAAGAATTCATCTGGATTGTTTTCTTTTTATTAACTAGTGGAAGTTGAAAGATTATTTACTCTTTTATGGAGAAATTAGTTGCATTTATTATTTGATAGGCAAGACCCTTGAAAACTGGAAATGTACAGATGTGAAAAAAATTATTCCTCCTTTAAATAAAAATAGATGCCAAAATGCAGCACAGGAGAAGTGTTTATGATACTAATGACATTAGCAATTTCAACCAGGAGTTATTGAAACACCTATACAGTAGATATGCCTGGCATCTCCTATGAAGTTTTACACCTTTTATAAGAGGGTGTAAAACTTCCACCCTCAGGGGCTGGACCGATAGTACAGTGGGTAGAGCATTTGCCTTGCATGCAGCTGACCCAAATTCGATCCCCAGCATCCCATATGGTCCCCCGAGCACTGACAAGAGTAATTCCTGAGTGCAAAGCCAGGAGTAAACACTGTGCACCTCCAGTGAGACCCAAAAAACAAAGAAGAAGAAGAAGGAAGAAGAAGAAGGAAGAAGAAGAAGAAGAAGAAGAAGAAGAAGAAGAAGAAGAAGAAGAAGAAGAAGAAGAAGAAGAAGAAGAAGAAGAAGAAAGAAGAAGAAGAAGAAGAAGAAGAAGAAGAAGAAGAAGAAGAAGAAGAAGAAGAAGAAGGAGGAGGAGGAGGAGGAGGAGGAGGAGGAGGAGGAGGAGGAGGAGGAGGAGGAGAAGAAGAGGAAGAAGAAGAAGAAGAAGAAGAAGAAGAAGAAGAAGAAGAAGAAGAAGAAGAAGAAGAAGAAGAAGAAGAAGAAGAAGAAGAAGAAGAAGAAGAAGAAGAAGAAGAAGAAGAAGAAGAAGAAGCAGCTCAGCATCCCTCTCACACTCATGTACTTGTGGTTCAAATTAATTTAGATTAGATAGAGTATATACAATTGAAGTAGAAAATGTTTGAATTTTGGTACAGAAACAGAAGCACACTTGTCATTTTTCAATAAAGGATGGTTCATAATAGTAAACTGCACTAACACTTAAAAATCCACACTGATGGGCCATGCAAACATTCTAATAAATGTTGATTCCCCCCAAAACACTTATATTAGTTATGATTACACTGAACTAGGAATAACAAAAATAATTGCTATGGACTCATGCTCTAAAACGTAACTCACTTCAACACATTTGGGAATGTACATGCATCAGAGAAGATTCTGAATGGGAATTTGGGGGGTTGATTCAACTCAACAAGTTCTGTGGCAAACCTGATTCATTCAGGCCTTCCATTTCACAATCCCATGTTTGTTTTTTGTGAGTATGGTGAGCTCCTTACCATAAAAATGACTACATTACATGCAGCATTTAATCGTCTGGAGAAATGAAAGGGTGAAATTTGATGGTAACTTTCATGTGCAAGCTACGTTCTTCTTAGGACAAGGTTCTTCATAGAACAAGGTTCTTAGAAACTTCACACCCCAAATTATAATTTATCTCATTGGCCAAAATTTATCTAATTTATTCTCCTTAGCTGTAGAAAGCTGAGAAGTGTAGTACTTTTCTTTAGAAAATGGATGTTAACTTATTTGAATAAGATTGGAACTAAAGAGAAATGGTATAATCAGCACGAGGAAAATAATTTGCAGTTTTGCCGCAGGTATATTTAGAAATGAAGACCAGGATGGGTGTTGTTCAAAGTTAACCTTGAGAGTTAGACTTCAGACATCTTGATATCTTCACTTCACTTCATCAACTTATGGGACTTTATTACCCATGTTTTATTTGTATCCTTTATATTTTTAATCCTTAACATAGGATGCTTTCTGCATCATAAAAGATTTTTAAATCAACTACCATTTATTAAGACTACAAAATTACCAAGTATTAGATTCATAAGTTAAGAAACTTATAACCAACATATATTACTGTGATTCACTTATATATCTAAACATCTGATATTTGAATATCATCTCTCATCCAATAATTAAAACACTTTCATTCATTAAATATTAATTTATTATATGTATTTTGTTGCCCTTTGTATCCCAGAGCATCTATGCAATACCTGAATAAATCACCACTTTGCAAATTGGTAACTCAAGGACTATAAAAGTAAAAATTTAGTTTAGCATATGAATTTAGCAAACTGCAGGCTCAGAATATAAATGCATGTGCTTGACTTTAGAACCCATGACCTTACTATGTGGCAGCTGATATAAAATAAAAAATAAATTCTAAGGGCAGAGATTCTTGTTTACTAGGCATTTAGAATTCTCAACTACTTGCAGAGAGCCCAGAAGTATCCTAGATATCAATAAAATAGCTACTTTCAATGAATTAATGATATAAAAAGGAAAAGATAATGAATAAAAGACCTACAAATCCCGACTTAATTTCATTCTACAACAATGTAAGGTTGGCAGCACAAGAAAATATTTTAATATGCAATCAACTTAATCTCAGATTATACCTCAGTCTTTTTATAAGTTTCCCTTCCTATACTTTGACATCTGTTTCAGAATTAAAAAGAACAATTTTATGAAATGTTTTAAATGATTAAAAGAATAAGAAATATTTTAGCTAAGAAAATATTTATTACAAAGCTTTTTCTATTTCAAACCTTGACATTTGCTGTTTGACATGCCTAAAATTTTCTCCTACCAGATGTATCTTTAACTTTTCCTCTTGCTCCAGTTACCATATTTCACCTTGTAATCAGTGCAGACTTGGGAAAGGGGAGGGTTGGCCCCACTGGAAACGCTCAGGGCTTACTCCTGGTTTTGTGCTCAGAGGTCAGTAATGGCAGTGCTAGGGGAACCATATGTAATGCCAGGTAGATGCAAAACAAATGCATCTCTGTATTATCTCTTGAGACCGCACTGAAAATTTTAAGCCTTAAAAAAAAATGTATACAATCTTTATTTTTTTCAAAGGTTATACACCATTTCTGGAGCTAAAAACACTAGCATTTGCCAGTTATATAGTGAAATCTGGTAGATTTCTACTCAGATAGCATCCTTTTATCTTGAATTACTTTTCTTCACATTGCATAGTAGAATTCGTGCACTTTACATTCATTTTGGGTTGTCAAATTTCCAATAAAAATTCTAAGGAATAGGGTCCTTGTGTCATAATGATTATTATACCACAGAACTTGGTGCTTCATGTACTGCAGTACCTCACTGATGATAAATACATGAATGAATGAATTTATTAAACAAATCCAAGAATGGTAGAAAAGAAAACTAGAGAGAACTGTGCAATATGCTTCACATGACTAAGGCATTATTCAAAGGTAACTAAGACAAACTGGCTTTAATACTGATGTTAACATCAGTTTTATCTACTAAACATAATATACTTTTGATTTTTATCCTAAAATAAATTTCTTGTTTGTGCACTTTCTTCCTGTATAGAAAGAGGTTTATGTTGCTCTGAATTTTATCTTGTGGGTACCATGGAAACAGACTGCTTTGTGTGATCAGTTACCCAGTTTGAGAAGATTTCTAACATCGCCTAGGAGAAATAATCTCCAGGGACTTTAATTGGTGCTACTGATATAGATATAATCCTGAATATTATTAACTTTAATATCAATAAACACAACGAGAATAACCTAATATGGCTATTCTGCCTTCAAGAAATAAAATTTTAATAAAATACCAATTGTACATTTTCTCACTGTGCAGAAAAGAATCACTGTATCACTGTCATCCCGTTGTTTGTTGATTTACTAGAGCGGGCACCAGAAATGTCTCTATTCCTCTCACACCTGAGATTTTAGCAGGCTCTCCTTACGCGTCTTTCCCAAAGATTGGAGGTTCTTTCAGGGTCGGGGAATGACCCTTTTGGCATATCTAATACAACACAGGTAGCTTGCCAGGCTCTGCCTATGCGGGCGGGATACTCTCAGTAGCTTGCTGGCCTCTCCAAGAGGTATGTATATACTGTCATCCCATTGATCAACGGTTTGCTTGAGTGGGCCCAGTAATGTCTCCACTCAGCCTAGCCCTGAGATTTTAGCAGGCTCTTTTTACTCATCCTTCTCCACGGTGCCGCATTAGAGGCTTTCAGGGTCAGGGGAATGAGACCCACCATTGTTACTGGTTTTGGCATATGAACATGCCACATGAAGCTTGACAGGCTCTCCCATGCAGGCAGTAAACTCTCTGTGGCTTGTCAGGTTCTCCAAGTGAGAGAACAAGGCTATTAGATATCAGATATAAAATATCAGATAAATATCATCTATAAGATAGAAAACCAAGCTTCTGGGAGCTTGGTTTTATAGTTTCTGGATGTTGGCCATTGATGGGATTACACGGGCCAGGGGCGTTTCTAGGTGTGACTGCCTAGCTACTAGAATATGGGGGATCTGGATGGAAGAGGCCCAGTCTCCATCCAAGCAGGCTTGATGATCTCGGCCCCGGGTCCTGCAAACTTGGGTTCCTCTGCGTGTTATTAGGTATATTTACATTAAAGTCTTTCTCATTAATGGTAGCTATAATTAGGTCCCACCAAGTGGATTCCATCTGATGGTAAAAACTAAGATTTTAATCGCCCTGGAGTAGGTCTGCTTTATTTACAAATGTTACCAAGACTCAGTACCTGAAACATAGTATGCATGCAAAAATAGTTTGAAAACACAAATACTACATGTAAACTTCTTTGTAGTTTATCACACAACTATCAAGAAGAAGGAAAAATGAAGGAACTTGAACCAGAGGGCTAGTACAAAGGTTTAAAAAGTGCTTGTGTATCATGCAGTTGGAGCCATGAAAAGAATATAAGAGTTAAATTGAGTTTAGTTTCACATACTGGCATAAGAAAGAATTTGTTAATTCTAAAAAAATAAATTGGTACCACCAACGTTACTGAATCATTAGTTGAAGGAATGTTTAGAGAGGGTTTTCACTCACCTTCATTAGGAAAATGTAGATACATCTTATTTAAAGATTAAAACATGTGATGTATTCAGACACTATTATGTTCTGAATTGAGTTTCCCTTAACATTTGAAGCCTAATTTTTCCTTATAATCCAATTTTATTCACATGGCAGTAGCATAGTGTATGATTTCAAGAGCAAAGTCAGAACCATATATACTACTCTGAAGAGGAAAGAAACTCAGAAGAGGAACACTGTCATTTCTGCCACATAGTATTGGTTAATACACATCACAAGTCTAACCCAGATTCACGGAGTAAGGTAAAAAGTTTATCCCTTGATTGAAGGTCACAAAAAAGGTCTTAAATACAAGAAGATTTTTAGTGGTGACTCTCAAATCACCCCGTTAAATTTTTTTGTCTTCCTGGAGCAACATCTCAAACTCTACAACACTGATAAACCTGGAGTAGTACACCAAATTGGATGGAATGTAACGCAGAAGGTAACCAATCTCATTGTCATTGTCATTGTCATCCCGTTGCTCACCGATTTGTTCAAGAAGGCACCAGTAACGTCTCTCATTGTGAGACTTGTTGTTACTGTTTTTGGCATATCGAATACACCATGGGTAGCTTGCCAGGCTCTCAGAGAGGGGCAGAGGAATGGAACACTGGTCAGCCGAGTGAAAGGTGAATGCCCTACCACTGTGCTATCGCTCCAGCCCAATCTCAATTAACAAAATATAAACACAGAAGTTTTAATCTGTAACAATATCTTAGAAATCTCTTACATAGGGCTTAATTCTCCATGGGAAGACATAACAATCTTTACTAACTTACTTCTAGAGAAACATTTTTTGACCATCCTTTTACAAATTATCTATATCAAGCACTGTATTACTGTCATTCCATTGTTTGTCCATTTACTCAAGCAGGCACCAGTAACATATCTATTTCTCCCAGCCCTGAGATTTTAGCAGCCTCTCCTTACTCGTCTTTCCCAATGATTGGAGGCTCTTTCAGGGTCAGGGGAATGAGATCTATCATTATTATTTTTGGTATATCAAATACACCGCAGAGAGCTTGCCAGGCCCTGTCCATTAGGGCGGAATACTCTCAGTAGCTTGCCAAAATCTCCGAGAGGTAGAGGTGTGTGTGTGTGTGTGTGTGTGTGTGTGTGTGTGTGTGTGTGTGTGTGTGATTCTCTATGATTTGTTGCGTACTGCCTGAACTCCATCAAATGTGGTGTGGTAATTATGGAAAATGGGTAGGAAGTGACTGGGGCATGGTGGTGGTTGGATAGTGGAGGTCAGATACCGAAGCTGGGTCCCTTGGGGCGGGGGGAGGGTTCTCACCCGCACCCCAAATGAAAACAGCCTGGTGCAGATTCCCATTATTAAAATTCATAACAAGCAATGTAAAATAAATTTTTGAGAGCCTGCTATGTATGGGAGCAGGCTTCAGGGACAGTTGGGAAAATTGGAAATAATGGTAATGGGAAGGTGCAATGGTGGTGAGATTAGTGTTGAAACATTGAATGTTTATAATTAAACTGATAACTTTAAAAAGTAATGAAATTTTTAAAATGATAAAGAAAAGAATTCCAAAGAAAGGTTCCAATTGACCCATTTCCAATTAGAAATAAATCTTTGGACAGATCACTGATATCAGCAAAGCAGAATCTATCATAAATTTCAGTCCGCCAGGATATGGGAGAACTCAGAGAATAAATATGTCTTGGAAAAAAATGGAAAACACAATTTGGGGCTGACAGCAATACTTTTTTGCCCTCTTTTTGGGGGGAAAGTAATTGTGACCTTTTCAGAGGGTTAAGTATTGATCGTCATTAAAGAGGAAAACATAAATCTTTTTATTCTTTTAGTATTTTTATGTGTAGGTATGAACTAGTTGGTCAAACTGTTCTGATGATTTGACACTAGGCACAGTCATCATAGCTGCAAGAAACTCCTACGGGATTGAGATACAAAATTATCTTATGTTAAGTATTAATTCTCATATGTGTCAGACTATACTGTGGCTGTATTTCTCAGATAAAATAAGTGCCAACCAGAGCTCTGGAACATTTCATATTTGGCACCCGCCAGCAATGAGACACTATTATAGGTCAACTAGCTCATCAAAGAAATCTCTGCTGCTTCTAGCTGACATATCCCTAAAATGAACAAACTAATGAAAAGCCATAGTGTCAGTGGTTATAATTAAACTATGTTCAATACTTTTGGGGTGATTCTTTAACAGGATCTCACAAAGACTGCTCAAATGTGTTCCCTGAAATATTTTCAAACTTAGTTTAATAATAGCCACTCATCTCTTTAAAGAGTTCATTGTCTGATTTCTAATAGTTCACAAAAGCAGTTTCGAAAACTTTCTTCATTAAAGATGGGAACATACTGCCCTTGAGTCCTGAAATGAGAAAATTCCCTCCAATGTAATTGCTTCAAGTGATAGACCACATAATATTAACCTAGTTGGACTACCCTGAGAACCTTTCGAGTGGCTAATTGCCTTTGAAGATAGTCAATGAACTTCCTAATGTTTTCAAAACTTACATGCACAAAACAGGAAATGAAAGCAGAGAGGCAGGACTCTAAAATAATCATAATATTTCTAGTCTCAATAGAATCACAAAACTTAATATGCACTGAGTGAGTGAAAGTTACCAGAAACTAGCAAAAGTCCTCATGATTCATTTAATTCCCACGGATGTTGTTTTTCAGATTTATCACAAAGAAAACTGAGGCACAAGGAGAGACAATTATACGTCTGGTATCATATAGTAGGGAGAGAAAAATGACAAAGCAGAATATAGCTATCCATATTGTAAGATTTTATATTATTCTCTTTTAAATAACTATGACTTCCTGAGAAGGACTCACATTAGCTTTCACAGCAGTGTCTACTCTGTTAAACTGTGCCCCTTCTGTAGGAAGAAGAGAGAAGGGCCCAGAGCTGCTAGTGATGATTCTGCATCCAGAAAAAGAAGTATGCCAGAAACTGTGTCAACCACACAATTTTTCATTATGTAATACATGCTAGAGGTGCTAAGTATGTTTTTACTTTATGCAGTACAGGGTGTTTGACCTCTGTAGTTTAAGGTGTGTCATTCCTTTGAGGTTATGAAATGGATCCTTAGGTAAAGGACTCTGTTCAGTTTGTCAAAATATTTACATTTTATTGATAGTCTACACTGAAATCACTGTATCACTGTCACCCCATTGTTTGTTGTTTACTCGAGTGAGCACCAGTAATGTCTCTATTACACTCAGCCCTGAGATAAGGAGAGTAGCAGCCTCTCCTTACTCGTCTTTCCCAACGATTGGAGGCTCTTTCAGGGTCAGGAGAATGAGACTTATTGTTATGTTTTTTGGCATATTGAATACGCCACGAGGAGCTTGCTAGGCTCTGCCGTGCGTTTGGAATACTGGAATACTATTAGGTATTTTACAAGCATTATTGTGCTTAATTAGTATGGTAACTCTACAAAGTTGCTATTATCTGTATTGCATAGATGGCAACAAGTAAAATTTTAGTGTGTCTTTTCTCATTCCAAGACAGTGTTTTCTCTATGACTTTAGTTTTCCATAGAAGTGAGTTACATCTTTTCCCACTAACATAATTAACATTTATTTTGGCATGACAAAAGAAACTCAGATTAAAATAAAAGACATCTTGATTTAGTTAATACATCCATGCGAAACTTCACAACATACAAATTTACAAAGTACTAGCAAAGCTCAGCAACAAAAAGTAAACAAAAATCCCTCAAAAAAACCCTTAAAAATAAAAAATAGAAGATATGAACAAACACTTCTACACAGAGTATATATGCATGGCCAATAAACACATGAAAAAGGTGTCCATTATTACTTAGTATCAAGAAAACACACACCAAAAAATAAATGAGATTTCTAGCAAATATCTACCAGTGAGAATGACATACAAAAAAACTAAAAACAATTAAAACCAAAAAACTAGAAACTGAAAGAAAGTAATTCTCAGTCCCTGTTGATGGAAATGTCATTTGGACCAGCCCCTGAGAAACTAAATAGAATTATCTCAAAAAAAAAAAAAAAACCAGCTACAATGGAGCTCCCATTTGACCCAGTTGCCCACATAGAGGTATTTACCTCAAAATCACAAAAGCATTAATGCAAAAAGATATAGATATGTATGGAAAGATAGATAGATAGATGATAGGTAGATAGATAGATAGATAGATAGATAGATAGATAGATAGATAGACCTATGTATTGCAGCAATTAGTACAATATCCAGGATATGGAAATAATCCAAATTTCCAACAACATATGAAAAGTCAATAAGTCAAATACAGAATGATCTCATTCATTTGTGGTATGTGGAGAAACAGATCAAGGACATGGAAACTCTAATGAATACAAGCCTGAGAGTGCAGGTGTGCGGGGAGGGGAGAGATAAGAATAAATTGGAAGTAACATGGGAACATAGAGAGCCTTGCACGCTCAAGTTGATACTAAGGGACAATTGTGCACCAAAGTCAAAGTTGTCAATCACAAAAATAAATGGGAACATTGGAGAGAAGAAGAAACGTCAGACCAGAGTGATACAGGGATGGGAGTAGAGTCCTATGGGCAGTTTAGTAACTGTAGTGTAAAGTAACTTAATTACTTTATCAATACCATAAATGTAAACACAATTGTAACCCTACAACTGAAATATAATTAAACAATTTTATTTTACCCAATTATTATTGTGTGTTGGGCAGAGATGCAAAATGACACAGTTGCAAACATGGGATGTCAGAGTAGTGTCAAGAGCCAGAAAGCATTCAGAGACAAGACAATATGGTACAGAGATGGGAATCAAGGAAGGAGAAGCATCACGGCAGATGATCACTGTATCACTGTATCACTGTATCACTGTCATCCTGTTGTTGTCAATTTACTCAACTGGGCACCAGTAATGTCTCTGTTCCTCCCAGTCCTGAGATTTTAGCAGCCTCTCCTTTCCAAAATATTGGAGGCATTTTCAGGGTCAGGGAAATGAAACCTATTGTTGCTGTTTTTGGCATATCGAATACGCGGGTAGCTTGCCAGGCTCTGCCTATGTGGGCAGAATACTCTCGGTAGCTTGCTGGGCTCTCCGAGAAGTATATAAATATATATATATACATATATATATGTGTGTGTATATGTATGTGTGTATATATGTGTATATATTATATATATATATTACTCTCTATGATTTGTTGCCTACTGTCTGAACTCCATCAAATATGGTGTGGTAATTATGGAAAATGGGTAGGAAATGTCTTATAATGTGTCCAGAAAGTGGCCTGGAGCATGACAGAGGTTGGGTAGTGGAGGTCTGCTGCCAGAGCTGGGTCCCTTGGAGTGGGGAGGGTTCTCACCTGTCCCCTTCTGGGGCGCCTCAAGTGAAAACAGCCTGGCACTTCAGAAAAACAAAACAGTGCCCAAAACAGAGGTGATCCAGGATGTGCCAAGGTCAGTTTACAGTTCATATTGTTACAATATCCAATAATTTCCTTCTTAGACTCAACCTAAATTCATTCTTCAAGTTAAAGCTAATTTCTTCAAGTTCTTTCTTGTCACATCCACATGTTGTTTCTAATAAAACATCTTTAAAGAATTCTAAGTTCAGAACATATCTCTGCAATAGCCTTCTCCTAGCAGAAAACTAAGAGAAGTTCAACTAGTGCTTCTAAGATATTGCTTCGTCTATCGCCTTGTTTATGTTTCTTTAACCAGTGAAACTACATTTCTATCAAAGAATGTCAACACTGACAGAAGATATGCCAATCTGAAAATTTGTATAAGCATCCACCTTATTTCAATATGGTAAACCAAAGCACAAAGTTTATCATTTCAAATATAAATTTGTATCATGTAGTAGATATATAATTACTGAATTCCACTGAAATTTATAGTGAAATAGACACTAAATGATTATTGCTAAATAATAAGGCATTCATTGGGGGCTCTTTCCACTGAAAAAAATAGAAAAATTAAACAAAATATTAAATATAAATGGAAAAATATTTTACTTCCATATAGTTTCTTAAACACAAGTAATGTAAATAATTGCTGTCTCCGATTCTAGTTTCTAAGTATTTATGTATCTTGTTCTCTCCCCCTTCTTTCAGAAATCTTCTTCGTGTGATTGTACAGCAAAAGAAGTGATGTTGTACATATGTCTACATGAAAAAGTCCAAGATTTTCTCTTTCTGATTTATAAAATTTCCAGAAAAGTATATATGGTTTTAACCAGAAACCTCTTCAGACCAATCATGACTAATGAGGGATTATTTTCTTTAAACCATTTCTTTTTCACAAAGAAAGGTATTTATATAGGAATTTTTCTTTTCAAATTCATTTTTCTCTTTACTGTATTTAGCATTCTGAAAAATATGAAGCATAAAAATTACAGAGGAAAATAATCTATTATCTCATATACCATAGTTTATACAAGCATGGTTATACTATCCTTTCAGAATAATAAGAACAATATAATTTGACTGAATTATGAATATTTTATAATAAAATGTAAAGTTTTTCTGGGAAAAGAAAGGTAGATCTAAAATTATTCTTACATTGGTAGTGATATTCTGGACAAGACTTTAATTTACAGAATTACATTGTAGAACCTCAAAACAGCAATTTACATGTAAATGTATGATGTTAAAATACTTTGTTTTATTTTTTCCAGAATAGCTTTAGAATTTCCCCATGAACAATAACATTCTGGAAAATTTGTATAAGACATATGTTTAAAAATTATGTGGGTGGCTCACTCTTGAATGGAAATTCAACTGCACTTTAAAGCTCTGCAATCTTAAAAATGTTGGTAATTTTTGAAAACAGATGTTCTTCCTGGAATCTACAGTAATATTTTGCATATGTAAAAATGAGGAATATATTAGGATGATCAAATGATGGGATTTACTGTCCTTAGGTCTATTTAAAGCTTGGAGAAAGTGAAAAAGAAGAAGTAATTTAGTATCAAGACTTACCAAAATATAGATAAAATCAATTTATTGTCCTTTATGCTTACAATTCCATTTCAGCATTCGTTTCAGAGTAACTCTAAAATTGAGAGTCATCACCACAGATTTTTCCTGAAAGTATTTCTTTGAGGATGTACCAAGTATGCTTTATGAATACTAAAAAACTTAAGTGATTACTTTTGCATGTCTATATTTTGTAATATTTTTGTTTTGTTTGTGGGTCCATAACCAGCTCACTCAGAACATTTGGCTTCAAGTAATTCAAGTATTGATTCTAGCAGGACTTGAGGGACCATATATATGTGGTGCCCAGGATCATACCTGGGTCAGCCATGTAAGGAAAGCACCATTCTATCTTTACATATATTTTGTTGTACTATCCTTACTATCCTTATATGTACCCTGCTGTACTGTCACTCCAATCCCTACATGTAATGAAGGAGGACCAGAAGGGAACAATATTTTACCTATGTGCAAGAATGACATTATGTTGTTCATGAGACAAATTCAAACAGAATTATGATTACCTCCATCTCAGAAAATTAAATATCTTCTTTATGCTTCAGCATGTCAAAAAAAAACCTATTCATCTATACAAATTAAAAACTCCAAATTTGTATAGAGATATGTCTTTGTTTTGGGAACAGATGCAGAAAATACAATACAGAGAAATTTCCATAAATTTTGAATAGTCATGCAACATAGTTCCTGAATATCTTTTATAAAAATATGTCATGAACTGCTTTAGGGCATGGATGAAAGCACAGAAAAAAGGAGCAAAAGAATAGTTAGTAGAACAGTGTTCCCCGTAAACTCATCATTCAAATGGCATTGACCTCCTTTGTCCTTAGTCTCCTTTTCCAATGACTAGTTTTAATGCTATTATCAAAGAACTTGTTGGTGGAGTATGGAGGATATTATTGTGTATAAAAATTTTTTTAGAATCAACAGAATCTTTTTGATTCTGTTGAGACTGAAGCAGTCATCGAAGCCCTAGCCGAACAGGGCGTTCAAACTCAGTACATCAAGATCCTCCAAGAGCTGTATTGCAGATTCACCACCAGGGATCTCACCATTCTACAAGGAAGTGATCATTGACGTAAAGAGAGGGATTTGGCAGGGCTATACCATTTCACCGAAACTCTTCAGTGCCACCCTCAAGAACATCATGCAACGACTGGAATGGGAAGGAATGGGAGTGAAGACTATACCAACTCCGCTTCGCTGATGACATCGTTCTCATAACACCAAACATTAGCCAAGCGGCACAAATGCTGGCCGACTTTGACCTCGAGTGTGAAAAGGTCAGACTACAGCTGAACCTCAACAAGACGATGCTCATGAAAAATGAACTAGTCCCTGACGCTCCATTTGCTCTCAATGTAATGAACATCTCTGAATGCAGCATCTGTGTGTACCTGGGTTGAGAACTCAACATGAGGAATGACTTGGCACCAGAACTGCACAGGAGGAAGAGAGCAGTGTGGAACGTCTTCAAGAGCATTGAAGAAGTGATTAAGAGGACAAAGGATCTCTGGCTCCGGGCATATCTTTTCGATTCCACCATTCTTCCTGCACTAACATACGCCTCAGAGACCTGGGCCCTACGCAAACAGGATGAGAACGCTATTTAGGTATTCCAAAGAGGAATTTAAAGAGCTATGCAAGGAATATAACGTCTCACTCAAGTGAGAGAGGGAATCCAGAATTCCGATCTCTGTCAACCGTCAAGAATCAGGGATGCTGTCTCATTTACCAAGACATCAAAAATCAGATGGGCCAGACACGTAATGCGATTCAGAGACAACCGCTGGACTAGAGCTGCTACTGACTGGATTCCACAGGATGTCAAAAGACCGCGTGGCCCTCCACAAATGAGATGGTCAGACTTCTTCATCAAAACACTGAGTGAATGGTTTGAGGCACTTCCTGTGCCTGGAGCGAGCAGGTATCATTGGGCTGCACTAGCATGCGACAGGGACAAATGGAGACTGTCACTGGTGCCCACTCAAGCAAATCGAAGATCAATGGGAAGACAAGTGATACAAGTGATACAAGTGGAAAAATTTTTTGGTATTTAAGCAAAAGCATGTCAGAGGTAAAAATACTTAATGCAAATTGAATAATGATACTGTCTCAATCAAAACACTAATTGTCAATTTTGATGTACTTCTTTTAGATTTATCATCCCTAAGTTATGTTTTTTGAAAATTTTAAATAAAATTTATATGAGAAAACTCACTCATTCTTTTAATATCTTTTAATGTTCCTTAATAAAGTCCTGTTCTATGTAAATATACCAATAAACCATCCCAATAAATATCCCAATAAACCAAATAAATATTACCAATAAGCCATCAGATTGACTGATTTGGATTAATTCACACAAACTTACACATCAAGAAGCCAGGGACTGTTTCCTTGTGTTGTGTTGAAAGGGCAGTAATATCCCTGACTTTCATTTCATCAGACTTTAGGTAAGATTGATGCATATTTGGCAAATGGGAGATATTATGAGGGTCTTTGCAGTTCTCATTTAAGAATTTTAGTTCTTTCTTGGTCAGTGGTTATATACTGAGATCACAATGAGTGCTGACCAATAATTTTCCTAGAGTTCTGAGCTTCGGTGAATAAGTCTTGTGCTAATATCTCTGTAGGGCCTGAAAAAAGGGAAGCTATCACTTCCATGATTCAAAAAACTATTCCTAATAGTATCATACATGTAGGCTGCCCTTTATTTCCCCAATGTTTCTTCAATTAATTCATCTGTGCCAACTCAGCAACAACATCCCATTCTGTTGCAAAGAGTCCACAAGGACTAATGAGCGATGCCAACTTAAACCTCTTCCTGCGTACCAGTTCTTATATATATGGAGCAGTTGCTAGAGTTATTAGACCAGACTAGAATCTTTTATTTATTTTGTCAATGACTTGTCAGGGATAATTCCTTTAACAGTGAAGATGTGGTAGACACACGTGGAAACCACATAAACCACAGGGAACACTGCTCATGGTGTTCTCTGATGAACACCTCAGCATAAGGCAATGATGTAATATATTTACCAGTATTAATGTTTTAGAAGCACATGACCAGGAAAAGTACCCATTCAAATAATATTAATTTTGTTCATCTTTGTGCATCAGAAATAATAATAGGAATTAAGCAATTATCCACTAAAGCTACTCTGATAGCACACCTAATGTCTGTTTTAAGACATAATGGTGAATATCAAATTAAGTGATGCATTTTGTTGCTACATCAGACCCCTATGGAACTATGCTCTGTGATCCCATTCTATATAATTCTTCCAATCTCTTAAAATTCTCTGAAATCATTACATGCCACCCATAATAGTCATTCATCATCTATTAATACACATTAGGTCAATATTTTCAGCATGTTCTGATGTTTATTATGCTTTTCAGAATGTGATCTAAATTGCTTACTGATGTTTACCCCATTTCTTTACTACTTTTTCCTAAGTAGACTACACATGCAATAAAGATGGCATCTCTTATATGCTTTACAGATCAAATCCATTCAATAATAATAAAATATATTATTAGAGAATCATTAAACTCAGTTCAGCTTATCAAAATGCTCACTTCTAGAAACTACTAGAAGTCTTCCATACTAATACTTACAGAATGGAAAATTACATGAATTAACCAGGTACTGACTGTGAGCAGGAATGTAAATTAATCAAATGCTGTGAAGATAAATTTGACATTATCTACTGAAATTGAATTTAAATGAACCAAACACTCCAGCAAATCCACTGTTATACATCTCAGGGGAACTAGTCCAATGAGAAATAAATTAGAGTATATGTTTCAGTATTACTCTTATTAGTAAAAGAGGACCCTAACTACTATCAAGTATCACTTGTAGTCCCGTTGATCTTAGATTTGCTCGAGCAGGCTCCAGTAACGTCTCCATTTGTCTCTGTCTCAAGCTAGTGCAGCCCAATGATACCTGCTCGCTCCAGGAACAGAAAGAGCCTCAAATCATTCATTCAGAGATTTGACAAAGAAATCTGACCATCTAGTTGGTGGGTGGCCACGAGGCCTTCTGACGTCCCGTGGAATCCAGTCGGTAACAGCTCTAGTCCAGCGGTCATCTCTGAATTGCATGACATGACCGGCCCATCTGACTTTTGATGCCTTGGCAAACAAGACAGCATCCCTGATTTTTGACCATCGACGGAGGTCAGAACTCCGCATTCCTTCTCTCACTTGAGTGAGACATGATATTCCCAGCATAGCTCTTTCGATTCCTCTTGGGATACCCTAATAGCATTCTCATCCTGTTTGTGTAGGGCCCAGGTCTCTGAGGCATGTTAGTGCAGGAAGAATGGTGGAATCAAAAACCTGTGCCCGGAGTCGGAGGTTCTTTGTTCTCTTAACCACCTCTTCGACGCTCTTGAATGCATTCCACTCTTCCTCTTGTGCAGTTCTGGCACCAAGTCATTCCTCATGTTGATTTCTCGACCCAGGTACACATAGCTGCTGTATTCGGAGATGTTCGTTCCATTGAGAGCAAATGGAGCTTCAGGGACTCATTCGTTTTTCATGAACATCGTCTTGTTGAGATTCAGCTGCAAACCGACCTTTTCACACTCATGGTCGAAGTTGGTCAGCATTTGTGCCGCTTGGCTAATGATTGGTGTTATGAGAACGATGTCATCAGAGAAGAGAAGGTGGTATAATTGCCGACCGTTTATCTTCACTCCCATTTCTTCCCATTCCAGTCTTCGAATGATGTTCTCAAGGGCGGCACTGAAGAGTTTCTGTGAAATTGTATCACCCTGCTGCACCCCTCTCTTTACATCAATGATCACTTTCTTGTAGAATAGTGAGATCCTGGTGGTAAATACACAATACAGCTCTTGGAGGATTTTGATATACTGAGTTTGAAGGCCCTGTTTGGCCAGGGCTTCGATGACCGCCTCAGTCTCAACAGAATCGAAAGTCTTCTTTAAGTCGATGAACGTTAGACAGAGCGGCATCTTGAACTCTCGGGAAACTTCAATGAGTTTGGTCACTGAGTGGATATGGTCTATCATGCTGAATCCCCTTTGGAGCCTGGCTTGCTCGCATGGTTGTCCTTCGTCTAGTGTTCTGCCTATTCTATTCAGGATGACATGAGTGAACAACTTGTAGACAACAGACAGCAGGCAGATTGGGCGATAGTTGCCAATGTCGTGGATGTCTCCCTTCTTGTACAACAGAACGGTCCTACTGGTTTTCCACTGGGATGTAACCTTGCATTCAGACAGGTAGCGTGTGAAGAGTTGGGCCAGTGTATTGATGAGTACTGCCGGCAGATTCTTCAGGTGTTTGGGTCTGACCTTGTCCGGACCAGGTGCTGTTCATGTCTTTACCAGAGAAATGGCGTGTCAGATTTCAGAAGGGAGAATGTTGGGAATGACATATCCATCCTGCAGAATTTGGTATGTGGGCATTGGTCTGACCGAAACGAGGAGACATAAATCACATCATTTTCGACACTGGAGAAGAATTGTTCCTCGGAACATTAGACAACAGACGCATTGGTGGCATTGGTGTCCTTGTCAACACGAACATGGCCATGAGCATCGATTCATTCGAATGCCTAACAACGTGAAATCAAGTGTAACAACCTGATAACACTTGAATAGATGTGGCTCACTGCCTGCAGTTTCTATCTTCACTGTCTACATGCCAACTTCCAACTATGATGAAGAAGAAATTGAGAGGTTCTACGTGGAACTGGAGAAGTTCTATAAAGAAGACCACACCTTCTACAAGATCATTGTTGGTGATTCTAATGCCAAGATAGGTCTGAGAAGGTCGCCCACATTGGGAACATGGCCTAGATTGGAACGATCAGAGTGAGAGACTGTCTGAATTCATCATGTCAACCAAGACCATCCATGGTAACTCACAGTTCCAGAAGGCCGAATCTAAACGCTGGACATGGGAGTCTCCTGGTGGACAGTTCCACAATGAAATTGACCACATCATATTCAATCGAAGGTTTTGCCTGACTGATGTCACTGTTGTCCCAAAATTCCAAATGGGATCAGACCACCATCTCCTTCGTGTGAAATTCTACTTCACAGAGAGGGGAGAAAAGTCTGCAAAATTTAAGTCTAAGAAGGCAAGTCCCAGAATGACCACCAACTGGGAGCTCTTTGGCACTATTGCAGCAACGTGGGAAGATGACTTCTTTGACAACATCGACAAGGAATACAATGGACTGGCTCAGCACCTCCATGTCTGTGCGAAGAATGCCAAGTGTGAGAAAGCCACAAACAGACGCCTATCTTTGGAAACTCTCGAGCTCATTCGTCAACGTGGTTTGGCGCGAGCCTCAGACAACCACAAGCTAACATCTGAGCTCACAAAGCTGTGCAGAGATGCGATAAAGGAAGACCTCAAAGAGAGAAGAGCAGCAGTGTTGGCCAGTGCAGCAGAAGCCGGGAAAAGTATTCGCAACGCTCACCTGTCCTTTGCCAACTATGAGACCAAGATGACTGCCCTCTGACGTCCTGATGGATCTATCACATCCTCCAGAAAGGCAATGGAGAAAATTATTCACGACTTCTACTCGGATCTCTTTGACAGGCATACTGTCAAGTAATAATGATAAATCGGTATATAGTAATAGCTATCGGGAAAAGAGAATTACTATTTACTGAGATAGGGAAAGCAAAGGGGTGAATAGATTTGGGGATGTAGTACTACAAATAATGGGCCTTTAAGGATGTTCACATCCTTATAACTACAAGGTATAAATATGTTACCCTGGAGTAGAAAAGGAGATTAAATGTGACTAAGGAAGTTGACATGGGGAGGTCATATAGTTTCCTGGGGAATCCAATAAAATACCAAGACCCTTTCATGTGAAAGACAGGGTCAAAACTCAGTAGAATAGTGAAGAAAAGCAGAGGTCATAGTCAATCTCTGATGATTGGAAGAGGACCAAGTTCAAAAGACCTCTAAAAGATTAAAAAGGCGAGCTTTTCTGTCGCCACGCAAGATCGACCCCGGAGGCAACTGAACCACTTTGGACAGGAGCGGCGCCCCCAAAATGCCTCCAAACTGTGTGCTTGGAGCTACTGGCTCAGGCGCCGCCAGCCAGTGATGCAATTACCAAAAGAATTTTCCCTGGCCTTCATATAGAAATCCAAAACCTAATATCTCTTGATTGTCAGCAACGTGTAAATGTTCCTTTTTAGCAGGGCTTACCATGGGGGGAAACTCCAAACAATAGTACTGAGTTTTTTGTTGAAGGGTAAAAGATTGTAGCGATAGAATTTTAGGCAGAATTTTCCCTGGACTTTATATAGAAACCTAATGTCATCTAATCATCAGCAATATGAAATGGTTCTTTTGTAACGGGTTGGACTTTGGGGGGACCATAATAGGGTTAAAGTTTGTAGTGACGTGTAATTTCTGGCTGTACTTTCCCTGGACTTTATACAGAAATTCAAAGCCGCGAGGCCGCTGCCATGGCCGCGAAACCTAATGTCATCTAATCATCACCAATATGAAATGGTTCCTTTTTAACAGGTCGGACTTTGGTGGGAAATCCTAACAAGAATAGTAAGTCTTTTGCTGAAATATTGAAGGCAATCAAAGTGGTAGCCATCTCTATAGACTGAACTAAGCCATATCCCCACGCCGGCTGAGAAGAAATATCCTTCTTTCTCGGGAAGAAACGCTGTGTGGCGTTAACCATAGTATGATGTCCATTAAGCTGACACGGACCTGGTGGCATGGGAATGGGATACAAGGGAATAAATTATTATGTACTTGGAACAGCAGGACGCTGGTGGAATCTCGAGCCAGAGCCAATACCAATGTATTACTTTTGGTTCCAGAAACTGCTTGCAGACATTCTACCAGACTATCAACTAAGCCAGAGCCCCACGCCGGCTGATGACGGGAAATAACCATCTTTTTCGTTTTTTTTTCCTTTTGTCAGGCAGCGTGGTGATTACTAAACAGGCGTGAACTCGGTGGTGCGAGATGAGGGGGGAAAAAATAGAAAAGTTATGTAACAAACAGCGGGACTTAATATCTCTACATTCTCAGCAATGGAGAGCTATCAAATGCTTCCTTGACAGTGGGACTGTCTTTTCTTTTTTGGGGGGAAACCCTAGCAACAATAGTGAGTTATGTGTTGAAACATGGAATGTAACCAAGACAAAGCGTAAACGAAGTGAAACTTATCACTTACAAGGGCGGGGACTGAGGGGGCGGGAGGGGGCGGGAGGTATAATGGGGTGGTTGGTGATGGAATATGGGCACTGGTGAAGGGAAGGGTGTTTGAGTATTGTATAACTGACATAATCCTGAGGACTATGTAACCCTCCACATGGTGATTCAATAAAATTTAAATAAAAAAAAAGATTAAAAAGGCGAGGAATAGATACTGAGAGCTTTCTGGAGCAATGCAGCCTTATTGACCCATTTTTAATTTTTTTCATTAAAGAAATTGTTTCCTAAAATATTTTTTAATTTTTTTTTAGTGAATCACTGTGAGGTACAGTTACAGACTTACAAACAGTCATATAATGATCGAGTACCCACCCCTCCACCAGTATCCATTCTCCATCACCAATGTTCCCAGTATCCTTCCCACTACCCCCACCCCATCCCCCCACCCCTCACTTCTGTGGCAGGAGCATTCTCTTTTACTCTCACTCTCCTTTTGGGTGTTGTGGTTTGCAATACAGGTATTAATAATTATTAATTATTAATAATGCTATTCTAGTCTAGTAGGTTACTCTTTTCCTACAACAAGTCAATGTTTCTTCATTTTTTAAATATATTTTTTAGGTTTTTGGGCCACACCTGGTGATGCTCAGGGATTATTCCTGGCTCTGTATTCAGGAATCACTGCTGGCAGTCCTCAGGGGACCATATGGGGTGCCAAAGATTGAACCCAATTGGGCTGCACTCAAGGCAAATGCATTACCCACTGTACTATCATTCTGGCCCCTATTTCTACATTTTTTATGAAAATATTTTAAATGATCATGTCATTTTACAATAAAAAGATCTGAGATACTTGCATATGGTTAACCCCAGGTTCCACATACCACCAAAAGTAATTCCTAAGCACACAGCCAGGAATAATTTCTGAGTACTGCCAAGAGTGGCCCTATCAATATATATAAATATTTGTATATATTTATATATAAGCATGAGGTGTCAATTTAAAAAACCAAATGCATGAGAGATCCTCATACATTAATGGTAATTTTTAAAAGTTCTATTTCTGCTTTGATTACAATTATGTAAAAGGGATATATACATATTAATAAGAACTGTAAGGGAGTAAAATATTAAGCAATTTATTTTGTAGTGGGATAGGTAAATAATTAATTTCCATTACTGTTATTTAAAAGTCTTATAAAAATTACATTAAAATAAGAAAAATAGTAGCATAGATAAGCTTATGCTATGCAGAAACCACATTTTCACCAGTGTGTATGCATTAAAACACAACTGCAACTGTTCCCATTTTTAAATGAGTGTAATATGTTAGTGCTAAACAAGAAAGAATTAAGTTAAAATCCTGGCAGGTGGTTAATGTGGAGTGTTGAGTAAAACAGGAGGATCATAATATGCCTAAGGCAGCAAAAAGGAAGTTAATAAGCCTTTCTTGCATCCCTAAGAAGCATTTTTAATAAGTGTCTTTTAGATATCTGCATCAGGTCTAGTCTAAAAATAATATTTGTTACAATCCCTATTTTTGAGGGGCAGCAGTGGCAGGGGATCATACCCAACAATGCTCAGGCATTACTTTGGGCAGTGCTCAGGGCTTCCCCATGATTGTGCTCAGGCATCACTCCTGATGCTGCTGGAGTGGCCATATGCAGCACTGGGGATTCAACCCAGGTCAGCTGAGTGCAAGGCAAGAACTTTAGTCCCTGTGCTATCTCTCCAGTCTTAAAAGTCTTTTCATGACAAGTAATTCCAGGAACCCTTCCCTTTGGATCCACACCTTCAGCAAGTGTAAATCAATAAAATGTAGCCTTCGTTTATAATTTTCAGGGAAAGACATTCAGCATTGAAAAGGTCATTACTCCTCCCCGGGTCCCCAGGTTCCCACGCAGCCCCCCGGGCTTCCGTCCTCCAGCAGCTGCCCCAACCCGCATCCCGCGACTCCACCTTCCCGCCTGCTCCTTAATATCGGCCCTCTCTCCAGGTAATCAGGCAACTCCCCGGCCACACCTCCCCAGGTCCCCGTTCCCACGGGGCGCCCATGCTTCGGTACTCCAGCAGCCGCCAGCGTCCCGCGACCGTGCCCAGAAGATACTGGGGGCGTGGCCTGTATCTCAGGGGGTGTGGTCTCAAATGGGGCGTGGCCTCCTGCCGGAGCAGCAGCCGCTAATGCGACCACAGTTATTATTTCTTACCTTAGCATAGTAGGTATAGTCTTTTTCTTTGAAAATCACTTGAGCCATCTCAATATCTTATGCAAAATAACCCATTAGCTTAGTTTAACTTTATGAAAACTATCAGTGATTAAGAGAAGCTTAGCAAAACCTTCATAAAGAGAATATAGCCTTAAGCCTTCATTACACATCAATCAGGAAGAGCGCCTGAGTATAAGGAAGAACTCTAGAATAGGAACAAGGCTGCCATCAGGAATAGCACAACCAGAGCCCCTCTTTCCCTAAGCAAGAGGGAATAGGAATAAACAACTACAAAATTCCAACTATATTTCCATAACAATATGAAGAAACAGCAAAAATACCCTCCAGGAAGAGAAGGAGAAGAAAAGATTCCAGAAACCTCAACAGGGGCTACTCACATCTACGATCTCTCAGATAAAGAATTCAGAAAGGAAATCTTGAGGAGAGTCTAAGTACTCCAAGCAACCATGGAACAGATATGCAATAAATTAAGGGAGGAGATGAATGACGCACTGGAACGGTCTACCAAAAAAATGCAGGAAGAAATGAGAGCAGAAATTTCAAAGCTATGAACAGAAGTCACACAAGTAAAGGAATCGGTAGATGAATTAAAAATCTCAGTAAATGGCCTCAGCAGTAGAATGACCACAACCAAAGACAGAATCAGTGACCTTGAAGATGAGCTACAGAAAGCTTACAGACAACAACAAATAATGGCAAAAGACCTCAAAATGGCTATAGAGCAAATCAGAGTCCTTGGGGATGACTTCAAGAGGAACAACATAAGAATCATTGGATTCAGAAAACCAAATCAAACACCTGGGAATTAAATAGCTCGATGTTGAACAATGAGTGGGTCAGGAAGGAAATCAAAAGGTATCTGGAAACAAATGAAAATGAAGACACGAGCTACCAGAACCTGTGGGATGCAGCTAAAGCCGTATTAAGGGGAAAATTTATAGCTCTGCAAGCATATCTCAGGACGGAAGAAAGGGCCCACATAAATAACTTGATTTCAAAGCTCAAGACGTTAGAAAAGGACCAACAAAAGGAGCCCAAACCAGGCAAAAGGAAAGAGATAATAAAACTTAGAGCAGAAATTAACGACATGGAAACCCAAAAGACAATTCGAAAGATCAATGAAACCAAGAGGTGGTTCTTTGAAAAATAAGATTGATAAACCACTAGCAAGACTCACAAAGAAAGAGAGAGAGAACACTTATAAGTCGAATCAGAAATGAAAAGGGGGACATCGCAAAAGAAACCAATGAAATTCAAAAGATTATCAGAGACTACTTTGAAAATCTCTATGCCACAAAACAAGAGAACCTAGAAGAAATGGATAAATTTCTGGATTCCTATAATCTCCCAAGGCTGAACCAGAAAAACCTGGAGTTCCTGAATAGTCCTATTAACATCAAGGAAATTGAAACGGTAATCAAAAGTCTTCCCCCAAACAAAAGCCCTGGTCCAGACCGAATCACGAGCGAATTCTTCCAAATATTTAAAGAGGACATATTGCCAGTTCTTCTCAAGCTTTTCCAGGAAATTGAAGAAACAGAAACCCTCCCAAACAGTTTCTATGAGGCTCACATCTCCCTAATACCAAAAGCAAACAAAGACACCACAAAAAAAAGAAAACTACAGGCCAATATCCCTGATGAACACAGATGCGACGATTCTCAACAAAATATTAGCAAACAGAATTCAACAACTCATCAAAAAGATCATACACCACGACCAAGTGGGATTCATCCCGGGGTTTAACATTCGGAAATCAATCAACATAATCCATCATATCAACAAAAGAAAAGATAAAAATCATATAATCATATCAATAGATGCAGAAAAAGCATTTGACAAGTTCCAGCACCCGTTTATGATAAAAACTCTCGCCAAAATGGGTATAGAAGGGACCTTCCTCAATATAGTCAAAGCCATCTACCACAAGCCTATGGCAAGCATCATCCTCAATGGGGAAAAACTAAGGCCCTTCCCACTGAGAACAGGGACAAGACAAGGATGCCCACTCTCTCCTCTTCTGTTCAATATAGTACTGGAAGTTCTTACAATAGCGATTAGGCAAGAAAAAGATATTATGTGCATTCAGGTAGGAAAGGAAGAAATCAAGCTCTCACTATTCGCTGATGATATGATATTATACTTAGAAAACCCTAAAACCTCTACCAAGAAACTCCTAGAAACAAGAGACTCATATAGTAAAGTTGCAGGCTATAAAATTAATACCCAAAAGTCCATGGTTTTCTTATATGCAAATAGTGAGAGAGAGAAAGCAACATGATAAAAGCAATCCCGTTCACAATTGTGCCTCAAAAAATCAAATACCTCGAAATCACCTTAACTAAGGAGGTAAAGGACTTGTATAATGAAAACTACAAAACGCTACTTCAGGAAATAAAAGAAGACATGAGGAAATGGAAAAATATCCCCCGCTCATGGATTGGAAGAATTAACATTGTCAAAATGGCAATTCTCCTCAAAGCATTGTACAAATTCAATGCGATCCCTATAGGGATACCCTTGTCATTCTTCAAAGAAATGGAGCAGGTGCTCCTGAAATTCACATGGAACAATAAGCCCTCACGAATAGCTAAAGCAATTCTTGGGAAAAAGAAAATGGGAGGAATCACCCTCCCCAACTTCCAACTCTACTACAAAGCGGTAGTCATTAAAACAGCTTGGTACTGGAACAAAGGCAGAGCTGCAGACCAATGGAACAGGGTTGAATACTCTGACACATCCCCCCAACTATATGACCATCTAATCTTTGATAAGGGAGCAAGAAAAGTAAAGTGGAACAAGGAAAGCATGTTTAACAAATTGTGCTGGCAAAACTGGACAGCTACATGCAAAAAAATGGGCTTAGACCTCCATCTATCACCATGTACAAAAGTCAGATCAAAATGGATTAAAGACCTTAACATCAGACCAATGTACCTAAGGTACATTGAAGATAAGGTCGGCAAAACCCTCCACGACATTGAAGCCAAAGGTATCTTCAAAGCTGACATGCCACTGGCCAAGCAGGTGAAAATAAAGATAAATAAATGGGACTATCTCAAACTAAGAAGCTTCTGCAACTCAAAAGAAACAGTGACCAAAATACAAAGACAATCTGCAGAATGGGAAAGGATATTTATGCAGTACCCATCCGATAAAGGGTTGATAACAAGGATATACAATGCACTGGTTGAACTCCACAAGAAGAAAACTGCTAACCCGATCAAAAAATGGGGTGATGAAATGAACAGAAGTTTTCCCAAAGACGAAATCTGAATGGCTCCGAGGCACATGAGAAAATGTTCAACATCACTAATCATCAGGGAGATGCAGATCAAAACAACAATGAGATATCATCTCACACCACAGAGACTGGCCCACATCCCAAAAAACAAAACAACGGTGTTGGCGTGGATGTTGGGAGAAAGGGATTCTTATTCACTGCTGGCGGGAATGTTGACTTGTTCAGCCCTTTTGGAAAACAATATGGACAATTCTCAAAAAATTTGAAATTGAGCTTCCATTTGACCCAGCAATACAACTCTTGGGAATATATCCCGGAGAGGCTAAAAGGTATAGTAGAGATGGTATCCGCATTTCTATGTTCATTGGAGCACTGTTTACAATAGCCAGAATCTGGATAAAACCAGAGTGCCCCAAAACAATGACTGGTTAAAGAAAGTCTGGTACATATACACAATGGAATACTATGTAGCTGTCAGAAAACACGAAGTCATGAAATTTGCGTATAAATGGATCAACATGGAAAGCATCATGTTGAGTGAAATGAGTCAGAAAGAAAGAGACAGACGTATAAAGATTGCACTAATATGTGGAATATAATATAATTGAGAAGTGCAAGTTTGCAATGATGCAATTCCTGGCACATCTTTCTCTGGACTTAGTTACTAAAATACAGTAACCCAAAACCGTGAGGCCACTAGATGCAGTCACTCGACCTCATACCTCTTCATTCTCAGCAATCGAAAACAGGAAGTCAGCAGGTCTGACTTTAGGGGGGAGACTCGCCAAACAATAATAGTGAGTTTTGTTGAAATACTGAATGCAATAAAAGTGAAAGTATAGTGAAATTTATCAGTTACACAGGCAAGGGAAGGCTAGGGGTGGTGGGGAAGGCTAGGGGTGTGGGGGGACGCGGTGGAGCTATACTGCGATTCTTGGTGGTGGAATATGTGCACTGGTGAAGGGATCGGTGTTCGAGCATTGTATAACTGAGACTTAAACCTGAAAACTTTGTAACTTTCCACATGGTGACTCAATTAAAAAATTTTTTTAAAAATAGTAAAAATAAAAATTCAACTCAAAAAATAAAGAATCATTGGAGTACCAGAAGCACAAGGAAGTAACCCTAATGAAAAAACACACAGTCAAAGACATCATTGCTAAGAAATTCCCAGAGCTAGCTGAGCACCCGCGCTTCCGTCCCCTGTGGACTGCCAGCCTAGTGGCCAGCACACCGACCCCAAGCGCCGCCGCCATTCTGTCTTCCGGCAAAGGTCTGTGATGCTCCTTCGACCCGCCCTTCCGGACCAAGCCTGCTCCGCGGCCCTGAGCACCCCGCGCTTTGGCCACTGCCAGGTTGTGGGAGAGGGGCGTGGCATAATCGGCAGGGGGCGTGGCCTAGGAAAGTGGCCTTGGCCTCATCACCAGCGGCAGATAGTTTCCTCAACATCCTATCCAAGACTAACATCCTAGCTATTTGCAAGCAGTCGGACAATAAAACACAAGACTTCACATAAGAACTGAAGGAAACATCTCAGTAGGAGACCAGGTTCTACATACGGCAAGTAAAAAGGCAACCACTATTAACTGAGCCTATCCAATATCCTTTTTCACAATAAAAGGAAACAGGGATACTCATCTCCAAGGGCCCTCTTTCATACCACAACAACAACATGAAGAAACAGCGAAAATCCCCACTGCAAGCAGAGGACGATCCAAGGAGTCCGGAAACCTCAAGGAGCGTTTCCTACAAACTTGACCTCACTGAGAAAGAATTCAGAGTTGAAATCCTCAACATGTTCAATGAACTCAATGCAAAGATAGATAACTTCAAGGAAGACCTGGCAGAAACAATACAACAGACAGCCGACAAAATACGGGAAGAAATTAGAGCAGAAATAAAAACTTTCAAAAAGAAATGAAGGATTTGGTACATGAAATCAAAAACTCTCTGGCTGCCCTCAACAATAGGATGACTGCAGCCGAAGACAGAATCAGTATGCTTGAAGATGAGCTGCAAGAGGCCTACATGCAACAACAAACCATGGCAAGAGACCTCAAAATAGCTCTAGCCAGAATCAGAGTCCTAGGGGATGATTTCAAGAGGAACAACATTAGAATCATTGGACTACCAGAACCACAGGGAACCAACCCCAACGAAAAAGACACAGTCAAACAAATCATTGCGGAAAACTTCCCACAGTTGGACAATGCGGGCATCCAGATTCAAGGCGCCCGAAGAGTGCCAGCTAAAAGAGATCATAATAGAAAAACCCCAAGACATATCATAGTTACAATGATGGACATCATCCAGAGAGAGACAATACTCCAAGCAGCAAGGTCCAAGAAGGAAATTGCCTACAAAGGAGCTCCCCTTAGACTCACAGCAGATCTATCAGAGGAAACCCTCCAAGCTCGAAGGCAATGGTGGGATATAGTGAAAAAATTCAATGAAATCAACGCTTCACCAAGAATACTTTATCCGGCTAAACTCTCATTCAAACTAGAAGGAATCATACACTACTTTGAGGATAAACAACAGCTCGGGAACTTCATAGACTCAAAACCAAACCTAAAAGAAGCACTAAAGGGGCTACTGTAAGACAAGAACAACCCCTACAAGCACAACAAACCCTTGCACAAAGATGGCACAAAATCCCATAACAATAATCTCCCTTAATGTCAATGGTCTGAATTCACCAATTAAGAGACACAGACTGGCAAAATGGATTCAAAGACTGAACCCAACATTCTGCTGCCTGCAAGAAACACATCTGAATAGCGAGAACAAACACAGACTCAAAGTCAAAGGATGGAAAACAATCCTGCAAGCAAACAACTCCCTCAAGAAAGCTGGGGTGGCGTTACTAGTATCGGACAACATAGACTTCAGGTTGAAAAAGATTAGAAGGGATAGTGAAGGCCACTTTTTATTAATCACGGGATGTGTACATCAGGAAGAAATCACACTCCTAAATGTCTACGCACCCAATGAGGGACCAGCTAAATACCTACAACAGCTGCTAAGAGACCTTAAGAAGGACATCTCGAGCAACACAATAGTAGTTGGAGACTTCAACACCGCACTGTCTCCTCTGGACAGATCAAGAAGATTAAAACTCACCAAGGAAATACTGGCTTTGAAGGAAGAAATAGAAGAGAGAGGGCTAATAGATCTATACAGGGCTTTATATCCCCCCAAAAAGGAATACACATTCTTTTCCAGTGAACATGGAACATTTTCCAGAATAGACCATGCGCTAGGCCACACAGCATACCTCAACAGAATCAAAAAGATAGACATTGTACCAGCTATCTTTTCAGACCATGATGCACTGAAGATAAAACTTAATCGTGGGCAGATGCAGAAAACCAAATCAAATACCTGGAAATTAAATAGCTCGATATTGAACAATGAGTGGGTCAGGAAGGAAATCAAGGAAGAAATCAAAAGGTACCTAGAAACAAATGAGAATGAAGACACGAGCTACCAGAACCTGTGGGACGCAGCTAAAGCCGTTTTAAGGGGAAAATTTATAGCTCTGCAAGCATATCTCAGGAAGGAAGAAAGGGCCCACATAAATAACTTGACTTCACAGCTCAAGACCTTAGAAAAGGACCAACAAAAGGAGCCCAAACCAGACAGAAGGAAAGAGATAATAAAACTTAGAGCAGAAATTAACGACATGGAAACCCAAAAGACAATTCGAAAGATCAATGAAACCAAGAGATGGTTCTTCGAGAAAATAAACAAGATTGATAAACCACTAGCAAGACTCACAAAGAAAGAGAGAGAACCGTTATAAGCCGAATCAGAAATGAAAAGGGGGACATCACAACAAAACCAATGAAATTCAAAAGTCATCAGAGACTACTTTGAAAATCTCTATGCCACTAAACAAGAGAACCTAGAAGAAATGGATAAATTCCTCGACTCCTATAATCTCCCAAGGCTGAATCAAGAAGACCTGGAGTACCTGAATAGTCTAATTAACATCAAGGAAATTGAAATGGTAAGCAAAAGTCTTCCCAAAAACAAAAGCCCTGGTCCAGACGGATTCACTAGCAAGTTCTTCCAAACATTTAAAGAGGACATTTTGCCAGTCCTTTTCAAGCTTTTCCAGGAAATTGAAGAAACAGAAACCCTCCCAAACAGTTTCTATGAGGCTCATATCTCCCTAATACCAAAAGCTAACAAAGACACCACAAAAAAGAAAACTACAGGCCAATATCCCTCATGAACACAGATGCGAAGATCCTCAACAAAATATTAGCAAACAGAATTCAACAACTCATCAAAAAGATCATACACCACGACCAAGTGGGATTCATCCCGGGGATGCAGGATGGTTTAACATCCGGAAATCAATCAAAATAATCCATCATATCAACAAAAGAAAAGATAAAAATCATATAATCATATCAATAGATGCAGAGAAAGCATTTGACAAGATCCAGCATCCGTTTATGATGAAAACACTCGCCAAAATGGGTATAGAAATGACCTTCCTCAACGTAGTCAAAGCCATTTATCACAAGCCTATGGCAAACATTGTCCTCAATGGGGAAAAACTAAGAGCCTTCCCTCTGAGAACAGGGACGAGACAAGGATGCCCACTCTCTCCACTTCCGTTCAATATAGTACTGGAAGTACTTGCAATAGCGATTAGGCAAGAAAAAGATATTAAGGGCATTCAGGTAGGAAAGGAAGAAATCAAGCTCTCACTATTCGCAGAGGATATGATACTATACCTAGAGAACCCTAAAACCTCTACCAAGAAACTCCTAGAAACAATAGAGTCATATAGTAAAGTTGCAGGCTATAGAATCAATACCCAAAAGTCCATTGCTTTCTTATATGCAAATAATGAGAGAGAAGAAAGTGACCTGAGAAAAGCAATCCCATTCACAATTGCGCCTCAAAAAATTAAGTACCTCGGAATCAGCTTAACAAAGGAGGTAAAGGACTTGTATAATGAAAACTATAAAACACTACTTCAGGAAATAAAATAGGACACAAGGAAATGGAAAGACATCGCCTGCTCATGGATTGGAAGAATTAATATTGTCAAAATGGCAATTCTCCCCAAAGCATCGTACAAATTCAATGTGATCCCTATAGGGATACCCTTGACATTCTTCAAAGAAATGGAGCAAGCTCTCCTGAAATTCACATGGAACAATAAGCCCCCACGAATAGCTAAAGCAATCCTTGGGAAAAAGAAAATGGGAGGAATCACCCTCCCCAACTTCCAACTCTACTACAAAGCAGTAGTCATTAAAACAGCATGGTATTGGAACAAAGGCAGAGCTTCAGACCAAAGGAATAGGGTTGAATACTCTGACACATCCCCCCAACTATATGATCATCTAATCTTTGATCAGGGAGCAAGAAATGTGAAGTGGAGCAAGGAAAGCATGTTTAACAAATTGTGCTGGCAAAACTGGACAGCTACATGCAAAAAAATGGGCTTAGACCTCCATCTATCACCATGTACAAAAGTCAGATCAAAATGGATTAAAGACCTTAACATCAGACCAATGTACCTAAGGTACATTGAAGATAAGGTCGGCAAAACCCTCCACGACATTGAAGCCAAAGGTATCTTCAAAGCTGACATGCCACTGGCCAAGCAGGTGAAAATAAAGATAAATAAATGGGACTATCTCAAACTAAGAAGCTTCTGCAACTCAAAAGAAACAGTGACCAAAATACAAAGACAATCTGCAGAATGGGAAAGGATATTTATGCAGTACCCATCCAATAAAGCGTTGATAACAAGGGTATACAATGCACTGGTTGAACTCCACAAGAAGAAAACTGCCAACCCAATCAAAAAATGGGGTGATGAAATGAACAGAAACTTTTCCAAAGAAGAAATTCGAATGGCTAAGAGGCACATGAGAAAATGTTCAACATCACTAATCATCAGGGAGATGCAGATCAAAACAACAATGAGATATCATCTCACACCACAGAGACTGGCCCACATCCCCAAAAACAAAAGCAACTGGTGTTGGCATGGATGTGGGGAGAAAGGGACTCTCCTTCACTGCTGGTGGGAATGCCGACTGGTTCAGCCCTTTTGGAAAACAATATGGACGATTCTCAAAAAGTTAGAAATTGAGCTCCCATTTGACCCAGCAATACCACTCCTGGGAATATATCCCGGAGAGGCAAAAAGGTATAGTAGAGATGACATCTGCATTTCCATGTTCATTGCCGCTCTGTCTACAATAGCCACAATATGGAAAAAACCAGAGTGCCCGAAAACAGATGATTGGCTAAAGAAACTCTGGTATATTTACACAATGGAATACTATGTAGCTGTCAGAAAACATGAAGTCACGAAATTTGCATATAAGTGGATCAACATGGAAAGTATCATGCTGAGTGAAATGAGTCAGAAAGAAAGAGACAGACATAGAAAGATCGCACTCATATGTGGAATATAAAGTAGCTGAAAGGTACAAGCTTACAATGTTGCGATTCCTGGCAGACATTTCTCTGGACTTAATTACTAGATACTAAAATACAGAAATCCAAATCTATTCTGCTGCTAGTGCGGCCTCCTGACTTCATATCTCTTCATTCTCAGCAATGGAAAACAAATTACCAAATGCTTTCTTTTCAGCAGATCGAGTTTAGGGGGGAGAAACTCCAAATCAATAATAGTGAATTTTTTTTGTTTAAATATTGAATGTAATCAAAGTAAAGTGAAAGTAAAGTGAAATTTACCAGTTACACATGCGGGGTGGGGGGCTGGGGAGGTGGGGGGAAGGGGGGAGGTATATCGTGATTCTTGTTGGTGGAATATGTGCACTGGTGAAGTGATGGGTGTTTGAGCATTGTATAACTGAGACTTTAACCTGAACGCTTTGTAACTTTCCACATGGTGAATTAATAAAAAGAATTAAACATAAATAAATTAATTAATTAATAAAAAGAAATTCCCAGAGCTAGAAAAGGCAGTCATCCTGATCCAAGGAGTCCGAAGAATACCAGCAAAAAGAGACCCGAATAAAAACATTCCAAGGTATATCATAGTGAGAATAACGGATGCTATGGATAGAGACACAATTCTGCAAGCAGCAAGGTCAAAGAAGGAAATCACATACAAAGGAGTACCCCTCAGATTTACAACAGACCTGCCAGAGAAAACCCTCTGAGCGTGAAGACAATTGTGGGACATAGTGAAAAAACTCAACAAAATGAACGTCTCACCAAGATTACTTCATCTGGCTAAACTCTCACTCAAACTCGAAGGAACCATACCCTATTTCTCGGATAAACTACAGCTCAGGAACTTCATAGACTCAAAACCAAACTTAAAAGAAGGTCTAAAGGAGGAACCCCATAAGAACAAAAAAACCCACAGAAAGATGACACAAAACCCCATCACAATAATCTCTTTCAATGTCAATGGCCTAAATAAACCTACCAAGAGACACAGAGTGGCAAAATGGATCCGGAAATTAAACCCAACATTCTGCTTCCTGCAAGAAATACACTTGAACAAACAGAGTAAACACAGACTCAAAGTCAAAGGAAGGAAAACAATCTTGCAAACAACTCCCTTAAAAAAGCTGGAGTGGCTATCCTACTTACTATCCGACAACATATATTTCAGGTTGAAAAAGATTAGAAGGGACAGGGAAGGTCATTTTCTATTTATCAAGGGATATGTACAACAAGAGGAAATCACACTCTTAAACGCATATGCACCTAATGAATGACCGGCTAAATATTTAAAAAAAAACTCCTAACAGACTTTAAAGAGGACATCACTAACAGCACAATAGTAGTCAGATACTTCAATACCACCTTATCACCCTCTGGATAGATCGAGAAGAACAAAACTTAGCAAGGAAACACTAACTTTGAAAGAAGAAATTGGAGAGGCTTAATAGACCTGTACAGGGCTTTACACCCCCAAAAGAAAGAATACACATTCTTTTCCAGTGCACACGGAACATTTTCCAAAATAGAGCATGTACTGGGCCCCAGAACATACCTCAATAGACTTGGAAAAATAAAAATTGTATCAACCATCTTTTCAGACCATGATGCGCTGAAGATAGAATCTAACCACACACAGACATGGAGAACCAAATCAAACACCTGGAAATTAAACAACTCAAAGTTGAACAATGAGTAGGTCAGGAAGGAAATCAAGGAAGAAATCAAAAGATACTTAGAAACAAATAAGAATGAAGACACGAGCTACCAAAACATATGGGACGTAGCTAAAGCCGTGTTTAGGGGAAAATTTATAGATCTCCAAGCATTCTTCAGGAAGGAAGAAAAGGCCCACATAGATAGCTTGACTTCATGGCTCAAGACCTTAGAAAAGGACCAGAAAAAGGAACCCAAACCAGACTGAAGGAAAGAAATAATGAAAACTAGAGCAGAAATTAATTACATGGAAACCAAAAAAGCAATCCAAAAGATCAATGAAACGAAGACCTGGTTCTTCAAGAAAATAAATAGGATTGATAAACCGCTAGCAAGACTCACAAAGAAAGAGAAAGAACCCTAAAAAATAGAATCAGAAATGAAAAGGGGTACATCATAACAAAAACTAGTGAGATTCAAAAGATCATCAGAGACTACTTTGAATGTCTATATGCCACAAAACAAGAGAACCTAAAAGAAATGGATGAATTCCTTGGTTCCTACAATCTCCCAAGACTGAACAAAGAAGACTTGGAATACCTGAATAGACCCATTAATATTAAGAAATTGAAACTGTAATCAAAAATCTCCCGAAAAACAAAAGCACAGGTCCAGATGGATTCATTGGCGAATTCTTCCAAATATTTAAAGAAGACCTGTTGCCAGTTCTCCTCAAGCTTTTCCAGGAAATTTAAAAAACAGGAACTCTCCCAAACAGTTTTTATGAAGCACACATATCCCTAATACCAAAAGCAAACAAGACATCACTAAGAAAGAAAATTATAGACCAATATCCCTGATGAACAACAATGCAAAATCCTCAACAAAATATTAGCAAATAGGATCCAATAACTCATCAAGAAGATCATGCACCATGACCAAGTGAGATTCATTCCAGGGATGCAAGGACGGTTTAACATTCGGAAATCAATCAACATAATCCATCATATCAACAAAAATAAATATAAAAACCATATGATCATATCAACAGATGCAGAGAAAGCATTTGACAAGATCAAGCATCCATTCATGATAAAAACCCTCACCAAAATGAGCTTTGGAGGAACTTTCCTCAAGATAGTCAAAGCCATCTACCACAAGCCTATGGCAAGCATTATCCTTAATGGGAAAAACTAAGGGACTTCCCTCTAAGATCAGGAACGAGACAAGGATGTCCGCTCTCACTACTTCTCCTCAATATAGTACTGGATGTACTTGCGATAGCTGTTAGACAAGAAAACTAGATTATGGGCATCCAGATAGGAAAGGAAGAAATAAAACTCTCACTATTCGCAGATCATATGATACTATATCAGAGAAGCCTAAAGCCTCTACTAAGAAACTCTTGGAAACAATAGACTTACCCAAAAATCCATGCCCTTCCTATATGCAAACAATGAGGCAGAGGAAAGGGACATGAAAAAAGCAATCCCATTCACAATCGTGCCCCAGAAAATCAAGTACCTCAGAATCAGCTTAACCAAAGAAATAAAAGACCTCTACAAAGAAAGCTATAAAACGATACTCCATGAAATAAAAGAGGACATTAGGAAATTGAAACATATCCCCTGCTCATGGATAGGGAGAATCAATATTGTCAAAATGTCAATACTCCCCAAAGCATTATACAGTTTCAATGCGATCTCTATAAGGATACCCATGACATTCTTCAAAGATACAGATCCAGCAATCCTAAAATTCATATGGAACAACTAACGC
Source organism: Sorex araneus (assembly GCF_027595985.1). Taxonomy (NCBI): domain Eukaryota; kingdom Metazoa; phylum Chordata; class Mammalia; order Eulipotyphla; family Soricidae; genus Sorex; species Sorex araneus. The sequence continues at coordinate 65,548,012 of NC_073309.1, read as the reverse complement.
CCAGGGATAGCTAAAACAATTCTTGGGAAAAAGACGATGGGAGGCATTACCCTCCCCAACCTCAAACTTTACTACTAAGAGGTAACATTTAAAACAGCATGGTACTGGAACAAAGGCAGACCCGCAGACCAATGGAACAGGGTGTAATATCCCTACACACAACCCCAAATGTATGATTATCTAATCTTTGATAAGGGGGCAAGAAATGTGAAGTGAAGCGAGGAAAGCCTCTTCAACAAATGGTGCTGGCATAACTGGACAACCACATGCAAAGGAATGGACTTAGACCTCAACCTGACACCATGCACAAAAATCAGATCAAGGTGGATTAATTACTTCAACAACAGACCACAATCCATAAGGCATATTGAAGACAAGATCGGCAAAACCCTTCATGATATTGGAGCTAAAGGTATCTTCAAAGATGACACAGAATTAAGCAATCAAGTAGAAACAGAGATAAACAAACGGGACTATATAAAACTAAAAAGCTTATGCACCGCAAAAGACACTGTGACCAGAATACAAAGGCAATCTACAGAATGGGAAAGAATATTCACCCAATACCCATCTGATAAAGGGTTGATATCAAGGGTATATAAAGCACAGGTTAAATTCTACAAGAAAAAATCCTCCAACCCCTTCAGAAAATGGGGTGAAGAAATGAACAGAAACTTTCCCAAGGGAGAGATACGAATGGCCAAAAGGCACATGAAAAAGTGCTCTACATCACTAATCATCAGGGAGATGTAAATCAAAACAACCATGAGATACCACCTCACACCACAGAGAATGGCACACATCCAAGAGAACAAAAGCAACCACTGTTGGAGAGGATGTGGGGGGAAAGGTACCCTTCTACACTGCTGGTTGGAATGTCGACTGGTTCAGTCCTTTTGGAAAACAATATGGACGCTTCTCAAAAAATTAGAAATTGAGCTCCAGCAATACCACTTCTGGGAATATATCCTGGAGAAGCAAAAAAGTACAGTCGAAATGACATCTGCACTTATATGTTCATAGCAGCAGTATTTACAATAGCCAGAATCTGGAAAAAAACCCGAGTACCCTAGAACAGATAACTGGTTGAAGAAACTTTGGTACATCTGTACAATGGAATACTATGCAGCTGTTAGAAAAAATGAGGTCATAAACTTCACATATAAGTGGATCAGCACGGAAAGTATCATGCTTAGTGAAATGAGTCAGAAAGAGAGAGACAGACATAGAAAGATTGAACTCCTCTGTGAAATATAGAATAACAGAGTAGGAGACCAACACCCAAGAATAGTAGAAATAAGTACCAGGAGATTGACTCCATGGCTTGGAAGCTGGCCTTACATGCTGGGTAGAGGGCAACTCAGATAGAGAAGGGAACACCAAGTAAAATGTGGTTGGAGGCCACGTGGGGGAAGGGTGATGCATGCTGAATGTAGACTAGAGACTGAACACAATGGTCACTCAACATCTTTATTGCAAACCACAACATCTAATTAGAGAGAGCGAACAAAAGGGAATACCCTGCCACAGTGGCAGGGTTGGGTGGGGGGGATGGGATTCGGCAGGTGGGAGGGATGCTGGGTTTATTTGTGGTGGAGAATGGGCACTGGTGAAGGGATGGGTTCTCGAACTTTGTATGAGGGAAACATGAGCACAAAAATGCATAAATCTGTAACTGTATCCTCACGGTGATTCAACTAATTAAAAAATAAATTAATTAAAAATTAAAAAAAGAAAAGGTCATTACTGTGCAATTCAATATCTGTCTTCATCCTCAACTTAAGTCTTCATTCTCAGTTAATACAAGTTTAAAAACATACAGTGTTCACCCAAAGAAAATATCATTAGCAATATAAATTGCCTGGGTATGTATGTGGTGACAGCGTTCTGTCACCACACTTGAATCTGCTTCTCTATTTACCTAAACTGGGATTTTATTTTAGTATCCTTAGAACATCAACTTATTAGTGTTCTAAGTTGCAATATGAGAACCATAATTGTATCTAGTTTATGGATTATAGAAATGATTAAGAAAACTATGATTGATCTGGAGATAAGGTTCAAGGAGCTGGAGTCTGTGCTTTGCATATGAGAGCTCCTGGTTCAATCCCTGGTGACACATGGTCCTTTGAGCACCAAGCACTTGCCCAAAAAGGAAAAGGAAAAACCCTATCCCTTATATCACCTAGTGCTGTCACTGTCACTGTCACTGTCATCCCATTCTTCATTGATTTATCTCGAGCAGGAGCCAGTAACATCTCCATTCACCCTAGCCCTGATATTTTAGCAGCCTCTCTTTACTTGTCCTTCCCAACGCTGCCGCATTGGAAGCTCTTTCAAGGTCAGAAGAATGAGACCCATCATTGTTAGTGTTTTTGGCATATTGAATACACCACAAGGAGCTGGCCAGGCTCTACCGTGAGGGCAGGATACTCTCCGTAGCTTTTCAGGTTCTCCGAGAGGGAGACCTAGACTATAAGAGGTTGCTTCCGGAAGCTTTGTTTTATAGTCTCTGGATCTTGGCCATTGATGAGATTACACAGCGCCGGGGCAGTTTGTGGGTGTGACTGCCAAGCTACTGAAAAATGGGGGATCTGGGTGGAGGAGGCCCAGTCTCAATCTGAGCAGGCTTGGAGATCTCGGCCCTGCACACGTGGGTTCTTCTGCTGGTTCCTTCATGCGTGAGGCTGGTCCAAGCATGTAGAGAGTGGCCTTGAACATAGCTGTGGCTGGGTTCCTGAGGTCTTCGGCTGTCGGGGCTTTTCTCAGGGCAGGGAAGGAAACTCAACTCGCCCCCCTTTGAGGGGCCCCGGTGAAGACAGCCAGGCATGGGGGCAGGAGACTTCCAAAATCCCCTATGCTGTTTCAAATCACAGGAACTTTCTTTTTTGAGCTCCTTTTACAAATTAGAATATGTAAGCTCCCTCAGATATTTGAAATAAAAAACACTTATGAATTGCCTCTAAATTTTATGTTACAGCTAATTATTCCTCTCTTTGGGGGGTCAGAGATAGAGTATAGCACAGAAGACACTTGCCCTGCATGCCACTGACTGGCTTCAATCCCTGGTCCTCAGCCATGGCCAGGAGTGCTCTCTGAGCAAGTGTGGTCCAAACTGCCCTTTACTCCCCAAAAGTAAAAACCTAAAACACAGGCAGATAATTTCTTCCTTTTTAAACTCAAACATCAGTAATAGTAAGTAAATAATAAAATCAAAACTTGGGATCATAAAAAGACCACTTCAGGACATTTGAACAATAAAGTGTTAGACACAGGGGACACAATACCTTTGAGTGAAAAAAGTATCTTAAAGCTAATATAAATGCCTGGCTAATACCTATTGGGTAGATAATATAAATACAAGGTAATTAATAGGATATATTTTCTATTCTTCTTAATTTATGACTATGGAAATTAGACTGCCTTAGTCTTCCTCAAAATCTTAAAAGACAATGATTTTAATGCTCACAATTATAAATTAAATATTCTGGAATTTGAGAAATACTAAAGTACTAGAATCTTAATATTTAAATTTATTAAAAAGTAAAATCAGCTCAAAAAAAGGAAAGCAAAGCCGTATAATGAAGTCAGTCTAGACTTGAAGGCTTCAAAGTGGCATCCTAAAGTTAGCCTCTTACAGAAAAAACCTCTTTGACTCCTAGAACTAGTTGGATAGTGGGGAGGAAGTTGCCTTTTCACTTGTTCCAGGGTGAATGTGTCCTGTAGAAAGGAATATTTTCAGTGCAGTGGCTCTTCATATGTTCCATGCTTCCCTGTGCCGTCCTAGAGCAAATTTTGAATTGAAATAGCAATCACTAGAAGGGACACAAGATTCACTATCCAGAAAAACATTTGGCACTTAGAGTAGTCCTATAATTTGTGGCAAGAATGTAAGAGATGAAGGAATTAAGGACTAAAGGCATTAACACACCATTTAAAAAAATGTAAAAGTAACTGCCAGAAGTTACATGGTATTTGGTAGGAGAGACTTGATAAATAATTATTTTTTAATTAAAAAGAGAACCTGAAGGACTGGAGTGATAAGCACAGCAGGTACGTACATTCACAGAATAAGTGAGCCAGATGTGTAATCACAAAGTGAATAAGTGAGCATTGGCTGTGGTGTGGTCTCTCTCCATGTGTGTTCAGTGACCATGAGCCGCTTCCCCACCCGGGTCTGCAGCCACTGCCAACAGAGGCATGAAGGAGGGAGCAGGACCACCAGGCTGGTTGGTGATCACTGTATCACTGTATCACTGTCATCCCATTTTTCGTGGATTTGCTCGAGTGAGCACCAGTAATGTTTCCATAGTGAAACTTGTTGTTACTGTTTTTGGCATATCAAATACGTCATGGTAGCTTGCCAGGCTCTGTCGTGCGGGCGAGATACTCTCAGTAGCTTGCCGGGCTCTCCGAGAGGGGCAGAGGAATTGAACCCAGGTCAGCCTCGTGCAAGGCAAATGCCCTACCCACTGTGTGTGTGTGTGTATGTATATATATACATATATATGTACATATATATATACATATAATCGAAAGAGCTATGCTGGGAATATCATGTCTCACTCAAGTGAGAGAAGGAATCCAGAGTTCTGACCTCTGTCGACGGTCAAAAATCAGGGATGCTGTCTCGTTTGCCAAGGCATCAAAAATCAGATGGGCGGTTCATGTCATGCAATTCAGAGACGACCGCTGGACTAGAGCTGTTACCGACTGGATTCCACGGAACGTTAGAAGACCTCATGGCCGCCCACCAACTAGATGGTCAGATTTCTTCGTCAAATCTCTGAGTGAACGATTTGAGGCTCTTTCTGTCCCTGGAGTGAGCAGGTATCATTGGGCTACACTAGCTCGAGACAGGGACAAATGGAGATGTTACTGGTGCCTGCTCGAGCAAATCTAAGATCAACGGGACTACAAGTGATATATACATATATATGTATATCAGTTGCTGTTTATTCCATTCTTCCCTCGTGCCTGTTCCAGTCTCACTAAGGCTCCCCATTCTGCTCTCACATTGCCCCTTATTCTTGGCTCCTCCTGGCTCCATGCTAGTCTCTTCCAGCTCCATCTCTACCTTGGTCTAGCCCAACTTCCAAGCATTGGGGGTAGCCACTACACCCAGATGAGGTAGCACAATCAACATATGAAAGCCCTTCTTTCCCAGGCAAGCACTTCTAAAATAAGACAAAGATCTCCTGCAGCCAGGAGATCCGTTCATGGAGGAAATACCATCTATGGGTGTGTTTCTCCTTTCCTTAGTCCAACAACCATTTAAACATTCATCTTGATTCTACTTCCTAATTAATTAGCATCTAGTACTAATTAATATTAACTATTACTGCAATTATAAGTTCCTTATCGGTGACCCTCCAGCAATACCTACATACTTCCTAAAGTCTTCTCATTGGCTTTTTAAGCCCCTTACCATCTCATCCCCATATTATCATTTGTCTAATCTCTACTTCTATCATCCTACTGATGTATTTTTAGATTACTAATTGCTTTTATGCCCAAATAGTATTCACACTTGAAAGGCTTCACTAACTCAATAAATATACAATTTATTTCTATTTTAATGGATGGATAAATTTGCCATCTTCTCTTTGATTGTTAATTTTTTTAATTCAGATGTAATAAGTTCCATTAAAATCAGAGCTTTTCTGAGTATTTTAAATTAAAACCTGTTACAGTGAGCTCAAGAGTAAAATTATATCATCTTTCATTGGGGATAATAGATTGTTACCACAGTCATACTTAACAGATGTAGGAGTTATTGATTCCCATGTATGTCCACTTACCCGGCCTGTGCTAAATCCAAGTAAATCCTGGCAAATGACAGTGGATTTACACAAGCATAATCAACGTTAGCTCCAACACAGCTATGTTCTGCATCAGATGTCTTTACTAAAGACTTAATTCAGGCCCAAGGTGATGGACCTGACTCTTCATCAAGTCAGTGGGCATTAAACTACATCCTCTTGAACCGCAGACATGCTCCGAAACTTATCTCATGAGTGTGAGACACTACTATCTCATGATAGATACTACTGTGCTGGTCTCTCCACCAACCTTCCAGAGGTCCTCCAAAATTGCTATAATTCAGCAGTCCCAGGGTTCTCTGATTCTTCATGATGCCCCTGGGATTGATGGCCCAAGTATTGGATCTTTGATGTCAGAGTCACCACTACCCAATTTTGTATATTCATAGCCAGGTTCCAAGTCATGTGATACCTATGCAGGCTCAGTGGCACAGCTGACTGCCTTTTGTCCAAGGTGCATCAAAAAATGGTAGAATTTCAATAATCCCTGATAACATGACATTTCCTGAGCCATTAGCACCAGTTCCAACCAACTTTTAAGCTAAAAATCTGTGTCTGTCAGAGAGATGTTGATTTTTAAACTGAAGTTCGTATATGGGGGAGAAAAAGTTCACAGATGATAGTTGATATCAGTCTTTGTGCAAAGGGTCCAAAACAATATGGTGAGGGTCAGGGTAATATTTTAGTCCTCTTAAAAGGTAATGCTTCAGAATTCTGTGCCTCACTCCTGGGCTGGAGGGAAATAAGAGGCACGGGGATTATGGGAATCGATGATGCTATGGTAACTGTAATGGGGTTATGATAACTGTAACCAGAGGACTTAAATCCCAATTGTAATAATTAGGGACACAAATCTGGAGCTGTTTGGTGCTAACACAAGTCTGTGACCTAAATCTGCATTAACAGAGCAATCTAAGTGGAGTGGCAATGAGAGAAGAGGAAGGACAAGCTGTTCCCAAGTGGCTGTGTCAAGATGCTTTCCCTAAAGCACTGTCCTCTTTCCTCCCACTCCTGACTCTCGTGGTAATATCAAAGATCTGCTCAGAGAGGCCATCAAACTCCCACCCAAAGTTGGTTGCAAGTGGGCAGTGAGGCTGCACACTTATACAACTCCTATGAAGAGAGAAGCTTCTGTCTGTTTTGTTTGGTTTAGTCAAACAGAAATCTCGGATGATGCTGTTATGAGTAATGAAGTATTTTATGAGCTGTTTGCCAGCAAGCTGATCTTCCCGTAATCTGTCACATTACACAGAAAGGCATGCACTAAGCGGTATTGTTACAGATAATTAGTGCAAAAACGGGAAGTTCTGCACCTTATATAAGCCTTTTTTTTTTTCGACTTTAAAGAAGAGCCTTTTTTTTTGAGTTTTTTAAAAAATTTCATTGAATCACTGTGAGATAGTTACAAGCTTTCATGTTTGGGTTACAATCACACAATGATCAAACACCCATCCCTCCACCAGTGCACATTCCCCATCACCAATATCCCTGGTATACCCCCCTTTCCCACCCTCCCTCTTCCTCCATTTTAAAGAAGAGCTTTTAGTTCTTTCTGACCATGACCCACACTTCCTGGTTTGCCTGAGTTCTTCTTGATTTGAAGTACAATTCCCAGAAGGACCTCTATTGCCTACAAACTGTGTTGGTTGTTCACCCTCAAACACCTGAATTGGAGACATCCTACATGACAGATTCAATGTGCACTTTTGAACAAGCCAGTTGAGATACTAGATCTAATGTAAGGCAACATTAAGATCTATAAAAAGCGACCATTGCTCTTTTAATTATACCAGAGATTCTCAATCAATAAATAAGCAAGAACACTAAGCAAAACCAACCTAAAATCGCATGCACCCCTCATCTCCCTCCCCTCTGTCTTTTGATAAGAACCACAGAGAAAAGCTTAAAAACCAGGTACTAGTAATAGCTGAGTAACTTCAAATAGTTCCAGACTTACTAGGAAGTGAATATGCTTTCAAAATACACTTAATAGGCATTCAAGGAGTAAATCTCTTCTTATTTACAAATCTACTTGCTCACCTGAGATGTTTTTCCGTTCCACCACCCTCTAGTCTTCTCATTTCTCTGACAGAGGGTGGGTGGAAGCTAAGAAATAGTAGATGGAACATTACTCATAAAATAGAGAATATTTCTATTCCCCATACCTCCTGACGGCTAATTTTATGAGTCAATTTGTCTGACTAAGGCCCATACAACAAATAAAATATTTCTGTATGTGTCTGTGAAAGATTTTTTGGAAGGGAAAAATATATGAATCAGCAAACTGAGACAAAAAGATCCACTCACCTAGGTAGGTAGAAGATTAGGTTTATCTCCCACAATTCAGCCTGAAGGGGTCAGAGTTCCGTATCGTCTTTGGGAACCCAGGACCAGCTGGAGCCCTTGGCTGGGAAAAAAAAAAAAAACAGAGTCTTTAGTTTAATCCAAACAGTAGGACCTTGAGAACAAGACCCAGAGAAAACAGAGACTTTGAATAGTTGGGGAAGTGCCTGGGCTTTGCCACAGAGCAGCTTTGTTGCGTCTAAATTAAAGTTCCCCAAAAGTGGGTGATGGAAGAAGTAACTTGAAAGAACAGATATTCGTGCACACAATTAGCTAAGGGCTGCTGTGCTGCCACTTCAGATGCTTCCCCAGCCACATAGATGAGCCCAAAGAGTTCCAGGAAGGCAGAGGAGGTGACTGAGGCCTTGAGAGAGCTTGGAGCTATGAAAAGTGAAAACCATAGACTGCCCCTAAAGACCCTCAGAGGCAGAGCAGAACTGCAAGAGGAGTAGCAAGCTGTGCAGGCCACAGTTAGCAGAGAGAATCGCTGTGAGGAGATTCAGAAACAGAGCAGCATGTGGGAACATGCAAAGTTGCTCCAATAAAGGTGATATCCCTCCTCTGACGCTGATCTCCTCTTCTGCTGCTTCTCTCAGGGACCCAGAGATGCCTGGGAACTATCAGGAGCTCCGCAAGCGGTGAAGAGAAGACAGAACCCACAAACCCAAAACATTAGATCCCCACAGGAGGAGGGTCTGAAACCCAACAGCATCATACCATCTATTGATAATATGAATAGAATAAAAGGGCACACGGATATAAAAAAACAAAATGGTGGTCTGTACTGAGGGAGGAAGTTGGCATAGGGTAATCAGGTACAGAAAGTCGCTTGTATGGGGATGAACAGGAATTGGACTTTGGGGGAATTATAATGTGACACAGAAATATATCAAATTATAATGCTATATATCTCAAGTCTAATTAATGTTATAATCCACAGTTACTTTAGTTAATGAAAATTCTTTTAAGGTGGAGCCCTGTAAGATGCTTCATACTTTTCTGCCTTTGGATATCAGAGCTCCTGGTTCTTCAAGATGAGGAGTTGTACCATTACCTCTCCCACCTGATGTCATCTCTAAAACCCTATTGCCAAATAAGTTCACATTCATGAAAACCAGAAATCAGAAAATAAATATAAATTTTAGAAGGCTACAACACAATCCAGAACAGATACTACATGAAAATACCTAAGAACAAACTGAAAACTATGAGAACTGTTACTTTCAACAACAATTTAATACTAGATAATGACACAAAACATCTCTCTCTCTTTTTTTTAATTCTCAGTGAGACTGGGCAATAGCACAGCAGGTAGGGCATTTGCCGTGCACGCTGTCCACCCGGGTTAGATTCCTGTGTCCCTCTCGGAGAGCCCGGCAAGCTACTGAGAGTATCTTGCCCACATGGCAGAGCCTGGCAAGCTACCTGTGGTGTATTTGATATGCCAAAAACAGTAACAACAAGTCTCACAATGGAGACGTTAGTGGTGCCTGCTGGAGCAAATCAATGAACAGCAGGACTACAGTGCTACAGTACAGTTTTGGTACTAATAACAAAGTTTCCTTTAATGTGAAAATTTGTGTTCAAAAGAATAAGTGATGCTGTTTCAGGAATATACACATCTGAGACAAGCTCTAAAATGTCTGTGTTTCCCACAAAAACATTTTCCAGAATTTCTGCAGTCTCCAAGAGAGTTTTAAAGCAAACTTCCTCTCTCATCCGGCTTACATTTACATTCTAAATTATTGAATGCAAAATATTTTTGACATAATGAGTTGATTTTTAAAGCACAAATGGAATAGCTTTATTGTCATTATTCTCCATTTGGATGGGCCTCATGAACAAAAACTAGAGAAAAAGAAAACCATCAAATCTGATGAAAATCAAAACAAGTACATACTGTTGGAGGAGAGTAAAGGTCTTCCTCATAAAAACAAAGCTGTTTGTATTATTACAGAGTGATTTAGAAATAAATACTACTTATTTGGAGAGTGGTTCCCAAGTATTTCCCTCTGTCCTTCAAAATTCATTTCTCAGAAGAATAAATATATTTATGAGCTTTCCCACATTACCAGTTTAACTTTATAAGAATCCTTGGATGACAGATTCCATTCTTTGTTGTCTGCCTTGCACTAGGACGTGCCCTCTACACCTCTGCTACCCCCTTCACAGCCTGAGTGTGACTTCTATGTGGTACAGACTGCCTGATCGTTTGGGTCCATGTGGAATTATACAGACTGTCATTATCTTATTTACTCTAATGATCATCTCCATTAAGCTTCTACTCTTATAGATAGATTTGATTTTACATTATTTTTACTGTTTAGGTTTTATCTCTCTCTTTTTTCTTTTTTCAAATTCTGTAACTTACAATACTGCTACTGATGGGTTTCATGATGCAATTCTCCATCACCACACTCTCCACCAGTGTTCATTTCCCTCCACTGCCATTGTCCCATTGCACCCTGCCACCCCCATCTCCTACTTAGCCTATTCCCACTGTCCTCTACCCCAGCAGCTCAATTCTGTAGACCTGCTCTCAAGTTCTGCTGTCTCTGGGCATTTATTATTTCCTTTCTATGTCTCTTTATATCTCAGATATGAAGGAGATCATTCTGTAGACAGCTTTTACCCTTTTCTCTGTTTCTTAAGGAAAGCATCTTTCTGTTTCCAAAACATATACTTTTGCTGAATGTGCTGCCTCTGCCTTGGGACTCTCTTCTGGTAGAGATGCACAATTGGTTCGTACACACTTCAGATGTTCTTTCTTTTGATTCTCTCCTGGGAAAGACTCTTGGGCTTCTTAGAGCTCTGCTACAGTTAAAAACAATAACCTATATTATTTCTCTCTAAATACACTAAAGGATTAATGCAATTTCTGGAATATGTGAAGAAAAAGATTTGCAAGTAACATATGATGTTATCCCTAAAATTAAATGTTGCTCCTCTCCCCACTTGGTTCACCCCCTTGGAGGTTCTACTCCAAACCTTTTTTGTTGAAAGCGTAAGAAACAACTCAAATTGCTGAAACAAGAAATGATAATAATAATAATGGCTTATTTGGTGAAAAATTCAGGACAAACTGGATTTGGCTTTGTGCCTACTGGGTTTAAGAGCTTGAATAGCATCACAGAGTTCCAAATCTTAGCTCTGCTTCCTTCTGTAGACTGCAGGGTCTGCTTCTAAGGAACGGAGTGACTCTTTGGGTCATACATTGTCCTGTCTGCTTGAACTTTTGGCTAAAAGACCAATTTGAGTCACCTGAAGAAAACATTGTGACCAGAAGAACCATGTGTTTAATGATGTCTAAACTGCATTGATCTTGAGTAGTAATAGCAGTTATAAAGCATGATGTATAATGTCTCCTCCGCAAAGAAATGACAAACTACTGCTGCTATTTTTTTGAGTGAGATATGGAGAGGAAGAGAACAAAATTCAACAACATTTAGGTACCAAATTTAAAAAAAAATTTTAATATTATTAGTGTTTTGTTTTTGTTTTTGTAAAGTGTGGTGTGTTCAGCTAACTGCAGGGAAAGGGTGACAGGAGGTAGTTTGCTGAGCATCTTACTTGATGTTCACGGCTCTGCATTAGCTGTTGCTATCCTTAGTTTTGCAGATGAGAAAAAGGTATGGAAGTGCTTGGTAACTTGACACCAATCTCATAACCAATAAGAAACAAAGCTAACACTGGATTCACAAGTCCAACTTCAAATTGATATTTTTCTCTCTCCATCAGACTCAATATTCCTAGGACCAAAGTGATAGTCCAGAGAACAGGGGGTGTGCCATAGATGTAGTCGATTTAGATTCAATCCCCAACATCACATACATTTCCGGAGGCCCGCCAGGAGGAATTTCTGAACACAGAGTCACATGTAAGCCTTGAGTGGCCCAAAATTTAAAAAAATATATTGAATGAGGTCAGCATTGGATAAGGTCAACAGAGAAGGAAAGTTCTACAGAAAGGTGGGAGGGAATTGGGAGGGCGCAACTGGACTATGGCTGATCCCCATCACATGGTGCCTCCACCTAGGAGGCTGGTTTTCCCAACACCCTCTTCACCAAAGCAAAAAAAAATATTCCCTGCATCAAATTGAAGAAAAATGCCATTTATAATCCAAGATATAAACATATTAAGTATTATATCATAATATCTTAGTATCCTATGTAGTTCCTTTGATGGTTCGAGGGAAAAAAATTTCTGCTCTTATCAACTCTTATTAGTATCATGTGTTCAAAGGAGAGAAAATAGAACAACAATCTAAACAGGAGAACGTTCATGATCACAGGTTAAAATGTGCATGTAAGACAAAACATGGTTTTATTTTTAAAAATTGCTGAGCCTTCTTGCTGTGTTTCTCTGCTTATGTGCTCTGAAAATCTGGCGCCTCCCTCAGTACTTTAACTCTTTCTCCATATTAAATAATTTCCATGGGAACTAAACTAAAAGAGAGTCTCTTATACCTCATTAAGCATTTGCCATTGAAACAGAATCTTTAATTTCCTTTGTTCTCTCTTTTGTTAATCAATAACCACCATCACATATTTCTTAATGCTCTAACTCCTAGACAAGTCTCGGATGTCTGATTAACCTGCAGAGGTTTCTCCTTAATAGAGAATTCATATGTTCAAAAGGTGTTTCTTTCCAGATCAGGGGAAGCAGAAAAAGAATTCAAATGATCCAAAGTCACTCGGTGATTTCAGTCAAAGAAAACCCTGCACTGTGATTCCAGAATTTTTCTTTGTCTTGGTAATTTTCCAGCTTGTGTTTTTACTCTTCCAAATGCCACATCAGAGTCGCAGATGGCAGCGTGATTTGAACAGGCTTTCACTTCTTTGCTTGTTAGTCCAAATTCTCAATTATATGGAAGTTGATATTAACCTCTCAGCCTCCCTGGCCCTGTCTCTCCTTTCTGCTCCTGGTTGTTTTCATCTCACTGAGCTTCCAATTGTTTGACCCTATCAGGTAAAGACAATTAAAGTCCCAGAGCCATAATGATGTCAGTACCATTTCCCAGTACCCCAGTACCCAAATGCTTTCTTTCTTCTTTCAATTTGTCCGATAAAATTTAAACTAATTGAGGTTACCAGCAGAAAGTAGCACACAGGGCTAGTGTTGCTCATTTATAAAAGCATAAGTGATGTTGATAATAGATTTACACTTGGAATTTAATATTAAATTATTGCACCTCAGATAGTTCTACAGATGGCAAAAACAATCCTCCAATATCGAAACATTTGGCCTATTGCTTACTCCCCCAGTTTTCCCCTTTTTCCAGATTCTTAAAATGCTTAAACATGACTTAAAATTGCAAAGCTACAAATGTCATGTCCATTTTAAGTACCTAGATTAAAAGATGCAGTGCACCAAATTTCTAACCATGAGATATGTTAATTCCTACCAAAATATAGAGCGAGCACATATCATCTAAACCATTAGCTATGTTTTAGAATTCAGCAGAAATATATTGAATATCTACTGTATAAAAGGCATTGTTGACAGGACCAAAGAGCTAGTACAAGGATTAATATTCTTGATATTACATTAAACCAACCCTGGTTTCATCCTCAGTACCACATAGTCCCCTGAGCACTGCTAGGTGTGACATTCGAATATGAAGACAGGATTAAACCATGAGCACTGCCAAGTGTGTCCCAAATACCCCTAAAGAAGGCATTGTTCAGATATTTGGGGAGGCAATAATAGGTTTTAATATATCTTCCCTTAAGGAAATGTCTATAACTATTTAACTGATCCAAATATATTATTATAGCATGGGTTACTTTGCTGTCAAAATATATCTATTTATCAATATTTTGATCTGCTTGTTTGTTACTACTGGTTTCTTTATGTTTGTGCATAAGAACAGAGAGCTCTCTAGACTGGTTTTAATGAATTAATTCAACCAACAAAAACATACACATCTACTATGTTCTAGACACAATCCATAGCACCAGGGAGACAAAAACATTTAATTACTCGGAATACATAGAGTCTAGTGGATGAGGTCATGCAAATAAATTCACAAGTATAATTGGTATAATGAAGCATTATAATGAAGCATAAAATGAACCATGAGGGCATGAAAAAAGGTTTTTTTTAGGGACAATAGAAATCTTGTATTTTTAAGTTCCATATAGCAAATTTTCTCTTTATTATACTTTCTTCACTCAACCCAGGTCTCCCAATTATCTAACAAACAACCCCTTGGAAAAACCACACAATCAGATTTACTTTTAAATCTGACAAGTTGTATGTCCTTGAACAAATCTGGCTTCTGGTGTATGAATTTCTCTGTATGAACATAGAGATGTCAACATTTCTGTATCTAGTAGATAAGAATAAAGGGCAATAATCTCTATAAGAGCTTACAAAGGGCCTGGACACACAATAAATGTGATCAATCTCCCCCTTCACCCAATCATAGTTGAAATGACCTTATTGATCATATTGTGCACCTGGCCGAAACCTCTTTAGCCAATCTGATTTAAACTGATACTGGCCAGGAAAAGTGGGAAAAGAACAAAGATGACAGAACTAAGCTTTTGCCCCACGCCAGCTAACGGAGGAAATAACCTTCCTTCTTGGTCTCTCTCCCCCCAGGAGAAGGCGTGGTGTCCGACATTTTGTGGGTCCATTGAGAAGGTATGAACTTGTGGCGCAAAAAAAAAAGAAAAAAAAAGTGTGCTTTGAACTTGAAACAGCCGTGGGATACAGGGCCAGCCCCAGCCGGGGCCGGTGGCTCGGCTCCGGCCAGCCGGGTTTTCGGCCCGGGTGCCCATGCCTCTGCAGAGCCGGTGGATGTGGAACGAGCGGGAACCAGAGACAGCTTTAGGAATTGGGGTTCCAGCAAGTGCTTGCACCCATGTATGGAGACTGTGAACTAACTTTGGCTACATGCTGTTCCAGGAAGGGAAATGATTCATTTTCAAACTTAAATCTCCGCGGACTTAATTACTATAATACAGAAATTGTAAACCGCGCGTAGCGGCCGCGTGACATTTTATCTCTTCATTCTCATCAGTGGAAAACTTATTATCAAATATTTCCCTGTTAATAGAGCTGTATTTTTAGGGGATAAATTCCATCAAAAATAATGAGTCTGTGTTGAAATCTGGAATGTAATCAAGGTAAAGAGAAAAGGAAGTGAAATTATCACTCACGTACGGGGTGAGTTGCGGGGTGAGGGGTGGGATGTATACTTTTTTGTTTTGTTTTTTTTTGTTTTTGCTTTTGTTTTTGTTTTTATTGGTGGTGGAATATGGGCACTGGTGAAGGGATGGGTGTTTGAGCATTGTGTAACTGAGATATAAGCCTGAGAACTTTGTAACTTTCCACTTGGTGATTCAATAAGATAAATTAAAAAAAATAAACTGATACTGGCCAGTATTTATTTTGGATATATATAGAAAATCAGAATCTCGCATGGCAGACCCCAGCAAGCTACCCGTGGCATATTCAATATGTCAAAAACAGTAACAATAATGGGCCTCATTCCTCTGACCCTGAATGCGACAGGGATGAATGAGACTTTATTGGTGCAGGCTTGAGCAAGTTGATGAGCATCGGGATGACAGTGGTACAGTGATAGTTAAGCAGCACTAGGTCTGTACAGCCCAATCAAACAACTCAACCTCTGGTTCCACAGTGACCAACCTGTTATTCCCATACTTTCTTCTTCCTCTCTTGGAGCAGTATAGCCTCCTGTCTCATTTCCTAGCTATTGCATAGTTGCCATTTGAGAGACTGACTTTGCCTCCATTGATTTCCACATTCCCTTTACCCTTGATTTGGCATCTTCTAATCCACTGGTGTATAAGAGAAGTAAGAGTTGCCCGGCAAGTAAGACCATATTGCTGGTAACAATAGACTTCCATGGCCACAGTCTTTTCCTGTTTCTCTGTCAAAATGTCCTCTGACCAAATACTTCCCAACTTTGCAAAGCAGACTTGTAATCAAATTCTGCCAAAGTGCTGCAGACTGGAATAAAAGAAAGTCTTTAACTCTTCTGTCTCAGTTAAAATTTATAACATCATCTAGAAAGAAAAAAATCTTGTGGGCCAGAGGTATAACTCAGCAATAAAGCACTTGCCTTTCATGTGGATGCAAGAGACTGAATTTGATTTCTGGCATCATAAAAAGGGGGGACTAGGAGATAGTACAATGGTTAGAGCACATGCTTGGCATGCAGATGACTCAGATACAATTCCTGGCACCACATGGTCCCTTAAACTATTTTGATTATGGCTTTAAAGGCATCCAGCACCACCAAGGTGAATCAATGCAAATATATTCTGCACTATAATGTGAGCAGCATTTCATCCTTACTACCATAGGCTACTATTAAGAAGACAAGGCAGGCCATTCTACTTGCTGACCCAGCAGCCTCTTCCCTCCACCAGGCCTGGTGAAATTTTATTCCTTCTCAATAAATATGACGATGTTCTTTCCTCCTTCTTTTCCTGCTCTCTGTATGTCTACTGTTTCAGAAAAGTAGAAAGATGGTTGCTTTCAAATAATTTCTACTTTATGCTCTAAAAAGCCAAAAGGCTGATGCAAGAAACAAAACTAGTCTGCTTAAAATGAGAAGGAAGAAAATAATGAGGAAAGAATATGAAGAACCATGTATAGAGATAATTCACAAGTACTGCCTTTCCTCTTGAATATGCTCAACATATTGAACCAGAAGAGCCTGGCAAGGCTGGAGAGCCTGGCAAGCTCCCCATGGTGTATTCATATGCCAAAAACAGTAACAATGATGGGTCTCATTCCCCTGACCCTGAAAGAGCCTCCAATGCGGCACCATGGTGAAGGATGAGTAAAGAGAGGCTGCTAAACTCTCAGGCTAGGACGAATGGAGATGTTACTGAGACCACTCAAGAAAACTGAGGATGAACGGGATGATAGTGATAGTGATAGTGATAGTGATAGTGATAGTGATAGTGATAGTGATAGTGATAGTGATGCACAATATACATGCTGTTGAAAAAAATAAGGATTTAGATTATTGATTCACAATCCTATCAAATATGTCTATATTTTAGTATGCTGATAGGCATGTGTAGACTAAGAGAAATGTGAGTTGACTTTATAGGCAACAAGGAGGACATCCTTGATGTTCCTTGTATTGTGGATTGTAGAACCACACCTCTCCCTGTTCCATGGGCTACTGTGTGCTTCTTTCAGATACCACTACTGTCATCTTGGAGGACTGTAGCACTGTATCAGTCATTTCATTGCCCATCGATCTGCTCAAGCGGGCACCAGTAATGTCTCCATGGTAAGACTTCTTGTTAATGTTTTTGGCATATTGAATATGCCATGGGGAGCTTGCCAGGCTCTGCCGTGTGGGCAGGATACTCTTGGTAGCTTGCCGGGCTCTCCAAAAGGGACAGAGGAATTGAACCCAGGTCAGCCACAGGCCAGGCAAACGCCCTACCCGCTGTGCTATTGCACCATGAAAGCTATCACAATACTACATGAAACCCACAATGTGTTTTCTATAGAATAACAATAGTGTATCTTCACTTATATGGTGGACATGGGATGTAAGTGATTGGGAGAGAGGTCAGGACACCTTCTACCATATGTGAAGAAGAATTAATTTGTTGGATATATTGGAGTTAAAATTAAGCAGTAATTAGCAAATCACACATTATTTTACTTAGAAATACAGTCTTCCAAATGAACAAACATTTCTACTTCCTTGTCCCAGAACTAAGTTTTGAAAAAGATTTATCACCTTACTTTTTAAAGGTCACACAACAGAAAGAGAGAGATTGATTCTGACATAATTCTTCACTTGGATATCTTCTTGGGGTGTTTTTCTAGAAGATATTCAGCAATTGCTCTATGCTTGCAGAAATTTTATTCAACTCTCTAAGGCTGCATATTGTCTAATAAATGGTTGATGCTAAAAAAATCAAATAAAGAATAATCATTTCCTGGGAATTGAGATCTCCCTTAACTATAAACACTTGGATTTTGCAAAATGTGTTTTCTCCTCCAGTTATGAGGCCTATCTGAACTCTGGCAAACCACCTGTCCTATAGGAATCATTCTTTTAAGAATAAGCCCCTAGCTACAGAAAGTACATTTGCTCAAAATAGAAGTGGGCCATAATTCAAGTAATTTGCTCCCTAACTACCCTGTGACAACATCATTTCTATTTCTTGTTTCTTCTTCAGTCCCCTCATACTTTGTCCCTGAAGATAGATGCACCATTTCATCTGCTTTTTCAGAAATACACTTTCCTTTCCACATCCCATTCCTGATAAGCAGTCTACCTTCTAGTCCACTATGTCCATGGGTTAATCATCTTCTGAAACATCTGTCATAGAAGCAGACTAATCGGTGGGTGGCAAATGGAAACCGGGGAAGGACATGGTGGAAGGAAGTGGACACTGGTGAAGGGATAAGTGTTGAAACATTGCATGCCTGAAGTTCAATCATGAGTGACTTTGTGATTTTAGGATGACTACATTTTTTTTAAAGTCATTCTTCTTGCAACACACTCAGACTCACCCCTCAGAATTATCCTTAGCTATTCCTAGTCCTATTTCAGAAGCTCCAGCCCTAATATTAAGCAGACTATGCCAGATTGTTCTACTTTAAAATCTTAATCTTGTCCACTAAGTCTGACATACTTCTAGTTTTAACTAATCTCAGTCAAGAGTCTGGAGAGATAGTATAGTAGGAATGGTGCTTTCCTTGCATGAGCAGACCCAGGTTCGATCTCTGGCACTCTTAAGCCTGCCACAACTGATCTCTGAGTGCAGAGCCAGGAGTAAGTCCTGAGCACCACACAGCAAGGTCCCAAAACAACTCAAACCTCAGTATAATAAAATAGAGGGCAAGACTGAGTTATGTTCCCTGGACATCATTCATATATACATGTATACTTCATATTAATCACTGGGAATTCTGAATTCCTAAATCAAGATATCTAGACTTCATTAAGTAAATTCCATTTAGTATAACATATCTGTACAGAATCTTATTTCTACCTACCGTGAAGTCCAACTAAGAAATATTACCTTTTCATCCTAAGGGTACCTTAGCACAAGGTACCTATTCCAAAGGATAATTTATGTATTTAGTAAAAGATAAGCACTCACACATTAGTGTATATTTCTAATATAGTAGTTACCAGTAGAGGCATTTCTCCAACCTCATTGACAAAAAGAAGTTTTTGGTGATACATGAATTATGTCTTGATAGAGAAAAGCTCCAACTCACTTTCCAGTTGAACGCCATGTTGCATTGACCATATAATAAAGATAAAATCAGGTCACAGAGGATTTTAAGAGAGAAAAGCAACATCCAAGTATTTGACCGTGAAATTGTATCCAAGGATTTTGACATAAGTCAAGTGGAAACAGCAAATCCGATAGCTATTTGTGCATGCAAAAGTTGATGCGCTATGAGATTGTTGTTCACCCAGAAATGTTCTCTGTTTACACTGGTCTGTTCCCTAGGCTTGCCCTTTTATTTCTACACAACCCACACCACTTGACCTACATTTAGCTTAAGTGCTGTTACATCATTCAAAACCAATTTTAACTTCACCCATATGAAATTTGGGGAATTCTAAAACAAATTTTGTGTACAACACTCATTCCAGCATTGACCTCACCTCATAGAAAACTTACTCACAATTGCATCTGACTAGTTTTCTTCTGTTCCCTCAAACTTGATATATATATACCCATAGGAATGAATTCTAATCCAGTGTCCACTGGAGACATTTTAATATCTGGATTCTTGACTATACATTTAAGATAAATATTAATTTGAATGGGTTTTTCCCTTTTTAAAAATTAAAAAAAATATTTGAATCACCATGAGATAGACAGTTACAAAGTTTTCATGATTGGACTTCAGCCATAGAATGTTCCAATACCCCTGACTTCACTGGTGTACATTTGCCACTACCAACAGCCCCAGTTTCCCTCCTGCCATCTCTCCATCGGCTCCCCCTCCCCATGCCAGCCTGCCTTTGTGGCACCACTTTTCTTTCTCTATCAATCTCTCTCTCTCTCTTTCCTTCTGGACATTATGGTTTGTAATCAGGTATCATGTATATCCTGTTACCTACTTTCAGCACTCAGTTCTTGTCCAGAGTGATCATTTCCAATTATCATTGTCATAGTGGTCCCTTCTCCGTTATAACTGCCCCCACCCTCCACCTGTGTCAAGTTTCCATCCGAGGACTAGTCCTCCTGGCTCTTGTTCCTACTGTCAGTGAGTATTAGTCTCATAATACACTTTTTTATGTCCCACAGATGAGTACAATCATTCCATGTCTGTAATTTGAAGTTTTTATAAGCAGTCATTAAGAAGGTAAATAATAATTTGCCAAAGGGTCCAGTACACGGCAGGTATATAACTCCACATTTTTGTAAATTCCTATGCTACAATTCTTGAAACTGTTCTCTAGTTTTAGTCTACTATCTAGGTTTTAGAAAATTTCAATATCTCATCTCAAAAATTTTAGTATTTCAATTAGATATTCAGTTATCTAAGCCCACAGGGTCGAACACAATAGCACTGGTCACATGTAACTATTTAAACATTCATTTTAATTTATTTAAAACATTCATTTGATTTTCAATCTATAGTATTTACAATGACTCACAATAAGTCTATATTTGTTATACAGGTTTTAAATTACATTAACATTGATGATGTACAAGGAATTTACAATAAATTAAATAAACATTTAATTTATTTAATGTTTAAATAACTATTTAAACATTCAGTTTAATTGTTTTTAATTAAACTTTCTCAATGGCACTCATCACATTTTGAATGTCTAATAGCCATCCATAGCTGTTACTACTGTACTAGCCAACACAAATACAGAACATTACTATTTTGGCAAAAATTACTATAGGGGAGCTCTAACACAGACAATACTTAAGGAACATATTAATGTATTGTCCTAATTAGCCCTGAAACATTTCCTAACCTTCTCCTTAATGTGTCAACAGAAAACAGATGGCCCACTGTCCATGTGCTTCTATAACACAAGATATTAAACTTGGAAATATTTCTTGATTTTTGTGGTCACATAAATAACAATATTTTCACTTTCTCCTATTCCTAATTTACTGTTTCAGTGTATAGGTGGAATTGACTGGGAATTAATTCAATACATTTAGATATATTCTTGAATTTCTACTCTGAATAGTCTTAAAATATTTGTACATATTTCTAAAAATCTAAATCAAGCTAAATATTCCCCATAATTTTGTCTCAGATATCATTGTCATGTTTTATTTTCAATCTATAGTATTCACAATGACTCACAATAAGTCTATATTTGTTATACAGGTTTTATTTTTTTTGTTTTAAATTACATTATCATTGATGATGTACAAGGAATTTACAAAGATTTTCTAAATTTTATCAGTGCCGTATTTCTATTCCAACTTTCCAAAGACTATATGTTGCCTTTCAAAGAAAACCTTATTTTATAGCAGAATTAATGGAGCATCTGATGTTGTCTCTGGAAAAATTCTGGAGGTATAGTGATAAGTGAAACCAAGATACTTTTTTTTAATGTTTAAATTTTAGTTTCATAAGGTTATTCACATTCACTTGTATCACTTGTAGTCCCCTTGATCTTCGATTTGCTACAGCGGGTGCCAGTAACGTCTCTATTTGTCCCTGTCGCGAGCTAGTGCAGCCCAATGATATGTGCTTGCTCCGGGAACAGGAAGAGCCTCAAATCGTTCATTCAGGGATTTGGTAAAGAAATCTGACCATCTAGTTGATGGGCGGCCACAAGGTCTTCTGACGTCCCGTGGAATCCAGTCGGTAACAGCTCTAGTCCAGTGGTCGTCTCTGAATCGCATTACATGACCGGCCCATCTAATTTTTGATGCCTTGGCAAACGAGACGGCATCCCTGATTTTTGACAGTCGAAGGAGGTCAGAACTCTGGATTCCTTCTCTCACTTGAGTGAGACATGATATTCCCAGCATAGCTCTTTCGATTCCTCTTTGGGATACCCTAATAGCATTCTCATCCTGTTTGCATAGGGCCCAGGTCTCTGAGGCATATGTTAGTGCAGGAAGAACAGTGGAATCGAAAAGCTGTGCCCGGAGTCGGAGGTTTTTTGTTTTAACCACCTCTTCGACGCTCTTGAATGTATTCCACGCTGCTCTCTTCCTCCTGCGCAGTTCTGGCACCAAGTCATTCCTCATGTTGATTTCTTAACCCAGGTACACATAGCTGCTGCATTCGGAGATGTTTGTTCCATTGAGAGCAAATGGAGCTTCAGGGACCAGTTTGTTTTTCACGAATATCGTCTTATTGAGATTCAGCTGCAATCTGACCTTTCCACACTCGTGGTCCAAGTTGGCCAGCATTTGTGCAGTTATTCACATTAATTGATTAAATTCACCAATCCCACCACCTTTACACCTTCCCACCACCATTATTTTGAATTTCCTTACCACCACTCAAGCCTGTCTGCCACAGATAGGTGTTACATAATTTATTTTCTATTGCTTGTCATGAATATCATGAGATGTTGTGAAGCCGAGAAAGCGGTTGCGCACTCCTGGAATTCTAAAACTGTAAATAACTGGGGTCCAGAGACATCTCTGCAGCAAGCTAATTCATCCCGAGATTCATTTGTGAGTCTCTAGGTGAAGACCATTAATGCATTTAAATGGCACCCGAGGCAGCTGTGGGTGTGACAGCCAGGATCCCCAATGCCCGGAGAGGGGAGGGACAACACTGCCCCACTGCAAAGTGGCCTGGACTCTTCAGTACCTGGTCCCCATACCTGAATCTTTCTTCTGGAAGTTTGTGGCTGCAGGGGGTTCATCTGGAGTAGGCAGAGAGAGAATACCTATTCCAACTGTGCCTCCAGGAAATCCGCCCAGCATTGGGTCCGGAGAAATCTTGGGCAAGCAGCTATCTTCCAGGATTCGTTCCTGAGTCTTGAAACCAAGATACTTTTAAGGTGCTTATTAATAAACAATCTAATTTATCTAATTTATCCTTTAGAGTCATTAAATTATATGAAAGCTTAATTGATCTATTTTTCTTACTCTCAGACTAAATGGCTGATTCTGTTACCATGTCTACAAGGGAAAAGACATTCTGTTGCACTGCCACCTTCTTGTTCAGCTCCAAGTGACATTCTCCAAAACCACCTAGTCCTCATCTGAGTTCACCAGGGACCCATTTGGGCTAAGTCAACAAGATAGGGAATATTTCATCTCATAAATAAATTGCTGTTAGTTGGTATGAATTTTGGAGCTATTCAATGAATTCTAGATTAGACACCAGGACCATAATTGATGCAGCAGATACAGTAATCACTGTAGTGATCTACAAACAGTAAGCCCCAGTTTTTAGAACATGACATGTATGCCCAATTAATTGGACCAAACGAACACGATGGGAGGAGAGGTGCTATTTCAGGGCCATAGGACAAGCAAGGACATGGGACACCCGAGTGATAGTACAGTGGGCAGAGCGCTTGCCTTACACGTGGCCAAGCTGGATTTGATCCCCAACATCAGATGTGGGCCCCTGTGCACCACCAGGAGTGATTCCTGAGTGTAGACCCAGGACCCCTGAGTATCACCAGGTGTGCTCCCCACCCCATGCTCCACAAAAAAGAGAAAAAGAAAAAGAAAAGCAAGGGCAGAGATAGCAGTATTGAAAAGCATCAAGTTTAGATGATCTCTGCAAATTGTCCAAGTCCTCCTTGGAGGTTCCCGTTAATAGTTTCCACTACCAGTTTTGCTTTCTAGAGTTCTTCTTACAGTCAGTTTTTTCTTCCTGATTGATGTGGGGGCTTTAATGAAGACTTAAGGCTAAATTCTCTTTACAAAGGTTTTGCTAAGCTTCTCTTATTCACTGATAATTTTTCTAAACTTGAAGTAAGCTAATGGGCTAGTTCGTATAAGTGATTGAGATGGGTTAAAGCGATTTTCAAAGCAAGAAGACTATACCTAATGTGCTAAGGTAGGAAATAATAACCAGGCTCGGGCAGGAGGCCACGCCCCTTTTAGGCCACGCCCCCTGAGATACAGGCCACGCCCCAGTTTCTTCCTTGCAGGGGCTCCTGGGACTTGGGGCAGCGGCGTGAGAAGGGGGGGGGCACCCGGGAGGCGTGGCTGGGAGTGGCCTGATTACCTGCGAAACGGGTTGGAGGGAGCTGGATGGGAAGGCTGGGGCGATGGGACGCGGAAAGGGGCTGCGGCAAGGGTCCGATGTCCGGGTGGCCGCGTGGGAACCGGGGGGCACCGCTACCAGTTTTGCTTTAAAGTTTCTCTGAGCCTCTTCCTAACCTGTTCACATACAAATTATCTTATCATTAAACTTAGCTCTCTGAGAATTGTACTCCAAATTGGATGAACATTTTATTTACGGGAACTAAATTTCAAATAACTGAATAATAAGACAAAGCAAGTTGCATAATGACATCATTCACAGTAAGTTCTATCCACAGTGTTTAGAACTAATTCAAAGCTGCATACAGCTCATTCAGGGTGTGTTTTTGTTGCAGTGAAGGAGATGAATATATATACACAACTTCAAAGATCAGGGATAAACTACACTATGAAATCCTATACCCCAAAAGTAATTAGCTTTCATTTCTATACCACAACTATCTATACATTCCTTAATTTATTATTTTTTAAAAAACCACAAAGTCACATTTTCTGCCCAGCAATATTTATATGCATTTCCTCAAATACAACTGAATAATGGAAACTGGTTATAAAATTACCGATAAATAATTGATTTTGATGTGTCTATAAAATTAATGTATTGAAAAGATGAGTTATTTTGTGCCTATAATTTCTGCTGTGGAGATCTCTTCATCTTTTAAAAGACTAAATGACAAGAATAATAAGACTTTGCAGATTTTAAACTGAGTTGCAAATTACAAAGAAATTTATGGAAAAAATAATGATCCAAATTTAACTCCATAAAAAAATGTTCTTACAATACTGAACTTTAGCAGCAAAAGGAGTGAATATTTATCTATCCCTGCCCCCTTGTGGTAGTATGTGCCTTTCTGGGGAAAAAATAAAAAATTTTTACAGGAGGAAAACAAACCTTCAAGTCTGAAGCAGAAGAAAAATAGTAAATGTAGAAATCATTGCATTTAATGTAGAGAGAATAATTTTTATTTCCATCAACATGTTGACAGCATAACATGTGTGATTAATTTTAAGAGCTACTAAACCAAATGGTCATAAAAGCAAAATATTAAGTTAGTGTTAGGCAAGTAAATGGCAAAATCAGGGTTGATTCAAAATCTTGCACAAGTAATTTTATAGTCCTACACTGTACATAGTCTATATATTTATGTACTTTATCCAACCATAAGAATAAAAGTTTATTGAAGAGCTGCTACATGGCAGGCTCTTTGGAAACAAATAAGCAATAATAAAAATAGTCTTTAACTTCAGGAATGTATGCTTTATTTTAAAAAGCAATAACTAATCACACAAAAATTAAAATCTCAAACTGATACCTAAAGAAGAAAATATGGCTCTATGAGAGCCCATTATAAAGGAAATATATGTATAGAACTAAATTTGCCACGGTAAGGGAGGAGCGGAGAGTGTGTGGGCTGGGGGACATACTAGCGAGGAGTGTGGAGTTGGGACACTATGCATGATACACTCTCATTCATAGTATTATAAATCATGGTGCTTAGGTTTTTTTTTTAAATATAAGAAATATATGTATGAGAAGTAAGCCCTGATCATGACCAGGTGTGATCCAAGAAAAGAAGTAAAAAAATATATATAGGGCTGGAGCGATAGCACAACAGGTAGGGTGTTTGTCTTGCACACGGCCAACCCAAGTTCGATTCCCAGCATCCCATATGGTCCCCCAAGCACTGCCAGGAGTAATTCCTGAGTGCATGAGACAGGAGTAACCCCTATGCATTGCTGGGCATATGCATTTGGGCAATTGACCCAAAAATGAATATATATATACCTATATAAACATATACATATGTACATATATATATATAAGTCTTTTAAAAAGCGGAATGGCTAAAGAGATAGTACAAGGGTTAAGGTGCTCGCTTTCCATGCTGCTAACTCTGGTTGATCTCCAGAAGCATATGTGGTGTCCTGAGCAGCCAGGAATGACCCCTGAGTATAGAACCAGGATCAAGTCCTGAGTCCCTCAAAACAAAAAGCATAAAATTTTTTAAATGAAAAAGAGGAAGAGGAATCTCAGAGACAAAGAACACAGGGGAAACTAGGGCAAGACAAGTGCAGGAAGGCAAATGAATAAAGGTGATGTATTCCAGGGTCTGAAAATACCAATGTCCTGACCAACAGTGAAGAAAGATTTCAAACACACATGGGGAGACAGGCAAGGGCCAAAACGGGCATGATCCTAAAGGCCATATTATGAATTTAGGGCTTTAAATGGTGTGAGAAGGCCATGAAATCTTTCAAGCAGAATGTGATAGAACATATTTTATTTTATTTTTGTTTTTTTATTTTTTTAATTTTATTTTATTTTTATAAAGTTGTTCACAATAATTCATTACATTTAATCTTCAAACACCAATCCCACCACCATCACACCTTCTCACCACCCTAAGAGGAAAGTGCGTGAAGATTGTTGTATTTCATCCTGGAGCCATGAAGCCCTTGCATAAGAGATTATAATCATGTTTGTTAAATCCAATAAAATGTTGCATGATACTCTTGGTACATTAGTTGATGTAGAATATGAGAGGTCGCTCCAGGAATTCTAAAATTTATAGAGCAGATTGACTCATGGGTGAGGCCTATGTTGCTCTCTTCCAGGCGCTTTATTTCTGAGTCTTTGGATCATGGCTGTTGATGAGATAATATGGTCCCAGGGGCAGTTTGTGGGTGTGACTTGCCAAGTTACTGGTAAACTTGGGAGATGTGGGGAGAAGGCCCATTCTCACTTCAAGCGAGCTTGGAGATTTCAGTCACAGGTCCCCCATACCTGGGTTTCTCTGCAGATTCACTCATGGGTAAGGCTTGTCCGAGCCTGTGTGTGGAGAGCGGTCGTGAGCCTGGTGGTGATTGGGTTCTGGAGGTTTTCAGCTGCTGGGGCTCTGTAGGGGTGGGAAAGGGAAACCCAACCTGTCCCTTCCGAGTTGCCCCCAGTAAAGACAGCCTGGCGCAGGGTCTGGATGAGAATAGATTTTTATTTTAAGAATAGAAATGTATACTTGTGGAGGGAGGGGTGTTGGGACATTGTATGACTGAAACCCAATCATAAACAACTTTGTAACTGTGCATCTTACTGTGATTCAATATTTTAATTAAAATTAAATAAATTTTTTCAAAAACTAGCACTAGAGAAAAAAATCACCAAATTTAATAAATTAGTTTAAAATAATGAAACAAGAGAACACATTAAACATAAAGAATATTTAAGTATTTAAAAGTAAACCCTGAGAGGGAAGGGATAAGGGAGGCAAAGTTATGTTTTAATTTTCCTGAACTGAATACACTCAGTTCAATGTTCAAATGGGTCGACGCCACCATGGGGGGCATGCAATTAGCCCAAGATTATCTAGAGTCACCAAAGTTAATAGGGCAGAGTATCTTGCCCCCGCGCCTGGCTATCTTCACCGGGTGCCCCTCAGAAAGAGGTAGATTGAGTTTCCCTCCTCACTCCAAGCAGAGCCCCAGCAGCCAAAGACCTCCGGAACCCAGCCACAGCCATGCTCAAGGCCACTCTCCACACACACACACACACACACACACACGAGCCTCACGCATGAAGGAACCGGCAGAGGAATCCAGGTGTGAGTGACCCGGGGCTGGGATCTCCATGTCTGCTCAGATTGGAACTGGGCCTCCTCCACCCAGATTCCCCCATTTTCCAGTAGCTTGGCAGCCACACCCACAAACTGCCCCCAGCACCGTGTAATCCCACGAATGGCCAAGACCCAGAAACTATAAAACAAACCTCCTCTTATAACCTACTTCTCCCTCTCAGAGAACCTGGCAACATACTGAGAGCATCCTGCCCGCATGCAGAGCCTGGCAAGTTCTTCGTGGTGTATTCGATGTGCCAAATACAGTAACAATGATGGGGCTCATTCCCATCGTTCCCTAAAAGAGCCTCCAATTTGGGACGCTGAGAAGAACAAATAAAGAGAGGCTGCTAAAATCTCAGGGCTAGGACAAATGGAGACATTACTGGCACCCATTTGAGCAAATCAATGATCAATGCGATAACAGTGATACAGTGATATAGTGAATACATTCAGTATGGGCCTACTAGGTACCACATTTTGTTTTCAGCTTGTAAGATATTTTTTTTAATTTTTAATTTTATTGATTCACAGTGATATATAGTTTCATTTGGGTTACAATCACACAATGATCAAACACCCATCCCTCCACCAGTGCACATTTCCCACCACCAATATCCCCGGTATACCCCCTCTTTCCCACCCTCCCACTGCCTCCATGGCAGACAATTTCCCCCATACTCTCTCTCTACTTTGGGGCATTATGGTTTGCAATACAGATACTGAGAGGTTATCATGTTTGGTTCATTATCTACTTTCGGCACACATCTCTCATCCCGACCAATTCCTCCAGTCATCATTTTCTTAGTGATCCCTTCTCTATTACAGCTTCCTTCTCTTTCACCCCTCCCCACCACCTGCTTGTGAGTCAGGCTTCCAACTATGGAGTAATTTTCCTAGCCTTTGTATCTACTGTCCTTGGTGTCAGTCTCGTGTTATGTTATTTTATACTCCACAAATGAGTGCAGTCCTTCTATATCTGTCCCTCTCTTTCTGACTCATTTCACTTAATATGATGCTCTCCATGTCTATGCACTTATAGGCAAATTTCATGACTTCATCTCTCCTAACAGCTGCATAGTATTCCACTGTTTAGATGTACTAAAGTTTCTTTAGTTAATTGTCTGTTCTCGGGCACTTGGGTTGTTTCCAGGTTTGGGTTATTGTGAACAGTGCTGCAGTGAGCATATAGGTACAGACGTCATTTCTACTGTGCTTTTTTGCACCCTCGGGATATATTCCCAGAAATGGTATTGCAGGGTCATATGGAAGCTCAATTTCTAGTTTTTGAAGGACTGTGCATATCGTTTTTCAGAAAGGCTGGACCAGTTGGCATTCCCACCAACAGTGCCAATCTCTGTGGTGTGAGATGATATCTCATTGTTGTTTTGATTTGCATTTCTCTGATGACTAGTCATATGGAGCATTTTTTTCTTGTGCCTTTTGGCCATTTGTATTTTTTTTTAGGAAGCTTCTGTTCATTTATTCTCCTCTTTTGCATAGTTTTACTAGTGTGTTGCATATCTTGGATATTAATCCTTTATCAGATGCATATTGGGTAAATATTCTTTCTCATGAGCTGGAGCGATAGCACAGCAGGCAGGGCGTTTGCCCTGCACATGGCTGACCCAGGTTTGACACCTCCGCCCCTCTCGGAGAGCCTGGCAAGCTACCGAGAGCATCTCCCCTGGTGTAAGAGCCTGGAAATCTCCCCATGGTGTATTCAATATGCCAAAAACAGTAACAACAAGTCTCACAATGGAGATGTTACTGGTGCCCACTCAAAAAAGTCGATGAGCAACATGATGACAGTAATACAGTGATTCTTTCCCATTCTGTGGGATCACTCTGTATTTTAGTCACTGTTTCTTTTGAGGTGCAGAAGCTTCTTAGTTTGATGTAGTCCCATTTGTTTATGTTTGTTTCCACTTGCTTGGTTAGTGGTGTTTCATCTTTAAAGATGCTTTTAACATCAATGTCATGGAGAGTTCTGCCTACATTTTCCTTTATGTACCTTATGGATTCAGGTCTGATATTGAGGTATTTAATCCACTTTGATCTGACTTTAGTGCCTGGCATTAGACAGAGGTCAGAGTTCATTGTTTTGCAGGTAGCTATCCAATTTTCCCAGTATCACTTGTGGAAGAGGCTTTCCTTGTTCCACTTCACATTTCTTGCTCCTTTGTCAAAGATTAAGTGGTCATATATTTGGGGATCTGTGACAGAATATTCAACTCTGTTCTATTGGTCTGTGGTTCTATTTCTAGCCCAGTACCATGCTGTTTTAATTACTACTGCTTGGTAGTACAGTTTGAAGTTGGGGGAGGTGATGCCACCCACCTTCTTTTTCCCAAGGATTGCTTTAGCTATTAGTGGGGGTTTATTGTTCCATATGATTTTCAGGAGTGTTTTGTCTATTTCTTTGAAAAATGTCAGGAGTATCCTGATAGGGAACAAACTAAATTTGTATAGTGATTTGGATAGTATTGCCATTTTGATAATGTTAATACTCCCTATCCAAAAGCAGGGGATGTGTCTCCATCTCCTAGTGTCCAGTAAGAGAAAATTTAACCTTCACAATATTATAAAGTAGGTAATAGACTATGATAGCAGTTTTGCAAAGAGACGATCAGAGCCTGGATTAGATGGTACCAGTATAAAGAAGTGACTCACATTAATAACTTGGAAAATATACAGAAGAACCAGTGTTGAGTTGAATGTGGAAATGGATAAAGAGGGAAATAGAGAGCTCTTTGATCGCCCCCCCCCACCCGTGGTCTGGGACTCTGAAGCCCCCAGACCTGCCTCGCGCCTCTCAGTCACCTCACAGCGCCGCCCTGACCCTTCCCTCTTCGCCAGGTAACCGGGATTTTCCCTCTGAGACCCCACCCAGTGTGGAGGAGCTCTCTGATCGTCTTCCGCCCATGGTCTGGGGCTCTGAAGCCCCCAGACCCACCTCCCACCTCTCAGTCACCTAGCTGCGCCACCCTGACCCCCTCCTCCTCTTGCTCAGGTTGTTAGGGGCGTGTCCTCACGTCAGGGAGCGTGGCCTCAAACGGGGGCGTGGCCTCCTTTTAGAGCAGCCTCAGTTATTTCTCCTATTCCTGCATTGTGCTTTGGCCACAATCGATACAATCTATTCCTCTGAAGAATACCCTGGTCATCTTAGTCACTATATGTTAATAGTCAACTGCCTATCCTATCCTAATTTCACAAAAGCTGTCAGTGAAAACATCAAGCTGCACATAAAGTCCTTTGTAACAAGATGATAGTCCCAAGTCTTCAATTGAGGCCCCTCTCAAGCTGAGAGCGCCTAACAGTAAAGCCCACAACAACATGAAGAAACAGCAAAAATCCTCAGCACCAGGAGAGATGGAAGAGAGGATCTCAGAAACCTCAGCAGGGACTTCCCAGAAATACAACCTCCTCTCAGATAAAGAATTCAGAGAGGAAATCGTGAAGATGGTTGATGAACTCAAAGCAACTATGGAACGAACATCCAATAAATTAAGGGAGGATATGGATGCAGCATTGAAATGGTCCACCAAGATAATCCATGAGGAAATGAGAGCAGAAATTTCAAAACTATGAACAGAAGTGACACAATTAAAATAATCAGTAGATGAAATAAAAAACTCGGTAGGAGCCCTCAACAGTAGAATGACTACAGCCGAAGACAGAATCAGTGAGCTTGAAGACGAGCTGCAGAAAGCATATAGGCAACAACAAATAATGGCAAAAGACCTCAAAATGGCTCTAGAGCGAATTAGAGTACTTGGTGACGACCTCAAGAAAAACAAAATAAGAATCATTGGAGTACCAGAAGCACAGGGAACCAATCCCAATGAAAAAAAAAACCACAATTAAAGACATTATTGCTAAGAAATTCCCAGAGCTAGAGAGTGCAAGCATCCAGATCCAAGGAGTCCGAAGGGTGCCAGCTAAAAGGGACCCAAATAAAAAATCTCCAAGGCATATCATAGTCAGAATGATGGGTGCCGTGAATAGAGACACAATACTGAAGGCAGCAAGATCAAAGAAGGAAATCACATACAAAGGAGCACCCCTTAGATTCACAACAGACCTATCAGAGGAAACCTTCCAATCCCGAAGACAATGGTGGGATATAGTGAAAAAACTTAATGAAATGAATGCCTCACCAAGAATACTTTACCCTGCTAAACTCTCAGTTAAACTTGAAGGAACCATACACTATTTCACGGAAAAACAACAGCTCAGGAACTTCATAGACTCAAGACCAAACTTAAAAGGACTAAAGGGCTACTATAAGATAAGGAAAAACCTACAAGAACAACAAACCCTACAGAAAGATGGCACAAAATCCCAGGACAATAATTTCTCTTAATGTTAACGATCTAAATGCAGCAATCAAGAGGTACAAAGTGGCAAAATGGATTTGGAAACTAAACCCAACTTTCTGTTGCCTACAAGAAACACATCAGAATAGCCAGAACAAACACAGACTCAAAGCCAAAGGATGGAAAACAATCCTGCAAGCAAACAACTCCCTCAAAAAAGCTGGGGTGGCCATACTAGTATCTGACAACATAGATTTCAGGCTGAAAAAGATCCGAAGAGACAGCGAAGGCCATTTTCTATTCATCAAGGGATATGTACAACAGGAAGAAATCACACTCTTAAACATATATGCACCTAATGAACGACCAGCAAAATGCTTAAAAGAACTCCTAACAGAATTTAAGGGGGACATAACTAGCACCACGATAGTAGTTGGAGACTTCAACACTGCCTTATCACCTCTGGACAGGTCGACAAGAACAACACTCAGCAAGGAAACAATGGCTCTGAAGGAAGAAATGGAGGAGACAGGGCTAATAGACCTATACAGGGCTATACACCCCCAAAAGAAAGAATACACATTCTTTTCCAGCGCACACGGAACTTTTTCCAAAACAGACCATGTTCTGGGCCACAAATTATACCTTAATAGAATCGGGAAGATAGAAATTGTATCAACTACCTTTTCAGACCATGATGCACTGAAGATGGAAGTTAATCACACACAGACATGGAGAACCAAATCAAACACTTGGAAATGAAACAACTCACTATTGAACACTGAGTGGGTCACGAGGTAAATCAAAGAAGAAATCAAAAAAATACCTCGAAATAAATGAGAATGAAGACACAACCTACCAGAAACTATGGGATGCAGCTAAAGTTGTGTTAAGGGGAAAATTTATAGCTCTGCAAGCTTTCCTCAGGAAAGAAGAAAGGGCCTATATAGAGAGCTTGACTTTGTAGCTCAAGATCCTAGGAGAGGACCAGCAAAAGAAACCCAAACCAGAACAAAGGAAAGACATAATAAAACTTAGAGCAGAAATTAATGAAATGGGAACCTTAAAAACAATCCGAAATATCAATGAAACTAAGAGCTGGTTCTTCGAGAAAATAAATAAGATTGATAAACTGCCAACAAGACTCACAAAGAAAGAGAGAGAGAAAACCCTAGTAAACCGAATAAGAAATGAAAAGGGGGACTCACAACAGAAATCAAGGAGATTCAAAACAACATCAGAGACTACTTTGAAAGTCTGTATGCCGCAAAACCTAAGAGAACCTAAGAGAGATGGACCTTAGAGAACCTAAGAGAAATGGACGAATGCCTTGATTCCTACAATCTCCCAAGACTGAACCAAGAAGACTTGAAATACCTGAATAGGCCCATAAATATCAAGGAAATCGAAACTGTAAACAAAAGTCTCCCCAAAAACAAAAGCCCAGGTCCAGACAGATTCACTGACAAATTCTTCCAAACATTTAAAGAAGAACTGTTGCCAGTTCTCCTCAAGCTTTTCCAGGAAATTGAAAAGAAAAGAACCCTCCCGAACAGTTTCTATGAGGCACATATCTCCCTAATACCAAAGGAAGAGATGCAAGGATGGTTTAACATTCGGAAATCAATCAACATAATCCATCATATCAACAAAAGTAAATATAAAAACCATATGATCATATCAACAGATGGAGAAAGCATTTGACAAGATCCAACATCCATTCATGATGAATACCCTCACCAAAATGGGCTTTGGAGGAACTTTCCTCAAGATAGTCAAAGCCATCTACCACGAACCTATGGCAAACATTATCCTCAATGGGGAAAAACTAAGGGACTTTCCTCTAAGATCAGGCACAAGACAAGGATGCCCATCTCACCACTTCTCTTCAATATAGTACTGAAAGTACTAGCAATAGCCATTATGCAAGAAAAAGATATTAAGGGCATTCAGATAGGAAATGAAGAAATAAAACTCTCACTATTTGCAGATGACATGATACTATATCTAGAGAAGCCTAAAAGCTCTAGTAAGAAACTCTTAGAAACAAATTACCTGTACAGTAAAGTCACAGGCTATAAAATCAATACCCAAAATTCCATGGCCTTCCTATATGCAAACAATGAGACAGAGTAAAGGGAAATGAGAAAAGCAATCCCATTCACAATCATGCCCCAGAAAATCAAATACCTCGGAATCAGCTTAAGTAAAGAAGTAAAGGACCTCTACAAAGAAAACTATAAAACACTACTCCATGAAATAAAAGAGGACATGAGGAAATGGAAACATATCCCCTGCTCATGGATAGGGAGAATCAACATTGTCAAAATGGCAATACTCCCCAAAGCATTATACAGAATTAACGCGATCCCTATAAGGATACCCGTGACATTCTTCAAAGAAATGGATCAAGCAATCCTGAAATTCATACAGAACAATAAACGCCCAGGGATAGCTAAAACAATTCTTGGGAAAAAGATGATGGGAGGCATCACCCTCCCCAACCTTAAACTTTACTACAAAGAGGTAACAATTAAAACAGCATGGTACTGGAACAAAGGCAGAGCCACAGACCAATGGAACAGAGCAGAATATCCCTACACAGAACCCCAAATGTATGATCATCTAATCTTTGATAAGGGAGCAAGAGATGTGAAGTGAAGCAAGGAAAACCTCTTCAACAAATCGTGCTGGCATAACTGGACAACCACATGCAAAGGAATGGACTTAGACCTCAACCTGACACCATGCACAAAAATCAGATCAAGGTGGATTAATTACTTCAACATCAGACCACAATCCATAAGGCACATTGAAGACAAGGTCGGCAAAACCCTTCACGATATTGGAGCTAAAGGTATCTTCAAAGATGACACAGAACTAAGCAATCAAGTAGAAACAGAGATAAACAAACAGGACTATATAAAACTAAAAAGCTTCTGCACCACAAAAGACACTGTGACCAGAATACAAAGGCAATCTACAGAATGGGAAAGGATGTTCACCCAATACCCATCAGATAAGGGGTTGATATAAAGGGTATATAAAGCACTGGTTGACCTCTACAAGAAGAAAACATCCAACCCCTTCAGAAAATGGGGTGAAGAAATGAACAGAAACTTTCCCAAGGAAGAGATACGAATGGCCAAAAGGCACATGAAAAAGTTCTCTGCATAACTAATAATCAGGGAGATGTAAATCAAAACAACCATGAGATACCACCTCACACCACAGAGAATGGCACACATCCAAAAGAACAAAAGCAACCACCATTGGAGAGGATGTGGGGAGAAAGGGACACTTCTCCACTGCTGGTGGGAATGCCGACTGGTCCAGTCCCTTTGGAAAACAATATGGATGCTTCTCAAAAAATTAGAAATTGAGCTTCCATTTGATCCAACAATACCACTTCTGGGAATATATCCTGGAGAAACAAAAAAGTATAGTCAAAATGACATCTGCACTTATATGTTCATTGCAGCACTGTTTATAATAGCCAGAATCTGGAAAAAACCCGAGTGCCCGAGAACAGATGACTGGTTAAAGAAACTTTGGTATATCTATACAATGGAATACTATATAGCTGTTAGAAAGGATGAAGTCATGAACTTTGCATATAAGTGGATCAACATGGAAAGTATCATGCTAAGTGAAATGAGCCAGAAAGAGAGGGACAGACATAGAAAGATTGCACTTATCTGTGGAATATAGAACAACAGAGTAGGAGACTAATACCCAAGAATGGTAGTATATAATACCAGGAGGTTGGCTCCATATCTTGGAAGCTGGCCTCACACGCTGGGGGAAAGTCATCCCAGATAGAGAAGGGAATACCAAGTAATATGTGATTGGAGTTCCCGCGCGGGAAGGGAGATGCGTGCTGAAAGTATACTAGAGAATGAACAGGATGACCACTCAATACCCCTATTGCAAACCACAACACCCAAAAGGAAAGAGAAATATCAAATTGGAGTGCCCCACCATGGGGGGGAATGGGATTGGGGGGGTGGGAGGGATACTGGGTTCTTTTGTGGTAGAGAATGGACACTGGTGGAGGGATGGGCTCTCAAACATTGCATGAGGGAAAAACAAGCACGAAAATGTGTGAATCTGTAACTGTAACCTCACTGTGACTCACTAATCAAAAAATGAATAAATTTAAATAATTTTCAAAAAGAGGGAGATAGATGAATGTTTCCTTGGTATCTAACTATGCTCTTGAAAGGTTTAACCCCGTACTAAAGCATGAAAACCCAAAGTGGATCATATTTGGAAAATTAGTTGAAAGGGGTAAGAATAGAAGAAAATACCTATATTTGATGTTGAAAACACTGAGTTTTATCTGAGTCCAGTTGTAAAGTATAATCAAGCTGATAAGGGTCATTTCTACAAAGACAGATTAGGGGTTACACCTGGCTCTGGACTCAGGAATTACTCCTGGTGGTGCTCAGAGGACCATATGAAATGGTTACTCAGTCATCTCTTCAAAACAATGACCAAATCTCTGACAACGATTAAACTGCTAGGGGAAATAGCATAGTGAAAAAGGAACACAGAAGTAAGTCTTTAGAAAAGCTGACTGTATTGGTTAGGGAGAGCAGGTTGAAACTGCAAAGGAGGAGATAAGAAAAAAAACTTCAGTTATTTCAGTTGCAAAATAATACATAAATACACTGAAGTTAAAAGAATACCAGAGAGCGGGAGAGGAAGTCAGGAGCATAGGGCACTTAAGCTTGCAGGTGCTCAGCAGGGTTTGATCCCTAGCACTGGGACCTTTTGAGGACCTTGAGGAATAATCCTTGAACACAGAGCCAGGAATAAGGTTGAGGATCACAGGTGGGATAAAAACATAACCAACCAAACCAGAAAATGATGCCAGATAATCTCAAGATGAAAAGAAACTTCAATTAACACAAGAGAATTGTGGAAATTGGATAAAAGATTGGGAATATAAGCAAACTTGCTGGTCCCTAAAATTATAAACCACTGAAAACCCATCAAATAGTAGACAACCAATTCATGAAATATTTTGATTTGATAATATAATATTAAAAGTTTTAGAAATATTTTTCTATTTTATCCCATGAAACAGTTCATATGCAATAAGATAAATTTTCATTTCCATGTGGGAATTCTTATTTTATAGTGATTTACACCCCTTGTGCCTACCTAAAACATTAGTATTAATTATTATAAATCACAATACCTCAATGAAAGATGATATAAAATCACTGTATTGAATTGGAGGAAAGGGGAAGCCAAATCTGGTGATGCTCAGGGTTTACACCTGGCTCTGTATTCAGGAATTACTCCTGCTGCTCAGAGGACCATATGAAATGCCAGAGATTGAACCCAGGTCTACTGTGTGCCAGGCAAATGCCTTATTCACTATACTTTCACTCCAGTCTCTTGAATTAACATTTTTTAATTTTTTTATTATTTTTATTTGTGACATAAATGATATCTGTTGTCTTTAATCTGTTGTCTTTAATCAACTTAGTCTTTGTCCTTTAACATTTTTTATTTGATCCACTGTGATCATATATTTTCATTGTTTTGGGTGCTTTCAAGGAAAGTAATTTCCAAGAAAAACTTTTTTACAAGTTAAGATTCTGTTCTTTGGTAGAAACCTTATTTTCAGTTTTATGTGCCGTATGGTAGTTGTAATTAATTCTGATTTTTTGAATAAATTTAAATTTAATTCTAAATTAAGCTTAAACATTAACTTTTACAAATTTCAACTTAAAGTTCTCATTTATTCTTAGTGCTGTGAGTTTAATTTTAAAGTTTAATCTTAATTAAAGTTTAATTTAATCTGAAACCTCAAATACCAGGTATATAAAAAGAAGCTGGTATGCCATTTGAGGAAATGACAAAAAGAATGAGGAAAATGCTTAGAGTTTATTAAAATAGAAAATGGCATTCAAACATAATTAAAAACATTTCAGAAGCATACAAGCAGCCTTGCTATTATATAAAATTTTAAATTTAAGTTGGAAAAAGCTTTTCCTTTGAGAATTAATTAATATGGATTCTGTTTTACTTACCTTTATCGTTTATAGATTTTTTTAGTTTAAATGGTTAATATCCAGAAAATCTTTTTTTCAGAGAAACATACAAAAACATACTAATAGTTTTAACTATTTAAACTACTTTGTGATAGTTTAAATAAACTGATAAACTGATAAATATGATCAATTTAGTGGGCCTGATCTTTGGCAAATAGCCGTTTAGTAAGTCAATCTTTGAGCAAAAGGATGAGAAGTAAACTTTGTCTTAGGGAAACTGTACAAGGCTCATAAGAGAAATGAGAATGTAAGTGATTTCTGAACAATTTTCCCTGACATGAAAAGAGAGATAGGGACAAGTCCTTATAAAAAGTATGGAAGTCTAAAAAGTATTTGCTCTTTCTCAAAAGAGCAAATAATGCAGCTTTAGCATTTAATGCTTAGGAGGCCTGGATAGTGGCAAATGATAGCACATGATGAATGAAGAAAATCCCTAATGAGCTAAATTCTATTTAGGAAATAGAATTTTTTTCTTGAGTAACAAGGCTTAGAATTTGATTGGGTTTTAAAGAATGAATGAAGGAACTTATCCTGATATGCAATTCCTAACTTGAATACCAGAGTATAAATATTAGCAGTATAATAAAGCATGTTACATCAATAACAAATTTTATTGGTTAACCTTCTATTTAATTTCAAGACAGAGAAATTTACAGGGGGAAGTTTCCAAATGAATGATTCAGTGAGAGATTATAAACTCAGTTTTAAAATACATTGAGCTGGTCATGGCCATGCCACTGGACTCTGTGCCAGGCTGTTTCATTCGTGGCGCCCCAGAGAGAGGTTGAGAGTCCTCCCTGCCCCGAGGGACCCAGAACCAGCAGAAAAAGCTTCCAGAACTCAACCGCTGCCACACTCAAGGCCCTTTCCCACACGCTCAGGCCAAGCTTAATTTAACGGGTTAATGTATTCCTAGACCGAGGGGCCGCAAATCATAAGATGATTTTCCATAACAGACAATACAAAATATATTATTTCAGTTGTGCTTTGGGACAGGGATTGGGGCATGGAATGGAAACATCTCAAATTTGGTGGTGGGAAGGTGTAATGGTGGTGGGATTTGTGTTTGAATATTAACTGTAATCAAATATTGTGGACCACCTTATAAAATAA
Source organism: Sorex araneus (assembly GCF_027595985.1). Classification (NCBI taxonomy): domain Eukaryota; kingdom Metazoa; phylum Chordata; class Mammalia; order Eulipotyphla; family Soricidae; genus Sorex; species Sorex araneus. The sequence continues at coordinate 65,508,537 of NC_073309.1, read as the reverse complement.
TTTTTAAAAATAAAATAAGATGCATTGAACTTTGAGGAGCTTAGCATATAAATTGACAATGTAAAATAGAAGTTGATTGTAGAAAGTAGAAAAATAATATAGTCAAAAGATTAAAATGAACAAATAATATTCTTCATACCTAAAAGATACTACAATTGTCATAGAATTAATTCTTGTATCACTAAAAAAATTCCTACCTGCTCATTTAAAACTTAAAAAACAAAAAATGTGAAATAGTCCCAAATTGTTAAGCAAAAGTACGAAATAACAATTCCAGAAACTGTAATAAGAGTGAAGAGGTAAAAGTAGGTGATTAGGCCACTGAGATGTGATCCTGGGGGCCGCACGTGTGTGGCCTCACCGCAGCTGCACGAGCATGATTCCAGAGGCCAGCTAAACTTCTTTTGGTACCAGCAGCTCCTTGCAGTCTCCAGACTGAGAACTAAGCCGTAGCCCCATGCCTACCCAGGAGGGGAAAGCTCTCTCTCTCTCTCTCTCTCTCTCTCTCTCTCTCTCTCTCTCTCTCTCTCTCTCTCTCTCTCTCTCTCTCTCTCTCTCTCTCTCTCTCTCTCTCTCTCTCTCTCTCTCTCTCTCTCTCTCTCTCTCTTTCCTTGTCAGGGGGGAAGGGCGTGGCAACCGCCATACTGTGAGGACCACTAATGAGAGATACAAGCTTGCAGTGATCCAATTTCTGGAAGAAATTTCCCCGGACTTAGTTGCTAAAATACAGAAATCCAAAATCACGCGGCCGCGATAGCCACATGACCTCATATCTCTTCACCATAGGTCTGACTCTAATGGGAAACTCCTGACAATAATAGTGAGTTTTTTGTTGAAATGTTGAATGTAGCCAAAGTAAAGAGAAAGTAAAGTGAAATTTATCAGTTACCCAGGCAGGGGGGGAGGGGGAGGCGGGGAGGGATGGGGGGTATACTGGGTTTGGTTTTGTTTGTTTGTTTGTTTGTTTTTTGGTGGTGGAATATGGGCACTGGTGAAGAGATGGTTGGTTCAGCATTATATATCTGAGACTTAAGCCTGAAAGCATTGTAATTTTCCACATGGTGATTCAATAAAAAATAAATAAATAAATAAATAAATAGTAGGTGATAATTTATAATACTGCAGTTAGTTTTCAGTCTTTTTCTTCAATTATTAAAAGTAAGTTGTATGCAATTAAATATCATGTTGCAAAGAAGAAACTACTGATTAATCTTTGTGTAGACTGTTTAGGAACTGAACCATAAATAGCTATTAAACCTACATAGTAACAATGTGAAATCTATCCTTACCTTATTCTTTCATGTTTTTTTTTTTTTGCATTTTGGGTCACACCTGGTGATGCACAGGGGTTACTCCTGGCTCTGCACTCAGGAATTACCCCTGGTGGTGCTGGGGACCATATGGGATGCTGGGAATCGAACTCGGATCGGCTGCGTGCAAGGCAAACGCCCTACCCGCTGTGCTATTGCTCCAGCCCCTCTTTCATGTTTTAATCACTTCCTGGAGATAGAGTATGTCTTGTAGTTCACCTGTATCACCAGTATCACCTGTCATCCCATTGCTCATCGATTTTTCTCAAGCGGGCACCAGTAATGTCTCTATTCGTCCCTGTCGAGTGCTATTGTAGCCCAATGGTGTCTGCTCGCTCCAGGAACACGACGAGCATCAAACCATTTTAGCAACCTCTCCTTACTCATCCTTCCCAACCTGCCATATTGGGGGCTCTTTCAGGGTCAGGTGAATAAGGCCCGTTATTGTTACTGTTTTTTGGCAGAATATGCTACAGGTAGCTTGCCAGGCTCTGCCATGCAGGCAGGATACTCTCGGATACTGCCGGGCATTCCAAGAGGGATGGAGGCTCCAGGACATACTTCGTCACTCTCTTCTGGGAGCTTTGTTTTATAGTTTCTGGATCTTGGCCGTTGATGAGATTACATGGTGCAATGCGGGGGGATGGGGGCCATATGTGGGTGTAACTGTAAAGCTATTGGAAAACTGGGGATATGGGTGGAGGAGGCCCAGTCTCAATCTGAGCAGTGTTCGAGGTCTCAGCCCCGGGTGCCGCGAACCTGAGTTCCTCTGCCGGTTCCTTCATGCGTGAGACTCCTCTGAGCATGTGGAGAGGGGCCTTGAGGATGGCTGTGGTTGGGTTCTGGAGGTTTTCTTCTTGGGGCAGGGAGGGAGACTTAACCAGTCCCTCTCTAAGGGGCCCTGGTGAAGACAGCCTGGCATGAGTGTCTTGTTGTTAGTAAATATATAACCAAAAAGTTTAGGCAAGCAAGAAGGTAGAAACTCACAATCTTAATGGGAATAACGTTCAACCTAGCAAAATCACACCATTCTTCCAGATTTCTTCATGAGTAGCAGGTGTGGTGAAAAGAGCATTAGGCTCTGGTTCTTATTTCTAGTTATTGCTTTGAGCAATTTGGGAAGAGACACTTTCCTTCAGGGACCTCAGATTTTCTTTCTGAATATGATTCAAATGAAAACTAGATTAGAATCAGTTTGTAAAACATTTATTAGCTGTTTATTGTGAAACTGTACAAAGTACTGGGAATACAAAGGTGATTATGATAGAGTCCCTGTGGTAAGCTATTTACCAGTAGCTCTTCTTTCTTCCTAGACATATGGAAGAATATACTCCCCAGCTACATGCTCAATAGACAGAATCAAGTGACTAGTGATGGTCAACAAAATGTGAACAACAAAGTCTGTGGTCTGTTCAGTCTGAGGCATTAAAGCCCCTTCTCAATTTCTAACCTCTCTATCTTCTGTTATGGATGTTGGAGAAAAACTCTTTATTGAAAAATATAAGAACCTACTTTGAGTTTTTTGAATCTCTCAATCACTTAGTGGAATGTCAAAAAGCTGCCCTGAAACAGTTACCTAGATGTGCAACACTCTTGAACCAACAATAACTAAAATTTTGTCTTGATAGCCTGCATTCATCACAGAATTTTGTCATGACCTACAAAATAAGCTCGTTAGACAGAATGCATCGCTTAAACATTTTGCTACAGCAACAGAAACTCTTGATAGAAAGGGGGAGAGGAATTGTTTCTGAAGTCAGAAAAGATTCATGAAGTAAAAACATGTGTGTTAAATCTGAGGGAAGCAACCAGAAATATGAGTGACTCAGAAGAAAAGACCAATAAGGGTGAGTTTGAGGGCACACTAACATTTAAGAATTTAAGCAAGAATTTTAGAAGTAAGGGGGTGGAGCCTTAGTACAGCAGGTAGCGCACTCACTTTACATGTAGCTGACCCAAGTTTGATTCCAGGACCCCCATGTACTTCTCCATGTCCACCAGGAATGAACCCTGAACACAGGGCCTTCCTTAGTACCTTAGTACCTGACTACCTAACTATAAGTGTTGGTACTACCAGGTGTGGCTCAAAAACAAAAGCAAACAGAAATCTTAGAGTTGAAAACAAGTTAATAAATAAATAAGAGAAGACCAATGAGTAGAAAACTGAAAGAAAACAGTAAACTAGAACACTAAAAGGAGATAATTCCAAGAGGAGCCAAAAATTATCTATAAAGTAATTTATTGGAAATCATGATGTACTATTTGAAAAACCATTGAACTTTCAATTGCTTAACTCTTTAAGGGAAAAAGTCCAGAGGCTGTAGGGATGGTATAGCAGGTAAGTACTTATCTTGTGTGCATCAGATATGGGTTCTATTCCCAGCACCCCACATGGACAACTGGAATCTGCAAGAAGAGGTTCCTGAGTGCAGAGATAAGGGTAAACCCTGAGCACAGATATTGTGGTCCAAAAACAAAACAAAAGGTAAAAGAAAAAGAAAAAAATCCAGATTGTAACCAGCTATGAGATGAAAAAAGAAATAAAACATGCTTGTAGATATTATAAGGCATGTTTACTTAAATGTACTTTGAGAAATATTGGTTCTACAAAATGCACCCCTCTACTCAAGAGTGAGGGGTTCTGGGCTTGTATGCTTTATATTTACAAAATAAATTATTAAAGATAAATTTTTTACTTTTTTGATTTGAGAAATAAGGAAAGGGGGAAACATACCAGTTGCTTATACACTAACAATACCAAAGCAAGACAAAAACTACATCTGATTATGATTCTGAAATTGTAGAATTTGGTCAATTTTCATAATTTCTATGGTTAGTAAAATGGTTAGTAAAATAACCTGCAGACAGGATCAACCTCACCCAAGAGTGAACCGGCAGGAAATTCCAGGTATGTGGGAACCTATGAACTGAAATCTCCAAGCCTGCTTGGATTGGGACTGGGCCTCCTGCCCCCCAGGTCCCCAGATTTCCAGTAGCTTGGCAGTCACACCCACAAACTGCCCCCAGTGCCATATAATCCCATCAATGGCCAAGACCCAGAGACTATGAACTAAAGCTCCCAGAAGAGAATGACACACAATTTCCTGGACATTATATTCTATCCATAACAAGCAATACAAAACAAATAGTCTTTTCGGCAGGTTTGAGTGGTTGGTGGGACTGGTATCGAAATATCACATGTAACCAAAGTAGAGAGAGAGCATGGGAGAAATTGTCTGTCACCCGGGCACGGGAAGAGTTGGAATGTGGGTGTGGGGGGAATACTGGGGATTTTGGTGGTGGAAAATGTGCACAGGTGAAGTGATGGGTGTTTGATGATTATATGACTAAAGCTCAAACATGAAAGCTTTGTAACTATCTCATGATGAATCAATAGAAAGGGGGAAAATAATAATAAAATAATGAAATAAAATTAACACTCTGAATTAAAAAGCAATGTGGAGTTCATGCCCAATTCAATCAGCTTAATAAATGGCTGAATAAATAGTGGTACTCCTACATTAAAAAAATAAAAAAAAGAATAACCTGTATTTTTCTCATGTTACTGCTTTCTTTCTGAGAAATAAATGAGATAACTAAAACATGGAAAGTATTTAGAATGTTACCTGGGACATAAACAATCACTGTATCACTGTAGCACTGTCATTTCGTTGTTCATCGATTGCTTGAGGGAGCACCAGTAACATCTCCATTCTGAGACTTCCTGTTACTGTTTCTGGCATATTAAATATGCCTCAGGGAGCTTGCTAGGCTCTGCCGTGCAGGCAGGATACTCTCAATAACTTGCCGAGCTCTCCGAGAGGGGCGGAGGAATCGAACCAGGGTCAGCCACATGCAAGGCAAATTCCCAATACTAAAAAATATTAGTTGTCTTTCAATTTTATATCCTTAATTTCCTATTCTTCAGCACCAGGCTGGCCTGTAGAACTAAACTAACCTGGGCTCCCTTAGGAAGTAATTTTAATTCTAGAGAGTTGGTCAGCATAGGATTAAAACTTGACTTTACACTAATTGTCCAGAGAAACTTGACAGAGAAACTATTGTATTCTGATAATGAAATCTGTACTTGAGAATCAACTGTCAGGATAGCCATAATCCTTGAAGAAAAGATACATTTATGAAACTGCTCCAGGAAACCCACCTGACTGCATGGGAATGGAAATGTAAAGCTTATTTCTAGTAGAGGCTCACACCAATTCTCATACATACGTGTTCCGAGAACATAAGAAGTCTGTGCTTTCCTTTCATTGCTCTTATCACCATAGCAGGTCATTCTTCAAGGAACCCGTTTTTGGAAAGCATACTACAGGATAATCTTTAGCCATTTTCATAATTAAGAAGCAATTCTTTTCATCTTAACATGAGTTATAATTGAACATAAAATGTTGAGCTCTAAGGAAAACATGATTTGTATACTCTGCCAAAGAATTCCCTTCCTGGAAATTTTTACAATGTGATAGCATGGGCGGTGAACATCTAGGAGCTGTGCACTAAAATCTCCCCAGCTGCAAGCTGTCTCCCCCCATCAGCGTTTTTTAAAACACAAAACTAAACAAAACAACCATTGGGATTGTAATTCCCTTTTACTTCTAATGCCATACTCACTGTGAGGCTATTTACAGAATCTACCACTAATCACAGAAAAGGTTTGGAGTTTGGGTTGATCAGTTGGTTGGTTGGTTATGATTTGGGGGCATTGCTCCAGGGTTACTCCTGGATCTGCAGTCAGGAATTATTCCTGGTCATGCTTCAGGCACCATATGGGATTCCAGGGACACAATCCAGGTCAACCATATGAAGGGTAAACGTGCTTCCCACTAACGTCCTCAGAAAATGGTTTCTAAGTCTCATATCCCCATACTGAAACAATCTTAGATTGTATAGATTTTAAATTATTGCTCTTAGAGCATCAGTTACTTATCCCTCCTTTGAATCCATAGCCTCTTTCTTTCCTGTTTTTCAAGGACAAAAGTCACACATCTATAATCTTAGATCATCGATGGTGCCTGACATGCATAGAAGAATTCCACGTCAATTCAATTCTTTATTCTTATTTTCTGATATTTCCAATTTTATTACATTCTCTCTAACCATCCAAACCTGAAATAGTTAAGTGGACCAGACAGTTTATTCCCTACATGGAATATAAATAACCACACCAAATTAAACTTCACTACAAAACTAATTCTTGACTCTGGAAAAACTATATATATTTTACAGGGTAGAATGGAGATATAGGATTGATAAAAGGAATGACATTAGAACGTTAGTGGTGGATGAGGTAAATATTTATAAAAGTGTAAATTTTTTAGAACATTACAAATCATAATAAATCAATAAAAATTTAATTAAGGGGTCATGAAACTATCACAAATCCCGTTAACCGTCGATTTCTTGAGCGGGCTCAGTAACCTCTCATTCATCCTTTCCCTAGGATCTTAGAAGTCTCTCTCGATTCGGCCCTCCCAATGATGTCACACTGGAGGCTCTTTCAGGGTCAGGGCAATGAGATCCAGCTTGTTACTGGATTTAGCATATGAATACACCATGGGAAGCTTGCAAGGCTGTCCCATGTGGACAGGAAACTCCCAGAAGCTTGCCAGTTTCTCCCAGAGGAAGAAGTAAGTTACAAGACATCGCGCAGCCGCTTTGTGGCCGCGTGCTTCTGGGAGCTTGCTTTTAAGTCTCTGGCTGGATCAGAATTACACACACCTGGGTTCCTCTGCGGTACCTTCATGCATGAGGCAGAGAGTCTCTTGCCGCACGACTGGCTGTTTTCCTCGGGGCCTCTCGGAGGGGATGGGCTCCAGCTTCCCTCCCCACCCCGAGCCGAGCTCCCAGCGGCTGAAGACCACCTGAACCTAGCCATAGCCATGCTCGAGGCCCCTCTCTAATTAAGGGGTAGAAGGGAATATTCTATAATCTGAGCATATTATTTGGCCATGGGAGCCCTGGATTTGAGTTCTGGCGCCCACGGTCACCCGAATATCACCAGGAATAGCACCCAAGCACTGAACTATTAGGGAGTAGGGACCCCTGATCCCCACTGAGAACAACTCGAAACAGGAAGTTAGGAATGAAGTTAGGAATGAAGGAAGGGAAGGAAGGAAGGAAGGAAGGAAGGAAGGAAGGAAGGAAGGAAGGAAGGAAGGAAGGAAGGAAGGAAGGAAGGAAGGAAGGAAGGAAGGAAGGAAGGAAGGAAGGGGGGACAGAGGGAGGAGGAAGGGAGGAGGGAGGGAGGGAGGGAGGAAGGAAGGAAGGGTGGGAGGGAGGGAGGGAGGGAGGGAGGAAGGAAGGGAGGAAGGAAGGAAGGAAGGAAGGAAGGAAGGAAGGAAGGAAGGAAGGAAGGAAGGAAGGAAGGAAGGAAGGAAGGAAGGAAGGAAGGAAGGGAAGGAAGGAAGGGGGGACAGAGGGAGGAGGAAGGGAGGAGGGAGGGAGGGAGGGAGGAAGGAAGGAAGGGAGGGAGGGAGAGAGGGAGAGAGGGAGGGAGGGAGGGAGGAGAAATGGAGAAATTATCAAGTAAGCTTCTTTTTATCTAAATTCAAAAGTAAAATATATTTTATTATAAAAATTGAGTATAATTAGTCATTTATATCATGAGTTTTTCCATAATTCAGTTTACCCTATTCATTCCTCATTATTCTTCATGTCTCCATAAGTGTAACCGAATAAGAGGCACAAATACTCTTTCTTAAAACTCTCAGTCTTCTCCCAAAACACACACACAGACACACATGCGTGTGCACACACACACGCATGCACATGCACACGCACACACATGCATGCTCACACACGCATTTCTGTCCAAATTACATCCTTCTTCACAATGTTCTGAGAAACAACATGCATTTTCTTCAAAATGTTTAACATACTTTATCATTTTAGTTATAGGGTGACCTATCTAGTTCTTTTAGTGTTTCTCCCCCCCATAAGATGACTGTCTGGACTTGATTACTGCTCAATGGCTGCTTGCTGAATATGTGGGTCATTGAAGATAATATCTTTGATTATAGAATCAAGACGGATGAGATTATGACAGCACTCACATTTTAGTTATGAAACTGAGCCATAATGAGAGAAATGAGGATTAGCCATTGCTTCGCTTTGGCATTTAGGGAAGAGTTTAACTATAATTCATTTCATGAATATGGATCTTTAAATTTTGATTATAGCAAATAAACACATATTGACATCCCGTATCCTTGGGAACACTATTTCTCCTGTTATTGTCCTCTATAACTGACCCAGAATATTAAAATGTGCTGTCTGTTTTGTAACCAATCACTTAGAGTACAAACTACCATGGTGAAACAGCCCATGGAGGAGAATAAAAACTTAGTACTATTGTCTCTGTGTCTCCCTGACCAATTGCCTCTAATGGCTACTCTGTGTTGTCTTCCTCTTGTTGTCTGCTGTTGATGTGTTTCCTGCTGCCTCTCTCTCTGCTTGGCATCTGCTCTGCACTTCACACATTTTGCCACAGGCATATGATTCACCAGAGGATTTTCTCATGTGGGTTTCCCACCATGTGGAAAATTCAGAGTACATCATTAACCCCAGACTGGACTACTGGCATTTACAGCACTGCCTCGTACTCCCCTCTCCCTTCCTCAGTTGGTGTGTGCCCAGAAAATTCAAAAAAATTCAAGGTGGTGTGTGCTCAGAAAATTCAAGAAACTTGAATCCTGAAGTAAACAAAATTAGGAAATCCTCAGAGAAAATATTACCTCTGAACATGCTTTCCAGTGGTAAATATGAATGCCATATTAAAATGTTTTTCATGTTAGTTGTACAGGTTCATTTTAAGAATTTAAAATCTTATACAACATTTCTATCATTGGTTTTTTCCTTCCCGAGAAGCTCAAGTTCTCCCTTGAGCATGCATTTATCTCTCTTTCTCTCCCCTTATATTTTTCTGAGTAAATTTCTTTTAATGAAATTATTTTACTTCACCAAAACAGAACAATTGAAATGTCAGGATTACAGACTTACTGGTTTTGCTAGAAATCAAAATATCAAGAATAAATATATTCAGTGCAACAAGAAAGCTATTTTCTCTAAATAGACTGAAAGTTTCTACTTACTGAATAAAATAAACAATATAAGTAGATTTTGCTAGAAAATATTAGGAAGCCTACATGAAAATCAGTTGATTAAATGCTTCTTAAGTACCTAGCATATTTCTAGCTAGATTAAAAGATGAAAATAAACAAATGTTTTAAATGAGTGAATCTTCAACTTCCCTATCCCTCAGTATTCTCATTGATAAAATTGTAGTAATAGGGTCCAGAAATATAGTATAGTGGGTAAGATGCTTGCCTTGCACATGACCTATCTGGGTCCAATCCCTGACACCCTACATGGTCTTCTGAGCTCACCAAGAATGATCCCTTAGTGAAGAACCAGGGATAAACCCTGAGCACAGCCAATTGTGGACACACACACACACACACACACACACACACACACAAAGCCCATAGTATACTAATAATGGCAATACTTGTATACTTGTTTTCCGAAATAAATACACTAAGACATATAGCCAATAAGGACAGGTACATGTGTTCTTCAAACATATTCATGAATGATATCTATGATTTTTATTTATAAGGAGATTTAATCTAACAGGAAAGACTTAAATAAAAAGATATGAATGCAGATCTCATCATAGTAGTTCTGGATGTCTCTAGTACAATTTTTAAAACCTTGTTTGCATTGTCAACACCACTTTGTGAACATTTGGCACAGATTTGATCCTGCATTGCACATATCTGAGATTTAAATCCAATAAAATAAGATCTAATCTGAAACATTCTGAAAAAAAAAAAACACCTTGAAATTACTTTCTGGGAGGAGGCCTAAGTTTCCAGTGCAGTTACTTTTTGATCAATTTTTGACAATTCTAACATAAATTTATTTGCCAGGATAATTCTTAATACAAGTAGATTTGTGTTACTTTTGTCCTGGGAGCGGGGTTTTCTATATATAAAGTTGGGATCAATATTAAAATAATTAATGATTATATTGCTGTGATTCAGTGACTATCCCAAGCACTGCTAATTTATTAGCTCATTTGATTTTCACCACAAAAATTATGCCTAAGATATTCATATGGAAATTGAGGCACAGAGAAGTCAAAGAAGTTTTCCACATAGTTAATTATTCCAAATTTACACTAAGCACGATATACCACTGATTCATTACCCCTAATCTATCCCTACCTTAATAATAAGCAGTCTAAATCCAGTACGACCCAACTAATATTGAATTAAATTCAATATTAGAAACAAGAAAACCCACCTGGTTAGAGATGGCTTAAAATGTTGATAGTGGAACTGGAGCAATAGTACAGCGGGTAGGGCATTTGCCTTGCACACGGCCGACCTGGGTTCCATTCCCAGCATCCCATATGGTTCTCTGAGCGCTGCCAGGGGTGATTCCTGAGTGCAGAGCCTGAAGTAACTCCTGTGCATTGCCAGGTGTAGGATGACATTGCTTTGTCTTTCCCCCCTTTCCATAAGGAGCTTAGGTTTATCCCAGTCGCATCCATCAAGGTGCTCCCGAGTCACTCCCATTTCTTTGTTTATCTGTAACTACTTCTCTATGCTGTCTTCCCCAAACAGTTAATCAGCTTTTCCCCCTAATCAAACTGTTAATTTGTAAAGTCAGATCTTTCTAGGATGCTGAACTTATATTGTAAGTTAACATTGCCTTTCTCCTCTCCTTGTGTCTTTTGAATAGTTTAAAGCAATGTCCTTTTTGTATGGACACAAGAAGACAATATTATGCTTTTGTAACTTGGGATTTAATTGGCTTTGAATATTATTCATTCCTGAGCATCTGCTTTCTCCACTTAAGCCTCAGTTGCCCTCAGTTCCTAGGACCCCAAAACCAGGGTCCCGACGAGGGACGGGAAGGATCCAGGGCAAGCGGTGAGTTATGTGCTACCCTGGCATCGAAATGGGCCTGGCCAAAGTGCCTAATTCTTAACTATAAGTTAAGAGCTTGATCATGGGCAAATGCTGTCATGATCCAAAAGTAACGACAAGACTAGGACCTGGTAGGGATGAGAAAGACTAATCTGGCCTAAGCACTGCAGTCTGAGATCAAGATGGCCCCAGGAGAGCAATTCTATAAGCTTAATTAATTTCTTATTGTGTCCATACAAAATGATGAATATTATGAATGCTTATATGTCTGCTGGATGAGGAGAGGAGAAACACTCATGTGACTCCGCCCTTGGGTGGATGGTCCTGCTGAAGGAGAATCTCCTAGAAGCAGCATCCCCTGAGGGAAAGAACCTTACTCCTATTGATGGTGACCACACCTATGTGTAAGCCCCAACCCCCTCATGCTGGGGGGATTTAACTAGGCTGTAAGAGTGGGTTGGGGGCCAGATCCAGGGAGAGATCGAGAGCCAGGAGAGAAGCAGAGAGAGAGAATGAAATAAATGACAACTGATCGATCAACTGGCTTGACCCTCATTTTCCTCCTCCATCTGCCCCATGGCCTGGTCCATTCCGGCTGGGCGCGGCCCGGGACTGTCCCCACTCAAACCCAGGGGTGGCCCCCTGGCAGTAGTTTTTTACAGCCAGATGTCACCCAAAAGGCAAAAACAAAATGTTGATAGTGTTCCCCTTATATTTTCCTAAATGATAAGAAAAATCATTACTTACATCGCATTGGAAGTGTGCCTTAGGGGACTAGTCCTAGAGAGGACTGATTGATCACTTTGGCACCCTCCAGTCTTTAACTGCCCTTCCTCAAAGTGTGCTTCTCTGTTCTCTTTCCCTATACAAACCCCTTCTCTGTGACCATGCGGACAAAGTAGGGCTTTGAGGTGATAAACTGGCAATCTCAGGTTATTGAGAAAGATATTTTCCACATCAATTCTTGCCTTTTAACCTCCAATTGACCTTCAGATGATTTCAATTGGGGAGTGCCAAACTGGAATTCTATACCTTGGCATCACTTTCTTGGTCTGGTATTACAAGAATAGAGACCCCAGGACATCTTTCCATAAAAAGAAAGGCAAAGGGGGGTAGAGTGGGGGTGGTGAGAGGGATACTGGGATCATTGGTGGAGGAGAATGGGCACTGGTGGAGGGATGGGTAAAGGATCACTGTATGAGTGAAATGCAAACACAAAAGTTCACAAGTTTGTAACTGTACCTTATGGTGATTCACTAATAAAAAAATTTTAAAAAAAGAAGAAAGGCAGAGCAGCACTCACAACCCAACAGCCACTGCCATCCCTCCAGCGGATTCCATTGCCTTAAAACTGAGCTCCACATGGGGTTGGAGCGATAATACAGTGGGTAGGGCGTTTGCCTTGCATGAGGCCACCCCATGTTTGATTCCCAGCATCCCATATGGTCCCCTGAGCACCGCCAAGGGTAATTCCTGAGTGCAAAGCTAGGAGTAACCCTTGTGCATCGCTGGGTGTGGCCCAAAAAGAAAAAAAAATCTGAGCTCCACAGAGATATTAACCTGCTGAAAATTTCAGGTACACAGGGTTTTTTTGGAGAGGAAAATCTAGGTCTTCTCATGACTCCTCACACCTCCCCACACCTCTGGAATCCCCAACAGTCACACTCCCCACTGCTGCCAGATAAGCTTATCTACTGACTTTGCTCCAGAGACTCTCAAAAGAGATCAATTCATTGCAAACTTCTCAGGTACTTAGTCCTGGCTGAGATCCAGTGTGATTTCAGGAGGGGGGCAAGCCCTAACAAAGCCCCAGCAGCCCCCAAAGTTATTGCCATTCCTCTGTCAGACTGCCCAGTTAAATATCCTAGATTTCTGGATCATATGGCTGATAATGCCCTGGGATAAAGCTCCAAACTTTACAATACCAACATCCCAGTAAGAGCACACCAGATTGAAGGGAATGTAAAGTCAAAACCAATTAATCTCCACCAACAAAAACATAACCAAAGAAGGTCTAATGTGCAACACTAGCTAAGTAAATCCTCCAATGAGGACAAATGTCCCTGTGGTGAGATATAGCAATTTTGACAAATTTTCTTTTACTGAAAAAATTTTGAGTATCTCATTAGCCAATTAGTGGTAATAAGCAATATAAAATGAATTATTGTAGACCTCCTATGGGAGCAGGTTTCAGGGGTGGTTGGGAAAAGAGAGACAATGGTGGAGGGAAGGTGACAGCGGTGGTGGGATTGGTGTTGGAAGAATGGTGCCTGTAACAAATCATCAAGAACAACTGTATAAACCACAGTGTTTAAATAAAATGAAAAAAAAAATTAAGGGAGACAAGTGGTTTGGTTTTTTTTTTTTTACCTGTTTACTGTGAAGTTTTATGACTTAAGTCACAATACATTAGGTTTGGCTCAGGACATTTGTGTCTGTCCTAATGACAGCTACAAATAGCACGTTCTTTGACTTTACTGGCGTCCTCTTGATCAATTCAATTGTGTGTTTGATCTTTGCCTTAAAAGATCTGAAATGGGAGGTTATACTCTCTGTTGAGGTGTTTCCTAAAATTTTTTAAATTTTAACCTCTAAAATATTTTGCTGTTTTTTCTTAAATTTATGTAGCAAAGATTTCTATCTTTAAATCAATCTGTCTCAGACGTTCCCAGGAAAAAGGTCTAGAGAAGTCAAAAATTGTAAATAACCTTTCTGCACTCACACATTGGGAATGATAATACTAACCACTTTTCTACTTCATTCATCTACATAAGATGTGCACAATACAGACTGTACTTCCTTATTCTCCCTCTTTCCTGCTCCATTCATGAGCTGCTAAAGCTTTGTAAAAGACATTTAAGTGTATCCTCATCCAGATACTTAGTCACTTTTGTTCTATTTTTTAATCTCACCTTGTCTAGTCATCAAGTTAAAAAAGGCACATCTTGTTTGATTCATCAAGCCTCTGGGGTGGCCTTAAGATTCCCATATACGTGGTGGGTATTTACAAGAAAGAAGCTCTTGTTTCCCACACTGAACATTTTCTGGTCCAGTTGTCCTTGATGCCACATTGGTTGATGACTTTTACTTGTCTTTTCTTAATCCAAAAATAAATGAAATCCACAATTATGTCATTTTTCTATCCCTCCTAAATGTGTTCCTACTACTTACTATTGCTCAAAAATGCAGAGTTAATCTCCAGTCACAGATAAGAAGTAAATATTCGACTAGAGAGCTCCCCTCATCATCTCCCGCTGGTAAAATCTTACCTGATTTTCCTAACTGACTTCAAATATCTTGCTGTCTATGAATCCTCCAGACAGAACTAATTGCTACCCCATCTGTGATACTGCAGTTTTGATCTTCTATGTCACACTTTTACCTTCAAATGTCACCTCGTTTCATTGTGAGCTCAGTAAAATCAAGGACAAGGACTACCACTTATTCACTTTTCTATGCTTCCTCTGTGGCCTAGAAAAAGTCTGAAAAGGTTGATGAGTAGCATTATAAAGTAAGCAGTTATTTCAATCTGCTATTTCAGCTATACAGCAATCTTATAAAAATATATTACTTTAAATATATCCATTTAATGCATGGGAAAACTGAGAAATTATGGAAAACAAAGGCTATAGGGAAAGGCTGTAGAGACCACTCTATAGGTCTCTAACTGACCACATTTGTACAATCACTACATAGTAATTTATACTGAAATCATGTTAGTTCTCCACACCAATAAGAATAATTTCAGGGCTGGAGTGATGGTAAAGGGGTTTCTGCATTTGCCGTGCATGGGACGACTGTGGCTCAAACCACAGCGCCACAAAGTACTGCCAGGAGTGATCCCTGAGCACAGACCTAGGAGTATGCCCTGAGACCAGCCAATTGTAGCTCTCAAACCCAAGAACAAACATACACAAAAGAATAATTTCAAATAAAGAGAACTGTTTCTATGTTGCATTTGTGAGAGGTGGGTATTTTGAGTTACACTCAGAGGTGTTCAGTTTTTACTCCTGTTACACTCCAGGGACCATATGCAGTAAGGGGTTGAGGTCGTCAATATATGACCAGCACCTTGCCTCCTGTACTATTTCTCTAGCATAATAGTTGGAAACTTGTCTTCAGGGTCCAAAGAAGACCTCCAAAATCTTCCCTCCACAGATAAATTATGCATTTCACTGTAGCAGCTTTATCTACACAAGATGTGAAAAGTACAAGCTACACTTCAGAAGTCATGGTAGTCAAGCAAAACAAAACTTGAAACAGCGTTTCTTGAGTAAGATTTTATTTCTTTTAGAAGGTCCTTCAGAACTGAATAGCCTGCTCAGAGCAAACCAATCTTTAAGATGCCTTTCTAGGAAAATTTCCAAAAAGCAACAGGGCACAGCCAACACGGTGCAGATATGACTGTTCTCAGAGCACTAACAAAGTTCCTTTTGGAATGATCCAATCCTTTTCACCCTTAAATCAGTCACTTACTTTTCTTTCTAAAGAGATAGAGAGACGAAAATAAATAAACATTGAGCTCAAATAAAATTTACACTTGAATTCTGATAAAGAAGTTAGGCAAATTTACACATTTACACATATGCACATGTAATGACTGTTCCCATTCGAGGAGCCACTTCAAGAAGCAGCCTTGAGACACAAGCAACTATTGAGATTATCTAGATAGTATAGGACTGAACACTATTAAAACTTTCTTTTAAATGTCTAAACTTCTTTAAGGCAATTATAGAGATCTATGTGTCTTACAGCTGTCCAAAATGCATGCTCAGAGCCAGAAGCCCAATGCAAGAGGCCCAACGAAGCTCAGGCCTATGGAGTAAGGCAAAGGAGGAGAAGAGAGATGGGAAATGAGAAAATAAAGTTTTGCATGGAAAGTATCATGTTAAGTGAAATGAGTCAGAAAGAGAGGGACATACATAGAAAGATTGTACTCATTTGTGGAATATAAAGTATCAGAATGGGAGATTAACACCCAAGAATAGTAGAGATAAAGACCAGGAGTTTTACTCCAAGGCTTGGAAGCTGGCCTCAAATGTTGGGGGGAAAGGCAGCTCAAATAGAAAAGAGACCACCAAGTAAAGGGTCTTTGGAGGACCCATTTGGGTTGGGAGATGAGTGCTGTGCTGAATGTAGACTATAGGTCAAACACAATGGCCATTCAATGCCTCTATTGCAAACCACAAAGCCCAAAAGAAAAGAGAGAACAAAAGGGAATGTCCTGCCATAGAGGCAGGTGGGGGGGGATAGGATGGGGGTAGTTGGAGGGATACTGGGATCATTGGTGTTGGAGAATGGGCACTGGTAGAGGAATGGGTACTCAATCATTGCATGACTGAAACACAAGCTCAAAATTTTGTAAGTCTGTAACTGTACCTCAGGGTGATTCACTAATTAAAAAAAAAAAGAAAATAAAGTTTTGTATGTCTAGAGATAGAAGGAGACTAATGAGAATTGAGTGTGGCATGTTTGCTCTCCAAGGGAGACTAAATCTGGCTATTTGACTAAGCAAGAGTAATTAAGAACAAAGAGGGAGAAGGCCCGAGCCTGAGGAGCTAGATAAAGTATAAATCTTGGAGTACCGTGAGTCATATTAGGGAGAACATTCAGAAAAATGATATATCCTTGTTAGGGCCAAAGACAGGTGCCCCAGGATGAGGCATGATGATTATTTTATATTGGGAGAAATCAAGAACAAATGATTCAAGTGGGTTTGCTTAGAGATTTTCTTTGTTTCTTCCAGTGAGTTACCACCATTAAAATGGAAATAAAATGGAAATAAAATAAAAGAGTGATAATATAGTAGTTGTGGTATTTGCCTTGCATAAGGCTGAGCTCAATCTCTGGCATGATATGTGGCCCCCTGGGTGCCACCCAAGAGTAATTCCTGAACACAGAGTCAGCAGTGTCCTCTGAGCACTGCCACTATGGCCCCCAAGTTTGCTGGTAAGCTACAATGTTCTATATGCGGACCTTTTCTCTTATGTTTATTTAATTATTTCCCAGTTATAGAGGCATACATGGTAAAAGAATGAGTAGCTTCCTTCCCAACTCCAGTCAAGTTTTAAAAGGCTTAATAACTAGTTATTGACTATATTTTAAAATATAGATTAGGAGAAGCAGAAATTATTATAAGAAAATCACTACGAGGTTATTACAGTCTCAATAAAAGAGGTTGTAAAAGTGACTATAAATTAGGTCTCTACAGCAACTCACACCTCTTTAGTAGCATTTTGCTTCCCAGTGATTGAATGACATTGACAAATATAATGTGAACACAGGGCTTAAGGAATACTTAAACCAGGATTTGTTCTCTCTTACTAAATCTGAAATCATGACACCATCATATAGATATGCACAGGCCAGCCATAAGGGAGAGAGTAAGAAGGCTAAAGCTCCCTGATAATTATTGTGTGAGTTATTTGAGGTCAGATTACCCAACTTCTCAGAGCCTGTTTGTCACCTGTAAAATGACAGAACAACAAGTCACTAAGACAAAATTAAAATGAAATAAAATGTATGTTTAAATCATCTGACACATATAAGAACTAAAAAAAAAGTATGTTATCTTCCCATAACTTACAATTCAGTAATACCATAATATTTTAGAGTTTATTTTGTTTTGTGTATTAATTTCTGAATATTTGTGAATTCAGTCTGGCAGTGATACAATGCTGCCACATTTGTGAATTCATGAGGAGTTAAATCCTGGGCAATAAACTAGATTCCTAATTATCCTTTTGACATCTTAAATAGTGTTTGTTAAATGCCATGCATCTGAATTACCTTTGGAAATCATTTAAAATGCAAATTCCTTAGCCCCACCCTTGACCTTCTGAACCAGAAGAGTCTCAAGGACATGAAAAGTCTTCTGTATTTTTAATAAGCTCCCAAAGTAATTCTGTTCACATACTCAAAAAGGTGCATAACCCAAACCTCTCCCTATAGCTTTTTACTAATAACATAAAGATTAGCAGAGTGGAAATTTATATCCTGTTCTCTGAAACTCAGATAGAAATGACAACTTCCTAGTCATTCTCTGCTACTACAAACCAACAATGTCCCCATTACCACTATCCCAGGTGAAACTCTACATATATTCCATTAGCTCATGACTTTCACTAGCCTTCCTGGAGGTAGGAAACATCGGGTCTCTCTCTAAACTTCCCTGAGAACCATCCAGGTCTATTTTGAGAACAGAATTTTGTCCCTTCTAAAATCCCAAAGCATCCCTCTTGGGCATTCTTGATCTCCTCTTGCTACATTCTACCTCATCACTCAGGCAGCTCTGTGTGTCTTAAGATACAGTCACAAACATTACCAAGTATTAGACTCATGAAATCAGTTGCTGATTAAGAATAAATATTGCCTCACAGCTGCTAGGAAGGTTCAAACACTTTAAATTGATTGCAGAAAGAAAATAGGTCCAATCTGTTCTGTTCTGCAGAATGTCAATAGAGATGGTTAAGCAGGCATGCCTGATACTTTCCCTTTGCACAAATTACAGGGTAGAATAGAAACCAGGATGACATGAATAGAAAGTCATACTTCAGGAGAATAAAGTGCTGCCAAACCAGAGCTGTACCTCCCAGGTAACTGCACGTCACAGGCTTCTGAAGCTCAGTTAATTTTGAGAGAGTACCACCCCCCTTTCTCAGGCACAGCACACTCTAATCTCAAGGGACCCTTTCCTAGGCACATGCTTTTGTAAAGTTGCTTGTTCACAGCACTTGGGATCTAAAATATAGGGTCCTTAAATACACTGTATTTGCCTCTCTGGGAGTGATGTGCAGGTTTCTCAGCAGCTGGAGGATGCAGAAGGAGATGAGCCGGGGAGCCACACACAGTTTCTAAAATAGCATTCGAGACCTATGATTAAAATACCTTTAAGTCTGTTCAGTAGCAGCACATGCCAGCTCAAAATGCCTCCCACCCGCCCTCTTTCAGTCCCAGACCCCTCCTTTCTCCTGGAGTCTGATTTGGTGTTTCATACTCTCTGCCGTTTGAAACAAAGGAAAGATAATCCTTCTTTGAACAAAAACATTGAGACAGCGGGGAAAAAACAAGAGGTCCAATCTCTAGGTTCCTTTTATGAGAACGAGTTTTATATGTAGTTGCTAGTGTGGTTTTAAGTCTTTCTTTTTAAGTAATATGTGACCTACAGGTTGTTGATCCCCACCCCATTTTAATCCTACAGCCCCCACCGAGCCATGCTGTGGCATGGTATGACCTCCATATGCTTCAACCCAAGAAATAATCACAGATGAGAAGTGGTTCTTGTCCTCAAGTGCTCCCTTCCAGTTTCTTTCCTCCTGCTTACCAGGCGTATGAATTTGGAGGGTATCCTTTCATAGTTTTTTTTCTAGGAGCCAGTGATTATGCATGCTTTCCTCAATCAGAAGAGGAACTACTCAAAATATGTGTCATGCACCTCTATAAATCTGTGCTTGTCTTGACTCCACAAAAATGCCATGGGTACGAATTCAATCTCCTGGTGCCCAGGTACCACCCTCAGGCTCTCATAGGGCCATTCGGGCAGCTATTGAGGATCACAGTTTCTATCTCAGGAGAACCCTTACAGATCTCGTTAGAAAAGAGGGGGTGCTTATGTCTTTGATAATTCTCTCCTTCCCATGGTTAACCAAATCAGAACAAAAAGTAATGTTTCAGGTGCCTCGGATAGGTAAGTCTTTCAAAATCTGAGCATTAAACACACAATCAAAAACTTTCTCCAAACACTATGAATTTAAATTAAATTCATTCGAATGTAGCTCAATTAACCCTTTCTCTGTTCACACTTCTCAATGAATTCTTACTCACGTGGATTTTGAATTTTCACACATAACAATGGCTTCACAACAAAATGAAACTCATTCATCCTATTTTAATACCATAGAAATATGAAGCTCAAAAACTCAAAGGAAATTTATATAAATTTCAGTCATATGTATATAAATTTATGTAAATTTATATATATTTATATAAAAGTCAGTCATAAAAATAGTTATAAACAACTCTTTAAAGTCTATTATAAGATTTAAGCAATTATAATTGTATTAATAATTATGTATTGATATACAAAGTTACTGTATTCCTACCACAAAAGTACAAATGACCCTGCATCCCTACAGCATTCTCACCTTTCATCTCTTCTTTCCCCTTGTTCCCCATCCCACTACTGAGTAAATGGTCTTGTATTACAATGCAAAGGGTTTGTCATTGTTCAATACTCTCTATTATTCCCTTCCTTCCTCTCTCCATATTGTTCATATGAGTGAGATAATCTGTAAGCCTACTCTTTTTTTTATTACTATAGTGGTAATACCCTGCATGAAAGATTAATTCTAGGACAATGTCTTAGACCAGTTAGGTGGCTATAATAAAATATTACAGAATGAGTGACTATAAACAATAAATATTTCTTTTAATTCCAGTGACTGAAAAGTTTAGAGCCAATTTCTACAGATTCCACATCTGTTCAGGAGCCAATTCTACTTTATAAACTAGAATTTCTAGTTTCTAGATTCTAGTTCTATCTTCATAGTGCAGAGAAATAAAAAATATCTCTGAAGTCTCTTTATAAAAGCACAATTTCTACTTCTGAGAACTCCGTCCTCATTACCTAATAACTTACCACAGGCACTACCTCCTAATACTGCCACTGTGCAGATTAGTATTATAGCAGGAATTCTGAAGAGAGATACACATTCAAACAATTGTAAACATATGTAAAATTGTAAAAAGATGTATAAATTAAAAGTGGTGTTTCAGGATTAGGGTGAGAAGAAAATATTTAATTGATTCTTAGAATGTGTTAATGTAAGTAGGAAAAATCACTATGGCTTCAAAAATCTGCCTTTTGGAGCAAAAGTATATTTTCTGGATATGTATTTGATCGTTATGACAACATAAATTTGAGCGGTACTGAGGAGATATCTAAGAACAATGTTGTGTGCTATGCTTCCCTATAGGCAGTCTTCCACTAAATTTATCATGTTTTGTCACATGACCTTTCTATAATGGTCACAACTAGTTGAATCACAATACTCAGAGCAATAGTTCACAAATGCCCGCTGCTGAGTAGAGAACAAAATAGTCGGTTTATGAGAGGTAACATGGGATACTAGTCATTCAATCTTAAAATATACTCCAATCTCTACAGACCTGAGTTTATTGTGAAACTTGGGAAATTACTTCTAATAACTCCTATTTTACTATGAATACTCAAAGTAACCACAGAGAGCAGTTAAAATGGCTATTATCAAAACAATAACAAAAATGAAAATTCAAGTATCATTAAGGAGATAAAGAAAAGGAGACATGGGAGGCATCACCCTCCCCAACCTCAAACTTTACTACAAAGCGGTAACAATTAAAACAGCATGGTACTGGAACAAAGGCAGAGCCGCAGACCAATGGAACAGGGTGGAATATCACTACACACAACCCCAAATGTATGACCATCTAATCTTTGATAAGGGAGCAAGAGATGTGAAGTGGAGCAAGGAAAGCCTCTTTAACAAATGGTGCTGGCACAACTGGACAACCACATGCAAAAGAATGGGCTTAGACCTCGACCTGACACCATGCACAAAAGTCAGATCAAAATGGATTAAAGACCTCAACATCAGACCACAAACCATAAAGTACATTGAGGACAAGGTCGGCAAAACCCTCCACGGTATTGAAGATAAAGGTATCTTCAAAGACGACATGCAACTGGCCAACCAAGTGGAAACAGAGATAAACAAATGGGACTACATTAAACTAAAAAGCTTCTGCACTGCAAAAGATACAGTGACCAGAATATGAAGACAATCTACAGAATGGGAAAGGATATTCACCCAATACCCATCCTATAAGGGGTGGATATCAAGGGTATATAAGGCACTGGTTGAACTCTACAAGAAGAAAACATCCAACCCCATCAGAAAATGGGCTGAAGAAATGAACAGAAACTTTCCCAAGGAAGAGATATGAATGGCCAAAAGGCACATGAAAAAGTGCTCTACATCACTAATCATCAGGGAGATGCAGATCAAAACAACCATGAGATACCACCTCACACCACAGAGTCTGGCACACATCCAAAAGAACAAAAGCAATCGCTGTTGGAGAGGATGTGGGGAGAAAGGGACCCTTCTACACTGCTGGTGGGAATGCCGACTGGTTCAGCCCTTCTGGAAAACAATATGGACGCTTCTCAAAAAATTAGAAATTGAGCTCCCATTTGACCCAGCAGTACCACTGCTGGGAATATATCCCAGAGAAGCAAAAAAGTATAGTCGAAATGATATCTGTACTTATATGTTCATTGCAGCACTGTTTACAATAGCCAGAATCTGGAAAAAACCTGAGTGCCCTAGAACAGATAACTGGTTAAAGAAACTTTGGTACATCTATACAATGGATAGATGTACATTATGCAGCTGTTAGAAAAAATGAAGTCATGAACTTTGCATATAAGTGGATCAACATGGAAAGTATCATGCTAAGTGAAATGAGTCAGAAAGAGAGAGACAGACATAGAAAGATTGCACTCATCTGTGGAATATAAAATAACAGAGTAGGAGACAAACACCCAAGAATAGTAGAAATAAGTACCAGACGGTTGACTCCATGGCTTGGAAGCTGGCCTCACATTCTGGGGAAAAGGCAGCTCAGATAGAGAAGAGAACACCAAGTAAAATGTGGTTGGAGACCACACGGGGGAAGGGTGATGCGTGCTGAAAGTAGACTAGAGACTTAACACTATGGCCACTCAACACCCCTATTGCAAACCACAACACCCAATTGGAAAGAGAGAACAAAAGGGAATACCCTGCCCCAGAGGCAGGATGAGGTGGGGGGAGATGGAGTTGGGGGGTGGGAGGGATGCTGGAATTATTTGAAGGGATGGGTTCCCGAACATTGTATGAGGGAAACACGAGCATGAAAATGTATAAATCTGTAACTGTACCCTCAGCGGTGATTCACTAATTTAAAAATAAAATAATTTAAAAAAAAGAAAAGGAGACACTGTCTATATTGCTGGGAATACAAAATTGATGCGGCAACTATGGAAGACAACATAAAAGACTTTCAAACAGAAATTTTGAGGAATTATTTATACTCTTGCAATTTTACCTGTAAGGATTCATCCAGAGAAAATTAAAAGTTATTCCAAAAGGTATCTATACTGCTGTGTTAAAAAGTACATTACTAACAATAGCAAAGAGATGAAATCAACATGTTTATCAATACATGAATAAAGATGTGGTACACACACGCATGCACACACACAGGCACACAGGCACACATGCACACGCACACACATGAACACCCCTCTGCATATACATGTATGAACACATAAACATACACACATACTTATAAAGCCTGAATAAGCACAATAAAAACTTGCCATTTGCAAGAAAATACACTGACTTTTATTACATCATGTTAAATGCAAAAAGTCAGATAGAAACAGAATATATAAATGGTTTCTCAGATTGGAAAAAGGGAAAGACAAATTAGGAGGGGATTAAAATTTACAAACTTTCCATTATAAAGTAAACTGTGGGGGCCTAATGCATAACATGATAATCCTAGTTAATAAAATCCTACTGAATTTTTAAAAGCTGCTATAATTTTTTTAAGTTCTCAATATGAGAAAAAAATGTGTAACCATGTATGGTGACAGATGTTGAACAGACTTATGGTAATTTACTTCACATATACACAAATATCAAGTTATTATGTTTTATACTTCAAACTGATATTTTGCCCTAGATTAAGTATACCTAAATATTTATTCCAGATTTTCCACAACATTAGGTTTTTACAAGAAAATTTCACCTTTCTCACTGCATGGTCTGTAACTACCCAAGAATTTGTTTTAGGTGTAGTTCTGGTATTGCTTTTATGAGACATACAAATTTGGACAAACTGCTAAGATCTGTCTGTTTGGTTTTTTTTTTGTTTTTTGGGTCACACCTGGAGATGCACAAGGGTCACTCCTGGCTCCCCACTCAGGAATTACTCCTGGCGGTGCTCAGTGGACCACATGGGATGCTGGAAATGGAACCCGGGTCGGCCGAGTGCAAGGCAAACACACTACCCTCTGTGCTATCACTCCAGCCCTGCTTGGATCTGTCTGATCCCAGTGTTCTCACTTTAAAAGGACCATAGATTAGTCCTTTTCTCAAGGGATTTATGCAGTGAAGTGATATAATGCCTATAAAGCAGTTCTTAGAACAAGGTTAATATCTTTTCTTTCCTTTTTTTTCTCTGACTATTCAACAGTCTCCATAAATAGACTCTGACTATTCAATAGTCTCCATAAATATGTTTTCTGACATAGCTCACTGCAATTTTTATTCTATATCGTATAAAAATAATCTATTGTCCCTGAATTCAATGTCTATATTTCTAGAATGAGCTACAGGAGCTCAGAATGGCATGTATGTGTTTGCCCAAAAAAGAACACAAGAGGTAAGTTTAAGATATGTCCGTTTCATGACAGATTTATTCAGACATTTTCTGAGGATAAGGATCCTTGTTTCAGTGTGTGCCATTTCCAGACCTATAAGCACAATTCCCCTTAACTGTATAAAAAATATTATAAAAATAAATAAAAGTTAAGCTACTTCTGGCTAGCAATCTACCAAAAGGACATGGTCTAGCTGACAGACTATCAAGGGATTATTTATTTTTATTCTATGAATCTCTGAAATATTCCAGTGTATACAGTAAAATAAATCTTCCCATTCTAAGTTTGACTTTCAAAGCAATATAAGGGTTCTCCCAAAATTAAACAATTTCAAAAAATCTTAAGAGATCAACAACTCAATGCCAGAAACTTAAGTGGCTTAATAAAATATGTCCAGATTTTATTCACAAAGACAACTTTTGCCTCACCACAGAAAATGGGTGGCTGAAAAGTCAGTTATAAGATAAGACTAAGACTATTAAGTAGCATCTCTAACTATCTTGAGGTGTATGTGATATGAAATAAAAATCACAACTAAGTCCAAATGGGGCAATAGGGGGTGGATTTGACCAATTTCTCAGTGTAGCAGAAATATCCTACTGATGCAAAAGGAGAAACAGAATGAAGAAATATGTGCAAATTTCAAAATTAAAAAATTGGCAAATTTTCTTTGACTTGTTAAAATATAATAGGGTAATTTAAAAAAATTCATCAACCTATATCGAAGGAATGAAAGATTTTCCACATACATCCTTCAAATAATTTATTGGAATTTTTGTTTCTTTGTAAAGAAATAAACTGGTTTTTTTGTTGTTGAAAACCAAAAATATCACTAGGGTGTGGTTGACAATAGAACTATTTTGAAGGTGTTCACTAAAATGTTTCTATCAAAATATCTGGTGTATTTTTCATCATCATCATCATCATCATCATTATCATCACTATCATCATCCCCTTGATCATTAAATTTCTCGAGGAGTCTCAGTAACGTCTCCATTCATCCTAGCCCTAAGATTTTAAAGCCTCTCTTTACTCGTCCTTTCCAACGGTGCCACATTGGAGGCTCTTTCAGGGTCAGGGGAATGAGGCCCATCATTGTTACTGGTTTTGGCATATGAATATGACATAGGGAGTTTTCGAGGCTCTCCCATGTGGGCAGGAAACTCTTAGTAGCTTGCCAGGCTCTCCCAGAGGGAGAACTAGGCCATAAGATGTCGTCAAGCTTTCTGGAGCTTGGTTTTAAAGTCTCTGGATGTTGGTTGTTGGTGGGATTGCACGGCACTAGGGGCAGTCCCTGGGTGTGACCGCCTAGTTACTGGAAGATGGGGAATCTGGGCGGAAGAGACCCAGTCCCAATCTGAGCAGGCTTGGAGGTCTCAGCCCCGGGTCCCACACACCTGGGTTCTTGTGCCGGTTCCTTCATGTGTGAGGCTCGTTTGAACGTGTGGAAAGGGGCCTTGAGCATGGCTGTGGCTAGGCTCTGAAGGTCTTCGGCCTCAGAAGCTCTGCTCAGGGCGGGGAGAGAAACTGAAGCCCACCCCCTCCGAAGGGCCCCAGGGAAGACAGCCAGGCTCAGGGGCAAGAGACTCTCTGTATTACTCTCTTCCAGGAGCTGGTATATTTTTATCTTATTCAAATGTCTAGTATGACACATCAGCAAAAAGACAATAACAATAAATTGTGAGAGACAATAATGTAAAAGTGATATCAGCAAAGCAATTAGTACACATCAGGTATGGTTCTTTTGTATTTGCAATTTAAAAATAGGGAAGCTAATATGCAGAGGGTTATAGAACTTGAAAAAGCCATATGGTTAATGAGTGTTGCAAGCTTGATTTGAACTTAAAGAATATAATTCTAGGAATGGTACTCTCCACCATAAGTGTTAAAAAGTGGACTAGTGAAAGAGACCTGAGCCCTCTGCAAACAGAATGAGAACACTATTGGGGTATCCAAAGAGGAATTGAAAAAGCCATGCTAGGAGTGTCAAGTTTCACTCAAGTGAGAGAAGGAATCTGGAGTTCAGACCTCCGTGGACGGTCAAGAATCAGGGATGCTGCCTGTTTGCCAAGGCGTCGAAAATCAGGTAGGCCAGACATGTAATGTGATTCAGAGTGCGTGAACTAAGAGAAACAGCATGGACTAGAGCTGTTACCGATTGGATTTCACGGGACATCAAAATACAGCGTAGCCGCCCATCTACGAGATGGTCAGACTTCTTCATCAAAACCCTGAATAAACGATTTGAGGCTCTTCCTATTCCTGGAGCAAGCAGATATCTTTGGGCTACACTATCACGTGACAGGGACAAATGGAGATGTTACTGTACCTGCTCGAGCAAATCAAATATCAATAGGATGACAAGTGACAAGTGGCAAATGAAAGAAGGATGACACATCAAACTGAATTTCATTGTGGAGGGAGGGGGAAAGGAAATTGTGAACATGTAGCAAATTAGAGAACTGGAGGATCTTATGTAAGTGAATCAAGTCAGAAGGACAAGGGTACATAGCAGATGTTCTCTCTAAGTGGTGGTATATAGATAACATGGCTAGGGGAATGGTAGGAAGAAAAGGAGGGGAAACCACTGACTCTAGATTACAGAAAGAAAAATGCCACGGCAGAATAATTGGAGGGAGAATGTAATTAGAAGGAGTCCTGAAAGTAATAAAGAGGCAAGGGCCAGGAGTCTCTGGCTCCTTTGTGGTGTAGAAGCAAGGTATGTGTATACAATTAAATCACTAGACCCAACACAACAGTAAGCATGGAACAAAAACTACAACATTTAAAGCTTAAAATGTAAGTACCACTGGGGGCTGGAGAGATAGCACAGCGGGTAGGGCGTTTGCCTTGCACGCGGCTGACCTGGGTTCAAATCCCAGCATCCCATATGGTCCCCTGAGCATGGCCAGGGGTAATTCCTGAGTGCAGAGCCAGGAGTAACCCCTGTGCATCGCCAGATGTGACCCAAAAAAAAGCAAAAAAAAAATGTAAGTACCACTTAGTCAGATTAGAAGATGGGAGGGAATCTGGGGTCGAGGTGGAGGGATGGGGTGCGGGGAGAGAGAAATTGGTGGTAGAAACACTGTAGGCCTGGAAATCTATAGTAAATAACTATGTAAATTAGTTTGCCAATAAATAAACATAACCATAATATCTTTTATCATTAACAGGTTTTGTAATCACAGTGCTTAAATTTTTTTTAAGCTTTTATAAATTTTTGAATCACCTTGAGAGCAGTTGCAAAGCTTTCAGGATTAAGTCTCAGTCTTACAATGATAAAACACCCATCCGTTCACCAGTGCACATTTTCCACCACCAAGAACCCCAGTATACCCCCATTCCACACCTACCCCCTACCTGTGTGGCAGATTATTTCCACATTATTCTCTCTCTACTTTGATTTGATTACACTCAATATTTTGACACCAGACCCACCCTTGTTATTTGGGATTTTACCCCAACACTCAGATCTGCCGTAAAGGCAACATTAAACAGTTTGTCTTCTATTCCTGATTATGAATAGCATATGATGTTGCATGGCTATGGTAGTGGCCATGCAATTTTGGAATTCTGAAATTTTAATAAATATAAATAAATAAACATAATCTCTACTTTCTATACCAGACCTTTGTGATCTCATCTCCAGAATGCTTTCCCAAACTATCACTTTGTTCAAGCAAGTCTAACTTAGAGCTCAGAACTTAACTCACTACCAAGACTTCCTTCACTAGTATAATTCTTTCACTGAAAGTTTGCCCGTCTACAAATGGGAGCCGCTGTCTTCCCAATGGTCCATTCTTAAGCCTGAAAAGGTAACCAGGGCTGGGCTAGAGCGATAGCACAGCGGGTAGGGTGTCTGCTTTGCATGCGGCTGACCTGGGTTCAATTCCCAGCATCCCATATGGTCCCCCGAGCATCACCAGGAGAGATTCCTGAGTGCATGAACCAAGAGTAACCCCTGCGCATCGCCGGGTGAGACCCAAAAAAAAAAGCAAAAAAAAAAAAAAGGTAACCAAGACCACTATGGATTAAGAGAAACAGCATGTCAGATTCCCTCACCCCAACCTCGAAAAATAAAAAAGGACCAATCAAGCTATGTGGATGTGCAGGAGTGCAATATTTCAAGATAGCAAGGACCATGAGCCTACAGCAGAGTCATGTTTGAAAAAACAACCGGAGGGCTAGAGCAATAGCAGAGCGGGTAGGGCATTTGACTTGCACTCAGCCAACCCGGGTTCGATTTCCAGCATCCCATATGGTCCCCTGAGCACCACCAGGGGTAATTCCTGAGTGCAGAGCCAGGAGTAACCCCTGTGCATTGCCAGGTGTGACCCAAAAAGAAAAAAAAAAAAGAAAGAAAAAGAAAAAACAACCGGAGGTTACTGAGCCAGGAATCAGGTGAGTTAGGGGAATAATTGTAGGATTCAAAGATAAAGAGCCCAGATTACAAAAGGATTTTTGAACCCTAGTAAGGACATAGACATTACATACATAAACTGAAACAAGAAGTTTGAGCAGACGTTTGAGGACAAAAGTTTCATGATTGATATGAAAATACTGACAATGGTCAAGAGAAAAAAAAAGTAGAGAATGATTATAAAGCTTTTCTGCCTAATGATCCCAAACAACAACGGTTCACTGTTTTTTGTTTGTTTGTTTGTTTGTTTTTGCTTTTTGGGTCACACCCAGCGATGCATAGGGGTTACTCCTGGCTCTACACTCAGGAATTATTCCTGGCGGTGCTGGGGACCATATGGGATGCTGGGAATCGAACCCAGGTCGGCCGCATGCAAGGCAAACGCCCTACCCGCTATGCTATCACTCAGCCCCAGCCGTAGTGTTATTGAGAAATGACCAGATTCTTATTTTTTAAAATAATGTTGAGAAAAAAAATTGAATGATTATATAGGGTTACTGGTGGCCACTTGAGCAAATCGATGAGCAATGGGACGACAGCGACATATAAGAAAAACAAGCTTAAATTAGAAATCAAGGTTTTTGTCTGGAGCAACCGGAATGACCATGCTATCATCAACTGAGGTCAAGAGACTGTCAGAGACTTCTTGGGGCAAAGATCAGGTGCTTTGTTTTAAAGATGTCATTGATAAAATTATTGTTAGATTTTAAGGCACCAAAGAGATAAAGTAGGGGTTAAGGAATATGCCTTGCATTTGAACTGTCCCAGTTTAACCTTATAACATATGGTCCCCTAATCAACAGTGGCTGTGACCTTTGAGGCTCCCACAGGGGTAGCCCAGGTACTCTGGCACTGCAGAGCTCCAGGTGCACCCATCCTTGGACCCTACTCCCCACTTGGCTGAGAAAATCAGGCACCTCTTGGGAACAATACTCCTCCTCCACACAGGTTATTAAATATTAAATCAAAAGGTGAATCAGAAATTAGAAACATGAATATAAATGTGGAGAAGATACCCAGGTCTTGCAATAGATTATTGTTATTAATGTGTAATTTGTTTTAAAATTATTTTATGTGTAAAGCATGTGGGTATAGAGAAAAATTAAATTTTAGTGAAAACTCTAGAGCACTTCAATGTTAATAGTATATAGTACTGCACTGTCTGTCGTGCCGTTGTTCACTGATTTTGCTTGAGCAGGCACCAGTAATGTCTCCATTGTGAGACTTGTTGTTACTGCTTTTGGCATACCGAATACGCCACGGGTAGCTTGCCAGGCTCTGCCGTGTGGGCGGGATACTCTCAGTAGCTTGCCGGGTTCTCCGAGAGGGGCGGAGGAATCGAACCCAGGTAGGCCGAGTGCAAGGTAAACGCCCTTCCCACTGTGCTATGAAGAGGAAAAGAAACTGCAAATGAAGCATTGATAAGGTCAAAGAGAAATCAAGACTAACCTGGAGGCAAAGAGAAATGCAGTGTCATGACAGAGGGAATGGTTAGCCCACAGATTCTGCAGATGTATTAGTGTAACAAGTGCTGGAAAGTAACCGTTGGCATTGAAAACTTTAGAATCATCAGGAGAAGTTGAGAGTGATGGAAGCAAAAACTAGTTGAAAACAAGAGAGATTAAAAAGAATAAAATTTAAATTAGTACTTCAAATAGTTCTTCAATTAAAGAAAAATAGAAGAACAAAGCAGTACTCTGAGACTAAAGGAGATCTGGATACTATATCTATAATCTAAAAGAAATTTAATATGGGTAAAAAGTGGTTCATTAAATTTTATAGAAATTTTAAGTTTCTTTGAAAATTTTTTCTGATCTCTTTTGAATAAGTATTTCTAAAATTGTCATATATTTTTGTTACTAAGAAGATGAAGTTATGAAAGCAAGCAGTTCAATCTGAAGACGCAGAGTACTGTTTCTATAGTTCTAGCTATATTCCTTTAAAATAAGATCTTTTTGATGCTTTTGACTATTCCTGATTATAAGATTGATTATTAGATTTCTTTTAACACAATAATATAGTGTTTATAAACATAACACAAACTGGCAAGACAAGCAAAATTTTAGAGATTAAGACATCTAACACTAAATATATGTACTAAAACTGATCCATAATTTAATAAAACATATTAAAAACTCCACCATAACAGTCAGTATTGTCTAAAACATTATTAATTAATGCTTTCCTCTTGATCCTGTTTGTTACAATGGTAAATGGAAAAATACGTAAAGGCCATGAATGTTTTATTTTTAATATAATTAAGCTAAAATAGGGAACATAACTTCCAGAAATAAGTAAGAAAGGTATTTTGGATAAGGAAATAAGTATGAAAATCCATGTGTAAGATGATTAACTATTGTAAAAATTTCTTCATCTCAACTTTTCTAAACTATTTGCTTCTTAAAGCAATAATTAGAAAGACTACTGTCTTATTTAAGAGCCCATTCATGACCAGCTAACTCCATCTAAGAACAAATACTTTATTAATGGCCTTGTTCCCTGGATACAATACATGACATTGTTCCTTCTGGTGGAATTTGGTGGCCAAGCAAAAGTAAAGCCATATATTTTGATTGAACATAAGAATAGTTGCTTGTAATAATAACTTTCTTAAAAGACATTTGTTCAGAGTACATTAGAGAATTCTATCAGTCTACTTAAAAGATAAAAATGTAGATAAAAGCTCTAAGTAATAAAATGCCTTTGATGAAAGAAACATGGAATAGACAATATCATCAAAGAAGGAAATTAATGGTAAGTTTCAGACAAGAAAACCTCTGTGCCACACAATACATTTTGAAACACATAAATAAAAAAGGGACATAGATTTAAAGTTCTTTATAGTGTGCATGCAAATACTTTACTTTTCTTAATTTTATTGTTTTTAATTCAAAAGCAAAACTATTCTTTCTTTCTTTCTTTCTTTCTTTCTTTCTTTCTTTCTTTCTTTCTTTCTTTCTTTCTTTCTTTCTTTCTTTCTTTGGTATTGACCACTGCTAGTGAAACAGTGCTTAAATTCATTCTGGTATCTGTGTGAGTGTGAGAAGATCCAGGAAATACGACAATTTCTCATTTGACTCCACTAAACATTAACACTGAAAGTGGCAGAGGATCTGTTTTAGAGATCCTAGCTTTTGCAATCTTAACTCTGAAATTGGAAGGAGAGATTTACATCTCTACCAACCTCACTACTCCTTTTCCCAGATAGACATAAAACTTTAAAATATTAAAATCCTATTTATAGTTTCAAGGAATATAGATGAAATAAATTCTTGGAAAATAGTGGAACATGTTTGGTCCTTGGTAAGCAAAAGCAGAAGTGAAATATAAATATAAATATTCAATATAAAACTCAACATAAAAATCTTCATAGGAGAAGATACCCTATTAAAAATCAAAAAGGAGAGCAGGAGAGACAGTACAGCTGGTAGAGTGCTTGCCTTTCACACAGTCAACCCGAGTTTGGCCCCAGCACCCCGTACAATCCCTCGAGCCTTCCAGGAGTGATCCCTGAGTGAAAAGTCAGGAGTAAGCCCAGAACAATGCTGGTGTGGTCCAAAAACTAATGGAAGAAGATGGAAGAAGAAGAAGAAGAAGAAGAAGAAGAAGAAGAAGAAGAAGAAGAAGAAGAAGAAGAAGAAGAAGAAGAAGAAGAAGAAGAAGAAGAAGAAGAAGAAGAAGAAGAAGAAGAAGAAGAAGAAGAAGAAGAAGAAGAAGAAGAAGGAGGAGGAGGAGGAGGAGGAGGAGGAGGAGGAGGAGGAGGAGGAGGAGGAGGAGGAGGAGGAGGAGAAGGAGGAGGAGGAGGAGGAGGAGAAGAGGAGGAAAGAGAAAGAGGAGGAAGAAGAAAGGAAAGAAGAAGGGAAAGAGTAAAAGAAAGAAATCTATTATTACCTGTGTTGAAATACAGCAGCCAAGAAAAATTGGATCTGTGTATCAAAGGACATATAATAGTGGTAGTGCCTGTGTATTTTACAGAAGCAGTAAATCGCAGAAAAGCTGATGATATGTAAATAAATTAATGCTTCTCCCTTTCAGGTGTAACCATTAATAAATTATTTTTGCCACCATTAGTTAGAAGTGCACAAATACATGTGGTGAGAGCAGATGACTAGCACAGGCTTATAACTAATAAAATTATATATAATCTATCATTAAATACTGTTGAACTTGGGAGAATGAGAAGCTCAAGTGGCAAGTGACAATGGGAAAGAAGATACTATAAAAGTATGAAAATACAATAAGAAATAACATTTGTGGTAACCATAATAACAACAAAAGCAAAACCCAAATCAGTTATAACTAGACCGATTCAATTCTAATTTAAAACACTTCATAAGGCAAAAGTTGTAACAATTTTCAACCTTCTTTTCCCATATTCCATTTTATATCATTCTCTAAATTCCTACAAAATAAATATCATACATGCAAAATATACAATTCACGTGAAGAAGTGCTATTAGAAGCATTTCTAGAAAAAGCAATCAACAAAATTCAAATCACATTTAAAAAGAAGAAAAAATTCAGATTCAAGATCCAAGCTTCTGGTTTAAGAAACTAGAAAAAAGAATGAAATCATGATAAAAGATGACTTTAAAAGAGAAAAATAGAGAAAACAAAAATCACAGGAATTGAGAACAGCAATGTCAACAGAAGAAATATATGAAACAAAAATGATCAGCTAGTTTCAACAGCCAGCACCGACTTCCCCTAATACTCAGGCAGTTTTATAGCAAGTAGTACTTTCAGTGAGTCACCACTAATGAATACCTTTTCTGGGAACTCAATTCAGATAACCAGTAAGTTCTACCTATACAGCAGCAATCCATGCTATCTATAGCTAGACTGATTCTATTCTAAATTAAAAGACTTCATAAGGCAACAGTTGTAGCAATCTTTGCCATCTATAACATCATCTTCTCCAACAATGTATGTATCTCAGCCCTGGATAAAAGATGTAGAATTCTTCTTGGGACTACTCTACCTTATCCCTAGACCTGTCTCTGCTTCTTGTATCTGCAATGCTTGATGTCCTCATTACTTTCTCTCTCATTATTATTAATCTCTCATTATTCCACATCCTGTGATGGTGAACTATTCTTTAAATTTAACTTTACTCATCCTCAGTGGTAACTATTATGTGGTTTCAGTCTTCTGATAGAACACATATTCACACAGTTATACATCATTCTGCCTCAGACCCTGTGGTTTGAATATCATCCAAAGGCTTGTTCTCTCCTCCCTCTGAGGATCTTCAAACCACTTCCCTACAGAATCTTTGCTAAATCACTGCACTCTATAAAAGGGTCGAAGGGGCAGGGGTATCTATTTTATTTTTCTCATCATGCAGAAAACTGCCAGCATGGCACTCGTGTATGAGTCAGACACCAGAGAATCTTGCAATAGTTTTTTGTCCCTTCAGTACAAGACAAAATTGACTGAACATTGTGCCTCCCACCAATTCTTGATTAAATCCCTCCCTTAGGGCCACCCAGGCTGAGGGAAAGAATGGTTTAATAATGAACAAAGCTTTCATTGAGAGGAAAGCACAGCAGGAGAGGAAAATTCCTTTCTTATTTCACATGCCACCCAAATCTTCATTACAGGAGTGTAATTCTCAAGAAAGAGAGAAAGAAAGAAAGAAAGAAAGAAAGAAAGAAAGAAAGAAAAGAAAGAAAGAAAGAAAGAAAGAAAGAAAGAAAGAAAGAAAGAAAGAAAGAAAGAAAGGAAGGAAGGAAGGAAGGAAGGAAGGAAGGAAGGAAGGAAGGAAGGAAGGAAGGAAGGAAGGAAGGAAGGAAGGAAGGAAGGAAGGAAGGAAGGAAGGAATTATGTCCACAGTCCTCAAAAATTACACATGATTCTTTCGTATGCCTAAATTTTACATCATACACATTTTTACTTAGAGGCATAATTATTCTTTCCCCATACAGGAAAAACAGGGTAAAATTACTTGCCTTTCAAATGTTGATTCATTTGAGTTTGACATGTTTAAAACACTTTGGCTAATCAACAAATTTAAGGAAAGAAATGGCAGAATCACAAAACTACAGACTAGGGTAATAAGGAGGTTTTGAATTAATTTACCCACATTATTCTTTGATAGCTGAACATGCTGCAGAGCTCCCACTTAGAAGAACATTGCAGTAAGTTCCATCTCAATACAACATCCATTCCTTACATGTACTATTGATTTTAGGGTTCCCTTATTTTGAACTGAATGGAATTACCTTTGTTCTTTATTTCTTCCTTGGATTTGTGGAGTAGTTCTCAGTTCTTTTTCATGTAGCAGTGCCTTTCAGATAAAGAGTTTTGCCATTTTCTTCTATCATACTTCCTTTGTATCTTTGTTAGTGATAAATTTTGGTCTGCTCCTAAAAAAATGCTCCAACAACAACTAGGACAATTATACTCATTAGGGAGAAGACAGGAAGGAGTTGTTCACACCCTGTTCCACAATGAAGCTAAACAACAGGGTCAACTTCATTGAGTCAATAAAAACCATCAGCCCAGAATGCTTCTGAGAAGCCACCATAGCCCAGAAATGCTTCCTTCTTCCTAAAGCACTCAAGTCCAAAAATCTTTGCGATTCCTATACTTGAGAAGGCTGAGCCATAAACAACTAGTGGTTTTTCATAAAAGACCTAAAAGTATACCACTAAGTTGTTGAATATAAGAATACAAAAAGCATATATTTTACTTTGATCTTTCATTAATGACTATAGCTCATTTTAAATCATCTACTGCTTGATATAGCCCTGGTTAAACAAAAAAATCTCTAGTACTCAAAGGTAAATATTGATAGCATACTATTTACAGATGCTGCTTGCTGCTTAAGATATAAAGGCAAGGTTAGGCTCTAATTTAAAGTTGAGTCAATTTTCTTGCAACCCACAATGGAAGTGGATGTCACATGCTAAAATATATATATATATTCTATTTCGCTTCCATCAAAGAAGAGATCACTGAATTCAGATCCGATGGAAAAATGACTGAAAAATACTGTCACTATAAGCTGGATTTTAGAGTTCATACAAGGAACTTCCATACCTCAATTCTGAAAACATAGGTCCTAATGACATGTGCCCTAATTCACAACATAATATTTCTTCTTTCCTAAATGTGTGCTAATGATTGCTATTATGTGTTTTACATGATTATATAATGTACATACAATAGCACAGCAGGTAGAGAGTTTGCCTTGCATGCGGCTAACCCGGGTTCAATTCCTTCGTGCCTCTCGGAGAGCCCGGCAAGGTACCGAGAGTATCCCGCCTGCACAGCAGAGCCTCGCAAGCTACCTGTGGCGTATTCTATATGCCAAAAACAGTAATGACAAGTCTCACAATGGATACGTTACCGGTGCCCACTCAAGCAAACCAATGAACAACGGGATGACAGTGCTACAGTGCTACATTTACTATGTGAAACAGAATAGCTTGAACTCCCAGGATAATGTGAGTATCAAGGGACAACATGATACTAAATCCTAAAGCTGGTCTAGGTAAGTACCAACTCCATGAAGAAGTTCATTCTTTATGTTGAGAGGAAAGGGCAATGTTATTTCAAAGCATGACCGAAGATTTTAATGCCAAAATAGCTGCATATACAAGAAGGGAAAGATCTATATGGGATCTGGCAAATGTGGGAATTACCCAGAAAAAAATGACCCATGGTAGGCATAAAGGGAAAATGATTTATCAATGAAATAAGATACCATAGTACTTCAGCTGGTAGCAACTACATGAACAAAAATGCCAAGACTACCCCCAACAACAATTAGACTGGGAAGAGGATTCAATGTAAAGCAGGTTTAGAAAGCTGGTATGTCAGACCTCAGAGAGTAAAGGGGCTTAAGTGTCTGATAGGTGTACAAAATTTCAATTTTTAGGGACAAAGGAGTTTCCAAGAAGACTAATATTTTATCAATGGCATGACTTAGAATTGCTGGTGAAATAAAACTGACAGTTTCAAAGCAGATTGATTTCAGTGGGCATTGTGCAGTCTTTAGCTCCATACAGATAATTCGTCTCCTTTCTGTCTTCAGCACGCATTTCCCCCTAGTTCCTGATGCTTTAATATGGAAAGTTTCTTACAAAATATGATGCTAGCAGTTCAACACAATTCTTTCTCTTCCTGCTTTTCCTCTGTTTCCTCCCTTCTCCATCCAGCGTGTATGGGTGTGTGTATGTAACTCGCAATTTTCTAGGCAAGTACTAAATAAACCTTTATCCTATATTCTCCCTCAATACCAAAACAACCACACTGTAACTGTTACCATCCCTGCATTCAAATAGGAAATGAGACAGAAAAATTCATTGGTTTTCCTGAGTTCACACTGCCAATGAATCAAATATCTTGGATTCTAGTGTATAATTTTCATAATAAAGATTAATTTACTCATGTAATTGCCATCAATAATTACTTCTCTTGCAATTGTTTGCAACATATTCAAATGCTTTTAAAACTGTCCTTGCTGAGTTTTTCTCACACATTCTCTGCTGCCATCATCTGGCCTCTCCTGAAATTTCAAGTTCTTGTTCTCGTCCTTTTCAGTTTTACCAAGACTTTTGCCTCCCTGGCTGAAATTTTAAAAAACCGAAGTGCTGCAAAAGATACAGTGACCAAAGTACAAAGACAATCTACTGAATGGGAAAGAATATTCACCCAATACCCATCAGATAAGGGGCTGATATCAAGGATATACAAGGCACTGGTTGGAATCTACAAGAAGAAAACTCCCAACCCCATCAAAAAATGGGGGATGGAAATGAACAGAAACTTTCTCAAGGAAGAAATACAAATGGCCAAAAGGCACATGAAAAAGTGCTCTTCATCACTAATCATCAGGGAGATGCAGATCAAAACAACCATGAGATACCACCTCACACCACAGAGAATGACACACATCCAAAAGAACAAAAGCAACCGCTGTTGGCGTGGATGTGGGGAGAAAGGGACTCTCCTTCACTGCTGGTGGGAATGCCGACTGGTTCAGCCCTTTTGGAAAACAGTATGGTCGCTTCTCAAAAAATTAGAAATTGAGCTCCCATTTGACCCAGCAATACCACTTCTGGGAATATATCCCGGAGAGGCAAAAAGGTACAGTCAAAATGACATCTGCACTCAAATGTTCATTGCAGCACTGTTTACAATAGCCAGAATCTGAAAAAAACCCGAGTCCCCGAAAACGGATGATAGGTTAAAGAAACTGTCATTGGTATATCTACACAATGGAATACTATGCTGCTCTTAGAAAAGATGAAGTCATGAACTTTGCATATAGTGGATCAACATGGAAAGTATCATGCTAAATGAAATGAGTCAGAAAGAGAGAGACATACATAAAAAGATTGCACTAGTCTGTGGAATATAAAATAAAATAACAGGATAGGAGACTAACAGCCAAGAATAGTAGAGATAAGTACAAGAAGGTTGGCTCCAAGGCTTGGAAGCTGGCCCCACATGTTGGAGGAAAGGGCAGCTCACATAGAGAAGGGAACACCAGGTAAAGTGTGGTTTGAGGACCTGCACGGGATGGGAAATGCACTCTGAAAATAGAATATAGACCAAACACGATGGCCACGTAGTGCCTCTGTTGCAAACCACAACACGCAAAAGGAGAGAGAGAGAACAAGGGGGAACGCCCTGCCACAGAGGTGGGGTGGGGTGGGGGGATGGGGTGGGAAGGTGGGAGGGATATTGGGAACATTGGTGGAGGGGACTGGGCACTGGTGGAGGGATATAAACAAAATGCAAACATGAAAATTCACAAGTTTGTAACTGTAACTCATGGTGATTCACTAATAAAAATATTTTTAAAAAAACTGAAGTTGTTTTTACTAAAAATCATTTCATCTTCTCGATATATTCTTGTTTACTTATCAACAATGTGCTAGTCGAAGGAAGATTAAACGAAATTAATGAACTCATGAAATTGTCCTGGCAAAAAATAAATTCAAGCATAGGAGCCACTGTGCCAAGATGTTGCTCAGGGGATGTGTCAGCTCTGGGTGTAGATTGCAAAGCAAGTTAAGTGTACTTTCCCTGGGTTGACAGTAGTCCTGAATCAATTAATAGAGGAAGGTAGGCAAATACAAGAAAAATCAATAAGGCTATATAGAAGTGGTTAAAGGGCAGAGACGAAATCAGAAGAGATTTAGCATTTGTGTCAACTAGCTCTTAAAGTTGATTCTCTAATTCTCTGAAAAATAAAGCACATCCACTTTTGTTTTATGTGAAAACAATAAAACTTTTGCTAAGAGCATACCATTATCTGGGTTTCCCAAGCTAAGACTGGGTTTCACATTTGCCAAACTACTGATAGGATTAAGTGTGATTAT
Source organism: Sorex araneus (assembly GCF_027595985.1). Lineage (NCBI taxonomy): Eukaryota > Metazoa > Chordata > Mammalia > Eulipotyphla > Soricidae > Sorex > Sorex araneus. The sequence continues at coordinate 65,469,049 of NC_073309.1, read as the reverse complement.
AGGTGAAAAAGGAGAAGACTCAGAGGAAGATGATGGGAGAATGTCATTTTGGGTGTAGGAAGAGTCAGCAACGAAAGTGTGAAGTTATCTCTTCCAGCTCACTATCTTCATGACCAGTTCATGAACAGTTCAATATATTGATCTGTGTGTTTTCCCAAGACTCATCTTAATTCCACTCTTTGAGCATCTAACTTAAGTTAGACGATATTGTGGTATATAAGGAATAGAAGAGAAGCCAGCACATGTATTAAGTCTACTACCTCAGGCACCAGGTAAGAAAGCACAGTCATTGCTTCCTTTTGCTAATATTCACAATCATCATTACTTCATTCTGTTAATCTTCACAAGTAGTCATTTCTTTATTTTGTTAATCATCACAATAGTTGTATGAAATAGAGGTGTTACTTTGACAGTACTGTCAAGAAAGTCAAAGTTTCTGATCTCAAAGATCAGGTACACTTTCCTAAATCATGGAAACTTAGATTCAAATCAAGATTTATTAGAATGTGTGGTGAATAAAAACAGGATAGAAATCACTTTTTAAAATCAAAATAGACATTCTGACTTGCTGCACATCTCGCCAATCACTGGGTCAAAAAAACTGTTAATATTTCAGTCATCTCTCAGACCAATTGCAAATAAAAAAAGTATAAGTAATATTTAATACTTACCCACCACTCACTACAGATCTTCCTCAACTAATGATGCAGTCATATCAAGATGCATTCAGTATTCTTAAACTATCAAACAGTATAACTTTACTTACCCTCTTAAAGATGCTCAGAACACTTAGTTGGAAAATAGTTGGGAAAAAAATCATCCAACATAAAACTTCCTTTATAACAGAGTGTGTAATGTTGTATGTAATTTCCTGAACACTATGCAAAGTTTAAACAGTCTGTGGAGTACATATTGCCAGTTACACACTGACGTGGAGTTGTGGCCCACTGCCATTGCCCACATTCATTGGAGTATCTGATTATATATCAGCAGCCCAGGAAAAGATCAGAATTCAGAAATCATACTATGGCTTCCTTTCAAAAACTTTATTTTATTGCAGCGTTAAGTTTATTGCAGCATTATTCACAATAGCCAAGATCTAGAAACAACTCAAGTGCCCCTGAACAGATAATGGGTAAAGAAACTGTAAAATAGATACGCAATAGAATACTTTTCAAGCCAAAAAGTATAGTCGAAGTGACATATGCACTTATATGTTCACCGCAGCACTGTTTACAATAGGCAGAATCTGGAAAAACCCGAGTGCCCTAGAACAGATGACTGGTTGAAGAAACTCTGGTACATCTATACAATGGAATACTATGCAGCTGTTAGAAAAAATGAGGTCATGACGTTTGCATATAAGTGGATCAACATGGAAAGTATCATGCTAAGTGAAATGAGTCAGAAAGAGAGAGACAGACATAGAAAGATTGCACTCATCTGTGGAATATAGAATAATAGACTATAAGACGAACACCCAAGAATAGTAGAAATAAGTACCAGGAGATTGTTTCCATGGCTTGGAGGCTGTTCTCTCATTCTGGGTAACTCAGGGAAGGGACCACCAAGTAAAATGTGGTTGGAGGTCATGTGGGGGAAGGGTGAGGCGGGCCGAATACAGACTAGAGACTGAACACAATGGCCACTCAACACCTCTATTGCAAACCACAACACCTAATCAGAGAGAGAGAACAAAAGGGAATTCCCTGCCATAGTGGCAGGGTGGGGTGGGGGGAGACGGGACTGGGGAGGGGGGGAGGGATGTTGGGTTTACGGGTGGTGGAGAATGGGCACTGGTGAAGGGATGGGTTCCCGAACTTTGTATGAGGGAAGTATGGGCACAAAAGTGTATGGATCTGTAACTGTACCCTCATGTTGACTCACTAATTAAAAATAAACTATTAATTAAAAAAAATAGAATACTTTTCAGCAATATAAAAAGGTAAAATCACGTAATTTGTTGCTACATACAAGGAACTAGATGATAATATTCTGAATAATATCAGAGAGAGAAAAAACACAAAAACAGACAAAATTATCTATCCTATATATTGAGCGATAGCACAACAGGTAGGGCATTTGCCTTGCACATGACCGACATGGGTTCAATTCCTCAGTCCCTCTCAGAGAGCCCAGCAAGCTACTGAGAGTATCCCACCCGCACGGCAGAGCCTGGCAAACTACACGTGGCATATTCGATATGCCAAAAACAGTAACAAGTCTCACAATGGAGATGTTACTGGTACCTGCTAGAGCAAATCGATGAACAATGGGAAGACAGTGCTACAGTGCTACAGTAGTTTGAGGAAATAGAAAAACTAATTACAAAAAAATGAAAGTGTATAACCTCTGGAGCTGAAAATCTCTCAGAAGAGTGAAGATGAATCTTGGAATTTCCATTGCTATAACTACACTGCATTAGTTTCCTAGAGCTACTATAGCAAAATACTATAGCCTGGGTGATTTAAAAAAGAAAAATTAATTTGTCACAGTTCTGGAGGCTGCAAGCAAGTCCAAGACCCAGGTACCAGCAGAGCTGGTTTCCCCAAGGTGTCCCTCCCTGACGTGCAGAGTTCTGCCTTCTTCCTGGGAACTGATGTGGCTTTTCCTTTGTGTGTTTGAGTCTCCTAACAACCCCATTTCATTTCATCATCTCCAGAGGATCCCCAGATTCTAAGACATGGATCTTAGCACACACATATATGGGAAGGGAAGAATTCAGCCGATGACCAAAGGATGAGTGACATTCTAAGACTTAATAAGTTAACTGTGTTCCAAGTGGATGCTAGATTCATAATAATGTCAATACAAATATCCAAGACCAAGTGAACTTTGCTATCAATCTTGTTTAAAGCTTCCTTTTCATCTTTTATTTCCATATCAGAGTTAGAGAGAACTGTAATACATAATAAAATTAAGATCCATAGATTCTGAAATATTAATTTGATACATAAATATTTAATGAGAAATTAAGCATCAATGTTGAGAATTTAAGCACTGATGTTGAGAAGTTTCCTCTACTGCCTTCAAATATGCATATCTACTATTTCCAAAAATAAAATTTCACTTCCTCCTTACAATTTTAAATCTGGAATTTAAACTTTTCCCAAAAAAAACAACTTGGACTCCATGACTTACAATTTAATATTCATTAGTTGTAAATATAGAAAACACATTTTGATGTAAACTGGTTCTAAATATTTTTTTCTAGTAATCACAAACCCAGAGCAAGAACAAACTATTTTTTCATGCAAATAGCAGCATTGTTACATCTAAACTATCTTATCAACACCCTGATAAAATTCATAGTTTAAATTTCAACATATTTAATATTTAGAATAAATTCCCATTTTTAAAATAATTTTTAAAACTCCAGTAATTAGATTTTAATGAACTCAAAACCTATGTATATAATTACCAGTTTTGTTCATCTAGTATGAATGAAACCATTTCAATGGACAAGAAATGTCAAGTAGGTAGTAATTATAACATACAGACATTTTAAGATCTCATGACTAATACTATAAATAATAACAAACAGATTTTCAAAAAGTAAATCTTATCATAAGCTTAAATAAAATAACAAAAAATACATTCTGAAGCTAAAGATATACACAGGCCTGGCTATGCATTTAAGTTTCTCTAGTTTTATCTCTTTATATGGCACCATAAAATAATAAGCACCTGTACAAAATATTAGGTGCTCACTTCAAAAGCCAAGTCCAGTCTTAAGGAGCAAACGGTGGGAATTCTTAAATACAACTAGTAGGAAGTATAATTGTTCTCAAGTTTCTTATTCTTTGGTGGGAAGTAGTGGGTGGCTTCCAAATTTGCTCAGGGTACATCGAGGACTCACAGGTGATTCTTAGTCAACTGGGCTGGTGTCAATGCAAGGGAGGTAATGATGTTCTGGGGTCATTGTGAGGCAGGGGACAGCAGTGCTCAGGGAACTATGTGGTCAGGAATCTAACCTAAATTTAGTACATGCTCTCTAACTGCTGTACTCTCTCCCAGCCCCAAATTCTTTTCTCTATATAATTATGTCAAACAAAATTCAACCTCAAAAAAAAATCTCAAAACTAATATCAACCAAATTCCTGTACAAAGAGATATAATCTCAAAATCATATGCTAGATGCCTACTATGTGTGTGGTTAGTACCGTAGCCAGCACTGCATGCTTAGCCAATGTTTCCTAAAACAAAAGGACTCATTCAAGTCATCTATGGGGAGAACCAACAGAATCTAATTAGGTCTCATTTGGATGCACAGTGATAAATAACCTAGTCTGCCTCTCTAAGACAAAGTAACTAATATTGGCTCTTAGAGTTAACATTAAGTAGAACTAGTTAATTGTCTTTTTTAATTCAGAACTGATTAACATTATAAGATAAATAAAAGAATCAGAACGATTGAACCAATAATTATAATCTGTACCTTTTCATAATGGACTATTTTCAACCTTAAATAAAAATTGTAACAATGTATAATTTACTATATTTTAATTTCTTTTTAAAGATCAATTTAAAAGTATTGAGTACAAAAAATTAAAAATAATGGCAAAAAACACAAGTTATTTTAAAATATTAAAATTGCACATGATCACTGATGCTTTTACTAAATTATTGAATTACATATTTTAACAGGCTGGAGCAATAGCACAGCGATTGGGCATTCGCCTTTCACGAGGCCAACCCGAGTTCGATTCCTCTGCCCCTCTCGGAGAGCCAGCAAGCTACCGAGAGCATCCAGCCCGCGTGGCAGAGCCTGGCAAGCTACCCGTGCGTATTGGATATGCCAAAAACAGTAACAGTAAGTCTCTCAATGAGAAACGTTACTGGTGCCCACTCGAACAAATCGATGAGCAACGGGATGACAGTGACATATTTTAACAAATTCTTCTACTTAATGAATAAATCATTCAGATCTTTTGCACCATTTCTTTGCTTTTAATAGTAATCTCTTAAGCAGGTCACACTCACTATTATCAGAATTGAAAAATGAAATTTTAATATAGGAATCATATAAGTTTGTAATCTATTAATCACAATAAGAAAATGTGTGTTTTCAGTCGCACTGACCATCCTTACATGATATATATAAATCAAATTTGAGATCGATTACTCTAAATGTGCATTATTCATGATATCATTATGGTTAATAGAGATAATGCATAGTTTTTCTTTACTTTGAACTACTGCTTTGAAAACCTATAAATAACAAAGCTCTTCTTTAACATTTATTCAAGATTCCACATGGAGCCACCTATGATATTTATGCACTCAATCTTAAATTACTCCACATACAAATGCTTTTGAAATACTTTTTATAATTCTATATAATAAATTGTTATTGACAATCTTCTTTCATTCTTTTTCTTAAATCACTGTGAAATAAAAGATTACAAGTTGTTTATGATAGGGTTCCGATTACACAATGCGCCGATATCCGTCCTTCACTGATGTACATTTCCCATCAACGATGTACCCAATTTTCCTCCCTCCACTGGTCCCCAAGTCTGCCTCTGTGACAGGCACTTCTCTCTCCTCTCTCTCTCTTTACCTTCTCTCCTGTATCTTCTCTCTTCTCCCTCTCTCCTCTCCTCTCCCTCTATTTCCTTCTCTCCTCTTTCTTCTCTCCCTCTCTCCTTCCCTCTTCTCTCTCTCTCTCTCCTCTCTCTCTCTCTCTCTCTCTCTCTCTCTCTCTCTCTCTCTCTCTCTCTCTCTCTCTCTCTTCTCTCCCTCTCTTCCCTTTTGGATATTATGGTTTTCAGTACAGGTACTGCAAGATTACCATGTATATCCCCTTACCAACTTTCAGCATTCGCATTCAATTCCTGCCCAGAGTGATAATTTTAAATATCAATGTCATAGTGACCCCTTCTCTATTCTGACTGCCCTGTCCCCCAACATGTGGCAAGCCTTGAACCATGGGCCGGTCCTCCTGGCTCTCATTTCTACTGTCCTTGGGTAATAGTCTAATACTATGTTTTTTATATTGTAAAAATGAGTGCTATCATTCTATATCTGCTCCTCTCCTTCTGTTTCATTTAACTCAGCATGAAACTCTCCATGTCCGTCCGTTTATAAGTGAATTTCATGACTTCATTTTTCTTGCTGCAGAGTATTCCACTGTGTAGATGTACCATAGTTTCTTTAACCAGTGATCTGTTCTCGGGCACTCAGGTTGTTTCCAGATTTGGGCTATTGTGAATAGTCCTGCAATAAACACAGAAGTTCAGATGGCATTCCTGTTGGCTGTGTGTTCCTAGGTTATATTCCTAGATTATATTCCTAGGAGTGATATTGCTGGGTGATGTGGAAGCTGAATTTCTAGTTTCTTGAAGAATACCCATGTTGTTTTCCAAAAAGAGTGGACCAGTCGGTATTCCCAACAACAATGAATAATAGTCTCTTTCTCTACACATCCATGCCAGTATTAGTTGTTCATTTTCTTTAAGTATGTGTGCCAGTCTTTGTGGGCATGAGATATATCATTGTTGTTTTGATTTGCATCTCCCTTATGATTAGTGATGTAAGACATTTTTTTCCTGTGTCTTTGGCCATTTTTATTCCTTCTTTGAGGGAGACTTTATGCATTTCTTCTTCCCATTTTTCAATGGGGTTATGTTTTTTTTCTTGTAAAATTCTGCTGGTGCCTTATAATTTTCTTTATATTTACCTCTATAAGATGGGTATTTGGTAAATAATTTTTCCCATTCCATGGTCTGTCTTTATATCTTGGTCACCATTTCTTTCTACAGAAGTTTCTTAGTTTAATGCAGTCCCATTTATTTATCTTTGCTTCTACTTGCTTGGTCAGTGACGTTTCATTTTTTTAGGGACATCTAGTTTCCATGTCTGGAAGGTTCTGCCTACATTTTCTACCATTTTCTTCCATAAACCTTATGGTTCAGGTTTGATATTGAGGTCTTTAATTCATTTTGATGTGACTTCTGTGCCTGGTGTTAGAATGAGGTCTGAGGTTTGTTTGATTTTTGGTTTTTGCTTGTTTGTTTGTTTGTTTGATTTTCTTACATGTAGCTGCCCAGTTTTCTCAGCACTATGACAATCTGCTTTTAAAACAATTGCTTAATTTTGTTTTTTGTCAAGGAAACAAGTATTCTGATTCCCTTCAGAGTTAGCACCAGGTCCCAGGTCAACTGTGATAGCCATAGATAGAAATACAGAATTTGTAACTTGAGTCAATTATATTCTTTCTAATTTAGGGTTTAATTTATACTGTCTTTTTATTTTATACTGTCATATTTGTGGACCTTGGAGATAATTATCTTTAGTTTTTGAAGACCAACTTTGAACTCTGTTAGAATTGAACCATTACTCTTACTTTCTAAAAAAAAAACCTACCCAGCCACCACCACACTCCAGGTCACTTTCCAGACACTCAGGCCAAACCTCACACATGAGTGAAGCCCCAAAGACCCAGGTAAAGCAAAACTTTGAGAACTTGGATTCCAGGATCAACGAGACCCGGAAACAACAACTCTGTCTGCCTCCTCCAATATCTGGTGCCCCACCCCACCCAGGGATCAAACCCAGATGACCCAGCATAAGACAACACAGCATAAGACACTAAATACCCATTTTCCATAATTTTCGCACCATACTTGATGGACTTCAAATATGGTGTGAACCATAGGGATGCCTATAAGGACGATTGGAGGCCACCCTAAAAGCCTCCATCCCTCTCGGAAAGTCCAGCAAGCTACTGGGAGTACCAGACCCTCACGGCAGAGCCTGGCAAGCTACCATGGCATATTCGATATGCCAAAAACAGTAACAACAATGGGCCACATTTGCCTGACACTAAAAGAGCCCCCAATACGGCAGCATTAAGAAGGATGAACGAGCAGAGGCTGATAAAATCTCAGGGATGAAATAGACTGCCAAAATGAAGAAAGAATAAAATGACTGTCTGTACGTTCAATGCATGTACACTGTCATTGGAAGCATCTATCGAGGACCTGATGGTGCAAGCGCAGAAATCAAGTGCGACATCATTGGTCTGACCGAAATTAGAAGGCATCAATCACGCCATTTTCGCCACTGGAGAACTGTTCCTCAGAACATGCGACAACAGCGGTGTCCGTGGTTGTCGGTGTCCTTGTCAATATGAACTTGGCCATGAGCATTGAGTATTCGAATGCCTAAAAACCGGAATCAGACTATTTCGCTTGAATAGATGTGTCTCATTGCCAGCAGTTTCTATCTTCGTTGTCTACGCACCAACATCCAACTACGATGAAGAAGAAATTGAGAAGTTCTACATGGAGCTGGAAAAATTCTATAAAGAAGACCACACCTCCTACAAGATCATTTTCGGTGATTTTAATACCAAAGTAGGACCGAGAAGGTCACCCAAAGAAATCCACATTGGGTCCCATGGCCTAGAATGGAACGAATAGGGTGAGAAACTGTCTTAGTTGATCACGTTGACCAAGACTATCCATGGTAACTCACAGTCCCAGAAGGCCGAATCTAAACATTGGACATAAGAGTCTCCCGGTGGACAGTTCCGCAACAAAATTGAGAGACAGACATAGAAAGATTGCACTCATATGTGGAATATAATGTAACTGAGAAGTACAAGTTGGCAATGATGCAACTTCTGGCAGATATCTCTCTGGACTTAGTTACTAAAATACTAAAATACAAAAACCCAAAACCGAGAGGCCACTAAGTGTGGTCACTCGACCTCATACCTCTTCATCCTCAGCAATGGAAAACAAATTATCTAATGCTTCCTTTTCAGCAGGTCTGACTTTAGGGGAGAGACTCTCCAAACAATAATAGTGAGTTTTGTTGAAATATTGTATGCAATCAAAGTGAAAGTAAAGTGAAATTTATTAGTTACACAGGCGGGGGGGGCTAAGGGTGAGGGGCCTAGGGGCGTGGGGGGGTTAGGGGTGTGGGGGTGCGGGGTGGGGCTATACTGGGATTCTTGGTGGTGGAATATGTACACTGGTGAAGGGATGGGTATTCGAGCATTGTATAACTGAGACTTAAACCTGAAAACTTTGTAACTTTCCACATGGTGACTCAATAAAAAAATTTTAAAAAAATTGATCACATCATATTCAATCAAAGGTTTTGCCTGACCGATGTCGCTGTTGTCCCAAAATTCTAAGAAAAAAATCAACAAAATTCTTCTCCTTACAACTGTACCACATTTTTAGAATCAGAAGTTCCTTCCACCTCATTGACTTCTCAGCCTCTTCTTGCTTGACAGTGAAGATCCTCCTTTTAAAACGCTTCTATTAAGGACTGCACTCGTTTGTGGAGCATAGAATAACATTACATGAGGCTGACACCCAAGGACAGTAGATACAAGGGCCAGGAGGATTTCCCCATAGCTGGAAGCCTGCTTCATGAGCAGAGGGGAGAAGGCAGATGGACTAGAGAAGGAATCACTAAGAAAATGATGGCTGGAGGAATAAGTCGGGATGGGAGATGCATGCCGAAAGTAGATCATGGACCAAACATGATGACCTCTCAGTGTCTGTGTTGCAAGCCATAATGCCCCAAAGTAGAGAGAGATTATGGGGAATATTGTCTGCCATAGAGGCAGGGGGAGGGTGGGAAAGAGGGGGTATACTGAGGATATTGGTGGTGGGGAATGTGCACTGGTGGAGGGATGGGTGTTTGATCATTGTGTGATGGTAACCCAAACATGAAAGCTTGTAACTATCTCACAGTGATTCAATAAAATAAATAAATAAATAAATAAATAAATAAATAAAATTAAAACTTTCTATTCCATAGCTTCCATCTATGTGTTCACTTTTCCTCTACCCTTACTTCACAGCAAGATATTAGCACACTCCTAACCCTTTAAGATGCAAAATTATTCTACTTTCATGTGAGCAAATGGTGTTTATGAATCAGGTTATCCAAAGTGTGTACAAACACCACAACTAAAGTATGTGACCGTTGGTGTGTGTCAAACACTATAACCAAGTGGATGAGAGCCTTGATCATCACAATAACCAAAGGATGGGAAGGTGGAAATAAGAAGAAACCAAGTCTTAAAGCAGACACAATCCAATTTCTAACTGCACCATGTGCTATAAAACTATACAACATTTCTCTGAGTTTCATTGTCCTATATCTGTAAATGAAAATCAGAGTATGGTCCCTTTCACTAGGTTTGAGAGGATTCATTTGAATCATGTCTTAAATGATTCATCAAATTAGTAGCAAATGAGTTTTTCAATAAATGCTATCAGTGGTATTTTTTCTAATTTCAATGATCTTTGACAGGCAAAATTGGAATAAATTAACCCCAGAGGTCTTAAACAGTGAGGAAATAAGCAAGAGATTTTATTTTGCTTGAAGAGAATTGCAAAATGAGGGATCTCGAGAAGACCATTGAGTTCAAATATCATCAAACTACAGCTTTGCAGAACAAATACAGCCTGCTACCTTTGTGAAATAGTTACTTGAACAAAATTACTAAAACAAGCCAAGCTCTTCCATTTGTATATTGTATGTATTTGCTCCCCTGCTTCATCTGCAGTGTTAGAAAACAGTAAAAGACAATGTGGTCTGAAAAATCTAAAATATGTTTTACAGGGAGGTGGCTCAGGCATCAGGACACATACCTTGCATGCACAAGGTCTCAATTTAAATCCCAAGTACTGCATGACCCTAAACATGGCTAGGTGTGACCATGATCCCCAGTACATCTGGATCCACACAATACCACATCACCAGGCCCTAGAATTGAACTGTCCAGCCTGTTTGACCAATCACCCCCAGGTGCTCTGAGCACTACTTTGGAAAGCCTTCCAGATATTTTTTTTCTTTCTTAAGGAGATTTCCTATTCTAATCCATATGGTCATAATTAATAACACTGTTTTTAAAAAAGTATTTTTAAGTAAGGCCTTTCCTTTATTAGTTCATAGAAAATGTCTATGTATTTAGATCTTTTCCTATAGAAATAAAACCTACATCACTCATTTGTTTTGTACTTTCTTTGACACGGTAATACTTTCCAGGAGCCCTGAAGATGGGGATCTTCTTCTAATGCTGTATCTCAAGTACTGGCACTGGAGAAAAAAGGTTATTGCCTTTAAAACATGAGAAATCGAGGTTGATAAATTATGTTTGGGCAAAAACTAAATTCGAGAAAATGTGGAAGCTTTCAATTTCAGCACAAAATATGAGTGTCCAGTTGCTGCAGAAACTGCAGTCCTCCAGAAGCTGAGGACTGGAATAAATTAAGACAATTATTTCTTTCTCTGAGACAGTTTGCTGATATATTTCTGGGACATATCAAGGAGTCTTAAGAAGGCAGCATGTTGCATTTTATAGCATGAACTTTCAGAGGCGAGTAGGAGCCAGTGAGACCAGACACAGCACAGAGACAGGATAAGGTCATGCATGTGTTAAAGCCTTAGATACAAAGAGCAGCAGTGAGTTGTCCAAGAGACACATTTCATGGTGAAGTTTCATTGGGGCTTTTTGTTCTATTATAATTATGTTTACTCCCTAATGGAGTATGAACAACATAAATTGAAGCCTTCTTGGGACTCCCAAAGGTAAATCTCAGCTTCAACTTAAAATTTCAAAAAATATTATAGACCCATCATGTTTCTATTCCTCTGCCAGTTCCTTCACGCAGAGGAGCCCAGGTGTGTAGGACCCGAGGCTGAGATCTTCAAGCCTGCTGAGATCGGGACTGGGCCTCTTCCACCCAGACCCCCCATTTTCCAGTAGCTGGGCAGTCACACCCACAAACTGCCCTTGGCACCGTGTAATTACATCAACGGCCAAGATCTAAAGACCATGAAACAAAGCTCTCTCCCTCAGAGAACCCGGCAAACTACCTAGAGTATTCTACCCACATGGCAAAGCCTGGCAAGGTCCCTGTGGCGTATTCGATAAACCAAAAACAGTAACAATGATGGGTCTCATCATTCCCCTGACCGTGAAAGAGCCTCCAGTACAGCACTGTTGGAAAGGACGAGTAAATAGAGGCTGCTAAAATCTCAGGACTAGTATGAATGAAGACATTACTGGCACCTGTTCGTGCAAATTGATAAACAACAGGATGACAGTGATACAGAGATACATGTTTCTATTAGTACAGAGGTTAAAGAACTTGTATTGCATGCACCAACCTGATTTAATCCCTAGCACCACATGGTCCCTGAATACAGAAAGAGGAAAGCATTCCCTTGTATGGAAACTGCTCCGTTTTCTTCTTTGCCACTAGAAACAGCATTAACTCTAAATGCATGTGACGCTGAAATGATGCAGATATCACGTAAGCTTTGTCTATGAGATATGTTCATTTGTTATCCATGTGGCACTATTCCTACAATATCACATGTTGTTGTGAAAAAACAGATTTCTGGTCCCTGTCCCAGAAATCAGCACCTCTGTGTGTGAAATCCAGGCTTGCACACTTCCAACAATTTCCCCCATGTTATGTTACTGCAACTGGAGCTTAGAGACAAAGGGTCCAGCGAAGAGTAAAGTAGCACTAAATTGTTTAGCTCTGCCACTGTCTTGCCTTGTGACTTTGAGCAATTACTTAAAATGAAAATAATATAATCTACTCTGCTAGCCTACAAGATTAATTAATTTTGAGAAATAAGAAGGAAGAGCCCAAGGTGGCGTGTCAGTCATGGTGTAATTACTGGAAGAGATTAGTGCCCTGAGTTAACATGGGCCAATGGCTCCAAGGCAGGGGAGTATGGGATGTACCATGTTAAACATGGATTTTTTTTTCTAATGTGCTGTTGAAAAATATTAAAATTGTATGAATTGTTGACTTAGCTTTCCATGTTTTGTCTCATCTTCCCTTTATCTCAAAACTTCGATGGAGTAAATTTACATCTAATATGTATTTTCATGAAAATGAAAACAATTTTAGAAAGAAGCAATTTCCCAAAGATTTGTGTAGTCCTTCCTGTTCAATATATTCTGCACAATTAAAATGTCTGAGGCCAGAGCCTGAGCCATCCCAAATGAGAAATCATCTAAACATTTGAATGTTGCTACAGACTAAGCTAATGAATATTTTACTCTCACCAGCTGCTTCATAATCCTTCTTCTGCCTAAAAGCCATGAGATTATAAAATCCAATTTCACCTTCTCTGGGGTTTTGTACCCCTGTATATACAACAACCAAATCCCTCTGGTATTTTACTGACAAAACAAAAGGCAGCAAAGGCAGGCATAATTGAAGTCTATGCCTCTAAATAAATCCCCAACCTGTTCATTTCAGGTTTTTTATTATGCTATAGTGTACAGTTTAGTACTGGGTCTGCTCTCCTGTCCTGTTGATGCTGAAATAGCTCTTGGGACCAAGGAACAAAGTGGTGACTAAAATTAATGTAGGTAGGCTAATGACCAATACCTTATTCTCATTTTTTAATGGCTCACTAAAAGATACACCTGAACATGGTAATGCTAGTAGTAAGAAAGGAAATAGTAAGAATTACAGATATATACATATTAATTTTATCACTGACCTGTAAATCCATCATTGAATGCAATCATCACAAATCTAAGATGCAGCCATTTTGCTGGTGAAGAAAGTTGAAATGCACTGGAGACCACATCGTGTACATTGCTGGAAATCATGTCAGTTAGTCAGCCCAAGTTTATTTGGCTCCAAATACCACAGCCTCAGCCATTGCAAACATTGCAAGAAGACAGTATGACTTGCAAGCACAAATCTCTGTTAGCAAAATAATAACTTGTTTGAATACAATCAGGTTTCTCTGTTAGTCTTTATCATAATTTTTCTTTAAAATCTAGGAGTTATCTAATTCACAATACTGTGTCTTTAAACCATATGATAAGGTGTTCAGTATATACTTGTTGAATGAATGAATACCCTAGTACTTGTGTACCAAGTACTAGTTAAATCCACATCCAATTCTTTCTCATGAATAATCATCATTATGCTCTTCAAATTTGCAGGTCTTCACAGGTAATAATATTAATTATTGAAGAACCAGAGTTTATAAATTATTTACTTTTTTAAGAGTGTGAATTTAGGGGCCGGAGCGATAGCACAGCGGGGAGGGCGTTTGCCTTGCATGCGGCTGACCTGGGTTCGATCCCCGGCATCCCATATGGTCCCCCAAGCACCGCCAGGAGAAATTCCTGAGTGCAAAGCCAGGAGTAACCCCTGAGCATCGCTGGGTGTGACCCAAAAAGAAAAAAAAAAGTGTGAATTTAGAGGCCATAGAGATGGTGCAGTGCGTAAAGTGATTATCTTGCACATGACTGAACCAGGCTTGATCCCCGGCATTACAAATGGTTCCCTGGGCCCTGCCAGAAGTATTCTCTATAGCACCAGGAGTAAGCCCTGAGGGTGACTGGATTAGGCCCAAGAATAACAACAAAAGAAAGCAGTGTAAGGTGTGGGGCTAAACTCTGGCATTCTGCTGCCAGTTGTAAATGTGGGGGTTCCCAACACCCTTTCAGTTTCAATGATTCACAAGAAAGATTTTAAAAATGTACTGAAAATCTTTATTCTAATGACTATGATTACGATATAGATTTTGTTGGATTAAAAGATACAGACTAAAATCAGCTAAGAGAAGAGACATATTGAGCAGAACCTAGAAGTGTTCTGAACACAGAGTTTCACATTGTCTTCTTTCCCTAGAGTAGAAGTATTAATTTCACAGCAACAATTTATCATGATATGCAGAGTTTTACCAACCATGGAAGCTCAGATAAGCCTTCATAGCCGTCCATAGTCTATTTTCCCAGTTTCATGGTCTGACATAAGTTTCCTAACAGTTCAATAGGTTGAGCTAATATGTGACTTACAACTCTTACCATAAATAACATTATTAGACTATGTGGCTTAGCCCCAACCTCCCATATTACTGTCAGTGTTGGTGTTGCAAAGATGTGGCATTTTCCCAGAAGCTGAGGGTAGAGGGCAGGCTTTTTTGGGCAAAGTTAAAATCCTTACTACAGAGTTTAAATCCAAGATCTTCATCTCATGATTATAATTAATGATACTGATTAAATTAGGTCAAAAACTATAGATTAAAATTAGTCAACTAAAGTAACATGGAGAACAGAATCTAGGAAATGTGTTTAAAGAAAATCCAACATTTTTTCGAGAATTTTATCTTGGATTTTGACATATTTTCTGGTGTAGGAGACCTGGTGATTCTTTCATAGGTCTGGTGCCAAAATGTGCACATCATTTTCCAGGCATATTATTTCAGAAAATACATTTTAAAAGGAAATAGAGCTGATTTAGGAGGTAGCCAAGTACTACAGTAAGTCCTCTTTTAATGTGGTCAGCAGATTCTTGGAAACTGCAACATTCAGTAAATGAAGTCAATGAAAGTCATTCTGAATAATGTCACTCTGTTCAATGTTGTTTGGTCTCATAAGTACTGAACAAAATTATTTTACTTGAGGACCTGCTGCTTCATGAGTGTAAGCATTGATAAGCATCAAACTACAGTGGAGATCAACATACAATACATTCCATGTGAACAAATTAGGGACTCTAAAAATACAGAAATAGGTTTTGTTTACTTGTTGTGTGTGTATATATGCGTGTGGGGGTCATACTCAGCAGTGCTCAGGGTTTACACAGATGAATGTGGTCAGCAATCAGTCCTGGATGTGTTCTTGGGACCATATGGGATGCCAGGGATCACACCCAGGTCAGTCTCATGGAAAGCAAGCACTCTGTCCACTGTACTAGCTCTCCCACCCCAGAGAATAGGTTTTAGAGTTCTTAGTTTAGGATCCAGTCTAAAAACAGAGTCTAATGTTAAGTCTCTTACAAACTTGCTTTCTTCAAGCAATTCCAGACTCCTTGCTCTTCACTTTTCCACCACTAAGTAAACAGTTTGTCCACCTAGAAATCCTGTTTATGCTCCATTAGGATTATTTCCAAACATACTGAAGTCTCAACGGCTTTCTTCCTGTTTAGTTGCCATGTCGTTGGGTTGGAAGCAACAGACTTATACAGTTAATTTGGGCAAAAATTTGCCAACCATCCCAGCTTGCAGAAGATGAACACCCTGTGGTGTCTGTTGCTTAAGTCACACAGCTTGTGACTTTGTCGAGGCACACCTAGCAAGGTACACCTCTGGTATTTTAAAGTTTGTTTTAGTGTTGCCTCAAGTCAGTACAATAGCCAAAAAATAATTTCCTCTTCTGTATGTAAACCCCAGTTTTAACTCAGATTTCACTGTCATTCATCAGTTCACACCACAGTAAATACAATTACCATGGGACTCGGACAAATTAGCTATAGGTCAGGCAGAAAAAAAAATTCATTTAATGATTTGACTTTGCACATCCAATTTCTATTAGGTTATTCTAACAGGTTCTAATTTTATGTTGTTAATCTCCATTTTTAATTCATTTTGATTAATATTCCTTCCCCTTTTGTGGTCTCTGAATTCATAGTAAGTGCCATATTTGCATCTAGGTTCACCTTTATTTCTAATTTTATCTTTTTATTATTTGACCTTTTTATTGTATATTTACATGCAATATACATGCAAGGCCCTACTCCACATGTTTGGACAAGCCTCATACATGAAAGAACTGGCAGATGAATCCAGGTGGGACCTGGGGCTGAGATCTCCAAGACTGCTCAGATTGGGACTGGGTCTGTTCTGCCCAGATCCCCCATTTTCCAGTAGGTGGGACCTGGGGCTGAGATCTCCAAGACTGCTCAGATTGGGACTGGGCCTGTTCTGCCCAGATCCCCCATTTTCCAGTAGCTAGGCAGTCACACCCAGAAACTGCCCCTGGCCCTTGTAATCCCATCAACATCAACAGCCAATATCCAGAGATGATAAAACCAAGCTCCTGGACATCTTATAGCTTCGTTCTCCCTCTCGGAGAACCTGGCAAGCTACCAAGAGTTTCCTGCCTGTATGGGAGAGCCTGGCAAGCTCCCTGTGGTGTATTCATATGCCCAAATATCAACAATGATGGGTCTCATTCCCCTGACCCTGAAAGAGCCTCCAATGAGGACCGTTGGGAAGGACGAGTAAAGAGAGGCTGCTAAAATCTCAGGGCTAGGACGAATGGAGACATTACAGAGACCGATAGAGAAAATTGACGATCAACGAGATGATGGTGATGATTTACATGCATAATATTTTTGTGCATGCTGGGTGTTATAAAATGTGCATCATAAATTTTCTAGGGTATTATCTTCAAAAAGGCTCTAAGTTTCCCAGAGTTGATTTTATATTTCTGGGATGATTTTTATATTTGACTTTTCCTCCTAGAACCTAGCAGAGGCTCCCAAACCTGCCTGGCATCCTCTTTTCAGGAGGGTGGGGGAATTACCCAACACTTATTGTCACAGCCAAAAATTTACCTTCCTTAAGCAACCCACAGGGACTAAGGGAAGCAGGGGCAATTTCCACCTATTGGGAAACACTGGAACTCTAGAATTTTCTCCTAACATACTTTCATACTTCTAGTAACATTTCCAACATCTTTATGGTGATATTTCAATGACAACAGAAACAAGCCCAAGGTATTTACTAACTGAATACAAACTTGAAAGTTTTCCCAGAGAGCAGGGCAGAGACCTCTGACGTTCTCTGATGTAACATGCTCTAATTTGAGGAATGATAAATCTGTAAGAACTATGGTAGTAGAAATGAACTCACCTTCTCTATCTCCTATCTAAGTCCAGAACAAATATGCATTCTAAGTACCTTTCAAACTTGCATAATTATCTCATGAAATCTTATGGATAAACGTAAATAAGAAAAGATAAAACAAGGTGTACAAACACATAGTGAAGACAAAAATCAGATTTCTTAGGTGAAAATTTGGGCTGCAGAGTTCATGTACTTTCCCAGATTTATATTCTCCTTCCCTTCCTCCCTTCCTCCCGCTCTCCCTCCCTCCCTTCCTTCCTTCCTTCCTTCCTTCCTTCCTTCCTTCCTTCCTTCCTTCCTTCCTTCCTTCCTTCCTTCCTTCCTTCCTTCCTTCCTTCCTTCTTTCCTTCCTTCCCTCCTTCCTTCCTTCATTCCTTCATTTTTTGCTTCCTTCCTTCCTCCCTCCCAATATTTCTCTATTTGTCTGTCTTAGCTCAATTCTAATGCCTGGAAATGTGATACTGAGGTAACCTGGAGTTATTCTGAGCCCCCAAGTCCACATCCTGTTGTGTTTGGTGGTTGCTAGGATGATGTCTGACAATGCTGGTGGAAGAGTAGGTGCCAGGAACCCAGGCCTGCAGGCCAGGACTCTTATGACTCATGTCATGTGTGCCCCTAACCACTAAGTTACGTCCAAGCCCTAGATTTTTGTTTCTCCTAAAGCCGTACACTTTGGCCAAGAACAGCAAGTTATATTTTGCTTTGTTCAGAAAAAGCACTGTGAAGTTTAAACGGGGTCCTCTTCTTATCTAAGAGAAGATGGAAAGATACATCCAAACTGAAAAGAAAGAGTCCTGTTTTTTGCAGCATTTTTTTTCTGGCTTAACACTAATTTCCCATAAGCTTGCACAGCAGCATATTTATATCAAGCAACCTTGCAACTTTCCCTGATGATCTATCTGGTTGACTTGATAGAGAAAAACCTGCTTTTCTTTTAACAGACGCTGTGTATGGGTTATTATTCAAGGGTACCACAAAGGCTTTTCCCAGCAGGGCTTTCGCTTCTAGTTAAAACACAGCTACATCTAGGAGAAATATGACAGATTTCTCAGCTATAACTCAAAATGACGAATTTATGTTTCTTTGGTGATAACTGATCTTGCTAATTAGAGACAGATGGTGGACCAAGTGCCATAGGCTGTGGAATAACACAAACAGGAGGTACAAAGGAATAGGAAGAAACAAGTTTAGATGCCTGAGGAAGTAGCTTCAGAGACAGCAGATTGGGCTCCTACTGACATATCTCAGGGTCCAAATTGACATATTAAGAGAGTACGGCTCTTCTGCCAAGTTGTAACCCATGGAGGCCTTCTGGACCTCTAAATGACAGATACGACTGAAAGAGTGGGCCTAAGCAAGTGTCTCCAATCCAGAGGGAGTTTATAATTCTTGAAATTGAAGATATTTATGCTTAAGATAAAACTGAATTTGAACTGGGCTAAAGATGTGTTTACATGTGCAAAGCAAAGAAGAAAACAGTGACTGACTCCTGGTAGCAAACCTAACAGAACCAGAGCATCTGGGTAAAAGAAACTTGTGTCACTGAAACAATGGAGTATTTGGAGCCAAACTCTGAAGTATCCTTCCTACTAAGGCCATTGAACACAGAATTTATGTGCTGCAGTACCCCTGAGGATCTGACTTATTAAAAAGTAAATAAAATTTAGTTATAAAAAAATGAGAAGACATTTGTGTATTCAACAAATAAAATACGAAAGGCTATACCACTTCCTCCACCCTGGGGAGGCCGATGGTGATGGGCAGGTGAAGAAAGGAGGGCCAGGCTGGTCAGTGTCAGTTGCAGTTCATTCCAATCTCCTCTCCATTCTCCTCTGATTCTCCTTCTGCTTCTCTCTCTGGATCCCCCAGTCCATTCTACCAGCCTAGTTTATAGAAATCATGTAGAGTGGGGATACAAAGGTGGGGTTGAACATTAACAAATCAACAAAGAGAAGTAAGGCCACTCCTTCAGGAGATTAACTCAAGGACAAAAATCTCATCCAAGGAGACTACTCCAAATTACTAGGAGATCCACTCAAGAGCAGGATTCCATCCAGGGTATGTTGCTTTCTTCTTTCCTCAGCTAGTAAGCCACTTAAATAGTTATAGTAAATTTACTTTTTAATATTTCTAGCAATGTCATTTTGTATGATCACAGTAAGAAATATATTAAGCTTAAAGTTTGGTTCTTCCTGAGGACATCTCACTATATATTCCAGACCACAGTCCTCAGGCCAGGCTAGTCTTCCTAACCCCAGCAGGGTCCTCATTCATTTACCTCTTTTGGGTCATGACAGAGTTTGTCCATGACTGTGCTCCTAACTTATAGTCAAGTATTGTGGCACTTTGGCCTGGCCCATTTCAATGCCAGGGTAGCTCACAGCTTTCCCTGGGTCCATTCAGTTCCTCATCAGAACTAAGGGAAACTGAGGCTTAAGTCGAGAAAGCAGATGTCAGGAGTGAATATTATTCATAGTCAATTAACTCCTAAGTTACAAAAGCATAATATTAAGTGTCTTCCTGTGTCCATACAAAAAAGAAATTGCTTTAAAGTGACCTATGCAAAAAACGTAAGGAGAGGAGAAAGGCAATATTTCACTCATGAATACAAGTCAAGTGTCCTTAGGAGGATCAGACCATACAAGTTAACAGAGTCTGAATAGGGGGGAAAGGTGATAGACCAGTTGGGGAAGAGAGCACAGAGAAGAGGTTGTAGATAAGCAAAGGAATGGGAGTGATTCGGGAGCACTGTGATGGGTGTAACCCGATAAACCTAAGCTCCCTGTAGCAAGGGAGAAAGGACAAACCAAAGACATTAGCACATTGATACAAGTGATATTAAAGATATCACTTAATCCAGTCGTGTTTTATTTGGAATGACAATAAAAGAATCATCTGAGGAAGTTACTATATTCTGTGCATCCTAACTTTCCCCTAAACCAATTATATTAGAGATTCAAGATGGAACTCAAAGAGCTGTGACTTTTAAATCTCCATCATTGAGTTCAGTAACAGCCCAAGCTGAAAATCCCTAACATAAATTTTCTTGACTTTATTCTCTTGTTAAAAACAAACATCACTGCATATCTTTCCAACCCAGGTTCTTCTACTCTTTGATCAAAAATTATAATAAATGTAATATATTATATATATATATTCCCTGAGGATATTGAGAGATATTACAGGAATTGTTAAGGTGCTTGCCTTGTACATAGTCAACTCAGGTTTGATCCCTAACATCACATCTTATCCCCCAAGCACTGCTGGAGTGATCGCTAAATACAGAGACAGAAGTAATCCCCGAGTGTCGTTGACTAGAGTCCAATCACTTTTTTTAAATGGAAAAAAAATACAGAAAAAATAACACCTTTAGTTTTCATTTCTTTTTTCATTCTTATCGCACAAAAAAAGACAAATTAGTGAGATCATTTTTTATTAGTCCTGTGGCTTTGGTGAACAAAAGTGTCCTCTGTAATATATGTTATCTCAAAAGATGTTTGCCATCTCTGCTCACCTAGTACTCACCAAAGGAAAAAGGAGAAAAAGAAATTAGGTGTCCAAAGAAAACCACAATCTGACACAAAAGGCATTATAAAAATATTTTGAAGTGAAACGAGCCATTTTTGCAAAGATAAGGAAACGTCTGCATACTGACCCCTACCTACTGCAGAAATTATGTGTAAATGTTCTCATAATTATACATCCATATTCACACCTGTAAAACAAACCGTATGCAGGACTTATTTGACTTTGAAGACTCTTGTTTAAGCCCTGATGGTGCTCAGTACTCTAAGTACTTTCTCTGCCCAGAGCAAATGAATAATGAGAAAGGCCATGACTGGTGTCTTGGGCCTCCCAGGAAGTTTTTGGGGTAGAATCTGGAACCAGGTTTGTTTCCAAAGCATGCTCACCGTCTGCAACCTTGGACCCACATCAGGCTTTTTGTACAGAGCTCGTTCTACCCCATGGATATGTAATTCAAGAACTGCAGAATGTGTTGGATACTCCATCGGGCTGTGAAGCAAGAAACCAGTTAAATATAGGATGTTTCTTTGTTCAAAAGGCAGCATCTCAGCATACAAAGGGAAGATGCAAAGCCCACATGCTAAGGTCAAGCTTGCTGTGAGCCAAAGCAGATTGTGTCTGTTCCAAATGGTTAACAGTCACCAACATATCTTCAGCACAATCAACGACAGTCTCCTGCAACATACCTGCATGTTTAGACCTTCTGCATTTTCATACTTCTCTCCAGTAGCAAGATCTCCTGCCTTTTTCTGCCCTATCTCTTCTATTCCTGCTCATCCTTCCCATGAAAATACAATTAATTAAACTCCAGATTAATAAAAAGTATCTACCATTATTCAGCATTTACTATACAACAGTACTTAATCTGATTCGTCTTACATATTTCACCTAATTCAACATCTTCAAAGTAACTTTTGTTAAATTATTTTAGTGGAACACCATCAATGTCAAATAACCTGATCAAGATCACAAAGCCAGAATTCAAAACCAGCTCTGTCCTGACCTGAAGTTGGTGCCATTCCTCATCACACTGCAGCGTCACTCTGACCAGCTCTCTGTGAAAAGGTTTGTGATCATTCCCAGCAGAGCTTCTTTCATCTACAGTAAATTCCCACCCACCCCCCACAGCCAGGGCAGATTTTAACATGATTTATTTTGTATTGATTCTGTGGGCTTTTATATGACCATTTCAGCCTAAATAACTTTCCTTAAGTGTATTATAAGCCTATGATAGCCATAGAAATATTCAAAGTCCCTAGCCTAATGCACCTTCATTCTGGAAGCATACTTGAAAATTGGTCTCATAGTCATGAGTAAATACTTTGAATACCATTTTATCACATACATATTTTTGTGTACATCAGTCTCACCCAGTCAATAAATCATTTCAAGTTGTCAAGATTTCAAACGTAGTGTTCTAAATTACAAGGTATGAGACTGAGTAGTTCATGAAAAGTATAATCAGAGATGAACAGAGCTACTTCAGGGAATCATTGGTTATGAGTTGAAAGTTTGTATGAGTAATGAGAATTTTGAGGTGGAAGAGTTTGGGCCATACTTTGGCAGTGTTCAGGGCTTACTCCTGGCTCTGTGCTCATGAATCACTCCTGGGGTTGCTCCGGGAAGGGTATGTGGTGATGGTGACCAAAACAGGGTCAGCAACATGTTAGAAAAACACCTTAACCCTTGTGCCAGTTTTCCAGGAAAAACTTCTTTTTTTCTTGCACTTTACATTTTATTTTATTTTTTATTATTTTTTGTATTTTTATTACTTTTTTAATGAATCAATGTGAGATCAGTTACATGCTTTCATGTTTGAGTTTTAATCATACAATAATCAAACACTCACGCCTCCACCAGTGCACATTCCCCACCACCAATGTTCCCAGTAAACCCTTCCCCCTTTCTAATCCTCCCTGTGCCTCCATGGCAGACAATTTCCCCCATACTCTCTCTCTACTTTTGGGCATCATGGTTTGCAATACAGATACTGAGAGGTTATCAAGGAAAAACTTCCTTTTAAAAAAATTTGGTGTTTTGGGCCATACCAGGCAGTGTTCAGGGGTTAGTTACCTCCCAGCATAGTGCTTTGGGATTGAGCCTGAAGGTGCTCAAGGGATCATGTGGAACTGAGAGTCAGACCCCAACCTTCTGCACACAGAGCAATGCACTCTAGCCCTTTTATCTATCTCTGGCCCAATGACCTAGCTGCAACATGGTATTTATATGCGGATAATTACTTGGGTTACCTCCACCTTGACTACTGTAAACAAGTGTTGCTAAGATGTGAGTGTGAAAATGCCTCTTCAAAACCCATCTTTCAGTTGTGTGTGTCTGTGTGTATGGTATGTGCTAGGGGTGTAATATCCAGTAGAATTGCTGCATATTACAGTATTACTATTTTAAATTTTTGAGGAATTGCCATCCTGTTTCTCATAGCGCTTAAACCACATTGCAATCTCACTAACAGTGTAATAGGGTTCCAGATTTTTCTACAGCCTCATCTACATCATTTGTTTTCAATAAGTATGAGTTAATATACTTTATTGTGGTTTCAGTTTTCATGTCCCTAATCTTGCTGAGAATCTTTTTTTATACTAAATTACCACTTGTGTATCATCTTTAGAGACATGAGTATTCAAATATGAAGCTCCACTTTTATTTATTTATAATTTATTTATCTTTTTACTTTTGAGCCACCTGGTTGTGCTTAAGGGATACTCCTGATTCTGAGCTCAGGGTTACTCTGCTCCATGAATAGAAATTTTCTCGTATGTGGTGTATAATGAAGAATAGCAGGGAAATAACAAATGCCCAAAGGCAATAAAAACAAAGAACATAAGAGCTGATCTTCAGTAGGAAGCTTGCCCCCTGAACATCAGTGGCAGTGTTCAGGGTGGTGACAGGACAGGGAAGAGAACACTAAAGTTATACAGATGATGCTCAATCAGTGTAACAATATTGTTCATCACAGTGCCTAAAAATGTAAAAGGGGAAATGGTGCCTGTCACAGAGGTAGAATATAGGGTGGGAGTGAAACTCGGGACATTGTGGAAATTGTGGGGTGAAGTGGCACTGGTGTAGGAACTGGTGTTGGAACACTGTATGCCTTGAACTCAATCATGACCTTTGTAAAGAAAAATATCTATTTTGATTGGGGTAAGAGAGCCAGAGGAATAGCTTGAAGGGCTTGATTGTATGCTTAGAATGCAGGATGTTTACATCCTATCCCTAACACCAAGAGCAATAAGAATTTAATAAGGTATTCCTTATTTTTGACGTACAGAATACCAAAGTAATTTATATTATAGAGCTCTATATATGCATGACTTATCATAGATCTCAATAAGTTGTTAATAGTCATGAACATCATCTTGCACAAAATGGCTTTTAATATGCCAGAGTTCAAAGGCAAATCAAGCATAAAACAAAACTTTTTCGAAAATTTAAAAGGAAAAAAAGCCAGCCAAACCAACAGAAAATTAGAGGACATTTTTAAGAACTGGATTTAAAGAGATAACTCTTCAAGTAAAAACAGGAGGGCTGAAGAAAGAGTTGATCAGGAAGATGCTTGCCTTGCATGTAGTTGACTAGGTTCTGTTCCCAGCACCACACCTTGTCCCCAAGCACTACCAGGAGTGATCACCTGAGCACAGAGCCAGGAGTAAGCCAGGAGTGCCACGGTGTGTGCCCCCTTCAAAAATAGAAGAGGAAATTATATGAATGAGTACTTAGAGGAAATTAACTAAAATCTGGTACTGAGATGAAAGCATAATTGGCACCTAGGATATTACTGATGAAATAAAATAAAAATCTGATACCGAGAAGGAAAATATTGACATTCAGGAGATACTTGACCCCACAAGAACTTCCTGTATCAGCAACACTATAGCCTTTCAAACGTGAGAGATATGAACGTTATTTGCTACAGCTTCCTAGTGTGTATAAAATTACCCCAATATTTATTTTTCTAATTCCAAAACTCTTGACTAAAAATGCACAACCTCTTACTTAGGACAACAAGATGGAGTATGGGAAGAAAGTAGTTTTGAGGCACGTCAGTGAACAATTCATTTGCTTACTCTGCCAATACCAAGCCCTGAGAACCTTCTCAGTAGCACACCTTGACAGGAGTGCTGAGTGCTGAGACTACGAAGCCACTTCAAGACGTAGATGTCAGAAGCATGAGATTCATTTCAGTCTTGTCCACTCTTTCAGAGCATGGACAGAGGGCACTGTGCCCTTATTAGGCAGATAATAGCCATATACTTTCCTTCAAAAGTATAAGAGGTGACTTGTGAGAAAGTTCTTCAATTTCATCAGTACAATAAAATATTCTGAGTAATAATTTCCTTTAAGTTTGAAGAACCATGCATCTAGTATCAACTAGTCTCTTACTGAAATTTTCTTATAACTTTCTAGAATTATAACTGTAGGCTTCCATCATTATCTGACCTCCATAGCTATAGATTTTCTGTCTATGTGATATTACAGTCAACTTAGTTTAGAGAAAGCAGTGTCAAATGACCCATGTTCAAATTTCAGTTCTTCTTTCATTATTCTTGTGACCTTCATTATACCAAGCATCTCACTGAGACTCATCCCTCTACCTATTGAAAAAAAAATGAAATAATGCCTACCTGCACTGGCCCATGGAGTTGCAACAAATCTTAAGTCTGAATATACGCAAAAGTAAATCACTTCTCTGTAGCAGAATTTGTTCATGCAATTTTAAGAGATTCTTGTAGCCTTTTTTTAAAAATCAGCAATCACTGTCACTGTATCACTGTCATTGTCATCCTGTTGCTCATTGATTTGCTGGAGCGGACAATAACTACTAAAATTATTAATTCTGCTAAATCATTTATGAATTCTTCTAAAATTATCTTTTTTAGCCTTTTTAGAATATTGCATAATTATTCAGAGATACATTTAATGTATTTCTTATTATACTATATTTTACATGTATATATTACATATAAAAATATGTACCACTTTGTTAACCAAAGTTCTTCAAAAAATAAAGAAAGCTAAATAAGTGCATCACATATAGTACATAAAGAGGTATCATTGCGTGAATGCATTTTCATGTCATTAAAATTGTTTCCAAACATGATTAATATTGACTGCATTTAAAGATATGCAGTCTTTATTTGCAGAGAGAGAGAGAGAGAGAGAGAGAGAGAGAGAAAGTCCCTGCCAAGGAGAAGGACGGGAGAGAGGGGGGTGAAAAACTGGGGACATTGGTGGTGAGAAATGTATGCTGGTGAAGGGATGGGTACTAGAACATTTTAACTGAAGCACAATCATAAACAACATTTTAACTGTCTCTCATTTTTATGCAATTAAAAATTAATTTAAAAATTTGCAAAAGTAAAATATATATAAGTAAATAAATAAATATGTGACTAATAATTTTACCACAATAGCAAACTGTGATTTTTTATTTGATCATCTTTTATATTTAAGTCATTAGAAATACTTGTTTTTAGGAATTTGTAGGGGGAAGGGGTTCCTATTTTGGTGGTGGTAGTTACTGGGTTTATTTTAGAAACAAGTCTGTAGTAAACATCTCTGTTTAGAAATATTTTTATGAATATCTAATTCTACAGGGGAGTTTTTATAACTGAAATCACTGGGTCAAAAGTCATGAACTTTTTCTCGGGTCCTTACTAATATATTGTGAGATTGTATTCCTAAATTATTGTGCTATGTAGGTAAGGTAAAAGAAAATCAATTTTTATAGCAGTCTTAACATAATTACCTATTTTAATCATGAACAATTTTGTGGGTAAAATGTACCTATTTATTACTTATGCTTAATGATTACTATAATGTTGAAATGGTGCCATATTTATTTATTCAATTATTTTTGCCATGATTAATGTCATTCTTGTCTTTGCTCTGTGTTCAATATCTTCCTTCTTGATTTATATTACTTTTACTTTAAGGGGATTAACTTCTCAGTTGTCATAGCTCATAAAATTTTCAAATTTGTTATTTGCATATTTCTATTCCCTATGAATTTTGGCATCATGAGATTGTTAACTTTTGTCCAGCTTGACTGAGACATAATCAACATACAACATTGTATAAGTTAATATGCAGTTCATTGAGTCAATAAATTTTATAATGCAAAATGCTTAACATAGAATCATAGTATAACATAGAACCATAACCCATCATACCACATAATTGCCACTTTTGTGGTGAGAAGTATTTTTCAATCACATTTTTCAGACAATTTCTTCCATTGCTGACCTTTTTGTTTTCATTTTGGAAAGTGAGGAGAATCTCTACTGCATTAATATAGCAGTGCATTCTTTTAATTAAAACCGGCACCTATGTTCAAAGACAGCAATTTAGAATATGGTTTAGGAATGATGACGATGATTAGGGCTGTTCTCTATTAGGAAGCAAGTTTCAAATCATCAGCAGGAGATTATTAGGTCTCTCTGGTACAGGGAGAGTTGGCACCAAACCAGACACAGCTCTATTTATAGGCCACTCAGATACCTTCAGTGTTGAGGCATCTAGACAATGATGAGGACCCAGAATTCTGACACTTGGGAAAGAGGGTCTGTAGCTGCATGTCTGTAAGTCTGTGGGAACCAGGATCACAGCAGTGGACAAGGAGTGGGTGGGAACAGGGAGTAGGTTAATGCCAAAGCCGGGTTCTATTAGAGAAGATTGCATTGCAAACGTCAGAGCTACGGAAGCTGTAATTTAAAAGACAGCTTTGAGAGGAGTTCAATTTAGCTCCTAATTCCTAGGTTCTCTGTTTCACAGACTATTTGACTCTATGCTGAGTAAGAGCAAGCCTCTAGTTTACCTTCTATTTAAATTCTACAAATCTGTTTTTAGAAAGACACCTGAGTAGACATACTCTCCTCCTCTGCCCCCTGAATATTAATCTCAGTATTAACCAGTAATTGGCACTGATTGTGATGTACTTAGTACAATCCATCTTGTTCTAAGCTCTTTATGTTCATTAAGCTCAAACTTTGAACTGTCAGGATCCAGCATTTGCTCTATTTCATAGTTGAAGTAACTGCGACATAGAGACATTAATCTGTGCAAGGTGCTAGCAAGAAAACTACTCAGGATTTAACATCAGAAAATTTGATTTGTGTTATAATATTCTGTTATATTAATATAAATTTTGAATGTAAATATTAAATTTAATATAGTAAGTAGGAATATATACTTGGAAAATATGTGACTATTTCTTTAGATATCTGCATTTATTTATTACAGTCAAGAATGGAAAAGAAGAGTAGAAATTACTTTGAAATTTTAGGATTTTCCTGGCTTCTAGCTTTCAACCTTGCAGTGCTGCTACCAAAAAGCAAATAACTAAAAAATAAACTCAAGCTTAAGATATATTTTGTAGTTTGAAGTTAGTTCTGCTTGTGATTATTTTAAAAGGGAATCTAGGGTCTGAGAGATAGTACAGCTTTGCACAAACTTAATTGGTTCATATAAACTGCATTACAGGTTGTCTCCTCTGTACATTTATTGCATGATGTTACAGCTGTTCATTTGTG
Source organism: Sorex araneus (assembly GCF_027595985.1). Classification (NCBI taxonomy): domain Eukaryota; kingdom Metazoa; phylum Chordata; class Mammalia; order Eulipotyphla; family Soricidae; genus Sorex; species Sorex araneus. Next base: position 65,440,325 of record NC_073309.1, on the reverse strand, counting down.
TATCTGTCACATGTTGTTCATTTGTTATCAATGGATGAGAGGGTAAGTAAATGAATGAATGATTCAATGAAAGAATAAGTGAATTGTATTTTATACAGTGTTGGTTTATTTATATATTACCCCTTAATATTGGCAACAACATACAATATCAATAACAATATATGTAATCTCATTTGAGGACTAGAGCGATAGGACAGTGAGTAGGGCGTTTGCCTTGCATGCAGCTGACCCGGGTTTGATTCGTCCATCCTTCTTGGAGAGACCGGCAAGCTACCGAGAGTATCTTGCCCTCATGGCAGAGCCTGGCAAGCTACCCATGGAGTATTTGATATGCCAAAAACAGTAATAACAAGTCTCACAATGAGACATTACTGGTGCCCACTCAAGCAAATCGATGAACAATGGGATGACAGTGCTACAATGCTACAGTAATCTCATTTAGACATGACAAAAATCTCTGAGGTATAAATTTTACTGACAAGTTATATATAAGGAAACATGTTTAGTAAAGTCAAAAGATTCCATCAGACAGCACACAAATTTAGTCACAATAAAATTTATGACCTTTCTTTTTTAAAAAAGTTTATGACCTTTCAAAGTCACACTTCTTTCTCTTTTTTTTTTTTGGTGATTTCTTTTTTTTTAATTTTTTATTAGTGAATCAGCATGGGGGTACAGTTACAGATTTATACATTTTTGTGCTCATGTTTCCCCCATATAAAGTTCGAGAACCCATCCCTTCACCAGTGCCCATTCTCCACCACCAGTAAACCCAGCATCCCTCCCACCCTCCCCAGTCCTGTCTCCCCCCACCCCACACTGCCACTATGGCAGGGAATTCCCTTTTGTTCTCTCTCTCTGATTAGGTGTTGTGGTTTGCAATAAAGGTGTTGAGCGGCCATTGTGTTCAGTCTCTAGTCTACATTCTGCACGTGTCACCCTTCCCCTGCATGACCTCCAACCACATTTTACTTGGTGTTCCCTTCTCTGAGTTACCCAGAATGAGAGACCAGCTTCCAAGCCATGGAGAAGGCCTCCTGGTACTTATTTCTACTATCCTTGGGTGTTAGACTCCTATTCTATTATTCTATATTCCACAGATGAGTGCAATCTTTCTATGTCTGTCTCTCTCTTTCTGACTCATTTCACTTAGCATGATACTTTCCATGCTGATCCACTTATATGCAAACTTCATGACCTCATTCTTTCTAACAGCTGCATAGTATTCCACTGTATAGATGTACCAAAGTTTCTTCAGCCAGTCATCTGTTATAGGGCACTCAGGTTTTTCCAAATTCTGGCTATTGTAAACAGTGCTGCGATGAACATATAAGTGCAGATGTCATTTCAACTATACGTTTTTGCTTCTCTGGGATATATTCCCAGCAGTTGTATTGCTGGATCAAATGGAAGCTCAACCTCTAGTTTTTTGAGAATAGTCCATATTGTTTTCCAAAAGGGCTGAACTAGTCGGCATTCCCACCAGCAATGTAGAAGGATCCCTTTCTCCCCACATCCTCTCCAACAGTGGTTGCTTTTGTTCTTTTAGATGTGTGCCAGTCTCTGTGGTGTGAGGTGGTATCTCATGGTTGTTTTGATATGCATCTCTCTGATGATTAGTGATGTAGAGCACTTTTTCATGTGCCTTTTGGCCATTCGTATCTCTTCCTTGGGAAAGTTTCTGTTCATTTCTTCGCCCCATTTTTTGATGGGGTTGGATGTTTTCTTCTTGTAGAGTTCAACCAGTGCTTTATACACCATTGATATCAACCCCTTATCTGATGGGTATTGTGTAAATAACCTTTCCCATTCTGTAGATAGTCTTTGTATTTTGGTCACTGTATCTTTTGCGGTGCAGAAGCTTTTTAGTTTAATGTAGTCCCATTTGTTGATCTCTGTTTCAACTAGATTGCTTAGTTCCGTGTCATCTTTGAAGATAACTTTATCTTCAATATCGTGGAGGGTTTTGCCGACCTTGTCTTCAATGTACCTTATGGTTTGTGGTCTGATGTTGAGGTCTTTAATCCATTTTGATCTGACTTTTGTGCATGGTGACAGGTTGAAGTCTAAGCCCATTCTTTTGCATGTGGTTGTCCAGTTGTGCCAGCACCATTTGTTAAAGAGGCTTTCCTTGCTCCATTTCACATCTCTTGCTCCCTTATAAAATATTAGATGATCATACATTTGGGGTTGTCTGTAGGGATATTCCACCCTGTTCCATTGGTCTGCGGGTCTGCCTTTGTTCCAGTACCATGCTGTTTTAATTGTTACCGCTTTGTAGTAAAGTTTGAGGTTGGGGAGGGTGATGCCTCCCATCATCTTTTTCCCAAGAATTGTTTTAGCTATCCTTGGACGTTTGTTGTTCCATATGAATTTTAGCATTGCTTGATCCATTTCTTTGAAGAATGTCATGGGTATCCTTATAGGGATCTCGTTGAATCTGTATAATGCTCTGGGGAGTATTGCCATTTTGACAATATTGATTCTTCCTATCCATGAGCAAGGTATATGTTTCCATTTCCTCATGTCCTCTTTTACTTCATGGAGTAGCGTTTTATAGTTTTTTTTGTAGAGGTCTTTTACTTCCTTGGTTAGGCTGATTCCGAGGTACTGGATTTTCTGGGGCACGATTGTGAATGGGATTGTTTTTTTCATGTCCCTTTCCTCTGCCTCATTGTTTGTATATAAGAAGGCCATGGATTTTTGGGTATTGATTTTGTAGCCTGCAACTTTACTGTATAAGTCTATTGTTTCTAAGAGTTTCTTAGTAGAGGCTTTGGGCTTCTCTAGATATAGTATCATATCATCTGCAAATAGTGAGAGTTTGATTTCTTTCTTCCCTATCTGGATGCCCTTAATCTCTTTTTCTTGTCTAATAGCTATCGCAAGTACTTCCAGTACTATATTGAAGAGGAGTGGTGAGAGTGGGCATCCTTGTCTTGTGCCTGATCTTAGAGGAAAGGCCCTTAGTTTTTCTCCATTGTGGATAATGCTTGCTGTAGGCTTGTGGTAGATGGCTTCGACTATCTAGAGGAAAGTTCCTCCAAAACCCATTTTTGTGAGAGTTTTCATCATGAACGGATGTTGGATCTTGTCAAATGCTTTCTCTGCATCTATTGATATGATCATATGGTTTTTACCTTTACTTTTGTTGACATGATGGATTATGTTGATTGATTTCCGGTTGTTAAAGCATCCCTGCATCCCCGGGATGAATCCCACTTGGTCATGGTGTATGATCTTCTTGATGAGTTGTTGGATCCTATTTGCTAGTATTTTGTTGAGGATCTTTGCATCGGTGTTCATCAGGGATATTGGTCTATAATTTTCTTTCTTAGTGGTGTCTTTGTTTGCTTTTGGTATTGGGGCAATGTGTGCTTTATAGAAACTGTTTGGGAGAGTTCCTGTTTTTTCAATTTCCTGGAAAAGCTTGAGGAAAACTGGCAACAGGTCTTCTTTGGATGTTTGAAAGAATTCATCAGTGAATCCATCTGGGCCTGGGCTTTTTGTTTTGGGGGAGGTTTTTGATCACAGTTTCATTTTCCTTTACGTTAATGGGTCTATTCAAGTATTCCAAGTCTTCTTTGTTCAGACTTGGGAGATTGTAGGAATCAAGGAATTCATCCATTTCTTTTAGGTTCTCTTGTTTTGTGGAGTATAGACCTTCAAAGTAGTCTCTAATGATCTTTTGAATCTCACTGGTTTCTGTTATGATGTCCCCCTTTTCATTTCTGATTCGATTTATTAGGGTTCTCTCTCTTTCTTTCTTTGTGAGTCTTGCTAGCGGTTTATCAATCCTATTTATTTTCTCGAAGAACCAGCTCTTTGTTTCATTGATCTTTTGGATTGTTTTTTTGGTTTCGATGTCATAAATTTCTGCTCTAATTTTTATTATTTCTTTCCTTCATTCTGGTTTGGGTTCCTTTTTCTGGTCCTTTTCTAAGGTCTTGAGCTGTGAAGTCAAGTTCCCTATGTGGGCCCTTTCTTCCTTCCTGAGGAATGCTTGGAGAGCTATAAATTTTCCCCTTAACACGGCTTTAGCTGAGTCCCATAGGTTTTGATAACTTGTGTCCTCATTTTCATTTGTTTCTAAGTATTTTTTGATTTCTTCTTTGATTTCCTTTCTGACCCACTCATTGTTCAACATTGAGTTGTTTAGTTTCCAGGTGTTTGATTTGGTTCTCCGTGTTGGTGTGTGGTTAGCTTCTATCTTCAGCACTTCATGGTCTGAAAAGATGGTTGATACAATTTCTATTTTTCTGATTCTGTTGAGGTATGTTCTGGGGCCCAGTATATGGTCTATTTTGGAAAATGTTCCGTGTGCACTGGAAAGAATGTGTATTCTTTCCTTTGGGGGTGTAAAGCGCTGTATAGGTCTATTAGGCCTCTGTCTTCCATTTCTTCTTTCAGAGTCAGTGTTTCCTTGCTGAGTTTTGTTCTTGTTGATCTATCCAGAGGTGATAAGGGGGTATTGAAGTCTCTGACTACTATTGTGCTGTTAGTGATGTCCTCTTTGAGGTCTGTAAGGAGTTGTTTTAAGTATTTAGCCGGTCGTTCATTGGGTGCCTATACGTTTAAGAGTGTGATTTCCTCCTGTTGTACATATCCCTTGATGAATAGAAAGTGGCCTTCGCTGTCCCTTCTAATCTTTTTCTACCTGAAATCTATATTGTCGGATACTGGGATGGCCACTCCAGCTTTTTTAAGGGAGTTGTTTGCTTGCAGGATTGTTTTCCATCCTTTGACTTTGAGTCTGTGTTTACTCTGTTTGTTCAGGTGTGTTTCTTGCAGGCAGCAGAATGTTGGGTTTAATTTTGCCACTCTGTGTCTCTTGATAGGTGCATTTAGGCCATTGACATTGAGAGAGATTATTGTGATGGGGTTTTGTGTCATCTTTCTGTGGGGTTAGTTGTTCTTATGGGGTTCCTCCTTAGCTTACAGTAGCCCCTTTAGACCTTCTTTTAAGTTTGGTTTTGAGTCTATGAAGTTCCTGAGCTGTTGTTTATACGAGAAATAGTGTATGGTTCCTTCGAGTTTGAGTGACAGCTTAGCCGGATAAAGTTTTCTTGGTGAGGCATTTATTTTGTTGAGTTTTTTCACTATGTCCCACCATTGTCTTCGGGCTCAGAGAGTTTCCTCTGACAGGTCTGCTGTAAATCTGAGGGGTGCTCCTTTGTATGTGATTTCTTTCTTTGACCTTGCTGCTTGTAGAATTGTGTCTCTATCCACAGCATCCGCCATTCTGACTATGATATGCCTTGGAGTCTTTTTATTTGGGTCTCTTTTTGCTGGCACTCTTCGGACTCCTTGTATCTGGATGCCTGCCTTCTCCAGCTCTGGGAATTTCTTAGTAATGATGTCTTTGACTGTGTTTTTTTCATTGGGGTTACTTCCCTGTGGTTCTGGTACTCCCATGATTCTTATGTTGTTCCTCTTGAAGTCATCACCAAGGGCTCTGATTCGCTTTATAGCCATTTTGAGGTCTTTTGCCATTATTTGTTGTTGTCTGTAAGCTTTCTGCAGCTCATCCTCAAGGTTGCTGATTCTGTCTTCGGCTATAGTCATTCTACTGTTGAGGGCATCTACTGCGATTTTTAATTCATCTACCAATTCCTTTATTTGTGTGACTTCCGTTCGTAGGTTTGAAATTTCTGCTCTCATTTCTTCCTGCATTTTCTTGGTGGACCGTTCCAGTGCTTCATTCATCTCCTCCCTTAATTTATTGGATGTCTGTTCCATGGTTGCTTGGAGTAGGTCGACTCTCCTCCAGATTTCCTCTCTGAATTGTTTATCTGAGAGGTCGTAGATGTGGGGAGCCCCTTTTAAGGTTTCTGGTATCTTTTCTTCTCCCTCTCTTCGTGGAGGGGATTTTTGCCTCTTCATATTGTTATGGAAGTATAGGATTGGAACTTTGTAGTTGTTTATTCCTACTCCCTCTTGCTGAGAGAAGGAGGGGCTCTGGTTGTGATATTGCTGATGGCAGCTTTGTTCCTATTCTAGAGTTCTTCCTTACACTCAGGTTTTTCTTCCTGATTGATGTGGGGGCTTTAATGAAGACTTAAGGCTAAGTTCTCTTTACAAAGGTTTTGCTAAGCTTCTCTTATTCACTGATAATTTTTCTAAACTTGAAGTAAGCTAATGGGCTAGTTCACATAAGTGATTGAGATGGGTTAAAGCGATTTTCAAAGCAAGAAGACTATACCTAACGGGCCGCCGCTAGGGCAGGAGGCCACGCCCCCTGAGAAACAGGCCACGCCCCAGTTTCTTCCTTGCAGGGGCTCGTCTGACGTGGGGTGGCCACGTGGGAACCAGGGGGCATCCGGGAGGTGTGGCTGGGAGTGGCCTGATTACCTGTGAAATGGCTGGGTTGGAGGCAGCCGGACGGACGGGAAGGCTGGGGCGACGGGATGCAGAAAGGGGCGGTGGCTAAGGTCCAATGTCTGGGCGGCCCATTTCTTTCTCTTACCACATTAGATGATTTAATTACATGGTACATAGGCTCATAACTTTAGAGCACTCATCAACCTTTCTTACTGAAAACAAAAAAGTTGCTGATTCTTGGAGATACAGAATTGCTCAAAATAACATCACCTATTCATGGTATCCCAGTACTGGGCAGGGTAACCTGAATCCCTATTCTTGACTTTCTAGGTTCTGAGATGCAGGCCATATGACTTTAGGTATGTTTTCCAAAATGCTTTGTTTCTCGATTTCTCAATCTGATAGACTGAGCTGATAATATCTCCTACTTTGCAGACACTTTTTAAGGGTTTAAATGAGGTAATCTTGGGGAAACTCAAGTGACAATGTCTGAGCCTAGACAGAAAGTGCTGTATAAATATTTGCTGTGACACTCATCTTTTCATTGGAATAGGCTATTTCATTTTCACAAATCAGTAACAAACTAGTGCTAGTTTAGTGAGTGTAGTCACACTCAATTAATGAAAAAGTAAAGTTCAAAGAGTAATATTATACAGATTCAGTAATCAAAAGAGAAAATGCAAGAATGGAAGATATCATGGGGACAGACAAACAAATCCCACATTGAAATCAAAGGAAGCAAATTGTGTTAAGCTTTTCTTTATTGAAACTACCAACACAAATTTACATGAATAAAATTGCATGTTTGAAAGATAATACAGTGATTTTTCCTACTTACAGATATTTCCCCCTTCAGATAATTCATTTTCCTCCCCTCTCTGCTGGTGGAAGCGCATAAATGAACAAACATACATATGAATTATAGCCAGCAGTGAGAACACTGTCTTATCTATTGGGGAACTATTAGACCATCATCATGGCCTTCCAACTGAGTTCCAAACAGCTGGTTTTCTCTGGAGGAAAGTCTTTATGACATTTCTTATTAATCAGACCAATCAGAATTGCATTTTCTCTGTGAGATCTTGCCAAACCAGCTTTTAGTAGCAGTCAGACTAGGCAGGACTCTGCTGTCGTAACAAAGAGAATTGCATTAGCTTACAGACACAGTAGTTTATTTCTTACTCAAGGCTGCTTCTCTGCTCTCTCCTTGTTCTGGGCTAGTCTGAAGCCTTTGTATGGAGAGACCACTGAGGATTTCACAACAGAGAAACAGTGTAGCAAAGTGTGAGTTCTCTTTCTCTCTCCCTCTCTCTCTCTTTCTCCCTCCCTCTCTGTCTCTCTCTCTTTCTCCCTCTCTCCTCACCCCCCCCCTTTCTCTCTCCCTCTCTATGATTATCTGCTTGGATGAGACATACATTATGTCCAATCACTTTCATGTTTCATTGACCAAAACCAGCCTCAAGGTCAAGCCTGTCTTCAATAGGGAGGGAATATCAAATCTATTATGCATTCTTATTGCTAGCATTATTGATTCTTTTTTTTAAGGTGGATTCTGTTTCCCTGCAGTTCATGAAAATTGCCACTACTATACTTATAACTTTTTTTCTATAGGACTCCTGAATAGTTCTTAGAAGTTTGGTATAGAATAAAAGAAATTTCTGTACCCTTTGTAAAAAGATTAAAGAGGTTTTTAAGTGGATTTTTGTGTGTGTGTTTCTGCCAAAGAAAGATGTGTTATCAATCACTCCTTGAATTTATTCTAAGCCAGTACTCAGGAGTTACTATATTTTTCCCAATAACATAGATACATATCACAATCAATAAACATATTTTTCAACTAAAATTTTTGCTTTTGCCTCGCGGAGTCTTATAATTATGCTTTTTATGTTTAAAAAAATATTTGCTAATAAATTGATTAAAATGAACTGTGAGCATCCTGTAAGTTTGTTTGTTTGTTTTTTAAAAAAGCTACCTTACCTAGCTACCTTACCAAACTACAGTGTTAAAGAGTGGAGCTCTGCTTAGGTTTAAAAAGTGATGATGCCAACTCTTAATGGAATTGGTGAATTTGGAGGCCGTTCATTATTTAATGACTGTAATGGGCTCTGAGAGCATTCTCCAGATCCTGTGCCTTACATTGCCAAGCCACCAAAATCAAGAAAATAAATGACTTTGGAACGCATTCTCTCTGTGAGTCAGGGAAAAAAGTGACTTTTGCATAATTTATGCAGAAACTTCACGTGCAGTTTCCAAAATTCCATTAACTAAACTTAGATTGTGGAGTATTTTTTACTGAAATTGTTTAGACTTGCCTCAGTCAGATACCTTATCTTCATGAAGTGGACCAGAGAGAGAACTTCGGTAAAAAATGTTGCTTTCTTCAATGGCCTCCATAAAATTAACTATTTTGCAAAAATATAACTCCAGTAGTGTGTCTAAGTGTTTTTTTTTATTATCACCCCCTTAAGGAACCCTTTTAGATTTTTTTTCCTAATCATACACTCAACTCAATACCACATGTGTGGATGTTTTATATATAAAACCATTTTTTAAACTTCCTTGAGAGTAATATTGCCCCATTGAGGACACAAGATATAAAGATTGATATTTCTCCTCTCCCCCTCATTTCTTCTTATTTTACACTTGCCATAATTTTCTGTTTCTCCTCAGTCTTGCCCTTTGCATTTTCTCATCTCTGGATCTTCTTGTCTCCAGACTTCATATTATATCTTCTTCTTTAATAATGCCATTATGTTATATCGTGCCCAATATTTTCACAGGCACAAGATTGATATTTATTGAGTTTATTAATTTATGGCTCAATTTATTTCTGCTGGCACTTTATATTAAAAATTTATTTTAGTTGCCAAAAAGTTCTTGTCATTTATTTGAATAAATAGACATAACTGCATATCCACATGTATGCCAGATAGCCAGAGAAGAAAAAAAATGGGGACAGGGGGTTATACCTTTTATACTCTAAGCCTTCATCCTCTGCATATCAAAACTGAAGTTCTTCTTTGAAAATTTCCTGGTCTATCAACAGACCCACCATTCTTCATCTTACACAGGCTCATCATTTCAGAGATAATTTAACTTTTCTTTTTTTTTATTCTCCCTATCTAATTGACCAAACTTAATTCTGCATTTTTCTTGAATCTCTGATTTTAACTTTTCTCCAAACTGCCATTGCCAGCAACTTTTTCTCAACCAGTGGCATATCTGCAATCAGTTCTCCCCTGTCTTTTCTCATCACTGTTCATCAATGACCAACAGGATGACAGTGACAGTGACACTGTTATCTACCTGACACATAGCCTGTAATTTGATTCTGCAGTTCAACTTCTCAAGAACATAAAAATACATAAAATAAATTCAAACAATTCAGCATTACTGCTATTTGCCAAACCGTAACCCCAAAGTATATTTGTTGAATCTCTAACCCCTAAGGTGAAGATATTTGGAGAGAGGCCCTTGGGGGATCATTAAGTTTAAATGAGGTCTTAAGCCAGGGCCCTCACAGTGCAATTAATTTTTTTATAAGAGGAAATAGCAAGTTTGGAGAGATAGCACAGCAAGTAAGGAACGTGCCCTGCACATTACTGACCTAGGTTTGGCCCCCAGCGCCACATAAGGTCCTCTGAGCACGTAGTCAGGAGTAAACCCTGAGCACCACTAGGAATAAGCCCTGGGCACAACCCCGCCCCTGAATAAATAAAAAACACCCAAATCCAACCAAAATGGTACCCTGGCCTTGGATTTCCAGGATAAAATTAATTTCTATTATTTAAATCAACCACTTATGGAATTTTGTTATTGTAACTGAGTAAACTAATATGATGATAGTTAGGAATTTGTGTCAAATCTGAAGAGCTCCAAAATGGAATATTCAGATCTAGCTAGGCCTAAATCTTTATATAAGCATTTTGAATGAAATCACCTTTATTTCAATTAGTTAAGGTGATTTTCAAAATAATGATTTCAATTAGGATTATTATTGTTAGATGTCCTTCTTAAGGAATATTCTTGATAAAGCAATCTATAAAGCTCAACCATTGTAAAATATTTACATTTCAAGTTCTTTTCTAATTCTAAAAGAAGATCAGCTGTGTCTAAATTTGAAGTACCTTGTTTTTTCAGATCAAAAATAATATTAATAGGGAATAATTTCATAACATGAGATTTAACAAATTTAACAGGTACTGTTCCTGTTTTGTTCCCTTACAAATACTATTTGCGTGTTATTTAAGCCAAGCCTGAGGCCAGGTGTTACTAACACAATAGTTTGAAACTTCCTGGATCCTGGAGGCTTAGCCTCAAGTGTGACTTCAGATCTTTCCTATATTCTAAAATTGCTTTCATTTGCTTAAGAGTCTGGAGAAGCCAGTGATTTGCTCATCATACCTCCCCTTATTTTTTCTCTGTAGACATCTGTGTCTCCTTCTCTAGCTTCTCCCTGCCCCTCCCTCACTCTCTTTTTCTTTTGCATAGATGAAAAGAAGGAAAGTTCGTTCCCCAACCACACTGATTTTTTCAAATGTAAAAGACTGAAGAGACAACTTTCTGTGTACTTTAATGAGAATATCCTGAGTCATTAGGCTTTCTGGGAAATTTAGAGCAGGAAACCAGATATGAAGCTAACACCGGCAATCAGGCCTGAGAATTTACTCTTTTAAATTCTAAAGTAAATAGGATATAGGAAGTTAAGCTTTGTCCTATGCTCTGAAGGATAATTTTTCTTTTTCTAAAGTCGGAGTCTGTACCCTGCAAAATAAGCTTAAAGATAGTGTTTTAAGTTCCTTTTGGAGTTAGGTAGATTTTAATTTTGGAGTTAGATACAAAGCCCAAAAGATAGAATAGTACTTTATTTTCTCTCATAGTCATATGATTTGTGCATATTTCAAGTGTCCTGCAAAGTCAAAAAGCAGCATTCTATTTATCTTAATGAACAAAATTTACTTAGTAGAATCTCATCCACATATTAAATGCTGAACTATGAGAGGATTATGTTGAGTCCAGCACAATTCCAAATACATCCTTAGTTTCAGACATTTACTCATACTGAAAGCAAGTACACCATTCCCTCTATTCTACAAAGAAGGTTTCTCGTGAGGCTCATCTCTCTTCATCAACATGCTTGAGGTCACCCACGTAGGAGAAGCCTCCCTAGGCGGCAGTCCTGTCATTTTAAAGTCACAAATTAAGCAGGAAGTACAGATCTTATGGTGCTCAAGATTAAAGGTTAACAAACTTTTAGTAAAACGCAAAACTGAAAACTTGCTTCCCATAGAGTTATGCACCACATCAAAAAGAAGCGACAAATAGGCTGCCCAACCCTTAAGCACCCTGAATTCAGTCCATGGCAATTTTTTTCGGTGAGGAAGGGGTGGAGGTAAACTCAACAGTGCTCACTGGTTTTGAACTCAGGGGTCATGCTTAGTGATAGGGCCTGGAGGACCATATGGGTACAGAGAATTCAACGTAGGTAGGTGGCATGCAAGGCAAGCATCCTACTCACTATACTATTGTTCTGGTTCCAATCCTTTGCAATTTTGCACATCATGATCCTCTTTTCTAAAATAGAAATAATGAAAGTTTCTCATTATAAGCTTTCCATCTAAAAGGAAGCCTGGGACTTTCTCAGAATAAAGATGAAACAACTTGAATATTTTCTACAGATCATAACATTAATTTATTTAAGACACAAATTATACATCATTCAGTGTTTTCTGTCACTGTTACTGGAATCCCATTGCTCATCCATTTGCTCAAGCGGGCACCAGTAACATCTTCATTGTGAGACTTGTTGTTACTGTTTTTGGCATATCGAATACACCACAGGGAGCTTGCCAGGCTCTGCCGTGCAGGCGGGATACTCTCGGTAGCTTACCAGGTTCTCTGAGAGGGACAGAGGAATCGAACCTGGGTCTGCCACATGCAAGGCAAATGCCCTACCTGCTGTGCTATGGCTCCAACCCAAATGTTTTCTGAGTGTTCGGAAATTTTGATAAAACGGTATGTGTGTGTGGGTTTGTGTGTGTGTGGCAGGGGTGAGGGGTATCCCAAACACTGCCCAGAATATCCAGGGACTACCCACAGTGATACTGTTGCCAGCTGAGCCCAACAGTTCAATGCTGAAACTGAGGATAACGAGCTGGTGGGCCTTGCAGTGCCAGGGACCAGTATGGTCACTGTGGTGGTGCTCAAACCATGCCTGAAGGTACTGGGATGTCCGAGGTACTCAAGATTCAAACTCAGGACAGATGCATGCAAATCTACCCCTGATGGCTGAACTATATCCTCTGACTGTGCTATTAAGAGGGGATTTGATACTTATGGTGGCTCGGAAGCAAGATTCTTAGTACAAGAATTGGCATAGTGTCCAAGTGGATCAACCAGAAGAGCAAAAGAACCCCTGAAGACACTTCATCCCAGGGGAGTGCTGGTTTAGAGACACAAGTGGCTGCAATATAGAAATGAATCTGAAGTGAGAGGAAAACCTGACAGTGTGAGGGTCTCAGAGAGAAGGCTCTCAGAACAACCCACAGAACTGCCCACTAGGGAAAGACTCACTTCCGAAATGTCCAGGCCCAGAGCCAATATTTGATTAGATCTGTCTCCTTAATGCCTGCCCTTCCTTACTCTTGAAGAACAGTATCAAATTCAACCTCAAAAACTGGGATGAAAGACAGCGGATCAGAGCAATAGAACAGCAGGTAGGGTTGCACGTGGCCAAGTATGAGCTCTACTACCATACGGTTCCCCAAGCACTGCCAGGAGTGACTCCTGAGGGGAGAGCCAGGAAAAAGTCCTGAGAATCACTGAGTGTGGCTGTCACTTGTCACTTGTCATTTGTCATCCCGTTGTGCTCGATTTGCTCAAGCGGGTGCCAGTAATGTCTCCATTCATCCCTGCTGCATGCTAGTGTAGGCCAATGGCGTCGCTCGCTCCAATGACACAAAGAGCCTCAAACCGTTCATTCGGGGTCTTGATAAAGAAATCTGACCGTCTCATAGCTGGGAGGCCATGAGGTCTTTTGACGTCCCGTGGAATCCAGTCAGTAACAGCTCTAGTCCAGCGATTGTCTCTAAATTGCATTATTTGCCAGGCCCATCTGATTTTCAATGCCTTGGCAAACGAGACAGCATCCCTGATTCTTGATCATCGATGGAGGTTGGAACTCCGGATTCCTTCTCTCACTTGAGTGAAATGTGATACTCCAAGCATAGCTCTTTCGATTCCTCTTTAGGATACCTGAATAGCGTTCTCATCCTGTTTTTGGAGGGCCCAGGTCTCTGAGGCATATATTAGTGCAGGAAGAACAGTGGAGTCAAAAAGATGTGCCCAAAGCCGGAGTTTCTTCGTCCTCTTAGCCTCTTCTTCGACGCTCTTGAAGGCATTCCACACAGCTCTCTTCCTCCTGCACAGTTCAGGTGCCAGGTCCTTTGTCATGTTGAGTTCTTGACCTAGGTACACATAACTGCTGCATTTGGAGATGTTTGTTCTGTTGAGGGCAAATGGAACATCAGGAACTAGTCCATTTCTCATAAACATTGTTTTGCTGAGATTCAACTGCAGTCCAACCTTTCCACACTCACGGTCAAAGTTGGCCAGCATTTGTACCGCTTGGCTGATATTTGGTGTTATTAGAACGATGTCATCAGTGAAGCGGAAGTGGTGTAGCTGCCAACCGTCTATCTTCACTCCCGTTCCTTCCCAGTCAAGTCATCAAATAACGTTCTCGAGGGTGGCACTGAAGAGTTTTGGTGAAATGGCGTTGCCCTGCTAAACCCATCTCTTTACATCCATGATCACTTCTTCGTAGAATGGTGAGATCTGGTGGTGAATCCGTAAAACAGCTCATGGAGGATCTTGATGTACTGAGTTTGAACGCCCTGTTTGGCTAGGGCTTCGATGACCGATTCAGTCTCAACAGAATCAAAGGCCTTCTTTAAATCGATGAACGTTAGACTCTCACGAAACCTCAATGAGTTTGGTCACCATGTGGATATGGTCAATCATGCTGAATCCTTTTCGAAACCCAGCTTGCTCACATGGTTGTCCTTCATCTAGTGTTCTGCCAATCCTATTCATGATGACTCAAGTGAATAAATTGTAGACAATTTATTGTGTGGAAAACAGGCAGATCGGGCAACAGTTGCCCATTTGTCGTGGATGCCTCACCTCTTGTACAACAGGACAGCACTGCTGGTTTTCCATTGGGATGGAACCGTGCATTCAGACAGGTAGTGTGTGAAGAACTGAGCCAGTTTATTGATGAGTACTGGCAGCAGATTCTTCAGGAGTTTGGGTCAAACCTTGTCTAGACCACATGCTGTACACATCTTTACTGACAAAATGGCATGTCGGATTTCGGAAGGGAAAACGCTGAGAATGACATGTCCATCCTGCAGAATTTGGTATGTGGGGAGGTAGACATGGCTATCAAAGAGATCTGAATAGAAGTTGTGGATAACCTTTTCCATTGCCCTTCTGGAATATGTGATAGATCCACCAGTATTCGGAGGGCAGTTATCTTGGTCTTATAGTTGGCGAAGGACAGGCAGGTGTTGCAAAAACTTTTCCCGGCTTCTACTGCATCAGCCAACACTGCTACTCTTCTCTCTTTGAGGTCTTCCTTTATCACTTCTCTGCACAGCTTTGCAAGCTTGGATGTTACCTGTGACTGCCTGAGGCTCACGCCAGACCACGTTGGCAAATGAGCTCAAAAGTTTTCAAAGACAGGTAACTTTTTGTGGCTTTCTCTTTCTCTGCATTCCTCATACTATCATGGAGGTGCTGAACCAGTCAATCATATTCCTTGTCAATGTTGTCAATGATGGCATCTTTCCATATTACTGCAATAGTGCCAAGGAGCTCCCAGTTGGTGGTCGTTCTGAGAGTTCTCGTCTTAAACTTTGCAGCCCTTTCTCCCTGCTCTGTGAAGTAGAATTTCGTACAAAGGAGATGGTGGTCTGATCCTGTTTGGAATTTTAATGGGTCAGGCAAAACCATTGACTGAATATGATGTGGTCAATTTCGTTGTGAAACTGTCCACCCGGAGACTCCCATGTCCAGCGTTTAGATTCGGCCTTCTGGAACTGTGAGTTACCATGGATGGTCTTGGTCGACATGATGAACTCAGACAGTCTCTCACCCCGTTCTTTCCATTCTAGGCCGTGGATCCCAACATGGAGTTCTTTAGGCAATCTTCTAGGTCTTATCTTGGAATTAAAATCACCAACAATGAACTTGTAGAAGCTGTGGTCTTCTTTATAGAACTTCTCCAGCTCCATGTAGAACTTCTCAATTTCTTCTTCATCATAGTTGGATGTTGGACCATAGATGATGAAGATAGAAACTGCTGGCAATTATCCACATCTATTCAAACATAAGCGTCCAATTCGGGATGTTAGGCATTTGAACAAATCAGTGCTCATGGCCAAGTTCGTGTTGACAAGGACACTGACACCACCTCTACTGACACATGTTTGAGGAACAGTTCTTTTCCAGTGTCGAAAACGGTGTGATGTGTTTGATGCCTTCTCATCTCGGTCAATCCAATGATGTCATACTTGCTCTTCTGCTCTTACACCATCAGGTCCTTGATGGATGCTTCCAATGCCAGCGTACGAGCTAGCAATGATGCAACTTCTGGCAGAAATTTCTCTGGACTCTCTGGACTCAGTTACTAAAATACTAAAATACAGAAATCCAAAATCTCGTGGCCGCTATTGTGGCCACATGACCTCATATCCCTTCATTCTCAGCAATGAAAACTAAATTATCAAATGCTTCCTTTCCAGCAGGTCTGACTTTGGGGCGGAGGGGGGAAAACTCTAATTAATAATAGTGAGGTTTTTGTTGAAATATTGAATGTAATCAAAGTAAAGAGAAAGTAAAGTGAAATTTATCAGCTACACAGGTGGGATGCGGGGCTGGGGGTGGTGGAGGGGGTTGGGAGGAGGTTTACTGTGGTTCTTGGTCGTGGAATATGTGCACTGGTGAAGGTTGGGTGTTTGAGCATTATGAGACTTGAGCCTGAAAGCTTTGCAACTTTCCACATGGTGATTCAATAAAAAAAAAAAAGAAAGAAAAGTGCAAACAGTCATTTTCATCCTTCTTCGTTTTGGCAGCCTCATTCAGCCCTGAGATTTTATCAGCCTCTCCTTGTTCATCCTTCTTAACACTGCATTATTGGAGGCTCTTTCAGTGTCAGGGGAATGAGGCCCACTGTTACTGTTTTGGGCATATCAAATACGCCACGGGTAGCTTGCCAGGCTCTGCCATCTGGGCGGGATACTCTTGGTAGCTTACAATAGTCACAGCTAATCCCCTCCTTCTTAATGCTTTTTCCTATGTCTTTCTTTTTCTTAAGGAACTTTGAATTTATTATTAAATGAATTTTAAATTAATTTATATTAAACCGCACCAAGATAAGTCAACAAACCAATTTCACCCTCTATTAATCAGTGTTGTATTGCAGAAAGCCGAACTTGCTCATTCTTAGCTCAAGCAGCACTTCATACATCGTAAGTGATCAATAGATAAAAGTGATTATAACTTTAAATACACTTCTAGGGCACTGCTGAAAGATAAGTTACCTTAAGAATCACTCTCTTTTTCTCTATAAATGCTGCCCTGCCTGCTGCTTACAAAGAAACATTGTATTATGTATGCTCTCTCAACTCCTACCTTTGTTTGCAGATACCAAGCCTTTTTCCAATCATTAAAAATAATAAATCACACTTGTACATTCCAAACTCTGGAGAAAGTTAAATATTTACAAAGTTCTGCGTGGCAAATGAAGAATAAGTCATTGATGCATTCCTTGTAAGAATGATTCTCTATGCATTTTTGGAAAACTCTATCAGAAATTTGGCATAAACATTAAAGCACTAAGTTCTCTGACCTTTGATGTTATCATACTTTTAACTTCCTCAGATCCCTGTAAGAATAAAATGCAGCAAGACAAACAGGAGTTGCTCATAAAATACTAAGAAATACTGTACTCTCAACTTCTTGAACTGCCAATTGCAATCACCTGTAAGACATAGAGGAGTAAATGCAATGTTTTTTCAATTTTTCTTCTGCCTTTCCCTGCTCTAAAGTCAAATGCTGACTTTTTAGCCATGCAATGTTACTGGAAATTGGTGGATTTTAAGAAAGCAGGTGCCTATAAAATCAAACATCCAAATATTTTTAAAAATAAAGAATTTTGTAAGTTCTGTAGTGTCTGTAGCACTTGCACCACTAATCAATCTTTTGGTTTTGTTTTTGTTTTTGCTTTCTTTTGGGGTTATACCTGGCAATGCATAGGGGTTACTCCTGGCTCTGCACTAAGGAATTTCTCCTGGCAGTGCTCAGGGGACCATATGGGATGCTGGGAATCGAACCCAGGTCAGCCGCGTGCAAGACAAATGCCCTACCCACTGTGCTATCACTCCAGCCCCACCACTAATCAATCTTATAATTCTTCCTTGTCAATATGAACTAGACTTGATTATTCCTAATTTATAGATTAAGAAACGAAAGAAAATTCCAACAAGCTGAAAAATGCTGCTGGGTTATAATCTTAACTATTAGATTTCTGAATTTAAATTTCTTGATCATTTTGGTACTTCACGCTTCCTCAGGCACTTCAAATAAAACTAATTCTTGCTTCCTATTGAAAGTTTGCCAACTCCAAGGAAGCAGTGATTCTATAATTAGGATAGAAAAGGAGAACAAAGCACAGTCCAATTCTTTTTTTGCATGACCAGCAGTTATCACAAATACTTCCCGAGATTTTTCTCCTATTAAATAGATATTCTCATCACCTTACCTAAAGAGTGGGAAGTAAATAGATTGGGAGATGATACATATAATGTGGTAAGCTCATTTTGCAAAGAAGAGATAAATTCAGACTTCGAGTGAGGGAGATAATATAGACCTTATCTGATGAAAAGAACAAAATCAGAAAGAATTTGGAAAAATGATTAGAATGATCCCAACAGAACACCCAAAACCATATCTTGTTCCTTGAAAATTCAGCTTTAAACAGGGCTGGGCAACTTCTATTGTTCAACAACTCAAGTTCAACTACCATTATAATAAGGCTGAGTAGGTTTAATGTCAGATGTCAGTAGGGTTATCTGGGAAGACAGGGGTTTAAGGAAACCCAGAAAGTGTCTATGAAGTGCTTTGAGCTCTAAAAGATAAAGACTGTTACTCTGAGGTCCCATCGGTTATGACTGTGCCCCTAAAAAAGACATGTTATTTATGCATAATAAATAAATTTATTCTACTTAATATGAAACCCGATTGGATTGGGGGCGGAGAGCGGGGCTAGGTGTTTGGACCACACTTGGTGATACTCAGGAATTGCTTCTAGTAGAGCTCAGGGGACTATATGGCATGCCAGGGATTGAACCCCCGTCAATAACATGCAAAGATAACTCCCTGCCTATCGCTCCAACCTAGGCCAAGTTCTTAATCTCACTTTCACTACACAGAAAGAAAAATCTTTATCTTAACAAGGTTACTTACTCTTCCTATACTATATTTTAAATAGTATTCACCTTTATCAGCAACACTGAGTTACATTTTTTTATGCAATGAAGCATTTTGCCACCAAAAATGATTTTTCTCTCTCTCCCTTTTACCTACTACCTCAAGTTTCTTTTATTTGACATTCTTTTCCCATTTACACTCATACAAGTAAACTAAAAAGTCCAAATTTAAGAAATTTAAATATTTCTGGGGCTGAAGTGATAGCACGGCATGTAGGGTGTTTGCCCTGCATGTGGCCGACCAGGTTTGATTCCCAGCATCCCATATGGTCCCTTGAGCATCACCAGAAGTAATTCCTGAGTGCAGAGCCAGGAGTAACCCCTGTGCATCGCCAAGTGTGACCCAAAAAGCAAAAAAAAATTAATATTTTTATAATAAATAACAGAATTAGGAATCAAGGTAATGAGTTGAGTGCTCTCAAATAATTCTTAAATTCATAATAGATTAATTCATAATAGATTGAGTCATAAAAAAATTTCCAAATATGTCTAAAATATACTGAATACATTTTTAAGTATATCACCGACTTGTTTTCTAATTACATAATGAGGTTCACTTTTATTATCTTTCCTTAAATGATCATAAGATAGGGCTGGAGACATAGGACACTTGCCTTACACACAGTGTGGCAGCAGAGAAAGCATTTGCCTTACACATGGCCAACTTGAGTTCAATCCCTGGCACCCCATATGTCTCATGAGCACTGCCAGGAGTGATTCCTGAGCACAGAGCCAGGAGTAAGCTCTGAGCACTGTCGTTTGTGGCCCAGAGCCAAACAAAAATGTTCCCATATTATAGTAAAAGTAAAATCCCTATAGAATCAGAATTAATCATCAGTATTATACTATCACATTCTTATGTTAACCTAAGCACTATCAAAAAATGGATACTGTTAAGATAATCTCAGATGGTTTGTGAAAGCTGTAGCTAAATTTGCCTTTGGTCCTGACTACAAAGATAATTTCAGGACCTAATTACTTTTTGCATAGCAAAATTTATTATTTCCTTAAAATGTACTATTTAATAATAGGGAGATTATTAAATAATATCTATAATTTATTCTCTATAAATTTAATCATCTACAAAATGGGGTGACTATTTTGTATTTTAATACACCACAGTTTAGCAAAAAGCCAATCAAGTCTACCCATCCAGTGAATCTTTGTGGAAAAAAAGTATACTGGAATAAAAAGCTTCAGTTAGCTGATTTCAAACTTTTTCCAAATCAAAATATCTTGCTCTTAGAATTCTTTCAATATTCAAGCTAAACTTTAAAATACAGTTTTAAAGTTGTCCTAATGCCCTCAACAGGTCCCTTCTATCCTGGCCACAAAGATAAATTGCTATTTTCACACTGCTTAGTCTAAAATTACATTCCCAGAGACACCATAGGTATTTCACGAAGAGAATTACACCTGGCAAATACATATAAGCTGATTTCTCTATTAATCAGGCAGAAGAAAAAGTTACCCTCCTTACAAAAGAAAAACTCACATTTAGTGTGGACCCACTTCATAGTCTCATTTTTCTCTCCCTATAAAACGTTAAAAGTAAGAAGCAAGTTATTTTAAATAAATTAAATACCAAAGGAAGGTGAATCCACTGTCTGGTATGAGGGAGATTCTTAGCAGCATTAGCACCAAGGAATCATCTTTTCAGAAATCAGTTATAAAACCAAACCAGACCTTCTTTTGGGCTCCAGATATGTCTGTGGTAAAATTCATAGATAACAATGAAAATAGAAAGATGTAAAGATACATACATAACAATAGATAATGATAAATGTAATAATTTAATTAAAAATATTCTTCCTACCTGTTGAAAGGTGACAAAAGTATATATATAATTACAGATCCCTCACTCAGCATTTATTGCATATGTAGTTAATTTCTTTAATGGAAGATAAAAAGAGAGTCTATATAGATATAGATTAAATATTGGTGTAGGTGTAGGGAGATAAATCAGGATGTACTTTTTGTACTTCTACAAAAGTCTACCTAGTTCCAAACCACTTAGACACATAAATTATTACTATTTCATGTCTTATATGTGGAATCCTTCACTACTTTTGAGGATCTAGAAATAGTCAATCTTTCAGATATTGCAGACAAAACTTTCTTAGAAGAAATCAGCCATCCTCTATATTGATCTGAAATCTACTCAGTTCACATGGATATTTCTACTCACAGATCCCAAGCATGTCAAGTGTGACCCACTGCAGCTATACCCACAAGATATATCAGTGCTTTTGTTTTCTTCATTGTATACTCACCAACTAATAACAATAGAATAAGCATGTGTAGGTCAAAATTGACTATTAAAAATTCAGATTCACAATTTTCCCTTCCTCTCTACATTTCACATTTATCAGTCCTTTACTTTTCTCCCATGACCACCGTAGCCATTCAAATAACACATTCCCCCACAAAACACTTTTTAAAATTTTAGATGCCCACATCCAAAAGAACAAAAGCAACTGCTGTTGGAGAGGATGTGGGGAGAAAGGGACCCTTCTACACTGCTGGTGGGAATGCCGACTGGTT
The DNA here is from genome assembly GCF_027595985.1 of Sorex araneus. NCBI lineage: Eukaryota > Metazoa > Chordata > Mammalia > Eulipotyphla > Soricidae > Sorex > Sorex araneus. The sequence goes on along the minus strand of NC_073309.1, from coordinate 65,418,909 downwards.
CAGCCCTTCTGGAAAACAATATGGATGATTCTCAAAAAATTAGAAATTGAGCTCCCATTTGACCCAGCAATACCACTGCTGGGAATATATCCCAAAGAGGCAAAAAAGTATAATTGAAATGGCATCTGCACATGTATGTTCATCAGAGCACTGTTTACAATAGCCAGAATCTGGAAAAAACCCGAATGCCCTAGAACGGATGACTGGTTGAGGAAACTTTGGTACATCTATACAATGGAATACTATGCAGCTGTTAGAAAAAAAGGAGGTCATGAATTTTTTATTTAAGTGGATCGGCATGAAAAGTTTCATGCTGAGTGAAATGAGTCAGAAAGAGAGAGACAGACATAGAAAGATTGCACTCATCTAGGGTATACAGAATAACAGAGTGGGAGACTAACACCCAAGAATTGTAGAAACAAGTACCAGGAGGTTGACTCCATGGCTTGGAGGCTGGCCTCACATTCTGGGGAAAGGGCAACTCAGAGAAGGGATCATCAACTATAATGTAGTCGAAGGCCATGTGGGGGAAGGGAGTTGCAGGCTGAATGAGGGCTAGAGACTGAGCACAGTGGCCACTCAACACCTTTATTGCAAACCACAACAGCTAATTAAAGGGAGAGAACAGAAGGGAATGCCCTGCCACAGTGGCAGGGTGGGGTGGGGGGAGATGGGATTGGGGAGGATGGGAGGGATGCTGGGTTTACTGGTGGTGGAGAATGGGCACTGGTGAAGGGATGGGTTCCCGAACTTTGTATGAGGGAAGCATAAGCACAAATGTGTATAAATCCGTAACTGTACCCTCATGGTGATTCATTAATTAAAAATAAATAAATTTATTATAAATAAATAAATAAATATCTAAAAGTTAAAAAAAAATTTTAGATGCCTCGATATTCTTCAGTAATCTATGAGATATTTGCTATCTTAGAATGATGAGGGTCAGGCATACAAAAACAACTGTGTGGCATTTGATTAGCCCTGCAATGATTCACTTGTGATGTACTCCTTGGACACGCATTATCATTATTAGCGGTATTCCACAAAGTGCAGAGCTGACCCGAGTTAGAAGGAAGGCAGACATTTTAGAGTATTGTCTAGAAAAGGCATCTCACAAAAATATTCTGCATTAATCCTCATTCTCTTCAGTTGTACTTTGTTTCCTCCATTTCTGTTTATTCTGACTGTATTTTCTCTCCCTCTCAGCTTTTGGTGGTCATTATTGAATTCATGGCTGAAATTTTTCTGGAAATAAACAGGTTTCCAAAAAGAAAAAAATAGGAGCAAAACTCTTGGAAATATGTCCTTCAAAGGAAGGCTCTGAAGGAATGTTCTGCAGATCCTAGTATCATCATTGTTCTCAGATGCATATAACATGAGTCATGAAAAATGTTAAGCAGAATTCATACAGACATTTTTCATAGTTTGCTCCACAGAGTACTGGAGCACCTACAGAGCTGTCTTCAGAATCATCCTAAAGAAAAAGATTAGGTTGCTCTTTCTCTGTCTCTGTTTGTCTGTCTGTTTGTCTGTCTGTCTATCTCTCTCTCTCTCTCTCTTCCTCTCTCTCTTTTTCTCACACAAACACACCCACTCACACATACACACACACACCCCTACACTCTAATGTCCACTATTTCTATTTAATTTTTATTTAATTTTTATGTAGATTTCATTTGGGAAATATGCACTATTAAGGGCTAGAGAGATAGTACAATGGGTAGGGCACTTGCCTTGCATTCAGCTGTCCCAGGTTCAAACTCTGGCACCACATATGATCCTGAGTTCACCAGGATTGACTCCTGCGTACAGATCCAAGGGTAAGCTATGAGTGCAATTGGGTGTAACTCAAACCAAAATTTTTTTTTAATTTATTTATTTTTAATTAGAGAATCACCGTGAGGGTACAGTTACAGATTTATACACTTTTGTGCTTATACTTCCCTCATACAAAGTTTGGAACCCATCCCTTCACCAGTGCCCATTCTCCACCACCCGTAAACCCAGTGTCCCTCCCACCCTCCCCAATCCCATCTCCCCCCCACCCCACCCTGCCACTGTGGCAAGGCATTCCCTTCTTTTTTCTCTCTCTAATTAGCTGTTGTGGACAAACCAAAATTTTTTAATTGCACTATTAAGAAAGTACTGAGTACTCCATTTTAATGCCTTTATTTTGTTAAATGAAAATGCTAAAATCTAAAGAGATTAAGTGACTTTTCCACAAGTTTACAAATAATGATCAGCCAAACAATGACTTGAAACTGGGTCTATACCTAGCCTCTTTTAAGAACTGTTATTTTCCTTCATGTCAAACAGAAGTTTAGCAAATGTGTCCATTCTTTATGACCTACATCAGTTTATCCAAACCAAGATAAATTACGATTAAACTACTAAATTTTCTTCTCTCACAAAATTTCTGAAATACTCTAAGTCTCTAGACATATCTTCTTTTAAATTTTTATTCTAATAAATAGAATGCTAATAAATGGGCTGGAGCAATAACACAGCGGCAGGGTATTTGCCTTACACGTGGCCAACCTGGGTTTGATTCCTCTGCCCCTCTCGGAGAGCCCAGCAAGCCACCCAGAGTATCTCGCCTGCATGGCAGAGCCTGGCAAGCTAGCTGTGGTAGTATTCAATATGCCAAAAACAGTAACAACATTTCAAAATGAAGACGTTAGTTACTGGTGCCTGCTTGAGCAAATTGATAAGCAACGGGATGACAGTGACAGTGATTCTAATAAATGCTAATAAAATGAGGAAAGAGACTTTGAAAAGACTATGTAGTTCCTACACATCTATCAAAGCAATGTGGTCAAAAGCTGACCCTGATCCAGAATGTATTTTTAAAATTTTATCAATAATAGATTTCTGAAATGTACACTCTTAAAGAGCTGGTGTGGGAAAATAATATGATTAAGATTTTGTCTTTAGTTCATCAATATTTATTCATGTAATGTGACCTTGGAAAAGAAATCCTCTAATGTCATGTCTTCTATTCAGGGCAACCTTTTCTGGAAGGTTTTGCTTTTTTAGGAATGAATTTAAGATTTTAAAATTATTATATACTGGGGAAAAACTTTCTCTGGTAAAAATATCTCACATCTTGCATTATGACCCCAAAGGGCTGAGCCCTCAAAGTAAGAGTAAACCAGAAATAATTCAACCTTCACAGAGACTAAAACACAGCTTCATATCATATTAATTTCTATAATTAGAATGGGATGACATAGGATTTTTAGTGTCTCCAGGCCCTTACAAAATGAAAATGAGTAATAAGGTCAAAATGAGCAATATCATAAATTTCACATTAATTTTACAGTTATACATGTGTCGTTAGAAATAATAAGCATAAAATGTATTTTAAAACTAAAATAAATAATAGAAAATAAATTTAGAATTGTAAAATATTCAGGTTATATGAATTTTATAAATAGACAAACTTAAAGCTTTATGATTATGTTCAAAAACGACCTCAAAAGAACATTTAGAAATCTGGCATAAAAATCATAAAATAAAACAAAGTAAAAAAATAGCACATACACAAAAACAGTAACATATTAAATCTCAATGAATACATCTGAAAGTAGATTATTTTATATACTTCAGAATACAAAACTGGTAAATTAGAAGAAAATTGGAATAAAAATCATGGAAACACATGAAAACAAAAAATAATTTAAAAAATAGAGAAGAGAGAGTACAAAATATAAGAACAGCAAAAAAATGCTGCAACTGAAGTTCCAGGAGATTAGAAAGTGAATAGAACTGAATGAAGGAATTGCAATTTTACCCCTATTTTATAATAATAACTTTAATGACACAATTTAGGTATTCTACATTTCACCTTATATATTCTACAAATATATATTCACCTTATATATTCCACAACTTATATATTCTATAAATCACAAAGTACGTAATTTGATAGTTTTGATATACTCACAGAGGTGAGTAAGTAACATCATAATAAATTTTAGACCACTTTCGTCACCTTGAAAGGAATTTCAACTCCCGTTTCCTCCTCAGCCCTAATGTAACCAAATCTGTGTCTAAATATTTGTCTTGTAAACATTCCATAAGAATGAAGTCACCAAAGCCAGTCTTTACTGATCAGCTTCTCTCATTTGACATAACATTCTCAAATTTTATCCTTGCTATAGCATATGTCAGTATTTTATCCCTCTTGGTGGAAAAATTATATCCTATTGTTTGAATATACTACATTTTGTCTATCCATTCATCAGCTGAAAAACATTTGGATTCTCATTGTTTTTGCTGTCACTCGTGATGCTGAATGAACGGTTGTGTACAGGTTTTCTTTGTGGCCCCTTATTTTCATTTCTCAGAAATATATCTAGAAGAATGGCTGGGCCCTAAGATAGCTTTGTTTATTTTATTTTAAGGAATCCTAAGTTTATTTTAAGGAACCACCACACTGTTTTCTAGTCGTTGAATCATTTCAACATTGCCATCAAAGGTATGTGAGAATTCCATTTCTTCACTTATTCTATAAAACTTGTTTTGTTAATTTAATATTTTAAATTTAACTTGTTTTTTTAAAATTGTCTTTTAACATCAATTTATTTTTTAAAAAAATGAAGTCACCATAATTTACAGAGTTATTCAGAGTTGAGGTGCAGGTGTACGATGCTCCAACACCAATCCCACCACCAGTGTGAACGTCCCTCTACCAATGTCCCCAGGACCCCGCCCCCAACTCCCCAGTCTGCCTCCTAAATAAGAACCTTTCTACCTTTGGTTTTTATACTTGAATCTCATGCTTACAGCACTGTAAGCTGTAGTTTATATACGTATTCCATACATATACACCTCTCATGTGCCCAGTGACCCTAACTGCTACCCCTGCTACCATCCGTTCATCTTCTTATTCTCTCCCTTCTGTTTATTTCCATCCTGTTCCTTCTCATTTCTAAAATCTAGGGTAAAAGATAATGTGAGTATCCCCCCACACTCTGAAACTTACTATTTTCTCTCTTTTATTAGTATAACCATCCTAGCAATAATATTGAGACTCTTTGATGTGCTTAATGACAATCTGCACAACATACCAGGTAAAATTTTTAGATCCTTTTCCCATTGTAAAGACAGGGTTACAGGTGTATGGTGCCGCCAGAAGGTCAACCTGTACCTGTGGGGCGAGTCATCAGCAGCCTGATAGTGCCTTCAGACTTCCAGATACCCCAAAATAGCTGCTGTGCCTTTGGCCAGACCCAAACAACTTGGGACCAAGTTTGCCAAGAAATTAAACGGCAAAAAGTTAGGTATTTGGGAGACACCCACAAACCACCTCTGGCTCAGATATATAAGCTCATTTATTGGCCTTATGATGTTACTGGCACCCTCTTGAGCAAATTGATGAACAATGGGACGACAGTGCTACAGTGCTACATTTCAGAGACCTATAAATCTCAAAAGAGATCAAAAGACACAGTTAGGGCCTGTAGCACAGAGGTAGGCGGGAACCCATGACTGAGAGCTCCAGGCCCACTTGGATGGGGACTGGGCCTCCTCCCGCCAGGTCCCCAGTTTTCCAATAGCTTGGCAGTCACACCCACTAACTGCCCCCGGCACCATGTAATCTCATCAACAGCCAAGACCCAGAGACTATTACCTAAAATTCTCAAAAGAGAGCACCACAGAATGTCCTGACCCCATGCCAGGCTGTCTTCACCGGAGTGTCCCAAAGGGGGACAGATGAGAGCCCTCCCACCCCAAGGGACACAGCTCCGGCAACACAAAACTTCCACCACCTAACCACCACCACGCTCACGCTCAAGGCGCTCCCCAAGCGCTCAGGCAGAGCCTCGCGGGAGTGAAGTCCTACGGAACCCAGGAAATACAGAACTTTGTGACCTTGGACTCTGGGCTCAACGGGACCAGGAGCAGAGATCCTCTGTCCACTTTCCCAAGTCTCCAGTGACCCAGGGGTCACACCATAAGCCACCTCCTGCCGGCACCAGATAATCTCCTCATCGGCCACCATCCAGATCACATGGCTGCTTCTCCCGAAAGGGAGCATAACATAACCGGATTCCATGCCAGGCTGTTTCACATGGGGCACCCCAGAGGGGAGCGGGTGAGATCCCTCCCCGCCCAAAGGACCCAGCCATAGCAGTCAAAATCCTCCGCAACCCAACCACCGCCAAGTTCAAGGCTGCTCCCAACACACTCGGGCCTAGCCTCATGCATGAGTTAACCTATTCCTGGACCGTTTGGCCACTTTTGTGGCCGCGCGACACATCATAAAACACTCCCTACCCATTCTCCATAATTAGCACACCACACTTGATGGGGTTTAGATATTAGGCAACTAATCACAGAGGGAAATATATAAAAGTGTATATATACATATATTCAGATATACATACCAAAGCTCACATCACCCAAACTTTAACGATGTGTTAGTGATATCCTGTAGAATGTATTAATGGCTCCTGCCAAAATAGAACAATCTTCACACTGTTTCCTATATGAACACTTTTTTGTAAGCATGTTCAGCAGCTCTTCATAACTGTAGCACTGTAATCCCTTTGTTCATCGATTTGCTCGAGCGGATACTAGTAACGTCTCCATTGTGAGACTTGTTGTTACTGATTTTGGCATATCAAATACACCACGGGGAGCTTGCCAGGCTCTGCTGTGGGGGTGGGATACTCTCAGTAGCTTGCTGGGCTCTCCAATAGAGATGAAGGAATCAAACTCGGGTCGGCTGTGTGCAAGGCAAATGCCCTGCCAGCAAATGCGCTTCAGTCCTTCTAACAGTCAATACAAAATATATGATTTCTGCTGTGTTTTGGGACAGGGATTGGGTTTTGGAATGGAAACATTTCGAATTTAGTGGTGGGAAGGTGTAATGGTGGTGGGATTGGTGTTTGAATATTCAATGTAATAAAACATTGTGAACTAACTTATAAAATTTTAAAAATTTTTTAAAAAAATGTAATGTGGAGTTCATGCCCAATTCAATCAGCTTAATCAGTGGCTGAATGAATACCAGTGCTCCTACATTCACTGTATCACTGTATCACTGTCATCCCATTGTTCATCGATTGATTCGAGCAGGCACCAGTAACATCTCCATTCATCCCAGCCCTGAGATTTTAGCAGCCTTTCCTTATTCATCTTTCCCAATGACTGGAGGCTCTTTTAGGGTCAAGGAAATGAGACCTGTTATTGTTACTGTTTTTGGAATAGTATGCCACGGGGAGATTGCCAGGCTCTGCCATGTGGGCGAGATACTCTCACTCCTACATTATAAAAATAAAAATAAAAGGACTGGGTTATCATTTTATAATTCATAAGTAATTTTTTCATATTCTACATATAATTTATCACACAAATAATTTGATATGTATTTTTCATATGATCAGAGTTTTTTCACTCATTTCCTAAGTTCCTTTGAACTGTGAACATTTTTAAAAGTTATGAAGCCCAACCTTCAATTTTTACAAAATAAATTATACGTCTGTATTTATTTTTCTCAGTAATATACACAGTATAGATCACTGATCTTTTGTATTATTTAATGATTAAATATCTAGAAAATTTCAAGGATTCATTTAAAATTTTTCTAATAAAAGATAACAACCATTATCTTTAGTCCTGTTTAGAAGCTTTATTTTTGAAGCTACTTAAAAAGTATTAACTTTATAACAATACATGCAATTTATTTTATTTTGTTGTCAAGGATCAAATCCAAGACCTCAAATATTTAACTTGTTTTATTTGTTTGCTTAGTTTTGAATTTGAGACAACAGCCAGTGGGATTCTGGGGCTTTTCTTGACTCTGTGCTTGGGAGTGACCCCCAGCAACGCCCACAAGGCCGTATGTGCTGCCAGGGATTCAGACTGGGGTTGCAGCTGCCACAACTGTATGCAAGGCCAATAATACTTGCCTCCTGTACTATTGTTCTAGACACATTTTATTATTTTATTTGTTGTATAAATTTTCTCTGAATAGTTTTAGGAATGTCTCTAAATATCTTCAAAATTTTATTGTTTGTATTGCGACATGACTATAAAATTCAACTGCCATGTGTCACACAGAAGAAAAGACTTATGAAAATCCATCATCCGAGTACTCCAGTGGTCACTCTGGACCAGGACTTGATGCTGAATAAAAGGGAAAGTGGGGGAGGGAAGTGGACACTGGTGGTGTAGGGACTGGTTCTGAAGCATTGTATGCCTAATAATTAGTGCTATGTATAATATTTTAATAATTAACATGTCTAATATCATTAATAACTTGGTTATTCAATTCAAAATAAACTTTAATTTGAAAAAAAGTGAATAGTAGAGAGAAAAGAGTACTCTAGATAGACAAAACTGATGTGATATAGATGACATTGATAAAGGTATAGACATGAACAAGAACATAGGCATAGATATAGACAGGAAAAAATTATAAGAATTGTAATGGTTATGGAAGCCAAGAAGTGCAATGGAAACTAAGAGGTTTCATAACTTTCCATGTTATGGATGGCAAGAAGTACCACGATGTGCAAACTAGAGAACCAGGCAAAACCTATGGTGCAATTCAGTCCAGTGCAATGTCCGAAGAACCGGGGAATATGATGGCATAACCAAAACCTCAGAAACCAGCAGTGCTGCTATCCCACAAGAGAGAAACTGGGAATCTCCACCCGAGAGAAGGAAAGAGAATTTGCCTTTCTACCACCTTTTGTTCTATTTATGCTCTCAAAGGGCTTAATGATATCCACTCATTATGGTGAGATTGCTCTTCTTTACTTGGTTTAAAGAACAGTAGATCTGATTTCTTCTTGCAGACATATGTAGAAAAAAATAATTAACCATTTAAACATCTATTTAGCCCTTCAGATTGGCACAAAAAAATTAATTCAAGAGACTAATAGCAGTTAACAGTAGCAGTATCTTTTACAATATTCAATTCAAGAAAATTAAATGATAGACTCCTTAACCATCATTGAAAATTTTATTAGTAGTCTAATAAGAGTTTTTTCCATAGCCAACAATTCTAACTAAAATAAATTAGAATTGAAATTCATGTAATGTTTATATTAATATATTACATTTTCATAATAAAATTGTTTTTATGGATTTTTATATCCCATGATTTAGTGCTTATAAATATGATAACTTATTAACCTATAAAAATACAAAGCAAAAATTATCATAAAACACTGTAGGAAAACTTTCAATAACTTAAGCTTAAAGCAACAAGATAAAACAAATATTTGGTATGCTCTTCAGTTAAAAATTCTTATCTAACCAAATGTCAAACCAGATTCTTATCAAACAAAGGGTTCAGACTCTGGGGAATTTTTGCTCAGGTATGTAGAACTGAGTAATCAGTTAGGAATAAAGCCAGTCCCTGGGGAAATTTTTACTTATTGAGCACAGAGTGTGTGGTTCTGAGACAAACACTGTCCCATTAGAGCTATATAAGTTCCCTCACTAAATATTTATAAGAAAATATTTCTTATGTTATCCCATTGGAATGATGTAAAGAGTTGAGTCGAGAATCTAGATATCTTGCCTTAGGTCAAACAGTTATTAAGTCAAGGAGTCAGAATTCAACAGCATCCATTTTGAGATCTTTAGCTTAAGCTTATAGGGTAAAAAAATATATCTAGAGACAGTCCCTCTATTAGTCTCAGCCGTATCCACAAGGACCTTGACGAGAAGAGCTGAACTTAAATCTTACTCAGTGTTATAGCTAAAGTTGTCCCCTTAACATTTATACACTGGATTCTAACCCTAGTTTTCTCCTAATGTCAGAACAGTTAGAGAGATTGGATATTAAAGTAATTATTAAAATGAGATAACTAAGGACCAGGGAGATATCTCATACAGATGGAGCACCTGCTTCCAGTGCGGGATCACTGCACCACGTGGTCCCCTCAGTAAGCTGGGAGTAGCCCCCAATCAGCTGGGTGTGGTCCCCCAATTTTTTTAAATGAGGCAATTAAACCCGTGACCTTCTAGTCTGGCAGCACTAGCAGGCTACTACACTTAACATTAATGTGTAAAAGGGACCCAGACTACACATATGGTTCAAATTAGCAAAAACAAAGCCAGTCCAAGGTAAAGATTTGCTTTCTTCCCTGAATCTATGGTTGACAGTTATGCAACTTTTGCAAGACACCCATGACAGGAAAAGTTTGTTTTAAAAGTGGAAAAGGGAAAAAAATTATCAAGACTTCCTTTGGTGATGTGGGGTGGGGGGGGCTCACTCTCAGGAGATCCCTGCTGAGACTAAAAATACATAATAGTTATAGCTGGTGGTGGGATTTGGATTATGTCTGGAGATTTAAGCATCAGATATTTCCATATTTTGTGTAAAGCCCTTCCTTTGCCATGTGCTAATTGTCAGGTTCTTCAAATTATAAAGTAATTTTTAGTATTAAAGTTATAATAAGTACAAAATTATAATAATGTAAAATCACCTCTAATTTCACGATCAACAGATAAGTGCCATTAAGAATATTGGGGGGGGGGGTAGAGCGATAGCACAGCAGGTAGGGTGTTTGTTTTGTGCTGGCCGACCTGGGTTTGATTCCCAGCATCCCAAATGGTCCCCCGAGGACTACCAGGAGTAATTCCTGAGTGCAGAGCCAGGAGTAACCCCTGAGCATCACCAGGTGTGAACCAAAAAGTAAAAAAAAATAAATAAGAATATTTATAGGGGGTGGAGCATTAGCACAGTGAGTAGGACATTTACCTTACCCAGATTTGATTCCCAGCATCCTATATGGTCCACTGAGCACTACCAGGAGTAATTCCTGAGTGCAGAGCCAGGAGTAACACCTGTGAATTGCTGGATGTGACCAGAAAAGCCGAAAAAAAAAGAGAAAAAAAAAAGAATCGTCCAGATTATTTTCCAAAAGGGCTGAACCAGTTAGCATTCCCACCAGCAGTGAAGGAGAGTCCCTTTCTCACCACATCCACGCCAACACCAGTCGCTTTTGTTTTTTGGGATGTGGACCAGTCTCTGTGGTGTGAGATGATATCTCATTGTTGTTTTGATCTGCATCTCCCTGATGAGTATTGATGTTGAACATTTTCTCATGTGCCTCTGAGCCATTCGGATTTCTTCTATGGGAAAGCTTCTGTTAATCACCCCATTTTTTTATCGGGGTGGCAGTTTTCTTCTTATGGAGATTGACCAGTGCATTGTATATCCTTGATATCAGCCCTTTATCGGATAGGTACTGCATAAATATCCTTTCCCATTCTGTAGATTGTCTTTGTATTTTGGTCACTGTTTCTTTTGAGGTGTAGAAGCTTCTTAGTTTGAGATAGTCCATTTTTTAACATTACAATTTAATTTAATATGTAGGTATCTACATATCACTTTACATTTTATTTTGTGACTTTTCTGTCTGCTATTTATTTTTTTATTTTATTCTTTTATTGAATCACCATGTGGATAGTTACAAAGCTTTCAGGTTTAAGTCTCAGTTATACAATGCTCAAACACCCATCCCTTCACCAGTGCACATATTCTACCACCAAGAATCACAGTATACCTCCCCCCAAACCCCCCACCTCCCCAGCCCCCCCACCCATGTATAACTGGTAAATTTCACTTTACTTTCACTTTACTTTGATTACATTCAATATTTCAACAAAAAATTCACTATTATTGATTTGGAGTTTCTCCCCCCTAAAGTCGACCTGCTGAAAAGAAAGCATTTGGTAATTTGTTTTCCATTGCTGAGAATGAAGAGATATGAGGTCAGGAGGCCACACTAGCAGCCTCACAGTTTTGGATTTCTGTATTTTAGTATTTTAGTAACTAAGTGCAGAGAAATATCTGCCAGAAATCGCAACATTGTAAGCTTTACCTCTCAGCTACTTTATATTCCACATATGAGTGCAATCTTTCTATGTCTGTCTCTTTCTTTCTGACTCATTTCACTCAGTATGATACTTTCCATGTTGATCCACTTATATGCAAATATCATGACTTCATGATTTCTGACAGCTACGTAGTATTCCATTGTGTAGATATACCAGAGTTTCTTTAGCCAATCTTCTGTTTTCAGGCACTCTGGTTTTTTCCATATTGTGGCTATTGTAAACAGAGCGGCAATGAACATGGAAATGCAGATATCTTCTCTACTATACCTTTTTGCCTCTCGGGGATATATTCCCAGGAGTGGTATTGCTGGGTCAAATGGGAGCTCGATTTCTAACTTTTTGCAAATTGTCCATATTGTTTTCCAAAAGGGCTGAACCAATCAGCATTCCTACCAGCAGTGAAGGAGTCCCTTTCTCCCCACATCCACGCCAACACCGGTTGCTTTTGGTTTTGGGGATGTGGGCCAGTCTCTGTGGTGTGATGATATCTCATTGTTGTTTGATCTGCATCTCCCTGATGATTAGTGATGTTGAACATTTTCTCATGTGCCTCTCAGCCATTCGGATTTCTTCTTTGGGAATGTTTCTGTTCATTTCATCACCCCATTTTTTGATCGGGTTGGCAGTTTTCTTCTTGTGGAGTTCAACCAGTGCATTGTATATCCCTGTTATCAACCCTTTATCGGATGGGTACTGCGTAAATATCCTTTCCCATTCTGTAGATTGTCTTTGTATTTTGGTCACTGTTTCTTTTAAGGTGCAGAAGCTTCTTAGTTTGAGATAGTCCCATTTATTTATCTCTGTTTTCACTTGCTCGGCCAGTGGCGTGTCAGCTTTGAAGATACCGTTGGCTTCAATGTTGTAGAGGGTTTTGCCAACCTTGTCTTCAATGTACCTTAGGGATTCTGGTCTGATGTTGAGGTCTTTAATCCATTTTGATCTGACTTTTGTACATGGTGATAGGTGGAGGTCTAAGCCCATTTTTTTGCATGTAGCTGTCCAGTTTTGCCAGCACAGTTTGTTAAACATGCTTTCCTTGCACCACTTTTTACATTTCTTGCTCCCTTATCAAAGATTAGATGATCATATATTTGGGGGGGGGGTGTCAGAGTATTCAACCCTGTTCCATAGGTCTGCAGCTCTGCCTTTGTTCCAGTACCATGCTGTTTTAATTACTACCACTTTGTAGTAGAGTTGGAAGTTGGGGAGGTTGATTCCTCCCATTTTCTTTTTCCCAAGAATTGCTTTAGCTATTTGTGGGGGCTTATTGTTCCATATGAATTTCAGGAGCGCTTGCTCCATTTCTTTGAAGAATGTCAAGGGTATCCCTATAGGGATCGCATTGAATTTGTACAATGCTTTGGGGAGTATTGCGTTTTGTAGTTTTCATTATACAAACCCTTTACCTCCTTATTTAAGCTTCCATTCGACCCAGCAATAACACTCCTGGGAATATAACCCGGAGAGGTATAAAGGTATAGTAGAAATTATATCTGCATTTCTATGTTCATTGCAACACTGTTTACAATAGCCACAATCTGGAAAAAACCAGAGTGCCTGAAAACAGATGACTGGTTAAAGAAACTCTGGTACATCTACACAATGGAATACTATGTAGCTGTCAGAAAACATGAAGTCATGAAATTTGCATGTAAGTGTATCAACATGAAGAGTGTCATGTTGAGTGAAATGAGTCAGAAAGAAAGGACAGACATATAAAGATTGCACTCATATGTGGAATATAAAGTAGCTGAGAGGTACAAGCATGCAATGATGCAATTTCTGGCAGATATTTCTCTGGACTTAGTTACTAAAATACTAAAATACAGAAATCCAAAACTGTGCAGCTGCTAGTGTGGACTCCTGACCTCATATCTCTTCATTCTCACCAATGGAAAACAAATTATCAAATGCTTCCTTTTCAGCAGGTCAACTTTAGGGGGAGAAACTCCAAACAATAATAGTGAGTTTTTGTTGAAATATTGAATGTAATCGAAGTAAAGTGAAAGTAAAGTGAAATCTATCAGTTACACATGTGGGGTGGGGGGGCTGGGGAGGTGGGGGGCTTGGGGGGGTATACTGTGATTCTTGGTGTTGGAATATGTGCACTGATGAAGGGATGGGTGTTCGAGCATTGTATAACTGAGACTTAAACCTGAAAGCTTTGTAACTTTCCACATGCTGATTCAATAAAAGAATAAATTAAAAAAAATAGAACTGTACATGTATATAACTAGAGCTGGAAAATGTAGAACTCACAATTTTTCAATTCTATTGGAAAACAAAAGATAAAGCATATCATAAGTTGGAAATTGTGTTTATAATAAGATATTCAAAAATACATATTCTCTATTTCACTATAAAATTTAGAATAAAGTGCAAATAACAGAACTCCCCCTAAATTTGTGCCTAGTAAAGCTACTTCAGTTGTATCGGTAAATTGTTTTCCTTCAATCTCCCAGTTGTTAATGTGCTATGTCTACAGTCTTTATACTTTATATTTTTCATTAAGAACATGTTACAGATTAATCTGCAAAATAGGAGGCATTCATTGCAGATGGGCATAATAATAGTCATATACTGTCCAGAGATGATTGATATTTTTGATATTTTGGTGACCCTGGATGACAGAAATGTGGCTGCAATCCAGCTAGCTATCAATTAACATACAGTCATTTTATTAACAAAATCACTGACAGATCACTTAAATTGAAATGTAAAAATTGTCCAGAAATCACCTCAGAGTGCATAATAAAGGTTATAAGCTGAATCCATCTGGGCTACACCATACTCAAGTCATAGATTTTCCTCCAGGTTTTGATAAAACTTGATAGGAACTTTCTCTCAGAGAAACCTTTTATGGAAATAGGTTAAGCAAAGAACTTTCCAGATTGAAGCACTGGTTGCCTGCACTTTAGTCTCCTTTAGTTCAGTTTTACTAGTTTCCATGCCTCCCTACTGGGACTTCCAATATAATTTATGATTATAATGCCATCTTGTGATCCAAGCCCAATAAAAAGTATTTTAATTATATTTAGTTATATTTCATGTGTAATATACACTGTCATTGGCCCAAGATTTAAGTGACAACTCCTCGCATAGATGGGATTCAACACATTTATGATCTAATCTTCATTTACAAAATCTAGCCCTTTCTGATAACTAAGCAATTATACAAATTCCTTTAGAATCATTGATGTAAGTCTAGGCTAAGATTCACTGTATCACTGTCATCCCGTTGCTCATCGATTTGCTCAGGCGGGCACCAGAAACGTCTCCATTGTGAGACTTGTTATTGTTTTTGGTATATCGAATATTACATATATATGTGTGTCTAAAATATTATAATGGACTTTATTAAACTAGATTAAATAATGTTTTAGTAAGTTTTCTTGCATATTCTGTTTCCTGTACTTATTTTATAATAGTTATACTGAAATATAATTCAAATGTCATGAAATTCATCTTTAAAATGTACAACTCTGAGGTTTCTGAGATATACCAGTGGTTAGGACACCATTTTGAATTAACATATATATAAAGGTCTACTTTTATTTTCTTACATCTGGTTATACAGTTTACTCAGCACCATTTGTTGGAGACACTCTTCTTATTTCTATTCATTTTCTTCTCTATTCATTTGGGGAGAAATTTTTCAAGCAATGACGACTTAATTACCTTCAGAAATTAAAAGTTAAAATAATATACTGTATAATCTTGGAAAATGTGTACCCCTAGCTGACATATACTTGCACTGTTACTTGCTTGGTGTGTTTTTGACACTACATTTAAAATCTGTGTGTTTAGCATTTATTAGTATGGTCTCTGAAGTCTATGCTCAGCTTATTTTGTGAGTGACTTTATAAAAAAGTTCTTTAAAGGTTTTAAGATGGTATTGTGGATACTGTTGGTCTTTATTGGTTCATGCCATATTGCTCAGGATTTTATAATATTTTGCAAATGTTCCTGCTCAAGTAGATTTTCAAAATCAGCCAGAAACATATAATGGCTTTTCTCAAAAACTGCTTGACTCCAAATTTGTTACTGGTTTTCTCTATTTTCATTAAAATGTCAGTGTTTAAAAAAAAAAACAAAAAAAGAATATTTATAGATAACCCTGGAATAACATGAGTTTGAGATATTAAGATCCCCATAGGTGAATTTTCTGTGTTTCATTTCATTTTTAAAAATGACTGTATTTTAAGCACTGTGATTTATAATATTGTTAATGATATGATTTCATATGCATCCACCCTCTCTCCAACATCACACCGTCTTCCAAAGTGTAGCACACCCTCAAACCCACCCTCTCTCTCCCTTCCCCCTGCCCTGCTGTAAACACAGTTTTGTAGATCAGATTCTGGTGCCTAGGACATTTTTTGTTATCACATAAGTGGATTTTCTTGGGCCAGGAAGGTGAAAATGCTTGGATTGCACAAAACAGACTGTGGTTTGATCCCATCCACTAGCACTGCTAAGGAGTTCTCAGGAACTTCTGAGAACAGAAGAACCATAAATCGCCCCTGGATACTATGAGAAGTGACCCCAAAATAAAAGTAAATAAATATGTGGATTTTCTTATAAACAGATAGAATAAACTCATAGTATTGATAAATGTAGTACAATACTGAGAGTATGTTTTCTCTTATTTTTAATAACATTTTCTTTTCTTTGGATAACTTTTTTCTAAGAATGTAGTATGTAATACAAATACTGTCTGTATTAAAATATCTATTACTCAATAGTCTGTGTTATCAGTACAGTTCCCAGTCAATAAAATAAACTAATAGCTATAGCAAAGTGAATAGCAGATGTTTTTATGTATGAATTTTGGATTGTTAGAGGGGTTATTGTCCCTAACACCAAACTGTTCAAGGGTGAATTGTGTGTGAATATGTATATTATATTTTATATAAATTTATATTATGTATTTCTTTGTCCTTTTTTTGTTTAGCATTGCATTTAAAATTTTCTCTCAAATCACTAGTTTCATAAACCATGATTTTTAATGATTGTGTAATATTCCTTCTAAAAAATAGTATACTTTATTCCACATAAATTATTACTTTTTCACAAAATGCTGGAGAAGGTGTTGTAAAACATACCTCTTCTCTTCTTCAATAGTTAACTAAATTCCTTAATTTTCTCTGGAGTTTTCCCTCTGTGATCCCTCTCATGAAGAGCTATCGTTTTTTTTAGTGCAATTCAGATTCCTTCAGAATTCGTTCAACTGAAAATGCTTTCATTTGTGTGTATACATTTTATTTGGTTGGTAAGAAGAGCACTGCTGGATGTGCCTAGGACTCGTTCCTGGATTGGTACTCAGGGATTACTTCTGGCAAGGACTAGGGGACCATATAGGTTACCGGAGCTAGAACCCGGTCAGCCACATACACAAGGTGAGTGCCCTCCCTGTTGCTCTATCTCTCCAGCCCGTCTTTATTTTAGAAAGTTTGCACATACATGCACACAGAAGGAGTTAGATGCAGAAAACAGTATATACAGTTTTTGTTTTATAAATATAACAATTTATAAATATAATAATACATGAATATAAATAAAATTGTTTTATTTTTTCTTTCAGTACTACACATACGTTTACTGTAATTAATCCGTCATTTTTTTCTGTTGACAAATCAATGGTAATTCTTCCAATATTTTTCTTTTTATCCTGTGCCTTATTTAAAAAATTGTTTTCTTTATAGATAATTTTCAAAGTTATACCACCTCGATATCTATGCTCTTGCCGATCCTGTTAAAAAGCATGAATGACAAGAAATACCTGAAAACATCCTATTGACCTACATTGCATAATATGAAGTCATTAGCCACTTTTGCTAGTGAATACTTGAAATGTAATTAGTTCAAAATTAGATATGCTCTAAGAATAAAATGCATACCAGGGGCTGGAGCGATAACACAGCGGGTAGGGCATTTGCCTTGCACACGGTCGACCCGGGTTCCATTCCCAGCATCCCATATGGTCACCTGAGCACCGCCAGGGGTAGTTTCTGAGAGCAAAACCAGGAGAAACTCCTGAGCATCGCTGGGTGTGACCCAAAAACAAAACTAAAATAAAATAAAATAAAAAATGAAAACTTTAGAGTTTCAAAAGGATGTAAAATATCTAATTGATGAGGCTGGAGCGATAGCACAGCGGGTAGGGCATTTGCCTTGCATGCGGCTGACCTGGGTTCTAATCCCAGCATCCCATATGGTCCCCTGAGCACCGCCAGGGGTAGAGTAATTCCTGAGTGAAGAGCCAGGAGTGACCTCTGTGCATCGCCGGGTGTGACCCAAAAACCAAATATATATATATATATATATATATATATATATATATATATATACGATATATGTTATATGTCAACATAATGATGTTTAGGACATATAAATACAAGGAGAGGATGATATGATCAATAATTTGCTTTCTATTCCATATGACCAACACCTGCCCTTATTTGCTTCACTGCAAAATGTATTGTTTGTCATATTACTATTAATAGGTTAAGAAGCCCAGAAGTCACTACTAGTTAGTGTGTAATGATCTAGTTAAAATGTTAAAAGGTGGGGCTGGAGCCAATAGCACAGAGGGTAGGGTGTTTGCTTTGCACGCGGCCGACCTGGGTTTGATTCCCAGCATCCCATATGATCCTCTGAGCACCGCCAGGGGTGATTCCTGAGTGCAGAGCAGGGAGTAAGCCCTGTGAATTGCCAGGTGTGACCCAAAAAGCAAAAAAATAAAATAAAATAAAATAAAAATAAAATAAATCTTTAAAAGTTTCTTTTATACCAATGACACCATTGTGATAAAAGACTAAAAAGAATAAGAGTTGTTAGTTAATAATTGGATTACAATCCATATACAAATGATGTCAATGCAAAATAAACCCAAAAAATATGCACACTTCCCTACTGAAAAAAAAATCTCCTGGAGATTCCTATCGATCTGGGCATTACAGGAGTTTATTAGCCACTAATCTTTGAGAACTTCTCCTATAAAATGATTTTAGATTATTCCTTCTGGAGGAAAACATCAACAGCATGGAATTATCTAGATCATGATAACTCCATGCTGTTGATGTTTTTCATTTTTTTTTCCAAAAAAAATGTATTTTTTTCCACTGGACATTTCCATATGAAGAGTTTTATTTTTAAATTGCAGATAAGATGTGTACAAATAGCTTAAAAGGCCAAGCATATATATTTTTTATTTCCAGAAGCTAAAGTTTAACCTCTGGCACCACATGTTCCCTCTAGCACTTCAGGAGTGACCCCCCTGAGCACCAAACCAAGAGTAGTCCTTGGGCATTGCTAGGAGTGACTCAAAAACCATAAAAATATTGTGCACAACTCTCCGCCAAGATGCGACCTGGGTGGCCACACATTTGTGTGGCCGCTCTGTGCCTAATCGATGTCTCTAGACTGTGAACTAAGCCATAGCAACTTCATATCTGTTCATTCTCAGCAATGTAAAGCTAATTATCAAATGCTTCCTTTTCAGCAGGGCTGTTTTTTTTTGGGGGGGGGGAACTCCAAAACAATAGTGAGTTTTGTGTTGAAATATGGAATGTAATCAAGGTAAAGAGAAAGTGAAGTGAAATTTATCAGCTACATAGGCGGGGGTGAGGGGTGGGGAAGTGGGAGGTATATTGGAGTTTTTGGTGGTGGAATATGTGCACTGGTGAAGGGACAGGTTTTCGATCATTGTTTAACTGAGACATAGGCCTGAAAGCTTTGTAACTTTCCACAGGTGATTGAATAAAATAAATAAATTTTTTAAAAAATTATGCATAAGCTATCATTGGAGGGAGAAGATAAGTAAATTATATAACTCTAAAGATTATAATCATATAATCATAATCTATAATAGATTTATAATGCAATAGTAATGATATTGTCCCTCTGTCCCTCTCGGAGAGCCCAGCAAGCTACCGAGAGTATGCCGCCTACATGGCAGAGCCTGGCAAGTGATAAGTAGACATTCAACACTTGAGTTGTACTTTCCAACTACTTAGAAATATTGATGAAAATATTATTTCTTGGTCTTGAAGAGTCTGTAACAAATACATTAAAAATTAAGGAGTAGAGCCCAAGTAGACACAGATTTTTTTTTCTTTTTGGGTCACACCTGGTGATGCACAGGGGTTACTCCTGGTCCGCACTCAGGAATTACTCCTGGCGGTGCTCAGGGGACCAAATGGGATGCTGGGATTTGAACCCGGGTCGGCCACGTGCAAGGCAAACGCCCTACCCGCTGTGCTATCGCTCCAGCCCCTAGACACAGATTTTTAAAAGATGAGTCAAAGCAAGTAAATAAAGGAATAGAGGCACTCAGATTATGACAAAAGAATGGGTAGTTACCAGATGGATGAAGGAAGAGGAATGAGTTAAAATGGTGGGGGGACCAGAGAGGCAGTATAAGGGACCATCCCTGATTCAATCCCAGTACTGCATACGGCCTTCCAACAATCACCACTAGAGACCCTTGAGCACAGAAGCAGAAGTAAACCTTGAGTGCCACCAGGAACAGGGGTTCGATTAAATGGTGGGAATGGGAACTAGACTTTTGATGATTATTATAATTTGTATATATATATGTTGAAATAGAAAGCTGTACACCTGAAATTTATATGATATTATAAGCCAATATTATCTCTGGAAAAAATAAAAGTAAAAAGAAAAATCTCTGTTATGGTAAGAAAAAACAGCTCCTCAAAAGTGTTGATGTATTAACACTTGGAACCTGTGATTACCTCACAGTGAAAGTGACTTTGCAGATGCGATTGTTAAAATAAAAACAAACTGAAGCTTAGCTTCATAAATTCCCTGAGTAGAGGAAATTAATTTTGTTATATAAACAAAGCTTAATGTGGCTTACTTTTAAAGATTAACTTGACCTGGATTAATACTTGTTTGTGCCTCTGAAAATCATGAACAAAATTATTGTGTTCCCCAAAATAGATATGAGGTAACTAGACCTTAATCTATCATTGAAGAAAATTCTATTATAAACAATCACTGTAAAGGTAAAGATATCTGCCTTCTCACTATATGAACTATTTTTATAACAATATATGTCTCAGCCTCATTTCGTATTTTGGTTTGCATGCTCCAGGTACAAACTCTTTTGATGTGTGCACAACGAACCAGCACTAATTTGATTAGTGCTAATCACACTTTGATTCACTGTGATTTGTTGGTTTTACTTCTTTTCTTACTTGAGTTTTGACTTGAGTAGTCAAAGTATCTTGCAATGGAAAATCTCCTGTATTCTATGAGTGTAACCCAATGCAATCACCAGTGTTTTTAGATCAGAGAATTCTGTTTCACAGCTTTAATCAGAGAGAACTGAAGACAAAAGAGAGTAAAACACACTTGAAGGTGGGCTCCCAACCCACTCTTGCTAGCTTGCAAAGGGATTAATGGGGCCATCAATTAAAGCAGTGATCTTCTACTGCCAGTCCAGTCCAGAGCTGGCACACAGATTTGAGAGGTTGAAAACCACTGGTCTACCACAGTGGTAGCTGCCTAGAAGGCTGATAAGCAGAGAGGTGCTAGTGAACAGGTGTAAATACATTAAATAATGCACAACTAATGAACTAAGGTGAACTATAGAACTAAAACATACAAAGAAGAGGATGAAATCCCCAAATAATAATTCATCTCTGCCAATCACCTTAGTTAAATCCTATGACACACACAATGCCTGAAAGTATAATCGATGGAATAGTAAGATAAACTTATTTAGTTTGGGGGCCCTCAACACATATCAACTGTAATGAGAGAACATTTATAATAATGCAAAAACCTTTCCATAAGCATGATTGCAAACTAAATCATATCAAGACAGTCTCTTTTTCCTTTAAGTACATCTATTTTTTAACCCCTCCCTCCTTTTCTCCCACCCTGAGACTTCCTCTCGAGTAACTTTAGTGCTATCATCATTTTCCACTGGTTTGTATTTTATTTCATTTTCCTGTATATTAATTATTTTTTTACTTTTTGGGTCACACCCAGTGATGCTGAGGTGTTACTCCTGGCTCTGTACTCAGGAATTATTCCTAGCGGTGCTCAGGGATGCTGGGAATCGAACCCAGGTTAGCCACATAAAGAAAAACACCCTACCTGCTATACTTTCACTTTGGCCCTCTGTTCATCAATTTTATATTTTCATATGACATGTTTGAAATTACCCAATAACTTTTCTGACTGTTTTGCTTCATATAATCCCACAAGTTCTTTCCATTTTGCTGTGAATGGCAAAAAAAAAAAATGTGTTCTTTGTTTTAGCAGAATAGATTCCATTATATAAATATGTTACTTCTTTATCCAACCATCTCTCAATAGTTACCTCTGACTCTTTATTTTAAGATTTCTAAATAATTTTGTAATAAACATTTAGGCAGTTGCAAGTTCTTGTGTTAATGTTCCCCTATCATTGCGTGTGACATGAGTGATTTTCCCAGGTGAGAGGTAACTGGCAGTTTTCACAGGTGAGATGTGGCATCTCCTGGCAGTTTTCAGAGCAGGACTAGGACAGGACAGGTCCAAACTACCCAACCTTGATTCCTGGGCAGAGGCTTTCTGGGAGTGGTGCCCAGGCCACCTGAGCACTGCCTGACATGTTCCCCGCTAAGGAAATAAACGATAATTGAGTGAATAAATGCACTTTTGGCATTCTGAGTATTTTCCCCAGTTGTTTAGAATTGGTTCTTTTCTATTTCTATCATAATAAATCTAACCAAGTTACTTATGTCTCAGTTTACTGAAACAATATACTATGACCTAATAAATGAGATGTTGCTAACATAATTCCTGGCACTCAATAATGACAGCCATGATCAAATCATGATAGCATTATGAACTATTTCATAATTCAATCCCAGGGAATAATTCTCTTGTTTAAATAATTAAATAAAACCTTAGCCTGGTGTTTAACCTTATAATCTATCACCTTATTTTACATCCAGAGAAATCAATAAATAACAACGACAAATAAATCTAATAACTTTCTTCATAAATCACTTTCCATGTCCTATATTTAGCTGCTACCAAGTTATTTACAAAGTACTGAATAAGTTTCTGTATACAAAAGTTCTTCTTCTTTTGTAATTGACAAATATTGTATATCCAATAAAACTTTCATGCCATCATCTGTCTCAACTCAGATTCCATTCACCCATGTATTCATCTAAATCAATATTTCTCATTAGGAAATACCACATGGCCCCTGTGAACTTCCAGGATATTTCAAGGGGCTAGTGGTAAGCAAAAAAAAGAAACAATAAACAGAAGACACATTATTTAGGGGCCATGGCAGGAGATTAGGTGGCCAGCCAGTAAAACAGTGGGCCATAAGAAGGAACTAGGTCAGAACTTGGTCACAGTTGGGACCAGTTGGAAAATCATACACATAGGTATGATTCCCCACATATTCACATATTTATATCTTTATCCCCAGGGAGCAGAACAGTGCCTGGAATAAAAAATTTCTCAATCTTTGTTAAGATGGATTGAGAGAGAGAGAGAGAGAGAGAAGAATTAAAGCCATCCATTTTTAAAACTCCTGAAACCTGCTGTTTCCTTTGGAATGTAATTGTAATTCATGCCACTTGCAATGTTTGATAAAGTGCTTGAAGTTCTGAGAAGTAGGACCCTTCTAAAACTTTATAAAATGTTGCCGCACAAGTTCTTAAGAAGCCCTTGTGTCTGTAACCAAGAGATATTTAAGTTGGGTGTGAAAAAAAGTGACACCCTTTAACTTCTATGGTATATTCAGTCCCCGCCCCCCCACCCCTGCCCTGGCCAAAACCATTTCTCCCTGTCAGTGTAGCCTTGTACTGGCCAGAGATCCCAAACCTTCACCTAAGCCCACATTCCCACGGCACTTTTCTTCTCTTTCCCATCAAAACTTTTAACCCAACAGTTCTAGTCTCGGGAACTATTACTGGGATGTCTAATGTAACTTAGAGTTGTTTCCTTCTGAATCTAATCCTGTCACATCCTTTGAGTATGCATGTACGTTGAGGTAATTCTTGATTAGACGTCATAAATCCCAGCCAAGAGTTTTACCTCATACTTCAAGTTACTGCCACCACACAGACAGTGCCAAGGATGAGAATATAAACTTTCCAGGACACTGCCCAACTTGGGATAAGCCACTTTGTTTCCAAAAATTAAAAACATCAGGCCTGAAGAGAGAGTACATTTTGGATACACAACTTGTGTACTGCTAAGCTAATTCGATCACCAGCACCACATGGTCCCCCAAGAATTGAAGAGGCAACACAGGAGGCCCCCAAGTGGTAGAGAAATATAGAAAGGGCCTCCCAGGCTTTCTGAGAACTGCTTAGCAGCGCCCTCCAATTTCAAACATCTATTTAAAATTTTATGTTTACCACTAATTGAGGACCAGGACCGGAGTGATAGCACAGCAGGTAGGGGGTATGCCTTCTATGCGGCTGACCTGGGTTCAATTCTTCCATCCCTCTCAGAAAGCCTGGCAAGCTACTGAGAGTATCTCGCCCACACAACAGAGCCTGGCAAGCTCCCAGTGGCGTATTCGATATGCCAAAAACAGTAACAACAAGTCTCACAATGGAGACATTACTGGTGCCGGCTCCAGCAAATCGATGAACAATGGATGACAGTGCAGTGCTACCACTAATCGAACCAAATGACAGAACAAAGATACCACTATCAAAGTATCTATGAAACTACAAAATAATTTTTTCTTTCATTTTATGTGTTTATTTTTAAACACATAAGATGTGTTTAAAAATAAACACATAAAATTAAACACAGTTAAATTTTCTGACATACTTTGACAGACATTTCTAACTAAATGTTCCCAATGGAATATTTTTCCACATCTTTAGTTGATTCATCAATTTCTCGTAAATTATCTCTTTGACTAAAATTGATCTACATAGAATTAGGCTGTACTTTTTCCAATTTGTTCTAACCCTACTAACTGTTTCATTGCGATCATCTACTTTTCTGACTTTATATCTCTTTACCTGTTAGGAAATAAATATATAATCCAAAATTTAAGTCTGGTGCCAGGCTCTGCTGGCACTGCTCAGGTATCACTCCCCGTGGTGCTTGGGGACCATGTATAGTCCTGTGGTTTAGGTAAGCCATTTTTGTCCTATTCCTTTATTTATTCCTATCATTGTGAATCAACATGAACTTGTATAAGGTGATTGCCCTTGAGGATAATGCCTGTTTCCCATATGGGCTATGTCTGTGGGTAGGAAGGCTCAAAGTTGTTTATCAAATTCCACTGTTGGAGTTTTAAATAAAACGGGTTTTTTCTATTTTTATTTTCCCATCTTCCATGTCAAAAGGCAAGCACTGCTCTTTACATATCTAGAATCGTTTTTCCTCTTTGATGTTGAAATCTCCGTGGTTTAGGTAAGCATGAGGTGTGCTCCTCTTTGCTTTCAGAATGAAGTTTCCACCACACATGCTAATCCATACATGTAGTCTCAATTGTCACCTCCCACGCTACACTACAAGACGTATCCATCATGAAAAATCCAAGTTCATGTTGATTCACAATGATAAGAATAAATGAAAGAATAGGACAAAAATGGCTGTCTTGGGTGTTCAGGAATAAAGTATAATGGGCAAAGCACTTATCCTCTTATCCTGTAAACAGCCCATCCAGATTGAAACCCTAGGACTACACATGGTCCCCAAGAATCACGGGGAGTGATCCCTGAGCAGTGCCAGCAGAGCCTGGCACCAGTGGGTGTGCCCTAAAACACACACACACACACACACACACACACACACACACATTGGCTCTATGCAAGGTAGCAACAACAAAGGACCAAAAGAAATAAACTGGCATACTGATCCACACAACAGCATTTATGGAGCAAGGTTAAAAGCATCAGGGTTCTTGGGAAGGGTACACTAGTGATGGCTGTGGTGTTGGAATTTTGTACATGGGAAGCTATTGTTAACATTTGTCTATTAAAAATTAAATAAATACATAGCAAAACACAATTGCATGCTAAAAAATTTAAACCTGCTGTATAAACCTCTAGCAGATTCTTCCATTTAAAGAACAAACCTGAAAGAAGGGGCTGGAGTGATAGCACAAGCAAATCGATGAACAACGGGAGGATAGTGCTCCAATGCTACCTGAAAGAAACAAATTGCTAAAAGTAAGGCTCACATAAGGAGGTCTCAGATGAGGAAATAGTTTTAGAGATTTTTATAATCCATGAATGCTTCCCAAAGTGGGTGATACTGCCCCAAAGGGGTAGCAGAACCCGTGAGGAAGGGGTAGTAGTAGCCGCTGTGCAACTGGAAGCCACTTTCTGCTTGTTCATCTAAAGGGAGATTTTCCAAAGGGACTGAGTAGTTTCTTTCACATCGGGCCAAGCTTTCTTTTCAAGAGTCATTTTGCACCTGAAAGCTTTTGCCTTCGCGCTATGTGCATTTGTGACACTCTTTCCTCTACATTCAGATTCTGTTCAAAGTCCTTAAGTCTGTCCTCTATTCTGTTTTTTTTATAATTTATTGATTTTTTAATTGGTGAGTCACAGTGAGGGTACAGTTACAGATTCACACATTTTTGTGTTTGTTTTACCCTCATGCAATGTTCAAGAGCCCATCCCTCCACCAGTGTCCATTCTCCACCACTTATGAGCCCAGTATCCCTCCCACCCCCGTATCCCATCCCCCAACCCCACTCCGCCTCTGTGGCAGAGCATTCCAATTTGTTCTCTCTCTCCTTTTGGGTGTTGTGGTTTGCAATAGGGGTATTGAGTGGCCATCATGTACAGTCTCTAGTCTACTTTCAGCGGGCATCTCTCTCCCCGCTCGGGATTTCCAATCACATTTCACTTGGTGTTCCCTTCTCTATCTGGGATGACTTTCCCCCAGCGTGTGAGGCTAGTCCAGCCCCTTTGGAAAACAATATGGACACTTTTCAAAAAATTAGAAATTGAGCTTCCATTTGATCCAGCAATACCACTTCTGGGAATATATCCTGGAGAGGCAAGAAAGTACAGTCGAAATGACATCTGCACTTATATGTTCATCGCGGCACTGTTTACAATATCCAGAATCTGGAAAAAACTGAGTGCTCAAGAACAGATTACTGGTTAAAGAAACTTTGTTACATCTATATAATGGAATACTATGCAGCTGTTAGAAAAAATGAAGTCATGAACTTTGCATATAAGTGGATCAGCATGGAAAGTATCATGCTAAGTGAAATGAGTCAGAAACAGAGAGACAGACATAGAAAGATTGCACTCATCTATACTATTTTAGAAGGCTTCTTTTCAAAATAAGAGGCAGGCCATCCAGTTGCTAGATTGATCTTAAAATGGCAAAAGGAGGGCAATTATTGAGGATTATAGTGGCAGCTTTACAGTTGGGAAAGCCTGAAAGTTTCATAATTTCCTTTGAGGATAAGTAGTATCTTCATTTTGCAGATGAAAAAAACAGGGCCACCAAGAGGTAAAGTAATATACTCAAGGTCATACAGTTCTTTTAAATTTTTTTTTTGCTTTTTGGGTCACACCTGGGGATGCACAGGGGTCACTCCTGGCTCATGCACTCAGGAATTACTCCTGGCGGTGCTCAGGGGACCATATGGGATGCTGGGATTCGAACTAGGGTAGGCCGAGTGCAAGGCAAATGCCCTACCCGCTGTGCTATCACTCCAGCCCCCAGTTCTTTTAAATTTTTTTTTAAATTATTATAATTTTATAAAGTAGTTCACAATATTTGATTACATTTAATATTCAAACACCAATTCCACTACCATTAAACCTTCCCACCACCATGTTTGGGTGTTTCTATCCTGAACCCCAGCCCCTGCCCCAGAATGAAATAATTTATTTTGTATTGTTTGCTATGAACAAACTGCTGAAAATGCTCCGAAAAACTTTCCTTAGAGGAGAGTGTGTGAAGATTGTTGTATTTCACCCAGGGGCCATTAAACCCTTCTATAAGAGCTTACTAGTATGTTGTTAAGGGTTGAGCCTTGTGTTCAGATAGATGATAGATAGATAGATAGATAGATAGATAGATAGATAGATAGATAGATAGATAGATAGATAGATAGATAGATATCTGTAAAAATATATTTCCCTCTAAGATTGGTTGCCTTCTACTTTATACCCCATCAAATGTGGTGTGCTACTCTTGAAGTATGAGTGGTGTGAGGAGGTCATGCAGTTCTTAAGGCTTATTCTTGGTATGATCTCCAAGCCTATCAAACTGGTACCATTTTTCCCTACATACCATAAGTCAGAAAAGAGTTCCAGAGACAGTTCTCTCAGAATAAGGCAGTGTATAGGTTTTAAGTAAGTCTCTTGCCCACACGCCTGGCTTCTTCCCTGGGTCCCCTCGGAGGGGATGGGCTCCAGCTTCCCTCCCCACCCCAAGCAGAGCTCCTGGTGGCCGAAGACCACCGGAACCTAGCTACAACCATGCTCGAGGCCCCTCTCCACATGTTCGGACAGGCCTCATGCATGAAGGTACCGGCAGAGGAACCTAGGTGTGGATAATCCCATCAACAGCCAACATCCCGAGACTTAAAAGCAAGCTCCCAGAAGATACCTTAGCCTACTTCTCCCTCTGGGAGAAACTGGCAATCTTCTGAGAGTTTCCTGCCCACATGGGACAGCCTTGCAAGCTTCCCATTGTGTATTCATATGCAAAATCCAGTAACAAGCTGGATCCCATCCCCCTGACCCTGAAGAGCCCCCAGTGCAACATCCTTGGGAGGGCCAAGTCGAGATAGACTTCTAAGATCTCAGGGAAAGCACAAAATGAGATGTTACTGAGCCCACCCGAGAAATCGGTGATTAACGGGATTTCATGACCGTGATAGGTTTTAAGTAGAGCAATCCTCTTCTCTCCATGCATGTTCTTTTAGGCTTGGTTCGGTTAGGTTCAGCTGTGCTCAGTTCTTTCTCCTGACTCTGCTCAGAGATCACTTCTAGGTTTTGTTCAGGGGACCACATCTGGTGCTGGATGTCAAACTCTAACCAGCTGTCCTATCTCTTTGAACCCCTCTGAATGGATATTCTTAATCATTTTAGATATTATTCTATCTTGTGTTTGCCTGCAAAAAAAAAGTGTTCATTATTTTTCTCATGTGTGCATTTTTGTGTCTCAGATATGCACAGTTCTAGAATTAATCTATACTTTCTTACAAAGTCTTAGCCTGAAAATGCCCTTTATCTCACTCTCTGTCTCTTTATATTCTTAAGTATAAAATTATTATATTAAAAGGTAAAATCTTATAGTTCTCTGCAACTTTATGCTTATAAAGTGTATCTTGCCAAATGAAGAGAGTCAAAGGGAGAATACAAATATTAAATGATGTCACTTACATGCAAAGTATAACAATATAAAAAGGAATTTTTATAAACAATATAAAACAAAAAAAGAATAAACAACAATCAATGAGAACAAACTCTAAAAGTCTGCCTGTGGATTTAAGTTTGCTAACTAATGGGGGACGGTCATGAAGGAAGACTAAAGACAATGAAAGAGGGATGCTAATACTGGTTAATAGTATTCATTAATATAACTATTCAAATCACAGTGCTGGGGCCAGAACGATAGTACAGTGGGTAGGGCTTTGCTTTGCATGCAGCTGACCCAGGTTCATTCCTCAGCATGCTATATGGTCCTCTTGAGCACCGCTAGGAGCAATTCCTGAGTGCAGAGCCAGGAATAACCCCTGACCATCACCAGGTGTGACCCAAAAAGAAAAAAAAACTAAAATAACAGTGCTTAAATACAATTTTTTGAAGGTAATGAATAGCAAATCTGGCAGTACCTAGCACTTGCTCCTGGTTCTATGTTCAGGAATCAATCCTGGCAGTGCTCGGGAAACCATATGCAGTGCTTGAGATTGAACGAAACTTGGCAAGGTAAGCATCCTAACCCCTAAACTGTCTTTCTGGCTTGTAAATAAACTAATTTTTTTTTTTTGCTTTTCGGGTCACACCTGGCGATGCACAGGGGTTACTCCTGGCTCTGCACTCAGGAATTACCCCTGGCGGTGCTCAGGGGACCATATGGGATGCTGGGATTCGAACTCAGGTCGGCCGCGTGCAAGGCAAAAGCCCTACCCACTATGCTATCGCTCCAGCCCCATAAACTAATCTTTTTAAAGAAAATTTAGGATAAAGAATTTTTGATAAATACAGAACATTGTGTGGCTATAAAAGATGAAATGACCCCATTTCCTCCAATGTGAATGGAACTAGATGGCATCATATTAAGCAAAATAAGTCAGAGAAAGACAAATAACAGATGACCTTTCATCTGTGGTCTATTGGCAAAACAAGGGAACAAGCAGTGTCAAACAATGACAAATCCTTGGCCTTGGATGACAAAACTTATCAACAAAAAGTTAGGGATCGGGGGGTGGGGGAGTGTAAAAGCACATTTAGTTAAATTACAGTGTGAAAGGTTGTTGCTTTTGGAAATATTTGTTGAAGTATAAAATATTCAAGATATTTTTTAAAGTATGAAAAATCTTTAACCTTAGATCTTTTTTCTGGATGGTCAAGGTAATAGCTTCCTTCTTCAATTAGTTGAAAAAATTCCTTGATATAAGAAAACGCACAATTGATTAGGGAAACTGCCTTAAAGTCTATGACTTTCAAATAAGCTGCAATTAAATGGGAAATTAATGTTACTCTAAACTGGCACACACCAATCTGACCTATTAGGTGAATGTAGACATAAAGTCAAATATTTGTATAGCACATGCCTGGAATTTCAGTTGTTTAATTTTCTTGTGTAAACTCTCCCAAATTTTGGGTTGTGTGGGAGCTCTGCTAAAGATTTTTATAAAAAAAAATGTTCAACTGGTGAGGTCACCTTAATTATTTGTAGAAAAAAATAATATGTATGTAGAGATTATAAATGATTGAATCAACATCCTCTAGAGAAAACACAGCAGCTATGTACAAAGGCAACTAGAGGATTTCAAAATCTTAGAGTAGTTTGTAATATGTTATCTACTACAGTAGCTTACAGCAGTCTATTAAACATAATGACCAAAACGGTAATGAGGGTAAAATTTAGGTCACCGGCATTGGGTTGTTCCGTATTTAAATAATTGAGTTCTCAAAGTCATCTTATTATTTAAAATAGTTTTTCTCTTTTTCTTATTGTGCGAACAGATTGAGCATTCATTGGCATACCTATTCTTAGTAAAATCACTTCAGTCTTTCTTGTATGGAAAATGTTCTTTGGGCAGGGAGGGGGTGGGGCGGGAGGTGTGAAGCAAGATAGTTTTTACTGAAACTGATTTAGAAAGATGTGAGGAGAGAGAAAGAGACAAGTACATGTTCAGGAAAGAGCGGGGGGGTTCTCCAGAGTTTCTCCAGAACAGATGTTCCTCCAGGAAAAAAAAAAAAAAAGACAAATAAGCAAGATGTGTGTTCAAGGGAGAACACGGGCTTGAAGAACAAAACTGATTACCAGCATCTTTCAATTTCTGCCTGTTATATATTACCTTATACC
Source organism: Sorex araneus (assembly GCF_027595985.1). NCBI lineage: Eukaryota > Metazoa > Chordata > Mammalia > Eulipotyphla > Soricidae > Sorex > Sorex araneus. The sequence goes on along the minus strand of NC_073309.1, from coordinate 65,387,517 downwards.
ATTGCTGGTCTTTCAAAACATATTGTTCCTGTTCCACATGCATGTGATTATTCACCAAATAATTAATCCCACAATCCTAGAAACAGGCTGACTAATCTGTCTTTTCAGTGTCTGCCATGTGAGACATGCTTTTCTACATGGAGTAGCTCAAAGCAGAGCTTATAATTTACCTTGGAGGTTGTAATTTTAACTAAAATTATTCAATAAGCATGAACTATTTGAACTGAAATATTCTGTGGAAAACTGAGTCTATTCATAGTTTTTAATCCACCTTTTATGTGATTAATATCAATAGTTACCTGGAACTGAGATAGTCACTTATAAAAATAAAACATCTAACATGAAAGAAAGTGAGAAGAAAACAGAATAAGCATTGAAAGATTGTTAAATCATTATTCATCAGTATTTAATTATTTTGATAATTAATTTCAAATTAAAGCATAAATACTATAATATCTAAAATTACTTTTTTTTTTACCATTTAACTTGTTTTAATGTTTCTTCACAAATGGTGAAAAATACTAAAGTACAGACAAGGAATAATCATAATGTTGTGGCCAACATTATAAATATGGAATTATAAATTTAAAACATTTTCTGGTTTAAAAAATAAATCTGGTAGTCAATGCAGCTCTTCGGGGTCTCTGCGTCTAGTAGGGCCAGTCTCTGCGTTCCTTATGGTGCTCGCCTTTATCCATTTTTCCAGGGCCTCCACGGCTGCCTCTTCTTCCTCCCATCTGTTCCATCAAAGGCCCAGGGGGTCCCCCAGGGCCACCTCGTCTGCCTCCGCCAAAGCCACCTCGATCCATGCCCCGGCCACCACGGAAGCCACCTCTGTCTCCTCCACGACCACCTCTGAACATTCCTCCAGGACCCCCACGGTCCATGAGGCCACCTCTTCCTCCCCGCATACCACCAGGGCCACCTCTGCCCCGGTCACCACCCGGAGGTGGGAAGGGTGGCGGGAGAAAACCTTCAGGCTTTGGGGCTTTACACTGGTTGCATTCTGTTCTCCAGGCAAAGTTCTGGTTCCCACATCCCGGATTGGGGCATTGCCAGTCTCCAGCTCGATGTTGGACATTTCCTCCTCCTGATGGGTTCCCTCGGGAACCCCGAGGCCCTCTTGGGGAAAAGCATCCTCGGTCTCCTCCTCGGCCTCCCATGCGACCCATAGGTCCCCCTGGGCCTCCTGGGCCCCCTGGACCTCCACAAAGCGGTGGTGGCATTCCGCGGCCCTCAAGGGGTGGCATTCCACCTCGCATGCTGTTCATTGGAGGCTTCTTCCGAGCAAGAGAAACTTTAAGTTTGCTTCCTTGAAAATCTTTCCCATCAAACCACTCCACGGCAGCCTTTGCAGTTGGCGGGTCTTCATAGGACACTGTGGCATCACCTTTGGGCTTTCCGGTTTCCTTGTCCAAGTAGATATGAATCATGGGTTGCCCAGTTCTTTTGTTCATTTTAACAACTCCACACTGCTTAAAGAAGTCTGCCAGATCATCTAAAGTCACATTGTCATTTAATCCTTGCACATAAATCGCACTGTTGTCAGAATCTTCATCTGGATCTATAGGTGGGCCTAGATCAAGATCTGGTCCTTCATCCATGGGTCCACCAGGCTTATTGAAGCCACCTCGCTCTCCAGCGCTGCCCATTCCACCGTGTCCTCCTCCCCGCCCACCTCTGCTCATGCCTCCAGGATCAAATCCCCCTCTTCCCCTGCCCCGGTTATCAGGGCCACTCATGCTCCGGTTCTCTCCTGGTCCGGAAAATCCTCCAGACTCCTGCCCATAAACACCCATGCTACTGGGGTGGTCCTGTCGGAATGAACTCTGCTGCCCGTAGCTGCTGCTCTGTTGGCTATATTGACTTGGAGCCTGGCTGTAGGATCCAGTTTGGGGGGGGGGGTAACTAGTGGGCGGCTGTTGCCCATAGCTACTTTGTTGACCATAGCTACTCTGCTGTCCATAGCTGCTCGGCTGACCATAGGTGTTCTGCTGAGAATAACTGCTCTGATCGTAACTAGTCGGCTGTGTAGAGGAATAGCTGGTAGGTGGATAGGACGGTGGTGCCGTCACTGGTTGCATGGGGTAGCTCCCAGGTACCTGGGGATAACTGTAGTTACTTTGTCCATATCCTAGGCTGGGTTGGTTGTAACCCCCTGTGCTAGACTGAGGTTGACTAGTCTCAGCGGGCTTGTTACCATCCTGTGGTCTTGTAGGCGCGGTGGTTGCTGGCTGCTGCCCATACGCTGGATAAGCAGGCTGAGTGCCATACGCAGACTGAGCTGCATAGGAGGCCTGGGTGGTAGTGACTGTAGCAGTGGTGGTATCATAAGCACCAGTGCCATACCCCTGGACAGGCTGACTGTATGCCTGGGGGGCAGTCGGAGTAGTATAGCCAGTGGGAGACTGTCCATAAGAAGTTGCATAGGCGGTCTGCCCATAGGCTGCAGTGGCCTGCGCCTGGGTATAGCTGACGTCAGTGGGCTGTCCGTAAGTTCCATAACTCTGTTGCCCATAAGCCTGGCTGGTCTGTGCATATCCTTGAGTGGGCTGGGCGGTGTAAGCACTGTAGCCCTGCTGGGCTGCAGCTTGGCTGTAGGTACTGTAATCCGTGGACGCCATTTTCTCTCCTTCCCTCTCGTTCTCTCAACGTCCATCTCCCTCGCTTGCCTTCTACCTAAAATTACTTTTTATCACTGCTTTGATGGATCATATATGTTATCCATTAATAACACCAGAATATTATTTCAATTGGAGTGTTTTAATAAATATTTACTGCTGGGTAGTTGTCAGATAGCCTTGCAGTATAAATGTTTTTTAAAATTTTGAGTCTTCAAGTAATCTATTCATTTTGGTGCTTTGGTAAATCTAACAAACATTCCATAATTTTATTATTCCATTTTGTTTTCAGTGATATTTATATTCAGCCCTTTATATTTACTTATTTTGTCATTTTCATGAAAATTTTACTGAAATTCATCACGCACTTACTTATAACCTTAAACAACATTTTAGAAAACAAATATATAAGATTAACACAAAGTATCTCTAGACTTTACCATAAAATTGGATATTTTGTGAAGAATCAAGTTGAAAAGCTAAAATGAAGTATAACTATCACAACAGTGTAAAAACACCAAGAAAATGACAAATTCCATTTTCTTCCTTCATCACTTTTAACCAAAAATTAAAATAAATGTTAATAAAAGCTGAAATCTTTTCCTTCCCGCTGTCCATTATAAAGTCAGACAATGTCCAGTCTGTGAAATTTGACCTTTGGGTTATCTCAAAAACAGCTCTCCAGGTGCCAATCCTAAAACTCACATGGCAGGAAATCTGGCATTCAACCCTGTGCCCAAAACCCCTGCCCAAATCTCTACCATTCATTAGCCTTGAGCACAAAACCCCTCTCTGGAAGAAACATAAAACTTCTGCCTCGCTGGAGCATTTTGAGGTAAGCCCAAGCTAGGAAGAACTTTGTATTGTCTGTGAGCAAACCTATCGGACAACGGCGAAGATGGAACTCCGATCTCAGAACTGAACCATCAGACACTGGGGAGACTGAGAGTGACCCACAGCTCTAACAGAGGAGACACCTCAAGGATAAATTCCAGTGAGGAGAGAGGAGTCACCTAAAAAAAAAAGAAGCAAAAAGGAGAAACAGAGTAAGGAACTAGTGAAACGGAACACAGAGACCAATCTGATTGCTTTGCAGGAAGTTTGAGGCAGGAGGGCAGCCAATCCAATCTCCCACTCTCCAAAAGCCCACACATGCATATAAACATATATCACACATGCTTAAGAAAGATTAGGTTACAAACATGTATTGAGGCTCAGCTAAGCAGAAGAAAATGGCAAAAAAATGATTTTTTCCCTGCCCAGTAAGGCTCAGAGGGTTGCTAAAGAGATCAAGACAAAAGAGTTGAACTCTAAAAGAAAGCATGGGTCTACAACCAGAACACCTGTCTGCATCCTCTAATCCAGTATCTGCCTCCATGATAAATGACATTCATCGAAAATGGGACTTCTCTTCAGTGGTGGCAAGCCATGACTCTTTGAGACAAAACTGTACTGCAGATAAAGACACCTGTTTGAGGGGAATGACCCTCCCTTTCCTTTCAGGCCAGGTTAAAGGGGGATATTTTCCTGTGAGATTTCTGTCTAATTTTAACTCAGGCAAAGACAAACCATTTTCTTTTGGAAAATCTACCAAAAAACTTGTTAGTAATTTTGCTAATATAAGCTAGAAGTGAGATGCTCCCAATTAACTTAACTGATTAGATTGGTATGAACAGTCCCCCCAAAATGCAGACTTTCAAGCAAATTTGGAGAACATGTCTGAGAGAATGCCATCAAAAATAGAGTAGTTACACTTGACGTAAGAAAGATTTCTGCCATCTTTTAGAGCCTATTGGACAGCCAGGTATAAGACTGCAGTGATGAGACACATAGGACCTCATGGGATGGGGGTTAGAACTGACCCTTCTCCCCACCCCCACGAAACCCCAAGTTGCTGCCCACGAACAGCTCCTGGCTCCTGAATGGCCATGATCCCAGAGGTACACAAACCAATCTGGGAACCCAGGGTCTTTCGGCAAAAAATCCCTCCAGACTTAATTACTAAAATATCAGAAATCCAAAATTGAGCGGCCGCAATAGTGGCCGCACAACATCATATGCTCTTCATAATCAGCAATAGAAAACAAATTATCTAATGATGCCTTTTCGGCAGGTCTGATTTTTGAGGGAATTTTTAGATAATAATAGTGGGACTTTTGTTGAAATATTGAATGTAATCAAAGTAGAGAGAGAGTAAAATGAAAATCATCTGCCACACAGGCAGGGGGAGGGGTGAGCTGGGGGGTATACTGGGGTTCTTGGTGGTGGAAAATGTTCACTGGTGAAGGGATGATATTTGACCATTGTATGACCGAGAATTAAACATGAAAGCTTTGTAACTGTCCTCATGGTGATTCAATAAATTTTTAAAAAATTAAAGACAATTTTAAAAAGCTTTTCAATGGAAAAAAAAATGATTTCACTACCTGGACTCGATGAGCAGAATCTGGGTCCTAGTAAATAATGAGAGATTTGCAAATCAGGCAGTTCAGGAAAATCAAACGTGTATGATGTATGAGTATATCCATAGAAAAAGAAAGAAAAATATGCCAAAATACTAGCCACTACTTCAGTAGAAAATATGAGTTTTTATTATTCTTTAACCTTTCCGTGTAATTCTGAAATTTTTTTATTTTTGTTTTTTTGTTTGTGGGCCGCACTCAGTGATGCTCAGGGCTTAGTCTTGACTTTCTGCCCCGGAATCACTTCTGAGGAGTTAGAGGACCATATGGAATTCTGGGGCTTGAACCCAGGTCAGCTACATGAGAAGCACCCTACTTGCTATACTATCACTTTAGCCCTTTGAAATTTTTTCTAATAAATAGCTGAGAAGAAGCCTATACAAACTTACTTGCAAAATTTGAGCTTTCCCAAGTAATTATATGGTGTGGTTTTGTGACTTTTCTCACCAATATTATCATGGATATTTTTACACATGAAGGAATCTAGGTTTGTATAATTAGTTTAAAAGTTGTTTACTGAATGACTTCACTTTAACTTTTTTAAACTAATTGTAATTATCATGTGAAATATTGGGGTACTTTCTACTTGTTATGATTCATAAAGCATCGATGTACATCCTACATACAGAGGTTGGTTTGTCCATGATTATTTCCTTAGATAAACCCTCAAAGTAGAAATATAGGATCAGAGAATACATTTATTTAGTACTTTGAGATAATTGTTGCAAAATTGTCCTTCATACAATTTGCACTCATGTGCACTCCCTACCAGAGTGAGAAGACCCTTTTTTTGCTGAACTTTATTACTGTTTTTGACATGTCTTCTAGAGTCTTGGAAATGGCTCAAGTGGTGAGTACATGCATAGCACATGCAAGGTTCTGAGTTCAATTCCTGACATAGTGTGGTCTGTTGGGTGACCCTGGGCATAACTCTGGTGGTATCAAAGTATCTCTGGATTTGGCCCTTATTTTTAAATGTTTTCTATTATTTACACTTTTTTAATTCTATTTCTATTTCTATTTCTTTTAGTTTGAGTTAATTTCATAGTGGGTACATCCAAACATTATTTCATATGCTCATTGTTTATTTGTATTCTACATTTTGTTTTTCTCCCTGTAATACCAATACAGCCACTTTTTAATTCAAAAAGCATTAATGGTGCAACTATTTAAGCAGTAACATATCAGGATATTCACACAAATTTCTGAAGTTCTGAATCCTGTTTCAAAACCAAACAAATTCTCTTAAAGGATGCATTTAACCTGACTCCCTTCTAACTAAAAAAAAAAAATGTTTCTACTCCGCTGAGAGGTAAGTTAAGTAAAAGGTAACAGTTTTAGCTTTATGGGGGTTTCTCAAAATCTTCACCTGTATCACTTGTATCATTTGTCTTCCCATTGATCTTCAATTTGCTCAAACAGGCGCCAGTAACGTCTCCATTCGTCCCTGTCACATGCTAGTGTAGCCCAATGATATCTGCTCTCTCCAGGGACAGGAAGTGCCTCAAATCATTCATTCAGGGTTTTGACGAAGAAGTCCGACCATTTCATTGGTGGGTGGCCACGAGGTCTTTTGACGTCCTATGGAATCCAGTTGGTAACAGCTCTAGTCCAGGTCTCTGAGACGTACATTAGTGCAGGAGGAACGGCGGAATCGAAAAGATGTGCCCGGAGTCAGATATCCTTCGTCCTCTTAACCACTTCTTCAACACTCTTAAAGGCATTCCACGCTGCTCTCTTCCTCCTGCACAGTTCTGGTGCCAAGTTGTTCCTCATGTTAAGTTCTCAACCCAGGTACACAGAGCTGCTGCATTCGGAGATGTTTGTTCCATTGAGAGAAAGTGGAGCATCAGGGACTAGTTCATTTTTTCATGAGCATCGTCTTATTGAGGTTCAGCTGCAGTCCGACCTTTCCACACTCGTGGTCGAAGTCAGCCAGCATTTGTGCTGCTTGGCTAATGTTTGGTGTTATGAGAATGATATCGATATCATGAGTGAAGCAGAGGTGGTGTAGTTGCCGACTGTAGGATGACATTACTTTGTACTTTCCCCCTCCTTGCCACAAGGAGCTCATCCCGGTTTTTCCTGGAGTTTAGGCTTACCCCAGTCACACCCATCAAGGTGTTTCCGAGTCTCTCCGATCCCTTTGTTTAGCTGTAATCACTTCTCTATGCTCTCTTCCCAAAAACAGTTAATCAGCTTTCCCCCTAATCTGATTCTGTTAATTTGTAAGGTCAGACCTTCCTAGGACACTGAACTTTATATTATAAATTAATATTGAATATTATAACACTGAATATTATAATATTGCCTTTCTCCTCTCCTTATGCCTTTTAAATAATTTACTTTAAAGCAATGTCCTTTTTGTATAGACACAAGAATACAATATTGTGCTTTTAAAACTTGGGACTTAATTGGTTTCAAATATTATTCATTCCCGGGCATCTGCTTTCTCCACTTAAGCCTCAGTTGCCCTCAGTTCCTAGGACCCCAAAAGCAGCGTCTTGATGAGGGACAGGACAGATCCATGGCAAGCAGTGAGTTATGTGCTACCCTGGCATCGAGATGGGCCTGGCCAAAGTGCCAAATTCTTAACTATAAGTTAAGAGCTTGATCATAGACAAATGCTGTCATGATCCAAAAGTAATGACGAGACTAGGACCCTGCTAGGGATAGGAAAGATTGATCTGGCCTGAGCACTGTAATCTGAGATCGAGATGGCCCCAGGAGAGCAATTCTATAAGCTTTAATGCATTTCTTATTGTGTCCATACAAAATGATTAATATTATGAATGCTTATATGTTTGCTGGCTGAGGAGAAGAGAAACACACTCATGGGACTCTGCCCTTGGGTGGATCCTCCTGCTGAAAGAGAATCAGTCCTAGGAGAAGCATCCCCTGAGGGAAAAGAATCTTACCAATATTGATTGTGACCACACCTAGTGTACACCCCAAACCCCTCATGCTGGGGGGATTTAACTAGGCTGGAAGAGTGGGTTGGGGGGCCAGATCCACAGATCCAGAGAGAGATCCAGAGCCGGGAGAGAAGCAGAGAGACAGAATGAAATAAACTGATCGAGTAACCAGTTTGGCCTTCTTCCTTCCATCAGAAGGCTTCCTTGACCAACAGCCACACACAGCGGTTCCAAGAGCACCGAATACGGGCGGTGAGACAGAGCCACCCGGAGAGCCCGAGAATGCACACGCCCGTCTCCGTGCTTTAGTTTTTTACAGCCGACTGTCTATCTTCACTCCCATTCCTTCCCATTCCAGTTGTCGCATGATGTTCTTGAGGGTGGCACTGAGGGTGGCACTTCAGTGAAATGGTATCACCCTGCCGAACCCCTGTCTTTATGTCAATGATCACTTCCTTGTAGAATGGTGAGATCCTGGTAGTGAATCCGTAATACAGCTCTCAAAGGATCTTGATGTACGAGTTTGAACGCCCTGTTTGGCTAGGGCTTCGATGATCACAAAATAGTAACTGAAATTTCTCCTTTGGCACTGTCACTTTACTTGCTCAAGACATGTGATAAGACAGAGTATATCATTCCTTACAAGATAATTATATATTTATTCCTTACAAAGTATTTTTAGATCCTCTGATCATAAAAAGACAGGGGAACCTGCCAGTAATAGTAAAGAAAAGAAATCTATCTCACTACAAAAAGAATTTGGGGCAGGGGAGTCGGTGGATACCTGGCAATGCTCAGGGGTTGTCTTTGGCTCTATGGGAATTATTCCTGGAAGTGCTCAGGAGACCATATGTGGGACTAGAGATCAAACCCAGGTCAGCCACATGGGAGGCAAGCACCAAGCACCCTACCTGCTGTACTGTTGCTCCAACCCCCCAAAAAGAATTAATCTCCCTTTTTCATTCAAGGTTATCTATAAAGTTGCCCTCTTCAACTGGAATCAGTCATGAGTCTTCACTTCCTGTATGTTTGGTAGAAGTGAGAAAGAAAAGAAAAGGGCATATTTCTGTTCCTACAGAATAAAGTTTAAAAACTTTTCCATTGTTTTGATGAAATATTTAAATAAGTACTGTGAAAAAAATAGATTTCTGAGAAATAAACTTTATGTTCTTCTCATTCCAAAACACAATGTCTCCATTTTCTGTCTCATTTGAAAGCCAATAATCTCAGTGTCCACATTAATTAATTTTCAATAGAATCAGCTACATTAAGCCTAAAATTGAAAATTGCTCTGCAAGTGTTAATCATCAATTTAATTCATTTTTTCCAAGCAGGTCACAACCTGTTCTGACAATAACTTTCCCAAACCCTTCCCCACCAGGTCCTCCAGGGAAACAGATATCATTCTTTCATTTGTTGGCCGTTTGTTGTGTTTTCCCCCTCTTACTGAAATAAGGATGACATCATCTGGTTAAACAGGTTTATTTCTTCCCAGTCAAGAAAAACTAGGCCAGGCTCTTCCATAGGCTAGACCATGAGCTACGGTCACTTAAAGATCTATTACTCAGCTTCTGATATTTGATATTGAATCAGAGGGTTCTAGAAATAGTGCCTTATTCAACAAACTTCAAGGAAAATAAGTACAAAGACTATACAACTTAAGTACTTAGCTTCTACAGATGAGTTACATTTGTAGAGTTCTTTGTTTGAACAAGTATCTTCTGGATACAGAAAAGTTAAGATAAGCTATTATAGCTCATAATCTGTCACTGTCACTGTCATCCCATTGCTCATCGATTTGCTTTGAGGGGGCACCAGTAACATCTCATGCTTTTAGTCTATAAACCAACCCACCACCTTCTGTGCACCTGAACTTCTTTGACTCTCAATTATCTGCCTCAACTGTCTGTCCAGATCTTTCTAAAAGATTGGCCACATTACAGGAGATGGTTGGGAGGTGCCGGGCTTTTTGAGAAACTCTGATTTAGCTATTTGAAATCCACCCTATTCCAGATAGGGAGCTTGCAGGCGTTGGCATGTTTCCTGCGCTGGTCTGCCAGCCTCCACACATTATGTTTTGAAAGTACTTCCTCCAACTGTCACTGAATTGGCAGGGTGGAGCTCCTGTGGCTCAGTTTTTCCATTCTCTCAGTACTGCTTAAGCTTGGGTGCTGTTGTCTCTCAACCATCTCCTCTGGACCAGGCCCTGCCCTTGGTTTAATGAGAAATGTGGGAGCGCTGGAGAGAGGGCACTGATCATTGTGAGAGCTACAGTCAGACATCAGAAACTTTCCGCCCTCTGGTCACGTGCAGTACTAGCTCTGGACTATACTGGGCAGAGACACAATGAGGATGTATAACTCAGCTGATTTAAACCAGATCCTTTCATGAGTGTTCGCCAGCCTCCTCACATAGATTATACACATGTGATTAGCAGCAAAAATCTCTTTTGCTTCTCATGAAGATCAGGAATCAATTGATGTGAACCATGCAATATTAGTGATATGACATGAGGTATATTTTGATCCATTCCAATGAAGGAATATTATTTTTACAGCTTCCAGAGATGTGAATCCAATAATTATTAATTGAGACTAGCAGCATCTAGAATAGTCAGATTCTACAATTTTGACATCACTGTATCACTGTCATCCCGTTGTTCATTGATTTGCTCGAGCAGGTGCCAGTAACGTCTCCATTCATCCTAGCCCTGAGATTTTAGCAGCCTCTCTTTACTTGTTCTTCCCAGTGGTGCTGCATTGGAGGCTCTTTCAGGGTAAGGAGAATGAGACCCATCATTGTTAGTGTATTTGGGATATCGAATAAGCCACAGAGAGCTTGCCACGCTCTGTTGTGCAGGCAGGATGCTCTCAGTTCTCTGAAAGGGAGAACTAGGCTATAAGAGGAGTGTTGTTTTACAGTCTCTGGATCTTGGCTGTTGATGGGATTACACGGCACCACTGGGTGGGGGGGGCAGTTTGTGGGTGGACTGCCCAGCTACTGGAAAATGGGGGGTCTGGGTGGAGGAGGCCCAGTCCCGATTCAAGCAGGAGATCTCACCCTGGGGTCCCACACACCTGGGTTCCTCTGCCGGTTCCTTCCTGCATGAGGCTTGTTGAATATGTGGACAGTAGCCTTGAGCATAGCCGTGGCTGGGTTCTGGAGGTCTTCAACTGACGAGCAGGGAAAACTCAACCCACCCCCTCCGAGGGGCCTGGTGAACACAGCCAGGAATGGGGGCAAGAGACTCTGTACATTTTTGGTATAATACATAATTCCTGTTCTCAAGGTACTTTATTTAAGAGGCAAGACTATACCAAGAGCCAGATGAAAAAAAGAGTAGTAATAAATTACCACACAGTATAATAGAATTAACATAACATATACAATAAGATAATTTAGAAATTATGAGTAATATGAGTATATTAATAATAGGAATTTAAAGACAGAAAATATATGAATGAAATGAACATGCTAGGAAATATATCATAAAGGAGAATAAACTCAAAAGATTAAATGATAGTAATTTTCTTTGTAGGAAAACTTAGGAAAGTAGAAAAACTTATTACATCATAATGAAAGACTGTTGTTTTCAAGAGAAAATTGAATAAGAAGTGTTCTCTGACCAAAGCTATATTTATGAAGATATAGCAAGAGTTACTATTTAATTATTACTTACTATATGTCAGGTATGAAGTATAATATCATATATTACATAACACATAATGGCATTTAATCTGCGCAATGAACCCATATGCTATTATTAGCCTCATGTAAAAGATAATGAAAATAAAGTTTGCAGTGGATAAATAGTTTGCTCAATATCATATGGCATTATTTTTACCCACAAAAGATAAATCTGCAACACTGGTTGTCACAAGATTCACAGTCAGAGTGATTAGTTTCTTAAGGTTCATAAAACTTCTATCCTTAAGTGGCATTAGTTAAGCAAACAGTGATAACAATTCGCATAAGAAAAGCACCAGATTCATTGCTCATGTGACTGTCATAGTAAATAAACTGTAATGCCCCATGAATAAAGAATGTGTGTACCTAGGAGTATGTAAGGATTTTTAATGTCACTCACTACTGCCTAGAATATTCCCAGAATAAATATTAAAATATGTAATGAAATATATAATGAAATATAATTATATATTTAATATATAATATAATTCTAAATTATATATAATTTTATATCACCAATTTCATCCCGTTGTTCATCAATTTGCTCAAGTGGGCACCAGTAACGTCTCCATTGTGAGACTTGTTGTTACTGTTTTTGGCATATCAAATATGCCACAGGGAGTTTGCCAGGCTTTTCCCTGCAGGTGGGATACTCTCGGTAGCTTGCCGGGCTCTCCAAGAGGGGCAAAGGAATCGAACCCGGGTCAGCTGCGTGCAAGGCAAATGTCCTACCTGCTGTGCTATCACTCCAGCCCATATTAAAATATAATGAAATATATAATGAAAATTTTTAAATCACTTGAGTTGCATAGGAATATCATTTACTTAAATCCCCAAGACCTTATAGGTTTCTTAACCTTTAGGTGCAAACATTTCAACCTATATGCCCAATTTAAATCTCCCAAACTACTTTATTAACTAATGAACAAGTCCCTGGACTATCCATCCCCTAGACCAGTTAGAAAAGGATTCTATTTTTCTTTAACCATTTGTCCTCCAACCTTATTCAAGTAATATAATGAAAGTCATTATCACTAGAGAGTGGGGTGCTGGTTTGTAGGAATTGCAGTCTAATTATTCCAACTTTATTTTTTAGTTTTCCCTGAACAGGGACAAGATGGTTACCACTGACCTTGAATATAGCTCCATGGCACAGGGTGTCCAGAGATAATCACAGGATATAAAGAAAGTCAAGAAGACGGGGATTAAGAGAAGAGGATATTTCCAGATTAAAATACATACATATTTTAATTATATTTATCTCATAGAAATTAAACATTGTGACTTAAAAAATCATTGATGGTTGGGCTAGAACGATAAAGCACTGAGTAGGGCATTTGCCTTGCAAATAACCAACCCACGTCCAATCCGCAGGACCACACATGGTCTCGCGTTCACTAGGAATAATCCCTGAGCACAGAGCCAGGAGTTAACCTAAGCATCCTGGATATGGCCCTGAAAAACAAACAAAACCCATCAACAGCAAAAATCATTTATAATCTCTCAGAGCATCCATGGGTAAGTAATGCACAGGGCATAGCAGAAATGGTTAGTAACCTTCATGGCATTAGCCTCAACTGGAAAACTCAACCATTTCACATGACTTCTCGCTGTCTGACTCTCTCATAACGTGGTGACTTTTCTTGGGGCGGGGTGGGCGGGGAGACAGAGAGAAATTAAGTGTGTAGAAGATAGAGGGAAAGAAAGATAAGGGAGAAGGGAGAAGGCAAAAACAATATCCTCTTTATGACTAGCCTCAGAAGTCACCAAGCATCCTTTCTGCATACCTGAGAAGAATCTTGAATGACAGAACATAATTTTTTGGTACCAAAGCTATAAGTCACATTATAGGAAGAGCATCTAAACTTGGATATACATACCTGTATGGTCATATCTGGAAAATACAAACCACATATGTTACCTATACCTGATGCTGAGCCCATGTTTATAGTATGTGCTCTCTCCATAATTCCAAGCATATTGGCAATTTTGATAGTACACTATATTTATGGTCCTGGACTAAATGCCTTAATATATACTGTAAAATAGAATTATTATTTTATATCTTTCTATTCTCAACCTCATTTAGCTGGAAATCAAAGTCTCCAAGGACCGTCTTTCCCATATGATTCCACATTAGAGTTGGCAAAAGTAATTATGTGAGATTTGATAGATGGAAATAGTAGGCATTATTTTCTGAAAATTTTTGAAGATGCAGTGAGGGATCAAAGAGACCAGCAGATTTTAGGTGGTCTTTGCTCTTCTGAGCTACACACCCCCCAGCTCTTCCTAAGCTGACCCTGGTTACCAGTGGTGATCTTACAATGCCCACCAGAATCTTGGCTGTGGCCCTTACCGGAAGGAACTTTGCTGATCAGCAGCTTTTCATCGACGTGATATTGATTCGCAGTCCTAGCTCTGCTTCAATAACTGGAGGTGTTAAGCTTCTAAGATTTTTCCCTAAAACTTTAAGCTCTCACCTACACAAGTGCTTTTAGAGGAAGAGTTTCTCTTTTATCCTCCAAATACCCAATCTAGAACTTCACTCCTTTAGTTCTTTCTACAGCAAGTTTTAGAATAAATCTTTGATTTGCTAACACTCATGGAGGCTCTGCTTCTCTGGATGAACCCTAGCTAAGAGAGTTGCATATGAAATATTCATGGGTGCATCTGGACCAGGGATATTGGCAGATTGCTTTCTGCCTGTTAAGACAATATGAACGCTGAGGCACAAAAATAAAATTTAAAGGTTTCTTTACTCAGTTGTTGTGTGCCTATATCCTGCAAAAGAGTGCCTGCTGTTTTTCTTTGCCTTGAAGATAAGCTATAGAGGGAGAGTATTTCAACACATAAGTTACAAAGAAAGTGCTTAAATTATTTCTTTCATGTATTTTTATCCTGCTAAAGTTTAGTACTTATATTAACAACATTATATAAAAACTAAGTTGAGGATATATATATACGTGATTCATGTTTTTCTTTTTAATAACAAGTTAATTCAGTCAGAATTTATAAAGAGGCTCTTTTTGCTCATCACTGGCTAATCTCTGTAGAAGCCAGCTAAGGAGGATAAACAAGATCTGAATTCTGCTCTCTAACAATTCTCAATCTAGTATGTATATCATGCTAATTAAAGACAAATGGTATAAGTAATTCTATGAGAAACATTCAAATGTAGTCAGAAAGATTTGAACAGAAGGAATTATTTCTGTTCCCTTTGGGCTGGAGCAATAGCACAGCGGGTAGGGCGTTTGCCTTGCATGCAGCCCACCCGGGTTCGATTCCCCCGTCCCTCTAAGAGAGTCCAGCAAGCTACTGATAGTATCTCACCTGCACGGCAGAGCCTGGCAAGCTACTGTGGCGTATTTAATATTCCAAAAACAGTAACAAGTCTCACGACGGAGATGTTACTGGTGCCCACGTGAGCAAATCAATGAGCAACAGATGACAGTGCTACTATTGGGGTCAAGGAGTAATTTGTTCAGTATCTGAGCAGGGTTGTAGAAATTTTATGATTTTCTATTGGTGTATCCAATATAAATATTTTATTTACGTGTATTTTATTTACATGAATGCTCTATTTAGGTTCATTTTATCCAAACACAAAATTACTTTTATGTAAATAAGCATGACATTATTTTTCTGTTATTTACATAAGTCAGCACTTGGAAATCAGAACCTTTATTTTGGTAAAGAGATATTATGAGATCCAAAGAGTGAAGACAATGTTGCCCTTCAGACAGTGAAGGTGTCCCTGGAGAAGGCCATTGTGTGCTAAGCTTAAGTTTCTTGATGAATACATGTAGAGAGGCCTAGTTCTTTTGTAGTTGCTATTGGTTGTTTAAAATATCCTCTGTGACTTGAAGCTCTAGAAAGCTAGGAAAATAGAGAATTACAGGTGAGGAAGTACTTCTTGGCACTGACAAATCTACAACAGGGTTCCTCATCCGCAGAAAGTCTGAAAGGTCACACCTTGGTTCACACAGTCCATCCAACACTCGAGTGGAGCATGCTAGACCCTGAGGGAAAGACTTGCCTAACGAAACAAAGACAGCAGGGAGTGTCTGTTAGCAGAGGAGTGAGAACAGAAACAGAGCTAGCTCTGTTCCCACGGCAGGCTGCTGTGTGACAGACGTACACCTTTGCTTTGCTACCTGTTCATTTTTCTTCCCTGGCTGTTCTTCCTTAGTCCCTGCCAGCAAACATCAGCTAACACCTCATCCCAGACATGCTCCTGAGCACTCTGCCCCATGCTTCCCTGCATGGAGTAACAGAGCATGTTCCTACTCCTCACTCAGACCCCAGCTCAGGATCAGAAGAGCCAGAATCTTGGTCTTTCCTAAAAGAAAACTGTTCCTCACTACAAAATCGAACTCTTCTTTGGCCACAGAGAGTGCAGAGGATTAAGGCGTTTGCCTAGAACACAGCTAACCCAAGTTCAGTCTCCCACACGTAAGGTCACCAACCGCCACATGGGCTGATCTGAGCACAGCATCAGAAAACTTCTAATGTGTCAAATTCAAGCTTCGGTCTTAGGTTCCCTTAAAGAATGAGTCGAAAACATGGGAAGAAGATAAATTAGTGTACACAGACCACCACACTGCTGTGAGAAGATATGAAGACACGTTCATACAACAACCTCACCCTCCCCATCCCTTCCACAAAGCCACAACCTGGCCAAATCCTCCTATCAACAATGGGTTTATGTAGATGGCATTGACTAAGTGAAACTATTCAGAAAAGTTATATTGTAGCTTAGAGGGATTAGAACAAGAAAAGATCAAGGACAAAACAAAAGTACTCAAGCCATTCTGTTTCTGTGTTTATGGTGGCTTCCAGAACATTCTTCCAATACAAATACACTTGCAGTGTTTCCCAAAGTCAGTGTTACTCCTCTTCTTACCTCCTCCCAGCCACCACGCTACTAGGGTCTTTGAAATGATGGGGGTGAGAATGATAGTAGCCTTGGGTGCAATCTAGAGCATTTTCTATTTGTTCCTCTAAGGAAAATAAATTTTCCTATGCATAATTTTTATGAAAATGTGGAAGTATGCTGAATAAGTTTAGAAACTTCTGTTCTAGGAAACATCAAAATTAGACAATATTGTCTTGAAAGTCTTATCACTTGAAGGATTTAGAAATTTAAAGCTATAACAAATTAAACTGCCCAAATAAAATCTGCACAAATAAATGAAAAACAGATTAACTTTTTACGTGATCAAGAATGTAATATGGAATAAGAAACGTTAATTAATAAGAGTAGTAAGAAATAATTATGTAGCCCAAAATGCCAATAGTTCTGAAATGGAGAAATTCTGGACTGGAGCTACCCCGAATTAACTTTACACTTTTCAGCAGTCATAAATTTTAAAATAAAAAAATAAAGATTAAGCCTTCTAAATTAATGCTTTCAGATCTCATCATTGTTCCTAAACCTTTATTGTAGCCAAACTATTGATTAATGATAGATGATAACAGAATGGCAGAGAGTCTCTTAACTGCGAGCCTGGCTGTCTTCCCCGGGGCCCCTTAGAGGGGGTGGTCTCTAGCTTCTCTCCCCACCCCGAGCAGAGCTCCCACAGCTGAAGGCCTCCAGAGCCTAGCCACAGCCATGTTCAAGGCCCCTCTCCACACATTCAGATGGACCTCACGCATGAAGGTACTGGCAGAGGAACCCAGGTGTGTGGGACCCGGGGCTGAGACCTCCAAGCCTGCTCAAATCGGGACGGGTCTCTTCCACCCAGATTTCCCATTTTCCAGTAGCTAGGCGGTCACACCCAGGGACTCCCCCCAGTGCCCCTGTAATCCCACCAACGGCCAACATCCAGAGACTTAAAACCAAGCTCTTGGAAGCGCACAGCCGCTTCGAGGCCGAGCTATATCCTATAGTCTACTTCTCCCTCTGGGAGAATCTGGCAAGCTACCGAGAGTTTCCTGCCCATATGGGAGAGCCTCGCAAACTCTCCATGGTGTATCCATATGCCAAAGCCAGTAACATTGCTGGGTCTCCTTCCCCTGACCCTAAAAGAGTCTCCAATGCGGCATCATTGGGAAGAACGAGTAAAGAGAGGCTTCTAAAATCTTAGAGTTAGGATGAATAGGGACGTTACTGAGACCGCTCGAGAAATTTGACAATCAAAGGGATGATGATGATGATGATGGTAACAGAACATCAAAAACATGAAACTATTCAAGTCAAGATAGTCATCTTGACAGATCAGAACCAGGTAGCCGTGTGGAGAGCTTTCATATTCGCTGATGGATATGGGCAGTAATGTCTGGCTCCTTTATACTTTGGAGAAGGCGAGGAATGGAGCAAGTTTTAATGTATGAAACCATGTTGTAAAATAAATTGATAAAACAATTTAACAACTCTGGCAATCAATGGAAGCTAGGTATCCAGGAAGATAATGGAAGCACAGATATTCTTTTTTTTTAATTTTTCTTTTTTTTTAATTTTATTTTATTTTATTAAATCACTGTGTGGAAGATTACAATGCTTTCGGGCTTAGGTCTCAGTTATACAATGCTGAAACAACCATCCCTTCACCAGTGCCCATATACCACCACCAAAAAAAAAAAAAAAAACCCACACAGTACACCTCCCATCCCGCCCCCCCACCCCCTACCTTGTAACTGATAAGTTTCATTTTACTTTCTGTTTACTTTGGTTACATTTAATATTTCAACACAAACCTCACTATTGTTGTTAGAAGTACCCCACTAGATTCAGACCTACTGAAGCACAGATATTCTTGACCAGCACTGAGCTTGTGATTAAGTGCATACACCTGTGATATTCTTACTATTGCTATGGAGAAGAAACGAACCTCCAATATAAAACCTTGGTCTGGGTTGACTAACAGTTACTGCAAACAGACAGTATGAGTGAATAAAATTACATCAAATTACAAACTACATTTTTAAAGTTATTTTTAAGTCAATAGAGCATAAATTTACTTTAGATTAATGATTCCAAACTGGGACTTGGCTATCAATAGATATTTGGTAACAGCTGGAGACACTTTTTTTGTCTCAGTTTGTGGAAGTAGGGCACTTCTGGCATCTGCAAGGTAGTGTGAGGTGGTGGGAAATATCTTCGGTGCAGAATGACCATCAAGAGTCATCTGACTCAGAAGCTGATAGTGCTGAAATTGAGAAGCTCTGCTACAGGTGAAACAAACATAAGGAAATGTATGATGTCCTTGAGGAGGTAAATGCGGCAATAACATCTATTAAAAAAATAAAATTTTGAAACAAGCTCAGAAAAAAATTAGACAACAGATTGCAAAATTCATATGTTAGAATCTTAGAAATGAAAATGTAATCAATATTTAAAAATTCAAACGTGACAAAAATCTGCATAACATATTAAATAAATATACATTACTGAAAACAGAAAAATTCAGAACAGCAATCAGAAATACTTTAATATAAAAAGGGAGTTAAAACTAGGTAAAGAACAAATTAGGAACCCTCCTTCTAAGAGTGTTAGAAAATATAGTGTTGATGCAATATTCAAAGATAAGTGGTACAAATATCTATGGTTTTAAATATTTCTGGTCAAACTGGTAGTACGGCAGGTAGAACCCTTGGCTGCATGTGGCTGACCATAGTTCAATCCCTGAGATTAGAGCCAAGACTAGCCCTAGAACACTGTCAGGCATAGCCCAAAAACCAAAAATGTAAACTAACAGAGTAGTAGACTAACACCCAAAGAGTAGCAGAGATAAAGACCAGGAAGTCTGCCCCACAACTTGGAAACTGGCCTCACATGCTGGGGGGAAAGGCAGCTCAGATAGAGAAGGGAACACCAAGTAGAGGATGTTGGGAGGACCCCTTGGGTTGAAAGATGCGAACTGAAAGTAGACTATAAACCGAACATGGGGGCCACTCAATACCACTATTGCGAACTACAACAGCCAAAAGGAGAGAGAACAAAAAGGAAGGGTGCCCCTGCCCCACCCACAGAGGCAGGTTGGGGTGGTGGGGGATAGGGTGGGGGTAGTGGGAGGGATCCTGGGAACAATGGTGGAGGAGAATGGGCACTGGTGAAGGGATGGGTAAATGATCACTGTATGACTGAAATGCAAACACAAAAGTTCATGTTTGTAACTGTACCTCACGGTGATTCTCTAATAAAAAAATTTTTTAAAAACATATTTTTAATGTAAAATAAAATAAATTTAATTAAATATTTATGTTAGAGCTGAAGAGACAGTACAGGAGGTAATGTGCTTGCCTTGCATATGGCTGACCGCTGTTCAATCCCAAGACTGCATATTGTCCCATGAGCATTGCCTGTGGTCACTCCTGAGTACAGAGCCATAAGTAACCCCTGAGAACTGCTAGATTTGGTAAAAAAAAGCCCCTAAAAATTATGCAGACGTCTGTGACTACACAGTAATGGAAAATTCTAAAGAGAAGCAGAACAAACTAAAATAAAATTTATCTAGATAAATCAGAGAAAGTAAAAAGGGACTAAGATCACTGTGAGTAGGTTCCTCATCAATATCAGTAGATTCTAGAAAATGAGTAATACCTTGCTTAACTTAAGAAAATATAGCGTTCAAATCCCGTACAGTACACCTTAGAGAATATGCACTTCAGGTTTGGTTCCAGACCATCATGGAAAAAAAAAAACAACAATCATCATCATGGAAAAAAAAGTAATATCAACTTTATAAGTGAAGTAGTTTTTTGCAAGAAGCTTACTTAAAGAAGTGTATGGGGGAAAGGGAAGAAGAGATAGACATGTTCAAGAGAGATCCTGGGTATTTAAAAGTGGAAAAAGCAGGGAATGACCTTTGAAAGAAGGTTATAAATAATTATTCCAAATTGTTGTGGCCTGGAGTTCTCCGCATGCATAAACGTTATATCTGTGTGTTATCATAGGGTAAGCCTTGACACTTGATGGTCCCTTCATATTCTCCAGTAGCTTCTCCTTTCCTGATGGGGACATGTTCCACTGGGTGGTGTCTCAGAACCGCAACATTTTTAGTTTTTCTGTGCATATAAAGGTAATGTTTTTAAAAAGGGGGGGTCTGGAATGATAGCACAGGGGGTAGGGCGCTTTCCCTGCTCGCAGCCATTATCCCATATGGTCCCCTGAGCACCGCCAGGACTAATTCTTGAGTGCATGAGCCAGGAGTAATCCCTGTGCATCGCCAGGTGTGACCCAAAAAGAAAAAAAAAGGTAATTTTGTTTTGTTTTGTTTTGTTTTTATTAATAGTTTATTTTTAATTAGTGAGTCAACTTGAGGGTACAGTTGCAGACTTATATGTTTTTGTGCTCATGTTTCCCACATACAAAGTTCGACAACCCATCCTTTCACCAGTGCCCATTCTCCACCACCAGTAAACCCAACATCCCTCCCACCCTCCCCAGTTCCATCTCCCCCCACCCCACACTGCCACTATGGCAGGGTATTCCCTTTTGCTCTCTCTCTCTGATTAAGTGTTGTGGTTTGCAATAAAGGTGTTGAGTGGCCATTGTGTTCAGTCTCTAGTCTATATTCGGCCCGCATCATCCTTCCCCCACATGACCTCCAACCACATTTTACTTGGTGTTCCCTTCTCTGAGTTGCCCAAAATGAGAGACCAGCCTCCAAGCCATGGAGACAACCTCCTGGTACTTATTTCTACTATTCTTGGGTGTTAGTCTTATAGTCCAATATTCTATATTCCACAGATGTGCAATCTTTCTATGTCTGTCTCTCTCTTTCTAACTCATTTCACTTAGCATGATACTTTCCATGCTGATCCACTTATATGCAAACGTCATGACCTCATTTTTTCTAACAGCTGCATAGTATTCCATTGCATAGATGTACCAGAGTTTCTTCAACCAGTCATCTGTTCTAGGGCACTCGGGTTTTTTCCAGATTCTGGCTATTGTAAACAGTGCTGCGATGAACATATAAGTGCATATGTCACTTCGACTATACTTTTTGGCTTTTCTGGGATATATTCCCAGCAGTGGTATTGCTGGGTCAAATGGGAGCTCAACCTCTAGTTTTTTGAGAATTGTCCATATTGTTTTCCAAAAGGGCTGAACTAGCCGGCATTCCCACCAGGAGTGTAGAAGGGTCCCTTTCTCCCCACATCCTCTCCAACAGCGGTTGCTTTTGTTCTTTTGGATGTGTGCTAGTCTCTGTGGTGTGAGGTGGTATCTCGTGGTTGTTTTGATCTGCATCTCTCTGATGATTAGTGATGTAGAGCACTAAAAAAGGTAATGTTTAAGGGCCAGAGAAACAGTACAGGAGTTAAGATGCTCAACTTTGCATAGAGCTGACCCAGCAGTATATTTGGTCCCCAAGCAGTGTAAGGTATAATCCCTGAATTTAGGAGTAAGTCCTAAGCACAACTAGGTGTGAACACTCCAAAAAATAAACCCAGTAATCAGTTGATAATGACGTGAAAGGTTATATACAAAAAACCTTATAAATCATGGAAACAATTTTATGTTCATTGTTAAAATGACCATCTGGCACAGGAATTTATTATACAGATTCAGTGCAGTCCCCATTAAAATTGCAATGACTTTTTTGAAGGACATAGAACAAATTCTGCTAAAATATGTGGAGAATTAAACACCGAGATAGTCAAAGCAATACTGGGGGTAAGGAAGTGGGAGAGTTTTCTCTCCCTAACTTTAAATAATCAGTCATCACTGTCATCCGTTGATCTCGATTTACTTGAGTGGACGCCAGTAACATCTTCATTCATCCTAGTCCTGAGATTTTACCAGCCTCTTTTTACTCATTCTTTCCAGCAGTGCTGCATTGGAGGCTCTTTCAGGGTAAGGGGAATAGGACCCATCATTGTTACTGTATTTGACGTATCGAATATGCCACAGAGAGCTTGCCAGGCTCTGCCGTGCAGACAGGTTGCTCTCAGTACGTTGCCAGATTCTCTGAGAGGGAGAACTAGGCTATAACAAGTCAAATTATACTACAAATTAAAACTGTTGTAGTATTGGAATAAAAACAGAATCTCAAGACAATGGAATAGAATTGAGAATCCTCAACTACACGAACATTCATCTTTAACATATTCTGGGTTATGAAGTAAACAAGAAAAGCTGTTGAGAAAACTGGATATCCACATACTGTAGCACTGTAGCACTGTCGTCCTGTTGTTCATCAATTTGCTCAAGCGGGCACCAGTAACGTCTCCATTGTAAGACTTGTTGTTATTGTTTTTGGCATATCAAATATGCCATGGGTAGCTTGCCAGCCTCTGCCATGCGGGCAGGGCACTCTCAGTAGCTTGCCGGGCTCTCCGAGAGGGACAGAGGAATCGAACCTGAGTCAGCCTCATGCAAGGCAAATGCCTTACCCACTGTGCTATTGCTACAATCCACATGCCAAAAAAAAAGTGGAAGAAGGAAAAGATAGAATTTGGACCATTATTTCTCATACCTTTCACAAAAGTTAATTCTAACTGTATTAAACACCTCAAAATTAGGTCCAAATTCATGAAATGCATTAAGGAAAATATACACAAAAAGCTCCACGATACTGAGTTCAGAGATACCATCAATGATTTGATGTCATTTTTCAGAATCAAAATTAAGTAACTGATAGACTGTGGATTATGGCCGCTTAGTACCTGTATTGCAAACCATAACACCCAAAGGGAGAGAGAAAGTAAGAGGGAATCTGCCTGCCACAGAGGCAGGGAGAGAGGGGAGGGTGGGTGGGAGTGGTGGGAGGGATACTGGGAACATTGGTGGTGGAGAATGGGCACTAGTGGAGGGATGGGTACTTGATCATTATATGACTAATACGTAATCACAAAAGTTTGTAAGTCTGTAACTGTATTTCATGGTGATTCATTAAAAAAAATTGGAAGAAAAAAGAAATCTAGATGGTTAAGTTCTTTTTAAACAAAAAAGGTAAACAAATGGAAATTGCATCAAACTAACACATTTGATGCACAGCGGAAGAAATGATAAACTAGTGAAAGAAGAATACCTCACTATGTGGAGAAGCTATTCATTCACCAGACACCTGACAGACGCTGTGACTAAAAAAGCACGCACAAAACAAAAAGTAAACAGCATGAAGAAATAGAGAAGCTCAGCTTCTTCAAAAAAGGCACACAGATGGCCAATAAATATAGGAAAAGCACTCTGCATCACTTACCAGAGAAATGCAAATCAAAATAATAATGAAATATTACTTCACACCAGTGTGAAGGGAATATATACAGCAAAAAACCTCAAAACAACTATATAATCTCCAGGAGGCTATGGGAAGCCCCGGTGGCTCTCCCTCTCACAGCCCAAGTTCAGTGGGCTCAGGCCGCTCCTGATCCCCCTCCAGGGGCAGCCCATCACATGGGCAGACAAAGGAGGAAACGAGGGCCAAGCTGGTTGGTGATCAGTTGCCATTTATTCTATTCTCCCCATGTGCCTGTCCCAGTCTCACCAAGCTCCCCATTCTAGTCTCACACTGCCCCTCGTTCCCATCCCCTCCTGTCTCTCCTGCTCATCTCTCCGTGCTCCCTCTCACAGCTGCACCACTCGTCTCTCCACATGCCTGCTTCTGCATTCTTCCCCTACATTCTTCTCCCTCTGTCCCCCTTGCTAGTCTCTCTGCGCTCCATCTTGCTGCCCTGGTGTCTTGGTGTCTGTCTGTCTGTCTGTCTGTCTCTCTCATCTCTCACTCGTCTCTCTCCAACTCCCCCTTGCTAGTCTGTCTGCGCTCCATCTTGCTGCCCTGGTCTCTCTCTCTCTCTCTCTCTCTCTCTCTCTCTCTCTCTCTCTCTCTCTCTCTCTCTCTCTCTCTCTCTCTCTCTCATCTCTCTCCAGCTCCCCAGCATTGTGAGTAGGCACCACATACCTTCCCTTCTGGCAGCAAAATCAACATATCAAAAGCCCTTTTTGCACTCAAGGGCAAAATACCACTTAGGGGTACTTCTGCTCTCCTTAGTCCAATAACTTAATTAACATCTTAATATTAGTTATTTTGTATGGAGACAGTAAGAGATACATTGAGCTTCTAGGGTGGCTCTCCTGGGGACATCTTGCCACAGACTCAGACTACAGTGCTTAGGCCATATTAATCATTCCTAACCCTAGCAGGGTCCTAATCTAGTTATTGCTTTTTGGGTCATGACAGCATTTGTCCATGACCAAGCTCTTAACTTATAGTTAAGCATGATGGCATTTTCGCAAGGCCCATTTTGATGCCAGGGTAGCTCACAGCTTGCCCTGGGTCCATCCAGTCTCTGGTTGGGACCTTGTTTTTGGGGTGCTAGGAATAGGAAATAAGGGCAACTGAGGCTTAGGTCGAGAGAACAGATGCCCCTGAGGTAATACTATCCGGAGTCAATCAATTCCCATGTTACAAAAGCAATGCATTAGCTGTGTTCTTGTGCCCATACGAAAAGGACATTGCTCTGAATTAACTATGCAAAGGACTTAAGGAGAAGAGAAAAAAACAATATTTACAAGTCAACAAGCACAAAGAAAGCAGCTACAAGTAAACACAGAGGAATGGGAGCACTGTGATGGGAGTAACCCAATAAACCTAAGCTCCCTGAGGCAAGACAGAAAGGATAAACCTATGTTAAGCGTCACATTAATTGAGTTATTTTGTATGGACACAGTAAGAGATACATGACAGAGAGGTGGTA
The DNA here is from genome assembly GCF_027595985.1 of Sorex araneus. Lineage (NCBI taxonomy): Eukaryota > Metazoa > Chordata > Mammalia > Eulipotyphla > Soricidae > Sorex > Sorex araneus. The sequence goes on along the minus strand of NC_073309.1, from coordinate 65,362,188 downwards.
AAAAGGTAATCCTATCAGCCATTGTTGGTGGAAATGTTTTCTGGTTCATCCTCTTTGGAAAACAGCATAGAGATTTACATATTTAGGAATTAAACTTCCATATGACCCAGTATCTGCCACCAGTACTCGTCAATACACTGGCTCAGCTCTTCACATGCTACCTGTCCAAATGCAAGGTTCTGTCCCCGTGGAAAACCAGCAGGACCATTCTGTTGTACAAGAAGGGAGACATCCACGACGTTGGCAACTATAACCCAATCTGTCTGTTGTCTATCATCTACAAGTTGTTCACTTGAGTCATCCTGAGTAGAAAAGGCAGAACACTAGACAAAGGACAACCATGCAAGTAAGCCGGGTTCTGAAAAGGATTCAGCACAATCAACCATATCCACACAGTGACCAAGCTCACTGAAGTTTTGTGAGAGTTCAAAATGCCGCTCTGTCTAACATTCATCAATTTAAAGAAGGCCTTCGATTCTGTTGAGACTGAATCAGTCATCGAAGCCCTAGTCAAACAGGGCGTTCAAACTCAGTACATCAAGATCTGCTGGAAGCTGTATTATGGATTCACCACCAGGATCTCACCATTCTACAAGGAAGTGATCATTGATGTAAAATGAGGGGTTCAGCAGGGTGATACCATTTCACCATATCTTCAATGCAACCCTCGAGAACATCATGCAACGACTGGAATGGGAAGGAATGGGAGTAAAGATAGATGGTCGGCAACTACACAACCTCTGCTTTGCTGATGACATCGTTCTAATAACACCAAACATTAGTTAAGTTGCACAAATGCTGGTTGACTTTGACCGCAAGTGAGGGAAGGTCAGACTGCAGCTGAATCTCACCAAGACAATGTTCATGAAAAATGAACTAATCCCTGACGTTCCATTTGCTCTCAACAAAATGAATATCTCCGAATGCAGCAGCTATGTATACCTGGGTTGAGAACTCAACATGAGGAACGACTTGGCACCAGAACTGCACAGGAGGAAGAGAGTGGTGTGGAATGCCTTCAAGAGCATCGAAGTGTTAGGGGTGGCAGATCTCTGCCCGGGGGAGGCTCGGAGAAACAAAAGAACAAAACTAAGACAACTCTTTCTGCAAATGCACGGGGTTTATTCAAGCCAATATAGCTATATCGGGACCTTCAACTGTGCCTGAAAAGCAGCAAAGCCGAAGGCCCCGAACTCAAAAAGTGAGCTGTTTTTATACCCTTTTGGGGGAGAAAAGGGAAAATCACACATATTGGACCAAAGGAAATTACACCTATTATATTATATCAAAGGAAATCACACCTATAGATCAAAGAGGATCACAGATAGGTCGCTTAATTTGCTTATCTCAACATTTGTTGACTGTTAACTGTTTCCCTGCAAATGTTTGCTTACAGTTCCTAGGGCAGTTTGTTGGCCCATTTGGTGACAGTTTCCTGCCCAGCGGTAGGTAGGTTAGGAAAACATCTTTCAAAGCAGCCAAGTAATTACAAAGGCAAATTTAACCCTTAACCTGCCCTCCTCTTCAAAAGAAGTTGTTAGGAGGATGAAGAACCTCCAACTCCGGGCACACCTTTTTGATTCCACTGTTATTCCTGCACTAACATATGCCTCATAGACCTGGGCCCTACGAAAACATGACAAGAACACTATTCGGGTATCCCAAAGAGGAATTGAAAGAGCTATGCTTGGGATATCACATTTCACTCAAGTGAGAGAAGGAATTCGGAGTTCCAACCTCCATCAACAATCAAAAATCAAGGACGCTGTCTCATTTGCCTAGGCATCAGAAATCAGATGGGCTGGACATGTAATGCAATTCATGACGACCGCTGGACTAGACATCAAAACACCACATGGCCGCCCACCTATGAGATGAGACTTCTTCGTCAAAACCCTGAAAGAACGGTTTGAGGCTCTTCATGCTCCTGGAGTAAGAAGATACATTGGGCTACACTAGCACACAACAGGGACGAATAGAGGTGTTACTGGTACCCACTCAAGCAAATCGAACATCAACGGGATGACAAATGACAAGTTAAAAGTGATGATCCAGTAATTCTATTTCTTAACCTAACCTAAGAGCTTGAAACATTTCTTAAAGAATATCTGTACTCTATGTGCATTGCAAAGTTATTCACAATAACCATCATCACCATTATCATCATCATCATCATCACATCCTGTTGATCATCGATTTTCTCAAGCAGTCTCAGTAACATCTCCTTTCGTCCTAGCCCTGAGATTATAGAAGTCTCTCTTTACTCATCCTTCCCAATGGTGCTACATTGGAGGCTCTTTCAGGGTCAGGGGAATGAGACCCATCATTGTTACTGGTTTTGGCATATGAGTACAACATAGGGAGCTTGCCAGGCTCTCCCATGTGGACAGGAAACTCTCGGTAGCTAGCCAGGTTCTCCGAGAGGGAGAACTAGGCTATAAGATGTCCGGGAGCTTGGTTTTATAGTCTCTGGATGTTGGCCATTGATAGGATTACACAGGCGCCAGGGGCAGTCCCTCGGTGTGACCACTTAGCTACTGGAAAATGGGAGATCTGGGTGGAAAAGGCCCAGTCTCGATCTGAGCACACTTGGAGATCTCAGCCCCGGGTCCCACATACCTGGGTTCCTCTGCCGGTTCCTTCATGCGTGAGGCTCGTCCAAACATGTGGAGAGGGGCCTTGATCATGGCTTGTGGCTGGTTCCAGAGGTCTTTGACTGTTGGGGCTCTGCAAGGGATGGGGAGGGAAACTCAACCCACTCCCCTCTGAGGGGCCCCGGTGAAGACAGCCAGGTGAAGGGGCAAGAGACTCTGCCACACAATAACCATAATCTGGAAATCTGGAAAATCCCAAGATCATATGAATAAATAAAGAAATTGTGGTATAAATGCACAATGGGATAGTACACAGCTACAAGAAAAGATGAGATTCTGCAGCTCACGGCTACATGGATGGAACTGTAGTATACCATGCTGAGCAAAATGAGTCAGAGAATAAGCAACAAATGATTCTGCTCAGAGGTCGAATATAAAAAAAGAAACAGTGAGAAGATAAACAATACTCAGTGATAACAGATCCTGAGATTCTGACTATAGAAGTCAGTTTGCTAAGTGGGGTTCTCTCTTGAGTGGGTAGTGACCAGGTACTTAAACACAATAGTACAGTGATGCTGTGTAGGATAATATAGCCTCAGGTACTTTAGGTTTATTGGGATACTCCCATCACAGTGCTTCCATTCCTCTCTATTTATTTGTAACTTCTTTCTTTGTGTTCTGTTGACTTGTAAATATTGTTTTTCTCTTCTCCTTGAGTCCTTTGCATAGTTTATTCAGAGTCATGTCCTTTTGTATGGGCACAGGAAGACTGTAGCAAATGCTGTGCTTTTGTTATGTGGGAGTCATTTGACTCTAAATGATATTTTCCTCCTGGGCATCTGGTCTCTCGACCTAAGCTTCAGCTGCCCTTACTTCCTAGCACCCCAAAATCAGGGGCCTGATGAGGATGGGATGGACCTAGGGCAAGCGGTGAGCTATGTGCTACCCTGGCATCGAGATGGGCCTGGCCAAAGTGCCTAATGCTTAACTATAGGTTAAGAGCTTGGTCATGGACAAATGCTGTCATGATTCATAAAGTAATAACTAGATTCAAACCCTGCTAGAGTTAGGAATGATTAATCTGGCCTGAGCTGTGGTCTGAATCTGTGGCAAGATGTTGCCAGGAGAGCTGCCCTACAAGCCTCAACTTATCTCTTACTGTGTCCATACAAAAGTAACTAGTATTAAGATGTTGATGAGTTTTTGGACTGAGAAAAAGAGAAAAACACCTTAAGAGGTATTTTGCCTGTAAGCAGTCAGGAAGGGCTTTGGAATGCCCCTAGGTGGTGTTTCCTTTGAACTTGATCAGCCCTCAGGAAGGGCTTTCTTATGTTGATTTTGCTACCAGACTGTGTGTAGCCTAGAGGGCAAGGTGGAGAGAAACAAGTAGGGGAAGAGACTAGTGAAGAGAGCAGAATCCAGAGAGCTGGGATGGAGGAGTGAGGAGCTAGGAAGGAAGAGTGCATGAGATGAGAAAGACAAGATTGAATAAATAGTAACTAATCAGCAACCAGCTTGGTCTCATTCTTCCTTCACCTGTCCTTGGCCAACAGCCATCCCAATGCAGCCCATACACAGCGGCTCAAGAGCACCGAATGCGGGCAGTGAGACAGAGCCGCATAGAGAGCCCATGAGCACACACACTATGGAATGCGTAGTTTTTTACAATGCTGACACTCTCGGCTGGGAGTAGTAAGCAATATTGTATACCTGAAGCATGATTATTAGTAGTATTGTAAATCACAGTACCTAAATTTACAAAAATAAAACAGAGGACTTGCTGCATACTGATTTTAAGGTAATCCATGCTAAAGTTTGATGTAATTCCTTAAAAGTGAAGTTGGCCTCATCAGTCAACTGTTTCTTTTATGAAAGATTTCTCTATTGCATATAGTATTCTTTGACAACATTCTATCAACATAGAACTTCTTTTAAAATTGTAGTCAAACAAAACTGACGTTACAAAATAGTGGAGCAGAGGAGCTTGGGGAAAGGAAGAAGCAAACTAGAAGTGATAAAGGGCTTGGCAGAGAAGCTTGGACACTATGGTAGTGGTGAAGATTCCCCAACTTGGCACATCAGAAGCATTAGTACCATTGCAATCTTATTACCTGTATCACTGTCATCCCATTGCTCATTGATTTGCTCAAGCAGGCACCAGTAATATCCCCATTGTGAGACTTGTTGTTACTGTTTTTGGTATATTGAATACGCCACGGGTAGCTTGCCAGGCTCTACATTGTGGGCAGGATACTTTTGTTAGCTTGCCGGGCTCTCCGAGAGGGATGGAAGAATCAAACCCTGGTCAGTCGCGTGCAAGGCAAACGCCCAACCGACTGTGCTATCGCTCCAGTCCACACTATAATAAAAATTAATTAATTTTGTAAACTCTAGTCAACAATCCATGGGGAAGGAAGGAAGGAAGGAAGGAAGGAAGGAAGGAAGGAAGGAAGGAAGGAAGGAAGGAAGGAAGGAAGGAAGGAAGGAAGGAAGGTAATTTCACACTGCCCCTGCTTTATTAACAAGTTTATAAATGTTCTGACTCCTTTATTGTCATTTTCAACAATGTTCATGGCATTTTCACTGAGTAGATTCTGTCTCAAGAAGCTACTTCCGAGAGAAGAGGCCAGGCAGTCTGGTGAGCAACACTACTGGAGAAATGCTCCAGACCCAAAACCGGGCCAACAACACCGGGGATCCAGACAGAGGAGGTACACCTTCTCTGGATGGAGCCCTGGTACACCTTCTCCGGATGGAGCCCTGGCGACACTGAGCAGCAAGTAACACGGCTCCGGGTTGCAGGAGTGGAACACATCCGAACCGCGCGGCCGCATTAGCGGCCGCACGACCTTTTCTAAAAACTGAAAACATACAATCTTTTAATGGAAAACTAATTATCAAATGCTTCCTTAGTAGGGCTGTCTTTCTTGGGGGGAAACTCCAACAACAATAGTGAGTTTTGTTTTGCAATATGGAACGTAATCAAGGTAAAGAGAAAATGAAGTGAAATTCATCAGTTATAGAGTTGGGGGTGGGGGGCGGGGGCGGGTGGTATACTGGGGATTTTGGTGGTGGAATATGGGCACTGGTGAAGGGATGGTGTTTGAATATTGTATAACTGAGACATAAACCTGAAAACTTTGTAACTTTCCACATGGTGATATAGTAAAAATTTTTTAAAAAAAGAAGCTACTTCCTTTGTTCCTTCATAAGAAGTAACACTTCCTCCATTCAAGTTTTAATATGAGATTAAGATATTCATATACATGTTGAGGTTCCACTTCTAATTCGAGTTATCTTGTTATTTCCAATGAATTAGCAATTCCTTCCTCCTCTGAAGTCTTGTACCTCCTCAAAGTCACCTGTGAGGACTGGGTCAGCATCTTCAAAACTCTTATTTATGTGGTTATTTTTATCTTTTTTTCATGAATTATAAATGTTCTTCATGGCATCCAGAATGATGAACCCTTTCCAGAAGATTTTCAATGATTTCCCAGACCCATCAGAAAATTTGCTACCAATAAAATGTATTACTTAAACAAGGTATTACTTAAAGTCTTGCAACATGTACTACTTAAACAATAACATTGAAAATGGAAATATTCCTTGATCCATAGACTATAGAACAAATTTATTTAAAGACATAAAAACAATATGGTCTCTATGAATCTTCATCAGAGTTCTCCAAGGACTAGATCTATCATCAATGAGCAGTAATATTTTGAAAGGAATTTATTCTGTTCATGAGGCAGAATGATTCTTGACATGAAATCTAGAGGCATCTTTAATGATTCGATGTTGAATAGCCAAGTAAACAGAAGTAAAGATGAGCAAATGGGTTTACTTCAAATTAAAAAACTTATACATAGCAAAAGAAACTATGACCAGAATAAAAAAGCATCCCAAAGACTGAGAGAAAATATTTGCCCACTTCACTTGGATATAAGATTAAATTTTGCAATTTGCCACTACAATGATGGGTCTCATTCCCCTGACTCTGAAGAGCCTCTAATGTGGCACCATTGGGAAGGATGGGTAAAGAGAGGCTGCTAAAATCTCAGGGCTAGGATGAATGGAGATGTTACTGGGCCCGCTTGAGCAAATCGATGATCAACGGGATGACAGTGATACAGTGATGGATGGAACTGGAGGATACGCTGACTAAAGCTAATCAAGAGGAAAAGGACAGATACAGAACGACAACTTTCATACATGGGATATAAAAATACATAGTAAGGGAATAATCAGTGTCTCAAAGCTTCTGAATTTGTGTAGTCTTCTATAAAACTGAGCTTATGATGGTCCCCACCAGTGAGGATAGATGGAAATGGTAGAAGGATGGAATATTGTACAAGCCAAATACTCTCTCATCTTAAATCACAATGTACTTTGAATCACAATGACTACAATTTAAAAATTAAAAGAAAAAAATAAATCCATTGTTTTACTCTATTTTTAAAAGTCCTTATTCCATCAAATCTACAAATAAAAGAACTTGGACTTGTACCAGCAAACCTGACACTCTACCACTGAACCCAGAAGCATACTTTGCTGCCTGTTGGAACACCAGGCAGTACTCAGGGGTCTCTCCAGGCTCTGTGCTTGGGGTTCCTGGCTACCTCCAGAAGTACAGAGAAATAAACTTGAGCCTCCTGCTTGCAAAGCACGTGCTCCAGTCCAATGAGCCATGCCAGTTTAATCCTTTTCTTTCTTTTCTACCCACCTCAAATATCAGAAAATTATGAACTCGCTCAAAAAAGTCAGGTTGAATCACATGAGAAAAAAAAAAGAGTTCAGAGGCTTCTCTCTCTTTTCTCAAAGGCAGTGGCAATGGTGCAGGGAACAATTTGGACATGAATTTGACCCCACCCCTTTTCAATAGGCAACCTTTAGCAAGTTCTATATCTCACAGAGCACCAATTTCTTTCTCTGTAAATTAGAGATAATGGTATATCCAAATGTTAAGATTGTAGAGAAGAATAAATGACATGTTAAAGTCTAATAGTACAGGCCTAGTACATAATAATTATTCAATCCCTGTTAGGCCTAAACTTCTATCTGAAATAGATTTTCTAGAACCCCAGATAGGCAACCCTGCCCCCATTCAGATGTCTTATCCTGTGAATCAGTCCGACCCTTTCCTGAGTTGGCCAACTTCTTGACCACTTCTTCATTTCCAAGCTGGGAAACTGGCAGCTTGAATTCAGGAATAAAGAGCAGATTTCAGTAGTAATGCCTGCCAGGATTAAGTATTCAAGGGACTCCAAAGGATCCTTTGAAGGTAAAGAAACTTAAACAAGAGCTCTAAAGCCCTGCGATTCTGGAGGGAAAGATTCTTGTTTTCTTTGCATTCTCTTTGCATCTATGTCTAATATTATCAAAATATATGATACACAAGAAGAAACCCTTGTGACTGAGATCTAAACACAGGTCTTATCATATGGTTATACGCAAAACAGGATAAAATCTTTGCATCCTACTAGAAGCATGTAAAATGTTAATCTAGCCTTCAGAATTTTAAAATCACTTGTGTCACTTGTCATCCCGTTGATCTTCAATTTGCTCAAATGGGCTCCAGTAATGTCTCCATTTGTCCCTGTCGTGTGGTAGTATAACCTAGTGGCATCTGCTGGCTCCAGGAACGCAAAGAGCCTCAAACCATTTGTTCAGGGTTTTGACAAAGAATTCTGACCATCTCATAGGTGGGCAGTCATGTGGTCTTTTTGACATCCCTTGGAATCTACTCAATAACAGGTCTAGGCCAGTGGTTGTCTCTAAATCGCATTACGTGTCCAGCACATCTGATTTTCAATGCCTTGGCAAATGAGACAGCGTCCCTGATTCCTGATTGTTGATGGAGGTGGGAACTCCGAATTTCTTCTCTCACTTGAATGAATTGTGATACTCCAAGTATAGCTCTTTCAATTCCTCTTTGGGATACCCGAATAGTGTTCCCATCCTGTTTTCATAGGGCCCAGGTCCCTGAGGTGTATGCTAGTGCAGAAAGAATGGTGGAGTCGAAAAGATGTGCCCAGAGCCAGAGGTTCTTTGTCCTCTTAGCCACTTCTTTGATGCTCTTGAAGGTAGTCCACATTGTTCTCTTCCTCCTGCACAGTTCAGGTGCCAGGTCATTTGTCATGTTGAGTTCTCGACCCAGGGACACATACCTGCTGCATTCGGAGATGTTCATTCAACTGAGGGCAAATGGAACATCAGGAACTAGTCCACTTCTCATGGACATTGTCTTGGTGAGATTCAGATGTGGTCTGACCTTTCCAAAATCACAGTCAAAGTCAGCCAGCATTTGTGCCCTTTGGCTGATATTTGGTGTTATGAGAACAATGTCATCAGCGAAGTGGAGGTCGTGCAGTTGCCAACCGTCTATCTTCACTTCCATTCCTTCCCATTCCAGTCATCGCTTGATGTTCTTGAGGGTGGCACTGAAGAGTTTCGGTACAATGGTATCACCCTGCTGAACCCCTGTCTTTACATCAATGATCACTTCCTTGTAGAATGGTGAGATCCTGGTGGTGAATCTGTAATACAGCTCACAGAGGATCCTGATGTACTGAGTTTGAATACCCTGTTTGGCTAGGGCTTCGATGACCCCTTAAGTGTCAACAGAATCAAAGGCCTTCTTTAAGTAGATAAACATTAGACAGAGTGGCATCTTGAACTCTCGCGAAACCTCAATGAGTTTGGTCACTGTGTGGATATGGTCAATCACGCTGAATCCTTTTTGGAACCTAGCTTGCTTGCATGGTTGTCCTTCGTCTAGTGTTCTGCCAATCCTATTCAGGATGACTCAAGTGAATAACTTGTGGATGACAGAAAGCAGGTAGATCGGGCAACAGTTGCTGATGTCGTAGATGTCTCCCTTCTTGTACAATAGGACAGTCCTGCTGATTTTCCATTGGGATGGAACCTTGCATTCAGACAAGTAGCATGTGAAGAGCCGAGCCAGTGTATTGACAAGTACTGGCGGTAGATTCTTCAGGTGTTCGGGTCTGACCTTGTATGGACAAGTTGCTGTACTCTTCTTTACCGACGAAATGGCATGTGGGAGTTTAAAAGGGAGGATGCTGAGAATGACATGTCCATCCTGCAGAATTTGGTATGTGGGCAGGTGAATGTGGCTATCAAAGAGATTCGAGTAGAAGTCATGAATAACCTTTTCCATTGCCCTTCTGGAAGATGTGATAGATCCATCAGGACATTGGAGGGCAGTCATCTTGGTCTAATAGTTGGCGAAGGACAGTATTAGTATTCAACTATGGTTAGAAAGGCAAAAGTAACCAAAAGTATCAGACACAATTTAATTTTGACTTTGTATAACATGAAAGCTCCATCCACAGAAATATAGGAGCCAGGCTTTTAATGTGTTGCCTGGCTTATTTTTTCTTCATGATTGTTTGACAAGGTTCACACTAAAGATTTTCTTTGTTTTCATTATCATGTTTATGTTTAACTAGAAAATGCTTCCCACCACCTTCTCCCATTCCTGTATCAAAGCAGCTGCCACTTTGAATCAACATATCCCCAAATCCCGATCCTATTATTAATTAAAAAAATGACAGAAATATTGAGTACATATGTAAGCAAGTGAAGTCCAAGAGAAGTATATTATGTTGTCACTTAAATATGGATTCTAACATAAATCAAAATCTTTTTCTTTTTAAACTTAGTCCTTTGTTCTTTGTTTTCAAGAGGAGTGGGAGATGCACATCTAGTAGTGCTCGGGACTTATTCCTGGCTCTGTTCTCAGTGATTATTCCTGGCAGGACTTGAGAGACCAAACTCGGGTCATCTGATTACAAGGCAAGAGCTTTACCTACTCTACTAAAACTCTGACCCAAAGGATTTTTTTTTTTTTGCTTTTTGGGGACATCTGGTGATGCACAGGGTTATTCCTGGCTCTGCACTCAGGAATTACTTCTGGTGGTGCTCTGGGGACCATATGGGATTATGGGATGCTATGAATCAAACCCGGGTTGGCCGTGTGCAAGGCAAATGCCCTACCTGCTCTGCTATTGCTCCAGCCCCAGATTTTTTAAAAAAGCAGAGAGTAAACAGTGGTTTTCAGCAAGAGGGGAGGTTGAAAGATAAATTTTATGGTACTTAGGGATATAGAATTAAGGTAAGCAATTAAGGTAAGTAATAATTAACCTAGAGATTTAATTCATAACATAATAGATATAGATAGACCTGTGGTTTTCAAGTGCCAGTCTGCAGGAGTCTGGGGGAAAGGCAAGATTGTGCAAGTCAGATGCCTTAACCCCTGTACTTTCTCTTCAGCCCAGCCATCATTGGTGTCTTCATAGAGAAGATAGTAAAAGTGCAATGTGTGATTGATGGGAGTAATAGTAAGCAGGTGGAGTGCTTGTCTTGATTTGATCCCAAATACCACATATGATCCCCAAGCCCTACCAGGCTGGAGTACAGAGCCAGGAGTAAACTTTGAACAAATGAGTGTGGCCCAAACTCCCCCCCAAAAAAGTTTAATGTGTTCCTCTTACTTCCATTAAAATTAGATATTAATATCATCCTACAATGATGTATTTGGGAAAATTACCCATCAGTGGTAGTCATATAAATACTTGCGTGTATTATCCCAATATGTCACTGTCACTGTCATCCCGTTGCTCATCGATTAGCTTGAGTGGGCACCAGAAATGTCTCCATTGTGAGACTTGTTGTTACTGTTTTTGGCATATCAAATACACCACGGGCAGCTTGCCAGGCTCTGCTGTGCGGGCGGATACTCTCGGTAGCTTGCTGGGCTCTCCAAGAAGTTCAGAGGAATCGAACCTGAGTCAGCTGCATGCAAGGCAAATGCCCTACATGCTGTGCTACCCCAATATGTCAAAACCTTAAATTTAAAAAGTGAATCAAGTCAAATTTATCCCCTCAATCTTGATAGTATTAAGAACAAATGAAGAGGGGCCTGGAGTGATAGCACCGCGGGTAGGGCATTTGCTTTGCACGCGGCCGACCCGGGTTCGATTCCCAGCATCCCATATGGTCCCCTGAGCACCGCCAGGGGTGGTTCCTGAGTGCAGAGCTAGGACTGACCCCTGTGCATCGCCGGGTGTGACCCAAAAAGCAAAAAAAAAAAAAAAACAAATGAAGAAAGCCAGAAAAACTTTTCAATAAAAGGAGGGTTTTTTGTTTGTTTGTTTGTTTGGGCCACACCCAGTAGTGCTGAGTGGATGTCATTCTTGCTGGAGTTCAGGGAACCATGTAGGGTTTGGGATTAAACCCAGCCTTCATGGATGCAAAACCTGGGCTCAGCCATTGAGCTGTCTCTCCAACCCCCTCAATGAAAGCAAAAAGAACACATTACATTCTCAGTAATGGGAAGACAGAAATTATGGCTGAGTGGGCCTAAGGGATTATGTAGGGGCTAAAGCACTTACCTTGCATGTGACTGACCCTATTTTGAACGCTGTCATCACAGTACCCTGAGCACTGCTCAGAAATTCTCACTGAGCACAGAGGCAGGAAAAATTCCCGAGTACAAGCAGGTGTGGCCCCAAAACAAAAGAAAAAACAAAGAAAACATAAGGAAATGCTGACTAATACAGTTAGAGTAATAGCAGCATTAAAAGAATAACACCAATAAAGTTCTCTAATAGACAACAGAAAGCTCTATGGCTGCTGCAAGGACGAAGAGATTTATTGCCAAGTATTGGTGCTTTTAAACTTACTGTAAGCAAAGTCTCGGAAAAAAATGTTTCCTAGAATATTGCTTTACCCTAGAATATTTATCTTGAATATTTCTCAGAATATTTCTTACCCTGTGAAAAGTAGTAACACTGTAGCACTGTCGTCCTGTTGTACATCGATTTGCTCGAGAGGGCACTAGTAACAGCTCCATTGTGAGACTTGTTGTTAAAATGCAACAATTTACTAAACAAAGAAGCACAATGCCTCTGTCACTAAGCAGTAGAACTGCATAGAACAATGCAAGATACAGAATTTATTGTGGATTTTTGACCTTACATCTTAGTGAGAGTGGTGGTTAAGTGATTTATAAGACCATTGTTCCTCAAACATGACAATCTCTAAGTATCTGTATTACAAATCCTAAAAGGAGAGATTGAGAGAGAGAGACAGAGAGACAGAGACAGAGACAGAGACAGACAGAGACAGATAAAGAGAAGGAAAGTGCCTGCCATAGAGTCAGTCTGGGAAGGGGAGACAGGAAGTGGGGTCAAGAGGGAAACTGGGGACATTGGTAATGGGAAATGTGCATTGGGGGAGGGACAGGTGATGGAACATTATAGTGCTGAAACCCGACCATGAACAGCTCTGTAACTGTGATTCAATTTAAATAATCACTGTCACTGTTGTCCCATTGCTCATCGATTTGCTTGAGCATGCACCAGTAACATCTCCATTCATCCCTGTCGCATTCAGGATCAGGGGAATGAGGCCCGTTATTGTTACTGTTTTTGGCATATCGAATATGCCACGGGGAGCTTTCCAGGCTCAGCCGTGTGATATTCTGCATCGCTCTCTTCCGGGAGCTTTGTTTTATAGTCTCTGGATCTTGGCCATTGATGAGATTACATGGCACCAGGGGCAGTTTGTGAGTGTGACTGACAAGCTACTGGAAAACTGGGAATCTGAGTGGAGGAGGCCCAGTTCCGATGATTGAAGATCTCAGCCCCGGGTTCCGCATGCCTGGGTTGCACTGGTGGTTCCTTCATGCGTGAGGCTTGTCCTAGCATGTGGAGAGCAGCCTTGAGTATGGCTGTGGCTGGGTTCTGGAGGTTTTCTGCTGCCGGCGCTCTGCTTGAGGTGGGGAGGGAAACTCAACCTGCCCCCCACCGAGGGGGCCCTGGTGAAGACAGCCTGGAGATTCTGGGCAGGAGATTCTTCAATTTAAAAAAATCATCATCATCATCATCATGATCATCATCATCATCCCATTGATTGTCGAATTTCTCGAGCGGTCTCAGTAACATCTCCATTCGTCCAAGCCCTGAGATTTTAGAAGCCTTTCTCTACTCATCCTTCCAACAATGCAGTACTGGAGGCTCTTTCAAGGTCAGAGGAATGAGACCCAGCTTTTTACTGGTTTTGGCATATTAATACACCATGGGGACCTTGCCAAGCTCTCCCATGTGGGCAAGAAACTCCCAGTAGTTTGCCAGGTTCTCTCAGGGGGAGAAGTAGATTATAAGATATCAGCCAGCATCCAGAGACTTAAAAACAAGTTCCTGGAAGAGAGCAACGCAAACAGTCTCTTTCCCGCGTGCCTGGCTGTCTTCCCTGGGGCCTCCTCAGAAGGGATGGGCACCAGCTTCCCTCCCCACCTCGAGCAGAGCTCCCGGCAGCCGAAGACCTCCAGAGCCTAGTCAGAGCCATGCTCAAGGCCCCTCTCCACACATTCAAACAAGCCTCCCGCATGAAGAAACCGGCAGAGGGACACAGGTGTGTGGGACCCAGGGCTGAGACCTCCACGGCTGCTCAGATCGGGACTGGGCCTCCTCTGCCCAGATTTCCCATTTACCAGTAGCTAGGCAGTCACACCCAGGTACTGCCCCCAGTGCCATGTATTCCTGTCAATTAAAAAAGTTAATTCTTATTTATTTATTTAAATAAATAAATTCACTATATCACTGCCATTGCTTATTGATTTGCTCGAGTGGGCACCAGTAATATCTCCATTGTGAGACTTCTTGTTACTGTTTTTGGCATATCAAATATGCCATGGGTAGCTTGCCAACAAATAAATAAATAAGTTTTTTTTAATTCAGAAGCAAAAAATAAAAGGGAAAAATGACTGTTCCTGCATAAGGACTTTGATCTTGCAGGCCCAGCGGTTCTGGACTCAACTGATGTAGGGCACACAGAAACAAAGAACCAGAGATATTTATTTCATAAAATTCACATATGTGTAAACTCCAGCAGTTCAAATCCACATTGGTCAAGAGCCCACTATACTTATCCAATTTCCGTTCCGCACACACACACCAGTGTTCCTCAAAGGCAGGCGGGCTGATGCCATTCTTTTACCACATGATTAACAATATCTCGGGAAAATGGTGATTCCGAGTGAGCAGCTTTGGACCCACACTGAGCCCTCTGACCCACAGTCTTTGCTCCTCCGACAGCCTGGCACCGTCGCTGCTGTAAGCACATTTGGAATTATGTGCACCTAGTGACATTCCCCTGGACTGACTTGAGATTTGGGGTCCTAGAAACAAGAATACTTTCATATATTGAACCAACTTATAATGAATATAGGGGAAGAGGAAAGTGACATTTAAAAGCAGGGAGTCTTAGAGATATTTCCTAAGAAAAAGTTTCTTATTGATCACCAAACCAACTCCTGGGACATGTTGCATCTAACCTTTTGGCTAGACTAAGGTAACAAATGACCCGCAGCACATGTTAGAATACTCACTAGCATACAGTTACTGAGGGTCCCCACTGGAGACAGTTAGACTGACAATACCATTTTATTTATGTCAATATCATAGCATCCAGCTCACTTTATTTTCAATCAACACAGAGTGGCTGAGTACACAATTCTGTGATTTTATAATGGCAGTTTTTAAGATTTATCACCAACAGTTCACATAAACATACAGAATCATCTAGAATCAAAAAGTAAAAAAGAAACCAGACCTCAAGCTTACTAAAAGAAATAAAATAAAGCAAAGAGGACCTAGCACACACAAAAAATACTTATTATTGTACTCTTGTTAATGTTTGTTGAAGAGTTATTAAGTACCACTGTGTTAAGTACATAAATATGTTATGGAAATACATGCCCATTTTTTTTGCTTTTTGGGTCATACCTGGCGATGCACAGGGGTTACTCCTGGCTTTGCACTCAGGAATTACTCCTGGCGGTGCTCAGGGGACCATATGGGATGCTGGGAATCGAACCCGGGTCGGCCGCATGCAAGGCAAACGCCCTACCCGCTGTGCTATTGCTCCAGCCCTTACATGCCCATTCTTATATCACTTTACTAAATAAAATTATTCCAACTTCTAACCATTATTATATTTTCTCATATAACGTCATACTCTGATTTTTCTTCAATCAACAAGAAAAATAATACAGCATGTTAAGTAGTTTCATTTACCAAGTATCAAATCCACTATCATTATTATGAAAACTTGGGTTAATCCAAATTGATATGACCTCAGAAAGCCTAATAGCATTTTCAGTAGATTTGAAAAAGTAAGTCTCTGTTTGGATGGTACTTTGGTCAGACCCGAGTGAATTGTTTCTTTCCCCAACTCCAGCATCATCCATTCAGTGTCCCTGCCCCAGCAGTGTGCAAAGTTCTATATAGACTAAAGTATGAGGTTTAGACTCAAGTCCCAGACCTTCCCAGACTTTTACAATCCTTCCAGACATTATGAAAGACCTCCTGGGCCCACACGAGGCTCTTTACTAAAATCAGTCTTTCACTCATCGACTGCACTGTACCTTCCCACTAAACTCTACATATTAGGAGTTGAGAGACTGGTAAAATTTATCATTTAGCTTACTGCCATAGACATTTTTTTCAAGTGACTGTCACTGTCACTATCATTCCGTTGCTCATCGATTTGCTCAAGCAGGCACCAGTAACGTCTCCATCATGAAATTTGTTGTTACTGTTTTGGGCATATCGAATATGCCATAGAGAGCTTGCCAGACTCTGCCATGTGGGTGGGATACTCTCGGTAGCTTGCCGGGTTCTCCAAGAGGGATGGAGGAATAGAACCCAGGTCAGCTGAGTGCAAGTTAAATGCCCTACCCACTGTTCTATCACTCCAATAAAAACTTAAGAAAGCTACGAAACAGCTGTTCGAAAAAAATTAAGTCATGAAATTTGCTTATGGAGAGTATCATGCTGAGTGAAATCAGTCAGAGGAAAAGAGACAGAAAAGAATGATTGCAATAATTTATAGGATATATTTTAAAAAATACATAGTATGTGAATGGATCCAAAGAGTAGAAACAGGGGCCAGGAGGACTGGTCCATGGAAGGAAGCTTGCCACACAGAGCAAGGGGCATGCAGTTAGGACAGAGAAGGGACCGCTGTGACAATGATAGTTGGAAATGATCGCTCTGGATGAGAACTGAGTGTTGAAAGGAGGTGGTGATATGCAGGGTATTCTTTCAGTAACAGTATTGCAAACCACAGAGCTGAAAGGAAAATAAGAGAGAGGAGAGAAGAAAAGTGTCTCCTATTGAGACAGGCAGCAGGGATGGTCAGGAGGAAAACTGGGGACATTGATTGCAAGAAATGTGCATTGGTAAAGGAATATGTGTTAGAACATTGTATGACTAAAACTCAATCATGATCAACATTGTAACTATATATCTCACAGTGATACAATTAAATAAAAATATTTCAAAACACTGTTACTAAAATGAAGGGATTTTCTATAGGTCCTATAATTAATCAATTTAAGACAGCCAGTGGTATTATTTATCCCATTTCATTTAGGAAAACCAACTTTTACTGAGCGACATTCAAGAAAAAGAAACATCAGTAAGTGGGCCCTATATTCTCTACAATTATTTTCCTCTCTTTAAAATCTCGATTATTGTTGGCTGGATCCTTTTCCTATGAATGTCACCACCAGCAGCTTTCCCAGAGTGTCGGTCTCAGCCAAGCCAGGCAAAAGCCTCTCGTACTCCTGATGCCAGAGGGTTGTCTTAACCCTTGGTTAGACTGCACTGTACCAGCCTGAGACCCAGTTTTCTGGTGCCGCTGGAAAATTTCTCCCCCAAATCCTTTTCCTTGTTTTAGTCAAAGAGAAGTCTAGGTTTTCCTGATCTCTAAAAATAAAGCAATCCTATGAAACCTTTCATAAGTCAAAATGTTAGAAAGAGGGGCACCTGCCTTGACTTCCACTAGCAGCACTTGCCCAACTACCCAAGGCTGTCTACCCTGGAATTAGCATATGGACCAGCTGGGGGGGTGGCCTCCTCAAAAGTGGGCGTAGGCTCCTGTGTGGCCAGCAGCCGCCCATGCAGCCACACTTATATTTCCCATTCCTAGTACTCTCGACTCACATCCCAACCTTTATTATCTAATTCTGGAAAATGTCCTGGCCACTTAAAACATAATTCGACAATAATCCACTGGCCTACTCCAATTCCATCAAAATATCAGTGTAAACAAGAAACTGTATAAAGCCCAATATAAAAGAATACCTCCTCCTATGCTTCACTAGATGCCTATAAGTCACAGAATAATGTTTAAGAGGAAAGACGTACTCTAGATGGGGAGAAGGTTGATCACCATTGACTGAGCTTATTAAGAATACTTTCCTGGGGGCTGGAGCGATAGCACAGCGAGTAGGGCGTTTGCCTTGCACGCGGCCAACCCGGGTTCGATTCCCAGAATCCCATATGGTCCCCTGAGCACCGCCAGGGGTAATTCCAGAGTGTAGAGCCAGGAATAACCCCTGTGTATCGCCAGGTGTGACCCAAAAAGCAAAAAAAAAAAAGAATACTTTCCTGCAATAAGAGGGAACAGTGCTTGTGAACTTGAAAGTTTTACCTCTATACAACCAAAACAGCATGAAGAAATAGTGCAAATCTTCACTACAAGTAGAGGATGAATAAAAAGAGTCCCGAATCCTCAACAGGGGTTACCCACAAATATGATCTCTCCGACAAAGAACTCCAAGATGAGATACTGAGGATATTCAAGGAACTCAAAGAATCAATGAAGCAGACATACAAAAAATTAAAGGAAGGAATGAAAGAAATGGTGGAAGGGATAGCTGAGAAAATACAGGAAAAAATGAGAGCAGAAATAAGAAATCTACAAAAAGGAATATCACTAATAAAGGATTCGGTAGATGAAATTAAAAATTCAGTGGGTGCCTTCAACAGTAGAATGTCTACAGCTGAAGACAGAATCAGTGAACTTGAAGATGAACAGTAGAAATCATGCAGGCAACAACAAACAACAGGGAAAGAACGCAAGCTAGATCTAAGGTGAATCAGAGACCTAGGAGATGACTCCAAGAGGAACAACATTAGAATCATCGGAGTAGCAGAAGGACAGGGAGACAACCCTAATGAAAAAGCCACAGTTAAAGAAATCATCGCTGAAAAGTTCCCAGAGTTAGAGAATGCAGGCATCAAGATCCAAGAAGCCAGAAGGGTGCCAGCTAAAAGAAACCCTAATAAAAACACTCTAAGAAATCTCAGAGTCAGAATGATGGATGCTATGGATAGAGACACAATATTGCAAGCAGCAAGGTCAAAGAAGGAAATCATATACAAAGGACCACCCCTTAGATTTACAGTAGACCTATCATAGGAAACCCTCCAATCCCAAAGACAATGGTGGGATATAGTGAAAAAAGCTCAATGAAATGAACACCTCACCAAGAATACTTTATATGGCTAAACTCTCCCTCAAATTCAATGGAACAATACACAATTTTATAGATAAACAACAGCTCAGGAACTTTATAGACTCAAAACCAAACTTAAAAGAAGGACTGAAAGGGCTCCTGTAAGATAAGAAGGAAAACACCCATAAGCACAACAAACCCTTACAGAAAGATAGCACAAAACCCCACGACAATAATCTTTCTCAATGTCAATGGTCTAAATACACCTATCAAGAGACACAGAGTGCAAAATGGATCCAGAAACTGAAACCAACATTTCTGCAGTCTACAAGAAACACATCTGAATAATCAGAAGAAACACAGACTCAAAGTTAAAGGATGGGAAAAGATCTTGGAAGCAAACAACTCCCTCAAAAAAGCTGGGGTGGCTATACTAGTATCCGACAACATAGATTTCAGGTTGAAAAGGATTAGAAGGGACAGTGAAGTCCATTTTCTATTTATCGAGGGTTATGTACAACAAAAAAAATCACACTCTTAAATGCATACACACCTAATGGGGGACCAGCTAAATACTTAAAACAACTGCTATCAGATTTTAAGGAGGATGTTGCTAGCAATACAATAGTAATCAAAGACTTCAACATTGCCTTGTCACCTCTTGTTGGATAGATCAACAAGAACAAAGCTCAGCAAGGAAACACTGGCTCTGAAGGAAGAAATAGAAGAGAGAGGGCTAACAGACCTATACAGGGCTTTGCAACCCAAAAAGAAAGAATGCACATTCTTTTCCAGTGCACACAGAACACTTTCTAAAATAGACTATGTGCTGGGTCACAAAACATATCTCAATAGAATTAAGAAGATAGAAATTGTATCAACTATCTATTCAGACCATGATGCACTGAAGATAGAAGCTAATCACACACAGACGCGGAGAACCAAATCAAACACCTGGAAATTAAACAACTCCATGTTGAACAATGAGTGGGTCAGGTCAGGAAGGAAGTCAAGGAAGAAATCAAAAGATACCTGGAAATAAATGAGAATGAAGACATGGACTACCAAAATTATGGGACGCAGCTAAAGCTGTGTTAAGAGGAAAATTTATAGCTTTACAAGCATTCCTCAGGAAGGAAGAAAGGGCCTACATAGATAACTTGACTTCATAGCTCAAGACCTTAGAAAAAGATCAATGAAAGGAACCCCAACCCAGCTGAAGGAAAGAAATAATAAAACTTAGAGCAGAAATTAACGACATGTAAACCTAAAAAACAATCCGAAAGGTCAATGAAACTAAGAGCTGGTTCTTTGAGAAAATAAACAAGATTGATAAAACACTAACAAGACTCACAATGAAAGAGAGAGAACCCTAATAAACCAAATCAGAAATGAAAAAGGAGACATCACAACAAAAACTAATGAAATTCAAAACATCATCAGAGACTGCTTTGAGAGTCTGTATGCCATGAAACAAAAGAACCTAGAAGAAATGGATAAATTCCTGGATTCCTATCATCTCCCAAGACTGAACAGAGAAGACCTGGAATACCTGATTAGACAGACCCATTAATATCAAGTATATTGAAACTGTAATCAGAAGTCTTCCCAAACACAAAACCCCAGGCCCAGATGGATTCTTTCAAACATTTAAAGAGAATCTGGTGCCAGTTCTCCTCAAGCTTTTCCAGAAAACTGAAGGAACAGGAACCCTCCCAAACAGTTTCTATGAGGCACAAATCTCCCTAATACCAAAAGCAAACAAAGACACCACTAACAAGGAAAACTACAGGCCGATATCCCTGATGAACATGGATGCAAAAATCCTCAAGAAAATATTAGCAAATAGAATCCAACAACTCATCAAAAAGATCATACACTATGACCAAGTTGGATTCATCCCAGGGATGTAAGGGTGCTTTAACATTCTGAAACCAATCAACATAATCCATCACAGCAACAAAAGTAAAGATAAAAACCATGTGATCATATCAATAGATGCATGGAAAGCATTTGATAACATCCATTTATCATAAAAACTCTCACCTCTCACCAAAATCGGTTAGAAGGAACTTTCCTCAAGATAGTCAAAGCGATCTACCACAAATGCATGGCAAGCATTAGCCTCAATGGGGAAAAACTAAGGGCCTTTCCTCTAAGATCAGGGACAAAACAAAGATGCCCAGTCTCACCACTTCTGTTCAATATAGTACTGGAATTACTTGCAATAGCAGTTAAGCAAGAAAAAGACATTAGGTGTATCCAGATAAGAAAGGAAGAAGTCGAGCTCTCACTATTCGCAAATGATATACTATACCTAGAGAACCCTAAATCCTCTACCAAGAAACTCCTAGAAACAATACACTTGTACAGTAAAGTCACAGACTATAAAATCAATTACCAAAAATCCATGGCCTTCCTATATTCAAATAACAAGACAGAGAAAAGTGACATGAAAAAAACAATCCCATTCACAATTGTGTCCCAGAAAATCAAGTACCTCAGAATCAGCCTAACTAAGGAGGCAAAGGACCTCTACAAAGAAAACTACAAAACACTACTCCACGAAATAAAAGAGGACATGAGGAAAATGAAACATATCCCTTGCACATGGATAGGGAGAATTAACATTGTCAAAATGGCAATATTCCCCAAAGCACTATACAGATTCAATGCGATCTCTATAAGGATACCCATGACATTCTTCAAAGAAATGGATCATGCACTCCTGAAATTCATATGGAACGACAAACACCCACAAATAGCTAAAGCAATTCTGGGTGAAAAGACAATGGGCAGGAATCACCCTCCCCAACCTCAAACTCTACTACAAAGCGGTAACAATTAAAACAGCATGGTACTGGAACAAAGGCAGAGCCACAGACCAATAGAACAGGGTGGAATATCCCTACACACAATCCCAAATGTATGAACATCTAATCTTAGATAAGGGAGCAAGAAATGTGGAGTGGAGCAAAGAAAGCCTATTTAACAAATGGTGCTGGCATAACTGGACAACCACATGCAAAAAAATGGGTTTAGACCTCGACCTAACACCATGCACAAAAATAATGGATTAAAGACCTCAACATCAGACCACAATCCATAAGGACATTGAAGACAAGGTCAGCAAAACTCTCCACGATATTGAAGCTAATGGTATCTTCAAAGATGACACACCACTGACCAATCAAGTGGAAACAGAGATAAACAAATCGAACTATATTAAACTATGAAGCTTCTGCACTACAAAAGATACAGTGACCAAAATACAAAGACAATCTATGGAATGGGAAAGAATATTCACCCAATACCCATCTGATAAGGGGTTGATATCAAGGACATACAAGGCACTGGTTGGAATCTGCAAGAAGGAAATATCCAATTCCATCAAAAAGTGGGGTGATGAAATGAACAGAAACTTTCTAAAGGAAGAAATACGAATGGCCAAAAGGCACATGAAAAAAATGCTCTTCATCACTAATCATCAGAGAGATGCAGATCAAAACAATTCTGAGATACCACCTCACACCACAAAGATTGGCACATATCCAAAAGAACAAAAGCAACCACTGTTGGCGTGGATGTGGGGAGAAAGGAACCCTCCTACACTGCTGGTGGGAATGCCAACTGATTCAACCCCTTTGGAAAACAGTATGGATGCTACTCAAAAAATTAGAAATTGAGCTCCCATTTGACCCAGCAATACCATTCCTAGGAATATATCCTGGAAAGGAAAAAAACTATAGTCGAATTGACATCTGCACTCAAATGTTCATTGCATCACTGTTTACAATAGCCAGAAATCTGGAAAAAAAAACCGAGTGCCTGAGAATAGATGACTGGTTAAAGAAATTTTGGTACATCTACACAATGGAATACTATGCAGCTCTTAGAAAAGATGAAGTCATGACCTTTGCATATAAGTGGATCAACATGGAGAGTATCATGCTAAGTGAAATCATTCAAAAAGAGAGAGACAGATATAAAAAGATTGCTCTCATCTGTAGAATATAAAGTAACAGAATGGGAGACTAGCACCCAAGAATACTAGAGATAAGTACCAGGAGGTTGGCTCCATGGCTTGAAAGCTGGCCTCACGTGCTGGAAGAAAAGGCAGCTCAAATAGAGAAAGGAACACCAGGTAAAGTGAGGTTCAAGGACCCACTGGGCATTGAAGACACACGTTGAAAGTAGGCTATAGATCAAACACAATAGCCACTCAGTACCTCTATAGCGAACCACAACACCAAAAAGGAGATAGAGAACAAAAGGGAATGCCCTGCTACAGAGGTGGGGTTGATAGAGGGGATGGGATTGGGGGGGGGGGGAGGGAGGCTGGGATCATCGATGGTGGAGAATGGGCACTGGTGGAGGTATAAGTAGTCAAGCACTGTATGACTGAAACACAAGCACAAATAGTTGTAAGTCTGTAACTGTATCTCACAGAGATTCACTAATTAAAAAAATTATTAAAAATATTTTTTAAATGTTAGAAAGTGAAAAAGTCATCATCATTAATTTGGTCAGAAAAACATTTTCAAGTCTCAGAAAAATAACCTACCAAATAATACATAGAACCTAGAGTAACACTAACAAACAGGAAAATTAGGAAAGATCTGATAAACACACAGCCTACAGAAAACAACTCTCAGGGGAAGCAACTTGGCAGCACCAGCCTTGCACCAACTTCAGAAGCACTCTTGTAAGGCAAATGCAAACTCACTTCCAGATGTATTGTGAAACTGACAAATCTTCTTGGGATTTCTTTGGGCTTGCAAACTTAGGTACTACTCTTGTTTCGTTTTTTGTTTTATTTTTAAGATGAAGCCGTGTCATTCAACATTCCAAATGGCGAGAGATAATTACATTTGCATTGATCTTGCGGTGTAAAACTACAAGGCTACTTGCTCAGGTTGCTGGCAGTGTCCATATTAATTATAGTTTTTAAGCTCAAATGTGCAGAATCTTCCAGTAATATCCAGCGTAGAGGTCACTATTCCCTGCCATAGTGAACTGTTCTCACATTGGAAGGCTATAAACACAACAGTAAGCTTTGCAACATCACTCCTTACCTATCCAGTGGTGAGGAAGCTTTAGACAATCTCTCTTGACATAATATGTGAATTAGTATTGCCAAAAGTAAGGTCCTTATCAATCATTAGTGGCTTGGTGTAATTCAGTTTATTGCAGAGTAAAACTAAATTTTTTTGAGAATTATCTATTTAAAAATAACGGAGCATGTGTATCAGAGAGCTAAGTCACTGTAGACCAGACCAGCGAAAATGTACGAGGCATCCAGAGCTGAGGAACAGACCCTTGGGTATTAAAAAAGGCTAAAAAGCAGTGACCACAGACCAAAAGATCATTCCAATCCTCCAGCTTCAAAGAGGACAGCAGAAAAGGGGGCATTCTGGGGCCAATGTACAGGGAAAAGGAGAGTTCACTAAAAATAACTGTCTGGGGATGTTAAGATGCAAAAGGCGAGAAACCAAAATCATAGAAAGTGAGCTTTTCTCCATGGACAAAGGACACAAATTTTTGGACCAAGCCAAAACTTCATACGGAAAAGGTTATTATTATTGTTTTTTCTCTCCTGCCACACAGCAGCCTAGCTGGAAAGCAGTAGCGTCAGCTAGAAAAACACAATGCAACAATGCAGCCTTCTGTACTGAGGAAAGTAGGGTGGAGGTGGGGAGAGCCGCGTCTGCCTTCTTCTTACCCGCTCTTAAGGCACATTTCTACACCATTGTTGAACTTTGTGGTTTCCCTCTGGTTGCCATGGCATCAGAGAGACAAATGCCTTGCTTCCATTTTTAAGCTGAATTCCCTTACAAACAAAATTGTTTCCATTTGAGGCATTCTTACCCTCAAATCCATTAGAACTGTCCTCAAGGAAACACATATTTATATTTAAACTATAATGAAATTTGTAGCATTCTTCCAATAGCAGTTGGCACACTCTCTCTTTTTTGCTAATTAGAAAATAAAGTAAAATAGTTTTTAAATAAAATAAAATTGACCTATGTGTTTTCTACCTTCAAATGGCTTTGATTCACATTTTTGAAATTTACTTCAGGTCTTTCATCTGTGTGTGCATATATACATACATATTATATATATATGTGTTTGTATATATATAAAATACAATGCAAAGTTATAGCCTCTATTACACAGAAAAATTTTGCATGCTCTTTCATCTTTACTTCATATTCTAAGATGCTCCTATCAAAAGCACAGCTACAGAATCTACACACTCATAAAATATTAGCATTTTTTTCATTTGCATCTCATAAATTCTTATCAAAGAAGACTTCAATAAGATAGCAGTCAAACCTTCATGTCCCAAACAGTCTCAAAGTTTTGAAGAAGTTAGCAACAGGGAATAATGAGTTAATTGCTAAGATAAGCATTACAATAGTTTGTTTCCATTTATTAATCATGCTATTTTAGAGAAAGTACAGATATTTGATGCATAATATTTTTCTTTGACTAAAGATACCTAAGAATGTGAAAGCATAGTATGGCATGCTTTCTATGTTTCAATTTTTGTTCATGAAGACTCTGTGCAATAAAGGAAATTGAACCAGTTTTGTATTTTTTTAAAAGTGATAGTAAGTCTTGCAAATGAGTCGATCAGTGATCATGAAAAGTTATTAAAATTTCCTATATATCAATTTCCTTACCGCTAGCAATTTAGATTGAAAACTAGCTGAACATAAATATGAAAGGATAAACTTTAGAGATGAAATACTAAAGTAAGTGCCTTTCACCATGCCAGACATATAGTAGGCATTCAGCAAAGGTTGAAACCTTTTTTAATGCCCTTTTTCTGAGCTAAACTTAAGTCTACTTCAAAATTACATAATTTTGTAAACTATAGCATTGTTTGTTATTATGTGATTAGTAATTCTGTGTATTTTAGTTCTACGTCAGCAAACATTCTTGGGAAACCCTGCCTCCATTCTTCTCTAAGTAAAGGTTACGTCATATAAAACTTTTCTAATGGGACATCAGAGGCAGGAAGCACAGGAATGTTCACATTTCCAACAGGTTCCTTTTTCTGAATTCCCAGCACATAAGAGGAAGCCGATTAATTTGTGTACATCAAAACCGAAAATGGAAAAAAAGATTTCCCCTTCACTGTGAAGAAAATTTAAGTCTTTTACCAGGATTTCCAAAGCAAAGATTGAGAAAAAGGGGGGTCGGGGAGGGAAGTTCTGCATCTATTGAGATCAATAGAAGGATGTTAAAATTCTGCTGGTAAACAGAGTAAGGAAGTGAAAACCTCATTAGAAATTAGTTGTTTTGTATTTAGCCATACTGAAAGCAAATACTAGCCAGGGGTTCACTTAAGAGGGTTTTTTTAACATTATAAGATTAAGTTAAACTAATTATTTATTAAAAGCTCTTAAAAATATATATTAGGAACAATAACTCATCTAATTATTTTTGTTTTGTTGTTGTTGTTTGCTTTTTGGGTCACACCCAGTGATGCTCAGAGGTTATTCCTGACTCTGCACTCAGGAATTACTCTTTGCAGTGTTGGGGGACCATATGGGATGCCGGGAATCAAACCCGGGTCTGCCACATGCAAGGCAAACACCCTACCCACTGTGCTATCGCTTCAGCCCCATGTCTAATGTTTTTAATATTGACTAAATCCTTTTAAAAAGGTGAATTAGTCTAAATCCTAAAAGAAGAAAGTAATCCTTTTTTCCTAGAAGGTGTAAAATGTTATGTATATAATAACAACTAATAAATATTCTTATTTAGCATGTCTCAAAGTAGCCAAAAATCAAACCACTACATAGATAAATTAATATAACAATGAAAGTCAGAAAAATTCATACCAGTGTATTTTTGTTTGGGTTTGATTTTGTTTTTGGGGGTCACACCAGGTGGTGCAAAGGGCTTACTCTGGGCTCTGTGCTCAGGGGTAACTCCTGGTCAAGCTACAGGGCCACATGTGGTTCAGAGAATCACACCAGGCCCCATTCAAGGCCATTGTCTCTTCAGCACCACACCCCGTATTTATTTCAACTCTAAGACACTATGACTAAAAAAGATGTGATCATATAGAATAAAAGATAGGTTAGATTATTATTGTAGGCCTCCTAAAATGTTAGAGAGACACATACACATTCCAGGTAGCTGAAATACTCCACATTTCTGTGTGTTGACGCCATTTTACAACAAGGAAAACAATATTCAGAAATACTTTATTTGACTAATAATCTACATAGAGATATGAAAATCTTGGATTTTGGATTTTCTTTCTGGAACAATAATAGGCCATTGATGTTTTTGATCATAAACATTAAACCGTCACCAAGAGTCTAAGAAAAATCATTTGGAAGTGCAAAAACTGAAAAAGAGAAATTGTTGGCAGGGAAGTAAAATGCAAGATGAATAAAATAGACCTGCAAAGAAGTAATTTTTTAAAAGAATATTATGTAACTGGGTTGGCTTCCACTAAAAGCAGTTTTATTTGGTTATTGTTCTATTGGTCTGTTTCCCCTTTCCCATTATAAATACCTTTTCCATTGTCTCTTTCTTTAGAGGAAATCTGGCTTCTGTCCCGCCACCTTCCTTCCCCAGTACATGCATAGAAATTCCTGCCTTGTGACATTTCAGTCTTGCTTTAGGTTCCAGCCTCTGATCCTAAAACTTCTCACCTCCAACTGTAGGAGCAGATGCCACATAGACCACAATGGTTCATACCCAGCCCTGTGGCACCTCTCCACTTGAAGTATGTACAAACCCCAGCTCCCCGGAGAAATCTCCATCTGATGACATGATCCTTTGTGAAATGACTTCTCAGCAAAAGAGAGACATGAGATGTTTATCATTCACATTCCCCAGTATGTGCCACAAACTTTCAAATTGACATCAATTTCTTTATGGTGAGAACCTTCAAATCCACCCCAAGTATTTCCTTTTAAAATGGTTGTTCCTGATGTTTGGGTGAGCTTAGGTAGGAAGACTCAGCTTGACAGTCAATTCCTGGAATTGTAGTTCTGAGTCCAGCCTTCTTATGAGATAATCAAGGTTTCTCATCCATTAGAAGGATGCTACTTTAGGAATACAGTCAGAAATGGCTTTGAAAATTGAAAACGCAAAGTCTGTCCAGTATATGGGCCAGAGCAATAGTACAGAGGGTAGGGCACTTACCTTGCATGTGGCAGACCCGTGTTCAATCCCCAGCATCCCATATGGTCCCTCAAACCCACCAGCAGTGATCCCAGAGTGCAGAGCCAGGAGTAAGCCCAGAGAGTATCTGGGTGTGGCCCAAAAACCAAAACAAAGTCTCTCTGATATATAAGAAGAGAATATTTATTAATTTAAAAATTATAATAAGATATATGTCCTAATTTTTCTGATAAACATCTTTTAAGATATATGGCAAATCATTCAGAGAGATCAGCATTATGAAAGCTTTTCAATGGGAGTGTTATTTTGGGGGACTATTATGTTTTCTATGTTCCAGAAGCAAATGAATTTATTAATTTCAATATAGAAGAAAAATAATCACTGTATCACTGTCATCCCGTTGCTCATCGATTTGCTCCAGTGGGTACCAGTAATGTCTCCATGGTGAGATTTGTTGTTACTGTTTTTGGCATATCCAATACGCCAAGGGGAGCTTGTCAGGCCCTGCCGTGCAGGTGAGATACTCTTGGTAGCTTGCCGGGGTCTCCGAGAGGAGCAGAGGAATCGAACCCGGGTCAGCCGTGTGCAAGTGAACGCCCTACCTGCTGCATTATTGTCTTATTATTAAACTTATTATTAAAAATAATATTAGCACTTTCTCAAAGTACTTATCAAATTATTTTTAACTTCTCTATTGCCTTTACTCATTATCAAACCATTTTCTCTGGGAGAGGGAAGTATCTGATTTGTATATCATTATTATGTCAGTGAATGGAATCAGAGGCATTAGTTATTATTTGATGAAATCAATTAAACTATTAACTAATAAAATGAAAATCACTAACAAAACAGTTGGTGAAAAAAGTTTTTTTAAACTTAAAAAAATATTAGTGAGGGGCTGGAGAGATAGCACAGCGGGTAGGGCGTTTGCCTTGCACGCGGCCGACCCGGGTTCAAATCCCAGCATCCCATATGGTCCCCTGAGCACGGCCAGGGCTAATTCCTGAGTGCAGAGCCAGGAGTAACCACTGTGCATCGCCAGGTGTGACCCAAAAAAAGCAAAAAAAAAAAAAAAAATATTAGTGATTATAGGTTTACAGAAGAGTTGTGAAGAGCAGAGTTCCAGTGTATTCCTCAACCTTACTGTGGTACATTTGTTAAAGTTAAGGTGTCAACACAATCCAATGTTATGAAGTTAAACATATGCTTTATTTTAGACTCTGATCAATTTTCCCACTAGAGATGTTTTTTGTTCCAAGACACAATCCCAGGTATGTGATTGTCATTTTACCTTAATTTCCTTGGTTTGGTGACTTGCCTTGTTTCTCATGACCTTAAGGATCTAAGGAGTACTTATTTTGTATTTTGCACAATGTCCTGAGAATTGGTTTTGTCCAATGTTTCTCTTGGAATTAATTAGATGGCACTAAGAGCTTGAAGAAAGAATGCCATGGAGGCGAAAGACCCCTCTCATTCCATCACACTGAGCATGTATATAACTATATATATATATATACATATATATATATATAACTAGTGATGCAAACTTGGTCATGTCTTTTAAGTAGTGCTTGCCAGGTTTCTTTCCATAGTAAAATAACTGTTTTTCCCATTACCTACTCTACTCTGGAAGTGTATCAAGACCCTCCACCACTTTCAAAAAGAAGAAGTATTTGAAAGTACAAATGCAAAAGTATTTGAAAGTCTCCTGTTAAGATGATTGATCTAGTCTCCCATTTATTTTTAATTCAGTCATTCTTGTCTACCAATATGAATGCGTACAGGTATTATTTTCATATTATAATGCTATATTGTGCTATTTACTATTCAAATTATTGTAGCTTTGGAGAAATACATAGCCTCCGTTTTCCTCCTGTCCATTTAAGTGCTGCATACTTCTTTTCTTGCATATTGTTATTTCTTTGTCTTTTTAAAAATTAATTTTTAATTGCAGCTTATGTACTCTGGTTACAATAGCATTAGCTTGTACAATTTTGGTATAAAATCTCATCATCACCAAAATGTCTAAGATCTGCCACCACTGTTTTTACATCACTTCTAGTCTACCTCTTCCTGCCATCCCCATTTACCCCACAGCTTGGTAACCTCAACTCTGCAACCAAAAGCCAATGGACTCTACAGTGTGTAGAGCATTTTCCTTTCATGTGGCCGACCCAGGTTTGATTCCTCCGTCTCTCTCAGAGAGACCAGCAAGCTACCTGTGGCATGTTCGATATGCCAAAAAGGTAACAATAAGTCTCACAATGGAGACATTACTGGTGCTCGCTTGAGCAAATCAATGAACAACAGGACTACAGTGCTACAGTGTGGTGTGAGATATAAATCCAGCTTAATTTTTTACGTAGCTGTCCAGTTTTCCCAGCACCATTTGCTGAAGGGTATTTCTTTGCTGTCATAGATCTAAAGATTTATTGCTGGAACCCCAATTCTATTCCATGTACCTGAGAACCTGTCTTTATTTCAAAACCAAACCATTTTGGGTACAAAAGCATAATAATATGATTTAAAATCACAGATTATGATACCTCCCATACTTTTTTTCTCAGAATTGCTTGGATTATTCAGGGAAACTTGTGATTCCATACAAATGTTAGTTGCATTTTTTTCCTAAGAACTTCTAAATCCTTGAAAAGTGTCATTAGCTTTGGGTTTTGTCACGGGGGAGGGGGTTGATGGGGGATGGAGGGTTGGGCCACACCTACCGATGTTCAGGGCTTACTCCTGGCTCTACACTCATGAATTATTCCTGACAGTGCTTAGGGGGCCATATGGGATCCGGAGGATTGAACCCATGTCGACTGTGTGCAAGGCAGGCAAATGCCCTACCCACTGTACTATCTCTCCAGCTCCATCATTGGTTGCTTAATGGGGCTTATATATTAAATTTATTTAGCAGTTCTTACTCTTTACTGATTTAAGGTGCTCCAGACTTATCTTGTATATTCCCTACTATTGCATCATTTCTTCAAAGAACCCTAGCTGTTTTCATAGGAAAATGATAGAAGTCCAAATCTGTTCCCCGGGAGTGTTGTCTCTTCGGCAACATGATGCTTCCACACTGACAGTGGATAAAGTAGGCTAACATATTCTCTCTCTCTTTTTTGCTTTTTTTGGGTCACACCCAGCAGTGCACAGGGGTTATTCCTGGCTCTGCACTCAGGAATTACTCCTGGCGGTGCTGGGGGACCATATGGGATGCTGGGAATCAACCCTGGGTCGGCCACATGCAAGGCAAATGCCCTACCCGCTGTGCTATCGCTCCAGCCCCCGAGCCAACATATTCTCACGCTATCCAATTTTTCCTCTATTATTCTATGTGCATATTAAGACTTGCATCAGTTTATACTGGTTTCTTCAACTCTAATCCAACAGTATTCATTCCAGATTTCCTCTCTTGCTTGCTTATAACCTTGCACACCAGTGACAAGAAAAATGGTGTCCACTCTCCACTGCTCATTTTCTTATTTAGTTCTAGTTAAAATATATAACCATTTCTTGTCAGAGATAGTACAGCAAATAAAGCACTTGCCTTGCATGAAGCTAAATCAGGTTTGAGATGCCTAGCATGATATATAGTTCCAAACACCACCAGGAGTGATCCCTGAGCACAGACCCAGGAGAAAGCCCTAAGCATAGCTAGGTGAAGACCAAAAACTAAGAATGGGGGGGGGGGAGAAAGAAATATAAATTAGCTTAAAAAAATACACTGTTGGAGATACGGTGCTGCAGGATGAGTGCATCAGCAGCCTAATGGTGCCTTCAGGCTTCCTGATACCCCCAAATTGCCACTGTGCCTTTGGTCAGACTCCGACTACTTGGGGTCAAATTTACCATTGAATGTTCAAAAGTTAGGTATGTGGAAGTCACGCCCACAAGCCACCTCCAGCTCAGCTATACAAGCTCGTTCATTGGCCTTACTCCAGAGACCCATAAATAAATCTTGAGAGAGATCAAAAACCACAGTTAATCTTGGACCCATGAATGTCTGAACAGACCCGGATAAATCAGAGCAGGGCAGGTTAGTCTGGTGTCTGCCCAAGCAGAGCCTCCAGCAGCCACTTGCTTCCATATCCAAAATCGCTCCCATACCCGAGCCTGACTCCACCATCTTAGGATGGACCTCATCTATATATAGCACTGTCACTGTCATCCCATTGCTCATTGATTTGCTCGAGAGGGCACCAGTAATGTCTCCCTTGTGAGACTTGTTACTGTTTTTGGTATATCAAATATGCTACGGGTAGCTTGCCAGGCTCTGCTGTGTGGGCGGGATACTCTCGATAGCTTGCCAGGTTCTCTGAGAGGGACAGAGGAATTGAACCCAGGTCAGCCACATGCAAGGCAAACGCCCTATGGGGGTCATCCATCAGCTGACCTAGTTATGCAGGCAGTGCACATCCGCGTGCCAACTGAACGGGACTCATTCTCAGCATGGCCACACCTAGATATAAGCTGCTGAAAATTCAGGTATGTGGATTTTATGACTGAAATCTCCAGGCTTTCTAGGATTGGGTGGGCTACTTCGCCCCACTTCCCAATACACATGGAAGCACTGGCAGTCACCCGCAGGATCCAATTCCAGCGCCACCATGTAAGCTCTATTACTGGACTTTCTTCAGAAATCCATAAATAAATCTCAAAAGAGATCAGAAGCTGCAGTTAAGCTCAGACCCATACATGGCTGAACAGACCAGGGTAAATCGGAAGGGGTTGGGTTGGCCTGGGGCCCACCCAAGCAGAGCCCCCAGTAGCAACTTGCTTCCACAATCCAAAATCACTGCCATACCCCAGGCCTGACTCCACCGTCTCAAGATGGACCTCACCAAGACATAATCTGCTAAAAATTCAGGTATGCGGGTTTTGTGACTGAAATCTCCAGGCTTTCACGGGGTTGGGATGGGCTACCTCCCCACACCTCCCTGTACTTCCAGAAGCCTCGGCAGGAACATCCACACCCTAAAGTGGCCACCCAAATGGAAAGCTACTCCAGTCTTACCATCCTGATAAAAATACCCAACGAATGCCCTGAACAAACACCATGACTCTAAGCACCTGTACTGCAAACCATAATGCACAAAAGGAAAAGGAGAGTGAGAGCAAGAAGGAAAGTGCCTCCCATAGAGGATTGGGGGGATTGTAGTAGAGAAACAGGGACATTGGTGGTGGGAAATGTACACTGGTGAAGGGATGGGTGCTGGATCATTGTATAACTGAATCCCACTATGAACAGCTTTGTAATGGTCTATCTCATGGATATTCAATTTTAAAAAATTTAATGTGGAGTTCATGTCCGATTCGATCAGCTTAATCAATGGCTGAATAAATAGCAGTACTCCTACATAGAACAAAGGAAAAAATTTCAGTGTCTATTTGTGGTCCTATTTGACTTTTACCCTTCTAGTTTTCAGACAAATACCATTTTCAAAATTTACTCTTTTCGACCCCCTCCCTACATCTCTTAGTGTAGTTGTCATGCCTTTATTACAGTTAGATTCGTATGCTACTCTGCATTCCATCCTAGGGTTCTAAGATGCTGACCATTTTTTAATATTTTATATACACTAAACTTCATTAAATGTGGTCTTGCAGTATAAATTTTATAGGTTTAGTAAAATCACTAAGTTATGCGCTTACCACACCAGTGTCGTAACAGAACATTTCCACCATCTTAAATGTTTCCTGAGTGTCACCACTAAGGCAGCCACATATCATCCAAGAGCTCTTTGCAATTTCTGTCCAGATGTCAGATGAATAAAATGATACAATATGCATCCCTTCAGATCTGGGTTGTTTCACTTAATAGAATAATATTTTGAGAGATTTTTTTTTTGGTGGGGGGAGTGAGCCACCTCCAGCTGTGCTCAGGGCTTTCTTCCTGGTTCTGTGCTCAGAAATCATACCTGACAGTGCCATAAGCCATGCTGAGGATCAAACAGAGGTTGGCTGCATGCAAGGCAAATGCCTTAACCCTTATTGTTAACACTTATAACACTCTCGCCCTAGAATGCTTTTCAAAACTTCTCATTTTTTGGGTGAATCAATTGCTCATTTCTTTTTCTTGCTGTACTACTAAATGGATTGCTCTATTTTTTAATGGCTATAAATGCATTTTCTATAAATATAAATACAGAATTTTGTTTCAATATAAGTTTCAAATCACTTGGAAATACCTAAGAGTGTGACTTTTGGAGCACAATGTAAATCTATGTTTAACTTTGAGATGCTGCCAAGCTTTTATCAAGGACCTTTAAAAATATTTTATCAAGGACCTTTGAAAATATAAATTGCAGCTTGGAGATAATCCTTAAATACAGAAGTTGGTTGTTGCATTCCTAGCTAATTATCATAACTTTAAACCATTTTTAAATATCCTTTAAAAATATCTATAATTTCTGGTGACGGGAAGGATCGTGGGTCAATCATGTATGCTAACATCTTCTGTGAATAGTGTTACATACTTACATACAAAAATTATTAGGTGAAAGAACTCTCTGTCTTAAAGATATTTGTAGAAATAAAGGTGCTAATTCATGAAAACAAACTAGTTTGAAATGGAGAATATGGTCATTCTTTGCAAAGCAAAATAAAAATTCTGAAATTATTAATGTTTGTCCCATTTTAAAGCTCATGCCTCTCAAATACAAGAACACTAGACTATGAGTTATAAGAAAAACTAAATGATGATTTTTTTTATGTATGACAAACCTTACATGGTACTATTTCCATTGACTTCCAGATTTAGATAAAATGACTCCTAAAATAGAAATTACTCTTATATCATCTTCAATTACCTTCATTAAGTTCAATGATGCAATTCAAGTAATTTTCTAAATGGGTTTGCAAAATTCAAGCTACATCCTCAATTCTTTAAAGACAAGTCTTTCTTTCATTTCGTGGCTTTTCCCGATAGCTCCAGAGTCAGGAGATAACTGACTCAGCATTTTCAACAACTGAAATATGTCATTTTTGTGCAGCTTGCATTTTATCCTCTCCTTCAAAAAATGAAAATGGAAAAAGTAATAGAATATTAAGATAAATAAAATATCTTTTTGTATTTCCTTTTCTATGTCATATGAAGTTTCTCAAATAGCAAACTAATTATACACCCTACTCTCCTTTACTGATTGAAAATAAAATTTTTCCACTCTGGTTTTTGCCCCCACAAAAAATAAAATACATATCGGCAATATAGGCAATCATTCTAGAGCCTGTCTGGATCTATAAATCATGAAGACTAATTTTTTTTAATTTCATATAACTTTACCCTTTATTTCACATCCTAATTAATGAGAATAATCTGTTGGTCTTTATATAGCAATTTCTCTGCAATGAGATCAATAAAAAGAACTGGCAGTTGTTCCATCTCTGATTTCAAGAGCCAGGACCAGCTTCACATGTGTGTGGATCCATGTGTTATCTAAAACCTCATATTTAATGCTTTATGCCCTGCTGTCTCTGTCTTGCAATTCTTAATACATTTTGAAAATAAGATCCCTCATTTCCACTTTGCATTGAATCCTGAAAATTATATAGCTAGTTCCATCTAGGCCATTACTTTAATCATTAGTCAAGGCATTACGAGGGCACTCCACAGATCTGTACATATTTTTTCTTCTAACAGAAGCTATTTTTAGGTCCATAGCCTTCTGAATCCGCCTACTTGGCTTTTCAAAGACTAGAGTTCTATAAATTTCTTTCTCCTTATTTGTCAGGAATAAGGATAGGATGGGAGGAGAGTCAAATAGAAGTTTAGTATTTAGCACTCTTCTTAATGGTCCTTATTAATTAAAAGACTTATGATTTGAGGTAATCATCTAGTAAGCCCACCTGTTTGTAGAGATGGAATCAGGGAATGGGGTGTGATGAGTAAGACTTAGCATGGGTAAATCTATATCTAGTAGAACAACATATTAGTATATCTGGAGATGAATCCATTTCCACCAGTCAACTGGGATCTTGGACAAAAAAATTAAACACTGAGGGCCAGCTATTCATTGTTTTCTTTAAATATTAGAAATAATGATAATATCTCTATAAAAATTTTAGCAAGGGAGAGTAAAAGTAGAACACTTTATTGTCTCTATAGAATTACACTCCTAAGGGTCTAAGTCTGAGGCTCTCGGCCCCGTAGATCATTCTCACTTTGAGGACTATTTTCCAGCCTTGTTAGGTTCTCATTAAAAGCTTGTTGCATATGTACACAGCTGAAAAATGCAAAGGAATGAGAAGTTTCTAACATACAGTTTCTCTCATATGCCATATGCTTAATAAATTGTTTGTAGCACTGTAGCACTGTCGTCCCGTCGTTCATCAATTTGCTCGAGCGGACACCAGTAACGTCTCCACTGTGAGACTTGTTGTTACTGTTTTTGGCATATCAAATATGCCACGGGGAGCTTGCCAGGCTCTGCCGTGCAGGTAAGATACTCTCAGTAGCTTGTCGGGCTCTCCAAGAGGTTTGGAGGAATCAAACCTGGGTTGCCACATGCAAGGCAAACGCCCTACCTGCTGTGATGTCGCTTCAGTGCTACAATTGTTTGTAAATTAATAAAATTAAATAGGGGGTTTATCAAGAGTTGTAAAATATCTTTTTCACAATTTTTCAAAACCTTGGCTTGGCTTACTCACCCGTGTCTCATAAACATAGGGCTCTCCACCCTGGGCTGCTCACCATTTAAGAAGAGGATATTTTTTTAAATAATCTTTGTATATAAATTATTAATTCCCCCTGAGAAAATTTATTCTTCAATTTCTCCTCATTCCTGGAAGCACTGAGTTGAAGTCATTTAAAAATTCTAACTTTTCAGGGCTGGAGTGATAATACAGCAGGTAGGGCATTTGCCTTGCACACAGCCAACCCGGGTTCGATTTCCAGCATCCCATATGGTCCCCTGAGCACCGCCAGGAATGATTCTTGAGTGCATGAGCCAGGAGTGACCCCGGTGCATTGCCAAGTGTGACCCAAAGAAAAAAAATTCTAACTTTTCAATGACATTATACAGAAGAGGCCAGTTTAAAATTTCTTTCATGCCATTATCATCACCAAATAATGTAACAAAATGCCATCACAGGGGAACTCCAATGTCCAATTTGTTCAGCGTCATTTACAATTAGGTTTCAGTAGATGAAGCGGATAAGTAAACAATTCAGATGCTTTATCAAATCCCACCGTCAGATTTTACCCACAGTCACTTTTGTATTGAAACTTTGGCTCAATAGCTTTCTTTGTGTGTGCCTGCTTATTGACCTTGGCCCTTGAGAGGAAATCGCATTAAACAAGAGACTAACCGGTGGGACAAGGTGCAGAGCTTAGACCCAGTCCTCCCACCCTTCTTCAGAATACTCAAGTAGAAAGGGGAAAAGCTCATTTTGTTCAAATATGTCACACGCCTTTGTTCTCTAAGATTCAGATATAGGTTTGGAAACCTCCCTGGATCATTTATATCTATTTTTCAAATTATTTCATTTCTAGTTGCTGGGGGCTCAAATATAGATGAGAATCTCTGAATTGTCATGCACATGTAAAGATTAGGAAAATATTATTTGGGGTTTTTTGTTGTTGCTTGGGTCACACCAGCGGTGCTCAGGGCTTACTCCTGGCTCTCCACTCAGGAACTACTCCTAGTGGGCTCAGGGGACCATATGGCATGCCAGGGACTGAACCTAGGTCTGCTGTGTGCAAACCAGCACCCCAACCACTGTACTATTTCTCCAGCTCCAGGAAAACCTTACCTTTTTTTGAAGTATAAAACTTATTTCAACACCCCTCACCCCCCACTCCCTGCAACACACACCAGGTTTGTATCCCAAGTTTCTTTGGGGGACTTTTTTCTCCTTTTTTGTTGTTATTGTTTGCTTGTTTGTTTGCTGTACTGGGGGGAGTGGGTCTTCAAAGAAGTGCTCAGAGCAGGATCCCTACCTGACAATTCTCCACCAACCAGATGAATGTTGGACCAGCTGAATGCACGGCCAAGCACCTGGTTCTCACTGCCACAAACATGGAGAAGCTGCACATCAAATTTACAGATGACTGCACTTAGCTGGCAACTCTTTCATCCTGATGCCTTATCATCTGGTCAAGGACCTGAATTTGCATTCATTCAAATATGTTTAGCTTTGTTTGTTCCAAAATCAACTAAATGGAATAATTCTAAGATCATTCAACTCATTTTTGCAACTCTTTAGTATTTGGGTTATGGAGTAGGTGCAGGGGAGGAAGGGTATGAAGGGTAGAGGGCACACACACTGCTAGCAAAGTGGGTAAACCAGACCCAAGACAACCATTCAAATGTTTGCAATTAAGGGTATCTCCCCTAAGCCCCATTATTACCACGTTCACTTAGCCCATCCTGCTTCAAACTTCACCTTCTATCTCTAGTTTACCGCATGTGCCCCTACCATCATGTGGGACCTTGTATAAAGGTGTCTTCTCAGGCCCTACCTAGACCTACTGCACCAGAAATACTGAGTCATAGCCCCACAGTCCTTCACTTATAAGGCGTAGAGGTCAGTCTCAATCATACTAAGATTTGATAATCTTCAAAAAGCATGATGAAACCCTTATGCTCTGACCACAGAATTAAGGTTACCAAGTAGGACACAGAAAGAAAGGAGGCTTACAGGTATGATGTGAGGAGGAATGCATGCATGCTGGTGAAGGTGTGGTGGGACTGCATTGTATCCCAAGATACATAAATGTGTATAAACCAATATTATAAACCAATGTTACCTCAATAGAAACATTATTGAAGAGAGTCTGATGAGACTATTAAAGGCTAAAATAACTGTTAAATAAGTCAGGAGCTGAACAAGTAGGTGAGAAACAGTCTGGGATTCAACTGAATTTAGATAATTACTCAACCTGCCAAAACTTTGCGTTTGTGGGCACAGAGAGTAGGGTGCTTGTCTTGCTCATGACTAACATGGGTTCTAATTCCCAGCACAAGTGGTCACCTGATCCCTGCCAGAAATGGTCCCTGAGTGCAGAGCCAGGACTAAGCCCTGGGCACAACTTGGTGTGGCCCCAAAACTAACAACCAAAACTTTGCATTTCATCTTATGATCCTTGAAGATAAAAAGAAGCCAAGAATTTACGGGGGTCTGGAAAAGACAAGAGATAGGTGTGGTAGAATGGTATTGGCCCCGTTTAGTTGGGTTTATAATCTCTTTCCCTACAAAAGGTCAGATGAGCCCAGAGCATGAGAAATACTTGTGTGACCTTGGAAGAATGAGAAGAAGGAACAGTCATCTTCCCTTTTTGCATGCTGGAGGCTCTGTCTAGCTTCTAGACTGCACTTCTGCACTGCACCCTGGTTGGGCAGCAGCTAAATGCCTAACTAACTCTGAGCTCATGCCGCATCTCCTGCTTCAGTTTTCCAGGTCCCAGGCTAGTGGCAAGTTCTGCTCGCCAAAGGAAGCCGACTTCTCCTGAAGGCCACACTCAGTACAAGAATGGAAAGTTTCAAGCGAGGAAGGGCTGTCAGCGTTCAGTGACCGTCTGTCTTCAGCACCACTTTGTGTTTCCTTCCCTTCCCAGTCCTATGAACTTGGGCTTTATCACCGGAGAAAGAAACAATAACCTTATATAAATTGTGCAATCCTCTCCCACAATTGCATAAGGTAAAATCCCTAAAACAAATCCCTTTAATAGTATGTCTGTGTATTGGTTTTTAGATAATAAAGGATACTGAGATAATTAGATGACAGATACATTATCATGATTCTTGAAGCAACATTTAATAAATATATATTATACATTGAAATGGGATACAAACGTGACCAAATTTTGAACGTGAAGGAGGAGCTAGTGATGAAGTGACAAGGTAAATGAAGGTCTGAAAAGAGATTTAGTGTGAGACTGAAGGATTTGAAGAGACCGATTATGAAAATTGAGATGCTTTAGGAAAGACATTCAGATAGGGTTTTAAAGGTAGTATGGAGGCCAGAGAGATAGGATAAAGGTTAAGGAAATTGCTTTGCATGTTGCAAACCCTGATTCAGTCTCCAGCACTGCATATGGTCCCAGAGCACTGTCAGGAGAGAGCACCACCAGGTATGGCCCCCAAAAAACACAAACCAAAAAAGAAAGAAAAACAGATAGCTATTGGTTAGCCATTAATCCATGAAAACATGTGAAAGAAACTTTACTGATGCTAAACAAAACTTAAAAGCAGACATGAAAAGTCTACATACTGTATAATCCTAACTATAAGACATGTTGGGGGAAAAAATCTATAAAAACAGTATGAAGAATAGTAATTTCTTGAGTTTAAAGGAAGGACAGATCCCTGAGTATATTTAGGGTAGTGAACTACACTGCATAATAATATAATTATATAATATATAATTGATTATATTATAACACCATATAATATACATTATACAATAGTTACATCATATAAAGTTATATATTATAGTTCTATATGGTTTTATATATATAATACTGATAATATATGGATTTATCAACACTCATAGAGTATGCAGCTCACAGAGTGACCCCTAATGTAAACTATGACCCTTGGATGTCACTATGAGTGTAGTTGCATCATTTTTTTATAAGAAATATTTTATTGAATCACCGTGAAAAAAAAATTACAAAGCTTTCCGGTTAAGTCACAGTCAAATACTTATTAAACCCCCATCTCTTCACCAGTGCACATGTTCCACCACCAAGAACCCCAATACATTTCCCTCCCACCCCATCCCCCACCTAAGTAGCTAATGATATTCCCTTTATTCTCTATATACTTTGAGTACATTCCATATTTCCATACAGAACTCACTATTATTGTTTGGAAATTTTCCCCAACAATCAGGCCTAGTTGCATCATTTTTAATGAAAGTTTCACTGCACTGGGAACACTGAACTTGTGTGTGGATGGGGTACCAGACAACTGCCTGTCTTTTTCAGTTCAACTTCACTGTAAACCTAAGCCACTCTCAAAAATTTAAATCTATGTTTTTAAAAAGGAGATAAAGTAGAAAATATTATCAAAAGCCAGAGGGAAAAATATTCTTATCATGTCACAGCAGAAAATTCACTAGTGCACTGACCACACTAATGAGCAAAGTCAAAAATAGCCTTAATGAGCTAGATGAAATAGCTAAGAATGTTCCAGGTAAGGGCTAAACTTGCCATCTGGCTTCTTTTTGATTCTGAAAGCAAAATAGGAAATTGGAGATAAACTGAAAAAAAAAACTCAACATAAAGAAGACAGGACTTTCCGAGTTCAAAACACAAAGTGGCTTCTCACCCTCAGTCCTTCTAAGAATCTCGAAATATTTTTTAAATTTTTTTATTAGTGAATCACTGTGGGGGTACTGTTACAGACTTACAAACTTTTGTGCTTGTGTTTCAGTCATACAATAAT
The DNA here is from genome assembly GCF_027595985.1 of Sorex araneus. Classification (NCBI taxonomy): domain Eukaryota; kingdom Metazoa; phylum Chordata; class Mammalia; order Eulipotyphla; family Soricidae; genus Sorex; species Sorex araneus. Next base: position 65,320,717 of record NC_073309.1, on the reverse strand, counting down.
TGACCAGTGCCCATTTTCCACCACCAATGTTCCCAGCATCCCTCCCACCACTCCCACCCCATCCCCCCACCCCACCCCACCTCTGTGGCAGGGCATTCCCTTTTGCTCTCTCTCTCTCCTTTCGGGTGTTGTGGTTTGCACTAGAGGTATTAAGTAGCCACCATGTTCAATCTATAGTCTACTTTCAGCCCGTATCTCCCATCCCAAATGGGCCCTCCCAGAACCCTTTACTTGGTGGTCCCTTCTCTATCTGAGCTGCTTTCTCCCCCAGCATGTGAGGCCGGCTTCTAAGCTGTGGAGTAATCTTCCTAGTATTTATCTGTACTGTTCTTGGGTGTTAGTCTCCCATTCTGTTACTTTATTAAGAATCAAAAATTTTTTAATTATTTCAGAATAAAAATTAAATCCAGTGAGAACTAGATCTTTCCTGAAGACCTTAGAAAGATCAACAGCAGTACCTGAGAAAACCATTCTAGGAGGGAAAACCCTCTAATGTCTAAATTAAGACACACTAAGACAAGAGCAGAGGAGAAGATACTGTTGATCTTTCTAAGGTCTTCAGGAAAGATCTAGTTCTCACTGGATTTAATTTTTATTCTGAAGTATGGTCAACTGAGCCCTATCAGGAGTGATCCCTGAGTGCCCTTCCTTTCCTCCCTCTCACCTACCTCCAAACTGAACTGTGTGTGTGTCAGATTCCCTTCGATGTTGTCTTTGGCTCAAAGAGGCAGTAACAAAGTTCTCCAAGGATTCTTGAAGGTGCTAATTCTCAGAAGCCTTGTAGGAAGATCAAAATGGAAAGAGGTCTATTTCTATTGAAGTAACATTGGTTTACATTATTGTTTAGGAGGGCCTTTTTATTCCACTTCAAGAGTAAGCAAAAAAGTCTGCTTATTTTGCATGAATTTTTAAAATTTATTATCACTTCAGTAATGTGTTTACAATGGTGTTGACATTGATTGTTTTAGTACACAGTTATCCTACTTCACCACCACCAAATTGCCCAAGATTCTCCAGCCATGTCCTGTGTTTTAAAGCATGTGTATACGTAGTTTTGTCTAGTAGAGTGAATTGTAAGTCAATTCCTACACACCATTGAATTCAAAAGTTCTCATATTTTCAGATTTAAAGGGACTGCAATGGTACAAAATGAGAAGTTTTTGGATTTGCAAACCACTAGAGGAAAGAAGCAGGTCAAGAAAACATCTCAGCAGCAAATACTGGCCATTTATTAATTTTTTAAAAGAAAGGAAAGAGACAAAGGAAGGAAGGAAGGAAGGAAGGAAGGAAGGAAGGAAGGAAGGAAGGAAGGAAGGAAGGAAGGAAGGAAGGAAGGAAGGAAGGAAGGAAGGAAGGAAGGAAGGGAGGGAAGGAGGGAGGGAGGGAGGGAGGGAGGGAGGGAGGGAGGGAGGGAGGGAGGGAGGGAGGGAGGGAGGGAGGAGAGAAAGAAAGGAGAGAAAGAGGGGAGAGAGGAGGAGGAGAGGAGGAGGAGGAAGAGGAAGAAGAAGAAGAAGAAGAAGAAGAAGAAGAAGAAGAAGAAGAAGAAGAAGAAGAAGAAGAAGAAGAAGAAGAAGAAGAAGAAGAAGAAGAAGGAGGAGGAGGAGGAGGAGGAGGAGGAGGAGGAGGAGGAAGGGGAAGGGGAGGGGGAAGGGGAGGAGAAGGAGGAAGGGGAAGGGGAGGGGGAAGGGGAGGAGAAGGAGGAAGGGGAAGGGGAGGGGGAAGGGGGAAGGGGAGGGGGGAGGGGGAAAGGGAAGGGGAGGGAGAGGGGAAGGGGAGGGGAAGGGGGAGGGGAGGGGGAGGGGGAAGGGAAGGGGAACGGGGAGGGGGAAGGGGAGTGGGAGGGGAGGGGAAGGGGGAAGGGAAGGGGAAGGGGGAGGAGGGAGGGGAAGGGGAAGAAGAAGAGGAAGAAGAAGAAGAAGAAGAAGAAGAAGAAGAAGAAGAAGAAGAAGAAGAAGAAGAAGAAGAAGAAGAAGAAGAAGAAGAAGAAGAAGAAGAAGAAGAAGAGGAGGAGGAGGAGGAGGAGGAGGAGGAGGAGGAGGAGGAGGAGGAGGAGGAGGAGGAGGAGGAGGAAGAAGAAGAAGAAGAAGAAGAAGAAGAAGAAGAAGAAGAAGAAGAAGAAGAAGAAGAAGAAGAAGAAGAAGAAGAAGAAGAAGAAGAAGAAGAAGAAGAAGAAGGAGAAGGAGAAGAAGAAGGAGAAGGAGAAGGAGAAGGAGAAGGAGAAGGAGAAGGAGAAGGAGAAGAAACAACTACTACTACCCTTCCTGGATCATCCCGATGGCCCCCTTGGAGGAGGTATCACCCGCTTTGGGAAACAAGAGGAACAACATTCAAGGAGTTATGCCCAGTACTGAGTTAGGTGATGCAGTTCTAAACTTTGAGCTAATAATTCTTTACCATTCTGCTTTATTACCAGTGACTATATCTACCCTAACAGAAAGTCTCACACCCTCTCCTGAAAATGGCATCCTGTTCTAATCCTAAATTGTCCAAGAATTCCCAAGACATTCACAGTTCAATTCCAGGGTCAGTTGTTCTTCTAAATTCACAGAGAAAGGAAAATGGGAAGACCCTTACGTTTCAGTGTCATAGGTATGAACACTGAGATAATTGTCCACTGCCACAGGGATACCCATACTTGGAGGGGACCACTGTCATACGACAGTGCTTCTGAAACTGACACAGAGACCAAGAAACAAACAAACAAAAAAAAGAAACTTGCCTACACAGTAGTTCTTGTCTTACCCTTCCACCAAAAGCCTAAAAATAAACACAGTTGTTGTGTTATCTTTTTCTCAAAAATTAAATGTTAAGTAAAAACATTTAACTGAGTTCTGTAAGGAAGAGGGTGGGGAGAGGAAAGAAATCTTAGATTGTTGGTAGTGGAACACTGAGTATGATAAAGATCAGCAACATCCCATGGTTCTTTCCCTTGACAGTACCCTAGCAATGGATTCTCACCTGCATAGTAAACCCCAGGTGTGGTGATTCTGGGGAAAGCCCTAGAAAAGCAACTTTGTAAAGGCAAACAGTATACATTCCCCGCCTTGAAGGTTGCTCACCTCTCATCCTGAGGTGCACAATTCTTCTCTTACTTTATGATGGAACTCCGCACCCTTGACTCGCTTCTCCCTTTCTCTCCTCCCTCATATTTTTCTAAACAAAACTGTTTTATTTCACCATTTGTCTCCTCCTAAAATTCTTTTCTGTGGGAAAAGACGAGTAACCTGGCAGTCGAAACTGATTTCCTTTTTCCTGCAAAGACCAATTCCTCTCTCCCGGCTGAGGCCACAACTCCTTGAGAACTAGGAGCTGGGTACCAGTGCCCTTGTGCTGAATCAAGTGGATTTCAGTGCAGATGCCAGTAGGGCTGGTGGGAACTAGCATCCATGTGGTGCAGGAGCTGGGGCATACTTTTCCAGTCCTAACCTGGATAGCACAGCGGCGTTTGCCTTGCCTTGCACGTGGCCAACCCGGGTTTGATTCCTCCGCCCCTCTAGGAGAGCCTGGCAAGCTACAAAGAGTATCTCGCCCACACAGCAGAACTGACAAGCTACCCGTGGTGTGTTTGATATGCCAAAAATAGTAACAACAAATCTCACAATGGGACTGGTGCCCGCTGGAGCAAATCAATGAGCAACAGGATGACAGTGACAGTGATACAGTGATTCTCCCAGGCATTCCCCCGGGTGACCCAGATAGATCAAGAGGAAGACAATAGCATTTTCCTCTCTAGGCCACTCTCTCCCTCAAGGCCACTTTTTCTCTTGCTCATCACTTTCTGTGTGATCTACAACACTTTGCTTAGGCTGGTAAATAATGACAGATTACACACCTCAGCCAATTAGTGTATGGAGTTATTGTTCATTCTGGTGCCCACCAGTCTGCTACCCACCCTGTATAAAATTACGCTTCCTTAATCTCTTTTCTCTATTAAAACTTCTTGTGACTGTGAAGGCAAAATGGTGGTTACTTTGACACGTAATTTCCGGACACGTAATGCGATTTGGAGATGACCACTGGACTAGAGCTGTTACCGACTGGATTCCACAGGACGTCAAAAGGATGCCTGGCCACCCACCTACAAGATGGTCAGACTTCTTTGTCAAGACCCAGAATGAACAGTTTGATGCTCTTCGTGTTCCTGGAGCGAGCAGATATCATAGGGCTATGCAACACGTGACAGGGACAAATAGAGACATTACTAGTGCCCGCTCAAGCAAATTGATGAGCAACATGATGACAAGTGATACAAGTAATACAACCTGACAGCTGTGGCCAATAAAGATCTTTCTTTATCCCTCACCATGTCTCTGGCATGTCCTAGAGTGAGGGTGGAACCACGCCTTCCTGGTTACACTTCCCACACTTATATCTTAATTCAGTTCTCTTTGATGCTCAGAGTTCTATTCATCGTTCCCCAAACACAACCTTATGCCAGAGCAGCTGGAGCTACAAAGGCATCCACTACACATCATTCAGAATGTCTTCCTGTTTTTAACCTCTGACCCATGGTGTGAACCAAGATTACTAGCCATTAGGAACATCCTTGTGGGATGCTAATATGAGTCAACATTAGGTTGTTCTGACAATAAAATATATCAATATACGCAAAGTATTTGTGCTAGTTAGGATTTAGCAAATTTTCACTAAAGAGTATTATCCCTATGAGCTTAAATTTGGGCATGCCTACCGAGTTGAAATAGACTTCTTAGAGAGGTAACATTGCTTTATTTTTTTTCTGGAGAAACTTTTTCTTTCTTTCTCCTTTTTTTTTAATGAATCAGAGTGAGATACAGTTATAGCATGTAGCATTGCTTTAAAAATTAGTTCTAGTTTTTAGTAGTACCAAGGATTAAAATTTGGTTCCTATCTCTTTCTTGTAACAAACTACACCATCAAGAGGCAAAAATTCATGAAGGTAGTTATTTGGAGTGAGATTAGATGAGTCAGGATTTCCAGTCCATGCTAAACTGCAGATGTTATAAATAGTTCTTTTATAAAGTGAGCAAGTCGGAGCAAGGAGCATCAATGAGGAAAAAGAAAAAAGGTTGACCAAAGAGAAATGCTCCAGTGTTAGAGAACAAAGGGTTGAATCACTTTTTGAAGAGTATAAAGTATGATTAAAACACGACGTGAATGATCTGTGCCGATAGTACAACATACATACCCCTGTCCTATCTTCCAAACTTTAAGTTCTGTGGAGTAGTGTATGAATAAAAGGCAAAATGAAAGTATCACATTATGCCAAGTACCTATGAAAATAAAACCCATAAAAGGAGTCAAATGTAGCAAGTTGTCTCAGAGAAACCTAAGTGGATGAGCACTCCAGGCTACAGTGCTATTCTATATACACTGGCTTTGAGACAGCCCAGGTTTTATTTTTAATTACCATCTCCTAGTAGTAGTAATGACCTCAACAAAAGGTACTTCCTGAGGATTAACCGTTTGGAGGTGGGGAGGATTTTCGAAGCTATCAGCTCTTTCTCTTCCTCTTCAGGAAATACCAGGCCATTTGAGAGATATTATTTACGTGACTAGTGCCAAAGTCATTTTATTTCTCACTATCCTCAACTCCCCTATTTTTCCCACACCCCAAAGTCATAGTTGTACTAGAAAACAATATTCTAAATATCTTCTTCTCTTTCTCCCATGTCCATTCATATCATAAAGATGTCAGGATTTCATGCAGAGGAAACTTGATCTAGATCTCTGTTTCTCTCTTGTCCATATCTATCCTTCCTTTGGGCCTCCAGTGGTGTGCCCTGACTGTTTTCTTTATTTCACCAGGATTCAGTAATAAAACTACCTGGTAACGAGGGAAGAAAATTCATCGTTCAGTGTGACTGTAGTGTCTTCCGGTCACACAGACACAAAGAAAGGCTCCAGAAAATGTGGTTAAACTGAAAGAGATTCCTTTGCAGGTAGTCTGCCCCAAAGCCCTAATTCCACTCTGTGAAAGCATGTGTGCTCAAAAACCCACACCTGTCATCCTCCCCAGTCCCCCCAATCCCTTAGACCCAGCTCCAAGAGGCTCATTACGCATTCCTGTGTCTGATGTCGTCTGTCCTCACTCTCTGCCTGTAACCACTGACCAGTAACTCAGAAGGATGATTACGAAGTGTGGAAGGTCCTGGCCTTCATATGGTATTTCAAATTCCAGGGGAATATTTCTCAGTTACAAAGGCAATGCTAGGGGGTTAGCCCCAGACCAGACATGACATGCTGTTACTAGGGTGTCATCTAAGTAACAGGGTTGGAATAGCTAGACTCCCTGGAACCAGAGGGTCAGATCCAAGCAAAATTAGCTCAGCTTTTCTTTGGGGTAATGACAGTAATCTTTTGCAATCCCTGGAGTGCTTTATAGTTAGGAGTCAGAGGGAGAATTTGCCAACAATTAATCCCAGCCGAGACCTGTGGGTTTTGGAAAGCACAGGGACTCTCATTGACTCCTGTGTGTGTTCTTACACAGAACTGCCCGCATGGGCTGTGCTTATCAAACCACATGCAACATTATTAGGCATCAAAACAAGTGATCCAATCAAGACTCAGGAGTCCAGAGTGAGTGCAAAATGGAGAAGGTATTGAAGGAGCTAGAGTACCTAGACGAAGAGAATTCCAGACTGAGGTCTGCGGTATATCAACCCTAAGTGTTTTAGAAGGAAGAACCGATTGGTTGGAAAGCAATGCCTTTACCAAAGATGCACTAGCATCTGACCCATCAGCATTTGATAGGGGCATAAAACTGAACATCTGAAAAGTCAGTCTAAGCCAGACATGTCTTCTATGAAATGAGTTATAAGTAGAAAATGATCTTAAATCATAGTTTCTCTGACTAGAGAGTTTTTAAAAAATGAAACAAAAGGATAATTCCATTAGTACAGAGAATTAGATCTTAGAAAAATAGATCATCATCAATTTTCATTTGTCCAGAAACGAAGTCATAGAATCGCAAAACTTTAGTTCATGAAGGAACACTGGATAAATTATAGACATTTTCTTCCTTTAAAATAAATTAATTGACTGGTTACATTAAAGGCTGGACGGGTAGTGCAGGGGTGAAGGGACTTGCTTGCACAGGGCCAATCAAGCTCTATCCTTAGCACTGAATGTGGTTCCCCAGACCCCTGAGCACTACCAAGGAGTGATCTCTGAGCACAGTAGGAGTCAATCCTGAGCAATGTTGGGTGTGGTCCCTCCCTCCCAAAAAACAACAAGCAAAAAAATAAGTCAATGACTTAGTTTCCTCATCCTGCCTCCCCCCAACACCCTCCTCCCGCTACCAGCAGCCTTACAAGAACAGGTTTGCATGAAGGGGGAGAAAGTGTCCTAGAACTGTGGCATTTCCTGACATTAAATGAATGAATAAAAACATTTAATATTTAAAAATTAAGGGGCAGGGTCCTATAAGCTGTACCACTTGAATTTAGAACAGTAAAATCTATCATTTATAATGTGCACAGTGTGACAATTAAGCAATATCATTTCCCTAACTCTCTGAAGTGCTACAATCTCACACTGCTTCTAAAAATTCCTTTCACAGTTGCCTTAATAGAAGTTTACATTCTGCACTATTCTTAGCTCCCAGCTAGGTCTCCAGTTGGAGAATTCCGGGGAGTTCTCAATGCCAAATTCCAGGACGTGAAGCTAATACCACTTCTTCAAACTTTCTAAAATAAATGCATGATTTTAGGTTTCAGTTCTCAAGAGAATGTGGATTTTAAATCTAGTGTAGGTGAAGACAGAAATTGTTCTCTGAAAAACTTTTAAAGTAATGATTTCAATGAAAGTTTATGACAGGGTGTCAATAGAGGTGATAAATATAAAATTATATACATATATATGTTTATATATCTTTCTCAGTAAGAGTCAGGTATCATATATAATTCTAAAAAGACTCAAAAAATTTGATATTTCACATAATAAAACAATGAGATCAATTAATTAATATAAAATGTATTTTTCTATTCCAGATGAATTTGTTGAGTACCTGCTATGAGTACACAATCATTTATGATCAAAGAAGATGAAAATCCCAAACTTCATGGACACTTTTTTTCTAGAGAGAAGAGCTAGATAACAAAAATTAAATTCAAAGTATATATGAGGTTCTGGGTTTGATCTTCTGCAATCGTCCCACCCTTAATGTTCTCAGATAAATTAATGTTCTCAGATAAATTATATAATGTATTGGAACGTGGAAAGCACCAGGCACAGACAGACAGGATGAAAATAAGAACACAAATATACTATATAATTTTAAATAGGATGATCTGGGTCACCTCCATGCAAAATGTCATCTCCTTGCAAAGTGACATTAGAAAACACATGCAGCTATTGAAGGAGCTAGCGTACCTAGATGAAGAGAATTTCAGACTGAGGTCTGTTGTATATTAACTCTAAGTGTTTTAGACGTCATCAGTGAATTGCCCCTCTTCCTCCTCCCAGAGCAGCTTACTGCTGCAAGCATCCGTAATTCCCAGAGTTTATCTTTAACCTTTCCTTTGTGTTTTACCTCTCATTGTCACAGCTCCCCAAGTCAGTCTTGGTTACTTATAATTCTCTGGTAATTCTGGACTGTGTATTTGTAGCAAATTTCCTGCTTTTCTACTTCCCCTGTAGCCTTTTTATATCTTACTATAGAGCAATGTTCTTTGCTTAAACACAGAAAGACCTGAATGCTATGCTCCTAATATTTGGGAGTTGATTGACTCTGAAATATATCTGCTCCTGGGCATCTGTCATAATTTCTTGACTCAGGTTTCACTTGCCATAGTTCCTAACACCCTACAAAGGGAGATCCCGCCGTGGGTAGGGGATGGACCTGGGGCAAGTGGTAAAGCTACCCAAGCACCTAAATGAGACAGTCTAGAAAGCATAAAAGCATAGTCTTGGTGCAAACTGCTATGACAAGAGACAGGACCTCCCATAAGGAAGAACAAGATGGACCAGTCTGAGCACTTAGTCTGGGATTTATGGTAAAAGACTTGCTTGCCCTTGGAGCCCGGAGAACTAAGTTTTGGAATATTTATCTCTTACTGTGTTTATCCAAACAACTGCAAGTATTGATAAGAAGTAAACTTAAATGTTTAATACGTACAACTAGAGAAAAAAAGAAAAGCAATATAGATGTGACAGACAGAGTGCCTCTCTGAGTTAATCCCCCCCAAAAAAAATTGCCTCCACTAAAATGTTTAAGCTCTGTAAATGATCAACCACACCTACATGCAGTCCTATACCTCAAACCCCTTCAGATGTCCTATAAGCATGCTAATAGCTCTGCCTTAAAGGGGCCACTTTCACCATCAGGCTGTGGTCCAGTCTCTTTCTGCAACTGCTGGGAGGCCTGGGGAGGTGGCTTTCAACCAGCAGAGGCACCCCCACACTTTGTGAACTCACAGAGGTCTATAAAGACCCCGAGGCAAAACATACCTGCTATGAGAAGGATGGAAGAGTAAAAGATTAGGTCAAAGATTAGCACACACGGCTGAGTTTATGGGGAATTTGTATATCACTGTAAACATTTTAATGTTTAACTTGGAGAGTCTTATGCTGAGGAGTGAATGATATTATGATGCTTGCTTTAACAAGATTGATCTTTGTTGAAACAAATAGCAAGGAGCAAAGATGAAAGTAGAGATGTTTAAAGTAGGAAGTAAGAGATGTTTTAAAAATAGATAAATAAAAAGCAGGGTCCAAAGCCACAGAACAGTGGGTAGGGAATTTGCCTTGTATGTGGCCAACCTAAGTTTAATCCCTGGCATCCCATATCGTCATATGGTCCCCTGAACACCTCCTGAGGAATAGAGAAGGGATCACTAAGTCAATGATGGTTAGAGAGATCGTTCAGGATGGGAGATGTGTGCTGAAAGTAGATAAAGGACCAAATATGGTAGCCTCTCAGCATCTCTTAGCATCTACATTGCAAACCATAATGCTTAAAAGTAGAGAGAGAGTAGAGGGGAAATTGTCTGCCATAGAGGCAGGGGGAGGGATTGGATGGATGTGGTGGAGATACTGGGGATATTGGTGGTGGAAAATGTGCACTGGTGGAGGGATGGGTGTTCAATCATTGTGTGACTGAAACCCAAACATGAAAGCTTTGTAACTGTATCTCACGGTGATTCAATTAGAGAGAGAGAGAGAGAGAGAGAGGGAGAGGGAGAGTGGATGCTAGTGAGCTTACAAATAAAAAGGATTCGCTTTCTAACAATAAAAAAACAGAACCAAAAGCAGATGGTAGAGCTAATGGGTGCAGATGCTGAAAGATAGGTAGATAGCGACTAGGGTCTGAAGCATTTGCTTTCAGTGGTAATTAAGGATGGTGGAGGAAGAAGGTATCAGAGATATAAGTGGAGATACGACAAAATATAACTAGAAAAGTGGAAAAGTCATAGATAGGAAAAACAATTACCAGAAAATATCAAAATTTAAAATGACAGATTGGGAACTACCTAAGTATGTAGACTGTAATATCGCCTTATATTTTTCAAAAAGAAAATAAATTTGCTTAACATCAAAAAAATAATAAAGTCTTGCTATTAAAGTCATGATGGTATTTTTAGAAAAGGAAAAAGCAACATTATTTCCAACCACAGTTTTCCCCAGTTGTGAGTTCTTTACTGTAATTCTTAAAAAGAAACAAACCTGCTCCTCTATTAAATTTGTGAATTTGCTCATATTTACATGGCGACAGAAAAACAGTTGGACTAAATAGAAAGAGCAGATAGAAATCAAATCATTGTGACTGGATCAATAGTACAGCAGGAAGGGTATTTGCTTTGTATGTGGCCGACCTGGGTTTGATCCCCAGCATCCCATATGGTCCCCTGAGCACTTCCAGGGGAAGCACTTCCAGTTCCTGAGTGCAGAGCTATGAATAACCCCTAAGCATCCATGGGTGTGACCAAAAAAGCCAAAAAAATCAAATATGTATTTTGTTCAATGTCATGTGCCTAGGATTATTTTAAAAGAATGTAATTCAAAAGAATCCCTGAGATTTCTAGTTTGGGGTAATTCAAATATCTCCTCCCTTGACTGATCAGTCAAAATTAGCTAAGCACTGCACTGCTTCCACCATGCCTGGGCGCTTCACATTGCAAAACACAATCTTAGATCTCAGGACACGTTGGCTACCATTTGATTCCCAACAACATGCTTGAAAACAAGATTTTGTCACTCCACATGAATCATTCTTTCCAATCAGTCACAGACACCATTGCATGACCAACTGACACAGAGGTGGGAAATAGTACATAATTCCCACAACAGACCTACTGATTTCAAACTCATTTATGGGGAAAAGATCACTTCTGATTCCACTGGCCACTCAACAATGCATGAGTGTTTAATCTCACCTTCTGTGTAGACCATGAGAAGAGTCTTTTCCACTACATACAGGAATACAGATCAATCTAAACCCTCACGTGGTAGGTTAGTAAGATTGCCTAGACTCATTTCCTGTGATCTACGTAAAAATAACAATTTCATAGTTAAATTGAGGATGATAAAAGGAGAAGGGACAGCAGAGTTTCTATTTTTGTTTCAAAGGATGTAGGTAATAACCTCAAATCTTTGCATTTCGGATGAAGGGAGAAAATAAAGCTACCCTTGCCATGGAAGAAATTATGCAAATACCTTGAACCAGGCTGCCTAGTCCCAAATGTATTAGCACTCCTCTCTGATGGAAAGATTCAAGAGCTATTGACAGGGAATGTAGGAAAGCACAGTAACATTGTCATAAACAAGGACTCTTAGCTGTTATGTTCAAACTTTCTCAACACGACTTGATAAAAAAAAAACCTGTAGCACTGTCCTGTCATCGATTTGCTCGAGTGGGCACCAGTCACGTCTCCATTGTGAGACTTGTTGTTACTGTTTTTGGCATATCGAATACGCCATGGGTAGCTTGCTGTAGCTTGCCAGGCTCTGCCATGAGGACGGGATACTCTCGGTAGCTTGCCGGGCTCTCCGAGAGGGACAGAGGAATTGAACCCGGGCTAGCCGCGTGCAGTGCAAACACCCTACCCACTGTGCTATCGCTCCAGTGCGACGACTGCCGCCGCACTTGCTCGCTCGCTCTATAAAAACCTATTTTCAACTTTCTATGGAGATTGTAGAACTTGCATATTGGAATATATATTTCATGCTCCAAGAGTTCCCCTGGTAACACCAGTCCCAGAGAACTCCAGAGACCATCAAGGATATTATAGCAATCACAATTATCGCTGATCCCTGCATTGGCAGTGAGGACAGACCACACCTGAAGGTCCAAGTCTGCTCCCAGTGCCTCGGTTCTGAGGGTGGGGGGTGGGAGCCCCCAGGAGCTCCTGCTCTTCTGCTATTTGTCTGGTCATTCCTTCCACAGCATCTGCTAACTCAGCCACGCTGGTCCGTTCCTGGGCTTCGCTCTTCTCCCCATGCTCAGAGCTCAGCTAAGTAGAGCCCAGGCCTCTCCTCCTTGAGCCTGAATCTGTAGCGTTTCTTATTAGGCTGCTACTGACAGTATTATTTACTGATTTTTACAAGAGTATTTACTCTGAATCTGAAGGCCAGAAACCTTTAAATCGTAATCACATAATTATACTCTCTGGTAAAAAAAAATTAATCAGTATTTATAAACAATTTTATGTATTTCCAACAATATTTTATATATTTATATATAATATAGGACTGGAGCACAGCGGGTAGGGCGTTTGCCTTGCATGCAGCCAACCCGGATTTGATTCCTCTGTCCCTCTCATTAAGCCAGGCAAGCTACGGAGAGTATCCCGCCTGCATGGCAGAGCCTGGCAAGCTACCCATGGCCTATTTGATATGCCAAAAACAGTAACAAGTCTCACAATGGAGACGTTACTGGTGCCCGCTCGAGCAAAATCGATGAACAACGGGATGACAGTGCTACAACAGTGCTACGATATATAATATAACCATATTATATATATATGGATATATATATCAAGGTGTGTTTCCATGAAATACCCAGTCTAGCAGTTTCTGGGCTTCCCAAGTCTAATACTGGACCCTTAGCTATCTACCCATCTCCCCTGATCCCTGAAAACGATTCCTGGAAACAATCTCATTCTCATTGTGGGTGTGTGGAGGCTTTTTCATCCAAACAACTGGTTCTCAGACACCAAAAGTATCTAAAAACTGAATTTAACTCAGCTCAGTTCTGATGTTTTTCTCCTTGGAGACAGCATCACATTCCATAGCTAGGGGCTCTATAAGACTGCCCCCAACCCGACAAACTCCCATTTTTCTTGCCAGGTACAAGTTCAAATTATTATTAGTTGTGCTTCTGACCTAGTATGTCTATAAATCAAAGATTTTCCAAATAACTTACCTCAGGTTCAATTAATATGCTTGAATGGCTTACAGTACTCAAAGAAATGTTTTGTTTCATAGATTAATTTATTATAAGAGCATATTATTCCAGAATAGCCAATTGAAAGAGATGGAAAAAAGAGATGTGGGGGAAAAAAGAGAACTTTTAATATCTAAACACTATTCTTCCCAAATTTAATGTGTTCACAACCTTGGGAGTTCTCGAGTCTTCTCTTTTGGAATTTTATGGAGGTTTCATTACATTGGTTTGCCTATTAGCTTTTTGGCCATTGGCAATTGATACAACTTCCAGACCCTCTCTCTACTGGTTCCAACCCTCCAATTATAAAACTGGTTTTCATGGCAAAAAGTTCCCAACTCCAGATGCTTTTAGAAGTCAATATATGCACATGAGAAAGGATAGAAAATTCTAAACCTTGGGAGAAATGTGAATCAGGACATATATTGATCTGTGGACAAAGATCAATTCTATCTATGAATTACTATATATATGTATGTATATATGTCTTATAAATAGCAATATCTTGTCTACTTGAAAGTGTCCTGGCAAATCGAAGCATTCTCAAAGGACCATAGATTAGGGTTATTCCTATTTTGAACCCTTCCATTCTTCTCTGGCTAGGGTGAAGCACAAATATAGTGTGAACTTGGTATCTTTGGAGCAAATGGAAATGAGAAATTTTAAAGCTCAAATTAGCAGTCAAAACTCTTCTTGTTTATTGCAAAATCTAAAAGCTTTATTGTAAAACAAAACAATTTTAAAGGAAAGAAACTAAAGTCAGTAGGATGTGGTATGATAAACACAGAGAAAAGAAAAATGACCTTCAATCAACTCACATTTAGACCTCTCTGTAGGAGTCTAGTATTTCTCCTAAAAGGAAACATCAGTGGGTTGCCCTGTAATACCTATTCAATCAGCTAGAACATTTTGCTCTTTAGTATAATGAAGCCTGTAAACAGAGCTAAGCTTTTAGTTGGCTCCCCAGAGACAGATCATGCAGTTTGCTTTGGTGGAATGTCAAGACATAAGGGAGGGAAACGATCATCAATAAACCATTGCACAGGACAGAAACATTACATTATTTTTTTCTGGACAAATCCTTCTTTATTTTGAACCCTATATTAAGATAGACTGCTTTTCCTCTTTATAAATAACTTGGCATTTGGAGTCTACCATTTGTAATAGCCTTTCTGTCCGTTTCACCAGTCGTGTAACCCGTTGTGTACTGTTGATTACATTCCATTTGTCCACGTGTGCGTTTGTACCTGGTAGATGTGTGAGAAATGTGAAAAGACCTAGCAGTCATACACAATACCAGACTAAAAATGTTTACATTGCTATGATGAAAGGGAGCTGATTACATCAATAGCACTGTAACACTGTCTTCCTGTTGTTCATCAATTTGCTCGAGCAGGCACCAGTTATGTCTCCATTGTGGACTTGTTGTTACTGTTGTTGGCATATCGAATACCCCACGGGTAGCTTGCCAGGCTCAACCGTGTGGATGTGATACTCTCGGTAGCTTTCCAGGCTCTCAGAGAGGGATGGAGGAATCAAACCCAGGTCAGCCGAGTGCAAGGCAAATGCCCTACCCACTGTGCTGTCGCTCCAGTCTCAAGAAACATAATAAACCCATCTTAAAACGCATTTCTTTCTTCCTCACATACACAGATTTCGGTGAATTCAAAGAAAAAAATGTATCCGCCTCTATACCATAAAAGAATGTGATTTCTATTTCATTTCTGTCAATTTCCAAAAGAAATATAAAGGAGGACACTTTATGAAAAAAATTCAATGTCAAATAGGCAAATTAGTCAAGCATTGGGCAAAACAAACCAGAGATAGTCAGCTAGTTTGACCTTTCTCAACTGAACTACTATTCTTTATTCAAGTACAGTCTTTCAATAACTGGTTACCACTGTGGTACCAAATGGCTTAGAATTTCATATTTACAAATTCCAGGATACTTGAGAACCATATAGACTACTCTGAAATTTTACTAAAAGGAAATTTTTATTTCAACTCCTTTATATTTCTCTTGTGAATATATTTTTATAAGATTATATTAGACACATACAAAGAAATATTTTTTGTTCCTGTGATTTTTTTTAATGGCGATGAACAGCTGATAGAGGTTAGAGTGGCGGGTATCCATGTCACTATTTGAAATAGATCTTCAAATTTTACAGGAAATAGGGACTAATTAACCTCCAACCCTAAGGGAGTTCCTACAGATCTGTTTGTGGCAAGTATACTTCTTGGAACTCAGTGTTCTCTTAATTCTCACCCCACCCACACCCCTGCATGACCGCATAATGCAATTCTTTCAGTCTTTGCCCTGGGCACGCATTAAGCAATCTAACTCCTACAATTAGAATCTCACCAAAGAGATGTTGAGGGTTGAGGGAAAGGGTTGAGGAGAGAAAGCAGAAAGCAGAAGAAAGGATCAGATCTAATGATAAAAAATTGAGGAATAAAATGAAGCCCTTTCATACCAGGCTGAGAGTAAAATTTCTCAATGGAAATGTTAGGTTTCCTATTTACATCATGTTTTTAAAGATCTAAGACATTCAAAAATAACTGGCCCTTATAAAGCATCTGTCTCCTGCAAAGAAATACCCATTAAATACCCATTATATTTTAGAAGTAAACTTTTTGCTTGGCATATTTCAAAACACTTATTTCGACCAAGAAATCTTCAAACTAGAATTAGAATTGTTTGAAAGCCAGTCTGTCAGTGCATAAAACCTCAGAGCTTTCATTCTTGAAAGTGAAATGGACTCAGAGCAGACACACTGACAGCTGGCTCTTTTCTTACTTTGCCATGTAAATCCACTTTAACATAACTGGCTCGCACCCTCGTTCTCAGAGTGATGGTGTCCTCTGCCTGGAGGACACTCTAATTGGATAAGCTTATATCATATTTCCATAATGACAAAGAATCAGATAAGCCTTCTAATATTTCCATAGTCCATTGGATAGAAAGGACATGAAATGTGACCATTTAATGAATTGGTTACATGCCCAAATCAGTCGGTCCATTTATGCCTCAGTTTCCCCAGATTAGAAATTAATACATTTGATGGTTTCTTGGCTCACATAAAAGGATGTAACTCAGCCCTTAATCATGTCAATTATAAGTACTAAGATAGATGTATGTGTAGAAAGATTCATTCAGCCAAAGTGATACACTAAAAGAAGCAATAATGTGCCTGTAAGATTTAATAAGCACTCCCTAAAACATTTACTTGTATAAAAAATAAATCACCATTTATTTTTTAAAAAAACTATTTTGCTCCAAGACAGCTACCTAATCTTCACATAAATTTTCATTTTTTCCTGACTTTAGAGATTTACATGACACTATTACTATTACTATCAATTTACTCTTGAAATGAAAGACTCTCTGAGCTACTATGACTTTTCCAAGCTAATTCATCTACTAAGTGCAAATGCTAAACAATAAGCCCATATTTGTCTGATTTCAAAATCACTTACATTTAAAATAAATAAATAAATAAATAAATAAAATTGCTCTAATAGAGGAGAATCAAGATTTTATGTAGATAAGTTAGGTGAACAATGTTACTAAATATAAGGAGAAAATAGAAACAAATATATTTATAATATGTACACATAGAAATATGCAAATACCACCTAGTTTACAAAATAAACTGATTATAATCCTACCTGAACAGTTTGGTAGAGGTCAGGCTATAGTCTGCTAAGATATCTGTACCCTAGAAGGTTGTTCAGTTACTCTATTATGATCTAGAAAATTAGGGGCCATAATTGTAGTCTTTCTCTTTACTCCCCCCAGTACACCCCAATCCTTTCTCTTATAACTCCATGCCCACATCTAAAAGGTGCAGACACTCGAGCCAGCTGTAATCTCTCTTTGGATGACTTTCCTGACCTTCCCATAGACAGAGTATGATTTTATGACCTAGAATGTTTCACATGGTGTTTATTTGCATTCTGTTTATCTCCTGACATTTCCATTGAAAAGACTTCATTGTGCTAATCTCTTGCACATAATGCCATGTCGGTTAAGTCAGAAGATATTTAACCAATGTCTGATATATGGAAGGAAGATTGGACATAAATAATCCGAACTTGGAGTTTTGGGGTTTCCATTGAGTAGTGACATTTCTTCACAATTCCAAATCCTGTTCCAAATTGCATCCCTATGACAGCCAAGTTGTTTCTCAAAAACATCTTAGAAAATATGGGTATTTCAGAAGTTCCAAATTCAGAAGTTTAAATTCATCTAAATTCAGGAGCTCAGTAGAATTATGGAATCAATGACTTTATGAAGAAGAAAGCTACTCAATGATCACTGTCAACTTCACTATTTATATATATATATTATGTATAATCCTAATATAGACATGAAGATTACTATTTTGCTATATCCAACAAAAAACAAGTGCTTCAGTAAGGGACTTCAGTAAGTAGGGAGTAAGCAAGTAGGGAGTAAGTAAGTAAGTGGGGAGTAAGTGAGTAGGTAGTAAGTAAGTAAGTAAGTAAGTAGGGAGTAAGTGAGTAGGTAGTAAGTAAGTAAGTAAGTAGGGAGTAAGTAAGACTCAAAGAGTCTTGGTGCAAATCTAGGGCAAAAAAGTCCAACTTCTCAAATATCAAAATTTGATCTCAGGTATTCTCTAAACTAAAATCAAAAACTTGAGGGAAAAAAAGACATAATCTTCAAAACAAAAAGAAGGAAAATAACTCAAATTTTTCAAGTTCAAAAAGTTCAGCCCAGAAACAATTTAAACATAGTTTGGTATGTGATTTCGCATACTGTGAACACCATTAAAAACATTTTTTATTTGGCTCAAATATTTTTAAGTATTACATTGAATTAATTAGTTAAAAATGAAAGTATCTAGAGAAGGTATCAAACTGGAAAAGCACTTTTGAAAACACCCACACCCAGAAACAATGCTTAGGGAAGGGCTGCTTCCTCACACTGTGAACAAAGGAAGGAAAGTGAATAAGGCAAACGGTCCTCACCAAAAACTTGTACTCAAAACAAGCACATTTCAAGTTCAGCCTAGGTACTCCTTTAGTCCTTTCCTCCTCTCTCTGTTCACACACTGTACAAGGGCATGAATGTCACACATATGGACATAAGTTGATAGAAGAGAATACATTGTACTGAACTACAATACCTGATCATGGTCAAATGAAAATTTTACTTTTTTGTTGTAGCTTAGCTAATATGGGGACACTAGTGTTGGAGTTTATAGTACTGGCATACAAAGTCACGGACACCAACACCACCAAATGCCCTGACCTTCCTTCATTGTATCTATGCCATCAATTTTCATTGACTCAATTTTCATTGAACTCACCCTTTGACACACTGTTTGTTAATAACTTTTGAAATCCAAGTTTTCTCACTGTTTGATAGCTTTATTCTCTTGTTTTATCTTTCCATTTCCACAAGTGAAATAACAATTTTTCTTTATCTTCTTTTTTGCCTCATTTAAAGTTTAACTAAAACATTTGTTAGTAGTGATTTATAAATAAATAATTTAGTTGCTGATTTATTTTCTCACTCACTTGTAAACTGAGGAAAATAAAACTAAAATATAAGATCTCAAGATAAGTTAAATACTAACTTCCCATGTTATGTGCACATGATGGAAGTGAATTACAGAATCCAATTTTATATGTCTCTGCTTGAAAGAAACATTTTTCTGTGTTTGGTTAATTAATAGGTTTTGTGAAAGCTATGGCTATTTTTAATTAGGTATATTAGGTAACAGGTTATATTCAGAAAACAGCTGCGTCTTTTATCTCCAAAAAGTTCAACAATTGGTTTAACTGCTCCATTAAATCAAGCAGTTGTTTGACCTCTAGGAGATTCTGCCTGAAAGAACTCTATGAGGTTCAAAGAAAAAGCAGCACATACTTTTTTTCTATTTGCTAATGACCTTTGGAAGGGAATGGTGTACCTCTGGCATACTTCTCCTAGAAAAAAAAGTTAAAAGCTTTAAGAAATTGTCCAAGGAAAAATAGTTATAAACTGAGTCCAGTCTTTTAAAAAATAAATAAATGTCCTAAATAATCAATATGATCAAATTTACTTGTCATGCATATGTGCTATTCTAGGCATATAATAATAACATATGCAGTTAAACCTTATGACATAGCATTTTTTAAAAACAAAATGAAAAGTATTAATAGAATGATATAATGAACTGAAATGGAGCTTGAGGACCATACAGTCCTAGGTTTAAATTCTAGGTTTCACTGTGTACTGGTTATATAACCTCTTGAGGGTTGCATAACTTTTTCAAGTGTCTATTTCCCAATTTATCAAATTGGCATATAAAGTGCCTGACATTTATTGGATAATCAAGTGGAAGATGATAATAATCATCATTCAACAATAATTTATTAAATGTCTGCTGGGTATGGACGTAAGCATTTAGAATAGAGACAAAAGTCCTCACTTTGTGGAAGTTACATTCTAGTGAGAAAAGACAGTAAGAATATAAACAAAATGTGTGCTTAGAGCAAGAGCAGACTTAGCAAGATCAAAGAGACGGGTGTATGGTTGTCTTTTGTGTAGCCAAGGTAGGCTCACTGATAAGGTGGTATATTGATAAATACCTAAAACAAAATCAGGTGAGAGAAAGAGCCAGAAAGTTATCTGGTGGACATGAGTTCTTGGCAGGGGTAATAGTCTAAAATAAAAAATAATTTAGGGTTACATTGCATATAAATAACATTATGATGATGCTAAGGAAACCCACATTTACTAAGTAGAGAAGGAAAGAACAACTGGACCTCGAAAGGTCCAAAAATAATTTGCAGGAGGGACCAGAATAATAGTACAGTAGCTAGGGTGCTTGCCTTGCACGTAGCTGAGCAGGATTCGATCCTAGGCACCTCATATCGGTGCCCACACCTGCCAGAAAAATTCCCAGTGGCAGAGCCTGGCATAAGCCATGACCACCACTGGGTTTGACCCAGAAACAAAAAAGGAGAAAAGAGAAAGACTACATAGGTGAGACCAAGTAGTAAGAGTCAAATCAAGAGAGTGAGCAGTCCTAAAACTCAAGTTTCTAAGAAAGAAGAGAGGTATGAACTAGTGGGCCATGGAAAATGAGCATTTGCACTATGATCTCTTTTAAAACCTATTGTTTTCCCCATTTATTTTCTAAGCCATTAAACTCTAATTACCAGATAAATAAGGGGGCACATAGTCAAATCATCCATATAGAGTCTGCTACTATGAAAATAAAATATTATGGGGAATCTCATAACTTATGTGGTCATCCCATTCACATATTTGTCTGTTATTGAATAGTGTATAGCAATCAAATTCTATCTCAAAATCAATGAGATAAGAAAACAATGAGGAAGAAAATGTATTGCCCAGTGATATGGAAGTTTAAGTTGAAGGTAAGTCTAGAGATCAATTATTTAGCACATAATAAATCTGAGGGTATTCGGTCAATGATTCTTTTGGAAATATGGTGAGAAGGAACTTTGTCCTTAGCAACTCTATTCTCTATAATTATGGAGAGTCAGATGGAAAATAGAGATAGAGCGAAACAGATAAAAGAGAGAGAAAACTAGATCAGAGAGATCGTATACTGAGTAAGGTGCTTGCTTTGCATACTGACCTGGGTTCAAATCTCCCACACCACCAGGAGTGATCCGTGAGCACTGTAGTCAGGAATAAGCCCAGAACACCACCAGAAGGAGAGAGAGAAGTCAGAAGGAGAAAGAATACCCACTTTTGTTTTAACCATAATCAGTTTGCAATCCCAACTGTCAATAACTCTTCACACATGCATCTCAGGACTATTTACTTCCTGTCTTTGATTTCCTTCAATTTTCTTCCTGCTACCATTCATTAAGATTTTATTTTATTTTATTTTATTTTATTGCTATTTGGGTCACACCTGGCGATGCACAGGGGTTAACTCCCGGCTCTGCACTCAGGAATTACTCCTGGCGGTGCTCAGGGGACCTTGTGGAATGCTGGGAATCGAACTCGGGTTGGCCGTGTGCAAGGCAATCGCCCTACCCACTGTGTTATTGTTCCAGCCCAATATTTTATTTTTTTATGTGATTTTCTATCAAATTCTCTAACTTAAGCCTTAGTTTTTAACTTATTTCGAAATCAATCTAATTTTCATCTTTCTCTCCTATTTAATCCTTTTACTGAAACCCTTATTTTCCTCCTTTATGAATCATCCCCACAGACACCACCATTGAGGTTTAATAATTATATTAGTAACTTAAATCATCACTTTACTTTGTACTGCTTATTCATCCACTTCTTGGCCTTGTAAATTTCAACTTTCTGGCCATTGGAAAGAGGACCTGAGGATCTTTCCTTTAATAGGACATAGGCCCTTTGCATACACATCCATATTTCATCTTTTCTACCTTCTTAAAATATCCTCCTACCAAATATTTTTCTCTTTTTACATGTTCTGAGAGGAGCTAACAGCTTCATTCTCCTAATATATAAACATGATCTTCATCTTCCCCTCACCCAATCCACTCTTCCCGAACATCAAATTTCGGGAAGTACATTTCTATAAATCTATCTAATTTCTATAAATCTATCTAATTTCTCCTCTCTGCCTGAGATAAAACAATCTCCATTCTGTTTCTCATTGTTTCCCTCCCTCACACTCAGAAGCCTCTTCTTGGCTTTTAAATTCTTCTCCAGTGGCTCTTCTATAACTCACTCTAATCTTCTATAGGACCAGATACTCCTATTATTCACCATTTAATACTATTCTTGGGTCAAAGAACACAATAGCTAACTTTGTTTTATCAAAATGCATAGGTAGTTGAGGATGGAGTGATAGTACAGTGGGTAAGGCATTTTCCTTGCATGTGGCCGACCTAGGTTAGATCATTGACACCTCATGTGGTCTCCCAAAGTCAGTAGAAATGATCCCTAAGTGCAGAGCCAGGAGTAAGCCCTGAGCACCACTGGTATAACCTAAAAAATACTTTGATAGTTGCATTCTTATGCTACATATGTTTTGATCATGTCTTACCTCTCAAATTAAGAGGTAAACTTCATTTTCAGAAGGGTATTATTTCATTATCTCATATCCCAAATAAGAGCAAAGTCAGGCAGCTTGTTGTTACTGTTAAGCCTCTTCATCTTTGTTACATTGATTAGCAATCAACAAAGTATTTAGAAAAATTAATTTAATAAAAAAATGATAGCATAGCTCTATTGCATATATATTTTATAATAATTAGACATTTAACGTTTTTATGAGCCTTAGTTCGTGAGATTTTTACTATTTTGTTGATTGTAATTCTAAGTTTTGGTCCTTTTTTCTTCCTTAGAAATAATAAATTTCATAAAGCCAGATGACTTCTTTCCTGAATTCCAAAATCATAGATTCAGGTATCTGCTCAGAATTTACATGTGGCTAAGTAACTGGTTTGCTTAAAACTAATTTTTTGAACTCCCCACTTCTAATAATAATAATAATATTTTACTTCCCCATATCAATTAATAACTTCTATTCATTTTTTTGAGTTATTTATTATTCATACTCTTTTTCCTAATCCCATATTCAATCTTACAAAATCCTGTTGGTACTAGTCTAAATGTATTCATGGTTCAACCAATTCCCTCAGTTCCCAAATTTGGCTTTTAGCCACCATCATTTCTCAACTATTACTGCAATAACTTATGACCTACTCTCCCTACTTCCATCACTGCAAAAAGTGCCAAGTCATGTTACTTCTTCACTCAAGCCATCTCAGTAATTTTTCACCCCACATAGAATAAAAGCTAAAGTCCTTATAACCTCCTATAAGACAACATGTTTTGGGATCTGTCTGTAACCGTGTCTTCTATTACTGATCCTTCCCTCAGTCTTCCCACTTTAGCCACACTGGATTTGGTCCTAACACAGGTCAGGTAGAGTCCACCTGAAGGGCTTTTGATTAGAATTTCTTATACCATCTTTCTATTACTATCTTTATGACTAACTCCCAGGCTTCATGAAACACCTTATTCCAATACTTCCTTCTCATTAGTGTTATCATCAATCACTTAATTCCAAATAAGCATCTAAGTCCTTCACAATCTTTATTCTCTCTGTTCTATTTTTCTTCCATGGCAGTTAACAACGTGGCTCTCTAAAATATGCTTCTCAGGCATCCAGCTCCAGAAGCTTAATTGACGGAAGGTCCCAGCTGTTGTATTCTGAAATCCATCCCTGTATTTGCATTAAAACCGTGCTTCTCAAAGGCTGATCCTATTCAATGATTGAGCATAGCAGGAATGCTGTAACAGAGCCATTCCTGGGAGATACAGCTCTGGTAGCCAACTTCGGTTGCAAAACAATCTGACGACCTTGCCATCCTCCCCTCCAGACTAGACTGTTTCTACCTCAGCTTTCTTCCCTCTCTCCTGCACTCCAATCAGACTTTCACCACACTCTCACAATTTTTCACAGCTCCAGTCTCTTCTGCCTACATTCCTATTTTTATTTATATATATGCATATATATAGCCATTCCCTAACAGAATCTAATATACTTGTATGTGTATGTGTGTGTGTGTGTGTGTGTGTGTGTGTGTGTGTGTGTGTGGTGCCAGGTTTCAAACCCAGACCCTCATAAATGTATGCAAAGCAAATGCTATACCACTGAGCCCCACATCCAGTCACCAAATCTAATACATTTAACTCAACTTGACATTTGTTTCTTAAAGAAGACATACTAACTCAGACTTATCATCACTTACTATAGTCTGTTAATTTTGTGTAAGTTATTTATTAGAATATAAGCTGCAGAAAGTAGGAATTTTATTCATTCATATATTTTGAGCACTTTCCACACTACCAACATATCATAGGTGATCAATAAGGATATGCATATCAAATTAAAATGCTTAAAATATTAATAATAGGTATCATCAACAAAATGAATAGAGAGCAGGTGATGCCAATCACTTGTCCCAACTCTGGTTCCTTCTAAACTCCCTGATCATTCTATTTTATTTAACCCTCTCCTACACATGAATATCCTTGGGTTTTCTCATGGCAGAATGAAATTTGAGAGGCGAATTGTTTTTAGGAAAAGAGCCAGACTAATAATTGGACAATTTCCCATCTGTTCTGGGCAGCAAATATACAATTCTGACCGAGATATTTATCACTGCTGTTCCCT
Organism: Sorex araneus; assembly: GCF_027595985.1. Lineage (NCBI taxonomy): Eukaryota > Metazoa > Chordata > Mammalia > Eulipotyphla > Soricidae > Sorex > Sorex araneus. The sequence goes on along the minus strand of NC_073309.1, from coordinate 65,296,195 downwards.
TGCCTTTTCCTTCTGCCAGAATATGCAGATAAACAAAGTCAGAAACATTTGATGTTTGATTTTTAAAAAATAAATGTCCATCCAATAGGAATCAGATTTAGAATGATCAAGTCTGCAACTGCATCATTTCCCCATCATTTGGAGATGTACAAATTAAGGGCAAAAAATACTCTCAAGTATACTTTCAAACTCTTGAAACTGGTGGATTTCATCTAGATCTGCACATGCTGATAAGTGTTTTTGGGTATAAATATAAATGGAGACTTGGAGGCCAAACCTTTCTCAATGAAAAACTCATGGGTTAGGTTCCAGTCTATTCCACATGCTTTCTTGGACAAGCATTGATGAAGGGGTGGCTGTTAGAAAATTGGAGTCCAGATTCCAGTCCTGGCATTGCTGCTGATTCTCCTTGCAATAATTTACTTCTCTTTTACTTAGTTTTCCCATGTTTTTAAAAGTACAAATAATTGATGTGCACCTAGATGAGTTGATGGAAATTAACAAAAGTCACAATAATAATTTTATGTGTCTTTCAAGCCTTTATGCTACTCACCTGAAATTTATACAGGTATCATATCAATTATAACTCAACTAAACTGGATAAATATGGATAACGGCATATATCCCAGCACCTTATAAGAGACACAGGATGCATTGTTCTTGTTATTGATGCATCTGATACCACTGATATCAACAATGCTAAGGAAAGTAAAGCATTCTGTCCAAGTTTGAGGAGTCCTTTTTCCAGCTGAATGTTAATGGAAGGTTCTTGATAGCACCTAACACAGCGATGAGGCTGATAGTAATTAGAGTTTACTACAACAAATTTTAATTAAAGAAATGCTAGAGGAAGTTAAGATTGGCTGTGGGATTGGTAAGAGTGGCTAGAATATTATATGCCTAAAGCTCAATTTATAGTCATAATCTTTGAGTAAATTTTGCAAATCATAATTTCTTAAATAACTTTTTAATGGCAGAGCAGAGAAAGGGAAGTCCCTTGAAAACTTCCCAACATCTGCCTTCCCCTAAGAGTTTCACTGGTCTTCCCTTTTCTTCAAAGGGCCAGGGAAGCCCCACACAGGGTGAGACTGCAGCTTACAGACCTGCCTCAAACCTCTCAAAGGGACCCGCCTTTCTCTTGCATAAAACTGGTGAGGTCAAAATGGGCAACTTCCCGAAAGAGCCAGAGTGTCATTTCTGAACATGGTCCAAGAAAGAACTGCATTCCATAAAATCCCACACAAGGAACAACAGAGGGTGGTGTTTGGCATTTGAACCTCACCGAACACTGCTGGTGGGCCAGCTCCTCAATAGACTCACATTATCGCCTTCAGCAGCTCCCCTCCAGAAAGATGCCACCGTGTGCAATCCAAAACCTCAGAGCCAGTGGGAGAAGGAGGAGGGGGGAGGCAGCCTAAGATAAATGTAGACCCACCTTGCGTGTGAAAGCAACTGGAGAAGTTATCATTATTATCACTGAGAGGCAGAAAGGCCAGGGAATGGCTTGGCCCCGCCGAGTTGAGCCTCTGTTTGCAAGCTCCAGAGTGCAGGTAAACTAACTCTGTCCAAGTACACACAGACACCCAGCTCCAGAGAGGGGCTGTGTCTAGCCAGTGAACGCCGATTAAACACTCAGCGCCCGGCTTCCTGTGCCACTCCTGGGAAAGAATGACTTGGGGAAGGAACGGTTAATAAGAAAATGCGCCTCGCTAGCCGTGCACTCTGCAACAAAGAGCTGGCAGCTCCTGGAGGAAGAGGGCTTGTGCCGCTGCCGTTCAAACTTGTCAGTCAACTCGTGCCAGCAGCCTCAGCGTCTGCCTGCCCAGCACGCCCTCATTACATGTGTCTGTCTGGCCTGATCTGTGCCTCTGCTCCGAGACGCGCCTGCCGGGCCGGCCCGGGGACTTGTGCGTCTCCCACCGGCGCAAGGAGCGCACTGCCCCCCGCGCCCCCTCGGCCGCCCCCGGCGGTCCTCGCCCCAACGAGGCTCCTGCTTATGGTCGCGGCGGGCTTGCTCCGGCGTCTGCTCGCCCTTGACCTCTAGGATGGAGGAAGCCGAGCTGGTGAAGGAGAGACTCCAGGCCATCACGGTGAGTCCCGGGCACCGCACCGCGCACTGCGGCTGGCCGCTGCCCAGAGCCGGGCCCGAGCCCCGCCGCCCCCGCCGAGCCCCGTAAGCGGGAAGGGAGCTGTCATCCTCGGGACACGCATGCCCCTCTCTACCCGCTGGCCCCAGGACAGGGCAAAGGTGCTGGGTTCTCAGCAACGTGCCTGTGCCCCAGTTTCCAAGCAGCACAGGCAGAAGCATTGGAGGCAGCTTGGCTCATTGTCACTGACCTTCTATAAAGCATTAAAATGCCGTTTTTCCTTACATTCTGTCCGGCAGGATGGAGAGACCGCAAATTAGAAACTTTTATAAAAATAGCTAAAGTATCCAAAAGGGTGTTTAAAAAAAATCTGTTAGAGAGAGAGAGAAAAAAAAATGACCTGAACTATTTTATTTGTAGTATGTTCCAGAAAGCCTGGCAAGAATGAAAAGTAGTGTTATACTTAAGCTAAGCATTAAACAAGAGAAAAAGCAGGTAAAACACGTATCAGATTAATTCTACAGTATTATTTTTCAGCGGAGTCACAAACTGAATAAGATTCTGATACAGGAATGTAATGCATGCAACTCAATGGATTTGAAAAATATTTCGTTAATACTGGGAACGCCAAAAATGCTGCATTTTTTAAATGTTTGTTCTGGGAAAGAGTCAAAGCAAGGAATGAACTTGTTTTCCTTAAATGATCTAACTTTTATTTTAATTTTTTTAAATTCTCTCTTTGGCAGTAGTAACCTTGAAATCTGTGGCACAATCATTTATCATTAGAAACAATTTATAAATAATGTTTTAAGAAAAACTTTGGAGAACAACATCTCAATTCCTCCGCATTTTCGATCACTGTAAATAGCTGTCAGGAAGAGAGAAATATTTTTTGAAAGCTAATGCTGAAGGTGGGAGGATATTTTTCTTTGCTCTTCAATAATGTAAATAGTAATTCTAACTCTTATGTAGGATTTTATTAACTAGACCTGATGACTCAATTCCACTTAGAAAGGACAGAGTAAATTGAAATATTTTCTCAGCCAATAGTCAAGAGGCGAAAGTCCTTGTGTAAAGTTAAATTTTCCTTTAGGACAATGCTCTTGAATTGTCTGGCTTCTAATTAGTACCTTCCACTTCCTTTAAAAAAAAAACTTTGGTTTGAATTGCTGTTTGTTTTGTTTCGCTCTTTTCTGCTGTTAAACTCGCCACTGCTTCAGCTGTCCTGCTGGAAGGGGCAGGAACTCAGGCCTGCTCTGTTGTTCTTGGCCTGGACCTTCCCCAGGACAGCTGTTGTCTAAAGGTTACTCGATTCGACTGTGTGAGTTGTGTGGGCACAAGCTCCGCTTGCTGTGGCTCCCCTCTCCTAATGAGCTAACTTAAATGATGGATTCCATAAAATGGACATGTCCCTCCTTGTTCCACGTTTTCCTTTGTGAACTGAAGCCAAGTCTAGCTTCAGTCCTTGCTACCTCCAGTGTACCTGCTAAAAGTTGACTGAAGCACCAAGGGGCCAGAAGAGTGCCCGGGCCAGCTGTCCAGGAAACCCAGGGGCTTGCCCCGAGGCTTCCAGAATTGAGAGAGTGAACAAGAGTCATAATGCATGACAACCAGACAGGATAGGAAATAAGTTTCTGAAAATACAGAAATGTGCTTTCATGGTGATCGAAAATAAAAATCAACGCGATTTGACTTATTCTTTTGGCCCAAATATATCCCTTCTTTAAAAGATCAAAAAGGAAAGAGTTTATGGAAACAATTTTCCACTAGCCTATACCTCATCAGGCTCAGTCCAGTCATGTTCGTCACCAAAAAAAGGGAAAATCGAGTGATATTTCCATGGAAACAGCACATTCACTGGTCTGCCTCCTGGATATCCTGGGAAAGGCCAGTTTTCTCCACCCTCCACCTACCAGGAAGCCACCTCAGCTACTGCTCTTCCTTCTGGGAAAATTTAAACTTATGGCATCCAGAGACTTTTCTGGGTTTGGGTCTTTTTTTTTTCTCTTTTGGAAGACTTAAAAGTCTTCAGAATCACTGACCTAACTAAAACTTGGTGGCAAATCTCATTTAACAACTTTCCTATTTCACTACACTGAAATAAATTTTGTATACTTAAAAAAAAAAATGCTAAAACACTTGCTTAATGTATCCAAATACAGAAATCCACTGGCTTAATTTTATCAAGAAAAAGAATTTTAGACTTCTAAGTCCTATTTGACTTAATATAAAAATTTGTTTCTCAAGTTTTGGGCTGTGAAATTCAATACTATTGATTTACTCCAGCTAGTTTCTGGTGTTAAAAAAGTCATTATTTCCACCGTAACAAAATGCAAAAGCAAATGTCAATGTCTGGTACTTTTATAGAACCAAGAACCAGCTCTCTTGCTCCTCTAAAAATATATAAAAATAAAATTTTAAAAATATTAAATACAGTAAACACCTGGAAGTTGGTACTTGGGCTCTCAAACTGAATATAGAATCACTGTGATATGTCATTCATTTTTCAAATTCAAGTAAATAGAATTTTAGTTAGTCAGAAGCCTTCTCAAAGACTTTTTTTTTTAATTTAAACTATAAAAAATAAAGAGACAATTGTTTAAAAGAAGATACTTTAGTTTCCATGCACCAAATGTGAATTCTCCTTTTGCCTATTTACCTTCATATTCCTCCTTACAACTTTCTCCACCTCCCAGCTCTTCCTTGCTAACAAGTTATTGGTCCAACTATCTTAGTCCAGAATTCAGTTTTCAATAATAACTCAAAAACAGAGTTATTTCAAGCTGATTAAACATTACATTAACTAAAATATCTTTTTAGGCTCTTTGTTAGTATACATTTTAATGAATAACTTTATACAAAAATGGGTTTAACTAATAGATTTTTATATAGAAGGGGGTTATTTAAATAGACCAGTGATTCCTTGTTTCATTTTGTTTGTTTTGGAGCCACATTCAATTGTGCTCAGGTACAACTACTACTCTGTGCTCAAGAACAGGCCCCAGGGCTGGAGCGATAGTACAGTGGGTAGGGCGTTTGCCTTGCATGAGGCAGACCCGGGTTCGATTCCCAGCATCCCATGTGGTCCCCAGAGCACCACCAGGGGTTAATTCCTGAGTGCAAAGCCAGAAGTAACCCCTGTGCATTGTCAGATGTGACCTGAAAAACAAAAACAAAAGAAAAAAATGGGCCCTGCTGCTGTTCTGGTGACATATGTAATCCTGGAGACGAACGGGGAGATCCACATGCAAGACATGTAACTTAACCCCCGTACTGTCTCTTGATCCCAAGACTGGTAATTTGAAATTGACTTCACAATTTCCTGAACTGATGATACCAATGTCTTTGGCATTCTGGAGAAAAGCAAGATAAAGTTCCCGCCGTTACACCCAGAAATTTCCAGTCTAGAAATAAGCTTAGTCTAACTAAAGAACAATGGAGAGGACTGGGTGAAATCCCTGCTGGAAGAGAAAGATCCCCTTAGCATCCTAAACTGTCTAGAGATCACAGTCTTGCACAAAGAGTAGTTTGAGGAAAGAGCTCAAGATAATTCTCCTAAGAGCTAAAATAAATTTGTACCCAATTGGAGAGAAAATAAGTAGAATCAAAAAAGCTGACAATTATTTTCATCAAGGTTTAACCTTTAACCATTAAAAATATCTGGTGTCAATTCATTCTCTCGTTCCTTTATTCAGTTAAGAGTTACTGAGCACTTGCTAGGCACCAAATATATGCTCTTAAAAGAGAAAGAGTGAAATAAGGGGAAACAAAAGTGCCAGAAATAGGATAAGAGTGGGGTTCCATTTGAGCAAGGAAGTCTAGATGGGCCTCAGAGACAAGGCAACTCTGGGACATAGAACTGAAGGAGGTGAACTTTGTCAAAAACTAGACGGTGGGAGTAATCACAGGAACAAGTACCTGCCCTGCACTGGCTTCACTGGGAAAGGAGACATCTGAAGTCCTGACTATGGAATTTAAGCAACAGCCATGTTTGGCAGCCAAAACTGCTCCTGACGCAAAATAATAAAGAGCACTCACATTACCCCTATCTGCTCCCTGTTTCCTTCCATTCCTGAAGAATCTTTTTTCTGCATTTGTAAATTTGAGGACTCAGAATGCATAAAGTTCTTTGAAAAAACAACTAATCTATCTGATACGAAGATCAGTCTTAAAATAATATTAAAACAAATAACTACAGGCTCTAGTTATTTCTTTAGCATGTATGGCCTGTCACCCAGTCACCTCATCATATTTTTCTTCTGTCTATATCTTAGATATGATTGGTAATGATCTCAAAACAGGAATTTATAATTAATAATTTGAAGATTCTAATATGTGGGAAAACATGGAATCACTGTATCACTGTCATCCTGTTGCTCATCAATTTACTCGAGCGGGCACCAGTAATGTCTCCATTGTAAGACTTCTTGTTACTGTTTTCGGCATATTGAATACGACACAGGTAGCTTGCCAGGCTCTGCTGTGCGGGTGAGACACTCTCAGTAGCCTGCCAGGCTCTGCGAGAGGAGTGGAGGAATTGAACCTGGGTCGGCCGCGTGCAAGGCAAACCCCTTACCGGCTGGGCTAATGCTCCAGACCAAAGAAGATATATACACAATGAAACATTATTTAGCCATAAAAAATAATGAAATTGTGCTTTGAAATATAACACAGATGGAGTTGATGTGTTTTATGATAAGCTAAGACAGAAGGAGAAAGAAAAATACCATGGAAACCCACGTTTATTCAAGGGGCCCATTGATGGCAGCACAGCTGAAGGCACTTGTCTGGCAAGTGCAAGTTTGCAAGTTTAAACCCTGGTGCTGCCTGCATGCACTGAGAGCCAACAGCCGTGGTGGCCGTGCTGTTAAAGATCTGCAATGAGAAATAGTTTCCAGAAGATGGGCCAGCGGCTTAGATAGCTTAGATAGTGCGTAGGGCAAGCACGAGATCCTGGGTTTAATCCCTGGTTTCTCACGTGCACCCAAATGATTCTTTTGGTCCAAGTCTAAGGTCTCTATAAAGGAAAAGTAAATGTGTAAATATCAACAGAGCAACAACAGAATATTAAAATAAGTATTCGCTCTCCTGAACGTGATTGTTTGCAAACTTTTAAGACTTTATAGGTCGCACATAAAGCTGGTCCACTTCTATTTCCCAAACTGGCCATTTACAGTTTCCCTTGTTTGTTACATTTGTAGAAATGAGAGAATATAAGTGAGAGCAAGATGTTGACTAAAGGCAGAATCTTGCCTATGTTTGGAAAATTGTACTCTTGATTTCTAAGGGCTCATTGATGTTAGAATAGCTTTAAAAAAACCACAGCCATATTCATACAGAATTACATCTCAGGGATACGGCAGAATTACAGGAAGAACTTCCAATTTGTCATGAGCATCCAGTGATATTGATTTAACAACAGTACATGAAGATGTAGGAGATGTAGACACCCCAGGCCAGAATACTCTAACAAAAAAGCCTCTGCACATTTTTCCACAACACTGAGCTAAGATTACACATCTCTTCCAGAGAGGGAAAGGTTTCTTCAAACAAATGTGCAATGCTACATTTCTTTGCCAAACATAATAGCCCACCCACAAAGAAGATCATGTGATGAGGTATAGTAATTATGATAGCTTATTAAGGAAACTCCTTTTTGATTACAGGGGAAGGTTTTCCAGTGTGTTACAGAATGATAATACGACTTTGCAATGTTTTCTACTGACAAAAATCCCCATGAACTTTACAGACATTACTCACGGTCAGAAAGGAGCTGCCTATTTAGAAAGCTGTGATTTAAACAAATCAAATGGAAGCCCCTAGCTTGAATCTCAACAAGGATAGCCTAATTCAGTGTGAGAACTCCAACAGGACATCCACTCTCTAATCTCCAGTCACAGATTTCCTAGCTTCTCTTATTATATTTATACTTACATAAATAGTATAATTTATCCCAGTGGAGGTGATGTCTGAGAAGAGACTCCATGAAAATTTACTCTCTCAAGAAATACCTTCATCAAAAACCCTGTAAGATACATATTTTCCTAAAATACCCTAAAAACAGTTTGAATAAAATATCTACTTACTATCTTTAAGTAAAATCCCAATGACTGAGTAGATTCAGTCAAGCCATTTAAGACACAGACCTGAAAAAAAAATTTTTTAACAAAGATCAGGTTACCCTGAAAATCACAATTCAAGCTAATAAATAAAGCAAAAGTACATCTCAAGTCTTTAAAATTCCTTAAAATAATAGCATCTATTGTAGTCTTTAAGCGTTGGAGAGGTACAAGCTTTCCCATCACTGTTTCAGTTGTCCAAACAGTCCTGAGTATTTTTAAAAGTAGATGTTAATATTTCTTTTTATAGGAAACTTAAGGCCAATTAAATTTAAGGGATTTGACATATAGTACAATTTTAATCCATTCTGCTTGTCATATTTCTGACCACATCATGAGATCTAATCAGTACCACAACTTTGCCCTCATTCCCAACTGCCTCTGTTGCACACTCTTAGCATCAGAGTTTAGAATGAGACAGAAAACTACAAAGATTCTGCTTCACTATAGTACACTTTCTAATCCAACCTAGTCATTCACCCCTTGCAATCTCCTTTCCCTTCTTCCCTTGGCCAAGAGGAGAGGTAGAAAGGAGAAGAATGCAATGCTATTTGAGAATGCTATTGTTTTAATCACTGTATCACTTCATCCCATTGCTCATCGATTTGCTCAAGCGGGCATCAGTAATGTCTCCATTGTGAGACTTGTTACTATTTTTGGCATATCGAATACGCCATGGGGAGCATGCCAGGCTCTGCTGTGAGGGTGGGATACTCTTGGTAGCTTGCCAAGCTCTCTGAAAGGGACAGAGGAATCAAACTCGGGTCGGCCGCATGCAAGGCAAACGCACTACCTGCTGTGCTATCACTCCAACCCCTTTGCTTTAATAGAATTGGAATAAAATCAATCATTTCAGAGCCTTTGTTACCTTCTTCTGCCATGCATTTCCATTACAGTCTCTTCCTTCCAACCAACAAAACTGGTTGGAAGGAAGTTTCTTAAACTTAGTTTCTTAAAGTTTCTTAAACTTCCTAATTTCTTAAACTAGCAAAGATATCTTTACATCCCTCACTGCTCAATACTAGCTGGAGCAGGGGAATAACTCCACCATGAATGAGTCAATGACGGATAGATTGCCAACAAGCTGAAAGAGGGGAGAGAGATAATAATTAGTTGGCTTAGTAACAGATTTTTTTTCTACTAAAGACATAGCTAAATTTGTCATCACCTCTGAATTATTAATGGGGACTTGTTTCATGTTGACTTTTGGTCCTTGCTTTGTTTTGTCTTTATTTATTAAACCAAACAAGAAAGGGTGAATAGTAGAATAAAAGAATAGAAACAAACTATCCCATTTAGAGATCCATTAGAAGTTGCTCTAAGACTGAGGAAAACTCACTCAAGTTGTGAATGAAATGAAGCTTAAGACACGTGTGCTTTTTTAAATTTTTTTTAATTTTTATTTTTTGAATCATCGTGAGAGAAGTTACAAAACTTTCCAATTATTTTTGTAAAAAAGAAATTTTTTTATTGAAACTTACTTATTTTTATAAATTTTTTATTTTAATGAATAAAGACAAAATTTTATCATTTATTTAATTAACTTCTGTAAAACATTATTATTGAGCTATTGCATTCCTTATTTTTTTAAATTTTATTGAATCATTGTGAGATAGTTACAAGCTTTCATGTTTGGGTTTCAATCTCACAATGATCAAACACCCACCCCTCCACCAGTGCACATTCCCCACCACCAATATCCTCAGTATACCCCCCCTTTCCCACCCTTCCCCTGCCTCCATGGCAGACAGTATTCCCCATACTCTCACTCTACTTTGGGGCATTACGGCTTGCAACACAGACACTGAGAGGTCATCATGTTTGTTCCATTATCTACTTTCGTCACACATCTCCCATCCCAACTGGTTCTTCCAGCCATCATTTTCTTAGTGATCCCTTCTCTATTCCATCTGCCTTCTCCCCTTCACTCATGAAGCAGGCTTCCAGCTATGGGGCAATCCTCCTGGCCCTTGTCTCTACTGTCCTTGGGTGTCAGCCTCATGTGATATTATTCTATACTCCACAAATGAGTGCAGTCCTTCTATGTCTGTCCCTCTCTTTCTGACTCATTTCACTTAGCATGATACTCTCCATGTCTGTCCATTTATAAGCAAATTTCATGACTTCATTTCTTCTAACAGCTGCATAGTATCCCATTGTGTAGATGTGCCAAGGTTTCTTTAACCAGTCATCTGTTCTAGGGCACTCGGGTTGTTTCCAGATTTTGGCTATTGTTAACAGTGCTGCAATAAATATATAGGTACAGATGTCATTTTTAATGTGCCTTTTTGCATCCTCGGGATATATTCCCCGAAGTGGTATTGCAGTTTTGCAGTTTAAGTCTCAGTCATACAATGATCAAACACCCATTCCTTCACCAGTGAACATTTTCCACCACCAAGAACCCCAGTATACCCCCCTCCCACCCCTCCCCCTGCCTGTGTGGTAAGTGATTTCCACTTTACTCTCTCTCCACTTTGATCACATTCAATATTTCGATAAAAGACCCACCATTATTATTTGAAATTTTCCCCAACAATCAGTCCTGCCGAAAAGGCATCATTAAATAATTTGTTTTCTATTGCTGATTATGAAACATATGATGTCTTGTGGCCGGAAAGTGGCAAAGCGATTTTGGATTTCTGATATTTAGGAATAAATCTGCCAAAAGCCACTGGGTTCCAAGATTGGTTTGTGTGCCTCTGGGATCATGGCTCTTCAGGAGCCAGGAGCCATCTGTGGGAGGCAACTCAGGGTCTCGTCAGGGTGGGGAGAGTTGCTGGTTCCACGCCCCCATCCCATGAGGCCCCACGTGTCACGTCACTGCAGTCTCATATCTTGCTGTCCAATAGGCTCTGAAAAGGTGGCGGCCACTGAGCCACTGGGGAGAAAAGGTGGAAGGGACAAACACCTTTCCCCACCCGGGTGGCAAGCTGCCGTAGTTTAGTGCCCAGTCCAGATGCATTTCTGCCAAAAGCCACTGGGTTCTGAGATTGGTCTGTGTGCCTCTGGGATCATGGGTTCAAGAGGCAGGAGCCATTCGTGAGTGGCAACTCGGGTTCTCATTGGGGCTGGGAGAGGGGCCAGATCCACCTCTATCCCGTGAGGCCCTCGTGGACATATGTGCTTTTTAATTAACTCTTAAATATGTGTGATAACCATGTCCCATTCCCATGGCTAACAAGATTCTGAGTATGTTTAAGCTATCTGCAAAAATAACTATAAAACCAGGAAAAATCTTAGAAATTATTTTTCCACATTCTCATCCACTTTGCATCACACTCAAGTGATGCTCACTCAGCTTCTCCTTGAATGCTTCCAATATCAGGTGAAGCAATATCTCCCAAAAACCATATTCCGTTTGAGAATAACTCTCAGGGGTAAGTTTCTGACGTAATGTCCTGAAACACAGTTTCCTTAGCGTCCACCCAATCATCATGACTAACCACTGAAACTGTCAGCTTTGTTTTCTTGATTTTAGTCATCTCTTAGATTCCAGGCTCATTCTAGACATTCTTAAATGTCAGGGTCACCCTTAAAATTTCATGCTGAGAATTGAACAGAATACTCTGACCCATACAAAGCCCTTAGTGCAATAACATCCGTTGTTTGGGGAATTTTATCCACTGACATATTTGGGAAGTGATAAGGTGTAATATAAAAAACTTAACCTTTCGGGGCTGGAGCAATAGCACAGTGGGTAGGGCATTTGCCTTGCACGCAGCCAACCCAGGTTCGATTCCCAGCATCCCATATGGTCCCCTGAGCACTGCCAGGAGTGATTCCTGAGTGCAGAGCCAGGAGTAACCCCTGTGCAAAACTGCAATACCACTTCGGGGAATATATCCCGAGGATGCAAAAAGGCACATTAGAAATGACATCTGTACCTATATATTTATTGCAGCACTGTTAACAATAGCCAAAATCTGGAATTTATGAAAGAAATTTTCCTGTGGTGTTTTAAATATTCTTTTATTTAAAGGTAGCATATTCTGTTAGCACATTCCTTTATTTTAGAGTTTTCATTGTTTACATGTCACCAAGCAGTTCTTTAAATTCAAGTAAGGAAATCCTGTAATTATTTTTTGATTCCTTCAATGATGAGAATGCCATAAAAAGTCATATGGATACAAGCTAATGAGCCTCAAAGAGAATGAATCTTCACTCATTTGACTTCATGAATTATCCCATTATCCAGCTCTATACAAGTAGTTATCTGACTGACCCCAAAATAATGTTACATATAAAAAATAATAATGTTACATATATATTCTCTTTGCTTTTTACCCCTACAATGTAGATGACTTATGAAAGATCTGTTCTTAGTGCTCTGGTGGTTTTCAAAAAGTGTTTCCTGTCATATTTTGAAGCAAAGATAGTAAAAGACAGGTTATAGTTATATAAGGTAAATATTTTATAAGCTTGAAATGAGGGTGCCAGCTGATAAAAGATTTCATGTCTTAATAAAATTTAAAATGGAGACAGGTCTGGAATGATAGTCCAGTGAGGAGGACACTTACCTGGGTTCAATCCCCAGCACTGCCGGGAGTAATCCCTGAATCCTAAGCCAGGACTAAGCCCTGATTACCACCGATTATGGCCCAAAAATTAAAAATGAAATAAATATAATTTAGGCAATTGCCCATGGATTAAAAAGTCCTTGTTAGGTAAACATTGAGGAATTTAAAGGTGATAAGTGATTTATAATGGCAAGTGGTCATATATTTGGGAGTCTGTGACAGAATATTCAACTCTGTTCCATTGGTCTGCAAGTCTGTGTCTAGCCCAATACCATGCTGTTTTAATTACTACTGCTTTGTAGTATAGTTTGAAGTTCGGGAAGGTGATTCCACCCATCTTCTTTTTCCCCAAGGATTGCTTTAGTATTCGTGGGGGTTTATTGTTCCATATGAATTTCAGGAGTGTTTTGTCTATTTCTTTGAAAAATGTCATGGGTATCCTGATAGGGACCGCATTAAATGTGTATAGTGCTTTGGGCTATCTTGATAATTTACATCTTGATAATGTTAATCCTCCCTATCCAAGAGCAGGGGATGTGTCGCCATTTCCTAGTGTCCTCTTTAGTGTCTTGAAGTCGTGTTTGTAATTTTCCTTGTATAGGTCCTTCACCTCTTTGGTTAAGCTGATTCCGATTTTATGAGGTACTGTTGTGAATGGGCTGGGCAGAGTCACCTCAGAAGCAGCAAGTGAGCCCATTGCAGCATGATGTCAGGGATGGCAGGAGATGTTCCATCCCAGAGAGAGGAGCTCAGAGAGGAGAGACTGCCCGTGAGGGAGGGAGCTGGGGCGGCTCAGAATGCACCACAGCCTGCAGGAAGGGGCAGGCACACCTCCAGGAGTTCTGGTGATGCAGCTGGAGATTAAGTTTTAACTGGGTGGTGACTCTGGGGTCTGAGGCAGCTCTGCAGCGTGTTGCTCTCTTCAGAAATTTACTTGTGAGTCGCTGTGTTTGCAGAGTGGCCATCACTGACCTAAAGCAGACATTGTCCTGAGCAGAAGCATCAAGAATTGGTAGGCATTTTCCTTACTGACATAATCTTGATGAGATTACATCAACAGCCAAGATCCAGAGACCATAATATCTCCTATAGAATCTATAGAATCTCCTGTCCCCACGCCAGGCTCTCTTCACCGGGGTCCCCTTGGGGGGGGGGGGGGGCGGGTTGTGTTTCCTTCCCTGCCTTAAGCAGAGCCCCAGCAGCCGAAAACCTCCAGAACCCAGCCACAGCCATGCTCAAGGCCACTCTCCACACGCTCAGATGAGCTTCGCCCATGAAGGAACCGACAGAGGAACCCAGGCATGCGGGACCCATGGCTGAGATCTCTAAGCCTGCTCAGATCAGGACTGGGCCTCCCCCACACAGATCTCGTTTTCCAGTAGCTTGGCAGTCACACCCACAAACTTCCCCCAGCTCCATGTAATCTTATCAACGGCCAAGATCCAGAGACTATAAAAAAGAGCTCCCAGAAAAGAACAATGCAGGATCTCGCACGGCAGAGCCTGGCAAGCTACCCGTGGCATATTTGATATGCCAAAAACAGTAACAATAATGGGCCTCATTCCCCTAACCCTGAATACAACAGGGACCGAATGGAGAAATTACTGGTGCCTGCTTGAGCAAATTGATGAATAATGAGACTACAGTGATACAGTGATAATACAAATAAATGTCAAATGTACCAAGTTGCAGCAGATATCAATATTCCAATATCTGGTGAATTTAGAGTAGACAACTTTCATATATCTGTTCATAATTATTTTGGAAAGAATTATCAGTGATGATGACTAGTGAGATAGGAGATATATAATAATAGTGTGGGGGATGTTTGTTTTGGCTTTGTTGGAGTTTTTGTGGGGAGAGAGATATTTAGTGGGTATCACACCTGGTGGTGCTCAGGGCTTACTCCTGGCTCTGCACTCAGTGATCACTCCAGCATGACTCCAGTGGATATATGGCTTACTGAGGGTCGAACATGTTTAGCCGCCAGAGTCCCACCCACTGTACTCTCTCTCTGGCCCAGAGGGTCACTCACAGTTTATTCTGCCATAATGAATTTAGCAGTTAAATTATCAGGCAATTCAATTGCCACATTATTTATCAATAGTGCTCTGCTGATAAAACTTAGCAAAGGAATAATAAATTGCTTTTGATAAATATTTTATGAGAAAAAATATACTTATTTTGTGTAGAGTTGAGTCAATAACATGATAAAATTGCCTTCTTAACTACGTGGGTTGACAGAGAGGCATCACATAGCTTCTAAGAGACAAATATTGGTAGTCCTTAGCAACCACCTATAAGTCTCCTGTTGCCAAAACACTTCAGATGCTCTGCCTCTCCCCACAGCTCTCATCACATTATTACTAAACCCAGGATGAAACCAGTCCAAACAGGCCAACGACAGAGGCAGGGAAGTTTGGCTGACTTCAGCAGTCCCTGTACACATGCCTAATGTGGTCTTCTCTAAGGACCGTTGTGAGTCGGGACACAGAGTGGTGAACATGACATACCACCCTCAGGACTGAAAATGCTCCCCTGCCACTCCTGTTGCTGGCTGCTGGTGTTGCCTGCAGCCTGCAGCATCATGATGGAGAAGCTGGGCTCCTTTCCCACTGGAGAAGTGGCGTGGTTCAAGTAGCAATTGGGGTGGAGGCTGACATCCAACTGCCCAGGTTCAAATCCTTTTCATTCCCATGTAATTGTAAGAGCTTGCACTGGTTAGCTAATCCCTATACATTTCTATACAATTCTAGAAATTGTTGCTGTGGCTCTTTTCTACTATAGCTATTGGGAGAAATATTTTAAATCTTTGCTTTTATGACTAATTAAAAAAGTGGTGGCAAAATATTTATCAAAATGTTTGACACAATTCCTGCAAACTATTACTATTATTTGTGCAATAATGGCTATGACTATAGTGGGAATCTGCTTTCCGAAATCTTTAGTTTTTGTTCCCAACAAATGAATTTCATCCAAGAAAAGAAGCGTTTCTAAAGAATCATGCTTAGGGGGCTGGAGTGATAGCACAGTGGGTAGGGTGTTGCCTTGCATGCGGCTGACCTGGGTTTGATCCCCCTCATCCCATATGGTCCCCTGAGCATCACCAGAAGTAATTCCTGAGTGAAAAGCCAGGAGTAACTACTAACTATCGCTGACTGTGACCCAAAAAACAAAAAAACAAAAAAAAATTGTGCTTCTTCCTTGGCTATCTTTTCACCAAAAAAGTTATTTATGAAACTTAAAAAAGTAAAACTGATGAGATCATAAATTCTTATACACAAACAGAGACACATGACACAAAGTTGGAGAACAACATGTTATCTTAATTCAACAAATGTACCTGAATTCATACATCAAAAAGGAGTTTTTATCTTCAAAGGAGTCACATCAGAAGCCTTTTGCTTATTTCAATAATGCTGCCAAATAATTTCAAAACTCTTCCAAGCCACTTCTGGAGACTGCTTCAATTTTTTTAGGTGTCTTTATTGGCAAATAAACAAACATATTTTGTTAGTTTTCCATTATCAAAGCATAGTTTAACAAATTCATGAATAAGATAGAGACAATGTCACCTTTGTCAAAAATTAAGAAATAAAGGACTTTTGCCTAGTTTGTAAAATGTCATAATTTCAGACAGGAAGTCTCTAAAATATTTCAGAATAATAGAAGAATGAAAATGTTGCTTTCTGTTTGATTAGCAGGTTATCTCTTTAAACAAATACAGAACATTGTGTGCCAAATACAATCTTAGGAGCATTTGCATATATTGACTCATTTAATGCTCTTATGAGATATATCTTCATATTAGCTCCACTTTGAATACATCATCAAGGCCCAAGTAAAATGAAGTTTTTTGACCATGAATATGGAGATAAAATTATATTCAGGCTAATTTACACCCCAAATACTAAAATTCAAAGTTCTGTTTCTAAGAACAACTTTCGATTATACATTACTAGCTATGCCTTTTTCTACCCCCTTTGAGGTAATGCTACTTGATAACTGATACTATATCACTTCATGAATTTTAAAACTTTAAAATTTTAAAACAATTTTAAAACTCCATGAAGTTTTAAAATTCAGTTAAAGGACCTTTTAATGTTAGGAAGTTTTATTTGAACATTCATTTCTCAGCCATTCTTAATTCAAATTATACAAAGATGCCCTAGTCTCTAGCATCCTAGTGTTCTAATGTTGTCAGGTATCCTACATAAGCAGAATTTGTACCCAGCAATTTCTTCAGCTTTGCATGAGAAACAATCTCTCTCCTTGCAGTGTTTCCTCATGCCTGTTTCAAAATTACCACAAAACTTCACTGTTTTTATTGCATCACTAGGAGAGATGCAATCAAGCTAGTCTAGTTAAAGAGGGGAGTAAGAAAGGAAAGATTTGAAATATTCTTTTTTAAATTTTATTTCAATTTTATAAAGTTGTTCACAATAAGTTATTATACTCAATATTCCAACACCAATCCAATCACCATTACACCTTCCCACCACCATTATTTTGAGTTTTCCCAACCACCAACCAAACCTGCTCCAAATAACAGGCCCTAAATAATTTATTTTCTAGTGATTGTTATGAATAGTTCACTAAAAATGATCAAAAAAAATTTCCCTAGGAGAAAGTGTATCAAGATTTTTGTATCTGAGTCTTGAGCCATTGAGCCCTTGTATAAGAGAATATTAACATGTTAGGTTATTAAAGGTTGAGCCTTTTGTGCTAATATTTTTTAATCAAGATTGGTTGCCTTCTATTTTTACATCCTATTCAGTGTGGTGTGCTACTCCTGGTACGTCAGTGGTACAGAATATGAAATGTTGCTCTAGGAATTCTAAAGTTTTAAATAAGGTCATATAGCTGGAGTTAAATTTTTAACTAGATGGTGACTGTGAGGTCTGGAAACATCTCTGCAGCTTGTTTATCTCTTCTGAGATTTATTTGTGAGTCTCTGGATCATGGCCACTAATGAGCTTATATGGTACCAGAAGCAGTTTGTAGATGTAACTGCCAGGCTTCCAGAAGAACAGGGGAATGAGGGGAGGTAGCCCATCCCCAACTCCATCAGAGCCTGGACATTTTGGTCACAAAACCCACATACCTGATTTTTTGAACTGATTCATTCATGAATGAGGCTCATCTGAGCCTGTGGAGGTTGGCTGTGATCATGGCAGTGATTGGATTCTGAGACATTAAAATAAAATTCTTTCTCTTTTCTTCTCTTCTCTCTCTTCTCTTCTCTTTTCTTCTCTCTCCTCTTCTCTTCTCTCCTCTCTCTTTCTCTCTCTCTGTGTCTCGCTCTGTCTCTGTCTCTCTGTTTCTTTCTGTCTCTCTGTCTCTGTCTTTCTCTCTGTCTTTCTGCACGCGCGTGCGTGTGTGTGTGTGTGTGTGTGTGTGTGTGTGTGCGTGCGTGCGTGCGTGCGCATGCTCTATTTGCTCAGGGCATATCCTGGCTCTTTGGTCAGAGATCATTGCTGGCAGACTCAGGGGACATTCTGGGGTGCTGGTTATTGAACCAGGTCAGCCATGTGCGAGGCAAGCACCTTGTGCTGTCTCTCTAGCCTTTAAATTCTTTTTGTAAGCACATTATATAGTTTTCCACCAGCAAAATGCATTGAATGTCTCATATGCATTGAATGTCTCATTTTGCTCTTTCTCCTTTGACTTGAAATATTAGTTTCCAAAAAAATTTCACCAATTCCAAGAGCATACCACTGGCTAGTAATTCAATAATGACAACAGTTCAAAAAAAGAGTAATTAAGCAAATTTCAAAAATAACTTATTCTTGGATCTTTTTAAATTTCAGGATAAAAGAAAAATACAGGAAGAAATCTCACAGAAACGTCTGAAAATCGAGGAAGAAAAACTAAATCACCAGCATTTGAAGGTAATTTGTAACTACTTTTATTTCAGTGATCTCAAATTCAAATATTCGAATGACCCTCAACACTCAAGAATAAAGATGCTTTAGAAAGAGGAATGTTCCAGTATAATTCTCTGAACACTCTAATAACCGTTTGGGGAGGTAAAAAAGCTAGTAGCATTTGCATCATAGATTAATACCTTCTGGCAAGTAAGGAAAAATTGAAAACATGGCTTTATTTTTCCTTTGTTACTGAAATTCCTCATTTTCTCGGGCAACCTTGAGACTTCAGTCTGGATAAGTTGGCCCTGAATACAATCTTACTTCACCTCCCTACAGAGCCCAGCCAACTAGGAAATCCCCTTTGAAATCAGTGAAAGGCCAGTCTTTCCCCAGGGGGTGCAGATCAGACACTGTCTGCTCCTCTCAAGGATGGCTGCATTTAAAAGCTTCATGCAATAAATCCAAGTCCTTGAGTATGGATTGGGTTTTGTTTCATTTTGTTTCGACAGAACATGAGATCATAACCAGAAATAAATCTCCATTTTTAAAATCAGGCTTTACATCTCTCATGGGTGTGGTCATTTTGTAATTAAAGCTCATTGAGTTTCAACAGTTTATTACGTAGCTTAGTCAGTCACAGGATGCAACCAAATGACAAACAGGAGCTCCTTGTGAGCGGGCTCAAGCAGGAAACGACTTATCTGGCAGGGCTGTGATCAGTGGATTTCATGAATCCCTTGTTGAAACAATGCTTCACATTCCTGGGCTCACAACCTCAAGAAAAACTTGTTGAATTCAGCTAAATGCATCTTTCTGATGGATCAAGTAACCACCTCCGAAAGTAAATAGTAGAAGGTGCAAACTGTGTCTGTTCTTCGGATTGTGCTCTTTGCTGCTATACAAATGAACCTGTCTGATAATTGATGGATAATCTCAGAGACTAGGTAGCCTCCTATCCTCAGAGCATATGACACTGAATTTTCATGAATAGTGGAGATCGCTTAGAAATACAATATGCACACCTGTGGGAGTGGTGGGGAAGAGGAGAGGAAATGGAAATAAGTTTTACCAAGTTTACTCAGTGCAGGAGTCAAATGTCACACTACAACAATTTTTGAAATAAACCGTTCTAAGGTAACAACCTCTCCCTCGTGTGCTCTCTCACTCTTTTTCCCACTACCCTTCTGTCAACTCCCCACCCCCATGCACATTCTCTCTCTCTCACACACACACATACACACACACACACATGCACACACGCACACACATACACACACTTTACAAAGTGGTTCTCACCATGATCCAATCACTGTGACTGCTTCTGCGTCATCTGCTAGCTTTCTAACATTATGTCTTTGTTATCATAACAGAATATATAGAGAAACAGCAGTAGAACAAGTAAGAGGGGAAATAAAGGTTTGAATATCCTCTAAGTTCCTTCTAAGTTGCTCTTAGGAAAACTTGCTGAAAGTCTCATTTCTCAGTGGCATCTCATTTTTTACTGAACAAAAACACTACAAACACGATCTTCCCTATAGATTTGCTTCCTGGAATCCAGGAGAGCTGTCCTCAGCCAGTCTAATCCAGTGCATCATGCTTTGAACTGCTATCTAGTTGTGCAGGTTGTATACTGCACAGAGATACTCAAGGGAGATGCCCTAACACCTACCCACGCTGGACCGTGGCACCCTGTGCACTGGGACAGAACAGCTTCTGTCTGCAGATGAGACACTAACGTGTCATTCCACCCTCCCAAGCTGTGCAATGACCCAAGGAGTGGGATAGGGAAAGCTGCTTTTACCTAATTCTACATCAATGCCCCCAGCAGAGGCACTGGGAGGCTTCCTGCTATAGTTCCCTAGAGGAAATTCAAGATTAAGTAAGTGATCAAGGCAAGCAAACGATAAGTAGTCTTTTTTTTGCTGGAGTTATAGCACAGCAGGTAGGGCATTTGCCTTGCACATGGCCGGCCGGGGTTTGATTCCTCTGTCCCTCTTGGAGAGCCCAGTAAGCTACCAAGAGTATCCCGCCCACACAGCAGAGCCTGGCAAGCTACCCATGGAGTATTCAATATGCCAAAAACAGTAACAACAAATATCACAATGGAGATGTTACTGGTGCCCGCCGGGGTAAATCAATGAACAACCAGATTACAGTTCTACAGTGCTAAATGAATAAATGAACTTTATTTAGGTGTACATGGAGCCTTTTGATGAGCAAATATTTCAGAGCACCTATTATGTGCAATGTGCAAACAGGCAATAATTATAAGGTGTAAAGTTTTATCATTGCCCTTAAAACAGTAATTGATACAGTGCCCCGTGAATCCCAAGATCAGTGTGTAAGAGCACCGTCATCACAATAAGGAAGAAAGGAAGGGGGGTAGTACCTGATCCATGTGTCCATACTGACTCTGATGCTGTGGTGAAAGCTGTTTTCGACACATCAACAGCAAGAGGGACACTGAATTAAAGCAACTGCTCCCAGCAAATTCTTTCAAGTTTTGTAGAAAATGGTTGGCCGTGCCAAACTGTGTCCAGCCACCATTCCAAAAATGGGTTCAAATGTAAAGTAGTGTTTTTAAAACCAGCTCTCCTGCATGTGTGCCAAGTTAAAAAAAAGGAGAAAAAAAGCTTTATTGGCCTCCCAACTAACAGTGTTTGTTTTATTTTCTTGATTTATTTCATCCTCTGCTGGTGATTATCTTTGTCACTTTACAATTACAAAGTAATGCATGACCCTTCAACTACCCACTTTGAACAACACAAGTTGTAAACAGTTCAAAGATGCTCTTCTATGTCAGTAATGCTCACATTTCAAAATAGTTGGAGTACCTTCCTTTGATATTTTTTGCTCCACAACCTGACAAGCTCACAGATGAGGTACTCAAAGGTATGTGAAAGGTCAGAGAAATTGTACAGGAGGAAAATGCTTGCCTAGCATGTGCCCAGTTCAAATCCCCAGAACCATCCTGAATTCGGCCAGAGGTCACTCCTAGAGCTCAGAGCCAGGAATAGGCCCTGAGTACCAAGTGGGCTCCAGGTCCCCACCACCATCACCAAAAGAGAATCTATTGTTAGTCTTCTAACTATAAACATTTCTGAGTTTTGCAATCTATTAATTTTTGCTCAGGAAAATAATGTCGAAAGCCAAAAAGGATCACAGAACTTACCCAATTTATAGAACCCTGATAAATCTATTTAATTCATGATAGATTAATTAATAGATAAATTAATCCTTTCCTAAACTATTCTTCCTGCTGCAATTGTGTAGGATATACAATTTTTTAGGAAAACTTTCCCCAAAAATACTGTCAAAATGCCCATTACCTGCATGTTACTCACATTTTTATGTAGTGAATCTGACTTTTTATTCTGAATTTCATAGTTGTAAAATATATTTTATCATAGTTATTGGGGTGGAGCGATAGCACAGCAGTAGGGCTTTCGCCTTTCACGCAGACGACCCGTGTTCGATTCCTCTGCCCCTCTCGGAGAGCCTGGCAAGCTACCGAGAGTATCGAGCCCGCACGGCAGAGCCTGGCAAGCTACTCGTGGTGTATTGGATGTGCCAAAAACAGTAACAAATAAGTCTCACAATTGAGAGACGTTACGAAGTGCCTGCTCGAACAGATTGATGAGCAACAGGATGACAGTGACAGAGATAATTATTAGTCTCCTGGTCTAAAGTCCAAATCTAAACTGTGACAAAAAACCTAAGTAACTCCTCTGTTCATTTTTGTGATTGTATGTTAGCATTTGGATTGAACATAATATTTTTTTTATTGATTGAGGTTCTGTGATTTACAATACTGTTAATAATGGTTTCTCATGCACATAATTTGAACACCACACCCATCACCAGTGTACCCACATCCTTCCCCCAAGGACCCCAATACTCCTCTAAAATCATATGTTTTATATCTAGTTGCAAAGAGTTTCTGGCAGAGGATGGTAATTCATAAATTATAAATAAAGTTTCATAAAACTGAACTTAACATAATTTTTCTAACCAGACTAGAGATCAAGAATATAACCCTAAATTAATCTGATCATGCCACAAGAATCACTCATCCTATGCCCTTTGAACTCAGCATCATAAGACTATCTCCATCTGACTGTTTCTTAGAATGATATAACCTAATTGATTGAACCCTTGTTGGCGGTTTGTAAGGACTATAATTTACTTTGATAGTTGTCATCTGTCCTCTATTACTATGATCACCTATCATATGTCATTAAATGAAAATAAATTAAAATCAAATAAAAATAAATTAAAACTCTTAAAATGCTGATACATTCAGATTTTTGGACATCTTTGACCTCAGAAATGAAATCTTGACCTCTGTCGATAATATTTACTGTGTCTGTGGGAAAACAGTTTTTACAAACAGCTCCACGGCTATAATTAAAGGGTAAGATAACACTGTGGGAAGGAATCTCTGGCTACAAACCTGAATAACACAAACTGCCCTTACAAGGCAAGTTGTCCACAAGCAATTGTTTGAGACTCTGAAAATACCAACTCAAAAATGATGGCGCGGATAAGGCCTTGACTTAATCCAGTGGTTTTCCAACTGTGTTCCAGGCATTCAGAGATGTTCAGGCCTCCCACACTTCAACTAAAGCAGCCCAGGAGTTTCCTATTATACAATTACAGTTGCAAATAATATTAATTTGTCATCCATATAACATTTCTTCCTGGTTTGAGAGCCACTAACTAATATAAACATCTTGGGCAATTATCTTGCACAATGTATCTTATTTAATTTTTTTAATTCAGAGATATTTATATTCCAGTGGTTTTCATTCTAGCACCTTTTTATTATTATTATTATTATTGGCTCTAGCACCCTTTTAAAAGAGACAAAAGGATTTCTTACTTGCTCTCATCTTTTTTATACTGTTGGAAAAGTCCTAGGAAAAAAAAACTTGCCATTCTTCTCTCTCCACACTGTACCCACTAACAAATTGTTGAAGTGGAAATTATTTTTAGTTCTTTGTCCTCTTATCTTTATCTAAAGTAGCCTTACATCAATGTACTCCTGCCTCAGGGTACTCTGAATCTGTCTCCACTGGCCTTCCCTGCTATTCCTTCTTCATTCTTTTATAGTTTAGCATCTTTTGTTTCCACATGAAGAATTCCTGTGAGCACTTCTTGTCAGACCCATTTAGTGATGATGCAGTCCCTCAGCATCTCCACACTCACTTAGATGGTCAATGTCCAGTGAATAATTATTAAACAAATCATGTACAGAGGCAGATGGTCACTGTGCCTTTTCCTCAGGGAGAAAGTGAGAAACTTAAACTCTGGACATTCGGATATCCTCCGCTTCTCAAAATTTTCAGTCATACAACTTTTCTGCAGATCTTTCCTGAAAGACCTGCATTAACACCTGATTTCACTACCTGAAAGAAATCTGAGAGGATTTTCTCTTTCAGGACTCAACTCAAAAAGTACCACTGCCAGGTGACCAGGTTAGTCCCCAACATGCAGGATGACGCAGCACCTCAGCTACCTCAGACCCTCACATTGAACCATCCTCCCAGTTGGCTGAGAATCATCCCCTGGAAGGGCTCATTGACCTCTGAGCACAGCTTAGGAGGACCCCCACCCAAAAAAAGCAAAATCAGTACACAGCGCTTGTTTGGTCTCAGTCATTCTAAAGGCAGCTTCCTGCCCTGACCAGCTAGAGGATAAACAAAGCTCCTGTCCTAATAACTAGTAGATGGGCTGGATATTTATATTATTTCAGTACTTACTACATATTCGTTAGTCACTGTCACTGTCATTGTTGTCCCGTTGTTCACAGATTTGCTCAAGTGGGCACCAGTAACATCTCCGTTGTGACTTGTTACTGTTTTTGGCATATCGAGTACACCACGGGTAGCTTGCCAGGCTCTGTCGTGCAGGCAGGATACTCTCAGTAGCTTGCCGGGCTCTCCGAGAGGGACGGAGGAATTGAACCCGGGTAGGCCACATGCAAGGCAAACACCCTACCCGCTGTGCTATCGCTCTAGCCCATTAGTAACATACTTTTTTAAAATTTCCTGTGTTATTTGGCATGACTTCATCAGGTTACTTTTGGGGTCTAGAAACACTAAAAAAATCCATGAAGATGATTAATAATTGCTACTTCCCTAGTGCCATGATTGTCACAGGCATGCTCTGTTCTCAGATATCAGGGGAGACCCATAATGCCTTACAGTGTCCAACCTGGATAGGGTGCCAGCTCAACAACTCCCCAACTTGTAGGTGTCTTCACTTGCTTTGAATCTTCTGAAGTTCAGGAATAAGAATATAATTTTTTCCATGCAAACTCAAGAAGATTTTGTTTTCCCTAAGATGAAGCAACAAATGAATTTTGTTGTTGCGTTATAGTCAACAAAAATTCAACTCATAAATATTTAGACAAATCAGTGAACGTTTTGCATGGTATTATTGGAATATAAAGAGAGCTGAACTTAAAAAAAGAAGTTTATGTCTAGAATCAGGAAGAGTCTCAGAATGAAAAGACAAGATTTGGGGTTGAGGAAATAGTACATGTGAACTGCATGGCCTAAGGCAATTTTCAATCATTATATGATACAATAGCAATCTTTGCCCACCATTCAAGTTAATACCACAAAATATATTTTGAAGTTGTAGCTATATGCTTTCCATTTTGATGAAAATCAAAATGGCTTCAGTAGTGATTCAATTTGTCAAGAACATAATACATATACCCATTAACCAGATGAATAGCAGTCAAGTATCGCATAATGAAGCCCTATTACTTGACTATTATAATCAAAAAGCAAGCATGCAACATAGTAAACATGGGTGACTTGGAAAGAGTTCTCTGAGCATGAGAATGGGGTTAGAGGTTGAGATTAGGAGAGATAAATGGCTAGGTGAGAAGTAGGACAAAGATCTTCATTTAAAAAAAATCGGGGAGGAAGGGTTTTCACTAGATCTTGAAAGATAAAGAAGAATTTAATTAAATTTAGAAAAACTGACTTTCTAAAGACTCACCAAGGGAGCAGTGGAAAAAAAACAGATTCATTCAAGCAAGGCCGTGAGAAAACAATTTTTCTCCAATATGTTGGATTAGAGTGATAGCACAGCAGGTAGGGTGTTTGCCTTGCACATGGCCAATCCAGGTTTGATTCCTCCATCCCTCTCAGAGAGCCCGGCAAGCTACCAAGAGTATCCTGCCCACACAGCAGAGCCGGCAAGCTACCTGAGGCATATTCAGTATGCCCAAAACAGTAAGAACAAGTGTCGCAATGGAGACGTTACTGGTGCCCACTCAAGCAAATCGATGAACAACGGGATGATGGAGCTACAATGCTATGTTGACTGTTAAAATTCATAGTATCTTAAAGAAGACAGAGATTTTGTTAACTAATATGAGAACCTGTCTTTGTTTCCTGCTTCCAGAAAAAGGCCTTGAGGGAGAAATGGCTTCTAGATGGAGTCACCAGTGGAAAAGAACAAGAAGAGATGAAGAAGCAAAATCAGCAAGATCAGCATCAGATTCGAGTCCTAGAGCAAAGTATCCTCAGGTATGGCCCTTGGCGATACTCCTTATCTATTTTTATTTGGTCTCTATCCCATGATGCATGTAGAAGAGCCATTCTAGGATCAATAGTACAGTGGGGCAGATGCTTGCCTTGCATGCTGCCAACCCAGTTTCTATCACCAGCAACTTGCATGGTTCCCCCAAGCCCTGCCAGGAGTTATCCCTGCATCCAGAGGACAGCCATAGATAACCCAAAACTTTTACTTTCAAGTGAAAAATAAAAAAGTACTTTTCTAATTTTTTAGGGATAGAATCACATCCTCCACTTAGATTTGTAATAGGAATTTGTACCATGAGTATCATATACACATAGCAAAACAAGACTTTTAGAGGGCAGGAATGAATTACACCCAGATTTATGTAGGGGTTACTCCTGACTTAGTGCTTCAGAATCATTTCCATTGTTGCTTAGGGGACTATGAGATACCAGAGGTCCCACATGCGAAGCAGAGTGGTGACTTATCCAGAGATCTCTGCACTTATTTCTTTAGCTATGAAATGGTAGTGACATTGTCTATTTTTAAGAGATGTAGAACAAGTAAAAAAGTCTAGTTGCTAAACTCCTCATAGCTACCTGACCATGCAGATGATCGAACAACCCAAACCCCCACCATCACCTTCAGATTCTAAGGGGATGTTCACACTGTCCTGCCATCATAACTTTCCCAGACCCTCCCCGGGTAAGAGATTTTAGGGGGTATGTCATTAACAGTGACTCACTTCTAACAGTGACTCGCTTCTACTGCTCGGATCATTGGAT
Source organism: Sorex araneus (assembly GCF_027595985.1). NCBI lineage: Eukaryota > Metazoa > Chordata > Mammalia > Eulipotyphla > Soricidae > Sorex > Sorex araneus. The sequence goes on along the minus strand of NC_073309.1, from coordinate 65,269,275 downwards.
CACGGGTGTTGACTTCACTTATTACCTACGCCTTTCTCCACCCAGCACCACTAGGGAGGCCCAGGTAATCCCAGGACGGTAGGGCCCAAGCCGCACCACATGCTTAAGCCCTGCATTAAATCACCTGCCTCTTTGGGCAAGAATCACCAGGAGGGCCTGCAGGGTCTCCTGAGTACTGCTTAACAGGCCACCCCCTCCTCCCCACAAAGACGGCATAAAATAAAGAGATGTGGAAGATTTCAGAATCATTTCTAACCTATGCATGGATTAAAAAGATGGAATTTCTTATGATAATCTAATGACAATAAGTTAAAGTTTATGCTTCTTTGTAACACACATGTTAAAACCTAACTATTGGTGGTTTTTGGTTTTGCTTTGTTTTAGATTGATGGGGGGGAGGAAGAACCACATTGTTGATACTCAGGGGTTACTCCTGGCTCTGCAGTTAGGGATCACTTTCTGGTGGGTTCGGGGGATCATATGGGATGCTGGGGACTGGACCCAGTCAGCCACATGCAAGGCAAATACCCTACCCACTATACTCTTGTTCTGGTCCCAATCATTATTGGTAGCTTTTATTTTTTAGTGAGAATTGTAGAAAATATTAGAAGATGAAAATATCCAGTGGAAGCACCAAAAAGACTGTCCAGGCACACACCTTGCATGTACCCGTGTTTGATCCCAACACCGGTATAGCCCCGGGCGCCCCTGGCACCTAAGGGTTGAGCAGTCTCAATCGTTCAGGCACTCGCATACAATCACTGTGTCAGTTGGCCAGGGGGCCAAGGATTGCAGGGAGGAAGCTCCAAGTCCCAAGCACCATTTGGCAGGGATCCTTCCTCCCCTCCCCCAAATGAATCTAAAACTATCTATATGGCAACATTAGGCCTCATGTTGATAATGGGAAATGTTTACTTTCCCACTCATACTTATTTAGGTGTTTTGAGTTAAAAAATTTTATTTTATTTTATTTTATTTATTTATTTTTTTTTTTTTTTAGTTTTCCATTCAAAGATTGTATGTTTTCAGGTGTTAGAAAAGGTCGCACGGCCGCATTAGCGGCCGCGCGGCTCGGATCTGTCCCAGTCCCGAATCCTGGAGCCATGTTAGTTGCTGCTCAGTGGCGCCAGGGTTCCATCTGGAGAAGGTGTGGTGGCGGCACCTCCTCCTTCCGGCCCCCCGGTGTTGCTGGCCCCGATTCGGGTCCGGAGCATTGTCCGGGCCGCGTTGCTCACCAGAATGCCTGCCGCTTCTCTGTGGATTGTGGCATGAAGATGGCGCCGAGGGTGGGTTGAGGGCGTGACTTCCGGCGGCCGGGACCACTTGGAGTTTTGGGCTGGCGCCGCCCCACTCCAGTGGCCCCCGCGGCTCGGATCTGTCCCAGTCCCGAATCCTGGAGTCGTGTTAGTTGCTGCTCAGTGGCGCCAGGGTTCCATCTGGAGAAGGTGTGAGTTAAAAAATTTTAAATGTTACATTTTATAATTGAAATGGAGAGGTTTGGCCACACGCAGCAGTGCCCAGGAGTGACCTGTGAAAGTGTTTAGCGAACCAATGTGCAACAGGTTTGTGGATTCTAACTTGATCACATCTCCAGGCACAGGCCTTAACCCTATACTATCTCACCGGCCCCCATAATTGAAACTTTGACTTTTATGAATCCATCAGTGTTCTCTCAAAGCCATGAACTGTTCCTGAGTGGTGGATAATAAAGTATTTAAAAATAACTCAATACATCACTCTACAATTTGAGACCCTAGAACTTTTTTAGCACGTCTCTTAGCAAGAATTCCCTAGCAATGTATGAATTCGCTATTACTTTGCTTATTCCTCAACACAAAACTCCTTGTCTCTGAAGGAGGCTTGAATTTAATCCCTATAAATTCTTTACTCAGCACAAACATTTCCTTACTTGCCTCAGAGTCCCCTCCATAGAATCTTGGCAAATACTGAACACCTATATTTTCTTTGCTCTTGATGAGAATTGAAGTGGCTACATGGACTCACACTCCATTAGCAAGTTTGGGCAGCACTCTGAGTAATCCCAGAGAATTTAGTAGGACTCTGCTGATTGTTTTTAGACCTTGCCTGGGTGCTCTAAAAGGTACATTAAGTTTCCAGTAGTATGGATAGTGACTCGCCTACTTAGAGTTCCAGGCTCACAAGAGAGAGAGAGAGACAGAGACAGAATCAGATGCAGAGGAGGAGGCAGGGAAGAAGGAAGAAAGGAGGGAAGAATGGAGGCAGGGAAGGAAAACATATTTACTGAGTCTTACGAGTCTTACTATATGCCGAGCACATTATATAAAACATATTTACTGAGTCTTACGAGTCTTACTATATGCCGGGCACATTATATATATGTGTGTGTGTGTGTGTGTGTGTGTGTGTGTGTGTGTGTCACTGTCACTATCACTGCTATCCCATTGTTCAAGTTGCTCAAGCAGGCACCAGTAACGTCTCCATTGTGAAACTTGTCGTGACTGTTTTTGGCATACGGGATACGCCACAGGTAGCTTGCCTGGCTCTCCGTGAGGGGCGGAGGAATCGAACCCAGGTCAGCTGCGTGTAAGGCAAACGCCCTACCCACTGTGCTATCGCTCCAGTTCATCCACTTTAATTTTCATGACCTCCGTGAGATGAAGATTGTTATCTTTACTTTTTGCTGAGATTAAAGAAATGACACAATTAAAAAGTAGCAGATGAGTCTAACTCATTTGACTAGTTGCACTGCCTGTAAGTGATGGCACACAACATCTGCAGACTTAAAGGGATTGTCTCTGAAGCATTTCTGTCCCTTGATCCTCCCTTTCCAAACAGATCCTACCATGCTCCAGGCCTTTTCCTCTATGCTTCTCTAATCTCTGTCTTGAATGACTAACTACATGTGTCTATATCATCTCATTTCTGGCACCTCATTGCAAATGTATATCTCCAAGATGTCATTAACCCGTCTGTAACCCTTTATTAACACCAAGTGATTTTTTTCTGCTATCTTGTACATCTAGGACTGGAGCGATAGTACAGCGGGTAGGGCATTTGCCTTGCACGCAGCCAACCCGGGTTCAATTCCTCTGTCCCTCTTGGAGAGTCTGGAAAGCTACCGAGAGTATCCCACCCGCACAATAGAGCCTGACAAGCTACCCATGGCGTATTTGATATGCCAAAAACAGTAACAAGTCTCACATTGGAGATGTTACTGGTGCCCACTCCAGCAAATTGATGAACAACGGGACAACAGCACTACAGTGCATCTTGTACATTTTATAGGCTATTAAAATATCTATTTCTAGTTTTAAAATTTTATTTTATAGATGAAAATGATACTTAGGCAGATCAAACCCTACTAGTTTAAAAAGTAATATTACTTCATACCTGATAGAGTATTATATAAGTAGATCTATAATAGGTTGATAGGTGGCTTCAACCTAAGGTCATTTTTACTGGACCAAGTGTATACACCCTAAAAGTTTCCTTACTACGTGTCAATAAGAAGTAAGTCCTATTTGTGAGTTTACTTATCAATAAGTGCATTTGCGAAGAAAATGTATATAATGCTTTTAGATAAACAGAGAAGAGAAAATATCTCTTTCTGTGTTGGAATTCTTTCAGTGACATTCAATATAAAATAAACCTTACGGACCAGGAATGTAGCTCAATGGTAGATCACATTCTTTGTATGTATGAAGCCTTGAATTCAATTCCCAGAACTTCCAAGAGAGAGAAAATATGCACATATATATATATACACACACACACATACATATGTATCACTGTATCACTGTCATCCCATTGCTCATCAATTTGCTCGAGCAGGCACTGGTAATGTCTCCATTATGAGACTTGTTGTTACTGTTTTTGCTATATCAAATATGCCACAGGGAGCTTGCCAGGCTCTGAGTGTGGGTGGGATACTCTTGGTAGCTTGCCAGGCTCTCTGAGATGGACGGAGGAATCGAACCAGAATCAGCCTCATGCAAGGCAAATACCCTACCTGCCATGATGTGGATAGATAGATAGATAGATAGATAGATAGATAGATAGATAGATAGATAGATAGAGAGAGAGAGAGAGAGAGAGATAGAATTTGCTCCCCCATCAAAAAATAGCCCTTATAGAAAAATGGCATACTGGATAATTTATTTTCATGTTCAAATAATGTAAATAATAATAACAGTAATGACTTTTTTAGTGGACATGTGCAAATTTTCAAAGCACTTGTGTTTATACTATCATTTAATACAACAATCCTAGAAAACAAGCATTAAAAACTTCATTGCCTAGATAAGAAAATAGGCTAAGAGAGGAAAGAACATTAAATTAAGGTCACAGAGGCAATAAAGAATAGACTTGGGCCTCAAGACAAGTTAGGTTCAGTGTTATCCAGTTGTGAAATTAAAAGTGAGTAAGAGGGCTGGAGCAATATAACAGCAAATAGGACATTTCCCTTGCACGTGGCTGACCAGGGATTGATCTCCCGCACCCTATATGGTCCCCCAAGCCCACCAGGAGTGATCCCTGAGTACAGAGCCAGGAGTAAGCCCTGAGCACCACTAGCTGAGGTCCCAAAACAAACAACAACAGCAAAATATAAAAAAAAGAAATTGAGTAAAAGGAGTAAATGGTCTAGGAACAGTGAAACACCATTTACCTAAAAAGCAAACTACTTGGTTTAAGGAAGAATCCTAAAAATATATATTTGTTTGTGAAGAAGCATCACTGTGACCCATAAGGTATGTTGATCCTGTTGAAAATACGCCGGACTCAAAATGTTCTAAAGCAACAGGTAGAGATCACCAAAACCTCTCTGCCTTGTCTGTACCAAGCATCCTCCACTGCCCACAGCCTTGCAGTGAGCTCATGGCCAGAGCAACCTTCCCAGATAACTGAACATTTTCACTCAGAGTTTGCTGTAGTTGCTGTAAAGTCAGGCACATGGTTTGGAACTCAATCTTTTTCCTAAACAACTACACACAGTGCTTAAGAAGCGTTTATTACCAGTTACATACACTTCATTTTCCTGTTAGCTCTTAACAGCCATCAAGCCACTTGATGACATTGAATCAGGCAAAACTACCCTTGCTTTGCTGAACAGGGGAAGTTCCCCAAACCTTGTATAAGATTTATCACTTGACTTAGGTGCCTGCTCAAGAATGACATTTGCCAACTGCCAAGACCTCTCAACTAGAGGATAAGATTTTTTTAATAGGAATATCAAAATAGAAAGGTCACTATTACCTCAGAGGTTGTGGCAGGGCCAGACTTTGTTATGAAGCCTCCATTCCTTCCACTGCCATCGTTTTGTGAGCTGAACAGACAAAGCAAAGCCTTTGGCAGTTGACCTGTCAGTTGACCACATTGTTCTTCGACCTTGACCTCCCCCTTCCCATCCCTAGCTTCCCACTGGGAAATCGTGATCAGTATAGGCCCCCAGGCAAAAACAGTGTAGGTCTATAAACAGGCAGCAAAAGTGTACTCAGGAAAAAGTAGAATATAAATAGCAAGCAAAAAATACACCCAATTAAGAATAAAATTAAAAGGGGTTTTCTAGCTGCAGAATAAAATATAATCAAAGATAAAATAAAAAACTGGCATGATCTTAATTTATCCTTTAAGGGTGCCTGCTGATTGGCTGTGTAAAATATCCCAGCCTCTTGATGCTCTTAATATACTCATTGAATTTTGATGTGCTTACTAACTGCTGTTAATGTCCCTGGCAACTTAAACAATAAGTCATGTGATGGGAACAATGAAAAGAAGCAATATTGTATCGAATAAATGGCTGAATAAATGATTTCACCTGGGCTTTCTCCCTATCTGTAATAGTGCGGAAATGAGGGGCCAGAAAGATAGCACAGCTGGTTGAGCACTTGCCTTGCATTTGGCTCACCTGAGATGGTTTGATCCTCAGCATCCCACGTGGTCCCCAGATATGGTTGATAAATTTTCTTCATGACTAGAGTGTTAAAATTCTATTAACAAAGATTAATTTTTTGCAGAGCTTTTATTACTGACCAGACACTAGGCAAAACTCTTCATATATATTAATTCATTGAATTCTCACAACCACATTATACGGTCAATATCATTTAACAGATGGAAAAATTTGACATTTACAGCAACTAAACTTGCTCCAAATCATACAACTAAAGCAACTTGCTCCAAATCATACAACTAAAGCAACTAATAACCAGGATTTAAAATCTAATTAGAAGTTCTGATCATAAAAATAAAATTATGCCTTAAATCCTGCAGAAAAATCTTATGAAAGCTGCAACCTATGAATGCTACCTTTTGACAACATTTTTTATGTCTAATCCATGGTATTATTTACATCAGATTCATTATTGAATATAGACATTTATGCTACCCTTTGCCATATTGAAGGCACTCAAAGGTTCCCTGACTCACACTTAACCTTTCAGTAAAGCAAGTTTGCTTATTCATCCTTTAATCTTTTCTTCCAAGGAAAGTTAACATTTCAGAAAATAGCTTAGTTTCCATGGTTTTTGTCCCGAAACATTGGAACAATATTATTGAATATTATGCCTGTTTCCCTGATTAACACCTCGGAGGGAATGCTTCCCAGACAAAAAATTTGAACAGCTTATTTGTAGAACAAAAGATTTGAACACCTCGTTTGTACCACTTTACTTACAGTTTCCACTTGCTTTGCAAATGAGCCCTAAACCCTGCTCTCACTTGTGGCTTTTTTTGTTTACAAAAATAAAAATAGAGAGTCTGGAGTGATAGCACAGCGGGTAGGTCTTGCACTCGGCCAACCTGGGTTTGATTCCCAGCACCCCATTTGGTCCCCTGAGAATGGCCATGAGTAATTCCTGAGTGCATGAGCCAGGAGTGATCCCTGTGCATCGCTAGTGTAACCCAAAAACCCCAAAATAAATAAATAAATAAATAAATAGAATTTAATAGGAAAAAACATAGTTCTTCCTCTACAAAGTTAAAAATATTACAATTGAATGAGTTTTTAAAAATCTTGACATACAAATAACATTAAGGATGTTATCTAAAACTGTTGTAACATTGAGGTTTTATATTCCCATGATAAATTGAGCATAACAATTATATGTGCTAATGTGCTTTTGTTTTCAAACTCTTCACTTCTAAATATTTATTCATCAAATGAGATTTTTAAAATCTATTTTTACTTTATAAGTCATACAGATAACAGACAGGAATATAATTTTTAATTTTTTGAAATCTCCATGCTCATCCACATCATTCTCTACCTTGTAACATAAGGTAATATTAAGGATTTTCACGTGTGGCTTTGAAGCATCATATGCTGTGTGGTTGTAGACAGAGATGCAAACCAGCACTCATCTTTGGTCATGTGTTCCAGGGCACAAGTTTATAGGCTGGCTTAGAGATGTCCTGTTCTATCATGCCCAAGGTTTCCCCTCATCTTGCCCCCCATATCATGCCCCAAATATTCTAAGAAGTGAATCTTAAGAAGCTGTATTTTTCCACCCTAGATGCTTCTAGCTGCCTGGCAGTTCTCTTTGACTCCCAAATGACTGCTCACCTCCAGGCACTTGCTCCTTGTTGAACCAGGTCCAAAGACCTCTGACTTGAATTGGAGCATGCAGAGCGCCTGACAGAAATGTCATAAGCATAAAATGCAAAAGGTTAATTGCCAAGGAGAATGATGCAAATACATAGCAGTCCCTTTAAGAAGGATCATCTACTTATGATTCAGTGTTCTCAAGTAAGAATTCTTTTTCAATATTCCAAGTACCCTTCTGGCCCTCTTCCTTTCTTCCATGAACTTGTACGTGGTCAACTAGAAGCTGACTTCCACCTCTCGTACTCTGGGGCAAAGCAACTTGCGAATTATGGGATTTCTGTGATTGTATGACCTGAGAAGTGTGCTGTAACAGCCTCTGTGGCCACCCCACATGACTTGAAGGAAATTGTTCCACAAATGGAGATGGAATACTGAAAAGGACATTCTCCTCCACATCTCAAAAGCAATAATCTACTCAGTGGACACTAAGAAAGCTAGCAGTCAAGATTCCGTTTTTAAAAAGAAATCCAAAGCATCAATGTAGAAATATAACACTTAGTATGTTGTTGTTGTTTCAGATTATGGTTTATCAAAGCCTACCTCGTTATGATTTCTATCCAAGTTCCATTCATACCATGCAGGAGAAAAGAGTGGGGTACACGCTTTGCATATGGATGCCAGGTTCCCTCCCTAGCAGCTCATCGTTCCCTGGCACCACTAGGTGTGGCCCAAAAACAAACAAACGTTTCCAAGTTTAACCCATTCTTAATGCTCCTACTGATATGTCAAGGCAATTATACCTTAATCAAGCAAATGTCTCTTGAAACACAGACAAGACACGCTGCATGAAATTGATCAGATTTTGAATATTCTGCTTCTCTGCTTGAACCTAACTAGCCACATCTAACATCACATCACATGAGGAGAGATAAACTGCTCTTTTATGACAACGTATGAGACAAGAAAGGAAAAAATGGCACACACACAAAAAAGAAACACCATTTGTTTTTTCTTAAATTTGCTGTTGCCTAGATACACTCAAGAAATTATTCTGAAGTAATTATATGAGTCAAAATTATTCCAAGAATGTTTTTCACTCTCCGTCATTGTCTAATTGGTTTACCAGATTCACAATATTTCATCTGTTGCTGTTTTTAATTTCCCAGATATTCTGATTATTTTCAATTCAGTATTTTTAATTAAAAAAAAAGAACTCAGTAAACTAGTCTATTTCTACCCCAAAAAAGAAGGAACTTAAATATCCCTAACAAACACACACACATACACACACACATACATACACACACAAAAATATACCCAGTACAATGCTATACTAATATAAATACTTGTGAAAACTTAGTACATAGAAAATGTTTAGCAAGTTAATGTTTAATAAAATGAATGATGAATAGGCCAATGGATGACTTAAAATTACCACCTAATTAATGACACTAGCTAAAACAAACTAGAGACTTTTGAAATATTCAACTATGAATTGAAAATTAATTAAAAGGAAAGTTCTGACACTTTCCAGAGCTATATATTTAATAAAAAAATAACTATTTAAATAAATATATTTAAATAAAGAATAAATATCCAACTATTTCTGAGTCAAGAACAAAGTTCTGGGACAATGGTGCTCCTGATTGTTGAAAGCATGTTTTAAAATTTCCGCATCACTTTCTTTGTCACTTTTTCCTCTATCATTCATTCTTTTATTTCCTAATCTTCACCTCCTACCCCACCCCCAGTGTTTCTTCTTGCTCATCCTTACCAGTTTTATCTCATATGTTAATAGAAATAGGCCTCCAACGATTACCCAAAATAAATGTTACCCACATGGTAAATTAAAATATAGATTAACACAAGGTCTGAGAGGTCTTCCCTCACTCCATCAGTCCAATAATAACAGTTATTTTTATGGAACATGTATTATACTCTAAGCTTCATTCAGAAACTGTTTTAGACCAAAGCATGAAAAGCAACATACGTCCAGTCACTGCAAGTCACATGTCACACATAGATCTTTCCGAGTTCGGCCCTTTCCACCATTTCTCTGCTGCTTATTCTTCATTCAGTTCACTGGATATTTATTGAGAATATGCCACATGTTAGTAGTTTTTGGTCTTCTAAAGGAGATTTGAGGTTCCTCAAAGCAAAAGTTTGTTTGTTATTTTTGTTTGTTTGTTTTAGATTTTTTACTTCTCAAAGTTAAAAAAAATGACTGTTTTTACACTAGTCATCTCATTCCAAATAAAATTCAATAACTTAAAACACAAACTCAAGGTCATTTTCAGGGATGTCATAGATCTTCAACACCATTGACAGAAATAAGGGAAGGAACAAAAGACTGTTGGATGTAACACTCTTGAAAGTTTCAGTGATCTGGCCACGATCACTAAGAAAAATGTTCAAGGCCACAGACTTAGTCTTTGGAAAAAGGGTTGTTGCTGTCACCTGTAACATCTGCCTTGGCCATCACAGTACTTCAAAATCTTTTGAAAGACTCATATCACCTCTTTAGACATTAACTTGAATTATTTTGTTTACTTAGCTCTTAGTGTATTTGTCTGTGCTACAATGTTCTTCATAAAACCTAATTAAAAACCAAAGCGTTTGAAAAGCCCCTGACTTGCCAATTTGCCATAGCATATCAGTCTCCAGGGTTTACGTTTACTTGCATTCATTTGAAAATTCCATTTGTAGTTTGCCCATGAAAGCGGCTGATTCTCTGAAAATTAGTTTGGTTTCTTGTTTTTTAATGGCAAAGCCTTTATTTTACAAAATATTATTCTGATTAAAAGGATTCGTCTTCTAGAAAATCGTTCTCTGCTAGCATTACCTATCTACAGAGCAGTTTCAAATCAACTGCCCATAAGGTAATTATTAATATTTATAGCGTTCTGTTAGGAAATGGGACCCACCCGTGCAAAAGACACTCACATGTAACTATAAATTATTCAGCTTTTCTAAACATCTGCTCTGTTCCCAATTATCAGAACAGACTGAAACTTGTTTCGTGTCACTGTTGGGGGGTAAGGGAGGGCCTTTTGCTTCTCACTATCTTGAAGCTTCTGCATTGTATTCTAGTCCTATCCTTAAATGCTCAGGATTAGAGGCAGTAGATCTGGCTCAGGGCAACTGTGTTGTTTGCTCCCTGCCAAATGCCCTTTTATTCTCTGGCGGGCTTCCCCAGGGCATGTGATTGTTTATGCTGCTGGGTGAGGTCTTCCATATTACACACATGCCCATGGCAGGGGCTAATTGGAAAGAAATTCTTGCCATCTGTTTGCATCTAGAAGTGTCCTTCACCCTTATTTAGACACTCCTATTTCAGATGGTGAATAAACTGTACCTGACAGTAGTCAGTGCTCAGTGAAAGTTTTTTTAAATGTTTTATGAATTTTTCTGGACCCCAGCTCCAAAATAAAACAAACAGAATAGCTCACTCTCCACCAGACTACATAATCTCAATTTCATTGATATAAAATATATCTTCATTTTATTGATACTATTATAATAACCTAATACTATCACTGACCAAATTGCCTATGTCAATATCTTTAACCTCTGACCCATTAGGAATAAGTTATCTGCCCATAGCATGTGAATGACATATTTCAGTTGGGATTACCTGATACAGTCATCAGCTATGTGGACTCAATAATATCCATTATATTCCTAGAACTATACATTTAAAAGAGCTATTATAAAAATATAAAATTTAAAAATTAAACATAGAATTAAAAATAAGGTTTTTTGGTGCAAACTTTAACAATTCAATACTATATAGCTAATGTCAATATAAACCATGTAGGAGTTGCTTTATCATTTATAAACAGGTATATTCTTTTACCATCAAGGACAAAACTGATTCATCTTGTAATTTTTAAATTTTTTATTGGTTAGTTATGTGAAATGCAAAGTGCTGCTAATGAATAATTCTGCAAGCCAATGAAAAGTTTATAGAGAAGCTCATAAAATTGATCCCACTGATCCTCCCAATAAGGTTATTCACAATAGCACGCTACTTTGGATGCTTTAAAAGACACCATAATAGTAACAACTTAAGTAGCACTGTAGCACTGTCTTCCCATTGTTCATCGATTTGCTTGAGTGCAGTAACATCTCCATTGTGAGACTTGTTGCTACTGTTTTTGGCATATCAAATACACCATAGGGAGCTTGCCAGGCTCTGCCGTTAGGGCAGGATACTCTCGGTAGCTTGCCAGGCTCTCCTAGAGGTATGGAGGAATCGAACCCCGGTGCAAAGCAAACGCCCTACCCACTGTGCTATCACTCCAGTCCAACAACTTAAATAAGATTATAAAAGTTTCTTTTCTTTCTCCCACACATAAAAATCCTACCCTAATCATCTCAGAAGAGTGAGATGATTATGTGAGCTGATCTGGAAGCCCTTTTCCTTTCTGTCTTGATGCTCTGCGGCCTCCTGAGTGATGGTCTCAATTTGGTGGTCGAAGGGCTTAACACTGGGAAAAGAAGATCATCGGAGGACAAGCAGACTTACCAAAAGACCTGCCCGGAATACAGCAGTGGTCCCTTTTGCTAATGTCCTATTGGTCAAAATTTAGTCACATGCCATCATTTAAATCCAAAGGATACTGAGAAACGTAAGCCAGGACACTTGTAAGCCAGAGGCAAAAGAACTGGTGAAACAGACTAAGAGAAGTTAACAGGTTCTCAAAAGAGATTTACAGAGTCTTTTTTATTAGTGGGCGTGGGGCCTCCTAAGTGTGCTCAGGAGACTTGGAGGTCATTCCCAGGAATGCTCGGTCTGGGTTGAGACGGTCAATACTGGGGCCCATGCATACAGTGTCATTTGAGACCTTCAGTGTTGGGTACCACAAAAGCCACCCTAGCAGTGCTCAGGGGCCTCTCAGGTCATATCTGTAGATGTTTTGGGAGCCTCCAAAACTAGACCAGCAATGCTTAGGGGACCAGGCTAGATCTAGCACATGCAAGCAGGTGCCCTCACCCCTGGACTGCCTCCCTAGCACATAATCTTGCATTTTTAATAGTAATAATTTGTTACCAGTAGTAATAATTTATAAATAGAAAGCATGTATGAAATAGACATCATACTCCATAAATGGGCTGGAGTGATAGCACAGCAGCAGGGCGTTTGCCTTGCACGCAGCCAACCCGGGTTCGATTCCTCCACCCCTCTCGGAGAGCCCGGCAAGCTACCGAGAGTATGTCGCCCACACGACAGAGCCTGGCAAGCTCCCCGTGGTGTATTCAATATGCCAAAAACAGTAACAAGTCTCAAAATGGAGACATTACTTGTGCCCGCTCGAGCAAATCGATGAGCAATGGGGGATGACAATGACAGTGACTCCATAAATATCAAGAAACAAAATAATGCGAGAGCACACTTGTTTTCTAACAAGTGTCTAAAACAGCATGTTTTGAGACGACATGTTCCCGAAGCCCTTGTAACATCATGCTGATCTAAAATCACTGAGAATAAAAGTTCAGATCTTGAGCCATGTAGTATATCAGGTAGGGTGTTTGCCTTGCACATGGCTGATCCAGGTTCAATCCCCAGCACCCCATATGGACCCTAAGTTTGACAGGAATAATCCCTGAGTGCATAGCCAAGAGTAAACCCTAATGTTTACTCTTGTGGCTCAAAGAGTAAAAGAGTTTTGAGATGTGGCTCTAAAACAAAACTAAACAAAACTTAAAGATCTCATCTCCAAATGATCCTGTAGGTTTGATTTGCACTGGAGTTATTAAGCATAGCTCTTCTCTCCCAAGCAGACCGTGAAGAGAATGGGATGACTAATCATCTGATGGGAATGCATCTGTATTGAGCCCTGTGTTAGAGGCTTAAAAACATTATCTCACTTACCACCTTAAGATAACCCTTTATGAATAATAGTATTGTTCTCTAAAAGCTGAAGCTTAGAAGGGTTCTGTCATCAAGTCAAGTATGTTGGTTTTCACAGGGATTTACTTTCTGTTTCCATATTAAAGCCAACACATTTGACTTAATGAGTAAATTAAGTAGTAGTTTGGAGTGGATTCAATGGACCTTCACACAAAAATTCACAAAATATTGGTAAACCACTAGCCTTCTCTGGTTGCCCAATATTCAATGTGTAAAGCAGGAAGAATTTCTAACTTAAGCCAAGAGTGAAAAGTTACAGCTACTCACAGCTCCAGATATAATTTAATCATTCGAAAATCCTGTGAATTACAAAAGAAATTAAATTCTCATTGTGTGTGTGTGTATCTTTGGGGTGTAGGAGAAGAGTGATCCTAATATTACATCAATAGATCTCAGACTTTTTCCTTTGGGAGGGCATGTAGCAGGGGGTGGGTTAGGGCCACACCCACCAAGGCTCAGGGATCACACCTGGCAGTGTAGCCGAGACATGGGTCGCCATTAATCAAACTCAAGCAGGCTACATGCACGGCAAGCACTCTACCTACTGCACTGTCTCTTCAGCATCCCACTAAGATTTTCTTTCAATGACTCTGAATCAAAAACCTGCTGATTCAGTTGTCCCAAAAATGACCATTAAACTCTCTCTTTGGGCGTAGTAAATCTTCCTGGATTTCAGTTAGAGATCTTAGGCTACCAAGACACAAGGAATTCATCTGTCCTCTCCAAGTGCAGATGTATAGCTAGTCATAAACTTTATTTCAAACATAGTATTGATGATTACATTTAAATTGTAGTATCCTCATCAAAATGCATTATAAAGCTATACTGCTTTGAACAATATAGTCTTATGACCAAGCAAAGAATGTCTCTATGAAGTGGAATAGTTTCAGAAGCCCCAAAATCTTGGAAGGAAACTACTCTAAGAAATTATACCCCCAAAAATAACAACAAGATAACAACCTTCAAGAAAGCAAATAAAAAGCCTGATCTTTAATTTTGGACAGAATGACTTGTTCAGTAAACAAAGAAATTCCCAGTATGACAAAGACACCCTAATAGAAAGAAAGAAATATCCTGTTATGTCATGAGTCAACGCTTTTATCTGTTGATGGACCTCAGTGATCATTTCAATCTTCTCCTTTTTTTATATTTGTAGATGGTAAAAATCTTTTTATGCTACTGAGCAAAATGAATCTGTGTTCATTAGATTTTATTGTTTTAAGTTTTATTCCCATGGTAGTTAATTAGAAAGGAGTTAAACAAGCAGAAACTAGATTTCAAATTCCCTCCTGCCACAGGCTACCTGTCATTGCCCTTCTAGGTACCCGGCTTGTTCATCATCAAATAAAACTGATAGTAGTACTCACAGGGGTTGTTTGAAGACTAATTAGGCCAGAGCCTGGTACAGTGTAAATATACAATCTATGTTAAATGCTGTTAAAACCACTTACAGAGAAACTCTGTAAGGTAGCACACACTTTTGATTTTCGTTTTTCTGAGTTCCAGTCTGTTTGGCCCCTAATGACAAACTCCATCAGGTTGTTAGTTCTTGTTAACTTCACCAAAAACTGAAAGAGATAAATGGGCCCTTACTAGCAGAAAAATTGCTTCGAAATCACTCTTCCTTGGTTCATCCAGCAACAATATGCTGTCTTTTTTTTCCTCTGGGGAAAAAAAGTCCCATATTGAACTGGATTGGGGACATTACTTGTGATGATTAAGGGAGGTTATTACTAGAACAGTGCATGAAATGAGAGCTACATGCTTTCACCTACAAAGTTCTTGAAAATAATTTCTTTTCCCCAGAAGATAGGTAAGAAGAAGAAAGATCCCAATAATGGATACCATTACAAATCCTTTTTCATGTAATCTGCTTATCTAAACTGGCATATGATGTCTGCCACCATCTCTCAGAGAGGTGCTAACTCATCCATCAGGCCCCACCTGACAGTCAGGAGGCACCAAGGACATTTCTTTTTCTCTGCCACCTGTTTCACACCACACTGAATCAGCATTTCTTGAAGCTTAATTCTCATTCTGAAAGGTAATACTTTCTAAAGAAAGGATGGCAGCACTTAGGAAATTCTACCCCACCAGCTAAGAGAGAATCAGGTGAAGGTTAGACAGTTATCCCTCAGTCACCTCCCTCAAACATTTTTCACATAAAAAACATTAGCTTTATGGTGCAAGTGCTGCCTGAGCCCATGTGCTGCCTGTGCCCATGTGTGGCTGCCGAGCACATGTGTTGGTCGTATCTCCCCCTCTTGAGATGTGTACTGTCATATGTTCAGATCTAATGCTGGGATGTGTACTCAGGTTCTCTCCATTCTGGAGACGCCCATGTTCTCTCTTGTTCTCTCTCTCTTCCCTTCTTCAACACTTCCAAATAAAATATATTTTATACTCTCCCAAAAATAAATAAATAAAATAGTTTTGTACACATACATAGAACTAAAATTATACGTACACACATATCTGTACAAGCCACAAATATGTTTCCCAATTCTCCTACACATGCTAAATTTTACTTTTCATTCAAATATTTTGGAGAGGGATTGAATGTGAGTTCCTAATTGAGATCCGCATTTTCAAAGTTTTAAGTAAGACTGAAGTGATCTTTTAACTATGGTCACTCAGGCTGGAGCAACACGATCATTGGTAGGGTGCTTGCCTTGCAGGCCATCGACCCAGATTTGTTACCCAGCACCCCATAGGGTTCCTCAAGCAGCACCAGGAGTGATCCCTAAGCACAGAGCCAGGTGTAATCCTGAGCACCACCAGGTATTGGCTAAAAACTGAAAAAATATATATACATATACATATATATATATATATATACACCAAGAAAAAATATGTGGGGGCTGAGCAATAGCACAGCGGGTAGGGCGTTTGCCTTGCACGCGGCCGACCCGGGTTCGATTCCCAGCATCCCATATGGTCCCCTGAGCACAGCCAGGAGCAATTCCTGAGTGCAGAGCAGGAATAATCCCTGTGCATCACCAGGTGTGACCCATTAAAAAAAAAGCAAAAAAAAAAAATACGTGTACGTGTAAACACACACACACACACACACACACACACACACACACACACACACACCCCTAAGAGTAAGAGAGCATTAAAAAGCGAATTAATTCAATTGGTAGTTTCATTTTTCAAATCTTATGATTTATCATTGGTTTACATTACTGTAAAAATTAAGAAGTAAGTTTTATGCATCTATAGATCTCTTATGTGTACAAACCTCTTGCAACTATCACCAAAGTTCTCATTCCTTCACTATCAAAACGAATCTTTCCACCTACTCCTCATGCTCCATTTTTTCCTTTTCCTCTGTTACATCTAAATAGTTTAGTTTACATCTCTTACTGTTATGTTTAACCAGCTAGTTTGTGGGGTTTTTTAATATTCCACATATAAATTAAACCATCCATCATTGTCTATAACTTTCAGACATGTTTCACTCAAGTCCCATCAATGTTGTTGTGAAAGGCAAGGCTTCATCATTTTTTAAATAGCTGAACTGTGAGTTGTATCCCAGAGAAACCATAACTTCTTAATTGATTCATCTCCCAAAGGGTATTTTGTTTGATTCTTGTTTTGACCACCCTGAGCAATGCTGCTCTGAGTAGATGCAAATATCCTCGTACTTTAGCAGCTTTATATCTTCAAATGCCTAGGGGTGGTTTGTTACTATATCATATATGACTCTATTTTTAATTTGATAAGTAATCTCCATACCCTTTGTTATAGAGACTGCATCAGTCTGCATTCCAATCAACAATATAAGAACTCCTATTCCCCACCCTCCTTGTCAACACTTGCTGTTTTTAGTCTTTTTTGTACAGGTCATTCTCACAAGTGTGAAAAAATGATTCGTTGTGGTTTTAATTTGCATTTCCCTGATAAAAAGTGAAACTGAGTGTTTTTCCACATAAATTGTGGGCCATCTATTCAACTTCTTTGGAGAAGTATATATTTAGGTCTTTACCTTGTGTGTGTGTGTGTGTGTGTGTGTGTGTGTGTGTGTGTCTGTGTTGCTTACTTTTGTTGCTTGCTTTTTTGTACATTGCTTAGTAATTGTAAAGATTGCCTTTTATTTTGTGCTAGGTTTTTTTGCTTGGTTGATTGGCTTTTTTTTCTGTGTAAAAATATTTTAATTTGATGAGACCTATTAATTTGTTTTTGCCCTTGTTTTTCTTGCCCTCAGAATTGAGTCTCCAATCCCTGAGGTCTAAGTTCATGAAATATCTCCTGTTTTCTTTCATATATTTTATGGTTTCAGTCTTATATTCAAGTTCTCGGTCTACTTTAAGTTATTATTTTGTATACAATGTTAAATAGAGTAACCTAGAGTAAATTTTTACATGTGACAGTTCAGTTTTCCCTGCACAATTTGTTCAAAAGGTTTTCCTTTCTCCAGTGTACGATACTGGTTCCTTTTTTATAATTAAGTGCTAAAAGTGTGGCATTACTTCTGGGCTCTTAAATCCACTAATTTTGATAAGATGTTTCTTGTTTCAATAACACACTGTTTTTTATTACTATAGCTTTGGAGTGTAATTCAAAATCAGAAAGTGTGTCTCTATATTTCTTTTTTCTCTCAGCACTGCTTTGATTATTGAGGGTCTTGGTGGTTCCATTAAATTTTTTTGTAGCTCCATTAAACTTTTTGTGATTCCATTTAATTTTGAGAATTAAGAGTGTTCTAGAGTTGATGCACTTGCCTTGTATGTGGCCCACTCCCGTTCAATCCCTGATACCAGTATGGTTCCCCAAGCGTCATTGGGTATAGTCCTGAAGCCCCCCAAGCACCTCTAGGTGGGCTGAGAGGCCCCTGAGCACTGGTGGGATGGCCTCGGTAATCCTCAACCCACAGAACTGCATCCGAGAACTCACACATTGAATTGCCAGCTCAGTGGGCTGAGAACCACTGGGAGTAGTTCCCGGACCTCTCGCACACCATGTGAGAACCCCACACCCCTCCAAAAACATTTAGAATTTGATCAGGGAGATATCTCAAAAGACTCGCGTGCATGCTTTGCATGCAGCAGGTCCAAGTTCGATTCCTGGCACAGCGGCTCTCTGAGCAGTCTAGTCATGTCTTAGTTTAGGTCTTAGTCTAATATGACATGGTTTTCACCTTCTTTATTAGGGTTACGCTTCATTAGGTTACTCTTATTTTAACCGCTGTGGTACAATTGTAAATAGAACTTAACTAATGTATGTTTTTCTAATTTGTGGTGATAGAAATGCAGATTATATATATATATTGCTTATTTTTTTCTGCTACTGTACTCTTCTCAGAAATTTTTTAAAGAGTTTTTATTTATTTATTTATTTTGCATTTGGGTCACACCCAGCGATGCTCGGGAGTTGCTCCTGGCTCTGCACTCAGGAATTACTCCTGGAAGTGCTTGGGGGACCATATGGGATGCGGGGAATCAAACCCAAGTCAGCCACGTGCAAGGCAAATGCCCTACCCACAGTACTATCACTCCGGCCCCCAGCAGAAATTATTTTTCGTTCTTTTGGTGGCTTCTTTGGGGTTTTGTTTATTTTACTGGGGGTCACATCAGGGTGCTCAGAGATCACTCCTAGAGGGGCTCAGGGAACCATATGTGATACCAGAGACGGAACCCAGGTAAGCCTTTGCAAGGCAAGTGCTGCCCCTTAAGGGTATGCATATTATCATATCATCTAGAAACAGTGATAGCTTTACTTATTTTTTAATTTGGTTCCTTTTGCATTTTTTTCTTGACTAATCCTGGCTACGACTTCTAAATTATGTTAAACTAAAGTTTAGAAGTCCTGGCTATGACTTCTAAATTATGTTTAACTAAAGTTTATAGTAGTGGGAATCCTTATTTTATTCCAGATCTTAAGGGAAATTTTTTCAGTTTTATCATAATTGTGTATGATAATGTCAACATGTCATAGATGGCCTTTATTATAGTCCCTCTTTGGGAATTTTTAATGAAAAATGTTGCTATTGAATCTTGTCAAAGGCTTTTTCAATGTCTTTTACAATCATGTGATTTTTCATTCTAATCACTGTCACTGTCATCCCATTGCTCATCAATTTGCTCTAGCGGGCACAAGTCTCCATTGTGAGACTTGTTGTTACTGTTTTTTGGCATATCAAATACACCACGGGTAGCTTACCAGGCTCTGCTGTGTGGGTGAGATACTCTAGGTAGCTTACTGGGCTCTCCGAGAGGGGCAGAGGAATTGAACCCGGGTTGGCCACGTGCAAGGCAAACACCCTACCACTTTGCTATCGCTCCAGCCCTTTCTTTCTAATATGAAATTAAATTACTTTACCCCCATATTTTGAAGCATGTCTGCAACCCTACAATAAATCTTGTTTAGTCATGATGAATTGTTCTCTTGTTGCACTCCATCTGCCAAAAATTTTTTGAATATTTTTCATCATTGTTCATTATAAATATTAGTCTGTGATTTTCTTTTATCTATACAATGCTTTTTGTTTGGAGAGTAAAGTGGTACTGACCCCATAGAATGTTTTAAAGAGTGTTCCTACTCTGATTTTATAGAAGAATTTGGCAGGGAGAGATATCAGATATTCTTTCAAAGTTTGGTAAACATCACATGTGAAACTTTCTGATACTGTGCTTTTGTTGGGTGAAAATTTCTGGCTCCTATTTCAATTTCTGTACTTGTGAGGGTCTGATAGAGATACCTATTTCCTCCTTATTCTACTAGCAATGCTTTTTAATTCTAAAATTTATTATTCTAGTTTATCCAATTTATTGGAAGTAATTTCCATAATAGTCTCTTATGATCCGTTGTAATTCTGCATTATCATCTGTAACTACCTAATTCATGTCTGATTTTTATTGTCAGGGTTTTTTTCTCTTTTTATTAATGATCCTTTCAAAAAACTAATTGCTGATTTTATAGATTTTCTGCAGTCATTTTTGTTCCTATTTTATTCCCACTCTGATTTTTATTATTTCCTTCCTGATGCTGATTTTTGGTTTTGAAAGTTTCTCTTTCTCTAGTCCCTTTGAAGAAATAATTAAATAGTTTAAATTTCTCACATTTTTAAATGTGGGCCGGTATTTGCTTTTAACAGTTTCCCTCCTGATTGTTTTTGCTGTATCCTTTTGAATCTGATAGCCCATATTTTCATTTTCATTGGTCTGGTTTTGTTGTTGTTGTTGTTGTTGTGATTTTAATTTAGGGCCACACCCAGCTGTGCTCAGAGCTTCGTCTTGTTTTGCTGTTATTATTGTTTTAATTTGGGGATGGGGTATGCCTGGCTTTGTTTGAGCCACTGCTTTTAGGGTTTCCTTCTGACTCTGCTCAGGAATCAGTCCTGACAGTGCTCAGGAGACCATATGCGGTGTTGGGGGTCACACTGGAGTCACCCAAGTGCAAAGCAAGAAACTTACCCACAGTACCATCTCTCTGGCTTCCTATTGGTGTTAAAGGTTTTGCTTCTCCTTTGATTTTTGCATTAATTCAAGACCTATTGTTAAGTCTCCACATATTTAGATTTTTTCCTGTGCTCTTTTTATTGTTGATTTTTACCTTGTATCACTGTGTTTAGAAAAGATGTAGCACTTCACTGTAGCACTGTCGTCCTGTTGTTCATTGATTTGCTCGAGCGGGCACCAGTAATGTCTCCATTGTGAGACTTGTTATTACTGTTTTTGGCATATCGAATACGGCACGGGGAGCTTGCCAGGCTCTGTCGTGGGGGCAGGATACTCTGGGTAGCTTACCAAGCTTTCCAAGAGGGACGGAGGAATCCAAGCTGGGTCGGCCGCATGCAAGGCAAATGCCCTATCCGCTGTGCTATCGCTCCAGTCCTTAGAAAAGATACTTGATAAAATTTCAATTTCTAAGTTTCTAATAAACTTATTTTGTGTCCCAACATATGGACTATTCCTGAGATTATTTCTTGTGCACATGAAGACCATGTATTCATTTCTTTGGTATGGAACATTCTCTACCTGCTTATTAAGTTCATCTTATGTTATTATTACATCTTCATATATTAATTATTATATACTGCCTATCTTTGTTTATTAGCCTTTGGGCTGCAATTCTATTTGACCATAAAAGAGAATAGCAGTTCCTATCTTTCTCTTTACCGTTGAAATGAAATATCTTTCTTTTTAACTTTTTATTGAATCACTATGTGGAAGGTTACAAAGTTCTCAGGTTTATGTCTCAGTTATACAATATTCAAACACCCATTCCTTCACCAGTGCCCATATTCCACCACCAAAAACCCCAGTATACCCCCCACCCCCACCCCCTCACCCCCGACTGTATAACTAATGAATTTTACTTCATTTTCTCTTTACCTTGATTACGTTCCATATTTCAACACAAAACTCACTATTGTTGGAGTTTCCACCCAAGAAAGACAGCCCTACTACCAAGGAAGCATTTGATAATTAGTTTTCCATTGCTGAGAATGAAGAGATATGTAGCCCCACTGTTCCAAGTACATAACTCTTTTTTTTTTTTGCCTTTTTCCTTTTCCTTTTTTTTTTTTTCTCCTCCTCATCCCCCTTCCCGCTCCTCATAGTATGGTGTACGCCACGCTGCGTTTCTCCCTGAAAATGGAAAACAACCGGGAAAGAGGGATATTTCCTCTTCTTGGCCGACGTGGGGCTTTTGCTTAGTCACAGTCCAGAGAAGTGGCTGCTACATTAATAACCTTCAATATTTCAACAAAAACTCACTGTTATTATTTGGAGTTTCCCCCCCAAGTCAGACCTGTTCAAAAGGAACCGTTTCACATTGCTGACAATTATAGATGTTAAGTCGCGGTTTTGGATTTCTGTATAAAGTCCAGGGAAAATTCTGCCAGAAATTGCATAGCCCAGCTCTCAGTCCCAGTGCATTGCTGTAAGAAGTGTCTGGAATCAAAGTCTTTAGGCGCAGAGGGTCCGCTTCACTCTCAGCAGCTCCGAATTTATCTGGGCCAAGGGCGTGCCAGTTACACCCTCTTCCCATGATTCCCTGGGAGCCCCAAGTGTAAAAATCAAATACCTCTGGGTTAGGAGTCTTAGAAGATGGCGCCTGCCATGTGGAAGCTGCCACTGCCACCGTTTTCCGTGCAGGAAGACAGGGTGGGGAGGAAAGATCCACCCCCGGGCAGCACAGAGTTGCAGCCCAGTTCGCAGTCCCAGTGCACTGCTATTAGAAGCTGTGCTGAATGCCCGAACATGTTAGGGCTCTGGAATCAAAGTCTTTAAGCGCAGAGGTCCTGAAATGAAATATCTTACTCCAGTCTTCTAAGTCAGTGTTGGTATTGTATCTTTTATGGGACTCAGATGCATATTATAGATGAATCCTGTTTTTTAAAATCAATCTAGTCTTCTATTTTTTTTTTTATTAGGAAATTCACAACATTCATACTTAGGATCATTAGCTGGGACTTATTTACTACCATCATACCCCTTTTCTTTTAAAAAAAATTGTTAAAATTATTTATTTTAGGTTTTGTTTTTTGTTTCTGGGAGCCACACCTTGTGTAGCTCAGGAGTTACTCCTGGCTCTGCACTCAAGAATCACTCCTCATATGCTCTGGGGCTATATGGGATTCAGGGACTGTACCCTGGTTGGCTGCGTACAAGGCAAGAACCCTACCCACTGTACTATCACCCCAGCCCTTATATCCCTTTTTCTGATTACATATTTCTGTTGTTTCTCCTCTCTTTTCTTTCACTTGTTTTTATCTGCCTTCGATTTTGGATGATTTTCTCTGGAAATTCAACTTCATTATTTTTTCTTCTAACTGCTTCTGCTCCAGATATTTATTTTGTGGTTACTATCAGAATTATTCAAGCTTTCTATATCTAAAATATCTATATTTTGTGCTGATATCAACTCTTCATTTGGCTATACAAATTTTTATTTGTTTTATAACTTATATTATTGATGTTTATGTTTCTAATTCTGTGTTACTATTTTTCATCTTATACATGGTCTAATGGAATTTCTATTTGTTTTTTGTTGATCTGAAATAAAAGTAATTTCCCCAGATCTAGTAAGGAAGTTCTGGTGATAGTACAGTAAGATCCATTACATTTAGTGAGTCTGAAAAAGGTTTTATTTAATCATCATACTTGAATGATGATTTATTTTCAAGGTAACATATTCTTGACCAGCAGTTTTTATCTTGTAATATTGTGATAAAGTCATTCCACTCTCTAACCTGTGAAGTATCTAGTGAGAAATCTGGTGAAAGCCTGATAGAGGTGACATTATATATTACAATGCTTTGTCATCCCCTGCCTTTAATGTTTTTTCTTTAACATTTACTTTTGATAAATTAACACAGTGTTTTAGAGTAAGTCAATTTGCATCTAGATTTTTGGGCTATTTCTACTTCCAGAATATCTTTGTCTTTGAGTGCTCCATTCTCTCTGTTTCCTCTCTGTAAAATCCATTATCCTAAAATTTCCTTTGCTAATGGAGTCTGACTTTTCTCTTATAAAATTTCTTCATCTTTTTTGTCTTGTTTCTCCTCTTTCATTACTACAATCTTATCTTCATCTTGTTTCCTCTGCCAAATTGAGCCTGTTTATTAGGCTTTCCACTGTATATCTTAATTTTATTGATGTCGTTCTTCAAACTAGCATCTTTGGGTGAAATTTTTTAAAATACCTTTATTCTCATAAATAACTTCTCTGGTTGAATTCGTTTTTTCTTTTTGGGTCACACCCAGCGATCCTCAGTGGTTATTCCTGGCCCTGTACTCAGGAATTATTCCTGGAAGTAATCAGGGGACCAAATTCAGCAATTCTGGGGATCAAACCCGGATCAGCTACGTGCGAGGTAAACACACTACCTGCTGTACTATCACTCTGAACCCTGGTTGGGATATTTTTAATACATTTAATATCTTTAGATATCTTCTAATATCTTTACATAAAATCGCTGATATTTTCTAAAATATCAAACATTTTATCTTTGATGAAGAACTCTTTGTTCTTCTGTAACTCTTTTTCTAATACCTTGCATCTGCATTCTGTATTTGAGATTCTTGGGGGGGCAAGGTTAGTATACAAATGTATGTGTCTGTGTCTGTGTGAGAGAGAGAGAGATTTGGGGGGGCCCACACTCAGAGGTGTTCAGGGGATATTTCATACTTGGGGACCATACAGAGCTAGAATTGAATCTGGGCCTTTATGCTAAGATGCTTTCTTCATTATTTAGCTTAAATATACTTTCTTGGCCTATGCATAAATATTTCTTCTAAAATGGGTAAGAATATTGAGAGTAGGGGGCTGGAGAGATGGCCCAGCATGTAATGCATGTGCCTTGTATGCTGCTGACCAGGATTCAGTCCCCAGCATCCCTTATGGTCCTCTAAGCACCACCAGGAGTGATTCCTGAGTGCAGAGTCAGGAGTAACACCTGATCATTGCCAGGTGTGGCCCCAAAACTGAAAATATGTGTATAAATTAGAAGTGTTTTTCACATGTCTAGAATATGCTTGAGTATTCCTTCTATCACAGTAGAGCCTGGCAAGCTACCCGTGGTGCACTCGATATGCCAAAAACAATAACAACGACGGTCCTCATTCTCCTGATCCTGAAAGAGCCCCCAATACACTACTGGACTACACTAGCAAGTGACAGGGATGAATGGAGATGTTACTGGTCCCCTCTCGAGCAAATCGATGAACAATGGGATGATAATGATAGTGACGCTAAGTATGTGCTCCAGTTCTTAGGGCTATCTCTCTAACCCTTACTGAAATCCTTTCGTTTCACTATTATTAAGTTTCATTATTAGGTCTCTTCTAAATTAGTTATTGTCATTGTAGTTCTGTACCTATATGTTTGCTCTCTGGAAATTTCTCATTCTCTTCGATCAACTCAATTTTGTTCTTTAAAATGGTTGTTTGCATCACCTTTTGCTTAGGCAAATCTGGTTAACTTTTCCCATGAGGTGGTTCTGTGGCTTTGGTGTTTGAATCCTCTCTTATGTATACAGTCATAGCAAATACGAGGCGGGTGGGGGACAGCCAGCCACAGTGCTACTGGGTAGATGGGGGGGAGGGACCAGCCAGAGACAGAGTTCTTCATTGCCCCTCTGCCGCCATGTCTACACCAGGTCCAAATTATAATTTTCAATAAAATTATGAGTAATCAAAATCTAATAAAAAATATTGTTTGGGAGTTGAAGAGATAGTACAAGGGTTAAAGTACATTCCTTGTACATGGCCTACCCTGATATACCAGGATGCCCTTGTATCTAGCCCAGCACCACCTGCTACCAAAAGAATTATCTGGTGCTCCACCCTCTGCCTGAGTGATCAGCACCCCAGATCCAGAGCAACATTTTCAGCACTTCATATTGAACCATTGGCCCAGTTGCCAAAAATTGCCAGGACCGGTCCCTGGGCCTTACCTAGCACAGCTTGGAAGGTCAAAAACAATTAGTAATAGCAGTTTTTGATCTATCTTATAGCTAAATGGATGAAATGAGATAAATTTAAGATATCAGAAATGTACATATGATTTTCATTTTTATTGAGGCACCATGATTTATAATATTTTAAATGATAAAGTTTCATGCGTACAGCATTCCAATACCACACCTTCCACCATTGTATTTATTTTCCTCTACCAGAGCATTTCTGCACATTTTTAAAGTCTCTTTGTAAAGCACACATCAACCTCCTATACTATACCAGCCATTGTAGAGGTGTCCAAAGTTTCTCAGCTTCGACACAACATCTCACCCAGGGAAAACTTTATAGGGAGGGATTGATCCTGCATACCGTAACATGTTTTGCAGCTTCTCTTCCTTCTCCTTGCTAGTTATCAGTAGCACACCTCAAGTTGCGACAACAAAATAGAAGCCCCATGTTGCTAGTGTCCTGTGGGTGGGGCAGTGAATGAATGAATCACCCTCAGTGAGACCTCCTGTGCCTTTTGCCTCCCAATGTCAGGTTTTCTTTGATGGTCATTAAAATCAGCCAATTCTCAAAAACTCCATACATGACCTGGTGTGGAGTTTGTCAGTCTTTTCTTCTGCTGCTGCCCTCCCACCACTATGCCTCCCGCTAGATTTCTTATTTGTAGAAGAGAGTTTAAGAGATAAATTGAGGCCTTACCCTTAATTACTGTTTTCTGTGTTTTCCATCATTCACACTGTGTCTGATCTAAAGATATTTTCAGGACCATAGCGCTCTGACACTTTCCAGTTAATGATATTTACATTGTTTATGAATAATAAACAGCAGTATCGAATCAACATAGAGAATACTGAGGGTTTTTTTTTTTCATTGAAGCAGGAGTTTTCAGAAATTCTCTATCAGTAAGCATCTCACAGAGTCAGAGATTTGTGACACTAAGTAATTAGCACCAAGATGCTTCCTTATTATCGTACTTTGTCAGGAATTGGCTATAACTAAGTGATAAAGGACAAAAGGGAGGGTTTTGAGTGTTGCTCCTTGACTTTCACAAACATGGCATGATGGGTCATCATTTGACTGTAGCCTCCAATTAATGTAGCTTTCACCCAGAGACTTCAAATTTTTCAAAAGCTTTCATTTAGTGAGCTTAGTAAGCTTTCAATCATATTCCTACCTTATTAAGCTATAAACGGTGATGAGAATCATATGGCATCCCATTATCTATGGACTTCTCAACTGAATAAAGCAAAGTCCCTGAGATGTAATTAGCCAAAATGAGCAAGGCCCCTGGAATTTGTGGCAGAGACAGGAGAAAACCAGAATTTCTGAGTGCTCGTAACTTCTTTTATTACTTATTAAATCCTGTGAAGAAGTTAAACTCTCACAGACCTCCAAAGTTTGAATTGTCCAGGATTCTTTGACTTCTGAGGAAATATTATCTACTTTGATGGCCCAAATACCAATTCCCAAGTGTATCTCTTCAAACTCAGACTTCTTGGAGCTCCCCACTCTTTTATCAAGCTGACTTCCCATACCAGGACTTGACTGTTGAACAGAACACATCCTTGAGTGATTCCATTTCTTATCTCGCCCCGGTTTCTCTTGGGCCAGTTGCATGCACATTTTCTCAGTTATTCAGGTCACAAACATTGGACTCACCCTTGACATCCTTTCTTGCACAGCTAACATGCAGCCTACCAACAAATCCTGGCAGCTCTTCATCTGAAATATTTCCAGAGTCCTATCACTTCTCACCCTTCTCCCAGCAACCACCCCGGATTGAGAAATCTTGATCGGAATTATTGCGACAACTCACCTCCACGTTTGTCTCATCCCGTCTATTCTTGACGCAGTCAATGTCATTGTTTAAATTTCATGCCCTGACATGTTTCTCCTCCACTCATATCCCGCAGTGGCTCCCAAAGGCCTCACAGCCTAAGGTCCTATGTGATGTGTGACCTTCCATCTCACTATTTTTATTTCTTACAGCAACCCCCCTTAATCCTGCTGCTCCTACTTCTGATTCACCCTAACCAACTCTATATAAAACAATGTGCCCTCCACAGGAACACTCCACCCGCCATATTTTCTATTATAGTTTTATCCTACCTTTTTATAAATATTTCTCTTAATAAATATGTTTACACACTTATTTAGTATGAATAGTGTGTGTGTGTAAATTGGGGTAAATTCTGGGCCTTAGTTTGCCAGCTTCTGCAAATAGATAAAAACAGGAGAAATCATGTATGTATATATGTGTGTATATAAATCAAAGCTAGCAAACTGTGACCCATAACCAATATCACCATGACCTAGTTTATACTGCCATAAGCTGGGAATGCCCTTTGTATTAGCAAAGGGTTGTGAAGGGGAAAAAGATGAACATGCAATGGGAACAATATGTGAGCTACAAAGACTAAGTTAGTTGCTTTCTGACTCTTTTTCAGAAGGCTTTGCAAACTTCTATGTTAGTGTATTGTTTCCTCCTCACACTAGAATATAAACTTCTGAGGGCAGGCACTTCCATTTTAATTCAATATAATTTGCTCAGAGCATAGGACAGTGTCTGGTACAAGGTAGATGTTAAATAAATGTTTTTAACTAAATGAATAAATCAAGTTATTGAGCTTAGTGTAGTCTGGTGACTTGTCCAAGATCACATAGAAGTTGACAGGCGGACCAGAAATCAAACCCAGTCTCATCTGTATCCATAATTCAATCTTGAGGTGCAAAGGCTACTTACAGCAATGGTTTAGGTATCCTTGTTTTCTACCTAAGGTCTCCCATTATAATGAAACATCTGTCCCTCTGGGAAATAGCATGGAAGGAGAGAGAAATAGAGAGCATTTCAGGCAATCTTTAATAACTATCATAAAAACACATAACAACCATATTGTTATCAGCTGTATCAACCATACTAAATACGCATTCATATACATTATCTCTCCTTTTCATGCTTTTATTGATGTATAATTTGTGTATAACATTTTGTTTCAGGTATACAATGTAGTGATACAATGTATATATTTACAAAATGGTCACCATTACGATTCTAGTTACCATATGTCACCATAAAAAAAAACTAACCTTTAATGTTTTACTCTCATAGAAACTTAAAATATGTTTTACAACATTGTTGATTATGGTCACCAAAATATGTTACAGCCCCACGACTTTTTTCATAACTAGAAATCTGTATCCTTGGTCCTCTTTCCACTCCCCTAAACTTCCTTCTTCCATTATGACCATTTTGATATCTGTATCATTGAGTTTTATGTCATTTTGTTTGGTCATTGTAAAATTATGTAACATATATCTTTCTCTGTTTCACTTATTCCACTTAGCACAATAATCTCAGAGGTCACTTATATTGTCACAGATGGCAAGACTTCTTTCTTCTTTTATTGATGAGTAGCATTCCAGTCTATCTGCGGGGCCACATCTTTATCCACCCATACATTAATTTGTGCACTCAGATTGCTTCCCTAGCTTCACGATTGCAAATAATGCTTGAGTGAACAAAGGACTCCATACATCTTTCCCAGTTAGCATTTTAATTCTATTCAAATGGACATTTTTCCAAAATACTTCAGGTATATTTAGCATCATGGACTGGAGCAATAGCACAGTGGGTAGGGCATTTGCCTTGCACGTGGTCAACCCGGGTTCGATTCCTCCGACCCTCTCGGAGAGCCCGGCAAGCTACTGAGAGTATCCCGCCTGCATGGCAGAGCCTGGCAAGCTCCCCATGGCGTATTCAATATGCCAAAAATAGTAACAAGTCTCACAATGGAGACCTTACTGGTGCCTGCTTGAGCAAATCGATGAAAAACGGGATGACAGTGCTACAGTGCTATATTTAGCATCACTAAATTTCTATAAGAAAATAAAGTAAAACAGGCACTGTATGCTCAGAGTTCACATTACAAAACTGAGTCTTAGGGAGGTTAGAAGAACTATCTCTTACAAGTAGAAACTATCAGAAGAATAATAACCCACATATATTACTCTGGTTTAGAACTTTATACTCTACCAATTAACTTATATTTCACAACTCTACTGATGGGCAAATGTGCTGGTTCAGACATAGAAGATGTTTACTAAAATAGCAGTCAGGCCTCAGTAACATTTAAAATCCAAAGTCACTGTCACCCCGTTGCTCATCGATTTGCTCACACGGGCACCAGTAACATCTCCATTGTGAGACTTGTTGTTACTGGTTTTGGCATATCAAATATGCCACAGGTAGCTTGCCAGGCTCTGCCATGTGGGCAAGATACTCTCAGTAGCTTGCCGGGCTCTCCCAGAGGGACGGAAGATTCAAAATATTATATTTAAAATACAAAGCCCTCTAGTATGCAAGAAAATATCTTCACACTATTGTAATCATCTTACCTAAACTATAATGCAAATTTTTTAATATTTAAATTTTTAAATCACCAACAAATTAAATAAATTCAATGAAATTTTTACAAAGGAAAGAAAGAAAAACTCTCAGCCACAAACACGAAGTACCAGTTCCCAGAAGCAGCAGCCAAGTCAGAACTTTGAAACTGAAGCTCTAAGTAGAAAAATAGTCAAATAGATCAAATCTTGGACTTTAATGGTCTGACAACAACACGGGATTTTGAGGCTGCCAGATTCATAACCATCTTTAGAAGAGGAGTCAGGAGAGCTGACAATTATCTCAGCTGATCCCCATAGCTGTCATCTGGACTAACTGCTATATCCAATCAGACATCCTCTGAGGCCACTGACTTTAGAACTTAGACTAGCTTGCTGAGATGCTACGTGTATTTCATGACTGCCAAGAGTCAGCCTTTCTAAATGTGTGAATGCCAGTGGTTATATGTTTTTATATAAGGTAGAGGTCATGATGTCACACTCGGGTTAACCTAAAAATGATAAGCAGCTGTATGCTGGCCAGGATAACATGCTTCTGGCAGTTGAATTTCAAATGTTGATCTCTTTGTCTCCATAAGTTCTTATATACTTTGTCATATCATCTTTCTTCCCACCTCAAAGACAAAGACTATAAATAGCAACAACTGAGGCAAAAATACTAAGTTTTGTATATTTCTTATTGCTTTATCGACACACTATAATATCACAAAATTCTTAGGAAACTTTGAACTTAAAGTATCATTTTTAATGTTAGACTATGCAAGGGGGTTAAGTGTTAAATAGCAGGTATTATATAGTTTCATCATTATAGGAAGATCAAGTATAGATTGGCTAGAAAAAAATAATTGCAATGTTTTCACCAAGTAAGTTATGTAGAGACTTTGTAAGAAAATATTGTGAACTGATAATAGTGAATTTTATTCCTTTGGTTGAACTTTAAACACAAGTCTCTTTGTATAAGAACTCACTATATTTCATTTGGAATTAATTTTGGTAATTGCAATGAAGACCATAGGGTAAACCCTAATTCCCTTTATCAACAGAATTTTTTAAATTTGCACTGAAAATACATAAAGTCAGATATTAGCTAGATATCTTCTATATGGGCTGGAGGGATAGCACAGTGGGTAGGGCACTTGCCTTGCAAGCAGCCAACCCGGGTTCAATTCCTCCGACCCTCTCAGAGTGCCCGGCAAGCTACTGAGAGTATCCCGCCTGCATGGCACAGCCTGGCAAGCTACCTGTGACGTATTCGATATGCCAAAAACACTAACAAGTAGTCTCACAATGGAGATGTTACTGGTGCCCACTTGAGCAAATCAATGAGTAACGGGATGACAGTGATACAGTGCTACCTTCTATATACTAAATGTAATGTTCAATATATGTCCATGTTCTTAGAAGGTATTTAAATATTTACATGCAATATCCCAAGTAGAGTTTTGAAAACTGTATTTTGTCAATAACACTGTATCTTTGTTGTTGTTGTTGTTGGCAGACTTGAGAAAGAAATTCAAGACCTTGAAAGGGCTGAACTGCAAATCTCAACCAATGAGGAGGCAATTTTAAAGAAACTAAAGTCAGTTGAGAGGACAACAGAAGACATAATAAAGGTGAGCAATAAATAATTAGAAAAATAAAGTTTCTAATTTACTCTTCTTTCTAAAAATGAGTTCACAAATAATATCCAATTTTTCAAAGTATATCCACAGTTAGGATTTAAATTAAACCATATTAATCATGAAGAATTTTTTTTCTTATAGTCTGTGAAGGTGGAAAAGGAAGAAACACCAGGAGGTATATTTATTTTTTGTCCTTTTTTTAGTAAGTCTATAATAATTTTTCCTATTATTATAAATATACTCTAAATGTGTTTTTCATTTATATTAATTTTACAGTGTCCATTGAAGACATCTATGCTAATATTCCTGACCTTCCAAAATCCTACATACCTTCCAGATTAAGGAAGGAAAGAAATGAAGGAACAGAAGACGATGAACAAA
The DNA here is from genome assembly GCF_027595985.1 of Sorex araneus. Classification (NCBI taxonomy): domain Eukaryota; kingdom Metazoa; phylum Chordata; class Mammalia; order Eulipotyphla; family Soricidae; genus Sorex; species Sorex araneus. The sequence goes on along the minus strand of NC_073309.1, from coordinate 65,237,014 downwards.
ACAGAAAAGGTATATGAGAAAAATGTATTTAATAGCACCGTAGCACTGTCGTCCTGTTGTTCATCAATTTGCTCAAGCGGGCACCAGTAACGTCTCATTGTGAGACTTGTTGTTACTGTTTTTGGAATATCGAATAAGCCTATGCCACAGGTAGCTTGCCAGGCCATACTACTACTGAACGCATGCCCAATCTCACCTGATCTCGGAAGCTAAGCAGGGTCGGGCCTGGTTAGTAATTGGATGGGAGATGGCCTGGGAATGACTATATAATTAATATAATTAGCATAAACTTAATAGCAAGTTCTCTAATTTTTCTTACAGTATCAGCTATTAGCAATTTTCTATGACATTCTATGCTTCAGGTTAAGCAATGGCTCATTTCATAAAGTTGCATGAGTTTGTGAACCATTTGTATAGACAAAGTTAATGAAATTATCGTATTCATTTCATGCTTTCTACTCCCTAGCAAACTAGCCAGACACAGAAAAGATAAAGACTTAAAATAAACAGACACTCTCAAAAGCAGTGCTTCCAACTCAAAAATACCTCTCCAAATATATTCCTTTGGTAGATACTCATTGGGTTTCAAGATCTTTTATGAAAATATTCCTCTTGGAAAGGTTAGGCATTATTAACCCCTTTAAGAGAGTGATTTTTCAACTTCAAACTCCATGAAAAAAATAAATTTTGTACTAGAGCAAAGAGGGAATTTCAGACTGGGAGGAGTAACTACACTCTATTTTTGTAATAATATTCATTTGTTGCCCTAACAGTATTTAGTGAATATCTACTATATGCCAATTCAGCTTTTATGCTAAAAAATTGTGAGAGGGAATAAACAAAATAACAAAACTATCTTCTCTCATGGAGTTGAAACTCTTGATAAAATAGAGTCAAAAATAGGAAATAAATCAAATTACCATGTGAGGGCATAAAAATGTTAGAGAAAAATATGAATCAGTGAAAAGACAATCATGGATAAGGGTGTTTCAATTTTAGAGAGCCAGGAAAGGTCAAAAATAATCAAGCTAGAGGTAGGTAAAGTGGAGTAAAAAAAAGAAGGAAGCAATCCACAACAATGCAAGCTTCCGCACATTGTAATTTGCCTAGAATTTTATTAGCAATGATATGCCATTAAACTCTGAGGATCTTATCTGGGGTATCAAGTGGATCTCAACTTCCCCCACCCCAAATCAACCAAGTCTCACCAGTCTAGTAAAAAGCTGCTAACAGCTCTATTTTCAACCCTTCCTCTGTTTGACAAAAGAAACAAAAAAAAAAAAAAGGAAAAGCATGTGATTTCAGTTCTTTACCCTACCTCTTCAATACCAGTTCTATGTTTAAACAACAGCCCTGTCGTAAAAAGTTAAGAATAATGAATAAATTGAACAGGCTGGTGGCCTGGAAAGTGAGAATAGAATTTAATAAAATGGACTGCGTTAAATCTTTTTACCCATTGTAATATATACAATGAAAAAGAGGTTCCAATCTTTCCCTTGAAGGAAGAGCACAAATCTTTCTTGCTGGATTATCATTGAAAAGAAAGGGCCTACCAGGAGCCCACCAGGAGTGATATCTTCTGTGGGCTCTGAGGATTCAAGAGTAAGCCTTGAGCAGACCCCACATCTGGGCCCAAAACACAAAACAAATAAACAAAAAAGATAAAAAAGAAAAGAAAAAAAAAAGGAAGAATATTCTTGGATTCCCAATGAATATTCTTACTGTTTGGAGTCTCTTTTTCAATTCTTCACCCTTTTTAGTAACTCTGTGTATCCATAATAAAACCCATAACATTATAACATTGCTAATCTTATAATTAACAATAGCACTGCATTGTAGCACTGTCATTCCATTGTTCATCAATTTGTTCAAGTGGGCACAAGTAATGTCTCCATTGTGAGACTTGTTACTGTTTTTGGCATATCTAACATGTACCCGTAGCTTGCCAGGCTGTACTGTGCAGGCAGGATACTCTCAGTAGCTTGCCGGGCTCTCTGAGAGGGACGAAGGAATCAAACCTGGGTCTGCCACATGCAAGGCAAGCACCCTACCCACTGTGCTATCACTCCAGTCCATAATTAACAATATCAGAAAAAAACTTAAAATATACACCTCTCACATTAAGTCAAATATACTTAGCTAAAAATAGATATATTAAAAGCAAGCTGGCTTAAAGGGAAAAGTTAACAAGATCAAAAATATACTTTGTCTCTCAACAGCTCTGTATGCAATGGAAATTAAAGTTAAAAAAGACCTGAAAACTGGAGAAAGTACAGTCTTGTCGTCAATACCTCTCCCATCAGATGACTTCAAAGGTACAGGAATTAAAGTGTATGATGATGGACAGAAGTCAGTATATGAAGTAGGCTCCGGTCCCACTGAGGCACACAATGGCACAGATGGCTTGGCACCTGTGGAAGTAGAGGAACTCTTAAGACAAGCATCAGAGAGAAACTCTAAATGCCCAACTGAGTACCATGAGCCTGTATACGCCAATCCATTTTACAGGCCTACAACGCCACAGAGAGAGAAGTTAACCCCTGAACCGAATTTTCAAGACCGGATAAAGGTGAAAGCTAATGGATTAAGAAATGATATGAATGAATCCGTACATAATATGGACAACGGACATGGTGAGGAGAGGGCCAACAGCTTCAATCATGTCAGCCCTGGACGGCCAGTACCTCACCCCCGTTCAATAATTCAGCCAACCAAGGAGACATCCCAAGCCCTTCCAAAGAAGCCAATAAATCCCCAGGAAGAACCAAGTATGACTTGGGGCAAGCCTGTGTCTTCTCCAAAAGCAAGACTAAGTCCCAGGGAAGCACCCGTTGGGAAGTCAGGATACCAGGAAGCGTATCCTACTGGCCAGGAGGAGGAGGAAGATGTCAGGTATAACATCATGCATGCCTTGCCCCCTGACATGAACAGTACAGAACCTGTGACCATGATCTTCATGGGGTATCAGCAGGCAGAAGACAATGAAGAAGAGAAGAAGCTCCTGACAGGATATGACGGGGTTATCCACGCTGAGCTGGTCGTGATTGACGATGAGGAGGAAGGTAGGGAAGATGCTGAGGAACCATCCTACCACCCTGTCGCTCCCTACAGTCAGGTCTACAAACCTCCCAAACCAACACCACTTCCCCGAAAGAGAGCTGAAATTAAACCCCAGGAGAACACCAACAACAGATCTCCTCACAAAAATTCCATATCCCTGAAAGAGCAAGAAGAAAGCTTGGGCAGATCTGCTCGCCATTCTCCCACTCACATTCAGATCCCGGGAGATGGGACTGAGGACCCATCCTTAACAGGTAATAAAAAAAATAAAGCTTGCCACTGCTGTCTACTCATGTGACAATGTCCTCCTTGGGTGGTGAACCAACCCTCTTCTTTTCAGCTTTATTCAACCACCTCCTAGATGGAAGCTTTCATTCTAAGGGCTTTTTGAACGCTGATTTACCTTATCCACCCCATAAGTAAAATTCATAAGTCACTTCAAAAGATAAAGAAAAAAACTTGAATTGTTGCCTTATTTGGGTATTATACTGATTGATCTTAGTAACTTGAAATTGTTCCTCCGCCATAGTATGGTACTGTGCGGGAATGTTTTTGGATCATTAATACACTAGATCATCAATAGTATATCTTTTCCAACAAAAATGTAATGCCAGCAACTTTTCTGAGCCTTTCTGTGATTTGGACTTCTTCCATAAGTTAATGAATTGCCTTAATTTTACCCAAAAAAATCAAACTGAAAAAAAACTAATTTTATTTTCAGGATGATATTTTATTACTTTGCTATATCTTATTCTCTATACATTTATAGTTTTGTGAACTTTATTTCCTTAGATTATCTACATTTTTTAAATGTCAATTTTACTTACATTAAGCTATACAGTTAACTTTGCATAGCTTTCCCTAACTTAATTTATGTTTTATATCTTTTTATTTTTATTCTTTATATATTTTTCTAATTAGCTTTTATAGCTGTCAGTGAAAAATAATACTTTTTCTACAAAAGTGATAGATCATCAAGTTTAGATGTCACGTATTCACTTGGATACTATATTTCTCATGCATAAAAAAAAGAATCTGACTATATCATTTATAATAGTTCTACTTAACTTGGCTGAAGACAAAGTCAAATTACCCAGACACATAGGTATCAGGTATATGAAAGGAACAGTAATTTTAAATGTCTCTAAGTGGAATGGAAGAATTTATACTTATAAGCAATAATTATTAAATTCCAGTTAATCCAGCAAAAAAAATCCTTATACTTCCATAGAAATATGACAACACCGGCACAATTTAGCAGTTGTTCTCTTCTAGAATCCATCACTCCAATTTTGGGTTGCCAATAATGCAATCAAAAGGACTTTCATTCTCTTAAGAACTTAAATTAGGTATATTGCTTGTAAATGTAATTATCTAATAAATTTCTAACCTCTTGGCAAGTATGCTCTTAGATTATCTTTCTAAATTAAAATTGAATGGTGTGCCCCACAATGGAAACTTTCGAAAACGAAAAGTTCTTTTCTGTTTTGAGAATGAATTTTGTTTGCTAAGCAGACTTGGCAAACACATTATTATGTGAAGTACAGTGACATTGTCCATTTAAAACCTTCTTTTTTTAAGTTGAACCTTGGCCAGCTCCTCCTGAACACCCTTATTCCTTCTCCCCTCCCCATGTCAACACATTTACCCTGTAGAAAAAGACAGGAAGTGACTAATGTTTCCAGACAACACTAATCATGTCACAGAACTAAAATAATGAAAACAGGAAGACCTATTCCAGACAAAGTAACAATACAAAGTTCTGTACTACCAATCAAAACATCTTATAAACAGAATGCTCCAAATTCCTTGCCTTCCATCATGATATTGTTTTACTTTCTTGTTTTCCAATTCAAGACATGGCTAAGAGAACTGATATGGCTTTTATTTTCTTTAATTAAGTATATTATATTGACAAATGCCTTCCACATACATAGAAAACCCCAGTCACCTTGATTTCACAAACACCAGGTAGGCTGAGCTTCGCCCACAAACCTCTACCCGCCTCAAAAAACTTATTGATACTTGAAATTTGACCACTTCTCTCCATTTTTTTATGATACAGTTTCACTACTAAATATAGGTATTCCTGGTTGGCATGATAATTTAAAATTCATAGTCCCATTTCTCTTAGTGTAAATATTAAAGTCTTCTCTGAGAACAATTTTTGACTTGGAAAAGAACATGAAGGAGGAAAAAATGATAGAATAGATGGACCTGGGGACCCCAAAGACAAGATCTTTCTGTCAATATTTCAAATAGAGTAAGACATGAGGAGAAAATTTAGACAAAGCTGAAGCCATCTGTTAATGAAAACGTTCCAGGTTCATATTCTGAGAGATAGATCAGTTCCAGACATTTCCACCACCAAGTGGCCCCTGCATTACCGAGATCCCATGACTGTTGCCACCAGACAGTTGCCTTTCTTCAGTGGTCCTTATTCTTGCACTCCTTCTCTGTTCTCTCCTCTTCCAAGAAGATGGCTACAACATTTTTAGAGTTGGGAGACAGGGAGCCTTAACTCCAGGGAAACTGCATGCTATAGTGCCAAAATTGCAAGCCTGTGACCACCCTAGGAATCAAGGGTTACTGGTAACAAGGAGAAAAATCTCTCTTCCTCTGAATTCAACTACCCAGATTTGTATAAAAGGTAGAAAGCAGAGACAAGCAGTAAAAAGAAATGAAAGGAAAACTAATGGCCCAGACACTTGAGCTGCTCCATCCAGATGCCTTCTCCCTGCTGCCATGCTCCACTTGCCCTGATCTGACACAGACTTACTTGCCATAGACCTGCAGAAAGGGAATAAAGATGCTACTGACTGGAATACTCCACCCCCTCCCTTCAAGACAGGGGTCAGCGAGTTAACTGGATTTCCTAATTCCTGAGGCTCTCACACCCAAATATCGTAGTATCATATTATTTTTAGAGTTGGGAGACAGGGAGCCTTAACTCTCCCTGCAAGAGCACAGCAATATGCTCTTGCTGTGAATGCAGCCAAACCCTGTTCAATTCCCAGCACCGTACCGCATATGGTCCCCCGAGCACTGCCAGGGGTCACTCCTGAGGACAGAGCCAGGAGAAACCTCTGAGCACCACTCGCGTGACACCTGCTCCCTAAGAAAGAACATCATTGAATAGCCACAGCACTTAGGACTTACCTGACTTGCTCAAAGCGAGGAGGGACTATGAGAAAAGTATGTCCTGGCCTTAAAAGTGACCTTTTACAATCCCTTAATTCCCATTACTCTCTTTGGTGTGGGCACAGTGAAGTGCACAAAATCTAAGAGCAGAACCTTTGCACATTGTTACCTTTTGCCTCTAGTTCACTTCTGCTGTCAAAATACAGTCCTCACCTCAGGCTTTATCATCCCACAACTTCCAGAAACAGGCAACCTCCGTGCTACAGAGGGAACGAAGGTCTCTCTGCACTGGTCCTCAGTTGAAGGGACTGCTATTGGCCATGGCCACTAGAAACGATTTTTCCTCCTAAGGTCTCAGGGGAACTAATGTCATTTGTCTTCATTTTAATAAAAATCAAACATGATTAGGTGATACTAAATATAACCATAGTTTTATTATTATTAGATTTCCATCCTTTCTCATATTTATGAAAAAGTGCTTCTCAGAGATCTATCCATTCGTTACTAACACCTGGCTGAGAAGTGAGAGGTTATGTCTTTTCTTTGAAAACGAAAAAAATTTTTTTGACTTTGGGGCCACATCCAGCAGTGCTCAGGGCTTACTTCTGGCTCTGAGCTCTGGGGTACATAGGTGGTGCTTGGATTAAACCCAGGTAGACCATGTGCAAAGCAGGGTCTCTACCCACTGTACCATCTCTCCAAACCCAACTTCTTTAAATGTTAATATCCCACAAAATGTCATGATCAGTGCCTTGAAAGTTTCTCTCAACTTCTGAAATATGACTGAGGCAGTTGTATGCTGTAGTCCCAAATACTAAGGGCATCATATTAGAACATCAAAGGAGTGTTAAAATTTCTAGACCTGTTTTTTAAAAACAAACATATTTCTATTCCAAATATATAATTATCAGCAGAAGATACATTTGCCACTTGAATATTTTAATGGTTATCTTATAATTACTCCAGTTCTTAATTACTGATTCACATTATTTTATTCACAATCTATTTCTATATCCAAGGTTAGAACCCCTTGAAATAACTAAGGTGGACAACTTATAGAATAACTTAACCATCAATTAGAATGTCAATATCAATGCCTTTTTTAAAGTGATGCCTACTTTAGAAATACGCATAAAAGCCAATCATTGACCTATAGAAACTATGCCTAATAGTGAAAATATGCAGTTAACCATAATTTACTCCATATATTTTATTTGCTATTTTTTCTAATTTTTATAGAAATTGGTTCCTAGTTCTCAACCTGCTTCTGCTCTAAGTTAACCATAGCTTATTATTTCTACTGTCTTTTTGTGCTACTAAACAATGCTTACATTGTCGGAAAAAATCATCTGAGGTATGTTCTAAACTTTCCTGCATTCTATGAAATGGTCATTGAGAGTGGAAATTTAGACTTTTTCTAAAGTAACTTTTTTTCTCCCTTTAATTTACAGCTTTAAGAATGAGGATGGCAAAGCTGGGAAAAAAAGTTATCTGAGACGTGTACCATCTATCTTAACATCCTCTGGAGAAGAAACTAACAACTTTTACAAATATCTTTTCTGGATATTTTTTTCTTGCTGAATTCCAAAAAAATGTATAATTATATTAAGCCATGTGAATAAGCAGTAGTCATTATTTGTGAAAATTTTGAAAGGGCAGGGGAGAATAACCATGTAACTTTCCCGTTTACTTGACATGATTCAGTAGGGGTGGGTGGGGACCAGCATATTTTTATTGTATCGATGCCAAAGCATTTCTTATAAGAGCTTGTAAACTTTAAGAATAAAGTTATTTAAAATAACATGACTACTTCTATTGACATTATAGCTTTGCTACTCCACAAACTGAAAGCCAATGCACTTTACTACAGAAATAGTCATTTTGACCTTGATCAGTAACCCCAAATAAACAGGGAGGGAGGGAGGGAGAGAAGGAAGGAGGGAGGGAGGGAGGGAGGGAGGGAGGGAGGGAGGGAGGAAGGAAGGAAGGAAGGAAGGAAGGAAGGAAGGAAGGAAGGAAGGAAGGAAGGAAGGAAGGAAGGAAGGAAGGAAGGAAGGAAGGAAGGAAGGAAGGAAGGGAGGGAGGGAGGAAGGAAGGGAGGGAGAGAGGAGGGACCCTCCTGCTAAAGACCAATCCAATTAATTTTACCACATCATCAATCCCTTAGCATATACATCCAGTGCCAAAATTACCTGCAATCATTGGTCTCACATTTGAAGTCTTGATTGGATGACCTTGATAGTGGACGTGACTTTACACATAATTCCTGGCACAGTGGTTCATCTTGAAATATCATCCTTTCGTTCATAGAGTCCATGTACCTTTGATGCAATGACTGGTCCTGACCTAAGGCTCCTAGATCGAGGCTCCCTGTATTCTCAGAGAATACAGATCTGCTCCACATTTTACATATGCTTGGAGCTAGAGCGATAGCACAGTGGGGAGGGCATTTTTGCCTTGTGCGCGGCCGACCTGGGTTCAATTCCCAGGATCCCATATGGTTTCCTGAGCACCCCTAGAAGTAATTCCTGAGTGCATGAGCCAGGAGTAACCCCTGTGCATCGCCGGTGTGATGCAAAAAGCAAAAAAAAAAATCAATGTTTACATATGCTTTTACAGAATATAATACTTAAACTATTGATACTTAAACTAATTTTTAAAAAATGTCTAAATCCTAGTAAGAATGTGTACCTCATGTCATCCGAGATATTGTTGACAGGGTAGTAAATTGTTTTGAAGGAGAATATTCCCATGCCAATAATCAGGTAATAATCAAAGAATAATAATAATATTCCTTACCCTACCTGATTCCACTGACCTCTATCCAACACCCTCAAGATTCATCGCATCTTCCCCTGGACATGGCAATGCCTATCACTCTGGCCCTGAAAATCTGCCGCCCAGCAGAACCAAAAGATGTGAGAGACTAGAGCTGCCTTTTGCACAGAGTTACTGGGAAAGTGGCTGCCTTTTGGCAAAGTGAGGTCTCAGTGAAAAGCCAGAACTATGGTCAGGACCACTGAGGTGAGACCTGGCCATCCACACACACACCAAACCCCTTTTGTGCCACTGAAAAGGAAGGGAAGCCAGAGGCCCAAGGGACGTGCTTTCATGTGACTGTTGCCTTCCCTCCCCTCGCTGACAAGGTCTAACAACACAATAGCCGGCAAAGGAGAGAGCTGTCATAAGTGTGGGAGCACAAAGACAACAATGGGTGAGTATTGAGATAAAAGTATTAAATGGACAACTGGTATAGTCCACCTGTTTTTACTTACCGTCCATACTTCTAAATACATATCTAACTGAAAGTCAGCTGTTTCCCCTGCTAAGACACAGCTATTCTTTGCACAAAGATCTTTATCTCCAACATGAGGACACAGATACTCCCAACTGTCACTGCAGCCACAGTTGGCAATAGTAGCATAATCTGTCTTGTTTGTTTAGCCTGTACCAGGTTATACTTAGGTGCCACTCCCTGCTCTGCACTCAGGTGTCACTTTTTGAAGTGCTCCGGGGACCCTGAAGTGCCGGGGTCAAACCCTGACCTTCTGCTCCCAAAGCATGTGCCTCAGCCCATTACACTGTCTTTCTAGCCTCAAGCTACACATAATTGTTTTATATTAATGGAAAAATTGAGAACATGCAACATCTTCACACCCAGGTTTTCCTAGTATTAATGCCTTACATTAATAAGGTACAATTGTTATAATTAGTGAATCAACAGTGATCCATTGTTAAATGGAATCTCATAGTTTGTTCAGAATTCTTTATTTCTTTTCTAACGTCCTTTTTCTGTCCCGGATCCCTTTATATTTTTGTGACACAAAGTCTCCTTAGGCACCTCTTAGATGTGACTTTTACAGTTTCCTTGTTGCTATATTTTCTTAAGACCTTGACAGTTTTGAAAATTATCAGTCATGCATTTTTGTAGGACAGTCCTCTATTGCAAACTGTCTGATGTTTGCTCAAGATTAGACCAGGGTCATGAATCTGGAGGAGGAAGACTAGAGAGGAAAAGTACAATTTTCAGCATGCTACATTAGTGGTACAAACTTTCAACATGATTTATTACTGGCACTGCTGATTCTGTTCACCTGGTTAATACAGTATTTGTCAAGTACATCCCTAAGATTGTTCCTCCCCTTTCTATTCTGCATGCTGAGAAGGAAGTCATGTTGTTTAACCATATTTAAAGAGCAGAGAGATAAGCTCGCTCACCTTGAGGGCACTTATCTAAGTGTCTTCAATTCTTCTGCAGAGATTTTTTTTGCTTATTGTGCCCCATTTCTTAATTCAATCATGGATCTAAATCACTTGGGCTCGTGGATATTTGGTTCTGCTAAATAATATAAGGCAAACGTTGCAATGTTGCACAAATTACCTAACTTTGGGGACTTTCGAAGACACATCTCATTTTTATCTTCTCTAATACTCATCTTTGACTTTTCACATAAGAGTTGACATCCTGTAAGTGTATCCTAACTTTTTATATGCATTACATCTACATTCATTATAAACACTACAAAACTATGTAAACATTGCTTTCCTCCCCTTTGGACCCTGCTGTGGAGCGAGCATGATGGAAGAGCCCAAGGAAGCGCCCTTGGACTCCAAACAGCCCACTGAACTAATTCCGGCATGGGACCAGAGACCCCACGGTGCGCTGAAACAGTGGGAACCGGGCATCCCCCAATTCTTTTAACCTCTCTCTCTCTCCACCCTCCCTCCTGAGCACAGCGCAGGATCCGCGGTTTTCCTGAGCGCAAAATGGAGACGCCGAGCCTCTCTCTATGCTTCTCCATCTTATGAGCACCATAAAAGGGTAAAAGATTGTAGTGATAGAATTTCAGGCAGAATTTTCCCTGGTCTTTATACAGAAACCCAAAACCACGCGGCCGCTGTTGCGGCCGCGCGACCTAAGGTCATCTTAGCATCAGCAATATGTAATATGTCCCTTCTTAATGGGTCGGACTTTTGTGGGAGATCCTAACAAGAATAGTAAGTCTGTTGCTGAAATATTGAAGGCAATCAAAGTGGTAGCCATCTCTCTAGACTGAACTGAGCTATATCCCCACGCCGGCTGAGAAGAAATTTTCTTCTTTCTCGGGAAGAAACTCGGCGTGTCGTCAACTACAGTGTGATGTCCATTAAGCAAACAGACCTGGTGGCGTGGGAATGGGATATAAGGGGAAAAATTATGTACATGGAACAGTGGGACGCTGGTGGAATCTCGAGCCGGAGCCGATACCAGCGCAAGCCCTTCGGTTCCAGAAACTGCTTGCAGACACTCTACTAGTCTATCAACTAAGCCAGAGACCCACGCCTGCCGATGACGGGAAATAACCATCCTTTTCGGTTTTTTTTCCCTTGTCAGGCAGCGTGGCGATTACTAAACAGGCGTGAACTCGGTGGCGCGGGGCAAGGGGGAAAAAGAAAAGTTATGTAACAAACAGCGGGACTTAATATCTCTATATTCTTAGCAGTGGAGAACTATCAAATGCTTCCTTGGCAATAGGACTGCTTTCCTTTTTTTGGGGGAAACCCCAACAACGGTAGTGAGTTGTGTGTTGAAACATGGAATGTAATCGAGATAAGGCATAAACGAAGTGAAACTTATCATGTACAAGGGTGGGGACTGGGGAGGTGGGAGGGGGCGGCAGGTATACTGGGGGGGTTGGTGATGGAAGATGGGCACTGGTGAAGGGAAGGGTGTTTGAGAATTGTATAACCGACATAATCCTGAGAACTATGTAACCCTCCACATGGTGATTCAATAAAATTAAAAAAATAAATAAAAAATAAAAAGAAATAATAAAAAATAAAAAATAACATTGCTTTCCTGGGTCACAAACATTTAGAAAATAATTTAAATTCGAAAAGTCCAAATGGTTTTATATTTACAATTATTTACAATTCTAAGCATTCTTCATTCCTTTCTGATGTTTCATTTTTAAAATAAGGGCTTTTCCTCATTCTTACTGAGGTACAGTAAGAATTTACAATATTGTTAATGTGATTTACAATATTGTTAATGAGAAAGTTTCACTCATACATTGTTCCTACACCACATCCTCCACCAGATTATCAGCTTTCCCCCACAATGACCCCAGGACCCCTCCCAGCCCCATGTTAGCTCTGTGCTGTACACCAACTCTCCAGCCTTTTCTTGAAGTTCATAGGTGCGAGTAACAAACTCTTTCAGATCTCTTACCTAAAAATGGTTTCCAATTTCTGCCTGCATTCTTGAGGGAATCTTTTTCTGAGCATAGCATTCTTAGTGACTTTTCTTTTTCCCTTTACACCTTTAAAAGATGTCATTCTACTCCAGTTAGTGTTTATAGATTCCTAGAAGTCAACTGTTAACCAATCACTGTTCCCCTGGATATAATGTTTCCTTTTTCTCTTTCTCCTTCGAATGCAAGAAGCATAAAGTACATTTTCAAGAATAAGACTATGGGGGCTGGAGCGATAGCACAGCAGGTAGGGCATTTGCCTTGCACTCGGCCAACCAGGGTTTGATTCCCAGAATCCCATATGGTTCCCTGAGCACTGTCAAGAGTGATTCCTGAGTGTAGAACCAGGAGCAACCCCTGAGCATCGCCGGGTGTGACCCAAAAAGCAAAAAAAAAAAAAGAATAAGACTGCGATTTGCGTAAGCATGCATCTTCATGATTTCCTACTTGTGTTGGCTTCCCATCAAATGAATCAGTGAAGGTAAGTCTTTGATCAATCTCTACTCATTATTGCCTCAGATTCTTCTTTCTTGAGATAGGAACAAAAAGATGCTATCACCTCGTCAACAGCTCCACAAGGCTCTGCTCAATTACTTCCAAAGATTTTTCTTTCCTATCATCAAATACTAAATACCTTACATTGATCCATTCGTTCTTTCCCTGAGATCTTAGAAGTCTCTCTCTACTCGGCCCTCACAATGATGTCGCACTGGAGGCTCTTTCAGGGAATAAGCCTCCATTCCCTGAATGGAGAGGTAACTGAGCCCACTCAAGAAATCGATGATTAACGGGATTTCGTGATCGTGACATTGATCCATCTTCATTAGTTCTTTCTTATGTCCTGCCATGATATGAATTCTCTCACATTATATTAATTCTGTCCAGTTGAATTTTCAAACATTGTTTCAAGGAGCCAGAGAGATAGTGCAGGGTTAAGGCAGATGCTTTACATGCTGCTGACAGTGTTTGATTCCATGTACCATGTGCCCCTCACACACACACACACACACACACACACACACACACACACACACACACACACCTGAGCATGGACAGGTGCAGTCCTGGAGCCCCCAGCACTGCAGGATATAGATAAAGAAGCTTACGAGCAACATGAGGGCAACCCAGGAAATCCAGGTCCAAACAGAACCACGTCCTCAGAGCCTTAGCAATGAACCACTATCCAGTGGCAGTTTAAGAACTGCCAGTTGACTTCCAAAATGACAAAAAAAAAGGGGGGGGGACAATGGATGAGCCAAAAAGGGCCACGTGAGCACCAACTGCACATTCACATCCAGGTGGTAAGGAACTGTTCTCACGAAGTCCGCAAGGACCAACCCCCAGCCCCACAGAGGTTCAGATCTGTGGGTGTTGCCCCAAGACCCCCACCCAAACCCATGTAAGGCAACTACAGACCTTAAGGATTGAAGACAAACTCTTCTCGGGGAAAATAAAGTGGAAATTATACCTCGTGTAGCCTGTTGAGTGTCTGTTGCCAGACAATGGTGGGGCTGTGTGTAGTTGCAATGGGGGTTGTAATTTTATGCCAAGTATTCAGTTGTGGAGTTTCACAGACTGTTTTTAAAATCAAGAACTTAATCGGCCAGTTTCTTTTGCTCTGCTTTGTGTGGGCCGCCCTCGGGTGTGTTCTGAGATGACGCCTGGGGAGGTGGGGTGAAACCATGTAGGGTGCCAGGGTTTTTGTGTTTTTTTTAATAAAGTTATTCACAACTTAAAAAATATATCTCCCAGCAGGCCAAGACCCCCAGCCGCCACTTGGAAGGCCCATAAGTAAATAAATAATTTTTCCAGTTTTCTAACTATTGTATTGTCTTTTTTGTATTTTTTTACTTCCATGCATCTTTTTATTTATATTAAGCATATTTTCTGTCCCATTATGGTGAATCATCAGAATAGAGGCTCTAAAATTCTTGTTTTCTGAATCTAATCATCTATGAAATCTCAAAAGTTGGTCTCCTTTAATTGTTTTTTCTTTAAATCACAAGTTGACAAACTGTGGCCAAAGGCCAAAACCAGACCACAAATTGTTTTCCTGTGGGTCCATGAGCTATAGCAGCTCTTATATTTCTGAAGAGTTGTAAAATAGAAAATAAAAATCAATTATTCCACTACAGAGACCATATGGGGTCCACAAAGCCTGAAATATTTTCTATCGTGCCCTTTGAAGGGAAAAGTAAGCCCCACCTGTTCTGGAGAATAGGTCAGAGCTTCCTGCTTCTGAGAACAGGCAGTCTGGAATTATCATCTACACTGTCTGAAGGATCCCAAGAACTGCATTTACCAAGGGCCGGAAGCAGGGGTGGATGGATGGGGCCACTGGGATGCTGGTGGAAGGAAGCGGCCTGGTGGCCGAGTGGTGCTGGAATGTGTGTGTGAAACCCTTTCATAAACAGTACTGTAAGTCACAGTGACTAACATGTTTTTTATTAGGTTACAAAAAAATCACTAGATTTCTTTTTTTTTTCTCTCCAATGAATGCTTCATCTTTCGTGTTAGCAGATAATAAACTGAGTTAGAAAGAACACTTTTATGTGTCAACTTCAACATCAGGGCAACTTTATGTGTGGTCTACATGTCTTGTGTCAGCTTCACACATGTGTTCAGGGCTCAACCAGAGCCAAGGACATGGGAAGCCCCACTCTGGTGTTTTGCTTGGCACAATCACTAGTTTCAGCCTTCCCTTCCTTCCCCAAGAACTGCTCCTACAAGCGACAGAGAAAAAGTACAACAGGTAAGGTGCTTGCCTTGCACACAGCTGATGCAGATTCGATCCCCAGCATCCCACATGGTCCTCCAAGCCTGTCAGGAGTGATCTCTGAGCAGGCAGCCAGCAGTGAGTCTTGAGCGATGCCGGCTGTGGCCAAAAAAAAAAAAAAAAGCTGCAGTTACACCAGCCAGCAAATGTTCCAGCCATTCACCAGAAAGACTGGGTCCCAGGGCACCCAGCAAATGACACAGTTCACCACAGCTGCCTTGAAACTAACTCCTTGGGAAGCAGAGAACTCGTGCCAACAGTTTTTCTTCTCGGGACTCATCAACAAAACCTTCTAACTTCTACTCCCTCGTGGAGTGGTCAAGCGAGCTGCTCTTCGTAATGCTGGAGAAGGACAGGGTCTGTCTGGTGGGATGGCGGGAAGCCTCTATAATCAGGGGGAGCCTAAACATACATTTTGTCCAAACATACATTTTGCATGCATATTTTCAGGAAATTCTTATTGCAAGAGTTTGATTATCATAGATCAGTGTCTGGTTTAGTATTTAAAATTATTTGTTTATGTCATCATCAAAAAAGCTAGAATGGGGGCTGGAGCAAGAGTACAGTGGGTAGGGCGTTTGCCTTGCACAGGGCTGACCTGGGTTCGATTCCTAGCATCCCACATGGTCCTCTGAGCACTGCCAGGGGTGATTCCTGAGTGCAGAGCCAGGAGTAACCCTTGTGTATTGCCAGGTGTGAACCAAAAAAGAAAAAGAAAAGAAAAAAAACACTAGAATACCCATAAGATGCATTTTATGTGCGAATAAGATGAAAGGAAAGAGAAACTTTCTTAAGATAAGCTTTTGGAACTTTTACTTCCTAAACCAGAGGTATATGACCAGGCACAATATAAAGTCACATTAATTTTTTTTTTTTTGCTTTTTTGGGTCACACCTGGCAATGCACAGGGGTGACTCCTGGTTCTGCACTCACGAATTACTCCTGGTGGTTCTCAGGGGACCATATGGGATGCTGGGAATCAAACCCGGGTCGGCCTCGTGCAAGGCAAATGCCCTACCCGCTGTGCTATCGCTCCAGGCCCCCACATTAATTTCTTGTATAAGAAAAATGTAAGAAATGCGGGTTAGAGTGAGGGCTGTAAAGGACTCAGCACAAGTGTCACCTGCAGGACACCCAGGTTCAGACTACAGGACCCTGGGGGCCACAAGGAGCCAGGAGGGTCCCCCATGTACTGCAAAATAATGCCCTGACCCAAAATAACAACAAAACAAGGGTAAGAAGTTGACAGCAAGTTTATGACCTACAAATGTCCTAAATTTTTTCACTTGAAAGCAAAACCTAAGAGCAGTAACTAGAAAACCAAACATGCCCATTATAAAATGGGCAATGCTGTGATGTCATATTTATAATGCTACACAGCTACCACTTCTGTCGCTCTACTTTCTTTCTTTTTTTTCTTTTTTTGGCTTTTTGGGTCATACCTAGCAGTGCTCAGGAGTTATTCCTACTTCTGGCTCTGTGCTCAGTAATTACTCTTGGCAGTGCTCAGGGGACCGTATGAGATGCTGGGGATCAAACCCTAGTCAGTCACATGCAAGGCAAATGCCCTACCCACTATACTATTGCTCTGGCCTCTGTACATTTTCCTAACCTCAAAATAAAATTTCTTACCCATTAAACAATTAGTACTTGGTCCTCCTCCTCCAGTCTCAGCTCACTACCTCTCTGCCGTCTGCTCTAAGGCAGAAATGTTCTGCCTAACCAGAATATTTCACAGCCATGGAACCATAAAGCAGAAAACTATGGGAATTTTTCTGCCCAATTTCTTTTACTTAGAATCATATTTTGTAGGTTTGTCTCCAATGAAGCATTTGTCAGTACTTGATTTCTTCTGCTGCTCATTAATTTTCTCTATATGTTTTATCTCCATATGCTCATCCATTTATCCACGAATGCACGTACCTCCATCATTTGGCTGTTGTAAATAATGCTGCTCTAAACATCGCATTTGTTCTAGTTTTTTGTTTAATAGTGGCAAAACATACAAAACATAAAGCCTGGCATTTTGAGGACTGGGGGCCCTGTATACTCTGTTGGGAAGGTCTGTGCTACTCATGGTGGCAACCAGGCACACAGGAACATAGTCCAGGGGCAGGGCACAAGGATTGGTAATATCTGGGCTCAGCAATGCCAGACACCACCAAGGTCAGCGTAAGTCCCTTGGGGACTTCTAAGGTCACATCCAACGGTGCTTTGGGGCCTCCAGGGCAATACCCAGTGATGCTCAGTAAGGCCATGTGGTGCTGGGGGTGGAAGCCATGTAAGGTATATGCAAGGCACGAAAGCCTGCCCCGCTCCCAAATCTACCTAGTCCTGAGGCATGAAGTACATTCAGTGTCATGCAACTCTCACTACTCTCCATGTCCAGACATTTTGCATCATTCCAAACAGAAACTACGGTATTAAATAATTACTCTCTATTCCTCCCTAATCCCTCTCTCCCAGCAGACCCTGGAAACCACATCCAACATGCTAAAAACATTTCACTCATCTAGATACAGCAAATCAATAAAGTCAGACAAGAACTATCATTTTTTATCTGGCTATTTCACATAGCAGCAGACTTTCAAAGAGAATATCAAATATTTTTATAAAATAAAACATTTACATTTTACAAGTAGAAACTGTCCAAATTGAAAAGTGCAAGTGAAATCCAATGTAACCATCAAGCAAAAACACAAACAAAGCAACTTCTGTTGGTGGTGTGATGGTGACGATCTGGGTTGAGGCACCCACCCAGCAGAATCTAGGATTGTATCTAACAGGGAATGTGCCGGGGACAGAACTCGGGGCATCACCTATGCAAGACAGATTCTCAACCCCGAGCCACACCTGATTTCACTTAGGCATTCTCCCAGTTGCTGCAGGAAATGAGCTCTGCAGACATACAACTTGTTAGTAAGGAACAGTGAGTCTTCCAAGCCCAATTCCAACCCCCAGACCCTTCTTAGAACCACTTGATCTACCAGGATGGCAAGGATGCAGAGGAACCCAGGATGGAGAGTCAGGAAGGGTCCAAGGAGCAGGAAGTATTTGACAGAACCCATGATACTCCCTTTTGCCAAGGAAACAAAGTCACCTTAGGCAGGTGACCGACATTGACCTGGTGGGTGAGTCTGGGAGGTGCTGGCCGGGGAAGAAAGAAGCAGGATGTGGATAAGACAGTGGATATCCTGATCTGACCTGAAAATAGCTGAGAAGAATCCTTCCTTTCACACCTGTCTGTAATGGATTACCTGAAACAAGGGTCTTTGTTCATTCTTCTCGTTCTGCTTCATTGGAGTAAAGAGAAAAATAGAGTTTCGGCCAAGAGCTACATGTGCCTCAAGCTCCCTCCTGTCTGCTCCATCTGTCTTTTCCCACTGCCCCTTAGCCAGGGAAGGATGAATATCACTTAGCATACATCAGAGCTAAAGTCCTTATAAAAGATAAAGGCGCCACAGCAGAGGTGATTCATTTATCTAATAACCCATGCCATAGGTTACATATGCCTTCAAGGCTGATTGCCACAGACCAAAATAATAAGAACCAAAACAGTCTCTATTTGGTGTGCCACTTCAACCAACAATATTCTAGGATTTGTTTCATTTTTTTCAGGAAAACATTAATTTTTATTCTAAGGAAACAATTTCAGTCACAGTCACAGTCATCCCATTGCTCATCAACTTGCTCGAGCGGGCACCAGTAATATTTCATTGTGAGACTTGTTGTTACTGTTTTTGGCATATCGAATATGCCACGGGGAGCTTGCCAGGCTTTGCTGTGCGGGCGGGATACTCTCGGTAGCTTGCAGGGCTCTCCGAAAGGGGCGGAGGAATCGAACATGGGTCAGCCGCGTGCAAGGTGAATGCCCTACCGCTGTGCTATCGCTCCAGCTCAAGAAAACAATTTAGGAAGAAAAACTGTGATTTTTTTCCCCCTGCTTTTGACAATACTGATGAAATATAAAGGTATCTAGGTGGTTTTTTTTAAGCTTTTCTTTGGTCACATCTGGCAAAGCTCAGGGGTTACTCCTGGCTCTGCACTCAGGAATTACTTCTGGTGGTGCTCAGGGGACCATATGGGATGCTGGGAATCAAACCCGGGTCAGCTGCGTGCAAGGCAAACGCACTACCCACTGTGCTATCACTCCAGCTCCTAAAGGTATCTAGTTTAATAATACAAAGAATTATTTTTAAGCCACCCAGGTTGTTTATTACAGAAATGCAATAAAAATATATACTTATTTTAAAAATTACCTCTATCAATTATTTTTTTAAACCACTCAGGTTCTTTATTTTAGAAATAAGAAAAAAAGGGAAAGAAAAGAATTTTTAACTAGCCATAAGTGGATTAATCAGTATTATTCCATATGTATAAAATAATTCAAAAATTGACAATTTTTAAAATTTGGTCTATTAATGACAATACTTCTTTGAAGAACCTTGCATGCCAACTGATGATATATCAAAATAATAGTCCAAAGGGTAGCTGACCCAGGTTTGATCCCTGCCACCCCATATGGTCCCCTGAACCCACCAGGGCACAGAAAACAACACCAAAGTAATGTCATTTGATGATTCAATGAAAAAGAAAAAGCTAAGATGCCTTAGTCCCAGAACAAGAATCTACCAAATTTATCTATTTGAAAACCAACAAAGCCTCATCTTTCTCCATCTTAAGGCTTTGTCATTGAAAGCTAGAGTAAAATATTTTAGCATACATTTTTTACATATATATGTTACAGCAACGTAGACAATGTGTGGGTATGTGTGTATGTACACCAAACCCCAGGCCTCACACCTGAGTGGCAGCCCTCTCCCACTGAGTTACAACTCAGACACCTAAGAAAAGTATTTTATGAACCAATATTCAAAAGGAAACTGATACAAAACATAAACACACAAAAATCAGTACCCTTATTATTTATTTAAAACACCTATATAAGTAAGACACTTCTGTATTATTTCCCCAGTAAAATATGTAAGATACACAGCTCGGACCATTAATGTAGCACTGTTACATTAATGGTCCCATTGCTCGTTGATTTGCTCGAGCAGGCACCAGTAACGTCTCCATTGTAAGGCTAGTTGCTACTGTTTTTGGCATATAGAATACGCCATGGGGAGCTTGTCAGGCTCTGCCATGCGGGCGGGATATTCTCGGTAGCTTGTCGGGCTCTCCAAGAGGTTCAGAGGAATCGAACCCGGGACGGCCGCGTGCAAGGCAAACGCCCTACCCATTGTGCTATTGCTCCAGTCTGGACCATTAATACCACCCAGAAATTAGGTCTTTGCAATAGAAATGAGGAGCGGGGGGGGCGGGGAGGGGAGAGGTATATCGTGATTCTTGGTGGTGGAATAAAAAAAAAAGAAATGAGGAGCGGGAGAACTGGTGCTTAGTGGGAAGCTTGCCGCTAAGGGGTGGGGGCGGGGAGGGAGGGGAGTGGGGTGAGCCACTTCCCACTTCCCGTTCTATGACCATGACAGAGGTAAGTGGCCCCTCTGGGCCAGAACTGAGTGCTGAAAGGAAGTCAAGTGATACGCACAACACTCTATCAGTAACAGAATTACAAATTGCATAAAAGAAAGAAGGGGGTAAAAGCTCCCATGGATCCAGGTTGGAGGTCGGGAGGGAGATGGGGAACACTGGTGGAGGGAAGTGGGCACTGGTGCTGGAAAACTGTGTGCCTGGAACCCAGTCAGAAATAACCTTGTGACTCACAGTGATTCAGTAATCTTTTTTAATTTTTTATTAGTGAATCACCGTGAGGTACAGTTACAAATTTATGAACTTTTGTGTTTGCATTTCACTCATTCAGTGATCGTTTACCCATCCCTCCACCAGTGCCCATTCTCCTCCACCAATGCTCCCAGTATCCCCCCACCACCTCCACCCCTCAGTAATTATTTTAAAGAAAGAAAGGAGTAGGTCTTTGAGGACCAGAGAGATAGGACAGTGGTAGAGTGCTTGCCTTGCACACAGATGACTGGGGTTCGATCCCCGGCACCCCATATGGTCCCTTGAGCCCAAGAGTGATCTCTGAGTGCAGTCAGGAATAAGTTTTAAGCACAGCTGAGAGTGGTCCTCCTCCCCCAGGAAGAAGAAAGAAGTTAGGCTTTGTGTCAAGCAGAAACTAGAATATAATCAGAAAAAAGCTTCAAGAAATAGAGCAGATCTCCCTAAATGTTTTTATTTTAATAATCTCCATCTTGCAGGGACCCAGGAGAGCACTCAATGGCGGGAGCTGATGCTTGCTACCCAGGAGCCCCAGCTGTCATCTCTGCCTGCGGGCCAGCAGGTGTGAACCCAAAAAAATACTTTCATTAAGAATCTCCGATTGAGGGAAGTGGGTACTCCGATGGTGGATATTGTGCTGGAACAATGTATGCATGGAACCATTAAACACAGTATTGTAAATCACGGTCCCGCAACAAAAACAGAGGTACAAAGAAAGAGAAAAAATTAATTTAATTTTTAAAAATAATCTCCATTTTGCTTCTCTTGCCCGATATCCTATTCATTTGTTACAAGGTGAGAACATAAAGAGAAATATGAAACGATATCACGTAATTACAATTAATCATGGCTAGAATGCAAACAGAAATTAAACCAGAAAATAACAATGCTGAGCCCTAATTTTCTCTTAGTCCAAAATCCTACTACAAAAGCACAGATTTTTCAAATGTATCTTAAGAATTGGTGAATCTTCAGGGAAATGCGTTCTCATGTTTTATCTAAATACTAACAGAATCATAGCAAATGGGAACAAAACAGTATTTTGGTGTTATGGTGCCATCTACTGGCTACATGTCTTCATTGCAATTCTACGATCAGTAAGGCGTTTCAGAGGTTTATTTCACCACAAAATTCAAGCCCACCATGATTCAAGGCTATCCCTTATATCATACAGTCAAAACAAATGTACACACGAGGTATGATGTTGAACACCTAAAGTACTATAGTGTTATAAACTAACAGTAAGACAATAAAATTTAATTAAAGAAATAATTAACAAAAATGCCATTTCAACTGTGAAGCTGAACATAATTTGGTCTGAGTAGAAGATGAACATTTGAATCTTGTTTCTGTTAAAGAAGTTATAATATTTATAATTTATTCACATGTTCATTAACCCAACAATGGATAAGGCAAACTCTCCATTGCCAAAGAAGTAATAAAATGCATATAACGAAGAGCATATAAAAACCTGGAATGAAAAGATTGTTTCTCATGAGAACCTAAGACAGACAGTTCAGATAAACGACTAGCTAAAAAAAAACTTTTTCTTGCAGTACTTTTATAGCAATTTGTAGTCCAAAATATATTTCCCTTCGTACAGTCTCCTGTTTGATCTAATGATAACTTTTTGTTTTCCCCAATAGTTCTTATTTATTGTCTTAAATGCTAACATTCTTAAAATTTCATCATAGGGGCTGAAGCAATAGCACAGCAGGTAGGGCGTTTGCCCGATTCCCAGCATCCCATATGGTCCCCTGAGCACCGCCAGGAATAATTCCTGAGTGCAGAGCCAGGAGTGACTCCTGTGTACTGCCAGGTGTGACCAAAAAGTAAAATAAAAAAAAAATCTCATCATAGATAGTTGAGGGTCATCTCTCAAGGAAAATTTTCACTCCATAAGACCAAATCGCACGTAAAGGCTTGACATCAGCTGACAGCCCACCAGGCGCTATAGAAGGTTGATTTCTAACGATCAGGCTTCACGATTCCTCTGTAGACCTCACCTGCACGTCTTCCAAGTTCAAGTTCACAAGTTTGCTCCAGGTAGTCCTTACAGGCTTCAGTTTTCTTCGATTTGGGGATAATTATCCCCCAGTCTTCAAAAGCCAAGGTCTTTGCCTCCTCATAGATGGTTGATTGCCGATAAGAATATTATTAGAAAGGTCACATTCCCACAGATATAAATTGCTAACACTGCCTTTTTAAAAGCATGACCCTGAAAGGAAAATCACATCGTCAAGGGCTGCTACTATCATTAAGGTCTCTCTCAAAAAAACAAGAAAAGGAGAACTCACTTCTGCTTCAGCTACAGTAAATGATTGCAGGATCTGAATTCTGGTATCATCCAATATTTCAACTGTAAAGAACAATACCAAGTTTATAAAGTCAATGACATGTAGGCAAACTATCTCAAAACAGACAAAACACAGATGTGTAATATTCACAGAGTTTCATTTTGCATTCACTCATCTCAAACTACTAAATGTTGTAAACTTCAGAATATTTAAGATTTTCTCAAACTGGGAAAAATCAGATTATAAAACACTTTTGTCAAAGGACTTAAAATATGCCCCTTCTTCTAATCAACAAACATCATGATGAGTGTCCTAACAAGAAAGTTTCAAGTGCATCTTGTAAACAGCAAAATAATTCAGTGGTCCTCAAAAGCCCGTGAATGTTACCCTATCAAGAATTGTAAAAGAGGGGCTGGAGCAATAGCACAGCGGGTGGGGCGTTTGCCTTGCACGCGGCCGACCCCCCCGGTTCGATTCCCAGCATCCCATTTGGTCCCCTGAGCACCACCAGGGGTAATTCCTGAGTGCAGAGCCAGGAGCAACCCCTGTGCATCGCCGGGTGTGACCCAAAAAGCAAAAAAAAAAAAAAAAAAAGAATTGTAAAAGGAAAATGTTCTGATTTTCCACCGTGAATATTAGCCCACATATGGATGTGAGATAATGTATTCTCGGCTTTTTTTACAATCTCTCCCTCTCTCTCTCCCTTCCTCCCCCCCCTACACACACACACACACACACACAGAGCTGTGCTCAAAGCTTGCTCCTGGCTCTGTGCTCATATGTCACACCTGGAGGTGCAAATTAACAGCCTAACCTAACCCACTGTCTTACCTGTCCAGACCTGTGTTCTCTCTTAAACATGTACCTCTCTTTTTCTCTCTATTCACATTTCTTTAATTAAATTCCTTTAAATAAAACTATTTTACCTCCCAAAATAGAAAAAAAATGATAGGAGAGAATATTTACTACTCAGCTCCTAAAAGCTACCCGTTTTCTTAACATTTCCAACATATACACTAGGCAACAAAGAGGTTTAGCTTTTAGAAGGTCCTTTATTCTGATTTTAGGACTAGGAACTAAAGAAAATATGGGAAATTAAACTAGCCTAGAATCCACGCAAGTTTAAAATGTCATGAAACTTCCTCAGAGAGGAAATACAAATGGCCAAAAGGCACATGAAAATTTGCTATCCAGCTAATCTTCAGGGAGGTGCAAGTCAAAATAACAGTGAGATATCAGCCCACACCACAGAGACCGACACATATCAAAAAGAACAAGAATAACCAGTTCTGGTGCAGACGCAGAGAGAAAGGGACCCTCATTCACTGTTGGTGGGAATACTGACTCATCCAGCCTTTTGGCAAACAACATGAATATTCCTCAAAAGACTATAAATTGAGCTTCCATATGACCCCACAATACCACTTCTGGAATATACCCTGAGAGCCCAAAAGCACACAGCAGAAACACCATCTGCACTCCTATGTTCATTGCAGCATTATTCACCATAGCCAGAATCTGGAAACAACACAAGTGCCCAAGAACGGATGACTGGATAAAGAAACTATGGTACATCCACACAATGGAATACTATGCAACTGTTAGGTAAAAATGGAGTCATGTAGTTGGCTTATAAATGCATGGACATGGAGTGTACCATGTTGAGTGAAACGAGTCAGAAGGAGAGAGATATACATAGAATGATTGCACTCATTTGTGGGATATAAAAAAATATATAGTATGAGACTGATACCCAAGGACAGTAGAAACACGGGTCAAGAAGAATGATCCACAGTTGGAAGCCTAAGGTACTGGGGAGAGGGAGCTGGGTTAGAGAGGGGACCATGAGAGCCATGATAGCTGGAAAGGATTTGTCTAGATAAGAACTGCGTGCTGAAAGTAGGTAAAGGAACTAACATGACAACCTCTCTGTATCTTTATTGCAAACCATCATGCCCAAAAGGAGACAGAGGACAGAGAAACAGAGAAGAAAAGTGCCTGCCATTGAGGCAGACTGAGGATGGGGGCTGGCGGGAGGGAAACCGGGGTCGGTGGTGCTGGAAGTGTACACTGGTGGAGAGACAGGTGTTGGAACACTGTACGGCTGAAACCTGATCATGGACAGCGTTGTAACTGTGTATCTCATAGTGAATCAATACAAAAGTAAAATAAAATAAAAAACAAAATTAATAAAATAAAATGTTATTTTATCATCGCCACTGTAGTACTGTCACTGTCATCCCGTTGTTCATCGATTTGCTCGAGTACCCACTCGAGCAGTACAGGTAGAGTGCCCAGTAACGTCTCCATTGTGAGACTTGTTACTGTTTGGGGCATATCGAATATGCCACAGGTAGCTTGCCAGGCTCTGCCGTGCAGGCAGGATACTCTCGGTAGCTTGCTGGGCTCTCCGAGAGGGACGGAGGAATCAAACCTGGGTCAGCTGCGTGCAAGGTAAACGCACCAAGACCAAAACAGGTATTGTCACTAGAGGGTGCGGTCAATGTATGTCCTTCCCTACACGGTGACATAAATGAGCAGACAGCCATTTGTCCATTAGGTAAAATTTTATCCACATTCTACCCTGTCTTGACGTTGAGCAGCTCTTCTTTTTCCAGCTCAGGCATTCAGGTTATGCAGTAGTCTCAAGTCAGACCAGCACTCAGAAAAAAGCACTTAAGAAGAAGACTTCTACCCTAAAACTTATCACTTTTTCCTTGTATTTTGCCCACTTTCTAACAAATATCTAAAATCAAATTATCTAAATAATAATAATAATAATGGCAGAAAAAAATTTACAATTTCATCTATATGTTTAAAGATCACAGCAGAAAAAACTATACTTTATGACAAAAAAAAAAAGATCACAGCAGAAATGTTTAGTGTGTTACCACATAGAGGGCAATCATTACTATCAAAAAACAAAGTAAGGGGCTGCAGAAACAGTACAGGCAGAGGCTTGCCTTGGATGCAGCTGACCGGCTTTGATCCCCAGCACTCCATATGGTCTCCCCAGCCCCACCAAGAGAGATCCCTGAGCACAGAGCCAGGAGTAACAAGCATTGAGTACAGCTGGGAGAAAGAAAAAAGGAAAGGAAGGAAGGAAGGAAGGAAGGAAGGAAGGAAGGAAGGAAGGAAGGAAGGAAGGAAGGAAGGAAGGAAGGAAGGAAGGAAGGAAGGAAGGAGTGAAGGAGGGAGGGAGGGAGAGGAGGAGGGAGGGAGGGAGAGAGGGAGGATTCCATAATTTATACAAAGGTGTTCCTACAAACATGGCTTTGCAAGGTGGTTACCTTTTTGAGATAGTCGGTAAGCATGTATCTCCAAAATAATCTCAGTCCCAACATGCCAGGCTACAAATCCAATCATTGCATAGGTTTTCCAAGGGTCAGGGAGATTCAATCCTGATACATCCATTCCCAGGAACAGTGTAGTCACTGAGTTTATAAGAAACATATATTATATATGTTGCCACCAACAACAGAAATCAGTGCATGTGTGTACTTACTTGTGTGTATTATGCCCAGTAAAACTGACTTAAAAAGTTTCTGTAATTAATAAGAACAATATTTAAGAGCAGATAACTTTTTGTTTTTCAGTGTAAGATGAAGAAAGGTAGGATAGGAAATTGTTGTTATCAACTACCAGGGGTATGGGTCAGTGACAGAACCTATGCCTTGTATGTGTGAGGTTCTGGCTTCAAACTGTTTACATGTCCACATACACTCACAGAAAGAAAAACACACCCAAATTTCCCAAAAAATGTTAATCTGCAATGAAGGAAGAAAAAACATGCAAAAAACCCATTAATAGTTATGTTCCTCTTTTCCTTGAATTTTTACAAACCACAGAAATGTGAGGCTAAGAGGTCTCAGCTTAAGTATTTAGTAGTCATGCACCACATAATATTTCAAGAAATGACAGACCTCAGATATAACGATGACCCCTAAATTCATTTTTATCATACTAGGTACATAGGCAAACACACCATCAAGGCTTGCTTCTATACATAATATGCTTATATATCATTCACACAAGGACAAAAATCATTCAATGAGGCATTTCTGTGTTGATAAGCAACACGATTGTCCAAGGAATCAAAATATATTACACAATCAGTTCATTTTCAAAAACCACCCTTTCCTGGAATGTACTTATTTTCTCAAAAAGACCTGGGGACAGAGGGCTGGGACCCCCACATCTCATGTCAGTCCAACTCATAAATGACCCCCAAATTGTACCAATTAAATGCTTGACTGCCAGCCCTACTTACTCTGCTGATAAAAAGCAAATCTGGGAGAGAAAACATCTCAAGAGAAGAGTTTTTAAGTCATTAGAAAAAAACCTTAAGCTTAAAGCTGAAATAATGACTTAAATAGTTACCTCTAGAAATTACTTTCTGGATTTCAATGTTTAAGGCTGATTTCTTCTCAACAACCAATTACTCCAATTACTAATGCATCTAAAAATCATTTAAGCCAAATTACAACTTGCAATTTAAACAACCAGCAATTATATATGAATAAGTGGCATCACAATT
Source organism: Sorex araneus (assembly GCF_027595985.1). Classification (NCBI taxonomy): domain Eukaryota; kingdom Metazoa; phylum Chordata; class Mammalia; order Eulipotyphla; family Soricidae; genus Sorex; species Sorex araneus. Next base: position 65,209,231 of record NC_073309.1, on the reverse strand, counting down.
ACTTACCTGCTATTATTCGAGCAGCTGTTCCAATACTCCAATGAGTCCAGTTAAATACTTGCCTTCTACCAAAATAAAGAACCAGTCAGTATTCTTTAAAATGATGGAACGACAATTAATTCCCAGGAGAAAAAAAAAACATGCAATTACCCTTATTGCCCAAGAGGCAGATATCTGAAATTCATTTTAAAAGTCTTTCCAAGTAAACAACTTATCACCAATTTTTATAAATTGCAAAATCTTTCCACTTGAACTGGGATTAGTTTGACAACTAACGATCCCCACATTGAGAGTTTTATGTATAAAAGCTGTCAGTACCTGGGGTGTTGCAACGGTGGTCTGAAGGCTGCCAGGAGAGGCTGAAGAACTGCTAAAAACATCACCACACAGCCAAGGTAGGGGTGATAACCTGCATGCTAAACAAAGACACATCGTTCTAATGTCCTGATCTCCCCCCACCCCTTCCACGGGTGAAAAATAATACACACAGATAAGAGTCCTGGTGTTTTTCGGTAGCATTCATCAGTGATGATTGATTGTGGCGGGCAATGTTTACTGAGTCTCTTTCTACACATCATCAGTGATGATTGTGGCGGGCAATGTTTACCGAGTCTCTTTCTACACATCATCAGTAAGGCTCAACCATCAAACCAAGCTTGACGGTTGGTTATCAATATCCCAGCTTGATGAATGGGAAAGCTGAGGCTCAGAGCTATCAAGTAAGACGTACAGGGGCCCCAGTGTGCAGATGGCGGTGGCAGAATCCACACGCAGAACACTGCCACCACCCAACATGTGATCATGTGAGACTATCAACAACACTAGACCTGGGCGGCCACAGGCACATCACGAGTGATTATCCCAACCTCCTGCCCGACTGAAATTATAATGGTAAACCACTGTGTCTGCCCGAGCCACGGGCTCTATGCTATTCCTCATGGCTCTGGGGCTTAACAAAGCCTTGATGACTCAGTAAATGTTTGTTGCTGTAGTGAATAACCTGCAGAGCCAAGGTATTCAAATCTTACCTCACCAGTTCAAAACAAAGTTCTAATCAAAACAAAAAGCAATGACAACAAATATCTCAACAGCTTTGGCACCACTCATCTTTTAGGGGCACTCCCCTGTGCATCGCTGGGTGTGACCCAAAAAAAAGGGGGGGATGGAACCATAGCACAGTTGGTAGGGCATTTGCCTTGCACGTGGTCGACGCGGGTTCAATCCCCAGCATCCCATATGGTCCCCTGAGCACCGCCAGGAGTAATTCCTGAGTGCAGAGCCAGGAGTACTTTTTAGGGGCACTATCTGTCCACTCAAATCTGTCCACTCAAAATTCCCACTCCAATGGGACCATGTTATATAATTATTTTATTTAGCAGTCAGCTGTGGGACGAAATGAACTATGAGATGACGGGCAGAGGTGATCAACTAGAGAACAACCAGATGCAAAGTCAAGGAGAATGCTGGGAAAACCTTGATATTTACTTTGAATCAAGATGAGACAATAGACAAACCCGTTTGAGACATGGGAATGACATTCCTTTATCAAAAAAAAATCACTCTACCTTAAGTGAAAAACAGATTGTCCGTAGACAAAGAAGTGGAGAGAGCAGCTCTCTTGCTATTACAATAACCCAGGTAAAACATGAGGGACTCTGGGCCTTAATAGTACAGGCTCATCTACAACCCAGATAAGCACAATTCCCAGCACCACATATGGTTCCCTGAGCACTACCAGGAGTGCTCCCTGAGCACAGAGCCAGAAGTAAGCCCTAAGCATCACTAGGTGTAGACTCAAAACCAAACAAAAATGATAAGGTAGTTCAAACCCACTGCGGCCAATGATTGTGATAAGTGTATTTTTAACACTGTACAGACAATGTGTCATAGACATTCCTGCTGGATATCTATGAAAGAGAGAAGAGTTCAAGCATTCTAAGGGTCTGGTCAACAACGGATGTGGGGGTGGTAGCAGGTGAGGCAGAGCTGAAAGGGGTGATTGGTAATTCTATTCTGGACTCTCTGTTCGGCTAGATATGTCAGCTGAGGTACCATGTAAATACCTGAACGAGAGTCTCAAACCAGCGAAGAAGTTCAGGCTGGAGATAAAAGATTTGAGACAAAGCCCCGTCACTTCATTTGTGACCCAGGATTACGACCAAAAGCTACTTCATTTCAGGTTTAAATGTGATGACACAAAAGTCGGAGCTGTTCAGAGAGCAGGACTACAGCTCGGGGAGAGCAGTGACCTTAAGGTCAGAGAAAAGCGGGTGCTCGTGCTCAAGAGAGCACCTGAATTTCCAACACTCTAGAACAGGAAAAGCGCAAAGGGCAGGAGATGCCAGCAGGGAGGGCATGGCCTTGCATGTGGCTGACCCACGTGTGATCCCAGGAGTTCTGGGAATGGCCCCCGAGGACTCCTACCAGGAGTGATCCTTAAGCGCAGGTCCAAGAGTAAGCCCTGGGCACAGGAAGTATGGTCCAAAACCAAAATCATTAACAGTTAAAAAAAAACAAACAGAAACTATACAGTGATAATACAGCATCCTAAAAATCCAGCCCACTTCCATTCTCGTCACTGACATTCTCGCTCCACGGCTGAGCCCAGACACTTGAAATAGTGATCAGATGATTCAGAGGGGAAAGAGAATATATCTATCGGCAATCTCCTCCACATCACGATGGGTTTATAATGACATCCTGTTAGAGATCTACTCACCCAGCTCCAGCCTCCCCTGTAAAGAAAGGGCAGAATGACAGCAATGCAGGTGAGCGCAGATGTGGTGGCCATGAGCAGTCGATGCACCTGCCAGGGGGAGATGAGAAAGTGCAACAGTGATGGGTACATAAGAGAAAGGAGCTAGTGCGACAGGGGGAAGAAGAATCACATATGATGGATATTCGACTGGCATCTGATCATAGTCTGTGGTCAGTTAAAAAAATACAAACCTCATCTTCCATCAAACGTGAAAGAAACCTTAAATTGCCATCCTAGCCTTCACAAGCGTTTGCCAGACTTCTGCCACAGGAAGTATACAAACAGATATAGATTTGCATATCCAGAACTCAGACTTCGGAATCCTTCGTTGCCTTCCAAAGTTACTTAAGTTCCATCATCAGGGCTATGGTGTTGTTATACCAGACTTGATGAGAAGACAGCGAGAAAAGAAAATATATTGTCTCCTAAAGAGTTTAGATTCTAATTCAGGACCTATGGAAACAAACACCAAATATATTTCCCAATCCAGAGAATAGTGAGAATGAAAATGGGCGGTATTAGTTTTGCCAAGATAACTTGTGCAAACAAAAATAATCTCCAGAAAAGGAGAAACCACAGCCACTACCCGCCTGTGAGTACAGACACACATGTGTATTTAAGATGCAACAAAGGTTTAAGTGAAGTGGAGAATTTGAGTAAGGAGGAAAGAAGAACCAGGAAGAGTTTCCAAATGCGAATAGTCCCACGAGGAGATGAGAGAGACAGAGTGATCAAAGGCAGGATCACACAAACAGGAGAAGGCATGTGAGAAAGCATTCAACAGACTGACCCTGTAAGCCAACGGTGAGCAACAGGGATAGTTAAGCTAAACCTCACAGGCTACAATTCCAGGATACAGGAGACAGCTAAAAAGGATGCTTCACGTACAGATTTGGGTCCACAACCAGGTTCCCTGTGTACCGGAACAACCATGGCACTATGCCAGGAATAGTCCCAGGCACCACTGGGTGTGTACCTCACCAAAATAAAAGCTACAATCATACAAATGTGAATTTTGGGGATACCCTCTCACATGCAATCAAAACTGTCCAAATAGGCAGCATTGTTCCCTACCTCAACACATATGCACTGATCTTCCAGTATGGGAACAAGTGTCTATACTCTAAGACACAGGAAGAGTGAGGTTTGTTTTGTTTTGCTTCGAGAGGTACGTAATGTCTTTTTTCTCATGTTTCAAATGATAGAACATCTTCCCATCTCTCAAGAAGAGGCTGAAAAGGAATATTTCCCACCCACAGGAGACAGATGATCTTGACTGGAGAGCTGGAGGTAGCCCAGCGTTCATTGACTCATCAACCAGAAGACTGACGCCTGCTTTGAATGCAGCAAGCACTCTCGAATTCTGTCTGGCTGTCCTGCATTCCTTGAGCCATCTGTACTAAGAGTACCTGAGTGTTCTTCCAGCCCTCTCTTAAGTTAGACAGGTAAGGCAAAACAATGTGGGTTTCCAAGTTTGTCTTACAAAGAGACACACTCAGTCTGGACACAGTCCTGGGCCCTTTGTAAGGCTGTCTCTATTTTGATGTACATCTTATATCTACCCTGAACTGGCTGAGAAATAAAAAGGCAAAATAGAAATTATTAGGAACCCAACAAATATAGACACACACTACTTCATATGATTTCGTAATTGCAAATTTAAACAATATGAACATTCCATTAAACTTTTTCTCCTACCTACCTGGAACCAAACTGCTTTACCAAAGAAAATCTGTGACCAAACAGGTTTGAAGAACCGGGCAGTGAGTACCCCTATGCTAACGGTAGTCATCCACGCCACAAACATTAAGGCACCTACAAGTGAGAAAACAGGGGTTGTCATCACAAACTAATGAAACTGTTTCTGAAATGACCAAGTCAGATGTCTCAGAAAACAAAAACAGCCGCAAAACACACTCAGCTGACACCAGCATAGCCTAAGAGAGCTCTCTGTATTGTAGCTCATTCCCGCCACTCCTGAAAGTTGACACTTCCCATGGCTCTCTCCCATGTCAGGAACCAGAGCGCCTCACGTCCACTGATCTAACCTTTCCAAGGATCTTACGAAGGACTAACAATTGTTATTTCACTTTTGCTGACCGCAAAAGCAAAAAACATAAATAAATGAAGTAACTCCCCATGATTACAGAGTTTGAATTAAAATCCAGTCTGTTTTGCAGACTTAACCCTGGGCTAATACAGCCTCTCAGAATCTTCTCACAGCTTGTGCAAAAAAAAAAAAAACAATGTGAAAAGAAATAGACACAATAATGCTAAACCAAAAACATCAAATCAGGGCTACTAATAGCAACAAATTCAGAACAATAAAGTTATTTTCAAACTTGACTGTCATGACATTTGTTAAAACCCACTAGAATGGATAAGTGGAGAGAATACAAGATATGAAGAGTAAGAAAAGTTACTTATTTTACTAAAATTACTAATACTCTACTATAATATTCACTATGCTTTCCCTATTTCTTTTAATATTTTTTGGGATCACTGTGAGATACACAGTTACAAAGTTGTTCATGATTGAGTTTCAAACATACAATGTTCCAACACCCTTCCCTTCACCAGTGTCCAATGTACATATGTACATTTCCCACCACCAAAGTCCCGCTTCCCTCCCACCACCACCCCCAGCAATATTTCACTATCCCTCCCTCCCTCCTCCCTCCCTCCTCCCTCCCTCCCTCTCTCTTTCTCTCTTTTTCTCTCTCTCTCCTTCTCTCTCTCCTTCTCTCTCTCTCTCTCTCTCTCTCTCTCTCTCTCTCTCTCTCTCTCCCCCTCTCCTCCCCCCATGTTCCCTTTTTTAGGTCCCATTTTGAACACAGAGCTGGTTTTTCAGCTCACATTCTCTGTAGAACCAGAGCATGCAAGAATCTTGTTCTAGACTACTGCTCTTCGAATTTGGTTCCTACCATCATTTTCTAAGTATATAATACCTAAGAATATCTTGAGTGCTTTGTAGACACTTAATACTTGTATAATGATGTTCTTAAACAATGAAATTGCATCTCAGAAACAAATTATTATTATATTAAACAATCAAAATCATAAATTCCTTTCTTATTAATGTTTATTGTAATAATGGCATAATTAAAGTCTCAAGAAAGTTAAATTAACCCATTAACTCTGGCTCTTGTTAGAAATAAGTAGGCTACTTTTCTAAAACTTATGTGTTTTAGGGTGCCACTGTAAATTTTTTCCCCTTGATTTCGAAGCCATACCCAGCAATGCTCAGGAGTTACTCCTGATTCTGCACCCAGGAATTACCCCGGGAGGTGCTCAAGGGACAAATATGGGATGCTAGGGATCAAACCCAAGTCAGTGGCATACAAGGTAAATGCCCTACCCATGGTATTCTCCAGCCCCTAAACTTCCACTGTAATTTTAATGTACACTCAAGATTAAAACCAATGAATTATCCCTATTCTCCATGTTTTAATAAAAATTTGCAATCATTAACAGAGATAATGGTACCTGAAAATATTAATGTTTAAGCATAAATCATTTGTTAAATTACTCCAACACAGCTAGTAATCCAGTCAATACTGTGTGGTTGGGTAAGGTTTTTCCATAAAGAAGTATTAGTACTACACAAGTAACTTACCATGAGCCTTCAGAAGGAGAACAGAACGCGAGCCACCTACGTTCTTTGGATTGTCTGTCACATTGTATTTTTCATATGTAATCAAAGGTTGCTGAGAATGCTTATGAATTCGACCTGAATTTTTTAAATAAAAAAAGAAAATGAGAATCAATGAAAAGAAGTAGCATAAGATAGGAGAGACCGAACAGGGAAGTATAAGTGTTTGCCTTATACTTGACCATCATCAGTTTGGTTCCTGACACCACTTACAGGGTGCCTGAGCACTGCCAGGAGTAAGTCCTGAGCACAGAGCAAGGAGTAAGTCCTGAGCACTACCAGATGTGCCCTCCTAAAAGAAATCCCTCAAAAAAAGTGACATCAAAACAAATTTCTGAAGGTAGTAAAAATAAATACTACAAGATAACAGATAATGTCATTTCTAAACAGCTTATATTCTCTTTTAAAAATTAAAGAAATCGTTTAGCCAACTGAAAGATAAATTAAAATAAGGTCTAGGTACATATGATCTCCTTCATGTGGTATATAAAAAAAAAATAAAGCTAGAGAAAAGACAACATCCAGTGGAACGAAATCCTGAGATTCTAATTGTACTACTGAGTTTAGCAAAGATGGCGAGAGAGAGAGGAGGTGATTGGGTCCCATGGACTCTGGTAGTAGGATTTTGTCACCAGCCTTTCGTTGGTGAGTGTGGTATGGCACCATTCTTACTTCTAAACATACAAACATCTGCAGTTTTGTAAACCACTGTCCCCTCAATAAAGTGAATAAATAAATAAGGACCCGGAAGGGGAGAATCACGGTAAAAGAACAGCTATAAGCAAAAAGACGAGTTAAGGAAGTCAAATAAAGTTAATGTGATCCCAAACAAGTAAAAATGTCCAATACCACATTTTTAACAAATACATATTTAAAAAAAAAATCTAGCCTTTCCTCCACACAGCAGTGTTCCTCCACGCAGCAGTGCTGTTATTATTTCAGTTAACAGTTAATTGCGACTCAACCAGGGATAATCAGATCCAGCCCACCCAACCACGTGAAGCTGCAGAAAATGTGGATCTAGAAGCATCACATGTGACAAAAGTACAAAAGAAGAAAAATAATGAGACTGAATGGGATTTTGACAGCGGGAGAATGCCCCTCAGAACTGAACAAGATGTGAATCCTTCCCAAGGATTTCTGATGAACACTGTGCCCTACAATCTGGCCTCTGCCTTTTGAAAATCACCATCATCAAGAAGTCCCTGTGACTCACAGGAAAGGCCCGTGCCGGGCTCAGGCAGCTCAGACTGGGATAATGAAGCTGGCGACATCAGAGGTGGCTGTTGAGCCCAGGATGCCACCCATGTGTCATTAAATTTTAATTTTTCTTCATTTGTTTATTTCTTATATCACTTGTATAATCTATAGCCTCCGGCTTATCTCCCAACCGTTAAGGGCTGATAAAACTGAGGCATAATCAAAAGAAAAATGTTTTCAGCAAGCCAGCCAGCAGTGTATGTAACTGTTGAGTACAGTAGACTCCCTGATGTGTACGACAATTTTCACCAATTTGTATGGCCTTAACTCAACGGTCTCAAAGGCAACACATGTGCCAACACAGTTACTGAACATTGTGCATCACATATCTAACATATTCGTCTTCCAATATAAAACATCTCCTTAATCACAGAAGTGTAAGACACTTAGAGAAAAATCCTCCTTTCTGCAGAGGGTGGAGGTGGGAATTTATATTCCTGGGCCAGAGAACTAGTACAGCAAGTTAGGCACTTGTCTTGCAGGCAAATGACCCCAGGTTGATGATCCCCAGCACCCTACATGGCCCACCAAGCCTCGCCAGGAATGATCCCTTAGCACAGAGCCAGGACTAAACCCTGAGCACCACCAGGTGTGACCAAAAACCAAGGGTCTAAAATAAAATGTATCTTTCTTGACCTGGAGAACTAGCTCAGTTCTCAGAACTTAGAGTACCTTCTTCACTATACAGTCACAAGTCCAAATCCTGTTACCCCCATCAGCAGCCGACACAGCCTGCTTGCATGTGGCGGCTCTGTGATTCCCAGGGCCACAGAAATTTCCAGCAAAGGCCCCAGCAAGCATTGCAACTAGTAGGAATTGCAGTTGCTGTGGCCAAGAAATACAACCTCTAGTGGGGACATGTGCGAGCACCACCACCACCAACACAGCTCAGAGTGCAAGCTCCTCCAGCATGTACTATAGAAATGCAAGCCAGCCACAATGCTCAGAAGTAGAAAGAGAGTAGGAGGGAAATTGTCTGCCATAGAGGCAGGAGGAGGGGTGGGAGAGATACTGGGGATACTGGAAAATGTACACAGGTGGAGGGATGGATGTTTATCATTGTATGACTGAAACCCAAACATGAAAGCTTTGTGACTGTATCTCACGGTGATTCAATTAAAAAAATTAAAAATAATAAAATAAAATAACAAAGAAATGCAAGCCTCGGGGAACACCACAGCTAACTGTACAAGCACTGCAATCTACATATCCTTGGTGATGACAAACACACCTCCAGCATTTCATCATATCAGCAAGGAAGGAAGGGGGAGGGGAAGGGAATAATTCATTGATAAACATAAAAATAAAGCCTTTCCTTTTTCTCCTATAATGATGGCAACTGTAATTATAGGTAGGATCAGTTTACTGCTGTATCTTGTATAAAAATCTATTGACACTGCTGGCATACCTCCACAAATGCAATCCATGGATAAGATTCATTGTTGTTGTTTTTATTTATTTATTTTAGAGAAGACTCATAGATCAATCTTCTCTCAAGCATCAAGTTTTAATCTAAGCACAAGAAAACTGACTAGTCTACTCGCCCCCACCTCCGGGGTAGGGGTGTAAGAGCCCTTCCCACCCCAAGGGACCCAGCCCCAGCAGCCGACCTCCATAACCCAACTGCTGCCATGCTCAAGGCCGCTTTTCACATACTCAGGCCAAGCCTCACATATGAGTGAACATATTCCTGACACATCATGAGACACTCCCTACCCATCTTCTATAATTACCACACCATATTTGATGGGATTCAGACAGTAGGCAACAAATCTTTAACAACCAAAAGTTTAACGACATATTAGTGATATCCTATAGAATGTCTTAATAGCTCCTGACAAAACAGAACAATCTGCACAGTGTTTTCTTCTTTTTTTTTTTTTCTTTTTGGGTCACACCCGGCAACTCACAGCGATTACTCCTGGCTGATACACTCAGGAATTACTCCTGGCAGTGCTTGGGGACCATATGGGATGCTGAAAATCGAACCCAGGTTGGCGTCGTGCAAGGCAAATGCCCTACCTGCTGTGCTATCATTCCAACCCTCTGCACATTGTTTCCTATACAAACACTTTTTTGTAAGCGTGTTCAGAAGTTCTTCATAACAGACAATACAAAATATATTCTTTCATTTGTATTTTGGGACAGGGATTGGGGATTGGGATGGAAACATCCCGAATTTGGTGGTGGGAAGGTGTAATGGTAGTGGGATTGGTGTTTGAATATGAAATGGAATCAAAAATTGTGAAGTAACTTATAAAATAAAAAAATTTTAAAAAGAAAACTGACTAAAAATCTCTCTAATACTAACAACTGAATTAAGATGGATTCGAAGTGCCAGGTCTTTCCTAGATAAGGTGAAGCTGACTCCAAAATATGAATAGTTATGGAGCCTATGAGATAGTGTAGGGGGCAGAGCCCTGGATTAGACCCCAGCACTGCATATCATCCCAAACCTGCCAGGAGTGATACCTGAGCACAGAGCCAGGAGTAAGTCCTGAGCACAGCCAGGAATGGCCCCAAACCAAACAAACAAAAAATAATGAATGAATGGTTGGATTCAATTTTAAAATCTAGAAAACTTGTCTGGGAAGGGGTGGTTGAAAATGTTGAGAACATCCCCTTCACTTATCCTGAATGATAAGAGGGTAGAAACCTTCACCAGAAATCTTTATTTGCAGTTCACAGTGTTATGGTGGAAGAATCTAGTGCCCATTGGTCCTTTTAAATCTCACCTGCATGGGACAGAGGGAATAACTCAGGACAAAGATAACCAGGCATAAAAGAGGGCACAGTCAGGTAGCTTCCTCTCTGATCCCATGCTAGTGCCCATATATACAGCAGGAAGATACAACAGCTCTGTGTGACCCCTCTCCTGTGCCTGGGTGGGGGGCAGAAAAAGCAGCAGTTCTCACACACGGGAACTTGGCTGGAGAAGAAAGGAAAAGCCGTATGTGCATCGAACAAAAATGCTTTGTTACTCTTCTCTTTTGACTACATGTTCTTCACACACACACTCACACACACACACACACACACACACACACACACCTTCTCTTCCTTTTGTTGTTATTGTTGGGATGACTAGGTATCATACACACTTAGTTGTGGCAATCATCAGTGGTCACATACTTGAGCCAAGGATCACAACTACTGACCCCATCACCCGGGCCCCAGTATTCTGTTCCTTTAAATGATTACCTTAATGGACAGGCTTCCTCTCCTGAGAAGTCCCACCTGTGCAACTGCACATAAGTTGGAACCCACCCAGTTTGGATGTGAGGCAGGAAAGCAGCTATTTCAGACTCTGCTGGAATCTTCCTTCGGGCAGCCCTCAACTTAAGCTCTTTGAAATCATTTTTTTGTGTCTTCCGTGCAGCAGCGATATTTTCTTTTAATTAACTCTCATCATAGAGAGCAGGGTGATTCTTTGTGGGCCGTGCATAATCCTGCACAGCACCGGCATCTGAATTACAATGAGAAATTACCAACTAGAAATGTTTTCTCTAACTCTAGTGTAAATTAATGGGGCAGCAATTATGTTTCTACTAAAAACATCTGTGGTCTGAAAATTATGATATGATTATTTTCTCTCTTGAAGTAAGGGGAAACCACATTTAACAAAAAGGTTATTTTTATAAAGGCATGTCGAATAGTAGCTGTCAAAATTGACTATATCGTGTGACAGGATATTTAACTTAAAATATCCTAGTATCAATTTTAAAAATCTGGACCTGAGGAGATTTTCAGACTGTAAGATTTCCCTCAAAGAACTGAGTACAAGCTTTGTAGGTAGAAGGCCTGGGTTCAGCCCCCAGCATCACATGGTTCCCCAAACACTGCCAGCTATTGTCTGTACCAAAACAAAAAGTAAAGCAAAGTAAGCCAACAAAAATCTACTATTACAATTCATAAAATCAACAAGACTTCATAGTTTTATACCTATGTATCAGATTTTTTTTTTTTGCTTTTTGGGTTCAGCTGGTGATGTACAGGGGTTACTCCTGGCTCTGCACTCAGGAATTACCCCTGGTGGTGCTAGGGGACCATATGGGATGCTGGGAATCGAACCTGGGTTGGCCGCGTGCAAGGCAAATGCCCTACCCGCTGTGCTATTGCTCCAGCCCCTGTATCAGATTTTAGTATCTATCATTTACGAACTTGGCATTATTATTAAGTAAAGAATACAAAACAAAAAATAACAATTTTCTATAATCCAGAACCTAGATTATTCTAAAGAAAATTGGGCATATGAAAAGGGTAGGGATAGAGAACAAAGAAAATCATTTTGAGGGTATGTTATCTGGCATAGGAGCAATTCAAACTCACTTTGATTGACAAATAAAAATATCAGAAGCTAAAATGATAGTAGAGTGGGGAGGGCATTTTCCTTGCATACAGCCGACCTAGGTTCAATCCCCAGAATCCCATATGGTCACCTGATCACTGTCAGGAGTGATTCCTGAGTGCATAGCCAGGAGTAACCCCTGAGCATCACCTAGTTAGTGTGACCCAAAAAGCAAAGAAAAAAAAATTGAAATATCAAATAAGAGTGGTGTGAATCTGAGAATGTATTGAGTACCTCCAAGTTGTGTGTGTATAAGAACATGTAAGTGTGAACATTTGTCTTAGAATCTGTCTTACATAAATACTCATCTTTCAGCATCTACAGGAATGTTTACTGGGGCCAGAGAGAGCTCTTAGCAATGGGTTTTGTGCTTTGCATGTATTTTGCATGCAGGAGGTCTAGGTTCAACCTCCAGCAACACATGGTTCTGCAAGCAGTAGTGTCAGTAAGTACTAGACCAGGAGAAGCTACAGAGCACTTCTGGGTGTGAAAACAAAAAATAGAAAAGGAAAGAAAAGGAAAGAAAAGAAAAGAAGAGAAAAGAAAAGAAAAGAAAAGAAAAGAAAAGAAAAGAAAAGAAAAGAAAAGAAAAGAAAAGAAAAAAGGTTTGCAGCATATTTTTTATGCTGGCCAAAAAAAAAGTAAACAAACTCAATGTCCATCTATTTTTTTATAAATTATATACAAATTCTTGTCCAAAGCAAATATTAAGTATATAGCAACAGCTCAATTACAATTCAATAATCTCCAAAAAGAAATAGTTACACAAAATAAAGTTATATTATCTACCCAATAAGCAGTATTGAAATTAACCAAGGGAAAAAAACTATGGTTAAAAAAAATAAGTCCAGGGGCTGGAGCAATAGCACAGTGGGTAGGGCGTTTGCCTTGCACGCGGCCAACACGGGTTCGATCCCCAGCATCCCATATGGTCCCCCAAGCACTGCCAGGAGCAATTCCTGAGTGCAAAGCCAGGAGTAATCCCTGAGCATTGCTGGGTGTGACCCAAAAAGAAAAAAAAAAAAAGGTCCACCTGGATATTTATAAAACTGCTCTTTTAAATAACCCTTAGGTTAAACAAGAAATCAAAATGAAAATCACACATCTTAAAAATGAATAACAATGAAGACACTTCATATCAAAACACGTGTGATGTAATCAAGGTACTATTCAAAACAAGATTTTATCATCTTAAAATAATTTCCTCAAAAAAAGACTTGAAGTATTGAAGTAATCATTTCATTCAAGAGAGGAAAATCACCCAAATATAACCTAAGAAACTAGAAAGGAATATTGATTACAAATAAAGACAGGCATTAGAAGACTATTAAGCAAAAAATTAATAAAATCTGTAAAAAGACAATAAAATCAGCTGTCTTCTTGACAAGCCTAACATCACAAAAAGAGAACCAGAGAGCTAGTACAGGCGCTCAGGTGCTTGCCTTGCATGCAGCTGACCCCAAGCAAATCCCCGGCATCACACATGGTCCCCTGAGCACTGCCAGAAGTCCTTGAACACTTCCATTTGAGAAGCCCTGAGTTCCTTCCCAGGCACAAAGAAGAATGAAATGAGGAGACAAACAGAAAGAGGGAAGGTAAAATAAGGAAATGTTCTTAAGAGGACCGGAGAGATAGCAATGGGCAGAGTACTTGCCTTGCGCGTGGCTTACCTGGGTTCAATCCCCATTTCTGGAAAGTCTAACAAAAAAGGATCAGAGAAACAGTAACTCCCAAAAATAATAAAAAGAATTTTACCTTAGTCAAATGTTTTCATCCCAAAAGGCTCAGTCTGTGATGTGAAAGAAATCTGCCATTTAAAAAAGTCTCTGGAGCACAAGGTCTGACTCAGTGGCTAAAAGTGACTCCTTAGAAGCATCAGGCCACGAGTTCCATCTCCAGAGCCACCCATACGTGCCATGTGAAACCCCGCAGCTCTGCTATCTCGGCGTCCCAGAGCCATGACCGTGTGTGATCCCAGCACACAGCCAGGCGTCTGCAAGGATCTCAACTAAAGTGTCATCTCTGAGGAGCACCACAGAGAAAAGCTGTGGGAGCACCATAACCAGGAGCGCGACTTCCAGGGAGCACATGCAACCCCCAGTGATCACAACTACAGGATGTGCACAAGCACCACAACTGAGTGTGCTCCCCAGCAGTGGCCTCGTGTGAAGGCACCACAAGCAAGCACGCAGCGACAGCATGAAGGGGAAGGAGCAGACTATGTCCACAACCTGAAATTCTTATTGAAACTCTTCTGTGAGATTAGCAAAACACTCAAACCAGGGGCTGGAGAGATAGCACAGCGTGTAGGGCGTTTGCCTTGCACGCGGCCGACCCGGGTTCAAATCCCAGCATCCCATATGGTCCCCTGAGCACAGCCAGGGGTAATTCCTGAGTGCAGAGCCAGGAGTAACCCCTGTGCATCGCCAGGTGTGACCCAAAAAGCCAAAAAAAAAGACTCAAACCAACACTACACAGCATGCACACACCCAATCCTCCAACCACAGACCAACATCATTTAGGAAAAAAGAAGCAAAACTATGAAGGTATTGGCTCCAAGGGCTGGAACTTTGCATGTAGACCTTAGTTCAATCCCTGGCAGCGCATAGACCCCAAAGCTACACCCCAAGAAAAAGGCCAAAAGAGGCCCTGAAAATCTGATGGCGGGAGTGGAGGGAGCTTTGAAATGTTCTAGAATAAATAAAAGTGACTAAAAATAACTGAGAGAATAATGAAACATGACCAGGTTCAAGCTTAAGGGACATTATCCTTTCAGAAATCTACAAAAGAAAGGACAAAATATCATTGATTGCCTGAAAGACATTAGATAAAATTCAGCATACATTCATGATAAAATCTCTAAGCAAATAATATTTCCTAAATAAGATTTTTCTTAAATCCACCACGGGGCTGAAAGATACACAGTGATTTGGGCATAGGACTGGCATGATTCTGACCCAGGTTGGTTCCAACACCACTTGATTCTTTCCGCATCAGCAGGTGCAACTCTGGAGACCCCAGGCCACTGTCAAGTGTGGCCCTGGAAGCTCCGAGCACTGTCTGGATGACCTGAGTATCTCAGGTGTTGCTGCATTGAAAGATTAGTCTGGTTGACTGAGAATCATCAGTAGAAGCCTCCTGAGCACTGCTTGAGAGACCCACCAAAGCAAAAGACAAAACACTAAACCAAAACAAATGAACCAAAGAGAAAAAGAAATAGATGATACTAAACATTCACTACCAGATGCACTCCCATCAAAATAAAGTATCAGACAAGAAAGCCTGCCTTATTACCACTGCAATTCCATGGATCCAGGGAAAACTAGAAAAGAGCATTTTAAGAGAAGCAGACTCTATAATTTAGAATAAAAATGAGAACTATTGGGGCTGGAGCGATAGCACAGCGGGGAGGGCGTTTGCCTTGCACGCGGCTGACCCGGGTTCGTTTCCCAGCATCCCATATGGTCCCCCAAGCACCGCCAGGGGTGATTCTTGAGTGAAGAGCCAGGAGTAACCCCTGTGCATCGCTGGGTGTGACCCAAAAACCAAAAAAAAAAAAATGAGAACTATTAAACTCTGTCATTATGAAGACTGGATGTAATGCTCATCTAAAACACACATAGGCCAGAGGTAGCTGGATGGCCTGAACATTTGCTTTGCAGGCAGGAAGCCTGTGTTTGATCCTTAGCACCTTATGGTCCCCTGAGCACCGCCAGGACTGACCCCCGAATACAAATCCAGTCTCAAAGCACCACCAGGTATGACCCAAACTACCTATCCCACTCACTCCCCAAAATATATATATATGAAGACAATCAACTGAAAATGTAGGTGGCATCATTCAAGATGAAGAATAAAAAAAATTTACTTTTGTATATGCCAGCAAATTCAAAAAAGCTAAGAGAATAATTCCATTCATGATAGTTTGGGAAATCTATGTTTTAGAAACTAAAGAAAAACTATTTGAGTCCTGATAAAAGAACTATAAAATTTACCTGAAATACATGTACACAGAATTTGAATAAATGTAATATCACGATATACTTCTAAATAAGAAAACTCATTATTAGAGATATGTCAATGGTTCCCTCAAATTAATTTAAAACTTCATTTCAATTTAATTATAACCAATAAGATATTTAATGGAATTTGACAAATCAGTTATTAAATTAATATAAGGAGAGACAATGAAGAGGCAAGATTCCTGAAAAAGAATGCCCTGAACTATAACATGTTCTATCAAAATTCACAACATATTCTAAGGCTAAAGTAATTCCAACCAGAGGAGGAATAGACAAATAGATCAATGGAAGAATAAACTAGAAATAGTTTAATTCATTAAAAGATTTTTGTATATGATAAAGACATTTTTGAAGCAGCAGAAATAAAATAGACTGTGCATCTTTAAAAAAACTGTGTTAGGACACCTGGTCATTCATTGGGCAAATACTATTATATCATGGCTTACTATAATAGAGAAGATCAGAGAAAAAGCAGAAAATGAGAACGGTTATATCTAGTGAAGACCCAGAAAGAGACTGTCAAGAGGAAAGAGACAATCCCCATGTGAGCTACGAAAATGTCAGAAAGAAAAGAATAAAGAACTTTCTGCTGCTGCACGAGCATGATCCTGGAGGCCAACTGAACTACTCTGGACACCAGCAGCTCGCAGAGAGGCCTCTGGACTGTGAACTGAGCCGCTGCCCCATGCGGCGCCAGTGGGCAAGGGTTTCTCTCTCCAGGCTTTTCCATCTTATGAGCACCACAAAAGGGAAGTAAAAGCTTGCAGTGATGCAATTTCTGGCAGAATTTTCCCTGGACTTTATACAGAAATCCATCTCTTAATTGTCAGCAATGTGAAACGGTTCCTTTTTAGCAGGTCTGACTTTGGGGGGAAACTCCAAACAATAACAGTGAGTTTTTTGTTGAAATACTGAAGGTAATCAGAGTAGCAGCCATTTTTCTAGACTATAAACTAAGCCATAGCCCCACGCTGGCCGAGGAGAGAAAATATCCCTCTTTCCCGGTTGTTTCCCATTTTCGTGGAGAAACGCAGCGTGGCGTCCACCATATTATGAGGTCTATTAAGCAGGCACGAACTGGGCGGTGCGGAAAGGGGGAAATAAAAAGGAAAAAGAAAAAGGAAAGAGTTATGTACTTGGAGCAGTGGGGCTACATATTTCTTCATTCTCAGCAATGGAAAACTAATTATCAAATGCTTCCTTGGCAGTAGGGCTGTCTTTCTTGGGGGGAAACTCCAACAACAATAGTGAGTTTTGTGTTGAAATATGGAATGTAATCAAGGTAAAGAGAAAATGAAGTGAAATTCATCAGTTAGGCAGGAGGGGGTGGGGGGCGGGGGGGAGGTATACTGGGGTTTTTAGTGGTGGAATATGGGCACTGGCAAAGGGATGGGTGTTTGAGTATTGTATAACTAAGACATAAGCCTGAGAACTTTGTAACTTTCCACATTGTGATTCAATAAAATAAAACACACACAAAAAAAAAAGAATAAAGAAAACTATCATAAATGACTCAAAGTTATTTAATAATTTTATAATAGGGCATTAGTAAAGTGACAGTGATGAAAAGCTCATTCCACACCGCCTCAGGATCATGTTTGAGGAAAAGTATTTTTAATCTTTGATTCACTATAGAACTATGTGAACTTAGTCAATAAGTAACCTAATTTTCACTCAAGCACAAATCCATTATAATCTTTAAATTCCAAATAATCTTACATATATCAGACTATATGTAAAATATAGTCTGGAGCGCTACCACAGCGGGTAGGGCATTTGCCTTGTATGTGGCTGACCCAGGTTAGATTCCTCCGACCCTCTCAGAGAGCCCGGCAATCTACCAAGAGTATCCCTCCCACACGGCAGAGTCTGGCAAGCTCCCCGTGGCGTATTCAATATGCCAAAAACAGCAACAACAAGCCTCACAATGGAGACATTACTGGTGCCCATTTGAGCAAATCGATGAGCAACAGGACAACAGTGCTACATATCAGACTATATATGTAGAATCCTACTGATTGATACCATTAGTTCTTCTCTAAGGAATGTGGCATTCAGGCTGGAGACAAGGCTCTAAGAATGATGTGACCTGCAGTATTCCTAAACTGTTCAAGTGACAGGTCACGGGATAACAGGGGCCTCTAACTTTGTTAATTAACTAAATTGGTAGATTTCTTCATTGTGAATTACCTAGGAAGTTCAGTCTTTCAGTTCAAACTCTCAGCATTTCATCTAACTGCTTATCTAACAGGAGGGCAATGGGCACTGGCAGTGAGTCTGAGTAGAAAATAGCAGCTAGTAAAGGATTTTAAATAGATTTTACATTTATATGGGTTTCAGGGATTCTATGACTGCTTTGAAAAATAGTTTCAACCTCGGAAAACTGCACTGCCTTTAAGTGGAGCACAGCTCATAAATGATCCACATACATGGGACCAGATAACAGAAGAATGATTTATACTGTCGTTGCACTTTGTTCTCCGATACAAAGATACTGGAAAGTTAATTTCTTGGAGCAATCATCTCTAGGTATGTTTCCCAGACATTTTGTTCTGTTGTTTTTCTTTCCACCAAGCTTTTTAAAAGTGTTTCCCCCCCCAATATATGTGTTTTTGTTAATAAGCATATTTACATGCTACTTTCAAATTTTTATACAGACACAGTGATCTTCACACTTGTTTACAATATGTTCCAGGTATATAACGTTTCCACCTTCAGTCCTGCCACCCCATGAACACATTTCTCTACCAGTCACCCCAGCTTCCCTCCCACCACCCCAACCTGACTTCTTGACTTGGGTCCCGCACTTTCACAAGTGTGAGGTCTAGACACACAGATACTTTACCTCTACAGCACAGATGAGCCCAAGGTCACATGCCCCTATGCTACCTCCAGACTCATCACTTGCTTCCCTCCCCCTCCCCATAGCTCTTCTCCTTCAGTACTTGTTTCTATAAAATAGAACTAATGTTTTTCCTACTGTTGATAACTTCTGTTTCACCATTCCATTATTTCATACATCACAGATTAGTGAGAATATTAGCTATGTGTCCTTGTCCCTCTAATTTACTTCCCTTAACATGATATCCTTGAGTTCCAACCAAGATGCAGTAGTCTGCATGATTTCCTCATTCCTTGTGGCTGCATAGTATTCCACTATATTACAACTTCACTATTTTTCTTCTGTCACTGAACAACTGGGTTGTTTCCATGTCCTGGCTATTGTACAAAGTACTATAATGAACATAGAACTGCATATATATTTTTTAATGAAGGTTTTTGTCTCTTGGAGGAAGATATGAAGTAGTGGATTGGTTGGATCATATGGGAGATCTATTTTTAGTTTTTTTGAGAAATCTCCATATTGCTTCCCATTGTTTTAATATAATATGAACATCATAGAAGATTAAACTGGAGATTTTTTATGACATAAAATAAACCAAATCCAAAATTCTAGTGCTGAATCATGTATCCTAGACCACAGTACAATTTGCATGGCATGATGGAAGATTCTTTTTCTAGAGAAGTAATTTATCAAGCTAAAGAATACAGAAAAATCACTTGAAATTCTTGCTTAAAATGCTTACTCCAGGGATTTAAGAGACAGCACAGTGGATTGGAAGCTTGCTTTGCACATGACCAACCCAAATTCAATCCACAGCACCCCATACAATTCCCTGAGCCCCTACAGGAATGATCCCTGGACATAGATCCAGGAATAAGCCCTGAACACTACCAGGTGTCCCCCCCCCAAACAAAAAAATAAAAATGCACACTCCAGAAGAAATAGCACAATGGGTACGACACTTGCCTTGTACATAGCCAACCCAGGTTCAATCCCTGGCACCACATATGCTCCCCAGAGTTCCTCAGGGGTGATCCTGACTACAGAGACAGGAATCTGAGCACCTGGTACCACATGTTATAACCTGAAAATACAAAAACAAAAGATTGGGGGGGCTGGAGCAATAGCACAGCGGATAGGGCATTTGCCTTGCATGCAGCCAGCTCGGGTTCAATTCCCAGCATCCCATATGGTCCCCCGAGCACCACCAGGAGGAATTCCTGAGTGCAAAGCCAGGAGTAACCCCTGTGCATTGCCAGGTGTGACCCAAAAAGCAAAAAAAAAAAGATTTAATTAAACACACAAAAAGAAAAATGCACACTCCAGCACTATATCAAACTGAAGAGTTTCTGCACATAGAAATTTTTTTAAATTTGTATAAGCATAAACAACAATCCTACTGAATGGGAGAAAATATTTGCATATCATACATCCATGACAGATTAATACTGAAAATTTACAAAGAACTCAAAAACTCAACAAAGAAAAAAGCAAACAACTCAATTTTAAAATGGTGCAAAGCACATCTCCAAACACAACTGAAGAGATGGCCAATAAGCACATAAAGAGATGTTCAGTTTTTGAGGGAGATGCAAATCTAAACAAAAAACAAGCTATCCCCTCACCCCTTTGGCTAGTAACCAAAGGCAAGAAACAACAAATTCTGTTGCAGATGTGGGGATAAGGGAAAACAAGAGTGGGAATTACACCAGTCCAGATACAAAGCAGGAAAAGCTCTCAAAAAATCAAAAATGGAGATTTAAAATGACAGCTGTCCCACTTCTAGGTCTCTAGCTGAAAAATACAACACTAATTCAAAAGGACATATGCACTCCAATGCTTATTGTAGCATTATTTGTAATAGTCAATAACCAGAAAAAATCTACGTGCCATTCAGTTGACTAATAGATGAAGATATATACACAATGGAATACTGTTCAGCTCCAACAAAAGAGAAAACCTCACTGTTTT
Source organism: Sorex araneus (assembly GCF_027595985.1). Taxonomy (NCBI): domain Eukaryota; kingdom Metazoa; phylum Chordata; class Mammalia; order Eulipotyphla; family Soricidae; genus Sorex; species Sorex araneus. Next base: position 65,188,375 of record NC_073309.1, on the reverse strand, counting down.
TAACAAGATGGAACCTAGAGGGTATTGTGCATAATGAAATAAATCAGATGGAAAAGACAAACACTGAAATTTTACATAGATTTATGTACATATGTGTATACAGGAAAGCCAAATAAATGATCTCAATAAAACAAAAATAAACATTTGGACATAAAACCAATTAGTGGTACTAGAACAGAAAGAAGAGGAGTGAGGGCATTGGAACAAATATAAGTGAAGGCTAAAACTGGGTTTTTAATGATGAACTAAATGTTCATTATATTTATTTACAATGATGCACACCTGAAACACATAATGTCATAATGCAATGTTAATTCAATGAAAAAATAACAAACATGAATTTTATAATGAAAAAATACAGATTTTTTCATTTAACGTTTTTAAAACTATAATAAGACCAAGAACAGGTGCTCAGAGGTAGAGCACTTGTCTTGCAAGTGTGAGGTCCGGGGTTCAATTTCCCGAATCAAATCAAAAATTCTGTTGTTGTTGTTGTTGTTATTATTATTGTTGTTGTTGTTGCTGTTGTTTTGGGAACACATTCAAGTAAGCTCAGGGCTTGCTCCTGGCTCTGTACTCAGAGATCACTCCTGGTGGCCTCAGAGGCCATAGTGGGTGCCGGGGACTGAACCCAGGTTGACTATGTGCGAGGCGACACCCTACCGGCTGTACTATCTCTCCAGCACCCCCTCCCATAAAATCAATGTAGATTCCAAGCACCAACAACAGAGATTCAATAGGTATATGACGAATCAAATAATCTACTTTTTTAGCTGTTTTTCAGGTTCTGAAGTAAGTTGTTTGAGCACCATACTTTGAGAAATACTACAAAAGACAAGGTATATTCTCCTTCTATGACAATCATGTAGCATCAGAAGGAGATAAAACAATGCCCTATCCAGCACAGATATTATCCACAATCTAGTTTTTATGGGGGTAATGTCAGAACTATCACTTAAAATATTATTCTTAACAGAAAATATATTCTGACTTTTACAACGCTGACTCAGAAGAAATTTTTAGCATTGTTATAAACTGCCACACATACAATTTATCATACAAAAGAACTCATCCACTTCAATAAAAATTGCTTTTTTAAGGATTCAGAGACTGAAATCAGAAGAAAGTGATTCTCAGATTATACTTGTTGTCATTGCTACAAATAAGAATGTGTGATTATCTTAAGATAACTATGCATATTAACTGCAGTTAAATTCATACATGTTCCTATACTTTCTCTAACACTGGCTAGAAATTTTAATTTTGCCACATTTTGATCTCCATTGAATCTACAGTTATGAAACCTAAACCTCATAATAAAAGATGAAGTTTTTCACAACTTTGCTTGTGCAAAGTTTTTTTGTTCTTCTTCCTCCTTTACCACATTTCCTAGCCCTTCTGACCTGATGCTCAACTTCTCACCAAGTTCTAAGTAAGCTATGTCCTCTAAGATTGGAGTATCAGTGCTAGATAGCTCGAGTCACTAATAAAACTATCTTGGTACTCCTAGTTACCTAGGACATCATTAATCAATACTTCAAAAAGAAGACTGAATCATTCTATGAATGTATGCTACACTAGGATACTCTTCTTAGGGATAAAGCCGACATTCAAACTCATCAAACTGAATTTAGCATCATCTCACCTTCCCCTAGAATAAGAAGAGAGAGAAAGCCACAAGGGCACCAGGGGGGCCTGCTTCAAGGATCCCTCTGCCCACAGTAGCAGGTTTACTCGCTGTTGAACAGCTATTCTCTTTAGCTCTCTGTTCTCGCCAGGTCCTGGGAGATGAGAATCCCTCTGTATTGGACAGGCTATTCCACCAGAGACATTACCTCTTCCAACATGCCCACCATTGCTGCTTCAAGGATCCCTGCCAGGGATCTGCCAATGTCTTCAACTCAGAGACCCAAGAACAGTTTCTTAGTAGGTATTTACAGTTCTTCCTCATCTGAATGCAGTTCACCAGCATTTTTTTTATATGAAATAGCTCTAAGGAAACTATGACCCTACTCTGGTTTTAGTTGTTTGTTTATTTGTATGAATTCACCCATTCTTATTGTAATGTGTATGATTTGTGTGAATTATCTAGTGCCTACTTTCATCATGATAATGACTGTCTAATTCCATCATCAAATCCATTTTTCCCAAATAAATTTTTCAGGAATAGCTTTGGGATCTAATCTAATAGAGTAATCCCAGCTCCACAAAGGAGATGCTGGAAGACATTTTCTGTCCCATTAGACTCTGTGGCATAAGGGTGTGAGGTCAGTAGCTGTAGCAAATAATCTGCTGTCCACATGAAGAACACACATTTGTCATAGGCATATTGCCTTAAATTCAGTTGACAACCACCTTCATATAGTTTCCAGGGAAATAAAGCTACAAGTCCAACAAATGTCAAACTGTCAAGTAAAAAATGACAGTGGGTTTCTACAACTTTTTAACCCACAGATGAATTTCTTGAAAATAAGCAATTACACTTGTCACTCTAGATAAATACAGTGGAAAATGAATGTAAAAAAACTATGAAACATCATTTTTATAATATACATACCATCAGCAGTAGCACCATTTGCTAGAAATATGTAGTAACTTGCATTTAGATCAAATCTATTGTTAAAGCCAGGAAGGGTAATGTTTCTTCTGAAGGAACACTGCATAACGCCATCCGCCAACCTCCAAGCCATATCCTCAAGAGTATCCTACAAGTACACACAATGGACTTTTTCAGTACCTTCCAAAACTTTGCTAAAAATAAGATCTGATCAAAGCCTCATGCTGTTGAATTTCCTTTCTCTAAGACCCTTTGTGCAGGTTTTGTCTATAGAATAATTGTTTTTCCACATCCTCTTTGAAATGTCAAAAAAAAAATTTTCTCCTAGTTTGTTTTCTTCATTCCACTAGGCAAAAATATTATTTTTACTTTGAGTGAGGACCTCACAATTTCTCTACCCAAATCAGAAGCTTGAGTAGATTGACTAAGTCTGGCCATTATCACACAGCCAGTAAGACTGAAGAAGCAATTAGCAACCCTAATAGCCCAAATGCCACATGCAAGGAGGGCAAAGTTCCAACCCCAGGGTGGGACTCAATCCAAGGAAGCTCTGCAGAAAACATCACTATCAATAAGAGCAGCTCTGTTTGCCAGAGTTCACTTGCTGGTCAACTGTCAGGTGAAACACACTTTCTCTACAAACAAAAAAAAATTCTAAAAAATAGGCCACCTTTGGCACAGTTACTAAAAGACACATTCAAGCAATGTGCAAGACCCTGACCAGTCTCTACCACATGCTCCTCTTTCTTCAGCAGTCAAGAAATCCCCTGTGTAGCTCACATGTGCCTTTTTTAGAAACTGTCTATAAGCTTTCAAAAAGGTGTTCTGTCACTTAACAAAATACAAAATGTTTTTTGGAAGATGCCAAAAGCACTGAAGTGACACAAGCATGAATCCATCCTTTCCTATATGAGAGACGCGTCTTGTGATTTATAAACTGTAAAAGAAAAAAAGGTATACACACCTAGAAACATGCAAAGCAGAAATGACCACAGTTAATGACGCTGTTAACTGTTGACTGGAAATTTGCACAGAGCTGATTTCAGACACTCCAACCACACACATGAAAAATGTTTGTCAGAAGGAAAACTGGCTAATTAGCTAGACAGAGTAATCTTTTAACTATGTATATGAATAAGAAAACAACCTGTTTGTGTACCTTAAATATATATAATTTTATTAAAATGTGTATTAACAAAAATAGGGGAGAGGAGAGGAAGAAAGAGAAGGGGAGGAGGAGAGAGAAAAGAAGGGGAGTAGAGAGGAGAGGAGTGAAAGTAAGGAGGGAAGGATTAAGGAGGGCAAGGGAGAGAAAGGGAGGGCAAGAGGGGTGGGAAGGGAAGAGACAGTAGAGGAAAGTGAAAGGGAAGAGAGGAATTGACCAAGGGGAGGGAGGTTCAAGCCAGAAAGTAGAGCAGCCAGGTGGAGGTTCCCAAAGCGTCCACACCTACCTCTGAGTCCATAATAGGATGCTTCCGACCTGTCAAGTGGGAAGGTTTTAGGTGCACAGTCTGATCTTCACGAATACACATATATGCATCATCATCACCCTGGAAGGCAATTGCAAACAAGAAAACTTCAAAGGTATTCCAACATTCATTTTAATGTCCCCACTGAAATAAAATAGCATTTGATGCTTTGAAAACATCCTTTCCTGGAGAAACAGCACAGTGAGTTAAAGCACTGCTTGTATCATGCCCACCCATGTTTGAACTGTGGCAATGCCCGGAGCCCTGCCAGGAGTGACCCCCAAGGGCGGGGTGAGACCAAAATAAAAAACAAAACAAACTAATGAAATCTATTTCACTGGCTCAAGCTTTTGTTGCAGTGTTATATTAGTGGTGGAGGCATACCTGTACAACCCCAAACCTACTACAGGGCGACCAAGGATCTAGGCATGGCACTGAGACCACCTCACTTGCACCTGAGAAGAGAACGGAGGTATCTGCTGAAGGATGGAAAGAAGAGGGGAAACCTCACAGAGAAAAGTGGACTTGTGAGTAGTTACAGCAGCAGCCCAGAAAGGGGACAATAAAGGTCTAATGCGCCAAGTCAAAGGTAGTGGCAAGGCAATGCAGAGAATGAAAGACGTTATGCTCAAGAGATAATCAAAGGTATCGGGAAGATCAATGGCAGTACACATATTAGCATCCAAATCCAAGCTTCTAAAAAACATTCCTGTACCAAAAGAAAACAAGAGGGCCAGAGCTGTGGCTCAGAAGTAGAATGCCTGCCTTGTATGTGTGGGGCCCCAGGTTCAATTCTGAGTATCACTGTATCCCTGTATCACTGTCATCCCGTTGCTCATCGATTTGCTTTGCTCGAGCGGGCACCAGTAACGTCTCCATTGTGAGGCTTGTTACTGTTTTTGGCATATAAAATATGCCACGGGGAGCTTTCCAGGCTCTGCCATGAGGGCTGGATACTCTCAGTAGCTTGCTGGGCTCTCTGAGAGGGATGGAGGAATCAAACCTGGGTCGGCCGTGTGCAAGGCAAATGCCCTACCTGCTATGCTATTGCTCCAGTCCAAGAAAAAGAAAGAAGCTGACTTCAACTGAAAAATGATGAAATTATTAAAGTGTAAGTTTAGCGAACAGTGCCAGAATATGAGAGTATGCCCAAACATTAATGGTAATGCATCAAAAGATCACTATAACCAGCTAGAATTGGCTGCCTCTGGCCACATCTGAGTCAAAATAAGTATCTTAAGGAATAAGGTAATAAACTGTCACAATAGATAAGGATTGTATTAGTCCATAGTGTTATGCTGAAAGGGAAAGAAAAAATGCAAAGAAATGCTCTTCATTCAGAAGAATCCTGGTTAATAAATAAATTCAAAAATTACCATCTTACAACTACAACTGATTCAGGTGACTCAAATGATTCAGGAAAACAACAAAAGCAGAGGCTGATATCACTTGGGAAAAATGTTACTGAGAAGCAGAATATTCATGCTGTGTTAACCCACTGATTGCCTACTAACTAAAAAAGAGAAACTTTACCTTTACAATGGAGAAATCTGACAGATACTATCACATGTAGAATCATCAATTATCTACGAGGTGGATCATCAATTATCAGAGGAAAAATCTAACATTATATACCTTTGCATATGATAGACCGAAACCATGCCTTATCCAGTATTTGGGCCAAAAATTCTTTTGTTTTTTACATGTTTGTTTTTTTAATTTTTTAAATTTTTATTAGTGAATCACTGTGAGGTAGTTACAAACTTATGAACTTTCATGTTTGCATTTCATTTACATCCCTCCATCAGTGCCCATCCTCCTCCACCAATGTTCCCAGTATCCCTCCCACCACCCCCACCCCAGCCCCCACCACCCCACCCTGCCTCTTCGACAGGGCATTGTTCTCTCTCATGTTGGATGTTGTAGTTCGCAATAGAGGTATCGGGTGGCCATCATGTTTGTGCCAAAAATTCTTAACCTGAATCTTTGTAGAAATTATGGGTAGTTCTATAAAACTAAGAACTAAAGCAAAAAAAAGTGCATTGAGGATAGCCACACATATCTGAAACTCAGGAGGAAAAATTGTTATAAAGGACTTCATTAGGAGTAGAGAAATCAAAATATAGAAATGAACTTTTATCAGTATAGTAAAGATATGATGGGAACATCAGGAAAATATTTTTATTCTTAGTAAACATGCTGTAGACTTGAAAGACAAAATTTCATATCTGCAACTTAATTTCAAATAAATCACGAAAAAATCTGTTCAGAGATACCTACTAAGTCTATGTACACATGCATACACAGATGAGAGAATAAAAGATAAAAATTAAGTGGTATATGTAGGGCAATGCTGTAGAATTCTTTCAACTTTCATATAGGCTTAAAACTAAAGTGAGAAGCTGGAGGTGAGAGATTTAGGAAGAGAAAGGACCTCAGAGGTGAAGAAAAGTGAGTTTTTAAAAAGCTAGAGAAATAATACAAGGATTAAGGCACTTGCTTAGCGGGCTGCTAAACCCAGTTTGACTTTCGGCACAACATATGACCCACCACCAAAGTGAATGGCTCCTAGCACAGAGCCAGAAATAAGGCCTGAGCACAGCCAAATATAACCCAAAACCACAGAGGAAGAAAAAGAGTGAAGAAGAGAGTGTGCAATCTGAGCAGGGAGATGGCTCAAAGGGCAGAGTGTACTTTACGTGTCAGAAGCCTGGGTTCAATATCCCCATGACACCAACCCCACCCATCTCCCCCACACTGCATGACCCCTAAGCACTGCTGGGAGCAACCTCAAGAAACAAGCAGAGAACAGTCCCTGAACAAGCTGGAGGTGGAAAAGAAAAAAAGAAGGAGGAGGAAATCTAACCAGACAACCAAATTTCTTTCCCCGATAGCAATGAATACTCTATTAAGTGATAATTTAGATATTAACAATACCTAAAAGGAAGTAACAAATAAGAATTGTCGCTTTTTATTTTACTGTCATTATGTTACTGATCATCAAGAATAGGGAGTACCAGGAAAAAAAGACAGATACACACACACACACAAACACACACGTTCAGTTTTATAGGTAATGCTTGATAGTGTCCAGAAATCACCCCTGGATGAGACCAGTCTGAAACTGGAAATCCTAATCTGCAGTATCAGTATTGGGACCATTTTAGAATTTTAGTATTGAGAAATAAAGTATAAAAAAAGATGCTAGAGTGATAGCATAGCAGGTAGGGAGTTTGCCTTGCACGTGGCCAACCCAGGTCCGATTCCCAGTATCCCATATGGTCCCCCAAGCACTGCCAGGAGTAATTCCTGAGCACAGGGCCAGGAGTAAACCCTGTGCATTGCCGGGTGTGACCCAAAAAGCAAAAAAAATAAAAAAAACCAAAAAGCTATTGGGCATGGGGAAGGAAGAAAACAGAAGTTAATGTAGCTTGCATATTTAACATATTTTCTTAATATATTTTCTAATATTTAACAAAATCACTTGGATGGAAAAGATATACGTGCTTTGAAACGGAGTTAAAATTCAGATATTAGCAAGCCATTGTTAGTGGAAATATGGAAAATCACACTTTTCATCAATTTTAGTGATGTGGTCTAATACCGAAACAATTGCTAACATTAATTTACTAACCAAATTGAAAAGGGTGTATAATTTAGGTTACCTAATCAGCATTCATAACATCAGTTTCCTTCGGTATTTAAATTTACATTACATACCGAAAAGAAATAGCAGATCATAAAAATATCCTCAAATTTTAAAAATAACAACTAAAAATAGAAATAACCACTTCAAAAATATTTCTGAGGATGATTTATTTCCCCCAATTTAAGCAAACAGGTGTAAAGATGATTTTAATGATTAAGTAGAATTGCTCTGTAAATCAACTGCACCTGCATAATTAAATCTTTTTTACAAACATTTTTGATGAGTGCTATACTAGAAACATAAGATTTCTAAGTGAGATAAATATATCTTGAATTAGAGATAAATGCTTTTGTGCCAGTTCTGCCTACAACTTAGAGAGATCTGGTTTACCTGTATACGACCTCTTACCACACACAGAGCAACAATAGAAGACACTCTTGATGAGTGTGATCAGAAAGGAAATATGATCAGAAAGGAAAAAATTCATCTGACTTATGAAGTGACTGGAATTTTATGGATGGCTGACTAGCACACATATCTGAACGTGCACTGAACCTCAGAGTTGAGCCCATATGAAACTAGACATGTATGCCCATAAAGCTTCCATTGTTTATCCTTGTTAGACTCATCCTTATACTTGGCTTTCCTACCAATGTGTCACCTTCACACAACGAGCATTATCATCACCTATCCTTATTGCTTTATATAGTCACATTTTATTTTTAACCCAATACTTTGTACACCAAAACTTGCTCCATTTTCCCAGTTCATACTGTTCAGGCTGGAGCGAAGCACAGCGGGTAGGGCGTTTTCCTTGCACATGGCCAACCTGGGTTTGATTCCTCCATCCCTCTCGGAAAGCCTGACAAGCTACCGAGAGTATCCTACCTGCACTGCAGAGCCGGGCAAACTCCCCGTGGCATATTTGATATGCCAAAAACAGTAACAACAAGTCTCACAATGGCGACATTACTGTTGCCCGCTAGTGCAAATTGATGAAAAACTGGACGACAGTGCTACAGTAGTACTGTTTGCATCATTACTAAAAAATACTCAAAATAATATGCTAGAGAAATGGCTCAAAAGCTGTAGTTCGGGTTTTGTGGAGCTTCAGGTTCAATCCTGGCACTGACTGAACAGGATTCAACCCAGAGCACCTCCAGGTGTGTTCCCCAAAATCAGAAAAAAAAAGAGATAAGATGCTGTAAGTTGTATTTGTTTGCCTTGCATGCAGCCAACCCAGGTTTGATTCCTCTGCCCGTCTCGGAGAGCCCAGCAAGCTACCCAGAGTATCCTGCCCACACGGCAGAGCCTGGCAAGCTACCCGTGGTGTATTCGATATGCCAAAAACAGTAACAACAAGTCTCACAATAGAGATGTTACTGGTGCCCACTCGAGCAAATAGATGAGCAATGGAAAGACAGTGATACAGTGCTATAAGTTGGGTGGCAACTTATAGGGGAGTAGGGGATATGGTTTGGTAATTGCAATATCACTTTAAAGTATAAAATTTCCCACAAAAGGAAATTCAAAGGCCAAGAGTTATATACTTTCCTATACATTCATCTTAAAAGCATATGACATACACTGTTTCTAGGTTTATTTCTTTTTTTTTTTTTTTTGCTTTTTGGGTCACACCCAGCGATGCACAGGGGTTACTCCTGGCTCTGCACTCAAGAATTACTCCTGCTGGTGCTCGGGGACCATATGGGATGCTGGGAATCAAACCCGGGTCGGCCGCGTGCAAGGCAAACTCCCTACCCGCTGTGCTATCACCAGAGCCCCTGTTTCGATTTAAAATATACCCTTTGTTTACTGAAAGAGGATAAGAACTGCATTCTAGAACTCTACAGTAGAGAAAGTACATCACATGCATGCATAGATTTCAATATCAGCCCCTACAAAAACTTACACCTGGCTTCCTGCAACACTTGCAAACAATGTACAATAACCAACAAGAGCAGAGCACACTTTTAGGGGAAAACAGTTCTATCACAATAGCTCCAGTTATTTCACTTTGTATTAGAGAAATGAAGTGCAAAAACCTGAGCGTAAGACAGCTCCAGAAAAGGCTGCTTGCCTTCTTGATTTTACTAGCTGGAAGTAAAAGGTATTCTCTTCTTCCACTTCTCCCTGTGTGTCCCTTTTCTAACACTAAGACTGCTTGAGCAGTCCTTGCCCACATGTCCCGGGCACAAGACCCTTCTTCCTTCTCCCTAGGAAGTCAGGAATACTTCACTCTGCAGACACAGCACAAGACTGCCACCTACAGAGTCAGTGCCGTTCAGCACGACGCGAAGACACAAACAGCTTCAAACCAAGGCTGCCTTCTCCAGAGGCGATAAAAGAACGTACTAAGAATAAAGAGCAAAAATTTTGCCAGGATATTCCAGGCTAAGTTCTCTGTTGGGAAAATATAACAATAACTGCTATCATGGGATGCCCCTGCTTTCCTTGCTGGCCACTGAGAAAACAACCAGAGTTGAAAAACCCTCACAAATGACATCAGATTTGTTGTGTATAGCAACTTTTTAAAAACAGCACTCCCTCAAAACAGGTAAAGGAACAAACATGATACCTCTCAGTACATAGACTGCAAACATAATGCTCAAAAGGAGAGCGAGGGGAGGGAGGGGGGGAGGGAGGGAGGGAGGGAGGGAGGGAGGGAGGGAGGGAGGGAGGGAGGGAGGGAAGGAAAGAGAGAGCTACCATAGAGACAGGCTGTTGGGGGCAGGGAGGGCAGGAGGGAAACGACGGACATTGGTGGGAAATGTGCACTGGTGGAGGGACAAGTGATAGAAGACTGTATGACTAAAACCCAGTCATAAACAACTTTGTAACTGTGTATCTCACAGTGATTCAACTAAAAAAAAAATAGATAAAAACAGCACTTCCTGCTTTCGCACAGAAACAGACATTGACAGATAAAATTCCAAATCTACTGGAAATAAAAATAATTTTTCTAAGGACAGTTAGCTCTTATAAATATATAACTGCCCACTTGTTAAAAATATGAAACCCTCAAAGCTCTTTAACTTAGAATAAGCTCGAATTAGTTTACCCTGCCTTCCTCCCCGGCCCCTCACAAGTAGGATAATCAGAACCTGGAGCAAACAGGTGACATGCTGTTGACTAGAACTTGATGCCAGCAATGCTCATGCCAACAGTTCTCCTTTCACTACCACGAAAGAAAGTGAAAAGTACAAACCATCCATCGGTCATGAGAAAATGCAAAGGATAAATAGCCTTCACTGGGACCACTCATTTCAATCTTCACTGACTGGTCATCTCGAGTGAAGGACAGGAAGAGGCAGGCGTGATCCTTCCCGGGGTCACAGGTCAGAGGGCTCCTGATGCAGAACTTCTTCTTCCCACAATCTGAAGCATTGAACTGGAAAAATAACATGGGGTAGGGGGTAAGGTGGGGTCATAATTAGCAAACAAGAGATTCATTTCCAGTGACAGAGAGCTGTTACCCTGAAATACAGCTTCAAAGAAAATGCATATCATATTAAAGATTCAAATAAGAGTTCAAATAAGAGAACAAAAGAGGCATCCCAAATTAGAAATGATTAGAGCAGCAGTTAGGCTGTGAACTTTTAAACTTATTCACTTTAATTATAATTTGGTTTGGTGAGGGGCTAGGGAGGTCTTGGGGGGGTACACCCGGAGATGCTCAGGGGACCACGTAATTTGGGGGAGCAAACCCAGACATTCAGTATGCAAACCATGCTCTCAGCCTGATGAACTTTTGGCTTCTTGATTAAATTTTGGAAGTCAATACTAGTTTAGCTCTAACTGTGAATGAATATTAAAATCTGTTTGATACAAAAATTATTGGCCCTGGAGAAATACCTCAATGGGCTGAGTGCAGATTTTGCATTAAGGAGGCCCGGACTCTATCCCTGGTACCACATGGTTCCCAGAACCCTGACAAGAGTGATTTCCCAAACACTGAGCCAGAAGTAACCCCCATGGGTGTGGCCAAAAAGCAAACAAACAAATATCCACAAAAGACATCACATTACTTATGTTCTGGAGCAAAGTTTTTTATAAGACTTGAGAACCCTCTTAAGGATATACAAGGCCACACTGACATTCTTAACCTTAAGTGTACTATTGGTTTCCCAAAATGGAATTTAAAAAAAAAAATAACTTACACTGGTTTTTACATTTAGATACTGGACTCTGCTAGATACATTTTCAAATTTGATATTAAAATAATATAGGAAAAAGCTATCATTCCTATATATGTCACCATTCCAAATAATAGTGATAACAAGTCAGTGAGCCTGGCAAGCTCCCTGTGGCGTATTCGATGTGCCAAATACAGTAACAATAACAGGCTCTTTCCCCTGGCCCTGAAAGAGCCTCAAATCATTGGGAAAGATGAGTAAGGAGAGGCTGCTAAAATCTCAGGGCTGGGACGAAGGGAGATGTTACTGGTGCCCACTCGAGCAAATCGATGAACAACGGGATGACAGTAATACAGTGAACAAGTCAGTGAAGAAAAACAAGAGCAATAAAAGATTTAATTCAAAGCTTTTTGGCAAGGTAAAGTTCCAAAAGTGTCCGCTCTACCATCTTCTGAGATGACTATTTAATTGGCAGAGCAGTAAACTTGGGAGAAGGGGTACAAACAGTTACATCTGTTTAAGAACAGATGTAAACATTTATGTAACAACACTGATTAGAAACCATATGGGAAAAACTTCAACTTCTTCTCTACCAATATTTCTGGCCACAAAATTAGAGGCAAGTGGGGGCTTCGCCTACAAAAAATGTGTACAGTGCTCTTTGAATACTAACTAGATGTTCAACAATCCACTCCATTCTGGTACTGTCTGAAATTAGGTCCAGATTCCACAAGTTAAGCACTCTGTCCCACAAAACTGCTCCCAGCCCAAATGCACATCATAACTTCCAGGCTGGCTGTCACCTGCATTTCTGACCAATCAACTATCAATTGGGGGTTCCCACAACCCCCTTCATAGGTTGAGTAACACTAACAATGCCTTTCTCCGCTGAGGAGCGCCCACAGAACCCAGGAAAGCCACGTACTGAACAGAGTATAGCAACTCATGTGTTTACTGTTTGCTGAATCTTCTCCATCCTAATCTTTTCAGCTTCAGTGATTACCTTCTCAGTCACTGATTAAGGCTATTTTTATGAGGCTGATTAAGTTTGGTCTGCCAAATTACCAAAATCTGTACCAGAAAGGCTCTCACACTTCCAGTAATGTTTCTTTTTCATTTCAGTAGGTGCATTTGTTACTACTAAAGCATCCTCAGGAGTTTTAAATCAAGCACTCTGTGTCTCCTTCTAGCCACTTTTAAGACTGGGGCCACAGTACTCCTGACATGCTTCCAACCAGGCAGATGCTCAGTACTAAGAATTTTCACAGCCACGACACTCAAACTGTGATCCTGACACATTCACCTTCTCCCGGGATCCACACTCCTGGCCGTTGGCTAGTTCCTGCTTTGTTCCAGAGTTATTAGATACTGCATGATCTGTTTCCATTTCTGACTCCAATTTTATCCGAGATATTGTTTTCTTTAAGAAACCAGACTGGCTTTTTTGCAGTGCTAAATAGCTTTTTTTTTCAAATCCATCCCTTCGCTCTTTGGACAGCATTCTAGATGGTATCCTCTCTTCTATTTTATGTCTCTATTTTTCTATTTTTCTTCTTACGATTCATCTTTCTTTCCAACAGTGATCCATCTTTTTTATCTCTTGTATCTTTTCTCTCTGCAGCATAAACTTCTGAATCGTTGTTTTCTTTGGAAACGTCTGAGGTTACATCTTTAATGTCATCTTTTGAATCACTTTCTTTCCTTTTGATCTGGGACTTAGTTCTGCATCCTTGGCAGAGCCTCTCATCCTCTTCCCTGCTCTGACTAGAGGTAATCTGGTTATTTCAGCTCTTTGTTTTTGTTTTTGTTTCCTTTTTTGAATGTGGCTTTGGGGATTCAGTAGTCTCCACTTCAAAGCCCTCAGATGCAGTCCTAAACCTTTTTTATTTTATAGGCACTCTCCTTGCTTATGTCTGTATTTGACGCTAGTCAATATATTGTGTTCCTTAATTGGGCCTTTCTTCTTTTTCTTTTTTTTCTGCCAGTCTTGGGTAACTTATTTTTCACTATCTTAGGAAATACACCAGGTTTCCTTGGCTTCTTCTCGTGGATTCTTAAGAAACTCAATAGCTTTTGCTCCGTGTTTTTTTTTTTTTTTTGCTTAAATTCCATGAAGGAAAATCCCTTTGGATCTCCTACAGACTTATAATGTGCTATACTTACATAAACAACATTGTCACATTTTTCAAATACCCTTTCAATCCATCTATGATTAACAGAAATTACTTCTTCTGGAAGTAATTTCACATACACTGTCCCCTCATCCTCAAAGGCCATAGATTGTACAATATGAAAGAGAAGAAAAATGAAAATAGACATTACATAAGACTGCCTTAGTTAGTCTTCTTATGAGACCAAAGAGTTATTTTTAAAACTATCAGAAAAGGGGATCCTAGAAATAGTTCAATGGGCTTGAACACATACTTTGCAGGCAGGAGACCTGCATTTGATCCCTGGTCCTTTTATGGTTTCCTGAGCACTGTCAGAAGGAGCTGCCAATGGGTGTGACCCCAAAACAAACACATGAAAAGATAGGAAAGAAAAGAAAAGGAACTGATATTTTATTTACTGGATATATGTTAACTTTACGTTTATTCTAGTGTTTAGTTCTCACAGTGATAATAATAACAAAATAAAATTATTTCCCACTATATCGGTAAAAAAGTGAGACTTTGAGAATCACATCAACATCACAAAGCAGATGAGTCTGGTCCTGGCAAGGCTGTGGGGAAGCGTCTCGTACAGGCATGAGGCTGCAAGGTCAATCCCTCACAGTGCCCACATGCCAAGCACAAGACAGATCTTGTGTACTACCCACATGCCATAACCCAGTGGCGCTGCTGCTTGTGATTTCTGATGCCATGGCAAGGGGTGAGCACCTCATGAGCACCCAGACCAAGTGTGACTGTACCATGGGCAGATTTGAGGAAGTGAGGGACAACAACAGCAGCACAAGGAAGTAAAGGGAAGGGATATTATTATTTTTAAAAACATAGCAGAGGCTAGAGTGATAGCACAGAGGGTAGGGCATTTGCCTTGCACGTGGCCGACCCTGGTTCGATTCCCAGCATCCCATAAGGTTCCCTGAGCACCACCAGGGGTAATTCCTGAGTGAAGAGCCAGGAGTGACCCCTGTGCATCACCGGGTGTGACCCAAAAAGCAAATATATACATATATACAGCAATATATATACAGCATATAATATATACACACACACATATATATATATATAGAGAGAGAGAGAGAGAGAGCAGACAAGTCAAAATTCAAGTCCAGGTATGTTCTTTTCAAATGTGATAACCTGCCTTAAGACACTTTTCATTGCATTCACTTCTGAATTAATAAATCTAATTGTCAGAATTGCCTCCAGAAAAGCCTTTCTAAAGTTTCTAATATGTATTACCCTTTCCAAGACATGTTTCTTTACTAGTAATTCATTTGAATCTAGACCCAAAGTGGAATTCTTGCTGATGAGATTTTATTTTTTTTTAATTTTATTTATTTTTACATGAATCACCGTGAGGTACAGGCTGATATGCTTTTAAAAGAGTTTCTAGGGTTCAGCACAGAGAACTCACAATAGTCCAAATGAAATATGATCTAAGAGTTATGTCACCACTTGAAGATTTTCCTCCAAATCTTCTCTAAGTTTAGTTTAAGCTTTATGTTTCCGTTCCATGTTTGAAACACTGGGGTTGTTTAAAGAGAGAAAGAGACAGAAGGGGAGATAAAAGCTCTTGCAGCTTCCTCAAGTTCTCTTTTGCTGTCTGTTTTGTTTGGGGCAACACCAGGGTGCACAGTCATTCCTACGGAAGCTGTGGACCATGAGACACTAGAGGAAGAGCCTATATAAAACCTTTGAGTCATCCCCTTGGCCCCAAATTTTCTTTGAAATAAAAACATAGCTGGGAATGTATAACCATACACTGGACAAGCAGTGTTGAGCATTCCCTTTATTCTAATTTATAGTGCTACAATGACGACTTTCTTCAGGTATCTTACAGAGAACCCAAAACCTTGCTATCTAAAATCAGTGAGCTACTTCTTTAGTACTTCATCGAGCATTTTGAACCAAAATTTCCAGGGAAGCTTTTAAGCCATATTGCATTTGGTGAAGCCACACCAAAGTTACTCACTGATTTGGTTAAATGGGAGACTGGAGCTGATGTTGACAAAGGCTGTCTTGTAGCTTCAGGAGTTGTAAAAGGAAGTGCATCCGGCTGTGAAATGATGGGACCAGGAATCTTCACCCAGTAGATTTTATACTTCTCAACAACTGTAGCTCTGAAATGCAGTACCAGTGACATTACACAGTTGTTATCCACCATAATCAAACCAAAACCTTAAAGGCAAAAAATAAGCAATAATCTACAAATCGATCACTGTCACTGTCATCCCGTTGCTCATCGATTTGCTCGAGTGGACACCAGTAATGTTTCCATTGTGAGACTTGTTGTTACTGTTTTTGGCGTATCACTATGCCACGGGTAGCTTGCCAAGCTCTGCCGTGTGGGCGAGATACTCTCGGTAGCTTGCCGGGCTCTCCGAAAGGGACAGAGGAATCGAACCCAGGTTGGCCGCATGCAAGGCAAACACCCTACCCACTACAAATACATGAGTTAATAGTGCCTCACTAATTGTGTCTAAGGCAAATCTCTAGTGCCTCTCTTGCATTTCATCATTAAATGATCTTTCATTATGTTCACACCCTTCTTTTCTTGCTCTAAATTCCCTTCTCTTAATAGGGTGTTCTTTGGGTGTATTCACAATAGTCGAAAAATCCCAGGCTCAAGGCTTTTGACCTCCTGGCACCTAAAGAACATAGTACTAATTCCTTCCACAGCACGCTGTTCAGAGCACTCTGAAGTGCATGTGGGGTAGGCATCCAGAGCAGGAGCGGTACAAAACTACACAAGCAAGCCCCTTCCAAGCGTTATCTCCCATATCCATGTTCCACACCACACACAGGGGCCAGGCTGTGTTACTGCATGTGTTGGAGCATTGTGCCCAAGGTGAAACAGAAAATAAAGATGTGTTAGGAGAGAAACGTTCCCCCTTTATCCATAACATCACTCAGGAATCATTAGATAGTCATGACATTACTCGGAAATCATTAGGTAGTCATGACATCACTCAGAAATCATTAGATTTAATGATATGATTTAATGATATGATTTCCTTGGCTACAGGTCTAAGGGAGAAGTACTACTCAATTTTACTGAATTTTGTCATTCCAAGCGTATATAAAGTCTTCCTGACAATCTACTCTCAAGTTGTAACAGAAAAAACAAGTAAACTTACGGAATGTCTTTGGTTTTTAATCTTTTGTTTAAAAAAACACTCTTCTTTTGCTGTAGCACTGTCGCACTGTCATCCTGTTGTTCATCAATTTGCTCAAGCGGGCACCAGTAACGTCTCCATTGTGAGACTTGTTATTACTGTTTTTAGCATATCAAATATGCCACAGATAGTTTGCCAGGCTCTGACGTGCGGATGGGATACTCTCGGTAGCTTGCCAGGCTCTCCGAGAGGGACGGAGGACTCGAACCCGGTCAGCCACGTGCAAGGCAAACGCCCTACCCGCTGTGCTATGGCTACAGTCATTAGTCAGGTTTGAATGACAGTCCACGATGGCTAACCTTAGTTCGATCCCCAACACCATATATGATCTCCCGAGCTCTACCAGGACTTAAACCCTAAGCACAGAGCCAGGAGTAAATCCTAAGTAAAGCCAGATGTGACCCAAAACAAACAAATATAAAAGTATTAGTCTAAAACTTATCTATATATCATATAAACAGCATTAATTCACGATTCTTGGGGTTTTGTGGGGTATTTTTGGGGGGGTTGGTTTGTTTGGGGACCACATTAGTGCTCAGAGTTTATTCCTGTGTTCAGGCTCTGTGTTCAAGGATAATTTTGATGGGATCAAGAACCATCAGGGGTTCCAGGGATCAAACCCGGGTTAGCCACATAAAAGGCAAATGCCCTACCCGTGGTACTATCACTCTGGCCTCTAACTGATAGCTCTTAGAGTGTGAAGGCAGTACAGTACTTCATTCACTCGACAAATGCCTATCCTATAAGGTTTCAGGCTCTGTGCTTGGTGTGGAGTATATAATGGTGGCAGGGAGAACAAAACACATCACTAAGGTGGTATCATTATTATATCAAACCTCTCTTCTAATGATCCAATAAGTATAAAAAATGATAGATAACGTTTTTGTTGTCTATACTGGTTACAGAGCTATAAATTCTACTCACAAAAACTGTATGTGATTTGGGGCACTGCTGGGAGCATTCCAATCAACTTTAATTTCTGTTTTCTTGGATGGGCTTGTATGACTCACAGCTGATCCCTAAAACAAAAGAGAAAATAACTATTGTTCAGTTGCTCAACAGCTAGCAAGCACAGATAAAACTACCATCATTTTGCAAAGTAATGGATCACTATATGACCTGGGCGTCCAAGGTCATATTTAGAACAGAGATTCAGATTCTCAGTAAATACATGTGAACTGGCTGATACAGTGTCAGTACCTGAGTGTCAAAATAAAAAAAATGGAATCAGCACAAATTTAAGAACTGAAGAAAGTGACAAACACTGAGTGTCTGGATATACAAAGTCTTCTCATTATTTTATTTATAATATGATAGTCCATCTATTGATAAACTATAGCTGGAATGCCTAAGATTATCAAAAGAAAAAAGTCCTCTAAAAGCCCTGTAACTGTTCTCATGGTGACTCAATTAAAAAAATAAATAAACTATTAAAAATATATATAATTCTAAATTTTAAAAAAAAGTCCTGCCTCCAAATGTGTAACTAGGTCATATTTTGATAATTCCTCTCTCTTGAACCATCTTGTTTCCCAGTCTCAATCACCTGGTAAATTTCTGTTTATTCGTTGTGGGGACTCTTGCTCAGATCATCTCTTCCAAGAAGTTCTCTCGAATCCACCATCCTACGTGTGGTGCCCCACTGTGCGCTTCCCACCTACCCCGTGCCTGCTCTACTCTAAGTGACTTCTCTACACACGACTCTCCTTATACCATCTTATAGTCACACACACATATTCCTATGTTATTATTTCATGCCTCCAAATGTCTTACTTATATGTAAGTCTATGAGTTCTTCCAGAGACAGGAGGGTCTTACTAACAGCATTATCTTTGGCATCAAGGACAGTTATTGGCATAATGTTTAATGAATAAATGAATGGGAAAAACTAGACTTCAATCCACTCTCAAACTCTTGCTTTCTCTTTCCTGTTCTTTTTTTCTTTTGCTATTGGGATAGAACATGTGTTCTATCACTGAGATACATCCCATCCTTACTTTCCACTCTAAAGCTCTCAGCTTCCATACATATCTCCTTTAAAAATCAATATGCTAAGAATCAATATAATATAAAATACAAAAATCTATGAGCTCTTAAAGCCACTGTCCTACCATTCCTGGGATGGTTAGATGTAGCAATATATTGCCAGTATTAAAATGAGGGGGAAAGTTTGAGTTTTAGCAGTCAATTTAGACAACTGCAGCAGGTGGGCGGTGTTCATCCTACAACTACCATTCTGTAGCAGGAAGGCAGAAGTGACTTCCAATACACACACTGACCTGTACATCTTCGCAAGTCAGAAGTTGTGCTTCTTGGCTCTCAATCAATGTGAATGAGCCAACAGGAGGGCCACTCAAATCCTCAGCATCCCGTGCTTCCAGGAGAAAGCCCTTAAAGGGGGGCCCTGACAACGTGACTGAGAAACAGAAGGAAGGAACAGTGAGACGGTTAGCAGGATCTCAAAAAGATGACTGTGTGGAGGAGACTTGTCACAGACTCTGGGAGACAAAACAGGAGCAATTGCCCTATAGATAAGGAAATTCTAAACTTTTCCACAAAACATTCATTCCGTGAGACTCTAATAGCCACTCCACAGGAGCAAAAGGGAGCGGTGGTAGTGGGTTCAAATTATTTTGGTTTTTTGCTTTGTTTTTTTGTTTTTGTGTTGGGGGCCAGCTCCCTCGTTGATGCTCAGCAGTGCTTGGGAGGTCATGGAACGCCTGTACATGCCAAACACACACTGTTCTGTGAGCTCAGTTGAAATTATTTTGGGAAATGTAGATGAAAGTAAATACTTTTTTTATTGCAAATCCCTCATGGCTTTTAACATTCTACTGTGCAGCATGAAACTTTAATAGGGGTGTGTGTGTGTGCATGTGCGTGTGTGTGAGAGAGAGAGAGAGAGAATCACACAAAGCACTGTAAACATGTCTTTCAACATACCCCTTTAGTTAGAGAGAAACTATTAACATTTTGCATTTCTAGAGTTGTTGGAAAATACTCAGTAGAAGTACTTTTGATAGTCAAATTCCTTTACTAGTCAAATATCAAAGTACCTTTAATAGCAAAATTAAAGGTACTTTAAAGAATAAGGGATTAAAGTATATCACAAAGTATGAAGGCATACCAAAAACCAGATAAAATAAACTTGATTTTCTTTTTCTAATAGAGTATTACTATTAAGTACTTTAATGAAGCCAGTTTAAGTAACAGTAAAAAAAAAACAGACTCTAAAACCTGTGTGAATGTGAAGGAGAGCAGACAGACTACTTAAAAGTGACAGTCATCTGTATTAGTTAGACACAACAGTAGGAAATTTAAGACAACGGTGCCTTATAAAACTGGGTGAAGAGATTTAACAGTTACATTTCCCCTATGGTAATCAAAATTCAATGGACAATGAAAATAAGTAGAAGGCAACTAGTTGCTAATTCCAGCAGGTACCTTTGATCTGACCTCCGGGTCTGAATGTCACTTGACTCACTGCGATGCTGTGGACGGGATCGGAGAGTGGAGCATGCCCATGTGTAGGCGTCATTCCATGGCACGAGTCTGTCACTTTCCCATTGGGATAATTAGTCACGGGACTCATGTGCAACAGGAGAATGCAGGCAACAAGGATACCTCCAGGAACCGCCATCTTAAATAAAGAAAATCAAAAACACATTATTTTCTGTTTGTCTTTTTTCCTTTTTTTTTTTTTTAGAAGGAAGGTAAATTTTATTCGGATTTATTTAGAAAGATGTGAGGAGACAGAGAGGCAGAATGTTTGGGTGAGAACACGGGCTTCTCTAGAGAGGAAAAAGGCAGGCAAAGAAACATCAAGACAAGCAAGCGAGATACCCATTCCAGGGAGAACATGGGCTCGAAGAGCTAGGAAAAATCACATTATACACGTACTCCCGCCCGCATGGCAGAGCCTGGCAAGCTCCCCGTGGCCTATTCGATATGCCAAAAACAGTAACAACAAGTCTCACAATGGAGATATTACTGGTACCCCCTCGAGAAAATCAATGAGCAACGGGATGACAGTGATACAGTGATACTACAAATATATGGTTTCATACTACAGACTAGTAATTCTAGAAAATCAGTAGTTTTCATTCACCAACTATACTCAATAAATACATAATATATATATGTATATATATATATATTTGCTTTTTGGGTCCCACCTGGCGATGCACAGGGGTTACTCCTGGCTCTGCACTCAGGAATTACCCCTGGCCATGCTCGGGGGACCATATGGGATGCTGGGATTTGAACCCGGGTCGGCCGCGTGCAAGGCAAACGCCCTACCCGCTGTGCTATCGCTCCAGCCCCATAATATATTTTTTAACCGTGAAGTTTGTCTTGGATTTGACTCTCAACTTGACAACTACCAAATGTGAGGCTTTACACAAACCACTTAAGCTTTCGCTTATTACTTGAAAAATGAGCAACTCGTCCTTTCGATTAAATGAAGATAATCCCCAAAGTTTGACAAGGAAGATGTGTTAGGATCTATATGCATGATTGAAATACACAAAACTAGACCCATAAGAGCAAACACTCCTCCTCCACTTCACCTTAGGAAAGCTAAGGAATAGCACCAGACCTGTATCTCCCCTGGCACAGCCTCCCACCTGCAAGACACGGAGTTTCATCCCGACACGGCTCCTCTTCAAACCCACACCAGCACCTGTGGTCCCCACAGGGATCTTTTTTTAAGATTAAAAATCAAACTAGATAGGAGTCTCCAGAATTAATATCATCATCTCTTGGGGCCAGAAAGATAATACAATAGGTAGGGTGCTTGCCTTGCATACAGTCAACCCGGACACAAGACCCTGCACCCAGTTGGTCCTCTCAGTTTTCTATCATTTTACAAGTTTTTAATATCCATACACAATAGAGAACAAAAAAAACTTGCTTTCTGCATTTCAGAACTGAAGTATGTTTAACATAAAAAATTAAAGATATTACCCTAATTCTTTTTTTGGGGGCGGGGGTCACACCCGGCAATGCACAGGAGTCACTCCTGTCTCATGCATTCAGGAATTACCTCTGGTGGTGCTCAGGGCACCATATGGGATGCTGGGAATTGAACCCGGGTCCACCGCGTGCAAGGCAAATGCCCTTTCCATTGCGCTATCGCTCCCAGCCCCATTACCCTGATTCTTGAACTAAATTATTCCCACATCTTGAGAGAACTATAGTTTTCTTTCTTGCCTGAAGGACACTTTCTAACAAGATATAAGGACTGCTTAAACCTTGTTTCACACTGGGGCTGGAGCAATAGCACAACGGGTAGGGCGTTTGCCTTGCACGCTGCCGACCCGGGTTCGATTCTCAGCATCCCATATGGTCCCCTGAGCACCGCCACGGTTAATTCCTGAGTGCAGAGCCAGGAGTAACCCCTGTGCATTGCCAGGTGTGACCCAAAAAGCAAAAAAAAAAAAAAAAAACACCTTGTTTCACATATCTCACACACACAAAAAAAACTTTGAGAACAGTTGTATTCATTATAAGTACCAAATTCTTATATTTGGATTAATATATAATGATCTTTATATTTGCGGGACACACATATAATTGGTATAAATTTAAACAATATATTTATTATAACAAAAATTCAGATAAAAATTAGAATTCAATTGAAAAATATTTCTGTAGAAGAAATGAGTCCAAAGCCTCATGTAAATAAGGCAAGTGCTTTGCTCCTAAGCTAATCCTAATTAAGCATTTTTAAGTGACTTGTTGATTAAATGTCTTTATTATATGATTCTAAGAACATTGAAATAAAGACAAAGAAAATACATTTTTTAAAAAAACATGGAATTAAGCTAGCAAATAACTAGTTGATTCTAGTCATTCTGCAATAAAGTCCAAGCTCTGATTGTTAATCACTAATTTTAAATTAAGGCATCAGAGGAGTTCAACAGTTCACAAAACAATTATGCAAACTCATCTCAGCAACACCCACCCACTCTACATCACCCAAGATGTGAGTTTCAGCACATGCTAAGAATCTTCATTGATGCACAGGGCTGAAATCACAAGCCTTTCTTAATTATGAAAAGCGAGCCACAAAAGAACAAGAACTGGGGCTAGAGCAATAGCACAGCAGGTAGGGCGTTTGCCCAGGTTCGATTCCCAGCATCCCATATGGTCCTTTGAGCACCACCAAGGGTATTTCCTGAGTGCAGAGCCAGGAGTAACCCCTGTACATTGCTGGGTGTAACTCAAAAAGGAAAAAAAAATCTTAACCAAAAATGTTCACAATAAGATACATTAATAAATTGAGGGGCAAGGGCTCTTAACCAAAAATGTTCACAATAGAATACATTAATAAATTGAGGGGCAAGGGCTCTTTGTTTATATGCAGTGGGTTTATTTTTTAGCATAATCAAAATAAGTATTTTTATATTACAACTCAACAAGCATTTCAAGATCATGGTTGCCTCTCTCACCTGTAATAAACTCCTATCCATACCTTCTACTCCTTCCTCATTTTATTCAGCAAATAATCCTACTGAATTTGGGGGGTCACACCCGACAATATTCAGGGCTTATCCCTGTGGTGTTCGGCGACCATATGGGAAACCAGCGATCAAACCCAGGTCAACTGCATGCAAGACAAATACCCTACCCACTGTACCATCACAACGCCACCCACCTTTTTTTTTCTTTTTTCCTACTGAATTTTTTTTAACTCTTAAAAGATCTCCAATGGAGATAGGAAGTCGCCCAAGCCATGTGCACAACGAACCTGGGGTCACCCCAGCAGCTATACACCCAACCATTCACACTCATGCTTCTATACTAAAAAAAAGCCACATAGTGCCCAGAGATGAAACTCAGGACCGGAACACGCAGGGCATGTGCTCCAGTTCCTTTAGTTCCCTTTGCAGCCCACTACCAATGAATCTGCACTTAGAAAATATTACATACAACATATATAGACCCATGAATTTCAACCATGGTCCAAATTCTAAATTAGGATTATCAGGATTGATTTATAAGAGGATGCAGAGTAAGTTTCAGGACATGAACATAAAGAGGGAGTTTTCAGGCTGTTTTCATTCAGAGTGCCCCAGAGGGGGGCAGGTAAGAACCCTGGCCGCCCCAAGGAACCAGCCCTGGCAGCCGACCTCCACTACCCAACCACCACCATGCTCCAGGATGCTTTCCGGACACATTTTAAGACACTTCCTACCCATTTTCCATAATTACCACACCATATTTGATGGAGTTCAGACAGTAGGAAACAAATCATAGAGAGTAATATATATTATATTATATATGTATATATGTACATATATATAGTACACATACCTCTCAGAGAGCCTGGCAAGTTACCAAAAATATCCTACCCGCAAAGGCAGAGCCTGGCAAGCTACCTGTGGTGTATTCGATATACCAAAAACAGTAATGATAGGTCTCATTCCCCTGATCCTGAAAGAACCTTCAATCATTGAGAAAGATGAATAAGGAGAGTCTGCTAAAGTCTCAGGGCTGGGAGGAATAGAGACGTTACTGGTGCCCACTTGAGCAAATTGATGAACAACAGGATGACAGTGATACAGTAATACAGTGATTTGTAAGGGGCCAGATAGTGCAGGAGGTAAGGCACTTGCTTGTATGCAATTAGATCACAGTTTAGATCCCCAGCATAATATAGAGTACTCCAAGAAATGCCAAGGGTCTCTCCTAAGCACAAAGCCAGGATGATCTTCACTGAACAGTAATACTGAACCTCAGTATTTCTAACCACTGTTTGAGACATGTAACTCATGGGGTGGCTCAAACCTCATACCCCCACAAAAGGAAGAATTTCCTTTACTTCACAAAACTTAAAAAATAAAAAAGCCATGAAGGAATTTAGAGACAAAATATGAATTTATGCAACTGAAAGGTCTTATTCTCATTTATTTCATTTTTGAACCAAAACAAAAACTATTAATACAGCTAATTGGTATTTTTATAGAGACCTTCTGTATGTAGGAGAAAAGTATTAACCATAATTTTAAAACCTTCAATTTCTAACACACCTGAGCACTCATTTCAAAATTTCTATCAACTGCATCCTAAAATTTTCAAGGGAAAAAAGCTACTTGTTATTGACTATTGTTTTCTTTTCACCATGGCACTGTACTTCACTACAAGCATAAGTATTTCCATCAATATAAGAATTTAGGGACCCTCTGCGCCTAAAGACTTTGACTCCAGAGATGTAACACATTCGGGCATCCAGCGCAGCATCCGATAGCGATGCACTGGGACTGCGAACTGGGCTACAACTCTGTGCTGCCCGGGGGTGGATTTTTCCTCCCCACCCTGTCTTCCTGCACGGAAAGCAGCGGCCTGGCGGCACCCACGTGGCAGGCGCCATCTTCTGTGACTCCAAACCCAGAGGTATTCGGTTTTTACTTTTGGGGCTCCCAGGAACTCATGGGAAGGGGGCGTAACCAGCACGCCCTCGGCCCAGATAAATCCGGAGCCACTGAGCGCGAATCGGACCCTCTGCGCCTAAAGACTTTGAATTCAGAGACTTCTTACAGCAATGCACTGGGACTGTGAGCTGGGCTATGTAATTTCTGGCAGAATTTTCCCTGGACTTTATACAGAAATCCAAAACCTACTTAACATTTGTAATTGTCAGCAATGTGAAACGGTTCCTTTTGAACAGGTCTGACTTGGGGGGGAAACTCCAAATAATAACAGTAAGTTTTTGTTGAAATATTGAAGGTTTTTAATGTAGCAGCCACCTCTCTGGACTGTGAACTAAGTAAAAGCCCCACGCTGGCCGATGTGGCGTGGCGTATACCATACTATGAGGTGCGGGAAGGAGGATGAGGGGGAAAAAGAAAAAAAAAGGGAAAAAAAAAAGAGAGAGAGAGAGTTATGTACTTGTAGCAGTGGGGCTACATATCTCTTCATTTCCAGCAATGAAAAACTAATTATCAAATGTAGTAGGTCTGTCTCTCTTGGTTGGAAACTCCAACAAATATAGTGAGCTTTGTGTTGAATTATGGAATGTAATCAAGGTAAAGAAAAAATGAAGTGAAATTCATTAGTTATACAATAGGGGGTAGGGGGTGGGGGCGGGGGGTATACTGGGGTTTCTGGTGGTGGAATATGGGCACTGGTGAAGGGATGGGTGTTTGAATATTGTATAACTGACATATAAACCTGAGAACTTTGTAACTTTCCACATGGTGATTTAATAAAAAGTTTAAAATAAAAAAAAAATAAGAATTTAATGTACTTTTGCTTCTTGGTTTTTGATCCAGAAACAAAGCCACTATTTACAATATTGCTTCTAACAGAAAAACGGAACGGAAATTCTAAATGGAATTAGAAATTAAATTCGGGGCTGGGGGGACAGTTCAAAGGTCTAGAGAACAACAGTTTTTAATGCAGGGACTCCAGGTTCTATATGTTATATTACAGGGTCCCTGGGAAGTGCCAGGAGCTTCCCGAGCGCTGAAACCAAAGTAGCCCCTACACATTGCCAGGTGTAACCCAAAACAAAAAAATTTTTAAAGAACATGACTAAATGCAAAATATTCCTATAAAACAATAAACAACAAAGAATATGATGGGTGGAGGGGAGAGAACTAGTTTTTGCTATAAAGGGAGAATGAAGTGGGGAAGAAAGTACAGAGAAAATGAAAAAGAAAAGACATTTGGAACCCAGATGACAGTTAAGAGATTTAAAATCCTTGTTCAAATATCGGTGCCCCCTATGCTCGCCAAGGTAATCCTGGCAGCGCTCCTGTCTGGAATATCCAGCAAGGATGGATGGCTGGGGATGCAACTTGTGAGAACCTGGTATATGCTGCAATGAATCATAGCAACAGGATAATTTTCATCCTAGAAGTGCAAGAAACTGAGAACAGGACATGGAGGCTAACCCCATATACTTGTGGGATTAGAACCTAAACCAAACCCCAATATCTATGTTCTTTCTGCTCACCATCACTGCTCCCTCCTAAAGTCACAAGGACCTGGGGAAAGAAAAAAGTCCCCAAAATATCTAAGTCCCCAAAATATCTAAACCTCACAATGAAAATATGGGAGTGGGGTATTTTGTAAGAAATATTAAAATCAGGGGCTGGAGCCATAGCACAGCGGGTAGGGCATTTACCTTGCATGCAGCCGACCCGGATTCGATTCCCAGCATCCCATATGGTCTCCCGAGCACCACCAGGAGTAATTCCTGAGTGCAGAGCCAGGAGTAACCACTGTGCATCGCCCAGTGTGACCCAAAAAGAAAAAAAAATAAAATAAAAAAATAGCCCACATAATTCAGAATGTTGAGTCCACTATGACTTTGGGAAGCAATGCAGTGATCTCTCTTGTAGAACCAGAATTCAAGGCTTAAAAATACTGCCGGGACCCTCTGCGCCTAAAGACTTTGATTCCAGAGACTTAACACATTCGGGCATTCAGCACAGCTTCTAATAGCAGTGCACTGGGACTGCGAACTGGGCTGCAACTCTGTGCTGCCCGGGGGTGGATTTTTCCTCCCCACCCTGTCTTCCTGCACGGAAAACGGCGGTGGCGGCACCCACGTGGCAGGCGCCATTTTCTAAGACTCCTAACCCAGAGGTATTCGAGTTTTACAGTTGGGGCTCCTAGGGACTCATGGGAAGGAGGTGTAACCGGCACACCCTCGGCCCAGATAAATTCGGAGCTGCTGAGAGTGGAGCGGACCCTCTGCGCCTAAAGACTTTGATTCCAGAAACTTCTTACAGCAATGCACTGGGACTGTGAGCTGGGCTATGCAATTTCTGGCAGAATTTTCCCTGGACTTTATACAGAAATCCAAAACCGCATCTATAACGTCTATAATTGGCAGCAATGTGAAATGGTTTCTTTTGCACAGGTCTGACTTGGAGGGGGAACTCTAAATAATAACAGTAAGTTTTTGTTGAAATATTGAAGGTTATTAATGTAGCAGCCACCTCTCTGGACTGTGAACTAAGCAAAAGCCCCACGCCGGCCGAGAAGAGGAAATATCCCTCTTTCAGGTTGTTTCCCATTTTCAGGGAGAAACACGGCATGGCGTACACCATACTATGAGGTGCGGGAAGGGGGATGAGGGGGGAAAAAAAAGGAAAAGGAAAAAGGAAAAAAAAGAGTTATGTACTTGGAGCAGTGGGGCTACATATCTCTTCATTCCCAGCAATGGAAAACTAATTATCAAATGCTGCCTTGGTAGTAGGGCTGTCTCTCTTGGGTGGAAACTCCAACAACTATAGTGAGTTTTATGTTGAAATATGGAGCGTAATCAAGGTAAAGAGAAAATGAAGTAAAATTCATTAGTTATACAGCAGGGGGCGGGGGGTGGGGGCGGGGGTATACTGGGGTTTTTGGTGGTGGAATATGGGCACTGGTGAAGGGATGGGTGTTTGAATATTGTATAACTGAGACATAAACCTGAGAACTTTGTAACTTTCCACATGGTGATTTAATAAAAAGTTAAAAAATAAAAAAATAAAACTAAAATAAAATAAAAAATTTTTAAAAAATACTGCCAATGTGTGGTAATTCATCACCAAAAACTTTCTTACTAACCTAAAAATTCAGAAAGACAGTAAAAGGCAAAGATAATTAAGGTCAAAGAGCTGCAAGCTGGAATCTACATATTCTGACAGAAATCTAAAATATGTCCCAAGGGGAGGCACAGTAGGGGTTGTATGAGAAGAAAAGATGGCACAGCTAATTAGGGGGGAGGAGGAAGGCTTGTTCTTCAAGCCCGAGTTCTCCCTTGAACACATATCTTGCTTGCATTTCTCTTTGCTCAGTTTTTGCACTCTGGAAAAGCCTGTGTTCTCTCTTGAATACTTGCTTCCTCTCTTTCTCTCCCCTTAAGTCTTTCCAAGTAAGTTTAAATCAATAAAAATTATCTGGCCCCAAAACAAAAACAGAACAAAGTTCATTAGTGTTGGGCCAGGAGAAAGTTCAAAGAACTGAGCAAAAGCTATTTGCATGCAGGGAGCCAAGGTCGATCTCTGGCATCTCCAGGAGAGAATTTCTAGCCCAGAATATTTCCCATGCAGTGCTGGATGTGGCCCCCAAACAAAAAAAAATTAAAAGTCAGTGTTAACTAGCTTAAACAACTCTTGACTATACATCATTCATAACTGGGTCTATTATTCTCTGACCAAAAAAGTCTAAAATGTGATCAGTTCTCAAGACCCAGACTTCTTAAAATATTGTTTGCTTAGTGATTTCTTTTTTTTTTTTTGGTGGGGGAGGGGGAGGCAAACCATGCAGTGCTCAGAGCTAACTCCTGACTCTAGCCTTGGGGAATCACCCCTGGCAGTGCTGGGGAACCATAAACAGTACCGAGGATCGATCTGGATCAATCACTTGAAAGTAGAGCACTCTACCCACTACACTATCATTCATTGTTTGATAGTTTCTTAAAGAAATCCCTTTTTGAGCGAATCCAAAGATCTCTGACTAGTGCAAAGGAGATAGGAAATGCAGTTTCTCCATAATACTGCACGGCGAGACTGAAGTCCAAAGAATGGTGTCCGAGAGGCTGGAGAGATAATACAGAGGCTCACATGTTTGTCTTGCATGCAGTCAACCCTGGTGCAAATGCTGGTACCACATATAATCCCTTATCACTGCCAGGAGTGACCCCTGAGTTCATGTGTGATTCTTCCCAGCCCCCTAAAAAATCTCCACAAATGTCACTTTTTATATTACATAACAGCATGGACTAATTTCTTCTAAATTTCGTGGTGGTTAAGACAATTAAGATTTTTCACATATTTCTTTTATCTGCCCTTGAAAACATTAAGAAAATGTGTTCCTCTTTCTCTTTAATTTTACCTTCACAGAAGACTTCCAAACCAAGAATTAAATTGACTTTGAAAGCTGAATCCCAAATTATAGAGAAAAAAATTGAAAATCAGGTCAATTATTTCCAGTTTCTCACAGATAAAAAATGTTCCAGACTTCATTTTCACCGTAGGAAGCACGGAGGGAAAAATAAGATTTCTAAATTAATGATATTATGACATTTTTAGACAAGTTTCTTCCAAAAATAAGTATTTTTCAAATGGCACATTGAACACCAATTTGAAATTTGTCAGGTTTGACAACTTCAACTGGTTGAAAACATGCCAAGGAGATGGCCAGAAGGGCTGGAGCACATGCTTTGCATGTGAGAGCCCCAGATTTGAACCACAGCACTGCATGCTCCCTCTAACACCACCACATGGTCCTGAGCACTGCATCAGAAGTATCCCCCAAATACAGCCAGGTGTGACCCCAAAATACAAAGCAGAGAATGACTGAAAAAGCTAGAGTAACAGTACGGCAAGTAGAGCAGTTGCCTTGCACATAGCCAGTGTGGGTTCAATCCTTGGCACCCATATGGTTCTCTGAGCCGGCCAGGAGTGATTCCTGAGTGCAGAGCCAGGAGTTACCCCTGAGCAATGCCAGGTGTGACACCCCGTCCCCTGCCAAAAATAAATGACAAAACATATTTTAATGATGCACCTGTACTAAGTCCATTTTGTTCTTGACATAAATGACTCCATTTCCGTTTAGTTCTACATCAACACTACTGTATCCTATGAGACCAGAAACAGGGCTAACTTCAGATCGCAGGCTAGGACTGAATCCAGTAGGCACCAAGTTAGTGACTTTCAGCAAATCAGTTAACCTCACCTGGTCTTCCTTTTCTCATTCTGTTAAACAATGTCCCAAAAACCAAGGACTTTTTCAAAGTGAAATCTATGAAACATCTAGCACAGTATACACCACAAAACACCTAAAAGCACAGGAACAAGTGAATAGAAAAGAGGGGCTTTACTGGCAAAGAACAGCTTACACAGGGCACATGTCTACCAGCACAGACAGGCCCTAGAGAAAGCTTCCAAGAGAGGAAGTGACAGTCTAGTTTTATAAAACCAGCAGAGCTGGGGTTTGGGGGGAACGTAAAAATTTATACATATTTGGGGCTGGAGCGATAGCACAGTGGTTAGGGCGTTTGCCTTGCACTCAGTCAACCCGGGTTCAATTCCCAGCATCTCATATGGTCCCCTGAGCACCACCAGGAGTAATTCCTTAGTGCAGAGCCAAGAGTAACCCCTGTGCATTGCCGCGTGTAACCCAAAAAGAAAAAATAAAAGTTTAGACATATTCTAGTATTTCAGGAAACTCATACATATTCATGAAGGGGAAGCATAGACAAGGGCTGGTGAGAAATATATCACAGACATTAATGATGCATATAGAAAATGGACGGAAATGTTTCGGCATGCTCTGAAATATTTTTCACTTAGGTGATGAAAGAAATAGGTGACTGATGTCAAGAAGGGCTCCACTTCATCATCTACACTGGCCAGCAGTGTGTGGTCAGGCATCTCAGTCCTTCTCCAAAGGCTTCCTGAGATTCTGTTTTGGCCCAATCACAGCAGAAGGAATGTAACCAAGTAGCTTTTTCCAGAGTGACGTTGCTAACACTCCCCAAATGAGTCAGTCTGGAATTTTCCTAACCCTAGCAAGCACTTCTAAGATGCAGGAACAGGAGTAGGAGAGGGGGAGGGGAAGCTGGGGGCAACCTGGAAAAAAGTTTTAATTAGTTAATTACAAAATTAACTTCTTTGGTGTCTTGCCTACTTTGCCAGCCTCATAGAACTGCTTTTTCCAGGACATCCAGAACTTCTATTTCTAAGGAAACAAAAAGTGTATCATGTTTTTCCACCACAACTGGTGATGCGTCTTATGGGAAACTCCTGGAGACCACAAGGACGTCCTACTCACCGTCTCCATTCACACCGACATCCCTCACCCCGACAGCAGCTCTTGGACACTGTGGTTTCCAAAGAATCTGTGATTTCCAAAGCCCGAAATGAGTAGGTGTGAACAGCCGGCCAGCCCAAAGAACCGGCATGCTCTGAAACATTAATATTAGCAGTGCCCTGAATCAGGGTGATTCAATAAAAACACATAAGTAAATAAATTTTTCAAATAAATATCTGGTGGGTGAAAGAGTTCAATGGGCTGAAGTGCATGCTTTGCACACAAACAGCCCACGTTGGGGCCAGAGTAATAGCACAGCGGGTAAGCTGCTTGCCTTGCCCACCCGGCTTAGACTCCTGACATCCCCTATGGTCCTCCAGGGCCTGCCAGCAAAGATCCCTGAGAGCAGTCATAAGTTATCCCTTGAGCACCAATAGGAGTGACCCAAAATTAAAACAAAGTCCCATGTTTGGTTAGGCCCCCACAATACTGACCCCCAAGCACTGAGCTTGGAGTAGACCTGAGACCCCTTGGATGTAGCTCGAAAACCCTGGAGAGACAGCACAGGAGTTAAACCACGTGTCTTGAACTCGGCAGACTCTGGTTCAATCCCCAGCACATATCAGGTCCTCAGGAACCTGCCAGGATTGGTCCCTGAGTGCGGAGTCAGGAGTAAGCGCAGAGCAACGCTGGGTGAAGTCCCAAAATAAACGAATTAATGTCATAAAGAATGAGAATAAGAAAGAATCAACACACTGGTTTGTTAAACAACTCAGCAACAATTCATTCCTTTGAACAAAACCATCTTTAAAATGTCTTTTAGGAGATGGGGTTGGGACGCTCACTCATTCTCTCTCTCTCTCTCTCTCTCTCTCTCTCTCTCTCTCTCTCTCTCTCTCAGAAAAGGTGATACTCGATCTCTCTAAGAAAAGATGGGGCTCAATCTCTCTCTCTGCCTCTCTGTCTCTCTGTCTCTGTCTCTGTCTCTCTAAGGTGATGCTCAATCTCTCTCTCTAAGATGGGGCTCAATCTCTCTCTCTCTGCCTCTCTGTCTCTCTGTCTCTGTCTCTCTAAGGTTATGCTCAATCTCTCTCTCTAAGATGGGGCTCAATCTCTCTGTCTCTCTGTCTGTCTCTCTGTCTCTGTCTCTGTGTCTCTGTCTCTGTCTCTGTCTCTGTCTCTCTCTCTCTCTCTCTCCCCCACCCGCCCCAAAAAAGGTTTTGTAAACTGACATTCCAGATAACACTTTCTTCTTTTTTTTTTTTTGCTTTTTGGGTCACACCTGGCGATGCACAGGAGTCACTCCTGGCTCTGCACTCAGGAATTACCTCTGGCGGTGCTCAGGGGACCATATGAGATGCTGGGAATCGAACCCGGGTCGGCAGCGTGCAAGGCAAACGTCCTACCCGCTGTGATATTGCTCCAGCCCCAGATAACACTTTTTAAACCAAAGATCCCGCTTCTTCCTAAGGGAAAACTGACAAAACCCAGGGTGCATGAAGGACCGCGGTAAGGCAGTGGCACAGGCCTCCCCCGCTCCCTAAGGACACAGCAGAAAGGACAGAAAGGACAGGGAAAGCATTTCTCCAGCTAGAGAAGAGGCACTTGAGAAACTCCAGAGAGCACGCAAAGCACTGCGAGCTCAACCCTCGGAATGAAGAAGACACTGGCAGCCAGGGAGACTCTGGGTTGTTATTAGGCTTCCACATGCCAGAGAACTTTGCTGCTTTGAAAACAGCTTTCCTAAAACAGAGATTTAAAACAGGGTGAAGGAAAGCTCTGCTTTCCAGTCACCCAAACACGTCTCGATTAACGATCGACCTTGTTGGGGCGGGGGGGGGGGGTGCTGGGGGAGCAGGAGGGGGCTGGAGGTGAATTCAAGCTCGAGGGTCAAAGTCTCCAGGTTATCCACCGGCCTCAAGTGGGTCCCCCGTGGGCGAAGGCTCCAGACCAAGCCGCGTGGTACAACGCGCCCCTTAGCATCGCGGGGTCACCCCCGGTGCCCGCTCTCACTGCCGCCCCCCTGGGTTCACTTTGCTGGTTTCTGAGAGCTGGGACAAAAGGAGAAAGTCCGAGACACTTACCCCGAAGTGGCGGCACCCGGCTCACTTCCGCCTCTCGGAGCATTTGTATCCAGTTTCAACCGCGGGGCGGGGCCGCTGGCCGCAGAGCCACGGGACGGGTTCCCGAACCGGCCCCCAAGCCCCGCTGCAAGGCCGGTGGGAGGGCACGGCGACGGAGGAAGGATTGGGGTTTTGTTATTGTTTGTTTGGTTTGGGTTTTTGGTTTTCCAACGAGAAATTGTTTCCCGAAGAGATCTGTGTTTTTGTCTTTATCTGCAAAATCATCTGAAAAGTCGTTACCCGCTCTCTATGATGCTAAGACAAACCAAAGCACTACCTCCTTGCGATTAGGAAGGGTTGTGGAAATAAAATATAGGATACCCCCGGTAAATTCGTATTATAGATAGATAGCTAACCGTTCTTTTGTATAAATATTGTCCTCTGCAATATCTGGAACATAGAGTAGGAAAAATAATGATTCATCGTCTTTGAAAATTCAAATTTACCTTCGGTGTCCTTTATTTTATCTGGTAATCCTTCCTATATCAAATAAATGCAGAAAATGCAAAAGAATCAGATTGCATGGAACTGAGAACTTTGGAAGTGTGAGTGACATAATGCACAAGTCATATTTTAACAAAATAAAACATGAAATTTAGGAGTTTTGTTTACATTTGTTTCTTTTTAATTAAATCTTTCAATCATTGTTTTTTACTAACTTCTTTTACAAAAGAAAGATTTTAGGACTAGGGGGAAAATTGGGGATCTGAAAATATTATTAAACATTCCTTCAAACTCAAGCGTGCAGAATGGAGTAAACCAGCTCACACACACATGGTTTATCTGATATCATGGTTGACAATTAACACCTGTCAATTCTCTAGAACCACTTGTATTTCAAGTTTTCTTGGGGGGGGGGAGGGAAGGTGGGACTGCTTCTTACAAAAGAAGAGCTACAAATTTCTAGATTGTGTTATCTTAAAGCCCAAAATTAGATGGGCTTTTTGAAAGCCCAAAATTAGATGCTATCTGAGACTGGAGGAGTAAATCTCTCAGTCCCTCAAATATGTCTTTTGACAAGAGATTCATTTCACAGAAGGGGACCTAAGGACAGAATGGAGATCACCTTTGAAGAGATCTTCTCATATGAATACCCGACCCAAGGCTTTCTCCCAGGGAAGATGTGGTTAACGGAGAAGGCAGAATTTAAGTTTACTTTTTCTCTTATCTATCTGTCTCATGTGTATTATATTATTTGCCCAACCTCTGAAGAACCTAGAATGATACATAACGATGTATTTAGTGACCAAGGAATCAGGGTATTAGGACAAATCAGAAGCTGTTCCAAATTGCTTTCAAAAAATAGAGCTACACTGCAGACCAATGGAACAGGGTTGAATACTCTGACACACACCCCCAAATATATGATCATCTAATCTTTGATAAAGGAGCAAGAATGTGAAGTGGAGCAAAGAAAGCATGTTTAACAAATTGTGCTGGCAAACTGGACAGCTACATGCAAAAAAATGGGCTTAAATCTCCACCTATCACCCTGAACAAAAGTCAGATCAAAATGGATTAAAGACCTCAACATCAGACCAGAATCCCTAAGGTACATTGAAGACAAGGTCGGCAAAACCCTCCACGACATTGAAGCCAAAGGTATCTTCAAAGCTGACACGCCACTGGCCAAGCAAGTGAAAACAGAGATAAATAAATGGGACTATCTCAAACTAAGAAGCTTCTGCAACTCAAAAGAAACAGTGACCAAAATACAAAGACAATCTACAGAATGGGAAAGGATATTTATGCAGTACCCATCTGATAAAGGGTTGATAACAGGGATATACAATGCACTGGTTGAACTCCACAAGAAGAAAACTGCCGACCCGATCAAAAAATGGGGTGATGAAATGAACAGAAACTTTTCCAAAGAAGAAATCCGAATGGCTGAGAGACACATGAGAAAATGTTCAACATCACTAATCATCAAGGAGATGCAGATCAAAACAGCAATGAGATACCATCTCACACCACAGAGACTGGCCCACATTCTAAAAAACAAATGGATGTAGGGAGAAAAGGACTCTCCTTAACTGCTGGTGGGAATGCCAACTGGTTCAGCCCTTTTGAAAAACAATATGGACAATTCTCAAAAAATTAGAAATTGAGCTTCCATTTGACCCAGCAATGCCACTCCTGGGAATATATCCCAGAGAGGCAAAAAGGTGTAGTAGAAATGACATCTGCATTTCTATGTTCATTGCAGCACTGTTTACAATGGCCACAATCTGGAAAAACCAGAGTGCCCAAAAACAGATGACTGGTTAAAGAAACTTTGGTACATCTACACAATGGAATACTATGCAGCTGTCAGAAAAGATGAAGTCATGAATTTACATATAAGTGGATCAACATGGAAAGTATTATGTTGAGTGAAATGAGTCAGAAAGAAAGAGACAGACATAGGAAGATTGCACTCATATGTGGGATATAAAGTAGCAGAGAGGTACAAGCTTGCAATGATGCAGTTTCTGGCAGAAATTTCTCTGGAGTTAGTTACTAAAATACTAAAATACAGAAATCCAAAACCGTGCGGCTGCTAGTGCGGCCCCTCAACCTCATATCTCTTCTTTTTCAGCAATGGAAAACAAATTATCAAATGCTTCCTTTCAGCACGTCTGACTTTGGGGAGAGAAACTCCAAACAATAATAGTGAGTTTTTTTTGTTGAAATATTGAATGTAATCAAAGTAAAGTGAAAGTAAAGTGAAATTTATCAGTTACACAGGCAGGGTGGGGGGCTGGGGAGGTGGGGGGGAAGGGGGAGGTATACTGTGATTCTCGGTGGTGGAATATGTGCACTGGTGAAGGGATGGGTGTTCGAGCATTGCATAACTGAGACTTAAACCTGAAAGCTTTGTATCTTTCACATGGTGATTCAATAAAAAATAATAAAATAATAAAAAAATAGAGCTACAAAATAGAAAGCTAAATTTCTATCAAGAAATTCTTCTGACAGGAGCTAGAGGGCTAATACAGTGAGGAGGTCATTTGCATTGAATGCAACAACCTGGAGTTTTATCTCCAACACCATATATGTTCCCCCAGCACTTCTGGGAGTGAGACCTGAGCCCTCAGCACTGTCAAGTATGAAGAAAGTGTGTGTGTGTATGTGTGTGTGTGTGTGTGTGTTGGGGGGAGAGAAAGAAAAGAGAGGGAGGGGGAGGGAGAGAGAGAGGAAGAGAGGGTGGAGAGCAAGAGAGAAAAAGGAAAGAAAGAACGAAAGAACGAAAGAAAGAAAGAAGGAAGGAAGGAAGGAAGGAAGGAAGGAAGGAAGGAAGGAAGGAAGGAAGGAAGGAAGGAAGGAAGGAAGGAAGGAAGGAAGAAGGAAAGAAAGAAGGAAAGAAAGAAGGAAAGAAAGAAGGAAAGAAAGAAAGAAAGAAAGAAAGAAAGAAAGAAAGAAAGAAAGAAAGAAAGAAAGAAAGAAAGAAAGAAAGAAAGAAAGAAAGAAAGAAGGAAAAGAAGAAAGAAAGGAAGGAAGGAAGGAAGGAAGAAAGAAAGAAAGAAAGAAAGAAAGAAAGAAAGAAAGAAAGAAAGAAAGAAAGAAAGAAAGAAAGAAAGAAAGAAAGAAAGAAAGAAAGAAAGAAAGAAAGAAAGAAAGAAAGAAAGAAAGAAAGAGAAAATCCATCCTTACAACTATAGTTTGTCTCATGGCTTACCACCCTCTCCCCTACATTGTAACAGTAGGACTTATTGCAAACGAGTTACTCCACTACAAAACATGCATTACAACATCATTTTGAAATACATGTATCTACCTGCAGAGCTCAGGAACAGAATGAGGCAATTAACCAGGAAATAAGTACAGAAATCCAGCAAGAAAGCCCCTCAAAAGAAGGCAAAGATCTGTTCAAAAAGTTTCTGAATTGGAAGAGCTAGAGGATCAAAATATATCAAAATATGACTGTGTATCTACAGTTGGTTGTAAGGTTTGCTCCGACCACATGGCGATCAACTGATGAGATAGCAACACTATCTGAGAGGAAGATCACCCAGCCCCCAGCACCTATGGCCCACCTGGCACAGGAAGCCACGAGGTTACATTGTATACTTCCTCCCCTCGACCCCCTACAGAAGACAGAAGGCCAAAACCGGTCCCACAGGTCTTTGTTCCCTTTTCTTGCCAAGACAACTTAAAAGGCCCCTTAGTCTTTCCCAGGCGGGGCTCTACCCAGGTCTTGCCGGGGCTGTGGCAAATTTTCCACCGGGGAGCACGTCTCTCTATATCTCCACTTTGTATTAAACTTCTCCTATCCCTTCACTTTATTGTCTCTGTGCCTCTATCTGCGCCAGACAGGGTCCCCAAATCATCGGTTTCACTTCATATATGGGATAACTAGATAGTTTAAATGCCTATGGCTAAGCCCTTTTCTCTATTTGTGTAGATAAAGTTAGCAGTGTACTATTAACAGCTACCAACTTACTACTTTTGTCGTTTGAAAGAAGTACTTAATTTGATAACCGGACTCATAATACTAGTGCATAACAAAGAAAGTCCCAAGTTATGCACATTGGGGTCTACACAGTTGGGGTATTTAGGGATCTCCGTTTTGTCCTTTAAGACCTCCCTTTAAGGGACAGACATAGAATGACTGCACTCATTTGTGGATATTAAAAAACATAGTATGAGACCATGAGGGTCAGGTCTGATCCATGGTTGGAAACTTCCCAAAATTGCAAAGGCAGTGGGGGAGGGAGGCACTTAGGACAGAGACCACTATGAGAATGAGAGCTGAGTGAGAGAGAAGAAAAATGTCTGCCACAGAGACTGGGGTGAGGGACTTCAGCTACAGGAGGGAAACTGGGGACATTGGTGGTGGAAAGTATCCACTGGTGAGGGGACGGTTGTTGGAATATTGTATGACTAAAACACAATCCTGAACAACTTGGTGATTGTGTATCACATAGTGATTCGATAATAAAAATTAAATAAACGGACTTCCCCAAACCAAATTCAAAAGACAGAAGAGAAAGAGGAAAGACCACCAGCACTTGAATCTTTCTAAGAGCTAATTAGTCACCATTAGCAAAAGCTACAGGATTTGAGAGAGGCTTTGAACAGACAACCAGGGCTGGAGAGATAGTCCAGTGGATAGGTATGGCTCTTGCCTTGGATGAGGCCAACCTGAGTTCAATCCCCAGCATCCCTTTGGGTCCCCTAAACCCCACAGTAGTCATCCCTAAGCACTGCCACATATAACCCAAAAACAAACCAAGAAAATAATAGGTGAAGACAACCAGAAATTGGTCTTATAACCTAAAGTTGCTTGGAAAGTGAATAGATTTATTTCATTCTGTTGACGGTCAACTGGAAGAAAAATCTCAGGTGGTTACATAGTTTTAGACATTTGCAGAAACACAGTGGAAATTTTTCATTCTAAATGAACGTTAATCTTTAAAACAAGTGATTCATAGAATATATTTTCTTACCCTTGCATCCTAAAAACACTGTAAGGAAGCAGTATAGCAAGTGGAAAGAATTGAACAGCTCTAACTCTGACCAAAACCCCCTTTCTAGACCTTAATTTTCCTAGAATTCCTCTTATCGCTCCCTTCCAGAAGTTCTTCCCCCATGCTCTTTCTTCTCCAGCCCTTTTCATGCCTGCTGTCACAAAAGTCAACTTCATTAAAATATGCAGTGGAGCGTGGACTCTAAGAAGTTGACATTACCATCGTGTTATTTCATGTCTCTAAATGAGCAGTTCACAAACGTTTTGGTTTCAGAACCCCATTACAGCTCATAAAACATTATTGCAGTCCTAAAGAGATATTTGTTTAGGAGAATACAATCAGTATCAGTTTTATTAGAGATTAAAATAGAAATACTTCAATATTCATTTTCACTGTATCACTGTACCACAGTCATCCCGTTGATCATCAATTTGCTTGAGCAGGCACCAGTAACGTCTCCATTCGTCCTAGCCCTGAGATTTTAGCATCATCTCTTTACTCGTTCTTCCCAGCGATGCCGCATTGGAGGCTCTTTCAGGGTAAGGGGAATGAGATCCATCATTGTTACTATTTTTGGCATATCGAATACGCCACAGAGAGCTTGCCAGGCTCTGCCATGTGGACAGGATGCTCTCGGTACCTTGCCAAGTTCCCTGAGAGGGAGAACTAGAGTGAGTGGTTGCGTGTGACCTATCATGTGTACAGTTGTTTGGTCATTCGTCCAAATTCTTAATGCTCCATGTACATCAAGTGCAAACTGGCAACTTTGCTGCCTGTGCCAGGCAGCCCTGCTCTCTGCTCTCTGGGGCTGCAAATAATTTCTGTGAGGACCACAGGAAGGTGCAAACCCTGACAAGAACCACCATCATGATTTGCGTGCCTTAACTGAGTACTGGAAAGCATTGTCTAAACAATGCAGCTGAGAGTGAGAACCTCAGTGAGCACCAGAGCTGCCTGTCAGCACTGAAACTGGAAGCTCAAGCCCCTGGTCGGCCGCGTGCAAGGCAAACCCCCTGTCCGCCACGCTACTGCTCCAGACCCTAGAAGACTTTTGATCCCTTCCACATCATGCTTCAACGTGGAGCTACAATTCACTTACTGGTAAATTGTAAAGTGCTTAGTGTATCACAGAAAAACATTTTATTTTATTTTTTTAAAATTTATTTTATTGAATCACCATGTGGAAAGTTATAAAGTTCTCAGGCTTATGTCTCAGTTATACAATGCTCAAACATCCATCCCTTCACCAGTGCCCATATTCCACCACCAAAAAAAAAAAAAAGAAGAAAAAACCAGTACACCTCATACCCCCCATCCCCCACCCCCACCTGCATAACTGATAAAATTCACTTCATTTTCTCTTTATCTTGATTACATTCCATATTTCAACCCAAAACTCACTATTGTTGTTGGGGTTTCAACACTAAACTCACTATTCTTCTTGGAGTTTATCCCCCGAAAATACGGCCCTATTGACGAGGAAACATTTGATAATTAGTTCTCCACGAATGAGAATAAGGAGGTAAAATGTGGCGCGGCCACGGTAGCAGCCACATAGTTTAGGATTACAGAAAAACATTTTAATAAAATCAATTAGAAAATATCAGAATGCATTATAGAAGATAAGGGTAAATAATGCTGTTTCATGAGTGTAGTCTGATCATTCCTAGATGTATACATGCCTTATTTGTGAGATAAATGCCGTTCTTACTGTGGGTGGCAACCCAAAATGTTGAAACCAACTTCATTTTTTTAATGACAAACTTTTTTAAATTTTATTTTTATGAATTTGTTCACAATATTTTATTACATTTAATATTTGACAGCAATCCTACCACCATTACACCTTCCCACCACCATATTTAGAATGCTCTCATCCCGAGCCCCAAACCCTGCGCCCAAAGCAGACTCAAAATGATTTATTTTGTATTGCTTGTTATGAATAATCTGCTAAAAAGGATCCCAAAGGTTTCTTAGAGGAAAGCATGCGAAGATTGTTGTATTTCACCCAGGAGCCATTAAGCCCTTCTATAAGAGATTAGTAACACGTTGCTAAAGGTTGAGACTTGTGTGCCTATATCTATATTGCATAAATATATTTCCCCCTAAGATTGGTTGTAATTCCAGTCAAATGTGGTGTGCTACTCGGTATATTGATGGTGGAAAGTACGAGATGTCACACGGCCTCAAATGCAGCTGTGCTGTCCAAGAGTCGGTTCATTCATGAGTGAGGCTCCTCTGAGTGTGTGGAGAGCGGTTTTTGTCTGCTGGGACTGGCTCCATTGGGGCAGGAAGATGCTTCACCCACCTCCTCTGGGTTGCCCCAAATGAAACAGCCTGGCACGAGGTCCAGTGCCATGACTACAGCGTATCGTTTTATGTTCTCTTCTGAGAGATTTATATTGAGTCTCTGGCTATTAATGAGATTATATTCCACCAGTGGTAGCTTGTGGATGTGACTGCCAAGCTACAAGGAAAGGTGGGGAGATGGGGGGAGGTCACCCATTCCCAGTTCCATGGAGCCTGGAAAAACCAACTGCTTTTATCATCTCACCAAGTCAATTTTCAGTTACTCCTTTCTGAATACTCATTCATCTGTAGGATTGCTTTCCACTTTATTTGTTCTAATCTGGAAACAAGGTGCTAGAAGTTTGCCCAGGATTTGAAATTCAGCTCTACAGTTAACTTGGAAAACTAAAACTCTTTGAACTGGTTTCTTCATTTCAAAATGAAGATCGTGATAGTTTCCTCAAAATGTTGCTATGATTAACTAATATAATAAATGTCAGATGTTTAATTCAATACCTGAACATAAGAATGTTCAAAAAAAGGTTTATGCTATAGTTATTTCTGCGTAAATTCCTTGCATGTTCTAGACATCTGACATCTTTCATGACCCCCCACTAATCCTGCCAATAGTACTCCAATGTTATACTAATCTTTACAGTTTTTTCATCTGACTGTGGTTAGGGTCCAACCAGATCATACTGGAGGTGTTAGGGGGCAGGATGTGATGCTGAGACTTGCACCCAGAGTCTTGCACCTGCATGGATGGACTCTACCCCTTAAGACACAACCCCAGGTCCAGATTAATCCTTTTAAAATAGTGCCTTATCGCCTTTGGACCCTGCTGCAGAGCGAGCATGATGGAAGAGCCCAAGGAAGCGCCCTTGGACTCCAAGCAGCCCACTGAACTAATTCCGGCACGCGATCGGAGACCCCAAGGCAGCTGAAACAGTGGGAACCGGGCATCCCCCAATTCCTTTAACCTCTCTCTCTCAACCCCTTCCTCCCGAGCACAGCGCAGGGGCCGCGGCTTTCTGAGCACAAAATGGAGATGCCGAGCCTCTCTCTAGGTTTCTCCATCTTATGAGCACCATAGAAGGGTAAAAGTTTGTAGTGATGTTATTTCTGGTTGTACTTTCGCTGGACTTTATACAGAAACCGCGCGACCTAATGTCATCTTAGCATCAGCAATATGTAATGGTTCCTTCTTAATGGGTCGGACTTTTGTGGGTGATCCTAACAAGAATAGTAAGTCTGTTGCTGAAATATTGAAGGCAATCAAAGTGGTAGCCATCTCTCTAGACTGAACTAAGCTATATCCCCACGCCGGCTGAGAAGAAATATCCTTCTTTCTCGGGAAGAAACGCGTTGGGGCGTCAACCATAGTGTGATGTCCATTAAGTAAACAGACCTGGTGGCGTGGAAATGGGATATAATGGGAAAAATTATGTACATGGAACAGTGGGACGCTGGTGGAATCTTGAGCCGGAGCCGATACCAGCGCAAGACCTTCGGTTCCAGAAACTGCTTCCAGACACTCTACTAGACTATCAACTAAGCCAGAGCCCCACGCCTGCTGATGACGGGAAATAACCATCCTTTTCGGTTTTTTTTCCCTTTGTCAGGCAGCATGGCGATTACTAAACAGGCGTGAACTCGGTGGCACGGGGCAAGGGGGAAAAAGAAAAGTTATGTAACAAACAGCGGGACTTAATATCTCTATATTCTTAGCAATGGAGAACTATCAAATGCCTCCTTGGCAACAGGACTGTCTTTTTCTTTTTTGGGTGAAACCCCAACAACGGTAGTGAGTTGTGTGTTGAAACATGGAATGTAATCGAGATAAAGCGTAAACGAAGTGAAACTTATCACTTACAAGGGTGGGGACTGGGGAGGTGGGAGGGGGCGGCAGGTATACTGGGGGGGTTGGTGATGGAAGATGGGCACTGGTGAAGGGAAGGGTGTTTGAATATTGTATAACTGACATAATCCTGAGAACTATGTAACCCTCCACATGGTGATTCAATAAAATTAAAAAAATAAAAATAAAATAAAATAGTGCCTTATCAGTAATGTAATGGGATTTACCATTGCTTATAGAGTTGAATCCATACTCTTTTCTTGCTTGTTTGTCTGGGGGGCAAACCGGCTGTGGGCAGAGGTGACTCCTGGCTCTGCACTCAGGGATCATTCCTGGTGGGGCTCCAGTGACCATATGGAATTCCAGGGATTGAACCTATGTGAGCCACATGGTTAGCTAACTCCCTGGTACCCCATATGACCATCCACACCCTGCCAGGAGTGATCCCTGAGAGCAGAGCTAGAGGTAAGCCCACACTGCCAGGTATGGCCCCAAAGCAAATAAACAAGCAAACAGACAAACAAAGCACTCATAATCTGTTCACACTTACAGCTTTCTCAATACTATCCTAGGAGGTATTGTTGATGAAATCAATCCATAAAACACAGATTCATCCCCAGGTTCCAAATTTGCTCATGCTGACCCCTCCTTTCTGTCCACCTACTAAATACCGAACACTCTTCCAAGTCATTAACAGAATTAATATTAGTTCCTCCATTGTAAAATGGCAAAGTAAAAGTTTAGGTTCTTTTTAATTTGTTACCAAAATCAACACTGAAATCGAAATCCCAGGTCTGCTCTTTAATAGTAGATTGATTTCAGGCCAGTTGCTTATCCCCATAAATCTCACTCTCTCCATTTGCATAAAGAAATAATGACTTGTAACCATGCTTGTTGTGCTGTTTTCATGAAATAATACCTCATGAAAATTCCCATCCACTGTAAGAAATTCATTATTTTCAATTCTTTTTTCCAGGAACTAAAAAATTATAAATGTAAGGTCATAATGGTAGAAAGACAGTAAGCCTTTTGTTTTACTGCTCTCCAAACGTAGTTTGAACTCCAGCTCA
Source organism: Sorex araneus (assembly GCF_027595985.1). Taxonomy (NCBI): domain Eukaryota; kingdom Metazoa; phylum Chordata; class Mammalia; order Eulipotyphla; family Soricidae; genus Sorex; species Sorex araneus. Next base: position 65,143,676 of record NC_073309.1, on the reverse strand, counting down.
TTTTAAAACCAGATTATTAGCTCGAATAAAAGCACAGCAAACATTCTTCACCCTCTTTAATTACATTATTTTCTCTTGTACATTTTAATTTAGTGGAATACAATATTAAAGCTTGGTAATTATATGCCACAGGCAAGACACCACTGATCAAAGTAGAATATTAAGAGGTTGTCTCAGTTCTATCAAATCATAATAAAAATCTTCACTGATCACCTAGAGACATGCTATAAAGTCAAGTTTTGATGATTACAATCAGAGGCCTCCATTACTTCCTCCCAGTTATGGTTATTACAATTAAATTCAACCCTACCTGCTATTAAATAAATTAAACTTTAAAAAAAACTTTTTAAATCAAGAGATAAAAAATGGCATCTACTTAGCAAGAACCTATATCGATTCAGTAATAACCTGTTTTTTACTTACCAAAATTTAATAATGAAATAATATTGGAATTTACTATAGAATTTATTTTAGTAGCTCTTGGGCTATGTGACTTTTTAAAATGCTATTTTCTCAACTGCTTTTTGGGAGGTCACACTCCACAGTATCCCCAAAGCTACTCCCAGCAAAATATTTGGAAGACCATGAAATGCCAAGGATCAAACCTGGGGTTTCTATACCCAGAGCGTGATTTCTACCCCACCGAGTCATTTCCCTAACCCAGACTCTTTTTATTAGAATATGGGTTCACTCTATTAAATGAGAATCTTATATCTATCTGTGCTACCCAAGTTGTATTCAATATGCCAAAAACAGTAACAAGTCTCACAATGGAGATGTTACTGGTTCCTGCCCGAGCAAATTGATGAGCAATGGGATGACAGTAACACAGTGATATATCTATATATAAATACACACATATATCACTGTATCACTTGTCATCCTGTTGCTCACGTATTTGCTCGAGCGGATGCCAGTAACGTCTCCATTTGTCCCTGTCGAGTGCTAGTGTAGCCCAATGGCATCTGCTCAATCCAGGAATATGAAGAGCATGTCATTGTCACTGTTTTTGGCATAGTAGTCTTAATTCTAAAAAAGTATTCTCAGAATGAGAAGCAATAGACATACTGATTGGGTAAAAGAGGATTAGTTACTTCTATGCGAAGAACACTATAGAGTATGGGTAACTTTTTTATTTTGGTGAAGTGAGTCACACTAGCTCTTTCTCAGGACTTACTCCTGACTCAGTGCTCAGAAATCAATCTTGATAGTGCTCAGGGAACCACGTGTCATGCCAGGGATCAAACTAAGTTTGCTGCATGCAAAGCAATCTCTTACGTGCTGTAATGTATCTCTGCCAAGGGTGACATTTATAATGGAAGTTGTCAGCTCACATAATCATTTTTTTTTGCCTTTTAGGTCACACCCATCATCACACCCAGGTTACTCCTGGCTCTACACTCAGGAATTACCCCTGGCAGTGCTCAGGGGACCATGTGGGATGCTGGGAATCGAACCTGGGTTGGCCACTTGCAAGGTAAATGCCCTACCTGCTGTGCTATTGCTCCAGCCCCTCACATAACCATTTTCACAAAAACTCCTTTTCCTCCAGTGGGTGAAACACCAGTATTGTGTGTTTTATGTTTTGGTTTCATTTTTTAGTTCAACAAACTTGAAGTAAACACTAAGATAAATTGTTATGGTGATGATGGTGAGGTAAACTTGCACATAAAAATAATCAACATTAGCAGTAGTATTAACTATTGTACCTCAGTGACATAAAACATTTTATTTTATTAATGAAATTTTAATTAAAAAAAGATAAGGCCTTAGACCTTAGGATCTCAGTTTAATCAGAAGAGAAATGTAGCTAAACAATCAGTATAAACAGGGATTATTAACTGTAAAAGGTTATGAAAGCAGCTCTGAAGGCCAAGAAAGAAATGGCTGCCCGTATGAGTCCTCACAGAGATGGACAAAAGCTAACTAGCACACATTCAGTACTTCCTGGAAAACAAGAGGACATGCTATACAGAAGAAAATGGCACTATAACACAAACACTTACTTTAAAAGTGGTTGAAAAAGCATCATGTGTCTAGAGAATGGAAAATAATCCCTACCTGAATTAAGGAAATATATAGGAGAGGTAGTCAGTGGAATTAGGCACTTGAACCGTAGGGAACTGACCCAGCAGCATATATGGTCTCCCAACCACCGCCAAATAAAATCAAGTATTTCATTCATTTTTATTTTATTCTGCATTCTTCATATTTTCCTTCTACATAGGAGAGACAGATGTTGGATCATCAAGATACCAGGATGTATCAAGGAAAGAGGCAAAAAGAGAGACGTGGGCAGCTCTTTCACTTCAAGGGCCAAATAGCCAGTCTCACGGGCTATTTCTCTTCAACTTCTTGTCACTTGTCATCCTGTTGATCTTTGATTTGCTCGACTGGGCGCCAGCAATGTCTCCATTCTTTCCTATCGTGTGCTAGTGTAGCCCAATGGTATCTGCTTGCTCCAGGAATAGGAAGAGCCTCAAACATTTCATTCAGGGTTTTGAAGAAGTCTGACCATCTCGTAGGTGGGTGGCCATGTGGTCTTTTGACGTTCCGTGGAATCCAGTCGGTAACAGCTCTAGTCCAGTGGTTGTCTCTGAATCTCATTACGTGTCCAGCCCATCTGATTTTTGACGCCTTGGCAAACAAGACAGCATTTCCCTGATTCTTGATCATCAACAGAGGTTTGAACTCCGGATTCCTTCTCTCACTTGAGTGAAACATGATACTCCAAGCATAGATCTTCCAATTCCTCTTTGGATACCCGAATAGCGTTCTCATCCTGTTTGTGTAGGGCCCAGGTCTCTGAAGCGTACATTAGCCCAGGAAGAATGGTGGAATCGAAAAGATGTGCCTGGAGTCGGAGGTCCTTCGTCCTCTTAACCACTTCCTCGACTCTTGAAGGTGTTCCACATTGCTCTCTTCCTCCTGCGCAGTTCTGGCACCAAGTCATTCCTCATCTTGAGTTCTCGACCCAGGAACACATAGCTGCTGCATTCAGAGATGTTCCTTCCATTGAGAGCAAATGGAACTTCAAGGACTAGTTCGTTTTTCATTAACATTGTTTTGGTGAGATTCAGCTGCAGTCCGACCTTTCCACACTTGCAGTCGGAGTCAGCCAGCATTTGTGCCGCTTGGCTAATGTTTGGTGTTATTAGAACAATGTCATCAGCGAAGTAGAGGTGGTATAGTTGCTGACCATCTATTTTCACTCCCATTCCTTCCCATTCCAGTCATCGCATGATGGTGGTGTCTGGAAGGTGGCACTGAAGAGTTTCAGTGAAATGGTATTGCCCTGCCAAACCCTTCTCTTTACATCAATGATCACTTTCTTGTAGAATGATGAGATCCTGGTGGTGAATCCATAATACAGCTCGAGGAGGATCTTGATGTACTGAGTTTGAATGCCCTGTTTAGCTAGGGCATCGATGACCGCTTCAGTCTCAACAGAATCAAAGGCCTTCTTTAAATCGATGAATGTTAGACAGAGCGGCATCTTGAACTCCAGGAAAACTTCAATGAGTTTGGTCACTGTGTGGATATGGTCAATCGTGCTGAATCCACCTGGCTTGCTCTCATGGTTGTCCTTCATCTAGTGTTCTGCCAATTCTATTCAGGATGACTCAAGTGAACTTGTAGACGACAGACCACAGGCAGATTGGGTGATAGTTGCCGATGTCATGGATGTCTCCCTTCTTGCAACAGAACAGTCCTGCTGGTATTCCATTGGGATAGAACCTTGCATACGGACAGGTAGTGTGTAAAGAGCCCAGCCAGTGTATTGATGAGTACTGGCAGCAGATTTTTCAGGTGTTCTGGTCTGACCTTGTCTGGACCGGGTGCTGCACACGTCTTTACTGACGAAATGGTGTGTTGTATTTCAGAAAGGAGGACATTGGGAACGACATATCCTTCCTGCAGAATTTGGTATGTGGACAGGTGGACGTGGTTGTCAGAGATCTGAGTAGAAGTCGTAAATAATCCTCTCCATTGCCCTTCTGGAAAATGTGATTGATCCATCAGGTCATTGGAGAGCAGTCATCTTGGTCTTGTAGTTGGTGAAGGACAGGCAAGCGTTGTGAATACTTTCCCCAGCTTCTGCTGCACTGGCCAACACTGCTGCTCTTCTCTCTTTGAGGTCTTCCTTTACCGCTTCTCTGCACAGCTTTGTGAGTCGGACGTTAGCTTGTGGTTGCCTGAGGCTCGTGCCAAACCACGTTGACAAATGAGCTCAGGAGTTTCTGAAGACAGGCATGTTTGTGGCTTTCCCACTCTCGGTATTCTTCACGCAGACATGGAGGTGCTGAACCAGTCGATCATATTCCTCATCAATGTTGTCAACAACAGTATCTTCCCACGTTGCCGCAATAGTGCCAAAGAGCTCCCAGTTGGTGGTCAATCTGGGAGTTCTCTTCTTAAACTTAAACTTTGAAGACCTTTCTCCATGCTCTGTGAAGTAGAATTTTGCACAAAGGTCTGATCCCGTTTTGAATTTTGAGACAACAGCGACATTGGTCAGGCAAAACCTCCAATTGAATATGATGTGGTCAATTTCGTTGTGGAACTGTCCACTGGGAGACTTCCATTCAACTACTGATTATTCATTTTTTCTCTCTCCCATACTTTGAAAATGGGTCTAAACTCCTTTGTTTTCTTTTTTTCTCCTTACCAAATCCAAATCCACAAGGTCAAGATATTAATTTTTATTTCCACAGGGCCCAGCTTCAGTCGTAGACGGGGCAGACATGCGCCTCTAGCATCCTAGGCTGTGTTAGGATGATAGTACTCAGTCAGACAGTGTGGGGCTGAGTGGACCCTGCAGAGCTGGAGGGCCACCAGGATCCCCTGGGGCTCTTAGGGGCCACCACTGTCATAGCCAGTGATACTCATGGGAGCAATGTGGTGCTAGGATCAAATTCAGGGCCTCACAAATGTTGAGTGTCTCCCCACTTAACACCCTCCACTAAGACTTTTTTTCATTTGAGGGATAGTTTAGCTTATTGATAATGTTAAGAAAACAAGGCCCAGAAAATGAAGGTATGGAGAAAAGTTTATGAATCCTTTGTGAATCCTTGGAGCTTACTTGTAGTATCCTAATTATTCCTCAGTTTTTTCTCTCTCTCTTTCTCTTCCCTCCCTCTCTCCTCTCTCACATATACTCTCTTTCTCCCTTTCTCCCTGTCTCACTCTCCTCTCTCTCTCTCTCTCTCACATGCACATATTCCTTTGCTCTCTTTTACTCTGCCTCTAAATCTCCTCTTTTCTACAAATAGATAAAACTAATACTTGTATCATAAACTCCTTCACTCCCTTCCCTTTTCCCTCTTCTATACACACTCCGGACATCATTTAAAATGTAAACTTCAGGGGCTGGAGCGATAGCACAGCGGGTAGGGCGTTTGCCTTGCACGCAGCCAACCCGGGTTCAATTCCCAGCATCCCATATGGTCCCCTGAGCACCGCCAGGAGTAATTCCTGAGTGTAGAACCAGGAGTAACCCCTGTGCATTGCCGGTGTGACCCAAAAAGCAAAAAAAATTTTTTTAATTAAATTTTAAAAAATAAAATGTAAACATTAAAAACAAATGTGACCTTCAAGGCTAAGGCTGAAGCTCTGTGGTAGAGCGCTTGCCTGCATGTGTGAAACTTGGGCTCTATCTGACACTGCAGCAAACAAACAAGTGCCCTACCACATATGAGCTTCAAGAATACAAACACATCACCCACCTTATTTTGCACTCTCCGCTTTGCACTGAGGCTTAAATCCAGGCCAATGCTAGATTTGTGCCCACTAGGAGATGAGTCAGGGAACTGCAGTTCCCACTGTGCAATTCCCATTCTGTGGCACTTTGTCCATCACGTGGTCCTCCTCAGAAAGGAGCTATACTAAAGAGATCAGATCACAGGAAGCTATTCTATAGCAGCCTTCATGGGAAGGGAAAGACAATTCTGAGCACAGAGGGTCATTTGTAGTATTTATGTTGAAGAACAAGTCTGCAAGGATTTATATTGAAGCCCCTTCAAAGAGAAGTTATTGACATAAAACAAACAAACAAACAAACAAACAAAAAACCCAGATATTAATCACCCAGAGCTGTGTGACAACCATCAGACATCTAATGCTGAACATCAGTCACGGGCACTGGATGAGTGGCAGGGCATTTGAGTGGCCCCTCTCCAATCCCTATGGATCATGAGTTAAAATCCCATGGCCCGCTTGGGTGGGGCATGGTTCAGGCAGCTCTGCAGACACAACAGACAATTTCACACACCCGGGCACTGGGGGGACGAGCAGCACTGAAGGGCGTATGACCCCTGTGGTTGTGCCACGAGAAAACAGAAATGCCAAAAGCCCAGCTGGGGGGGGGGGAGGCGAGACTGTATAAAGCATGTCAGTGTGCCCTGGAGACCCCCAGAGTCATGACTCGGATGCTTTACCCAAGAACTCTGGGGAGAGCACTGTGCAAGTAGGTGACTCAAGGTGTGAGAACCTCCAGGAATGGGCACTCAGGCCCCCAGAACAACAAAGGGAAAGGGCACTGGGTGAAAAGTAAACATGGGGGGCTGGGAGATAGTATAGCATTAAGGATGCATAGGCCCAGGTTCAATTTCCAGCACCCTCTGCTCTCCCGAGCATCCCAGGGTGTAATGTCGGAGTTCCCCAGCATCCCCAGGGTGGCACAGCCACACCCCCTATACCTCAGGGGCTAAGTAGCAGCATATCCTCACGCCCTTGTGCTGAATCACCAGCCCACCTGCCAGCTCTCCTGGGCTGCGGGGAATGAAGGGTTGAGAGAGTGAATGAAAAGGGTGGCGAACAGGAAGCTGATACCCACAATGCCTCTGAGGCAGACTGTGGGGCCTCTGGCCCATCCTGATTCTCTTATTTCTGTCCCATTTTACTGCTGTCCCGTTCATCAGGGCCCGTCCCCAGCACTGAGCACTACGCAAGAGCCTCCCCCCTGCCAATCTGTACCTATTCTCTTTCAGACCAGGAGGACAAAGTAAACCAATCTTCTGTGTCAGGCTCTCTCAGGAGCCTGTCCCCCAGGTGGCGGCAAGGACTGGCTCTCAAAGAGAAACCAGCGTGGGTGCTGCTGGCAGCCTGCAGAATTTGCGCTGGGTGAAAAGAGCGGGCCTGAGCCTCCACATGCAACTTGGAAGCTCTGGTGTTCCGCGTGAGCCAAGCACAGTCCGTGCTGCTCTGTTGTTTGTGATCGTGAGCTGTAAGTGATTTCCAGACACACCAGGCCCGGGGGGGCATCACATACACATATGCACACACACACAGGAACTGCCAGCCCAGGGTGTATCTCTCTCTCTCTCACACACACACACACACACACAGGGACTGCTAGCCCAGGGGTGTATCAGACACACACACACACAGGAACTGCCAGCCCAGGGTGTATCTCTCTCTCTCTCTCTCTCTCTCTCTCTCACACACACACACACACACACACACAGGGACTGCTAGCCCAGGGGTGTATCAGACACACACACACACAGGGACTGCCAGCCCAGGGTGTATCACACACACACACACACATAGGGACTGCCAGCCCAGGGTGTATCACACACACACACACACACACACACACACACACACATATACACACAGGGACTGCTAGCCCAGGGGTGTATCTCACACACACACAAGGACTGCCAGCCCAGGGGTGTATCACACACACAGGAAGACTGCCAGCCCAGGAGTGTATCTCACACACACACACACACACACACACACAGGGACTGCCAGCCCAGGGGTGTATCACACACACACACAGACACACAGGGATTGCCAGCCCAGGGGTGTATCACACATAGACACACAGGAACTGCTAGCCCAGGGGTGTATCTCACACACACACAAGGACAGCCAGCCCAAGGGTGTATCACACACACACACACACACACACACACACACAGGGACTGCCAGCCCAAGGTTGTAATACACACACAGAGAAACTGCCAGTCCAGGGGTGTATCACACACACACATAGAGGGACTGTCAGCCAAGGGGTGTATCACACACACACAGAGGGACTGCCAGCCCAGGAGTGTACCACACACACACACACACACACACACAGGGACTGCCAGCCCAGGGGTGTATCACACACACGCACACACACACACAGGGACTGCCAGCCCAGAGGTGTAACACAAACACAAATTGCCAGCCCAGGGTTGTATCACACACACACACAGTCACACAGGGACTGCCAGCCCAGGAATGTATCACACACACAGAGGGACTACCAGCCCAGGGGTGTATCACACACACACACACACACACACAGGGACTGCCAGCCCAGGGGTGTGTCACACACACACAGGGACTGCTAGCCCAGGGGTGTATCTCACACACACACACACACACAGACAGGGACTGCCAGCCCAGGGGTGTATCACACACACAGGGAGACTGCCAGCCCAGGAGTGTATCACACACACACACACACACACACACACACAGGGACTGCCAGCCCAGGGGTGTATCACACACACACACAGACACACAGGGATTGCCAGCCCAGGGGTGTATCACACATAGACACACAGGAACTGCTAGCCCAGGGGTGTATCTCACACACACACAAGGACAGCCAGCCCAAGGGTGTATCACACACACACACACACACACACACACAGGGACTGCCAGCCCAAGGGTGTAACACACACACAGAGAAACTGCTAGCCCAGGAGTGTATCACACACACACAGGGACTGCCAACCCAGGGGTGTATATCACACACACACACACACACACACACACACACACACACACACACGGACTGCCAGCCCCAGTTAGCACAGTGACTGAAAAAAGATCTGTCTATCCCACAGCCAGGAAGTATAACCCCGGGGGAGTAGCAGCCATGTGACCCCGCAGTGATCCCCAGGGAGCACCGCAACTGTGACTAATGCACACTCGCAGTTTGTGCCCATGCGGAGCAAGCCCATGTGCACTGCCACTGAAGGAATGCACCCCCGCGGCAGGCAGGACAGCCAGGCAGCCGCGTCCCCCCACATCATCACATCAATGAAAAGAGCGAGAAGGTGGAGAGGGGAGAGATACTCATAAGAAATAAAGAGCGAAAAGCTAACAGTCTTCTAGCACTTTGGAAGTTGCAGTGCACCGGAGTGTAAGCGCAGGAGAAGCCTCCCTGACCTCTGCCCTTCACTGCTGGCTCGAAAGCAGCCGGTCGCAGGAGTTTCTCAGGGTCAAGGTGAAGGACTACAGGGTGTAACTGCCAGCGGGCAGATCAATGGAGACCACTGTAGAATGCCTCTGCCCCAAATTGATGTATCAAAAACCGAAAAGCCACCGGGGATATGACCACATAGCTTAGTGCGTAGGAACGCTTTAACGGAGTGAAACGTGAATCTGAATCACACACACAGAGGGACTACCAGCCCAGGGGTGTATCACTATTAGGTCTGGGGACCAAATAGTGGAGCCTCATTGTGACTCTGCTGAGTACGGTGACAGGACCAGAGTAGGAGCTCACGGAAGCTGAAGGACTCTCTGAATGAAACGTGCATTTGGGTCCAGGCTCTGCCTTAATAGGGATGCACGAGTGTTTGGCTTTAATGAATGTAGGTAGCCACACGGTGGCAGCAGATACCCGAGAATTCTAAGTATTATGAGCCTGGCAAGCTCCAGTGGCGTATTGGATATGCCAAATACAGTAACAGTAACAGTTCTCTTCCCCTGACCCTGAAAAGAGCCTCCAATCGTTGGGAAAAACGAGTAAGGAGAGGCTGCTAAATCTCAGGGCTGGATGAATGGAGATGTTACTGGTGCCCGCTTGAGTAAATCAATGAACAATATGCCAATGATACAGTGATACAGTGATGACACTGATACAGTGATACAGTGATGAGCACTCGGAGGCACAAAGGGCAAACTGATCTCCTTCTGCACCCACCCAAATGATCTTACTGTCTGGTCACAGCCAGGACAGAGAAATGACTCATATATTCTACTTACCCATTCCCAGAATAATACCTGGGTTGGAGCAATAGCACAGCAGGTAGGGCTTTTGCCTTGCACACGGCTGACCCAGGTTCGAATCCTCCATCCCTCTCGGAGAGCCCGGCAAGCTACCGAGAATATCCGTCCTGCACGGCAGAGCCTGGCAAGCTCCCCGTGGCGTATTCTATATCCCAAAAACAGTAACAACAAGTCTCACAATGGAGATGTTACTGGTGCCCACTTGAGCAAATCAATGAGCAACGGGATCACAATGACAGTGACAGTCACCCATGAAGAATGAGGATTCACACAATTCACCCTGTTCCCCTAGTTGCTGGATCGACAGGAAGGTCTTAGAGGGTGTCTGGGGAAACAACATGAAACAGGTGCGTATGAGGACTTCTGGCAATTGCACTCAAATATCTCAGGACTATGTTAATTTAAACAGTGGTATATTTAGTCTGGTTCAATTAAGGTTAATTTAGGTTCAATTAAGTATTGCTCAGACTTGAAATCTCTGAGGGTGGGGGGAAACAGAGAGGAAGAAATATTAAGTTGACAGGGGCTATTATTTTTACAAGGGCTCACATTAAGAGAAGTGAGTAGTACCAGTATATATGCCTATGTACACACACTCGCATATTCACACACACTATACAGAGACTCATGATCAGCAATACCCAACCAGAAAAGTAGATCTAGCACTCATTTTTTTAAGGGGGGGATAAGTACAGAGTGCCAAGGATGTTGCACAAAGTTAACTGTCTGGACATCTATATAAGCTCAGAAATATTTTTTTCAAATTTATTTTGTATTAAGACACTGTGATTTGTATTAAGACAAGTTACACATAGTTGAGTTTCAGGTATACAATGTTCCAACACCAATCCTGTTACCAGTGTCAATTTCCCTCCACCAAAGTCCCTAGCTTCTCTCCTCTTCTCCAGCTTTGGGGTACATTTTTGTGCCTTGATGGGCACATTTCGAAGTTCAGTTGCTGCAGTTTGTCTCTCGTGCTTACAGTGTTGATTCTGCATCAGGCTCCCAAATGATTCCTTCCTGATACCTTTAGACACAGCACCGATACAGTCAAGGTTGTGAGTCTCTGCCTTATGGTTGGCACCCATAACTGACAGAGACAAAAAAAGACAAGCAATTGGCCAACCGATAGCTATGAAAGGACGCTGGAGGTGGGAAGGAGAGGAGATACAGAGGTGGGATTCAAGCCCTTCGCTACAACTTTGAGTAGTTGTAATTTTATGTAAATAAGGCATAGCCTTAGCATTAACATGATTACTTTTTTTTTCCTTTTAATAAGAACAAGAGTCCATGGAACTCAGAGAGCCAGGGCCTTGCAGTGTGGGCCTGGAAGTTCATGATGGGGCCCCTGCAAGAGGCCCCACCAGTTCTGCTTTCAGTGGCATTTGGGAAGTCACGATGTCCGGGGAATCAAACTCAAGGGCTCGCACGTTCTGGGCAGACGCTCTGCCTCTTGGGCGACCTCCCTGGCCTCTTCGGAGTGCAGTAACTTGGAAGCCCCCCACTTCCTGAATATGAGAAAATAGAAGATGAGCTTCGAATCGGAGGCTTGCTTTTGCAGTATTTTCTCCCCTGCTGCAGAGTGAGTGAAGCGCTCCTTTTCATGTGCATCTCCTGGCTCTGGACAAAGTGTGTGGGAGCTATCATGGCGGGAAAGTCAACCTGTCCTCGATTGCCAAACAGATGGAAATTTTGCTTCAGGAGACTTGAAATTTTTCTTAATGGAAGGCACTGATATTCTACTCCCTTTCCTGTGAGATTTGGAATTAGAGATCCTGAGTTATATAGACCCTGGCCTGTCAGAGACGGGCCTCATCAGTAAAAGGCGTGTGTGCAATGCATGAAAATTGGGTTTGATTCCCCAGTACTGGAAAAAGTGCATGTGTGTGCGTCCGTATGTGTGTGTGTGTGTGTGTGAATTCAAGCTAGTCGTAGGCAATTCAATGAATTTTATGAAATAAAGTTATTATGAACACATAGCACTGAAGTACTGTCGTCCCATTATTCATCGATTTGCTCGAGTGGGCACCAGTAACGTCTCCATTGTGAGACTTGTTGTGACTGCTTTTGGCATATCGAATGCCCCACGGGTAGGTTGCCAGGCTCTGCCATGTGGGCAGGATTCTCTCAGTAGCTTGCTGGGCTCTCCAAGAAGGATGGAGGAATTAAACCTGGGTTGGCCAAGTGCAAGGCAAACGTCCTACCCGGCTGTGCTATCGCTCCAGCCCTATGAACACAGAGGGGAGAATAATCCCCAGCACTGAGCCCACTCCTGGCCAAGGGAGGGGAAACCTTTAAGAGGCGATGAGGCAGTGTACGATGGGGTCCGCCCAAAGCCAGTCGACTGGGGAAACCACTGTGCAGATTCACTAACGCCTTGTGTCAGGATCCTGCCTTACAGTAACCGCAGACTCAAGTATCAACCAAACCTGCTCTCTTGAATGACTACGAGGTTCAAACTCTGAGAAAGTAGGTGGGGAAGAAATGAAAAGAGTGAAGATTCTTTCACTATGGTAAGTCTGAAAAGACTCTTTTGAGAGCAACACAGCATGGGACCCCGGCCAAGATAGCAGCAGCACAGCGGCAAGTGCCAGAGTTGGTGGACGGATGGCAGCTCTCAGTGCTCTGAAGAGCCAATGGGGTCATAAAATTTCCGTGTGAGTCGATGTGGATGCCCTTTGGATATTCTGTCTCAAGGAGAGAGCCATTAAGCAAAACCGGCCTGTCACCCGCCACAGAGCACCGGTTTGGGGAGGACTCCTGAGTCGGGATGGGCTACCTCCCCCCATTTCCCAATACTCCTGGAAGCACTGGCAGTCACCCCCAGGAGCCAACTCCAGCACCACCGTGTAAGCTCTACTACTGACCTCAGTTCAGAGACCCATAAATAAATCTCAAAAGAGATCAAAAGCCACAGTTCATCTCAGAACCATGCCAGGCTGAACAGACCAGGGTCGATGGGGAGGGGTTAACCCAGGACCTGCCCCAAAATGCTCTCGGCAGCCGCTTACCCCCACAATCCCAAATAGCTGCTATGCCCCCAGCAGGACACCACCATCTTCAGGCTGACCTCTCTGAGATATTAACCTGCTGAAAATTCAGGTATGTGCGTTTTGTGACTTGAAATCTCCAGGATTTTTCAGAGTCGGAATGGGCTACCTTCCCCCACCTACCTGTACTTCCAGAAGTCCCAGCTGTCATGTTCATACCTCAAAGCCGCCACCCATTAAAAAAGAAAAGAAAAGGAAAGCTACTCCAGCCTTATTTACCTGATATGATAAAAATACTGAACACCCTGAACAAACATTATGTCCTCTTAGTACCTGTATTGCAGTAGAGGCACGGTGTTGGAACATTGTACAACCAAAACCCAATCAAAAGAAGCTTTGTGATAATCTATCTCACAGTGATTCAGTAAAAAAGAAAAAGAATTAAGGCAATAATAAAATAAGATTTATCTTTAAAACCATAATAGAAGAGATTAGAGATTCTCCTTGGAATGAGTGTTATGTAGTTATTTTATAGTAAGTTAAGGAAATTTGCTTTCCATCACATAAAAATACCATAAAAGAATGTTTATAGAAAACCATACATATAAGTAGTAAGAGTTATGGAAAAAAAAACCTCCAAGTTAATTTTTTTGAATAAGATCTTTTGGTAATGAAGCCTGTAATTAGTAATGTGTATTTACAAAGTTTATACAAATGTCAGTTAAAACACGTTTCAATTAAACTGTAGTGAATAAAATTTTATGGTGATGATCAGGAAAATCAGTGCGTGTGTGTGTGTGTGTGTGTGTGTGTGTGTGTAGGGGGGGTGGGGTGATAGCATGATGCAGGCAGAAAGACAGCTTAATGCGCTGAGCTCATGCTTTGCAAGGCAATAGCCAGCCATTAATCCTCAGCATCACAAAGTGTGACCTTAACACTGAAAAAGAAAAGAGTAGCTTAAAGTGAGAGTGACAGGACATGCCTTCAACTCTCAGTGATTGCTCCCAGCAATCACTTGTACAAGGGCGTTAGCCTGAGTTATGCAGGGAAGAGCTTCTGAGCTAAAGACAGGCCACTGACAGTGCAGATTTGCCAACAAAGATGCATCAAAAAACAGTTCAATTTCTCCCAAATCCTCATTTGCTCCTCAGTACTGAAGAGAAATGCACCAAGTTTTCATGGATAAACTAGTGGATGGCCTTCTGGGAAATTGGCCAGAACTGCACCTAGTATAGACATCTAGTGCTGCATGCTTTCTCCCATACTAATGAAAGTTATTTCCACCGAACACTGAAAGAAAGTTCATCTCTATTATGCTTTACACGTGTTAGGGCTTAAAAAGTTTGGCAATTGAAAATACGCAAACCAGTGCAGTGTTTTTCCAGGCGCTCAGCCTCCACCCATTTGATACAGCTGTCCACTGAAATCTGTTAAAAATAGAAGGCTGAATCCTTAAAGGAGCCATAAGTGATTTACATAATTTTCCATTTTTATTTGCCTAGATCAACTGTCTCCTTGGTCAAAATTTTTAGAATTATGTATCCGTCACATTTTCTTAAGTTGACCCCCTAATATTTTAATATATTTAAAAGTTTACTTATTCATGGGTTTCTATGACTTCACTGATAAACTAAATCAGAATTTAGCTATTCCCATTTTTATTTTCATTTGTGGCACCAAAAAATAAAAATCTCTTCTATTTATACATCAGTAGGTAAAAGTGGAAGTTCTTCTAAAGCTTGAAGCACATTAAGTATGTATTATGCGTTCATTAGATTAACATAGAGAGGGAGAAATTTACCTTCATACGACACAGCTATTTTCTAAAGTTTAGGATACTATATTACAGTTAGGATTTTTCTGCATCCATACATAAGTATAGTTCTTTTTTTAGAGTAGAAAAAGAAGTGAGAAAAAAATAAAAACATAAAAACAAAATATATCTATTGCTGGGTCCCGGAGCAGTAGTACAGCAGGGAGGGCATTTGCCTTGCACGCAGTCAACCTGAGTTCAATGCCCAACATCCCAAGTCCCCCAAGCACTGCCAGGAGTCATTCCTGAGTGCAGAGCCAGGAGTAGGCCCTGAGCATTGCTGGGGTGGCCCAAAAAGCCATAACTAACTAACTAAACATTTTTTAAAAGATATCTATCACTAGGATAAATTCGGGTTTTGTTCAGAAGCATGTATGATCTGACAGGGAAGTATTATTAAAAATATATGTGTAATGTGCATAATATATGCATACATATGTATATATGTATACATACATACATATATATAGTGAGTGTGTGTGTGTGTCTGTGTCTGTGTGTTGTGTCAAAGAGAGAGTACAGGGGGAAGACACTTGCTTTGCATGTGGTCAACCTGGGTTCAATACCCAGCACCACATGTGTTCCCCCGAGCCCCAGCAGGAGTGACTCCTGAGCAGAGAGCCAGAAGTAAACCCTGAGCACTGCTGGGTATGACCCCACAAAAGAAAATAAATATAAATATAAATACGTATCAGGACTGGGGTTGTAGCCGTGCCTTGTATGTATGAGGTCCAGAGTTCAATCACTGACACACTCCTCACAAATAAACATGTTTGTGTATATAATAAGTAGGAAATAATTAGGCATAAAAATAAAATTACAACAAATCTTGTAACAAATAAGAATAAAATGACAAGAACTTTTTTTAGAATGATGCATTTTTTAGAATGGTATATTCCAGAAACCACAGATACGGCACAGCAGGTATGACACGAGTCTTTCATGTACTTGAGTCCTACCAGGAGTGATCCCTGAGTGCAGAGGCAGGAGTAAGCCCTGAGTAGAGCCAAATACGACCCAGTATCTGCATACACCTTCTGCAGTTCTTAGTCACCCTTTAAGATTTGGAGAGGTGCCTCTTAAGGGTGCCCAGGACGTCCAGGAGCCCCACTGTTGATTTTTTTTTAATTTATTTATTTTTAATTCGTGAATCACCCTGAGGGCACATTTACAGATTTATACACTTTTGTGCTTATGCTTCCCTCATACAAAGTTCGGGAACCCATCCCTTCACCAGTGCCCATTCTCCACCACCAGTAAACCCAGCATCCCTCCCACCCTCCCCGATCCCATCTCCCCCCACCCCACCCTGCCACTGTGGCAGGGCATTCCCTTCTGTTCTCTCTCTCTAAATGGCCACCCACTGTTGATTATTGGCCAACCAAGATGACATTTCAATCCAAGACCCCAAGGATTCCAGGCTGTCTGGGGCCTTCTGTGCCAGAAATTATCAATTCAGGGGTGTTCAAGGGACATTGTGGTGCCAGGAGTTGAACTTGGACTTGGTACATACTAGGCATATCTCCTAACCACTACACTATCTCCCAGCCCTATATCTTTCTTTTTTTCATTTTTTTTTAATTGAGTTACTGTGAGAACAGTTACAGGGCTTTTAGGATCTAGTCTCAGTCATACTATGCTCAAACACCCATCTCTTCACCAGTGCACATGTTCCACCACCAATAACCCCAGCATACCCCCCCTCTCACTGCCCCTCTGCCTGTGTGGCAGATGATTAGTACTTTACTCTTTCTTTACTTTGATTACATTCAATTTTCGACAGGAAACTCACTATCATTATTTGGAGTTTTCCCCCCAACAGTCAGACCTGCCGGAATAGCATCATTAGATTGTATGTTTTCTATTGTTGGTAGCAAAGAGCATATGATGTTGCACAGTCTCGAAGGGGCCGCCCAGATTTGGAATTCTGGTATTAAGTCCAAAGGTATTTCGGCCAGCAGCCTCTGCATTCTGAGGTTGGTTTCTGTGCCTCTGGGATAATGGATGCTCAGGAGTGGCGGAGCCATTCCAGAGCATATATTTTGTATATCAGGAAAGGTCGCTTGGCTGTGTAAGCGTCCATGCGGTTTGGAGATGTCCAGTCCCACATATAGGAGCCGTGTTAGTAGAAGCTCAGTGTCGCCGGGGCTCCATCCGGAGAAGGCATGCTGGCTGTACCTTCCCTGTCTGACACCCCAGTGTTGTTGGCCTGGTCTGGGGTCTGGAGCATTCTCCAGCCTGCGGTGCTGCCGGAATGGCCCGGATTCTTCACTGCTGATTATGGTAAGATGGCGCCAAGGGCGGGTCGAAGGCATGACTTCTAGCCCTATATCTTTCAAGATTTTCAATCACCTCCTCAAATGACAATGACTTTTTGTATCATTTTCTAGGAGGGGGAAAAAAATTGATGACATTTGCCAACACGGTTGATACGTTTTTTTAAATTAGTGACAATTTAGAGAATTTTTCTTCTGCTTTCTCATTATAGGCAATTATTGGTTAATCTTTATCATTTCCTTCCAGCTTTTTACTCTGGGACTGTGCTTGCCCGAGCAAATCCATGCATTGTCCAGTGCTGTGATTGTAAGGTGAGAGATGGGCCATCAGCACCAGTGAAGCATCCATTAGGGCCTCCCTGACTACTCCCACCTCGTCTTCCCACCCATATCAGAGCATGGTGCTCTGACATGACTCTCTCCGATAGTCAAGCCAAACTTGTCAGCACTCCAACCTGCTACATTTGGAACCTCCCAATAAGGATCAAATTACCCTTTTCTAATGTCTTGACTCACTCAACATGTTCACAAGGGACAAAACATGGTAGTGACTTGTGAAAATTTATGATCTTCCACAAATGTAATTAAAATACTTGTCTCTGTGGAACTTTTATATCCCAAGATATGTTAGAGATTCGGGGTGGGGAGGAAGAATTTCTTTCTTTTGAAAAGTGGGAAATTTGATCACTATAAAAGGTAATTTAAGAAGAAAGAAGAACCTGCATTAACATATATTTTCGATTTATTGGATTAATTATCCTCTGAGTTTGTACTAGTCTCTGACTTGAGCCAACATTAATATAATTATCTGTATTATTCAGATCTCCTATATCTTTAATAGGATTTTGTCTGCTTAATATATATTTGTAAGATATGAAACATTTCATTTTTATTATGAGTTTGTTAATTTATCAACAGAGTTATAAAATTTGGTATGTTTTTTAAGTTTATAAAATATAAAATTGTCAAATATTACAGATTGTCAAATACCCTAGCAGTTATTCCATGATATTATAATAGTTCATTCCATTGTACATTTCCTAATAGACTGCTGCCTTGTTGAGGAAGGGTCAGAATTTGACTCATTAGTGAATACCTGGTGTTATTATTATACATAGGATTTATGGTACCACTTCCTATTATAACCTCCTAGCAAGATCAGCACTAAACAGCCAATTTTAGCCCCTTGAAGTCCCTGTTGGACTGATCTTTGTAAAGAAAATCTCTGATCATATCACTCTTTCTAAAATTATGGGTCTCTATTGAGCACAGGAGAAAGTGCAAGCCCCACAATTCATTTTTCAATTTTTTCCCCATAAAGAAGCATCCAGGGGTCCAAGCCATATAATGGACCTTAAGTCCAGTATTCCAATAAAGTGACCCCACCACACTCTGCCTCTATTCTTAGAGAACCAGCATGATAGCCACCTTATCCAGAGGGAGAAGTTGACATTTGAATGCTATGTAGCTTTGTCGTCTGAATTACATGCTCTTTATTTAGAAAAACTCACTGGAAAGCTAGCTGCCCAACCGCGAGGAGGAGGGCAGAGACTGCAGACAGTCCTAGTTTCAGGAAGCCTGTTCAATAGTGCCATTGCGCTGACAGAAAGCAGAGTTTAACTGGGACTTCCCCCAATGATAATTCCTCATTCTAGTTGGTTTGTTGTAACTTAGAATGAGTCCTCAGAGTCATGGGCAGGGCATTTTCCTTCCTGTGTCATGAAATTCTATCATTCAATTGATTCTATCAGAGCAGCTTGTTATGTTGCAGACCTTTTCATGTTTCTTAATCATCCTGTGTGGGGTTTTTTAGAGAAAAAGAAGAAACAGAGGATATGGTTTCAAAGCAAAGGGGTCTTACGAAACTAACTATAACATTGTTAATACCAACTAGAAAATTTCATTATAACCTATAGGGTATATTTCTAAACATGACTTCTGTAAGTAAACAATAGTATACCTTTCAAAAATGCCAGCAAGTTCCATGAGGGAATATTTCTCTTTAATAACAAAGAAAAAAATGGATAACCAAAGAGAATAGAGAGGATTGAGTGTTCAGTGAAGATTTTCCTTAAGATGGTTTAGACTTTTAGAATAAAATGTTAGAAGACCTATGGGTAAGACAAAGTATAGCTATTAAGGGGAGAGAAGAAATTTCTGAAGTTCAAGATGTTGAAGGCAGGGAGGGAGTAGAGGGTAGAGCACTTGCCTGGCAAGCAGTAAGCTTGGGTTCAATCCTGGGTACCTAATATGGTCCCTTGAGAAACTTTTAGAAGTGATCCTTGAGTGCAGAGTCAGGAGTAAGCCCTGAGCACCGCAGGATGTGGCCCCAAAACAAAACAAAAGTTTAACATAGCAGAAAGGTTACAAAGCAATCTTTTGGGTGGCTTTTTTTTCTTTTTGGGTCACACCTGGCGATGCACAGGGGTTACTCCTGGCTCTGCACTCAGGAATCACCCCTGGCAGTGCTCAGGGGACCATATGGGATGCTGGGAATGCATTGCACCTGGGTCGACCGCATGCAAGGCAAATGCCCTACCTGCTGTGCTATTGCTCCAGCCCCAAGGTGGCTTTTTTTAAGTGGAGTTTTTTATTTAGAAAACATGATGAGAGAGAGACAGAAATAGCAACAGAGACACAGAGAGAAAGTCAGAGGACAGAGAGAGATACACAGAAAGAGAGATAAAAAGGAAGTCCCATACAAAAATTTTACACACCCTGAGCTGGATTACAGGCACCTTCAAAATGGAGTGTGCCTAAGAACCTTTATTATGTGCTTTGCATTGTTTGTTTTTGACCCACATCAGGTGATGGGATCAGTCCAATGGTGCTCAGGGGAATATTCAGTGCCAGGGATCAAACCCAGGCCTCTCACATCGGGGCATGCCCTCAATTCACTGAGCCATCTTTCCTGCCCCTGGGGGCTTTATTTCTAACGTGTGTGATACTGACTTTAATAAATGCCCACCTTTTGGTAGAACTTAACAGTAAACAGAGCCTTAGTAATCTCCATGTACTTGCAGAAGATGCCAAGGGGAAAAGTCTTCAAGTTGATCCGAAAGGAAAATAGATCACCTAGAAGTTAGATATAATGTTTTGCCTACAAAAAAGTAATAAAGACTCAAATAAATCAATTCAAAAAGGTGGAGAATATAGGAATGAAAAAAAAAGTCTTCTTTGTTCGACAAAACAAGGAAGGAACAACTTAAGACATACAGGTCTCCTGAGTACTGCTGTGGGTAGCCTTGATGGCTGTGTGATCCTGCCCACCAAACTGAACAAGAAGATATACAACAGTCAGGAGACCTGGAGGTCTAGAGATGCTGCATTCCTAATCATTTCTCACTTAGGTGGTACTGATTTTACAGGTCCTTGGAAAAGCAAGTGCTGATGGTGTTTCTGAGTTGTCATACTATCTAGGGAACCCAAATAGGAACTCTCCACTTAGTCATCATTTAGCCTTACGATCTTCACCACATTAGGAAACTGGTTGCCTAGGGAAATAGTTTGTTACCTCTGTATATGAATTGTTGATTTAATTTCTGCTTAGCAGTGCAATCAGGAGAATATCAGTGCTATTTTTCAGACAACCCCATAAACAATGAAAAATTAATATAAGTTTACTTGGAAGAAACTATTCCTGGGATTTATTATAAAATGCAGAAGTGCTCATTTACACAGGTAACGTGTGGAAACTTTATAGCTTATAGTTGTGAATCTGTGGTTATCTGTAAGCAGAGCATTTCATGTTGGACTCAGGCAAAGCACATGGCTTGTAAGCTGAAGCAGGTTCTCAGGTGCTGAAAAGGAGAAGCATCTTGCTCTTACCCAGTGTGTCTGTCCAGCAAGGAATATTTAAGATATCCAATCAGCAGGGCTGTAAAGATAATACAGCAGGTAGGCAGTTGGCCTTGCACACAGCTGACCCAGGTTGGATAGCTGGCATCCCATATGGTTCCCTGAGCACTGCCAGGAGTAATTTCTGAGCACAGAGCCAGGAGTAACTCCTCAGTACTGATGGGTATAACCCCCCCAAAGAATGAGATAAGGAGATGGAGTCCTACCAGTGAGAATCATGCCTAGAATCTAGTAAAGGGTCTATAATTTGTCTTTTTCTTCCCATCTTCACTTTTAAGCTGAGTCTTCAGCCCATTGTAATCACTTCCTTTTTAAACACCAGACCCAACTCATACAGTTTCCCCAGTGTTTTGAATATGCAGCCTCGACAAATCAGCCCCAATTTTGACTTGTGCGCCACTTCTGTAGCTAGAGAATCATTCTAAATATCATGATTTCTGGGACCCTGGCATTACAGTCCTTTGCAAGTTCATTCCCCTTCACTGTTTGTATCTCCTAGCCATGGCCAACTCCAGTGTAGTTGGAGAACAATGATTCTGCCATTTGACTCAAAGTATTGTGTGTGAGGGACCCGGGGCTGAGATCTCCAAGCCTGCTTGGATTGGGACTGGGCCTCTTCCACCCAGATCCCCATTTTCCAGTAGCTAGGCAGTCACAGCCAGAAACTGCCCCCAGTGCCGTGTAATCCAATCAACAGCCAACATCGAGAGACTATAAAACCAAGCTCCTAGAAGCTTGGACATCTTATAGCATAGTTCTCCCTCTCGGAGAATCTGGCAAGCTACCAAGAGCTTCCTGCCCACATGGAAGAGCCTGGCAAGCTCCCTGTGGCGTATTCATATGCCAAAACCAGTAACAATGAGCGTCTCATTCCCCTGACCTTGAAAGAGCCTCCAATGCAGCACCGTTGGGAAGGACGAGTAAAGAGAGGCTTCTAAAATCTCAGGGCTAGGATGAATGGAGAGGTTACTGAGACCACTCAAGAAAATCAACGATCAGCGGGATGATGATGATGATGATGATGATGATGATGATGATGATGATGATGATGATGATGATGATGATGATTGTGATTAAAGCTTCTGCTACAACATCTCACCCAACTGGATTGAATCTGTGCCTGTTTATACAAGTCTGGTTGAGATCCATACCATCTCTGAAATTCTACAAAACATTGGTTGTCTGGGCCCAAGTATGTGGGACCTGTGATAAAATGCATATCTTGTATTTATGAGGCCCGGATTCAAACCTTATTAGCATTACAAGAAAAACTATTGATCGTATGGCCTGTTCTGTGCCTTTGTCTCTTTGTTACCCATAAGCCCTTCTGGCCTCATTTAGAAATTTTTAAAGCTTAGAAATTATTTCCTTTTTATTGTTGATTAATAAGACTATCACACCCAGATAACTTTACATTTTAGGACCTTATTTTAAATCTATAGCATGGAATTAGTAAGCTTTCCTTCACACACACAAAAAAAGTCAGTTTGACAATTGAGTGGAATCACAAATATTGCAACACTTTGAAAATCTATAACATACCAACCATGCAAAGTTACCAAATACTATCATTGACATCGAAAGTTTAATCTGGCAGATGACCAACTACTTTTATTCTTTTGGGTGGTGGCATTCCCAGCAAGCCCAATGGGGTATGCAGTGCCAGGAATCAAGCTAGGATACTTGGGATGGTGCCAGAGATTGAATTCAGGGTTTCCCCACGCAAAGCATGCATTCTAGTCCTTTGAGCTATTTATTATTCCACCTCTCAAGCTACTTTTTAAAGGATTTCTCAGGATATGGTAGAGATTATTTCTCAAAGTTAGGAGCAAAGAATGAAAAACTTCCTCCTCCTTTGCCTCGTCTTCCTTGTCCTCGTCCTCCTCTTCCTCCTCCATTTCCAATTTTCTGCTTCTCAAACCCCAAGGATATGGAGACAATTTGCACCACAGTCATGGTGCCAAGTAGAATATAACTAACTTGCATGGTTTAAACAATCCTCTAGGTACCAGTTAATGAAGCATTACTATTGAACTTGTAGTTGTCATAATATTCTGTGACTCATTTATTTGCAATAAAAACTAATTCTGTTATTCTATGACTTCTATATCCCCTCTGTATATTATGAACCAATTATTGTCAGACATTTTAAGATAATTAGATTGTCTTGCACTGAGCAGATTCCTACCACTCTAAATAGTGAAAACTGCAGTGAACTGTGTCAACCCAGATATGATGCAATTTATGGTACACTGGAAGACACAAATATTTGACTCAAAGAACTGTTCAAATAACCTGTACTCATTTTCCAATATTTGGAGAATAAAGGGGCCAGCAAGATCATACAGCAGGTAAGGCACTGTTCTTGCACATCTCTGACCCAGGTTTGATCTCTGGCATCCCAGTAAGCCTTGAGCACCACTAGGAATGACTCTGAGCACCAAACTTGGAAGAGATCCTGAGCGCTGGCAGAGAGAACCCAAAAAACAAACCAGAGAAGAAGCAGCAGCATCTGGGGTCAGCACAACTTGTGACTTGGCAGGGTACAGTTATCTCACATAACATGTACTCTACATTATTTCCTTTATGCTACCTTACCTCCTACACAGTAAAAAATCATGAACCCAAGAAAGTGTAATATAGTATTTGGATATGAAAGAGGCCCACAGAGAAAGCTAAGGTGGAGCTCCAGGCTTTATCCCATGTACCATGTGGCGTTCCCATGCGTTGCTGAAAGGACCCAAAAATTCCCCAAGAAAGTATAATTTTTTAAATACAGACTATAAAGACATTTTTAAGTTAAAAACAAAATTAAAAACCTTAAAATTGTGGGCCATCCCAACAGTTCTCAGGGAACAATTCCAGCAGTGCTCAGGAATCAGTGGTATAGGTATCAAACTTTGGTCTAGATTTGATACAAAGCATGCAATTCCACCCTCTGAAAGCAATCTTTTAAAATATTTTATATCTAAGAGTCAATAAGTATTGGTAAAGAGAGAAAATATAGAATCCAAGATGGATGTTATGGAGTATATTAAATGAACATGAAATAACTGCATAATCAGATCAACAGCTAAATAGTTGAATTCCTCCTGAATTTTTTCGGGAGGATTTTGGCATATTTTTATGCTTGTACTTCAAAAGTACCTTGACTATCAAATTCGATAAGAATTTCTATGTAAATTTAATATATATGAATCACTAGTTCTTTTCAATAAAGCAGAAAAATGAAAGCATATCAGTATTTGGGATTACAATCATTTGTTGTGATAAGACATGCAACCTACATTAATGGAATAAACTTTCCAAAGTACTGATTAATTTCATTAACCTTGGAGTTTTGTCAATGATCTTCTAATTTTTCATGATATACAATCTTTTTATCTCTGTGTAAGCAGAAAAATGACTCCCACAGTAAATGGAGAAGAAAGCTTTTTTTAAACCTTAGGCAATTAAAATAGATTGGCCTTTGTAGTTATACTGCTGACCTTTCCTCTCAGTTTACTTGACTAGCAGTGAAATATTTCTGTCAAGTGTTCTGGTAAAGTTGCTTGTGTAGGTCAGAAAACTGAGAAGGTATAATGAAGTTATAATTCATAAACCATATGTGACCTAAGTTTTCCCCCACACAATGCACTAGAATGTAAAGACTCATTTTGAGTAGTTAGTCAAAATACCTCTATTTCAATTTTGACTTGATACTATGTTTATAATAATCTCAAACAATCAACCTGACTTTGGAAATTGAATAATGTGTTAGTCTGCAGTGCTTTGAAATGAGAAAGTAATCAATAATGGCACAATACAAAAGATCATACACTTCTCAGTTCTAAAATCTAAATATTTCAGTTCAACAATTGAGTCAACAATATTGAGTCAAATGGAATAATTTCTCAACTTGCACTTATCTGCAGAAACTAGTCACTTTCATGTTTATACTTTTTATGTGTCTACATATTAGTCAAAAATATTATATATAATCAATCTATATAATCATAAAAACCTAAATGGTCCCTAATATTGGATTAGGCAGTGATTCCTACTATATGACCTGAAAGGCACAGAGAATGAAAAAGCAATAGGGCGAGATGGGAAATCACCATCTTCACACTTGCATGATGTCTTAGTTTCCATTCCCAATACCCTTCCCTAAGGAAAAAAAAAAGGCAAATTGGACTTCTGAAAATTAAAATTTTCCTTGCATCAAAGAATATACAATCAACAGAATAAAAATGCAAGTGCAACATGCAAAATGGGAGAAAATATTTTAAAATCTTCTATCTGGTGTGAGATTCTATGACACACTATTGAGAGAACTCAAGAATGCAAGCTCAATCCAAAAATTGGCAAGGATGTTCTTTGCCAAAGAAAATTTAAAAAATGATTAGTAAACACCTAAAATCGTGCTCAACATTATTCGTCTTTAGGGGATTGAAATAAAAACCACAGTGAGTTGTAGCCCCTCATAAATGTAAGATGGTTATTATCAAAAGATAAACAAGAAGTAACAAGTGTCAGCAAGCATGTGAAGAAATTGAAATGCTATATGCTATGGGTTGGGCTATAAAATAGAAGTTACAGTTGCTACTGAAAACTGTAATATTCTTCAAACAATTAAAAATAAAATTACCATATGATTCAGATCAGAGAGATAATGCAGGGGTTGAGGTTCTTGCTTTGATTGTGCCTTAATCTGATTTGATCCCCAAATCATAAGGTCCTCTAAACACGGCCAGGAGTGATCCTTGAGTGCAGAGCCAGGAGTAAGGCCTAAGCATACCAGATGTGGCCCCCAAACCAAAACCAAAGCAAAATAGACTTACCATACATATGATTCAGTAATTCCACTTCAGAGAATAAAGCCAAAAGAATTGAAAGTCGAGTCTCTCTGAAGAGGACCTTTCATCTCCGTGCCCACAGCAGTGTTTTCACAAAAGCAGAAATGGAAAAGCAACCCACATTAACTGACAGATGATTGGATCAACAAAATGTGGTGCATACTACTGTATCACTGTATTACTGTCATCCCATTGTTCATCGATTTGCTCAAGTTGGTGCAAGTAATGTCTCCATTCATCCTAGCCCTGAGATATTAGCAGCCTCTCTTTACTTGTTCTCCCAGCAGTGCCGCATTGGAGGCTCTTTCAGGGTCAGGGGAATGGACCTATCATTGTTACTGTATTTGGCATATAGAATATGCCATGGGGAGCTTGCCAGGCTCTGCCATGTGGCCAAGATGCTCTCGGTACCTTGCCAGGTTCTCTAAGAGGGAGAACTAGGCTATAAGAGGTCGTGTGGCTGCAAATGCGGCCGTGTGCTTCCGGGAGCTTGGCTTTATAGTCTCTGGATCTTGGCTGTTGATGGGATTACACAGCACTGGGGGCAGTTTGTGGGTGTGGCTGCCTAGGTACTGGAAATTGGGGGATCTGGGTAGGGGAGGACCAGTCTCAATCAGAGCAGGCTTGGAGATCTCAGCCCCAGGTCCCGAACATCTGGGTTCCTCTGCCGGTTCCTTCATGCGTGAGAGTCGTCTAAGCGTGTAAAGAGGGGCCTTGAGCATGGCTGTGGCTGGGTTCCAGAGGTCTTCAGCTGCGGCGGCTCTGCTCGGGAAGGGGAGGGAAACTAAATCTGACCCCCTCCAAGGGGCCCCGGTGAAGACAGCCAGGCACAGGGGCAAGAGACTATTGCGTACATACAATGAAGGCAATTCTGACATGCTACAAGACTAAACCTTGACAATATCATGCTAAAGGAAATGCTAAGTCAATCACAAAAAGATGAATTCTGTGATTCCTCTTTTTTGTTGCTGTTGTTGTTTGGGACACACAGTGGCACTCAAGGTTTACTCCTGTCTCTGTGCTCAGCAATCAGTTCTGGCAGGGTCCGGGACCATATGCAGTGCCAGGGATAGAACCTGAGTTGGCTGCATGTAAAGCAAGTGTCTCATCCATTGTATCTTCTGTTACATATGAGGTGCCCATGGTAGTGAAAATCACAGAAGCAAAAAAAAGTAGAATGGTATTTACCAAAGGCTGGAAGGGTAGGGAATAGACAGTTTGTTGTTCAATGAGCATAGAGATTTCCAAAACTATAAAAGCTCTGGAGAAATGGCACAGAAACATGAATGACATTGTTATCAACTTCAAAAGGCCTAAGACCTGACTGAAAAAATTGTGTGGTGGGTAAGGCTTTTGCCTTGCACTGCACGCAGCTGACCCATGTTCCATCCCTGCACCACATATGGTCCACAAACCTGGTCAGGAGTTATCTCTGAGTGCAGAGTCAGGATCCCTGAGCCTAGCCAGCTGTAGCCCAACACCTTCTCGCATAAAAGAAGTTTTTAAATAAAATAAAATGCTTAATATCACCAATGTTATGTGCATTCTACTACAGTAAAAATTGAGAGCCAGAGGTGGTGGATAATGTAGTTCAACATATTAATTTTGGAAGCCTTAGCCAATGAACTAAACAACTACTTACACGATATCAAAATAATAATAATACTATAAATAATATATTCATATTGGATATGCCAAAAACAGTAACAAGTCTCACAATGGAGACATTATTCATGCCTGCTTGAGCAAATCGATGAACAACAGGATGACAGTCATACAGTACAGTGCTACTATAAACAATAATACCTCAATAAAAATGGGAAAGGGAGAACAGATAAAAAGAAAAGAGAAAAAGATCATAGGAGAAAGAAAACTATATACACACCCCAACAGCCAGAAAAGTCTCCCTACATCAGAGCTTCTGTTGGCTCTCTGGGAGCTGAGTCAGGGAGGCTCACTATAAATGAGTGGGGGGACTCCTGTGGGTTTTCACGGGCACTGGGCTGAGTCTAAGTCCTTACCCCAAATTAGAGGGAAAGGTGCTTAGTGGACCCACAATGGTAGGGTTCCATTTAGGTTTCACTTGAGTTAATGCATGTGAAGTGTGTGGGGGGGCTGATGGTTGATTTGGACAGGAAAAGTCCTTATAGAATATTATTAAAGGAAAAGCATATTTACACAAAAGATATCTGTGTCTCAAGGGCCACGGGGATTGCCCCATAGCTGGAAGCCTGCTTCATGAGCGGAGGGGAGAAGGCAGGTGGAATAGAGAAGGGATCACTAAGAAAATGATGGCTGGAGGAATCAGTCGGGATGGGAGATGCATGCCAAAAGTAGATAATGGACCGAACATGATGACCTCTCAGTGTCTGTGTTGCAAGCCATAATGCCCCAAAGTAGAGAGAGAGTATGGGGAATAATGTCTGCCATGGAGGCAGGGGGAGGGTGGGGAAGGGGGGGGTATACCGGGGATATTGGTGGTGGGGAATGTGCACTGGTGGAGGAATGAGTGCTTGATCATTGTGTGATTGTAACCCAAACATGAAAGCTTGTAACTATCTCACGGTGATTCAATAAAATTTTTTAAAATGTAATTTTTTTTTACATTTACATTTACAGGGGCTGGAGCAATAGCACAGAGGGTAGGGCGTTTGCCTTGAATGCGGCTGACCAGGTTCAATTCTCAGCATCCCATATGGTCCCCAAGCACTGCAAAGAGGAATTCCTGAGTGCATGAGCCAGGAGTAACCCCTGTGCGTTGCCGGTTGTGACCCAAAAAGGAAAAAAAAAAGGAAACATATATATATATATATGTATATAAATTAAACACACACACACAAAAGATATCTGTATCTAAAAATACACTAAAAATCCTCTTGGTGAAAAAAAAAAAGAAAATGGTATACGAGATAAAAGAATTTAAGATGTTAAAAAAACAATCTAAGCAAGCTGTTTATTATAGCAGAAATACATATATTATATTTACTTATTTCTTCACTTATTCTGCATAATGCATTATTAAATGCCTTTAAGTGCACTGCATCTCACAATGGGCTCAGATACAATGTTTCAGGGATTTTTTTTTGGCGGGGGAGTCCCAAGATGTTCTCAGGAGGCTTGGGATCTCAATGATGATTCTTAGCTAAGTGGGCTAAAGGTTCATTGCATTGGACTTGTGATGCATGGATACCGTGGCCTCCTGTGAATGCTGGGGGTCTCCACAGCTGCTGTGTCAAGGATCCCTGAGGCTGTATCCAGCTATGCTCAAGGAACCATCTGGTACCATGAACCAAAGCCAGAGGTAGGCGTGTGAAACATGCACCCTTACTGACATGCTATCTCCCAGGACAGTTTTTTAAGCTATTAAGCTACTAATGTGCTTTCTCATTTGTTTGTGTTACATGCAAGACTTTTCCCATTTAGCTTAAGACATCCGTCTACCTCAGCAGGGGACTTGGATTATTACAGAACAAAGGGGAAAGAGAAATAAGAGGGAGAATTGAACATTGACATTCAAAGTAAGATCTTGTAGCAAGACTATAGACACTTAAAAGGGGGCAGGAAAGTCTGAGTTGTTTGATCTCTCTCTCACAGAATAGCCAAGAGCAATGAATCTGTTTCTGCCTGGTACAAACACTGGGCAGGATGCAATATAGCAGGCAATGGAGCATCCCACCTTGCAGGCCCAGCGCAAGCCATGGCATAGTGCTGAGACCCCAGCAAGTGTCTATGAAAGGGATTCAAACCTCAGAGAGGTCACAGTGAAAATAGATCCTCAAAGGTATTGCAGATCTCAAGGGGACTTGACGCTCTCACCAAGCCAAAAAAGAATGACCTAGAAGTTGTTATACAGTAACAATGCCAACAGTATAATCAGTGAAAGACTGGACAAACATTCTTTAGGTTATACATACTCTTGAGAAACTGCGGCTGTGGCCACAGCGTCACTGCCTGCCCTGGCATCATAGACCAGTGGCAGCAGTGCGTACAGTGGCTCATCCACTGTAGGGTGCTGTCAGCCAGTCACCGGGTGACCTGAGACTCGGTGCAGGTGTTCAGCCTGGCACAGACCCTCCGCGATAGGGTCCTGCTCTGCCAGCTGTTCAACAACCTCTGGGTGCACTCCATCAACCTCAAGGAGATCAACCTGAGGCTGCAGATGTCCCAGGTGCTGCCCAGGGATGCAGGCAGGTGCGTGTTTGTCAGTGTGCAGGTCGTTACAACATGCCAGTCGACCAAAAGCTTACATTCAGTAGACTGGGAACACCTGTAAAGATGATTAGAGGCTGCCCCAAAAGTCTCTGGCCCTCTTGGAGAGCCCAGCAAGCTAGTGAGAGTATATCGCCCACATGGCAGTGCCTGGCAAGCTACCCATGGAGTACTCGATATGCCAAAAACAGTAACAATGATGATCCTCATTCCCCTGACCCTGAAAGAGCCCCCAATACACCATCGGGCTATACTAGCACGTGACAGGGATGAATGGAGACATTACTGGCGCCCGCTTGAGCAAATCGATGAATAACGGGATGACAGTGATACAGTGATACAGTGATAGTACTCTGCACTCAAACCAAGTCAAGGTCTGAGTCCAACCTCTCTACTGAAGCCTATGTGAGCCCCTACTTTGAGTGGCAGACGCCGTTTTACAGAAAAGTAAGGAGAAAGAGAGTTGTTGTTTTTTTTAATTAATGAGTCACTGTGAGGGTACATTTACAGATTTACATATTTTCATGCTTGTGTTTCAGTCATACAATGCTCGAGTACCCATCCCTCCACCAGTGCCCATTCTCCTCCACTGATGACCCCATTATCCCTCCCACCCCCCCATCCCACCCTTCCCCACCCCACCCTGCCTCTGTGGCAGGGCATTCCCTTTTGTTCTCTCTCTCCTCTTGGGTGTTGTGGTTTGCAAAAAGAGAGGAGTTAAAATATATTTTTAAAATAACAGTGACTTCAAGAAGGGTTAAAAAGATCATTGAAATAAATGCGTCACAATTACCTTTCCTTGTTTGTTTCTGTTTTGCCTCAGTTTTTGGTTTGAGGGTGATACCCAGCTGTCCTGAGGCCTTACTCCTGACTCTGTGCTCAGGAATCACTTCCTGAATTCAGAGGTCCATGGGTTTTGGGGATTGAATTCATGCCTTACCTACTTAGCAAGTGTCTGACCCACAATACTATGTCTCCAGCGCCCATTGTGGTTAATTTTTATCTTCAGTGCACCGTGGTATGAAAAGATAGTTGATACCATTCCTATCTTCCTGCTTCTATTGAGGTATGTTTTGTGGCCCAGCATATGGTCTATCTTGGAAAATGTTCCATGTGCACTGGAAAATAATATGTATTTGGGTTTTGGGGAATGAAAAGATCTGTATACATCTATTAGCCCCCTCTCATTTTTTCCTTCAGAGCCAGCACTTTCCTGATGAATTTTAGTCTTGTTGATCTATCAAGAGGTAGTAAGGCGGTATTGAAGTCTCTGACTACCATTGTGTTGCTACCAATGCCCTTCTTGAAGTCTATTAGCAGTTATTTTAAGTATTTTCCTGGTCCCTCATTGGGTGCGTATATGTTTAGGAGTATGATTTCTTCCTGATGTACATAACCCTTGATTATTAAAAATTGGCCTTTGCTATCCCTTCTAATCTTTTTCAGCCTGAAATCTATGTTGTCCAATACTAGTATGGATACCATGGCTTTTTTTGAGGGAGCTGTTTGCTTGAAGGATGGTTTTCCATCCTTTGACTTTGAGTCTGTGTTTGCTCTGACACTGCAGATTTTTTTCTCGAAAACAAAAGTAACTCTTCCTGAGCCATCTGTTGTGTTCCATATTGTTTTCATAACAATTAAAATAAATATTACATTGCCATGCCTAATCTGTCTCTTTGTTTTTGCTTTTTGCTTTTTGAGTCATACCCAGCGATGCTCAGAGTTTACTCCTGGCTCTGCACTCAGGAATTACTTCTGGCGGTGCTTGGGGGATCATATGGATTTCCAGGAATTGAACTTGGGTCGGCTGCGGGCAAGGCAAATGCCCTACCCACTGTATTATTGCTCCAGGCCCTAATCTGTCTCTTTGAATAAGAGAAAACCCAAGCTTTTACTAATCTCACTGAAGCACTGACAAAAGCTACATTTGTTTAGACCGTGCTACTAGGTTTTGGTTAATGAGATGAGTAAAAGACCTTCTGATTTGTCTTTGCGCTGCTCTGGATACCCACCTTCTTCTGATTTCTCTGAGTGCCACCCTTGCTTGACTCATCAAAGATAATTACTCATCTCTCCTTCATCATTTAAGTTTTCCTTTATTAAAAACCTACTGAATACTAAAGGTAATGTTAAATACTCTAAATGCTTTCATTATTTCATTTAATCTTCCCACCAAAGAGCAGACCCTTCGAGAAAGGTACTGTTCTCTTCATCATAGAGATGAATCAACTGTGATTCAGAGATTAAAACTCATCCAGACTCAAGATTAAATATCCAAGGAGATGCGAGACAAGCTGCTAAAATTCAGGCTGAAAGCCTGGGTCACCCTTGGGCAGGGGACAAGCAGTGTCCTCGCCTTGCCAATGCCCCCGCAGCTGCACCCACACTCCACCGCGGCCGCCATGCCAATGGCCCAGCTCCACCGCTTCACTGTTAAGCTCTGCAGAGATGCCAAACTGATAAAAATTCCAACTACAAAAATTTCTAGGATCTTCTCAGAGTAGAGTGGGTAGCCTACTCCCAAACCCTAACCCTCATACTTTCAGAAGCCACACACACACATCTCACAATCGTCACCACGTAAACTCAGGGCCCAGTGTCAGATCCTGGAGTTTCTGGAGTGCTCACACCTCCAAATCCACAATACTGATGGCATCTCAGTCAGACCACACTAAATTAGATGGGGAAGTAACACAGAAGACACCTAAGCTTAATACACAATATCACAATAACACAAAAGGCTCAGCTTGCAACAGCTTAGCAAACCCTCAGACAAGGACTTAATGACCCCCTGGTGAGATGCAACAATTTCCACAAATTTTATTTTGCTGAAGTATTTTTTGTAATCCTATTAGCCACTTAGTTGTAACAAGCAATGTAAAAAAAACTATTTTGGTCTGGCTAAGGTGGCAGGCGTGAGGGAGTGGTTGGGAAAATGGGGCAAAGAAGGTCACACTGGTGGTAGGATTAGTGTTGGAACATTGAATGCCTGTAACAACAGTATTATGAACAACTTTGTAAACCACTGTGTTTAAATAAAGGGGAAAAGCTCATCTAAGATATGTCTGCCTCTAAAACCCATTAACTTTATGTTGTACTAACATTCATACTATCTTGAAAAATCTCTGTGGTTCTTCATACCTAATTTTGTTCAGGTCCTCCTAATTCTGATTTCAAATTCAATCTTCCCTTCTCAACAGCTCTAACTAATGTTTCCCAAAGGTCAAAATAAGCTGTTCACCTTAGAGGGAATTTTGAAAACATAATTCCAAATTTTACAAAGTAAAATTATATGTCAGCATATAACACAGGAAATATTGAAGAACATTGAGAAAATAAGGTTCCATCCCTTTCAGATTTAGATAATAAGATTAGGACCTAATTATATATAATAAATTGCAAATGAGCAACGGGGTGACAGTGAACTTGCAAATAACTTTTTTTCTCTTCATAAAACATACACATATAACACACATATAACACAAATCTGATATCACAGGACTATAGTTCTTATCCTCCTCCCCAAATGAACTAATCTCAATGTATTAGATATTAAAAATCACTGGAAAACAGCTAAGATTATCCAACAGATGTTTCTCAGGGGGATTCTTCATCTGGCATCTCTGGCATGAAATTATTGTGTGTACGTACAGATTACTGCCACACTGAGGACAGACACATAACAAAGGTCCACCAAAATGAAAGCTACTGGTGGCACCACTGCAGCGCTAGATTGCAACAGCAGCCCAAGAACTTCACAAATAGCACACAAGCCTGACTTTTTTTTCCTAAAGGACACTATGTAACTTGTAAAATTAATTCTGGAGGCACCAAGTCACAATGTTCCCATCAACATCTTCCACTTATAAAACCTCCACAGTGGGAGCCAGGAGCAATAGTACAGTGGGTAGGGCCCTGACCTTGCACACAGCCAGCCCAGCTCTAACCCCTCTATCCACATGGTCCCTGGAGCCCCACCAGGAATGAACCCTTAGTTCAGAGCCAGGAGCACGTGCTGAACACCGCTGGAATGACTCCCTCACCAAAAAAACACAAAACAACAACAACAATACAACCAAACCTCCACGATTAAGTCACTCTGATTAACAAATTTTCTTTTAAGATTCAGATATCTTTGGAAGAATAATTTGCTACAAAAGGAATTTGTTTCATCTATCTTTTTCATCCCTTATTTCTAGCTGAAAGATCAGCTATCAAAGTAGATGTTTTGTTAGAAGAACAAAAGGAAAGGCCGATTCGGTGAAGAGTGAGCAACAAGGACAGATACAAAACTGATAGTGGGAGGAGGAAGGAATGAAACGTCTGAAGACTGGTGTAAGAGGCCAGAGATGTAGCTCAGTGGTAAGACTCATGCTTTATTCCCTAGCAAAAATAAAGGCAAATATGTATGTTGTTTTCATATTGTCAGAGCCTCATTCTGCTGTTTGTGATTACACAGGTACCTGGTATCTGCAAGACCCAGTTGTAGGTACAATTTAGTTAATGGGAGGCAACTATTTTTTGGGGGTGGGGCTTTTTGGATCACATCTAGCCATGCACAGGGGTTACTCCTGGCATTGCACTCAGGAATTACTCACTCCTGGCGGTGCTCAGGGGAAAATATAGGATGCTAGGAATCGAACCTAGGCTGGCCACGTGCAAGGCAAGCGCCTTACCTGCTGTGCTACCGCTCCACCCTCTGGTAGGCACTATTTTTATCCTTGTTTTACATTTGGAAAACTCAAAACACAAAGAGGTTGAGTGTCCTTCAGAGTTCCACAGCAGCAGAGATGAAATTCAAAGTCAGGCAGTATTTCAGAACTGTGAATTATGATTCTATGTTTTATACAGCATCTGTTTATAGAGCAGTGGCTCTCTAGCCCCTGATTCACTGGAGGAATATATGATCCAGTACATCAAAATACAATAGATAGAACATCTGGCAAAATAATGCTCTCACCAGGTACAGCACAGTTTATTTTTTCCTCTCTTTATAAACGTGTGATTACAATTAATAAGTTGATTTTACAATCCTGCTGATCACAATGATTTCACAATTCATAAAACGCTGTTTTAGAGACCAGCCATTTGTCTTATGAAGCTATTGCAAACTTGAAATGTAGGCATCAGAATTGAAACATGCTGTAAGTGCAAATGATACACCAGACTTCCAAGGCTTGGTATGAATAAATAATGAGAAAAGCCCTAGTAACAACTTCAAATTGATTATGTGTCTTAGACATATTATTTTCCATAAACAATATATATCTTAGATGTATTATGCACCTGACATGTTTTATATTACATGAGTTATATATGAGTTAAGTAAATCACTGTATAACATTGTCACTGTCATCCTGTTGCTCATGGATTTGCTCGAGTGGGCACCAGTAATGTCTTCATTGTGAGACTTGTTGTTACTGTTTTTGGCATATCGAATATGCCATGGGGAGCTTGCCAGGCTCTGCTGTGCAGGTGGGATACTCTCAGTAGCTTGCTGGGCTCTCCAAGAGGGGTGGCAGAATCGAACCCAGGTCAGCTACGTGCAAGGTAAATGTCAAGTAGCCACTTAAAAAATTGGTGAAGTTAGTTGTAACAGCGCGTAGGGTGCTTCAAATGATCCAGTATCTTCACTGCTATGGCTTTTTGCCAACACACACACACACACACGAATACACATCACTCTCACACATCACTCTCTGTCTCATACACACATGCATACATGTACTACATGTATGTACCAATCACTAGCTTGGGTCTTTAAAACAGTTTCCTTACTGGTCTTTTCACGTCCTTATCACACCGTACAGTTTATTTCCTACAATACTCCGTAGTTTACTTGCTTTTTCCTATAGAGTGCAGAGTGCTCCATTGAAAAGGTCAGACTATCTCACCCTTAGGTTAAAATCCCCCAGTAGCTCTGCTTTCTAGGATTAAGGCCCATGTCCCTGCAATAACTTACACATGTGGCCAACAGTTCCACCCCATTCATCTGGTCCATTTTCTCGCCCCTCCCTTTCCTTCCCTCTTCTGCTGTTGTGATTATCTGGGATCACACACCTACGGTGGTGCTCACGCGCTTGCCACAGTGCTTACCGAGTTGTGGTGCTCATACACTTGCCACAGTGCTCACGATTTCATTTTACTGCTGGGCTCCAACATTGCTGCCTGGGGTATCACACTCATGATTAGGGTATTCTTCCTCATGTTGCACGGCTGTAGTGGATAGAGTGCATGCCTG
Source organism: Sorex araneus (assembly GCF_027595985.1). Classification (NCBI taxonomy): domain Eukaryota; kingdom Metazoa; phylum Chordata; class Mammalia; order Eulipotyphla; family Soricidae; genus Sorex; species Sorex araneus. The sequence continues at coordinate 65,107,431 of NC_073309.1, read as the reverse complement.
GGGGCCTCTGCGGTGCATGCTCTGGTGCATGTTTGGCATGCTCACACACATGCCAGCCGCAGTGCTCATCCATTGTTAGTTGGTGCTCGCACACTCCTGTTGTAGTGCTGTTACTGGGCCCGGGTCCCAGACAGAGGAGCCACTTGGTCTAGCTGAGCACGTGAGAGCAGTGCCAGGGACCAAATGTTGTCCTTAAACTTTCAAGGCAGTCCCCTTAAATCACTGCTCATCCCCTATACCAGGGGTGGGAACCATTTTTCTGCCAAGCACCATCTAGATATTTATAACCTCATTCCCGGGCCATATGATACAAGCAGACACTCGTGAGTGGCTGAGGAGAAGCACACGACCTGACCTGTCATGGGCAGGGTCAGACACCATGATTTGCAGACCTTATACTGATGGCCCAAGGTACCACACCATGCCTGAGCATTGGCCTATTCCTACTACTCTCTGTTCATTCAGTTACAGTGGCCACCATGAATTTTAAGTATGCTCCTACCATAGGGTCTTTGCACGTCTGCTACCTCTGCAAGTAACCCTGTATCTCACATACTCTCTTGAAACTTTGCATTAAATTTCCATTTACCAGCAAGTTTTTTATAATTGTACTGAAAACTGTTAATCCCTCTCCAGACATTTCTCCCTTTTCTGCTTTCCTACAATTTTTTCTTCTCTTTTTTCTTTTTCTGTTTTTCCTTTTTTTTTTTCCTTTTTGGGCTGATGCTCAGGGGTTACTCCCGGCTCTGCACAGGGCCATATGGGACACTGGGAATTGAATCCTGGTTGGCTGCACACAAGGCAAGCACCCTACCTGCTCTACTATGGCTTCAGTCCCACACTTATTCTTATCGTATATCTAATTAAATAACTTAATCTATTTGTTTATCTATCTCCCACCCATAAAATGGAGACATCTCAAGACAGATCATTGACTCTGACTCACTATTATGCTCCCTGCCACCTGCATGTCTGGCAACCACGAGTTAAATGAATGAGTCAGGTCCTGAAACTCAAGCTTTGGCTTGTTTGTATCTAGTCATTCTTTACTGAAGCAAACATTTCAGATTTAAAAAAAACTTATTATTTTCTGAACTTATAATGATTTCACAATAAAGACAGATTTTTCTCCTCACTCTGCTTTGTATATTTTTGTTTTTCATGCTTCTTTAAGGACACTTTTTTAAAAAGTCCTACAGGGAAATGTTCATTCAAAGGACCATGCACACCATATTCATTGTAGCACTTGGTACAATAGCTAAGATTTAGAGTCAACCTAGATGTGCAACAACAGATCAGTGGATCATGAAGAAGTGGTATATCTACACAATGGGATACTATGCAGCTATAAAGAATGATGAAATCCTGCAATTCATCACCACATCCATGGAACTGGTATACATCATATTAAGTGAAGTAAGCCAGAAGTAGGATAGACATAAGATAATACCACTTATATGTGGTATTTCCCCCTCGATGGTTCACGGCCTCATCGTGGTGAGGGGGTGGCAATGGTACCAACCTGTGAAGAGCGAACCAACAAGCCACCCGCACGGCAGAGCCTGGCAAGCTACTTGTGGCGTATTCGATATGTCAAAAACAGTAACAAAAATGGACCTCATTTCCCCGACTTTGGAAGAGCCCTCAATACAGCAGCACTGAAAAAGACAAGCAAGGAGAGGCTGCTAAAATCTCAGGGCCGAACTAGGCTGCCAAAACAAAGAAGGACTGAAACAACTGTCTGCACTTTTAACGCATGTATGCTGGTATCAGAAGCATCTACCAAGGAACTGATGGTGCGAGACTAGCACACATCCAAAAGAACAAAAGCAACCACTGTTGGAGAGGATGTGGGGAGAAAGGGACCCTTCTACACTGCTGGTGGGAATGCCAACTAGTTCAGCCTTTTTGGAAAACAATATGGACGATTCTCAAAAAACTAGAGGTTGAGCTCCCATTTGACCCAGCAATACCACTGCTGGGAATATATCCCAGAGGAGCAAAAATGTATAGTCGAAATGACATCTGCACTTATATGTTCATTGCAGCACTCTTTACGATAGCCAGAATCTGGAAAAAACCCGAGTGCCCTAGAACAGCTGACTGGTTGAAGAAACTTTGGGACATCTACACAATGAAATACTATGCAGCTGTTAGAAAAAATGAGGTCATGAAGTTTGCATATAAGTGGATCAGCATGGAAAGTATCATGCTAAGTGAAATGAGTAAGAAAGAGACAGACATAGAAAGATTGCACTCATCTGTGGAGTATAGAATAATAGACTAGGAGTCTAGCACCCAAGAATAGTAGAAATAAGTACCAGGAGGTTGTCTCCATGGCTTGGAGGCTGGTCTCTCATTCTGGGCAACTCAGAGAAGGGAACACCAAGTAAAATGTGGCCAGAGGTCATGTGGGGAAAGGGTGACGCATGCCGAATGTAGACTAGAGACTGAACACAATGGCCACTCAACACCTTTATTGCAAACCACAACACCTAATCAGAGAGAGAGAACAAAAGGGAATACCCTGCCACAGTGACAGGGTGGGGTGGGGGGAGACAGGACTGGGGAGTGTGGGAGGGATGCTGGGTTTATTGGTGGTGGAGAATGGGCACTGGTGAAGGGATGGGTTCTCGAACTTTGTATGGGGGAAACATGAGCACAAAAATGTATAAATCTGTAACTGTGCCCTCATGGTGATTCATTAATTAAAAATAAAAGAATAATTAAATAAATAAATAAAGGAACTGATGGTGCAAGCATAGAAGATCAGGTTCGACGTCATTGGATTGACCAAGACAAGAAGACACCGATCACATCACGTGGTTTTCAACACTGAAGAAGAGCTGTTCCTCTGAACATGCAAGAGTAGAGGCATTGGTGGTGTCTGTGTCCTCATCAACATGAACTTGGCTATGAACATTAATTCATTTGAATGCCTAACAACCCAAATTGGACACTTACATTTGAATAGATGTGGTTCATTGTGGTTCATTGCCAGCAGTTTCTATCTTCGTCATCTATGCACCAATATCCAAGTACAATGAAGTACAACGAAGTACAATGAAGTACAATGAAGAAGAAATTGAGAAGTTTCTCATAGGGCTAGAGAAGTTCTATAAAGAAGACCATACATTCTACAAGATCATTGTCAGAGATTTTAACACCAAGATAAGACCAAGAAGATCGCCCGAAGAATTCCACATCGGGACTCACAGCCTAGAATGGAATGAACAGGGTGAAAGTCTGAGTTCATCATGCCGACCAAGATCATCCACAGTAACTTGCAGTTCCAAAAGGCTGGATCTAAACATTGAACATGGGAGTATCCTGGTGGACAGTTGCACTGTAGCATTGTAGTATGGTCACCCCCTTGTTCATCGATTTAATGAACATTGTGTAATGTCTCCATTGTGAGACTTATTGTTACTATTTTTGGCATATCAAAAACACCACAGGTAGCTTACCTGGTGGACAGTTCCACAATGAAATTGACCACATCATATTCAATCAACAGTTTTGCCTGACCCATGTCAGTGTTGTCCCAAAATTCCAACCGGGATCAGACCACCTTCTCCTTCATGTGAAATTCTACTTCATGGAGTGGGGAGAAAGGGCAACAAAGTTTAAGAAGAGAACTCCCAGACCAACCACCAACTGGGAGCTCTTTGGCACTATTGCGGCAATATGGGAAGACGCCATCGTTGACAACATCGACGAGGAATATGATCGATTGATTCAACCCTCCATCATTGTTCAAGGAATGCCAAGAAGAGAAAGCTACAAAATGATGCCTGTCTTTGGAAACTCTTGAGCTCATTCATCAATAAGGTTTGGCACGAGTCTCAGGCAATCAAAAACTAATGTCCGAGCTCGCAAAACTGTGCAGAGAAGCAATAAAGGAAGAGCTCAAAGAGAGAAGAGCAGCAGTGTTGGCCAATGTAGCAGAAGCCTTCACCAACTATAAAACCAAGTAACTGCCCTCTGATGTCCTGATGTATCTATCACTTCTTCCAGAAGGGCAATGGAACAGGTTATCCATGACTTCTACTCAGATATCTTCGATAGCCACATCCACCTGCCCACATACCAAATTCCACAGATGGATATGTCATTCCTAGTGTTCTCCCTTCTGAAATCCGACATGACATTTCATTGGTAAAGAAGAGCACAGCAACTTGTCCAGACAAGGTCAGACCCGAACACCTGAAGAGTCTGCCGCCAGTACTCATCAATACACTGGCTCAGCTCTTCACATGCTACCTGTCTGAAAGCAAGGTTCCATCCCAATGGAAAACCAGCAGGACCATTCTGTTGTACAAGAAGGGAGACATCCACGACACCGCAACTTTCACCCTATCTGCCTGTTGTCTGTCGTCTACAAATTGTTCTCTTGAGTTATCCTGAATAGAATAGGCTGAACACTAGACAAAGGACAACCGTTCAAACAAGCCAGGTTCCGAAAAGGATTTAACACGATCAACCATATCCACACAGTGAGCGAGCTCATTGAAATTTTTCAAGAGCTCAAGATACCGCTCTGTCTAATGTTCATCAATTTAAAAAAGGCCTTTGATTCTGTTGAGACTGAAGCGGTCATTGAAGCCCTAGCCAAATAGGGCATCCAAACTCAGTACATCAGGATCCTCTGCAAGTTGTATTACAGATTCACCATCAGGATCTCACTATTCTATAAGGAAGTGATCATCGCCGTTAAGAGAGGGTTAACTCGATACCATTTCACCAAAACTCTTCAGTGCTACCCTCGAGAATGTCATATGACAACAGGAATGGGAAGGAATGGGAGTGAAAATAGACGGTCAGCAGTTACACCACCTCCTCTTCACTGATGACATCATTCTAATAACACCAAACATTAGCCAAGTGGCACAAATGCTGGCCAACTTCGACCATGAATGTGGAAAGGTCGGTCTGTAGCTGAATCTCATGAAGACAATGTTCATGAGAAATGGACTAGTTCCTGATGTTCCATTTGCTTCCTACAGGATGAACATCTTCGAATACATCAGTTATGTGTACCTAAGTCAAGAACTAAACATGACAAATGACCTGGCATCAAGAGCGTTGAAGAAGGGGTTAAGAGGATGAAGAACCTCTGGCTCTGGGCACATCTTTCGACTCCACCATTCTTCCTGCACTGACATACATCTCAGAGACCCGGACCCTATGAAAATAGGATAAAAACACTATTTGGGTCTCCCAGAGAAGAATCAAAAGAGCTGTACTTGAAGTATCATGTTTCTCTCAAGTGAGAGAAGGAATCCGGAGTTCTGACCTCCGTCAACGACCGAGAATCAGGGATGCTGTCTTGTTTGCCAAGGTGTCGAAAATCATATGGGCTGGACACGGAATGTGATTTGGAGATGACCGCTGGACTAGAGCCAGATTCCACCAGACGTCAAAAGAACGCCTTGTCGCCCACCTACGAGATGGTCAAACTTCTTTGTCAAGACCCTGAACAAATGATTTGAGGCTCTTCATGTTCCTGGAGCGAGCAGATGCCATTGGGCTACACTAGCACGCAACAGGGACGAATGGAGACATTACTGGCACCTGCTCCAGCAAATCAATGAGCCACAGGATAACAAGTGATACAAGTGATTCGGTATTTAAAATAACTAGATTTGAGAATGCAAATAGTTTAAAGGGGGTGGAGAATACCTAAATCATCCTTGGCCCCAGAGTACAGGGAGGAGAAGGGAAACATAGAGAGGAGGGGAAGAGACAGATGAGAAGCAATGGGTGTGTGTTGCGGGGGGGGGGGGGGGCGGCAGAAGCAAAGGGGCCAAGGGCATTCAGGTACACCCCATGGTATTAAGTAATGATCACTGTAGCACTGTCATCCCATTGCTCATCGATTTGCTCAAGCAGGCACCAGTAACGTCTCCATTGTGAGACTTCTTGTTACTGTTTTTGGCATATCAAATATGCCATGGGTAGCTTGGCAGGCTCTGCCCTGCAGGCGGGATACTCTCGGTAGCTTGTTGGTCTCTCTGAGAGGGACAGAGGAATCGAACCCGGGTCAGCTGCGTGCAAGGCAAATGCCCTACTCCCTGTGCTATCGCTCCAGCCCATTCAGGTACATCCATGGAGTTAAGGAATGATAGAACTAAATATTCAAACCATGGAGTCAGCAACACTGGGATCATGAGAGCCATGATTCTTGTCAAGATTCTCGCCGACCCAGCCTGCTCCGCGGCCCTGAGCACCCCGGGCTTCCCTCCCCTCCGGACTGCCGGCCCCAAGAGCCGCCGCTGTCCTGTCTTCCCGCAAAGGTCTGTGGGAAAGGGGCGTGGCCTAACCACCAGGGGGCGTGGCCTAAGAAAAGTGGGCGTGGCCTCATTGCCGGCGGCAAGTAGTTTCCTCAACATCCTATCCAAGACTAACATCCTAGCTATTCGCAAGCAGTAGGACAATAAAACACAAGACTTCACATAAGAACATCTCAGTAGGAGACCAGGTTCTACAACCAGCAAGTAAAAAGCCAACCACTATTAACTGAGCCTATCCACAATCCTTTTTCGCAACAAAAGGAAACAGGGACACTCATCATCAAGAGCCCTCTTTCATATCACCACAAACAACATGAAGAAACAGCGAAAATCCCCATTGCAACCAGAGGACGATCAAAGGAGTCCGGAAACCTCAATGGGCGCCTCCTACAAACTTGACCTCTCTGAGAAAGAATTCAGACTTGAAATCCTCAACATGTTCAATCAACTCAATGCAAAGATGGACAACTTCAAGGAAGACCTGGCGGAAACAATACAACAGACAGCCGACAAAATACGGGAAGAAATGAGAGCAGAAATAAAAAACCTTCAAAAAGAAATGAAGGATTCCGTACATGAAATCAAAAACTCTCTGACTGCCCTCAACAATAGGATGACTGCAGCCGAAGACAGAATCAGTATGCTTGAAGATGAGCTGCAAGAGGCCTACAGGCAACATCAAACCATGGCAAGAGAACTCAAAATAGCTCTAGCCAGAATCAGAGTCCTAGGGGATGAATTCAAGAGGAACAACATTAGAATCATTGGACTACCAGAACCACAGGGAACCAACCCCAACGAAAAAGACACAGTCAAACAAATCATTGCGGAAAACTTCCCACAGCTGGACAATACAGGCATCCAGATTCAAGGCGCCCGGAGAGTGCCAGCTAAAAGAGGTCCTAACAGAAAAACCCCAAGACATATCATAGTTACAATGATGGACATCTTCCAGAGAGACACAATACTCCAAGCAGCAAGGTCCAAGAAGGAAATCGCATACAAAGGAGCACCCCTTAGGCTCACAGCAGATCTATCAGAGGAAACCCTCCAAGCTCGAAGGCAATGGTGGGATATAGTGAAAAAACTCAATGAAATCAATGCTTCACCAAGAATACTTTATCCGGCTAAACTCTCATTCAAACTAGAAGGAATCATACACTACTTTGGGGATAAACAACAGCTCAGGAACTTCATAGACTCAAAACCAAACCTAAAAGAAGCGCTAAAGGGGCTATTGTAAGACAAGAACAACCTCTACAAGCACAACAAACCCTTGCACAAAGACGGCACAAAATCCCATAACAATAATCTCCCTTAATGTCAATGGTCTGAATTCACCAATTAAGAGACACAGACTGGCAAAATGGATTCAGAGACTCAACCCAACCTTCTGTTGCCTGCAAGAAACACATCTGAATAGCCAGAACAAACACAGACTCAAAGTCAAAGGATGGAAAACAATCCTGCAAGCAAACAACTCCCTCAAGAAAGACGGAGTGGCTTTACTAGTATCGGACAACATAGACTTCAGGTTGAAAAAGATTAGAAGGGATAGTGAAGGCCACTTTTTATTAATCAAGGGATGTGTACATCAGGAAGAAATCACACTCCTAAATGTCTACACACCCAATGAGGGACCAGCTAAATACCTACAACAGCTGCTAAGAGACCTCGAGAAGGACATCTCGAGGAACACAATAGTAGTTGGAGACTTCAACACTGCACTGTCTCCTCTCGACAGATCTAGAAGATTAAAACTCACCAATGAAATACTGGCTTTGAAGGAAGAAATAGAAGAGAGAGGGCTAATAGATCTATACAGGGCTTTATATCCCCAAAAAAAGGAATACACATTCTTTTCCAGTGCACATGGAACATTTTCCAGAATAGACCATGCGCTGGGCCACACAACATACCTCAACAGAATCAACAAGATAGACATTGTACCAGCTATCTTTTCAGACCATGATGCACTGAAGATAAAACTTAACTGTGGACAGATGCAGAAAACCAAATCAAACACCTGGAAATTAAATAGCTCGATATTGAACAATGAGTGGGTCAGGAAGGAAATCAAGGAAGAAATCAAAAGGTACCTAGAAACAAATGAGAATGAAGACACGAGCTACCAGAACCTGTGGGACGCAGCTAAAGCCGTTTTAAGGGGAAAATTTATAGCTCTGCAAGCATATCTCAGGAAGGAAGAAAGGGCCCACATAAATAACTTGACTTCACAGCTCAAGACCTTAGAAAAGGACCAACAAAAGGAGCCATAACCAGGCAGAAGGAAAGAGATAATAAAACTTAGAGCAGAAATTAATGACATGGAAACCCAAAAGACAATCCGGAAGATCAATGAAACCAAGAGCTGGTTCTTCGAGAAAATAAACAAGATTGATAAACCACTAGCAAGACTCACAAAGAAAGAGAGAGAGAGAACCCTTATAAGCCGAATCAGAAATGAAAAGGGGGACATCACAACAGAAACCAATGAAATTCAAAAGATCATCAGAGACTACTTTGAAAATCTCTATGCCACGAAACAAGAGAATCTAGAAGAAATGGATAAATTCCTCGACTCCTATAATCTCCCAAGGCTGAACCAAGAAGACCTGGAGTACCTGAATAGTCCAATTAACATCAAGGAAATTGAAATGGTAATCAAAAGTCTCCCCAAAAACAAAAGCCCAGGTCCAGACGGATTCACTAGTGAGTTCTTCCAAACATTTAAAGAGGACCTTTTGCCAGTCCTTCTCAAGCTCTTCCAGGAAATTGAAGAAACAGAAACCCTCCCTAACAGTTTCTATGAGGCTCATATCTCCCTAATACCAAAAGCAAACAAAGACACCACAAAAAAAGAAAACTACAGGCCAATATCCCTGATGAACACAGATGCAAAAATTCTCAACAAAATATTATCAAATAGAATTCAACAACTCATCAAAAAGATCATACACCACGACCAAGTGGGATTCATCCCGGGGATGCAAGGATGGTTTAACATCCGGAAATCAATCAACATAATCCACCATATCAACAAAAGAAAAGATAAAAATCATATAATCATATCAATAGATGCAGAGAAAGCATTTGACAAGATCCAGCATCCGTTTATGATGAAAACACTAGCCAAAATAGGTATAGAAGGGACCTTCCTCAATATAGTCAAAGCCATTTATCACAAGCCTATGGCAAGCATTGTCCTCAATGGGGAAAAACTAAGAGCCTTCCCTCTGAGAACAGGGACGAGACAAGGATGCCCACTCTCTCCACTTCTGTTCAATATAGTACTGGAAGTACTTGCAATAGCGATTAGGCAAGAAAAAGACATTAAGGGCATTCAGGTAGGAAAGGAAGAAATCAAGCTCTCACTATTCGCAGATGATATGATACTATACTTAGAGAACCCTAAAACCTCTACCAAGAAACTCCTAGAAACAATAGACTCGTACAGTAAAGTTGCAGGCTATAGAATCAATACCCAAAAGTCCATGGCTTTCCTATATGCAAATAATGAGAGAGAAGAAAGTGACCTGAGAAAAGCAATCCCATTCACAATTGCGCCTCAAAAAATCAAATACCTCGGAATCAGCTTAACAAAGGAGGTAAAGGACTTGTATAATGAAAACTATAAAACACTACTTCAGGAAATAAAAGAGGACACGAGGAAATGGAAAGACATCCCCTGCTCATGGATTGGAAGAATTAATATTGTCAAAATGGCAATTCTCCCCAAAGCATTGTACAAATTCAATGCGATCCCTATAGGGATACCCTTGACATTCTTCAAAGAAATGGAGCAAGCGCTCCTGAAATTCATATGGAACAATAAGCCCCCACAAATAGCTAAAGCAATCCTTGGGAAAAAGAAAATGGGAGGAATCAACCTCCCCAACTTCCAACTCTACTACAAAGCGGTAGTCATTAAAACAGCATGGTCCTGGAACAAAGGCAGAGCGGCAGACCAATGGAACAGGGTTGAATACTCTGACATACACCCCCAAATATATGATCATCTAATCTTTGATAAGGGAGCAAGAAATGTGAAGTGGAGCAAGGAAAGCATGTTTAACAAATTGTGCTGGCAAAACTGGACGGCTACATGCAAAAAAATGGGCTTAGACCTCCATCTATCACCATGTACAAAAATCAGATCAAAATGGATTAAAGACCTCAACATCAGACCAGAATCCCTAAGGTACATTGAAGATAAGGTCGGCAAAACCCTCCACGACATTGAAGCCAAAGGTATCTTCAAAGCTGACACGCCACTGGCTAAGCTAGTGAAAACAAAGATAAATAAATGGGACTATCTCAAACTAAGAAGCTTCTGCAACTCAAAAGAAACAGTGACCAAAATACAAAGACAGTCTACAGAATGGGAAAGGATATTTATGCAGTACCCATCCGATAAAGGGTTGATAACAAGGATATACAATGCACTGGTTGAACTCCACAAGAAGAAAACTGCCAACCCGATCAAAAAATGGGCTGATGAAATGAACAGAAACTTTTCCAAAGAAGAAATCCGAATGGCTAAGAGGCACATGAGAAAATGTTCAACATCACTAATCATCAGGGAAATGCAGATCAAAACAACAATGAGATATCATCTCACACCACAGAGACTGGCCCACATCCCCAAAAACAAAAGCAACCGGTGTTGGCGTGGATGTGGGGAGAAAGGGACTCTCCTTCACTGCTGGTGGGAATGCCGACTGGTTCAGTCCTTTTGGAAAACAATATGGACGATTCTCAAAAAGTTAGAAATTGAGCTCCCATTTGACCCAGCAATACCACTCCTGGGAATATATCCCGGAGAGGCAAAAAGGTATAGTAGAGATGACATCTGCATTTCCATGTTCATTGCCGCTCTGTTCACAATAGCCACAATATGGAAAAAACCAGAGTGCCCGAAAACAGATGATTGGCTAAAGAAACTCTGGTATATTTACACAATGGAATACTATGTAGCTGTCAGGAAACATGAAGTCATGAAATTTGCATACAAGTGGAACAACATGGAAAGTATCATGTTGAGTGAAATGAGTCAGAAAGAAAGAGACAGACATAGAAAGATTGCACTCATATGTGGAATATAATGTAACTGAGAAGTACAAGTTGGCAACGATGCAACTTCTGGCAGATATCTCTCTAGACTTAGTTACTAAAATACTAAATTACAGAAACCCAAAACTGAGAGGCCGCTAAGTGTGGTCACTCGACCTCACACTTCTTCATCCTCAGCAATGGAAAACAAATTACCTAATGCTTCCTTTTCAGCAGGTCTGACTTTAGGGGAGAGACTCTCCAAACAATAATAGTGAGTTTTGTTGAAATATTGTATGCAATCAAAGTGAAAGTAAAGTGAAATTTATTAGTTACACAGGCGGGGGGGGGGCTTAGGGGGGGGGCTAGGGGCGTGGGGGGGTTTGGGGTGTGAGGGGGCGGGGTGGAGCTATAATGGGATTCTTGGTGGTGGAATATGAGCACTGGTGAAGGGATGGGTATTCGAGCATTGTATAACTGAGATTTAAACCTGAAAACTTTGTAACTTTGTAACTTTCCACAATAAAAAATTTAAAAAAAAAAAAAAAAGATTCTCGCCGAGATGACAGGATCAGGGGGTGGCACAAAGGAAGGAACCTGGAAACATATTGGTGGAGGGAAGTTGACACTGGCGGTGGAATCACTTCTGAAACGTGTATGTTCAAAATCCAACTATGAATAACTTGTGAATCACAGTGCCCTAATAAAACTTAAAAAATTATAAGTCCTAGAAGATGCATTCTCTTTCCTGGCAGGCATAACATCCTGACTTTAGACAACTGTGCGTCTTCCTGCGTTTCTTGCAAAACGACTTGCAAGGACAGCCAATGCAAATCCTATGCTGTGCGTAGGTTAGTTACCACCTGACGCCGTGAACACAAGCGGTGTCTGCACGCTCATTCCGGGACCCGTCACACCCCACCTCCCTAGTCATGCTGTGTCTGTACACAGAAAGATGGCAGTAGAGATGGGGGGGGGGGGGCTCGCGCTGTATCACAGGAGAATGCATTGCCAGACCCCTTATGTTGGATACAGAGAAGTCAAGAAATCTAGGCTGCGTTTAGGAAGAAGGTCAGGGCCAAAGAGCGCTCAGTGGAGTGGACGCACGCTTTGCACGTGCAAAGGCCTGATTTGAGGCACAAGGTGCAACTTGTCTGCACGTTCTGTGTGTGTGTGTGTGTGTGTGTGTGTGTGTGTGTGTGTGTGTGTTCGGGGGTGAGGGAGCCCCTGAGCAGCGTGGGTGTAGCTTTCCCTGGGGAAAAAAAAGAAAAGCAAAAAGCAAAGCGAAGCAAGTGCAAACCAAGAGACGCGCACACCGTTGGCGGGACGAGCAGGGTGTCGGCGCCTCCTGGCCCCCAGGCCACCCCGCCTTCACACCGCCGGGCCGGCTCCACCCAGGCCGCCGCCTCCGCGGGTCTGCAGGGGCGGGGTACAGCACCGGCTGGGCGAGCGAACTCTCGCGAGACTAGTGGTCCAGGCGCGCGGTCCGGAAGTGGGGCGGGCGGGGGACCGGGCCTTGGTCTCGGGGGCGCGCGGGGGCGGGGCCTTGGTCGCGGGGGCGCGCGGGGGCGGGGCCACTCGCCGCCCCGCCCCGTGCCCTTCCCGGTGCCCGGAGCGTCTGGCCTGTCCCCCGCCGCGTCCCCGCGCCCCCCGCCCGACTGCGCCCCGCGGGAGCCGAGGGGCACGCGGAGGGGCACGTGCTGCTGCTCGGACCGCGTCCGTGGGTCGCTGGCCGCGGCTTGGGGCCAGCCGCTGTCCCCATTGGTGGCCGCGCGGGACGGGCCGTCTCCCCGGTGAGCTCGGCGCGGGGCCCGCTCTCCCGCGGGGACGCTCCGGCCCGGCCCGGGCATCTCTCCCCGGGACGTTCCAAAATGTATTGCTTCCCTCCCGGGGCCGCCCCGGGCTTGGTTGTTGCTTTGTTTGTTTGTGTTTGCATTGTTGTTGTGTGTCCCTTCCTCGTAAGGATCTGTCATACCGCAGTTTTTATTATTATTACTATTATTTTAGTTTTTATTTATTTAATTTTTATTTTTATCATTGTTATTACCTTTGGTCTCAGTTGTGACCCAAAGAAGGGGACCGCTCGTGGCGTGTCTCCCCCAGTCTCGCTTATCAGATTTGCTCTTGCATGGTGATCAATAGCCTTTTAGAAGGTCTAAGAGGGGCTGTCATTCTCAGGGAGGGGGAGGCCAGGGTTTTCTTTTCCTAATTGCTCTTTGTTTCGCAGGAGGACTCACTTCGCAGTTTTCGCTCTTCTGCAAGATTCCACATCCTCTAGAAGCCAAAATGGGACCCAGTAAACAGATTAGAATCTTACTTCTGAACGAAATGGAGAGGCTGGAAAGGACTCTCTTCAGACTTGAGCAAGGTCAGCTAGTCATTTTAAAGACAGAGCCAGCAAGTCAATTAGCTCTGTCTTTAAAATTTTCTATCCACTGACTGTCATGAACTATTTTGAAATTTTGAATATAATTCCTCTGGCCCTTTCCGTAACTTGATTTGTTCAGAGTTGACCCAGTGCTCTAAAAACTAAATGAAAGTTATTTTAGCTGAAAATATTTTTTACCTGTCGTGTTAGAATGAGGATATGTAACTTCTACTTAAAAGCAGAAGTTGACTCTATGATCAGAATAGTCACTACATTATTTCTAAGAGCGTAAAGTATTGTGACTTGGTAAATTGAATATGACTTATTTTGGATACATTTAGTTTTGCTTTTTTTAATAGCTGTTTTCCTTTGCTAAAATTGTTTTTATGCAATGCCTAGAATCAAATGAAAGGCCCAGTACATGCAAAACATGCACTTTGCCACCAAGCTTCATCCTGCCCCCTTTCCTGGAATTTGGGATTAGTTAAACAGATCCTAACAGAAAAGCAAACTGTTGCTTTATGGTTAGCAAAAGCTTTTCAACTATAGAGAAATTAAAAGCAAAAAGTGGTTGGTTTCTTGTTCTCATTGTTGTTATTGCTGTTTTACATCAGTACAAAAGATGACATAGCAGATTGAGTCATGTTTAAATGCATTTGAGGTGTGATTTAAAAGATTTCAGGGGCCAGAGAGATAGTACAACCACTCAGCCTACCCGGGTTTTATCCCTGACACCACGTATTATCACCAAGCCCCACCAGGAGTGATCTCTGAGTGGAGAACCAAGATCCCACACCAAAACCATTTTTTTTTAAATAAATAAAATATCTGTTTACAATTTTTTTTTTGGCTTTTTTGTTCACACCTCACAGTGCTCTGGGCTGACTTCTGGCTCTGCACTCAGGAGTCATTCCTGGCGATGTTGGGGAGATCATATGATGCTGGGGATCGAACCCAGAACCCAGGTTGGCACGAGCAAGGCAAATGCCCTACCCACTCTGGCCCCCCAAAAGATTTTCTTTAAACTAGTGTCATAATCAGAAAATTATTTTTTTAAAAATTACAACCCTCAAATGTGTTGCCAGATCGTCATCATTTTCAACTTTGGTGTTTGGGATCACTGGGTGCACACTCCATTTTTGTTTTTCTGACTATGACCTCTGCTGGTATTTTTTTTTTGTCATTTTTTCCCCCCTAATCTCTTGAGTACTCCTGGTGGTGTGAGCTCTCACTTCCACATTTTAATTTTATGTGATTCTGCAAGAATTTTTTTTTTAATGCTTCAAAAAGTGTACATGTGTATGGCCTCAGCATTGCCCAACATGCTGGTGACCTGTTTTGAAAGAAGAGTGTTTCAGAACTGTAATTCTAAACATTTCTTTATTTGTGGACTAAAGTATTGATTTCTGCTTTTCTACCTAACTGAATGTTGATGATCTGAACTAATATGTCTTCAAATAGATATTAAGCATTAAGAGATTACCTAGTCTTGCTCTGGTTGCTTGACTTCATCCCAGCGTAAATCTATAGAATAGTTTCAGGACAGCTTCATGAGGAAGATTTAAATCTAACAAGTTCAAAACTGTCTTCTCATTCCCAACCCTTTGTTTTCTAGTTCCCCTGCTTGGTGACATCTAGTGATACAGTTTCGGAAGTTAGAACCTACTCTCATTTATTCTCTTCTACTGCCATCTCTAAGTTCCAGAATTTCTTTCCAAATATCTGCTAGTTGGTTACTATGTTCCTTCCACATGCCTAAACAAATACTGTATCCCTTTCACACCAAATGAGGGAATAGTTTTATACAATCTCTCCCTTGTTTATTCATTGGTATCTAAAATTTAAACGCCTCTTCCTGGCAGCCAAGACATTCTGTCATGGAATTCCACCTTCCCTAGCCAAGTTTGTATCTCTTTGTATTCTTCTTTATTAGCATCCTTCATCTTTTGATGGCTTTTAGAAACTCCCTTTCCATTCCCAAACTTGTGGTGTTTCTCATGTCTGACACCTCCATTAAATTCTCATGCCTGACACTACCATTAAATTCCACTATTGTTGTCATTCTGTGTGTTACCTATCACTGAACTCAAGTTCCACCTGCTCCATGGGGTCTTTCCTTAATTTTTCTTTATCTAATTTCCTTGATTTTTCATAATACAATGATCACAGACATTACAGAATAATACTATAGTGTCTAAAGCTTGTTAGTCTCAATAGTATCTAGAGCTTGTGAGGATAGCACAGTATATTTGATTTAATACATTCTTGCTCATTGATTCCTACAACTCCAGTTAAAGCGGGAGACAATAGTAAAGTCAGCCATGTATTTGGAACCCTGTGGAATATTTAAGAATGATATGGTTGACTCTAACTCTAGTTAAACCAGTAAATTCCTCCGAATGACTTAATGAGAACATGTCAAATATTTTTGTGTGTACAGTATAGTAATAGTGTGACCATGTTATTTTCTAGTATGAAAGACAAAAAGATGGGAGACTAGAGAGAAGACGACATTGAGAAGACTTTTTGAAGTCTTCTTTTAAAAACTTGTCTGTTTAAAGCTACAAGCTTAGATCAGTGTTTGAGACATTTTTAAATGCTCAGAACTTAGTGATCTGGTAATATGAAGAAAAACTGACCTTTTATTGCTTTCATATTTAATTGAGAACTTTTTATGAAAGGACCATATAAAAATGGCCAAAGCCCTGTCTTCATTTTTCTTTTCAATTTATAAGCAAATACATTTGCATAAATTTCAGTTCGATATATAATTTTTTTTCCATTTTAGGTATTCTCTCTATAGATTCTTCTTCTAAGTCAGCAAGTACAAGACCAAAGTACTATCCTTTCTTCCCAGAGCTGTGACCTCTTTCTATATGGAAAGAATAATGAACAAAATCAGTAGTTTCCAAATCTGGAATTCTTCCATCTAAATTTTACAATTTTTTCCTGAGCCACACCTGGTGATACTCAGGGGTTACTCCTGGCTCTTCCTCCCTCAGGAGTCACTTCTGGGGTGTTTAGGGGACCATAAGGGATACCAGGTATTGAACCCAGGTCACCTGTATTGAAGACAAGCACCTTTACTTGCTATACTATTGCTCTGGCTCAATTTTACCATTTTTTAAAAAGAAAATGTTTACATATATAAAGTGTATATATATGTGTGTGTATATATATATAAAGTGTTTGTGTATGCACACATACATATATAATAAGATCCCTTGATAGGAGCTCAAGTTTATGTAAGTTGAGTGAAGGAAACAAGATAGAAATATTTATAGCACAGGAGGTAGGGCATTTTTTAAAGTGAATTAGGGGCCTGGGAACTAAGTCAAGAGCTGAGTCTGTATGCTCAAAACCCAGGTCTGGCACCACAGGGACCCCTGAGCACCTCTGACTATAGTGCTGGTGTCCCCTAAGCACCAGGGAGTCCCCAAAAATGGATTCTGTTCTGCTAACATAGTAGCCTTAACATCAGTAGATTCTGGGAAGATGACATTAAGCAAACGGATATATAACCAAAGTGATTATATAAAAGGCAAAATTGATATAAATGTCACTTAGTTTTACGATTCATTTCTAGTCACAGAGCTTCTGCAAATGTCTAAATAAAAATCCAAAACTCTCTTAATATCACACAAAATTTTTGCTCCTTTACTTTCTAATCCCCTAATTCCAGTTCAGGTCACAGCAGGTCACTGACACAGTGGGGTAACCCTGGGCGGGACCCCTGCAGAACTCACACGCATCCTCACGTAGACGGGGGCAGTGACAGCCATCTGTACGCCTCAGTCCCCAGCCGAGGGATGTCGAGGAAACCAGAGTGGCAACCTGTGAAGACACAGGAGAACATGCAGGATGCACCGAGTGGCCGCTGCCGGGAAGCAGCTTACCTTTTCTTGCTAGTGTTAAAGTGTTGTTTGACAAGCTGCTCTGTGTCAGCTGACATCGTGGTCTCAGTTTGCAGTCACGTAAGTTATAAAGAAAAAATGGGGAAAGAATTAAGATCATAAATCTAGGCCAGAGCAGTAGTGTGGTGGGTGGGACGCTTGTCCCGCCTGCAGCCAACTCTGGTTCGATCCCCGGAACCACATATGGTCCTCTAAGCCCCACCAGGAGTGATCCCTGAGCACAGTGCTAGGAATAAGCCATGAGCACTTCCGGATGTGACCCAGTCTCTCGCTCCCACTCCCCTCCAAAAATCAGCAAAAAAGAGCTAATTTTTTAGCGTTTGCCAGCTTTTGCTCAGCCAAGTGTATCAAGTGTATTTTTAGGAAAACCTTCATCATATGATTTTATACATGTTAATGATTATTTGCTTTAAAAAAGTTGATAATAGAATTTTCTGAGGTTGTTTTTTTTTTTGGCTTTTTGGTTCACACCTGTCGATGCACAGGGGTTACTCCTGGCTCATTCACTCAGTAATTAACCCTTGGCGGTGCTCAGGGGACCGTATAGGATGCTGGGAATTGAACCCAGGTTGGCCGTGTGCAAGGCAACGCCCTACCCACTGTGCTATCACTCCAGCCCCAGAATTTTCTGTTCTTTTAAGAATCTTCCAACTAAAGGATTTTAGGTTAATGTATAAATATGGAACATCTTCAGTTCAGCTTGTTAATGCAACTGATAGCAGGGAAAATATAAATTTACTAGCCTTATTTCAGTAAAATATTAACTAGTTAATGGAAGTGAAAAATTAATATCATAGTAACATAGTCATCAGGTATTTCTTCTATGTATATCTGGGTATGTTTGGTAAATTTTTTCAACTCTCCAGCAATTGAAACATTCTTAGATGGTGTTTTCAGGATTGTAACATGTACTCTGAAGAAATGTGAAATTGTACCCCTAAAAACTACAGTGGTGTAAATTAATGTTATTTCTGTTGAAAAACTGAATATCACAATAAACTGAACTTATAATCTTTGAATTGATTTAATACTAAATAGTAAACCAAGACCTTTGAAAAGAATATAGTGAAAAAACTTTCTGAAAAGGAAAGTTTTCATAATTCTATTAATAAAGATTTATTAAATTTGTTCCAGAAAATACAAATTAGGGTCAGGGATGTGGCTTAGTGGCAGATTTCATCTTTCTTTTTTTCTTCTTCTTTTTGCTCTTTGGGTCACACCTGGTGATGCTGAGGGCTTACTTCTGGCTCTGCACTCAGGAATTACTCCTGGCGGTGCTGGGGGACCATATGGGATGCTGGGAATCGAACCTAGATCGGCCTCGTCCGAGGCAAACGCCCTACCTGCTGTGCTATATCACTCCAGCCCCCAGGTTCCATCTTCTATATGTGTAAGACCTTAAGCCCCAGCACTTCAGAGAAAAAAGTAAACGAAATTCATTGTATCACATTGCTTTTAGTAATATATTTAGTGAGAGCCAAATTATTTTCCACCCATTGAAAAATAAATTTGGTGTTTAAATATTGTTTTATCATTTAATTTTAACATTTTGATTGGACTTTGTTTTCTTTTGTTGTTTTCTTTTGTTTTGGGGTCACTTCCCAGCAGGACTCAGAGCTTACTCCTGATTCTGCACTCAGGATCCCTTTTGGTGGGCTCAAGGGACCCTATGGCAATCAAACTTAGGATCAAGTTGGTTGCGTGCACGGCAGATACCCTACCCACTTTGGCCCCAGATGTTTTATAATTTATACAGCCTATTAAACTCATACAAGTATAGGAATATTTATGTTTAGGTATATTTGTCACATTTTTTTCCTAATTTAGACCATTGACCCAAATGTTTTAGAGGTTTTAGATGAAATTTGACCTTTGTACTCTTAGATCTCTGAACTCTTGTGTAATAAAAAAACAATTTTGAATAAACTTAGCAGGGGACAGGTTATTTAAATATGCTTAAGCCATAATCGCAGCTATCTGTACTTGATAAAAAAAGCATCATTTCATCTATAACAAACTTAATCATTTAAATTCTCATTGTCATTAAAGTTTTATAGCTATTAAGTGTTCTTATTCATGTTTTATTTCTTTGTGTAATTCTTAATCTCATAATTATCGCTCATTTTAAAATGATGTCTTCCTAATTATAAAGTTAGAAATAGTAAAAACCCTTTTCTGTCCTTTTTATTTCAAACAGATTTCGATTTATACTGTCTAAACAATTTTGAAATCTGCTGTTCCTGGAAAGATCAGATACCATTGGGTTACACTAGCACACGACAGGGACGAATGAAGACATTACTGGCGCCCGCTCAAGCAAATAGAAGATCAGTTTGCTCAAGTGGGTACCAGTAACGTCTCCATTCTTCCCTGTTCACATTCAGGGTCAGGGGAATGAGGCCCATTTTTGTTACTGTTTTTGGCATATCAAATACGCCACAGATAGCTTGCCAGGCTCTGCTGTGCGAGATTCTGCCTTGCTGTCTTCCAGGATCTTAGTTTTATAGTTTCTGGATCTTGATGAGATTACATGGCACAGGGGCAGTTTCTGGGTGTGACCGCCAAGCTACTGGAAAATGTGGGACCTGGGTGGAGGAGGCCCAGTCCCAATCCAAACAAGCTTGGAGATCTCAGCCATGGGTCTGCACACCTGGGTTCCTCTGTCAGTTCCTTCATAGGTGAGGCTCGTCCAAGTGTGTGGAGAGTGGCCTTGAGCATGGCTGTGGCTGGGTTCCAGAGGTTTTTGGTTGCTGGGGCTCTGCTTGGGGCGGGGAGGGAAACTCAACCTGCCCCCCTCGAGGGGGCCCTAGTAAAGACAGCCTGGCGCGGGGGCAGGAGACTCTGCTATATAAAGAGCTATAGAGATACATAAGATTTAACAATGCAGAATAAAAATAATATTGTTATTTTCAATAATTCTGAATGGCTTTATATTTCAATTTAGAAAATGTCATCATTTCTTTTTCTTATTTATGTATTTTTGGCTTGGGGGCCTTACTCATAGGTGCTTGGGTGCTATTTGCTTGAGGGGTTGATTGCTCCTGGTGGCAGTCAGGGTCCATGTGTTGCCAGGGCTCAACCCACTGGCTCTAAGACTCTCTTTTGTCATTTATTTAATCATTCCCTGTTATTATATATTTTGATTATTGTCATTTTAATTATAAATATGAAATCTATCAACACCTTACATATTAGAATCTATGTTATGTCACTGATTAATTTCTTAGAAAATATGTCTGTGAAATTATTTGGTTTAAAAATATACAACATGGGGCTCTAACAATAGCACAGTGGGTAGGGTGTTTGCCTTGCACGCGGCCGACCCGGGTTCAATTCCCAGCATCCCATATGGTACCCCAAGTACCGCCAGGAGTAATTCCTGAGTGCATGAGCCAGGAGTAACCCCTGTGCATCGCCAGGTGTGACCCAAAAAGCAAAAAAAAAAAAATACATATATATATATATATGCACACACACACATACAACGTAGGGACTGAGGTGAGGGCTCAAAGGACTGGGGTGATGCCTGGCATACACCAGGCCCCATACTCAGTTCTCAGCGCCACATGGACCCAAGTGATTACGGGGCAGGGGGTCACTCTGGTAGGGCCCACACACCACTGGGATGACCTTGGTATAACCCGCAGCCCTGTCAGGTCAGAGCGAGACTGCATTTCCAAGCCTCACGCAGCCGGGGAGAATACCCTAGGATGGCTCTGAAATCCTCCTGGACACTGCTTGGGAGGGTCCCGTCCATCCCGCGAAATTTATGCATGTAAAACTTATTAATACTTGGTGTATTTATGCCAAATTGTTTCATAGAGAAAAATCTGCATTTAGCTAAATAGTAGGGTATGAGAAGTAAAAGTGAGTTCATTGTAGGGTATGAGAAGTAAAAGGAGTTCCTGGACTTGCGGATAGTTACTTAGTAACCTAGTGACTTTGTTTCCTGCAGCCATCTACTAAGAATAAATTTGTATTCCTATGTTAGCCAATCCAGGAATCTATTTAGTAGTATTTATCAGTTTATAATTTTTTCAGAAATTTGTATTTTTTTCATATTATCCATACTGCACTGTACTAAAGGGGCCATTCATGCATTTATAGAAAAATGTACATTTAATTGGTTTAGAATAAATTGGAAGAGACTAACATTATTATCTTAATATATTTTACTCAAATCTTCTGTTTTGCATAGAATGTCTCACTTGGTGTTTAATACTGAGGTGTGGAATCTGCCTGCTGTACAGTAATGGCTCTGAAGAACTTACTATTCCACAAAGAGCAGTTTCAGTCATAACAAGTATATCTACATATCCTTCATCTCAGGAATTGCCGTGAGCCAAACTGGCATCTCTTTTTATTTCTAAGTAGTTATTTTTTAAGAAAAAAAATTTATTTAAGCGCTGTGGTTTACAAAGTTGTCCATATAGCACAGCAGGGAGGGTGTTTGCCTTGCACGTGGCCAACCCAGGTTCGATTCCTCCGTCCCTCTCGGGGAGCCCGGCAAGCTACCGAGAGTATCCCACCCACACTGCAGAACCTGGCAAGCTCCCCGTGGCATATTTGATATGCCAAAAACAGTAACACAAGTCTCACAATGGAGACGTTACTGGTGCTTGCTTGAGCAAATTGATGAACAACGGGATGACAGTGACAGTGACAGCAGTTGTGCCAGGCTTGCAGTGTCAAGCAATATGCCCAGCGCCACAGTGACCTTCCCTAAGGTAGTTTTATTTAAAGAAATTTGCCTAGAGAAATATGAGGAGAGAGAACGACAGATAGGTAGAGAACATGGGCTTCTTCCTAGGGACAGAAACAAGAGGACACATCTCAGGTCAAGATACAGGCCAGTGTCCAGGCTGGAGAAGGAGCCCACACTGACATTCTTCACATAAAAATAGCCCTTCCCGCTGACTTCTCTAATTAACAGCCACCCAGCCCACTTCACTGTGCCTTCCTTTCCTCCTTGCTGGTTTGCAACATCAGATTGGGGGCAGGGGGGGAATCGTTCTCAAAGCCTTTGCTATTTTTTTTTTCTTTTTGGGTCACTCCTGGCTCATGCACTCAGGAATTACTCCTGGCGGTGCTCGGGGGTATGGGATGCTAGGAATCGAACCCGAGTGGGCTGCATGCAAGGCAAACGCCCTACCCGCTGTGCTATTGCTCCAGCCCCACAAAGCCTTTGCTTTTGACCAGAGCTTCAGCAGAGGTAAAAGCTTTGCTGGTAGTTCTAGTCTTTTGGAAGTTTTAAACATGTTGCATCATGGTCTTGTATTTGTTTCTTGCGAGAAATGTGCTACTCTTTCATATCTTTGTTCCTCTGTACATACACACTTCCTCTTTCCTTCTCTCTGGCTGCTTGAAAGATAGTCTTTTTGTCGTTGGACTTTTAGTAACTTGAATTTGATATTCCTGATATAACTGTATTAATGTTTGGGGTATTTGTTGAACTTGGAACAAATTTCATGTTTAATTTCATTTACTTCATGAAATTTGGGTCTTTTTTTAAAATTGAATCACCATGAGTCAGGAGAGGGACAGACATAGAATGATTGCATTCATTTGTGGGATATAAAAAAAAATAGTATAGGACTAATACCCAAGCACAGTAGAAACAAGGGCTAGGAGGATTGCTCCACAGTAGGAAGCCTGCCTCCAGTGCTGGGGAAGAAGGTAGCTGGAATAGGGAGGGACCCCTGTGACAAAGATACTAGGAAATGATTGCTCTGAGTAAGAACTGTGTGCTGAGAGGTGAGGGAATAAACATGACACAAGCAAGCATGATAACCTCTCAGCACCTGTATTGCAAACCATAATGCCCAAAAAAGGACAGAGAGAGAGGAAGAACAGAGAGAGAGAGAGAGAGAGAGAGAGAGAGAGAGAGAGAGAGAGAGAGAGAGAGAGAGAGGAAAAGTGCCAAGTGCCTGCCATAGAGGCATAGGGCAGGAGGCAGGGTTTGGGGGTGTTGGGAGAGAGGGGGCAGGAGGGAAACTGGGGACATTGGCGGTGGGAAATATATACTGGTGGAGGGATGGGAGTCATGCTGAGTGGGGCTTTCTTATAAGCTGTTTTGTCTCTAAGTCATGTCCCTTCCTTCTCTCTCTCCTTTTGGGAGCTCTAGTTACCTGCAGATCAGGCCTCTTAAATTGTTTCTCAGATAACTTTAAATTTTCTTCCTGCTCTCTTTGTTTCATTTTGCAGTTTTATATATATATATTTTAAAATTTTCTTGAATCACCATGTGGAGGGTTACATAGTTCTCAGGATTATGTCAGTTATACATTACTCAAACACCCTTCCCTTCACCAGTGCCCCTATTCCATCACCAACCACCCCATTATACCTCCCGCCCCCTCCCACACCCCCAGTCCCCGCCCTTGTAAGTGATAAGTTTCACTTCGTTTACGCTTTATCTTGGTTACATTCTATGTTTCAACACATAACTCGCTATTGTTGCTGGGGTTTCCCGCCAAAAGGAAAAAGACAGTCCTATTGTCAAGGAATCATTTGATAGTTCTCCATTGCTGAGAATGTAAAGATATTAAGTCCCGTTGTTTGTTACATAACTTTTCTATTTTTTTCCCCCCTCGTCCCACGGCACCGAGTTCACGCCTGTTTAGTATTCACCACGCTGCCTGACAAAGGAAAAAAAAAACGGAAAAGATGGTTATTTCCTGTCATCAGCCGGCGTGGGGCTCTGTCTTAGTTGATAGTCTGGTAGAAAGTCTGCAGTTTCTGGAACCAAAAGTAGTGTGCTGGTATCGGCCCCGACTCGAGATTCCACCAGCGTCCCGCTGTTCCATGTACATAATACTTTATTCCCTTGTATCCCATTCCCATGCCACCAGGTCCGTGTCAACTTAATGGACATCATACTATGGTTAACGCCACGCCGCGTTTCTTCCCGAGAAAGAAGGATATTTCTTCTCAGCTGGCGTGGGGATATGCTTAGTTCAATCTAGAGAGATGGCTACCATTTTGGTTGCCTTCAATATTTCAACAAAAAACTTACTATTTTTGTTAGGGTTTCCCACCAAAGTCCGACCCGTTAAAAAGGAACCATTTCATATTGCTGATGATTAGATGACATTAGGTCGCGCGGCCGTGGTTTTGGGTTTCTGTATAAAGTCCAGGGAAAATTCTGCCTGAAATTCTATCGCTACAATCTTTTACCCTTTTATGGTGCTCATAAGTTGGGAAAACCTAGAGAAATACCGGGCCCCTGCACGGGCGGAAGGGGGAAAGTGTCCGAGGTGGGCGGAGACCGGTACTTCCCCGCCCTCGATCTCCCGCATTTCGGTGCGTGTCTCCATTTTGTGCTCAGAGAAGTGGGGTGGAGGCTGTGCTGTGCCCAGGAGAGGCTGAGAGAGAGAGATTTTAAAAAAAGAGAAACGCTGGGCATTTTGCAGTTTTATATTCTTTTGTCTTCAAGTTCACTAATTTATTCTTTGGCCATGTCTCGCAACCCATTGCTTTTCATCTCTAAACGTTTTTTATTTGAATGGTTTTGTTCTGTTTTAAACTATTTCATATTTCTTGACAACTGTTTGAACATCTTGGAAACAGACACCATAACATAGTCCTTTTGTTGGCCAGCTTAACCGTCTGTCATTCCTGGGTCAGGCTCACTGTTTGTTCTCTTGTAGTACTTGACTGCTGAGTTTGTTTGTTTTTTAATAATGCCTACTTTATTGTTTTGTTTTGTTTTGTTTGCTTTTTGGGTCACACCCAGCGATGCTCAGGGGTTACTCCTGGCTCTGCACTCAGGAATTACCCCTGGGGATGCTCAGGGGACCATATGGAATGCTGGGAATCGAACTCGGGTCGGCCGAGTGCAAGGTTACCTGCCTTGCTATCGATCCAGCCCCTTGACTGCTGAGATTTTTGGCTGCCAGACATTGAGAATTTTACCAAGTCAGGTGCTGAGTATTTTGGGTTCTTATCAATTTTCTTGGACTTGTTCTGAGATAGAGTTGTTTCTTGGCAATACTTTAATCCTTTTGGTTTTTACCTAATGATTTGTTGAGCCAGTCTGAAGCTTGGCAGGCAGTGTTAGAACTTTCATTAATTTTCCTTCTCAGAGATGATCATTTGTTAACTGTATTCAGAATCTTAAAAAAACAATCATTTCCATTGGTATCTTTTTTTAACTTCAGGATGATGAATAAATCCTTATTTAAATCCTAAATTTATAACTAAATAAATTTTATCTTATTTTTTGCCAATGCAAAAGTCTTAGATCATTTACATTCCCTTTTTTTTGGTAATGAATCATCATGAGATACAGTTACAGATTTACAAACTTTCATGATCACATTTCAGTCATACAATGCTCGAGTACCCATCCCTCCACTAGTGCCCATTCTCTACCACCAATGTTCCCAGTATCCTTCCCTCCACCCACAACCTACCCCCCCCCCGCCCGCCTCTGTGGCAGGTACATTCCCTTTTACTATCTCCTTTTGGGTGTTATGGTTTGCAGTACAGGTACTAAGTGGCCATCGTGTTTGGTCCATAGTGTACTTTCAGCACCCATCTCCCATCACAAGCAACCCCTCTAGTCCTCTTTGTGGAATGTTTCATAACAGAGACTATGTGATCAATCCCTGGCCCCTTTCAGTGGGACTTCCTTTTCTGGATGTTGATCATTGTGATATTGTCTTAGGATTTTGTTGTCCAACTTGAAAGGAGTGGTAAGTTTTGTTTCAGCAACCATTTATGTTATCTGTGGATCAGTTTTGAGGACTCATATTTAAGCATTGTAGGAAGCTTTATAGTAGTTTTTACTATAAATGTCATGTTTAAGTAGAAGAGCATGATATTAGATGACATTTAACATAAGAGCATAACTTTAGGTCTTCAACAAAGTCTTTTCACTGTGCCTCAGAAAATGTAACCACTGGGCTGGAAATGTGGCTGAGTTATAATGTGTGAGGCCCAGCATTCACTCCCTGACAACACACACACACACACACACACACACACACACACACACACACACACACACACACACACACACACACACACTGAGTCTCATGCAGGTGCAAGACAATCCTGGTTAAATTTTTGGAGCTCTTTCTTTAATAGCTTTCTTCTCTCCTGCGATATGCCCTAAAACTTTCAATGTCTTCAGCCTCCCCTACTCGAAAGCTCTTGTCTTTCAGGTCAGTAAGACCACTCTTCCTGTTCCCTAGGTGACAGCCCAGAAATTCCCCCACTCTAAGAGATCACCCTTCTGTTTGCATGTCTATCTATCCTCGCTTTCTCTCTCTGAAAACAATTGCTTCTAATTTTGTTTATAATTTTTCAGCATAATGCAAGCTCCATACCAATTACTTTATTGTGGTCAGTGGCAGACACCCTCAGAGCAATGTAATTTGGGGTGAAGTGGGTGAGCTGGGGGCCTTTCTGTCACCTCTTTACCCAAGCATCCAACCTTTCTTTCATACTACTCTGATTTTTTTCCCTAAACATTTGTCCCCTCCTGACATAATGTATTTTTCTTATTTTTCACATTCATTTCTCCCCCACACACACTGTATTTAAACACCGTTATTTACAAAGTTGTTCATGATGTATTTGTTACAGACATTCAGTTTCAAACACAACCCCACCACCAGTAGGACCTTCCCTCCACCATTGTCCTTTTTTCCCAGCCACCCCTCATGACTGCCCCCTTAGGAGGCCCAAAATAATTTATTTTATGTTGCTTGTTGCCATTAAATGACTAATTTAATGGCTAATTTTAAAATTGCTAATTTAAAAATAGTAAAAGAAAATTTGTGAAAATTGTTATATCTCTACGGGGAACTTAAGTCCTTGTCTGAGGCTTACTTGCTGTTCTTGCTGTTGAGCCTTCTGTGTTAATGCTTTGTTAATTGAACTTAGTTGGATACTATGTTACTTTCCCATCTAATTTTGTTTGCTTCTCCTGGGATGTCAGTATTGTCCGGTTGGAGAAGTCCTGCTGTCCCATATGTGGCCACTTGCTCCAGAAACTCCAGAATATTTGATTGGGCAGTGAGCTTATCTGGCAGAAGTTGTAGGATGTGGGTGTGACTCCCAGGGTTTCCAGAAGTAGGGGGACTTGGGGAGAGGAGGCCTTCTTCCCCCACTCCAAGAAGACCCCAGAGTTCTCAGGAAGGGGGTGTGGAAGGTGTACCTGAAATTTTGGGCAGTTTGGCCAATTTGTGGTGCTCAGATAGTGCTCAGATGAGGCGGTGGGGTCTAGCCACTAGCAAGGCAGCAGCTGTTGCGGTGTGAGTGCAGATACCAGGCTGGAGCAGGGGGGACATGGCCCACCCCCCTTCCGAGGGGGTTCTCAGCTGGAAACTGCATATCCATGAATGTTTGGTGGGTAGTTGATCTCTTCCAAGATTTGGTTATGAGTCTGTAAAGCGGGGCTGGTAGATGAGCTTACAGGGTAGGGGCCGTGGACTGGGTGTGTCTCATTCATTTCTGACTGCATTCTGCCGTCAGAACCAAGCTGCACACAGCCGGCAATCAATGCATTGGTCTGTCTTGTTCCTTATTATATGCTATATACTGAGTATATTATTTTTATTATCTGGAACAATAGCACAGCGGGTAGGGCATTTGCCTTGCATGCAGCTGACCTGGGTTCGATCCCCCCATCCCTCTCAGAGAGCCCGGCAAGCTACCAAGAGTATCCAGCCCACACAGCAGAGCCTGGCAAGCTCCCCGTGGCGTATTTGATATGCCAAAAACAGAAACAACAAGTCTCATAATGGAGTCGTTATTCTATTTGATATTTTGTAAGTCAAACACAGAAAGTTAATATTAACATGCTACATTTTTCCTCAGGAAGTTCCTTAAGAATTCAAGATATAACCAGCTAAAACAAATTTTCTTGCCCACAGTTAACTGTAATTTCTCACTTATGTTTCAAGTTTGTATGCCTTGCTTCTTCCTTCCATCTTTTCTTCTTGGTCTCCCACCTTGACTCCCTCCTTTCCTTCCTCACACTTTCAAGACAAGTGCTTTACTTCTGAGCTACATCCCAGCCTTTAAATGACTCATATTTCTAATAGACTTTTCTATAGTTAAAAGCTCCATATTTTAATAATTACATTGTTTAAAGTCTGCCTTTAATCAGCAAATCAAAAGTTTCTTTAGTGTTCAACTTGTAAATGTAGTATGTTAATCCTCCCCCTTAACAATACAATAATCGCAACACTGGACAGAGACCTCAGATATATTTCAATAGAAGAAGCCCAACTTGGGCCAAAGTATTTTCACTCTCAGAATTTCAGGAAAGGTTTAATTAATTGGACCATGAGGAGTAGGGATTTAGATTGTTGTGAACTGTAGATTCTTGGGCTGACTCGTAAGAACTGGTTGTATAGCTCTTTCCAATTCCACCGTCAGTGATGTTATATTGGTTGCTTGAGTTTCACTATGCTGATACTATCTGGCAGATGTTAAGCAGACACTTAAGAGGAAAGGAAGGCCTCCTCACTACTTCTCATATCTCTACTTGCTCTTTGTTAACTCTTTTTCTCCACCACTACATTTGAGCAGATAGGAAAAATGAAAGCTGGTGTCGGGCTTAAAGGCCTCCAGAATTTAGCTGAGAAATCTGAGTTCTTCTCCACAGGTTCGTTTCTCAGGAAGGCTGACATTCTCTGGTGACATAGGCCTCCCATAATACCCATAAAGTTTATGTTACTGCATACTCCAACACCGTAGAGAAACTCATTTTCTCAGAAAATGCTAGAGAACTCTTTGGTTAGGTAGGCGCCTCTGAGTTTGGGGTACAGGAGGAAGACAAAGCAATTGAGGGCATCATCACAGATGGGTTATATTTACCCCAAAATTGCCATTTGAAGTCTATTTCTAGAGGAAGAGGAAAGGGACTGTATAGAGTAGATGTCTTACAATACTTGTTAAATACAAACATCGTCCAAGTACAAATACAAAATAACTCATCGTAACATTTTAGTTTTGAATTTATTTTTTAAGTATTTTTCATCATACTTAAAACATCTGTCTTGATAGGATTATTTTTTTATTTGGAGATTGTGTTTCTGCTTTCTTTCTCTTTCCATTGTGGTGGTGGGGGTGAGTGGATTGAGCTCTTGGCTGTGTGCCTACAGCTGATTGCAGTCTGCTGGAGGTCACACACTCATTTTGTGGCCCAGGAGACACAACTGAGCAAGAAGTTCAAGATCTCAGTGACATGTGGGCATCTAAGACAGGGCCCAGGATTAGGGCCTCATTTGCCTGAAAGGCAGGAACTCTGCCACTGAGCTATGTCTGAGCCCCTGACGTGGTCATTTAAAATGTTGAAATGAGTTATTTATTTACCTTATAGGGTTTGAGCTACAGTTTCGATTAGGCCCGACTTTACAAGGAAAATCAGTGACTGTGTATACAAACTACCCATTTCCTGGAGAACCATTTAATCGAGAAAAATTCCATTGCCTGGAATGGGAAAATCCAACAGAAAGAGAAGATGATTCTGATAAGTATTGCAAACTTGATCTCGAGCAAGCTGGATCATTTCAGTATTACTTCCTTCAAGGGTAAGTGGGGTATTCTGTATGAAAAGAAGAGTTTATTTCTTTTATAACTTTAAATTATGTCACTTACAAAAAGCTACCTGAATCACAGCAGTGGAATTTTCACTAGAACTACTTGAGATGCAAAAAGAATATAGTTGTGTTTTGGAGGTTGATCACTGTATCACTGTCATCCCGTTTTTCATCTGTTTGCTCAAGTGGGCTCCAGTAACATCTCAATTCCTCCCTGTCATGTGCTAGTGTAGTCCAGTGGCATATTGGGGGATCTTTCAGGGTCAGGGGAATGAGGTCCATTATTGTTACTGTTTTTGGCATATCAAGTATGTCACAGCTAGCTTGCCAGGCTCTGCCATATGGGCGGGATACTCTCGGTAGCTTGCTGGGCTCTCTGAGAGGGATGGAGATTGGCGGTTGATAACAAAGCTAATTTGAGAATTAGTATTTTTATTTTTATAAGTAATGCCTTTATTATTATTCTAGCTTTATCATACAGGCTAATTATAGGGTGGTATTTATTTAGGTCCTCTCATTACTAAATTATTTTAGTATACTAACTTTTCATTAAACTAACATTTACATACTTTATATATTATATTATGTAATTACATGTAAAATAGAAAAGGATAAAACTGGATGTGTTCGTTAACTTGTATTGCAATTTTTTTTGTTGGGGCCATGCCTGGCAGTGTTCAGGGTTTACTCCTGGCTCTCTGTTCAGGGCTTACTCCTGGTCTTGGGGGACCTTAGGGGACACAGGGGACAGAACCTGCCGGCTTCTGTTGGTGGATAGGGCACCTGCAAGGCAAGTGTCCTCCCCACTGTAATGTCACTTCATTTTAAACAAAATATCACAACATTATTTTTCTTTTGGGGTCACACCCAGTAATGCTCAGGGGTTATTCCTGGCTCATGCACTCAGGAATTACTCCTGGTGATGCTCAGGGGACCATATGGGATGCTGGGAATCTAACCTGGGTCGGCTGCGTGCAAGGCAAACACCCTACCCGCTGTGCTATCACTCCAGCCCCAAAATGTCACATTTTAAATAATTTTATGTGCTTATCATATGTGAAATACATTTTAAAACAGGACAATTCACCTTCCAATTAAATCGAACTGATGGATGAGAATTTTTTTATTCCATGAATTGAAAGGTTTTGTTTCTTTTTTTTTCCTCTTAGAAATGAAAGAAGTGGTGGAGGCTACATAGTAGTGGATCCTGTTCTGCACGTTGGTACTGATAATTATGTGTTGCCCCTGGACTGTGTGACTCTGCAGACGTACCTGGCCAAATGCCTGGGGCCCTTGGATGAGTGGGAAAGCAGGCTCATGGTTGCCAAGGAGTCAGGTAATGTCAGCTTGCTTCCTTTGCCTTTTTCTTCCCTTAAAGAGAATATTGTTTCCTGTTCTTTGTTGCACAGATTTTAAAGGCTTTTCTTTTCATTCTGTTTCTTTCTTTACTTATAAGTTTAGCATAGAACCATATGAAATTTTTGAAATTAGACAAATTGACAAATTATATGATTCAGCTTAACACTGTAATAAAATAAAATCATTTTTTTCAAAGACATTACTCTGATAAGGTTTTACTCTGACACATAAAAGTTGGTAGTAAACTATTCACTCAGTTAGGAAAAAATGAAATCAATATATAAGTATAATGTTAACTATTCTCCATGTAGAAGGTAGATGCTTCATTACATACCAAGCATAGAATGAAAACTAAATTAGAATTTGCCTTTTTTTAAGAGTAATATTAATTTTACCTTCAGGTTAAGTCTGAAAAAATAAATGAGAAGTTCATTGACTCAACTATAACAGAATATAAGAACTATGGAACATCAAAAACAAATATGCTATATAAACTGAACTCTTAGTTTCTAGACTGTTGGGTTTTTTTTAGCTCTATTATATCAGTGTTCCCACCTTGAATATGAAGAAGCTCCCATCACCAGCTTCAGTGACTGTAGCCACAAGTGCCTGATGAAGCAGTTGCATAATGTCGTTTGTGGTACAGCCAGATTTGGACTCTTTGACTCCCCTTTTCAGCTCCATAATTGTCTTGCTTCTTAGAATTAAGAGCTAAAATTTATAGTTTGCTTAATTTTGTATGACTTGTTTTTTCAGTAGTCTTTATTTCCTTACATTACAGGTTACAACATGATTCACTTTACCCCCTTGCAAACTCTCGGCCTGTCTAGGTCATGCTACTCCCTTGCTAATCAGTTAGAATTAAATCCCGACTTCTCAAGACCTAATCAAAAGTTTTCCTGGAATGATGTTGGACAACTAGTGGAAAAATTGAAAAAGGAATGGAATATTCTTTGCATTACCGATGTCGTATACAATCATACTGGTATGAGCTTCATTAAATACTTTTATTAATTTTGATGAATTTATGACTCTTTCATTTTTGTTTTATGTAATGTCAGTTTTAAAAATGCAAGTATTTTTTAAATATTCTTCAATTTAAAAATCACCTTCTGTAGCAAAAGTCTTTCGAAGAAAACAGTAATAGTTGAAGGTAAAATCAATATGCAAACATTTCCTGTGTCACATTCATAAACATAGAAAAGTGATCATTAAAAGAGCAGAATGATTACATCACATATTTCAGCTTACAAATTTTATGTTGTCATTGGCTGGAATTGTGTTATATAATTTAAAAAAACAAAACTAGGGCTAGAGAGGTTGTCCAAGAAGCTGAGCAAGTGCTGTGCACGTAGGATGCCCAAGTTGTAGGGAGCCATTTTACCTTACTGATCTTATCCTGTCACTATTTGTTTAATCACTAGCTAACCCCATGCCACAGCTAGCAAAGGTTGCCACTCCTCCCAACAGGGAGGTATAAATACTGTAACTGCCATAGAATAAATGCCTTTTCTCCCTCCTCCGGGCTCTGCGTCTGTTCTTTCGGCTGCGCCCTACGAAGGGTTCTCCCTGCTGAACAGAACGAGACCTCCACATCGACTTCCACACCTGGCGCCCAACATGGGGCTATTTGCCATTCCCTGGGGTAAAACCTTCCATTGAAAAGTTACACTAGCCCCCCTGTTGGGAGGAGGTGGTGCCAGGACCCCCAACAGAAATGCAGGGTGTGGCACGGGATTTAGCTAGTAATAAACAAATGCTGATAGGATAAGATCAGTAGGATTAGGAGTGGCAACCTTTGCTAGCTGTGGCATGGGGTTAGCTAGTGATTAAACAAATAGTGACAGGATAAGATCAGTAAGGTAAAATGGCTCCCTACACCAAGTTGGAGTCAGGGTCCCCTGGGAACTTCTGCAAGTGACCCCTGAGTGCTACCAGATATGGCCTAGCTCCTCCTTCCCCCCAGAAACACTGAGTAACTGTTATTTAAGCTGGGGAATTATTGGTAAATTCTTAGAATGGAAAGCTGAACAAAGAAATATTTTCTGCATGGTAAAAGGGTGTATTAAAATTGACCTTTTGGAGACTGCAAGTCCTCGGCAGTACATAATTCTATAAAATATACCACCAGCTTCCAAGTGGTATTATTGTTACCATTATCCAGGGGCATTATTGTTCCCTTCCCCAGTCCGAGCTGTGGGACCTGGGGAAGTTTCTAGCATTGATCAACTTGCAGTTTGACTATAGACCTGGAGGATATTTGCTTCCATGTGTATACAATACAGAGAAGCCTGAATGCTTTCTGTGTTTTCTTTTTGTTTGTTTTAGGGCCACACTGTAAAGGTGCTCAGGAGATACTTGTGGCTCAGTGCTTGAAACCGAGTCACTAACAGGTTGGGTACCTGTGGTGCTGGAACTGAACCCTGGGCCTCCCACATACAAAGCTTGCACACTAGCCCTTTGCATTATCTCTCCTGAACCTGAAAAACACTGTCATTTATCAGTATTTATTTTAAATGTAATTATCTCAAAATCTTCCCAGTATCTTGCTTTTATTTATTAAAAAATCTGGAAATCTACTAAGTAAACTGGTAAACTATCTTCCTTCCTTCCTTCCTTCCTTCCTTCCTTCCTTCCTTCCTTCCTTCCTTCCTTCCTTCCTTCCTTCCTTCCTTCCTTCCTCCCATCCGTCACACCCACCAGTAAAAGATGGTTGTAATGTACTTGTTGCTTTGTCAGTAATGTATACAACTGAACATTACTTGGAGGTTTGCTACTAAAGAAAGGTGAATAAGGGGCTAGACCATAGTACAATGGGTAGGGCATTTACCTTGCATGTGCCAGACCTGAGATCAATCCCCGGCATCCCATATGGTCCCCCAAGAGCTGCCAGGAGTAATTCCTGAGTGCAGAGTCAGGAGTAATCCCTGAGCATCACTGGGTGTGACCCAAAAAGCAAAAACAAAGAAAGAATAAAAACCAGGGGACAGAAGTCTCTGCCAAAGACCTTATTCTGAAACATCTAATAAATTTTGTGCCATCTAAGAGAATTAGTCTTTCCCTCAACCTTACTTATGAGTGTTACAGATCACAGTGTGTTCTGTAAAACAGATACTTATTTTAAAAATCATCCCATGGGAAATAGTTCAACAAGCTGAGCTTTGTATCAGGAAGTCACAGTTTGGTCCCCATCGCTGCATGACCCCCTGACCACTCCTGGGAGCAGCTCCCTGAGCACCATCAAGTGTGGCCCCCCAAAAAAAATTATCATAGGAGACTCAAAGTCCAGAATGGCAGAGGAGGACTTCAAGGGCATACCCAGAAAAACAGCCGTCATTGGTGAAAATTATTTTTTTTAAACAGCCATTTTAAAATCTCTGGTAATTTCCCTACGTGCTTTCAGCTTACAGAGAAGCATTTATTCAAGAATGTGTACAACTAAGGCCAAGGAGACAGCCCATTCCTTGTCTCGCAGACTTGAGGCTGTGAGTCCAATTCCCAGTGAAATCCAGTTACATATGTGGAGCCTGGCCTCCAGCCCTGCCATGTGGGACCCCAGACACCACAGAGAGTGTTTGCTCTCCAGCACGTAGCCAAGTGTGAGGCAGTCACTCTAATCCAAGTGTATGCTGTAATGAAAAGGTGCGTGAACACTGAGGCCAGGACTGTGACCCTTAGCAAGCACCACAACCAGTGTGTGTGCAAGCACCACAGCTAAGTGACTCCCAGAGAGCACCCAAACCAGACATGCAGTCCGCCAGGCACTCCACAAACAAGTACATTTGACAACCCCAGTCACTGCCAGAACAACAGCAAAACAAAAAGAAGGGAGCAAAGGAAAGGGATGGGCAGAGTGATAGAGTGAGCAAGGTGTGTGCCTTGCCTGCAGCCACCTCAGTTGGATCCTTGGCACCCCATATGATCCCCTGAGAACTGCCAGGAATAATTCCTGAGTACAAAGCCAGGAGTAACCCTGAGCATTGCTGGGTGTGACCCGAAAAGCAAAAAAAAAGAAGAAAAAAAAAAGGAAATCTTCTACGTCTCAGTAAGACAAGTGGGTGTCTTGTGACACGGGAATCACAGCCTGCTTTCTCCTTCCACCCCACTCTCAGAGTAGCGCGTCCATTGCTAGCCGGCTCTCTCCCATCTGGAGGTATTAGCCTTTAACTAACTAACTCTAATCAGTTGTACGGAGCCAGCCCTCAGCATTTCTCACTCCCCAGTGCTCTGTTGCCAGAACTCTGTGTTCTAGGGGAGAACAGCTGAGACGTCTGGGGCTCACTGCTACCTAAACCCACACAATGAGGGAAATCTCCACCCTGGCATGGCAAGTCAGGAATACGTGGCCCCAGATGCGTTTGCTTCAGATCTCTTGTGGGGTGGGGATTCCACACTGTAAAGGCAAGCCAGGAAAACCAGAGGCAGCTGTCCTCATCACTAGTTGTAAAGCAGAGACAGGGAAAAGGTGGGTGTCATATCTTATCCCATCTTTAAACCTAGCATAGGTGCTAACTTCAGTTTATTTACAGTCTTTTTTTTTTTTTTAGCAACCAATAGTAAATGGATCCAAGAACACCCGGAATGTGCATACAACCTGGTGAATTCTCCACACCTAAAACCCGCCTGGGTCCTAGACCGAGCATTTTGGCATTTATCCTGTGATGTTGCAGATGGGAAATACAAAGAGAGAGGAGTCCCTGCCTTGATTGAGAATGACCGTCAAATGAATGTTAGTATGTACAGTGGGTAACACACTAAAACAAAATTTTAGTAAGCATGTGGTGGAAAATTCTTTAGAATCTTTTAGTATTGTATATAATATTTAGTAAAATATATATATTTATGTGTAACTATTAACATTTTTCAGTGCATTCGAACAATCATTTGGGAGGACATTTTTCCAAAGCTTCAACTCTGGGAATTTTTCCAAGTTGACATTTCCAAAGCAGTTGAGCAATTTAGAGGACTTCTTACACAAGGTGAAGTATCTGTATGTATATACTAGAATATCCTTATCAATTAAAAATTAACATTACACTTAAGTGATAGCTATATTTTCTTGATTAACAATTATTTAATATTTTTATTTTATAAATAAAAGAATTAATTAAATTTTTATTGCACATTTATATTGTTGATTCTGTAAGCTATCTGGGAGTTAGCCGTTCCAGACACAATTCCCAACACAACAAGGCATAATTGAGATCCTGAGACCTTTTCGTACTACTGGATCCTTAGCACAGTGCCTAGAACACAGTAGAGTTCAGTGTATGTTTCTTAAATGCATGAATGGAAATGAGATATTTTATCATCTTACAGCAGGCTTGGAGCTAAGAGTTCTAATAAGGAACGTAGCCTGCAAACAGAGCGTTTTGTTGCTCTCCAAGTAAGGAATTATAGTGCTAGGATAGATCCCGAACTTCAGAGTAGGACCAGTGTGGCGTCTGGGATCAGACTCCCCCGCTACTCTTCATGCATTCGTGGGCCAGAGACAGGCTCTTGCTTTGCTTGCAGCAACCCGAGGTCAGTCCCCAGCATCCCGGGTCCCCCCTCCCCGCACCCTGCCAGGTATGACCCCTGACCACAGCAAGCCTTGAACACGACCAGGTTGGTGTGACCACAAACAAAAAGCCCTGAATACTTGACAGTTTTTCCTCACGTCTCATTTCACTTTCAAAGTCCTCTGTGCCCCCTTTCCCCTGATCTTTGCTCTTTCTAAGCTGTGTTTTATCATGCAGTAAGGGAGGGGAAGGCAAACAGTGCACAAATATGATGTGTCACTTCTTTTCCCCAAAATTTTCAGAGAGAGGACTATTAATAGGTTCTTTGCTATCCTTTGATAATGATATTTCTTCTGTCTCTTTCCAAGATAATAAAATTATGTCCTTTGTATAATTATGTGTATACAAAAGGCATGCATACAATGCTGCAACATACTACTTAACAACTTTCTCTTGCAGTTGACAGGAAGATTTTATTACAGCTAAATTTTTCTTTTGCATTCTGGGTAACAGCGTGCTATTTTAAACTACTTGGATTCCTTGAATCTTTTCGATAGATTGCATCACTGTTTCTCATTACTTGTTCACTTGATTTGAGTGGAGCCACACCTTCTGTGTTAGGGGTTCTCCCGGACCTGGGCCTTCGCTGGTACACGTAACAAGGGCCTTGCCCTAGCACAGTCTCTATTCTCTTTGTTTGCTGTGGGCCACACACCCTGGTGCTCAGAGGCTCCTCCTAGCAGTGCTCAGGGACTATGAGTGCCAGAAGTCAAACAGCCGGTTCCCATAGCAAAGCGTGTACTCCTGCCTCCCCCCACCTTCTAGAGAGCTTTCTGTTTTGGTGGGGGTGGTCCAGCTACTGCCTGGAGGCTCTGCAGAGCCAGGGCACAGAGCAGAGCACTGTGCATGCCAGGCCTGGGCCCCACCTTTGAGCCAGCTACTCCATCCTTAATTTGTACAAGCCAAGCTGGAGAAAGAAAGTATATCCTCCTACCTGTTTCTCTTACTTACGTGAGTGATCACGTATGACAGATTATTAGGCAGAATTACTGGGTCTGAGAACATACAGATCTGGTCAGAGATCCAGGGGTTAAGGGGGTGCCTTGTTCCCTGTGGAGACTGCTCCAGCCCCCAGTCCCACAGCGACCCCAGAGCAGTCCTGGAGTCCTCCCAGAACTCTTGGGATGGCCAGGGCGTCCCCAGCACCACACTGCCCAAACACCACCACCTTCTTGGGCCTTAGCCTGGAACCAAACAGCTTTTTTAACAAAATATGTACCGGTTTGGGCTGGAGCGATAGCACAGCAGGTAGGGTGTTTGCTTTGCACACAGCCGACCAGGTTCAATTCCCGGCATCCCATATGGTCCACTGAGCACCACCGGGAGTAATTCCCGAGTGCAGAGCCAGGAGTATCACCTGTGCATCGCTGGGTGTGACCCAAAAAGCAGACATATATATATATATATATATGTATATATATGTATATGTATATATATATTATATTATGTATATATTATATGTGTCAGTTCACTAAGTCTCTACCCTCACCAATAGGTACTTCTGATCTTTATAAGCTTTGTCAATAGGGTAAATATTCTTTAATTTAACTATTATTAGCTAAATGTATTTTCACTGGCTAGCTGTCCATTTAATTTCTTCCATCAGTTTCTTACTAATGTTCTTTATTTATTAGAAAATTGTGGATTTTAAAAAAAATATTGATTATAATCGTTGGTATTGTTTTTTCTTCACGTAGATGTCCTGTGATGCTTTTGATCTTCCAGATACTTTTGTGAGAGAGCTGTTTTTAAGGCCATATCCAGGAGTGCTCGGAGCTCTTCCCAGCTCTGCTGTGAGGTTCCCCTGCAGTGCTCACGAGCTCGCAGTGCGGGACAGCCCGGCCTCCCCGTGCAGAGCTCTCTCTCCAGCTCAGAGCACCAAGTGTGTTCTCTTCTCTTGCAGGACTTCTGATTCTGTTTGTATCATGCTGAGAAAAACCTTCCTCTACATTTTCTTCTAATTTATATTTTACGTTTTACTTTTAACACCCCCAGAATCTGTTGTTGTGTTTTATATATAAACATAGAGGTGACCTTATTTTTAAATGATGTTTAATTAAGAACCATCTTTTTACCTGCTTTCCGGTCCCAGCATAATATTTCATAGTGTGTAATCACACTGTATCACTGTCAGTCCGTTGTTCATTGATTTGCTCGAGCAGGCACCAGTAACATTTCCACTGTGAAACTTGTTGTTACTGTTTTTTGGCATATCAAATACGCCACAGGGAGCTTGCCAGGCATATACTATGTATAAATTCATCTATGCTAGTCTAGTGATTTGTCTGTCCTTTATCTGACTATTCACACTTTTATGCTTTACACTGATTACATAGCCTTTTCTCCTTTGTAAGTCTCCGAGAAAGCTTTTCATTTTTGTACTCTTCCATAAGAACCCTAGATAATAGATTTTAAGACTTTTTATTTGATTTGATTTGATTTTGCTTTTATAAACCATTTCAAAGTCTCACTGAAATAATCCAGGTAAGTGTGACCTCTCAAATAAATAAAAATAAGTTCCCGAAAGAACAATAATTTCTCCTAAATATCTTTAATTTTTTAATTATTTTTCAAGGAATATACTTTTTTTTAACTTTTTTTTGGGGGGGTCACACCCGGCGATGCACAGGGATCATTCCTGGCTCATGCACTCAGGAATTACCCCTGGCGGTGCTCAGGGGACCATATGGGATGCTGGGAATCGAACCAGGTCGGCCACATGCAAGGCAAATGCCCTACCCATTGTGCTATCGTTCCAGCCTCAAGGAATATACTTTTTAGTGAAAAGGAGAATATATAAAACCCAGGCCAGTTTGCCTCTTTCATAGCATGTCCTATTGTGTGTAAAGTTTAGTTTAAATAAATGTAACTTGGAGCAAGATAAAAAATTAGTTCCTACTTGGTTACACCACTAAAAAGAGAATGTGTGCCACAAAACACCCTCACTGTACTAAAGAATGTATAACAAGTGCCAGCTCAGGCTGAAAGTGAGACTGG
Source organism: Sorex araneus (assembly GCF_027595985.1). NCBI lineage: Eukaryota > Metazoa > Chordata > Mammalia > Eulipotyphla > Soricidae > Sorex > Sorex araneus. Next base: position 65,067,330 of record NC_073309.1, on the reverse strand, counting down.
GGTTGAACTGGTAAGAATCCCTGTGCTTTCCTTCTGTGTGTTTTTATGTCCATTGGTCAGTTGGTCTGTCTTTCTCTTTCCCTTTTCCTCTTTTCAGTTTTCGTGTGTGTGTGTGTGTGTATGTGTGTGTGTGTGTGTGTGTGTACAGAAGGATGGAGGAAGAATTCGGAAGAAAGCTTGTAAACTTATTTTACTGTCTATGAAAAAATGAAGACAAATAATTGAGGAATAGTAATAACTGTACTTTCTCTCCGAGATGTTTGCACTAAAAACATCATCTCCTTTTTCTTTTAGGAAATAGGCCAGTAGCATCCACGCCTGGTCCAGGGCAACACCTTAAGATTATTCAGGATCCCCAGTACAGACGGCTCGGCTGCACTGTCGATATGAACATTGCACTCGCGACTTTCATACCACATGAGTATGTCACCTATTTTTCATGTAAATAAATAAGATTATTACTTTTAAATCTTTATGTTTAGTATATATTTATACTGTTGATTCAAAGCCTGAGTAGAAAATGAAGTGACTTACCAGGAGTCTACTATTTCAGACTCCTGACATTTTTCTCTTCATCATATGCTAGTCCAAGTTCTTACACAAAATCACGAACGAAATCCCGTTAATCATCGATTTCTCGGGCGGGCTCAGTAACATCTCATTTTGTCCTTTCCCTGAGATCTTAGAAGTCTATCTCGACTTGGCCCTCCCAAGGATGTTGCACTGGGGGCTCTTCAGGATCAGGGGAATGAGATCCAGCTTGTTACTGGATTTTGCATATGAATACGCCTTGGGAAGCTTTCGAGGCTGTCCCATGTGGGCAGGAAACTCTCAGAAGATTGCCAGTTTCTCCCAGATGGAGAAGTAGGCTAAAGATATCGCGCTTCTGGGAGCTTGCTTTTAAGTCTCTCTCTGGATGTTGGCCTTGATGGGATTACACACACCTGGGTTCTTCTGCTGGTACCTTCATGCATGAGTCCTGTCCGAACGTGTGCAGAGGGGCCTTCAGCATGGCTGTAGCTAGGTTCCGGTGGTCTTTGGCCGCCAGGAGCTCTGCTCAAGGTGGGGAGGGAAGCTGGAGCCCATCCCCTCCAAGGGGCCCCGGAAAAGACAGCCAGGCATGCGGGCAAGAGACTTACACATGAGTTCTTACACGTGACTCTTACACAAAAGTTCTTACACATGTATTGAAAATTTTTACAATTTGAAAACTTCCTTATTATAATTGAGGTACTGATCACTGAAATTAGTTTCTATGGGGGACTGAAAGATACTGCAGTGGGTGGGCAGGATCCGTGCCATGCATGAGGCCAACCTGATTTGATTCCTGGCACCACGTGATACCTGGAACACTGCCAGGAGTGAGTCACCTAGTTGTCATAAAAAAAAAAAATTAAGTTTCTATGACCTTTATTTTTTTTTTAATTTAAATTTTATTGAATCACCATGTGGAGGGTTACAAAGTTCTCAGGATTATGTCAGTTATACAGTACTCAAACACCCTTCCCTTCCTTCACCCGTGCCCATATTCCACCACCAATCCCCCCCATTATCCCTCCCGCCCCCTCCCACCCCCCCAGTCCCCGCCCTTGTAAGTTTCACTTCGTTTACGCTTTATCTTGGTTACAGTCCATGTTTCAACACATAACTCACTATTGTTGCTAGGGTTTCCCCCCAAAAAAGAGAAGACAGTCCCACTGTCAAGGAAGCATTTGATGGCTCTCCATTGCTGAGAATGTAGAGATATTAAGTCCCGCTGTTTGTTACATAACTTTTCTATTTTTTTCCCCCCTCGTCCCGCGCCACCGAGATCACGCCTGTTTAGTAATCACCACGCTGCCTGACAAAGGGAAAACAAACCAAAAGAGATGGTTATTTCTCGTCATCAGCCGGCGTGGGGCTCTAGCTTAGTTAATAGTCTGGTAGAATGTCTGCAAGCAGTTTCTGGAACCAAAAGTAATACGCTGGTATCGGCCCCGGCTCAAGATTCCGCCAGCGTCCCGCTGTTCCAAGTACATAATAATTTATTCCTTTGTATCCGATTCCCACGCCACCAGGTCCGTGTCAGCTTAATGGACATCATACTATGGTTAACGCCACGCCGCGTTTTTTCCCGAGAAAGAAGGATATTTCTTCTCAGCCGGCGTGGGGATATGGCTTAGTTCAGTCTATAGAGATGGCTACCACTTTGGTGGCCTTCAATATTTCAGCAAAAGACTTACTATTCTTGTTAGGATTTCCCACCAAAGTCCGACCCGTTAAAGTCCAGGGAAAATACTGCCTAAAATTCTATCGCTGCAATCTTTTACCCTTTAACAAAAAACTTAGTACTATTGTTTGGAGTTTTCCCCCACGTTAAGCCCTGCCAAAAAGGAACATTTACACGTTGCTGACAATCAAGAGATATTAGGTTGCGCGGCTGCGATAGCAGCCGCGCGGTTTTGGATTTCTATATGAAGTCCAAGGAAAATTCTTTTGGTAATTGCATCACTCGCTGGCAGCGCCTGGGCCAGTAGCTCCGAGCACACAGTTTGGAGGCATTTTGGGGGCGCCGCTCGTGTCCAAAGTGGTTCAGTTGTCTCCGGGGTCGATCTCGCGTGGGGCCGCAAAGGAGCGTCCCCACATGGCTCTGTGCTTAAATGTCGGCTGGCACAGGGCGGATCTGGAAGTCCCGCCGCATCGGCTTTCCCGGGCTTCCTGTAGAGTCTAAAAACCGGCTATAGCCTCGCTGCGTTCAAAAAGAAAGAGTTGAGAGAGAAAAGAGCATACCCTGCTGGCAGCGCCTGGGCCAGAAGCTCCGAGCACACAGTTTGGAGGCATTTTGGGGGCGCCGCTCGTGTCCAAAGTGGTTCAGTTGCCTCCGGGGTCGATCTCGCGTGGGGCCGCAAAGGCAACCTTTATTTTTTTTTACATAAATTAAAAACATATTTGTATAGGAAACTATTACAAACTTAGGAAAATCTTACATGTAACTTTTAAAGACGATTTTATATCTTTAAAACTTAACAAATTTCACTTTTGTAGATGTATGTGATTTGTTGTTAATACTGTGAGTTTTGACACATATATATGTATTTGTATATTTATAGTTTAAGCACAATCAAAACATAGGACATCCTCATAACCATTAATAAAATATAACTTATACTGTCTATGACCTTTATTAAAAAATCCAAGATGTATAATTTGTAAAATAAATACTAAGATGGTATTTTCTATCTGCTATAGCCGTGGACCAGCTGCCATTGAAGAATGCTGTAATTGGTTCCGTAAGAGAATTGAGGAGTTAAACTCGGAGAAGTGTCAAGTCATGAACTACCATCAGGAACAGGTTTCACCGTTTTTGAATGTGTGTTTTCCCTTGAATCAGTGTTTTTGTTGTTGTTAGTGATGATGATGTAACACTTCATGTTTTCTAGGCAGTGAATTGCCTTTTGGGAAATGTGTTTTATGAGCGACTAGCTGGCCATGGTCCTAAACTCGGGCCTGTCACGAGAAAAGATCCGTTAGTTACCAGGTATTCCATTTTGATTCATTTCATAAAGGTTAAGAACTGAAAACTGTATTTTCAAATTAACCCACATTTGCCCCCTACTATGTGACTTCTGGGCCAGAGAATGTACAGTAGGTCTGGCTCTGCCTGGCATGTGGCTGACCAGGGTTCAGTCCTCAGAACTCAGCTGGGCCCCCACGCCCTCCAGGACGAATCCGAGTACAAAGCCAGAAGTAGGCTGGGTGTGGCCAAAAGAACGTGACTTATGAGTTTGCGAAATTGAAATAGGACTTTTTATTTGGCAATAAAGCTTAATATTAATCATTTTGTTATGCATATATTTAGGGAAACAACCATCATATAACCAATGTACAATTATGTGCATTGTTTCTGAAGGACTGTATGCTTAATAAAAACTCAACATTAGTGAAATTGAGCATCTACCACCTTTATAGGTGGTACAGATTAGACAGCTGGAGTGTAGTAAAAGTATAGTTACCTACCTTTGGAAGGTAATATCTTAGGAATTAGTAATAATGTAAGATTTTTAAAGTGCTATTTAAAATGTCAACTGAATATTCTATTAATGTTAACTGGACGTACTCAAAGCTAATTTTCCATCCTGCAAATCCTACTATATTTAAAAAGCCTATTGATAATTTTTTACCATATTAGTTTATTTTTTAAAATACATGACAACAAACTAATTTTATTTATTGTATTGTTAGAGAGAAGTTTAATATTAATTTTAATAGTGATAACTCAAATTCTCTTTCAAGAAGTTAATATGTTTATAATACTTACTCATGTCTTTATAGATATTTTACTTTCCCGTTTGAAGAGATGACCCTTTCTGCAGAAGAGTCTTTGATTCATATTCCAGATAAAGCCTGTTTTCTGATGGCACACAATGGGTGGGTAATGGGAGATGATCCTCTTCGAAACTTTGCTGAACCAGGTATGTCATTTTTACTAATTCATTTATGAGTAGGAAAAGAAGAGTACATGACAAGCACGGAAGTGTAAGAGCTGTATATAGTTTGGAGATAAGAGAAGAGATTGAAAAATAGCATAGGGGCTGGAGCAGTGGCACAGTGGGTAAGGCATTTGTCTTGCATGCGGCCCAGGTTCGATTCCCAGCATCCCATATGGTCCCCCAGCACTGCCAGGAGAAGTTCCTGAGTGCAGAGCCAGGAGTGACCCCTGTGCACTGCTGGGTGTGACCCCCCCCCAAAAAAAAAGAAAAATAGCATAGTATTTGTTTTCTGCATTCTCCTTTCCTGTCTCTCCTCAAACAGAGTAACTGTTTTTAATTTATTGAATCACTGTGAGATGCAAAGTTACAACGTTTTTCATGACTGATTGCATGCATATGCTGTTCACGTGCCCGTGCCTTCACCAGCACCTGCTTCCCGGGATCTCCCCCGCCCCGCCCCCTCCAGCCTGCCTCTCTGGCAGACACTTTCTTTTTTCCTCTTTTCCTTCCAGGCACTTTGATTTGTAATTATGTTATTGAAAGGGTACCACACACATCCCTTTATCTCCTTTCAGCACCCAGTTCTTGCCCAGAGTGACCACTTACCGTTATTATGGCCATGGTGCTCCCTTCCCTGCCCTGCCCTCTCTCCCCTCATCTTTATACAAGGATTTTAGGAACCACATCAGTAGTACAAGCGGCCAGGCACTTGCCTTGCATGCAGCTGTGATGGCTGACCTGGTTCTCTCCTCAGTACTACTTCAGAGCACTAAGCCAGGAATGTCCCTGAGCACCAGCAGATGTAGCCCCAAAATCCAAAAAAAAAAAAGTTGAAAATCTCTGCTTTAACAATTATACTGTATTATATTGTACAAGAGTTATTTTTATTTTCATTAATTGTTCAGAGGGGTTATTTGAATGGCAGTTATAGTAGGAACCAATTGCTTTTAGGTTTCCCTTTACTTAATCCTAGACTTGAAAAATATGAATAATAACATGAATATGAATAATAATATGCTTACGTTGCATGCTGCCAACCTGGGTTCAATTCCTGGCACCACATATTTTACATAATCATGAAAAATATGGTTTTTCATGGCCAGGAAGAATTTTTCATGAGACCCATAAATCTATTAATTTTTCAACACTAAGATACTAGAAATTTGTTCTATTGCCATTAAATTTAATTCAAAAACCTCACTTTTTATAAGAATGTAGCTTGCATTCAAGTATCTCTGCTCTCTCCTTTATCACAACTAAATGTAAAAAGCCGTTCTGCTCTCTGCCATAGCTTTCAAAGATACATAATATTATTCCTATTGTTGTTTTTCATTACTATTACCTTAACTTGAATTTTGACATTAAGCACACATCTTTAAAAAGCACACATCTTTAAAAGAGGCTATGGCAGAATCTTAACAAAACAATTGTGGTTATAGAGAAAATTTCCTCTAACCATATTAAATATAATTTTTAGATATAATTTTAACCAATATTGTTTGTAGTAGAAATTCTATTGTGATTTAAAAACAATTGTTTTATTGAAGTAATTAAGTGAATGGAAGTAATTATTTTCATTTTATTTCTGAAAAGATTAAAAGCAAGCTCCTCTCTTAACAGGTTCAGAAGTTTATCTGAGAAGAGAACTTATTTGCTGGGGAGACAGTGTTAAGTTACGCTACGGGAATAAACCAGAGGATTGTCCTTACCTCTGGGAACATATGAAAAAATACACTGAAATAACTGCGACTTATTTCCAGGGAGTACGTCTTGATAACTGCCATTCAACACCACTTCATGTAGCCGAGGTACAGATAAAACAAATTATGTACACTATGAAATTGGGTGCTCTTTCATTATTCACTTTAAAGCATAATAAATCATTTCCAATTGCTAGTTGGACACTGCTTGACTTGGGACTGGTATTTCACATATGAATCATTTGCATGGTTCTCTTTCAATAGTTATGGAATATTGAGTTATAAAGTGCTTAATAGTGATATTTTCCCAATTTGTTTTGTGTTTGTTTGAATTTTGGATTTGGGCTTTTTTGTTTTGTTTGGGGGCCACATCTGTCAGTGCTCACGGCTCACTCCTGGCAGAGTTCAGGGCATCATTTTTGGTACTAGATACTGAACTTTGGTTGGCTACATGCAAAGCCAGCACTTAACGCACTGGAGTATTTCTGTGGCCCCCATTTCACTGTATCACTGTAATCCTGTTGTTCATCGATTTGCTCGAGCAGGCGCCAGTAACATCTCCATTTGCCCCTGTCATGTGCTAGTTAGCTAGATGGCATATTGAGGGCTCTTTTAGGATCAGGGGAATGAGGACCGTCGTTACTGTTTTTAGCATATCAAGTCCGCCTCGGGTAGCTTGCCAGGCTCTGCCATGCGGGTGGGATACTCTCAGTAGCTTGCATGCCTCTTTGAGAGGGACGGAGGCTTTTGGGGCGGCCTCTAATCACCTTTACAGGTGTTCCCAGTCTACCTAATGTAAGCTTTTGGTCAACTGGCATGTTGTAACGATCTGCACACTGACAAACACACACCTGCCTGCATCTCTGGCAGCACCTGTGACATCTGCGGCCTCAGGTTGATTTCCTTGAGGTTAATGGAGTGCACCCAGAGGCTGTTGAGCAGCTGGCAGAGCAGGACCCTATGGTGGAGGGTCTGTGCCAGGACGAACACCTGTGCCGAGTCCCAGGTCACCCTGTGGTTGGCTGACAGCACCCTACAATGTATGAGCCACTGTGCGCACTGCCGCCACGGCTCTGTGTCTGACGGCGCTGTGACTCAGCCAGGCCGAGGCAGGCAGCAACACTGGTTGCTGCCATGCTTTCTCCGTGCCCTGCCAACACCATTCTGTCCGAATCTTGCAAAACAGCCGGCGATGTCCATCAGGAATCAGGCATAGAGTTCCAGCAGGGATCATGCATAGAGTTCCGTGCCTGGCATGCTGAGCCACGCATTGTCTAAGGCAAGATGGTGAGCCAGGTTCGGGAGAGTGCTCGGAGTTTGGGTGCCATTGGTGCCATTTACCACCAATCAAATATGGTGTGGTAATTATGGAAAATGAGTAGGGAGTGTCTTATGATGTGTCTTAGGAATATGTTTACTCATTTGTGAAGCTCAGTCTGAGTGTGTAAAAAGCAGCCTGGAGCATGGCAGCGGTTGGGTTGTGGAGGTCAGCTGCTGAGGCTGGGTCCCTTGGAGCTCTCACCCACCTGCTCTGGGGCGCCCTGAGTGAAAACAGCCTGGCATGGAGTCCAGTGGCATATTTATGGGGGTCTCATTTTACACTCCCTTCCGGGAGAAGCAACCGTGAGTTCTGGATGGTGGCTGAGGAGATTATCTGGTATTGACAGAAGATGGCTTATGGGCCTGACCCCTGGGCCTCTGGAGACTGGGGGAAGCAGGCAGATGATCTCTGTTCCTGGGTCCAGTTGAGCCCAGAGTCCAAGGTCACAAAGTTCCACATCACCTAGGTTCCATGGGACTTCACTCGTGTGAGATTCAACCCGAGCGTGTTGAAAGCAGCCTGAAGCGTAGTGGTGGTTCTGTAGTGGAGGTCGGCTGCCAGGGTTGAGTCCCTTGGGGCGGGGAGGGCTCTCACCCGCCCCCCCTCTGGGGCACCCTGAGTGAAAATAGCCTGTACATGTATATATACACATATATACATACACACACATACGATTCAAGTCCTCTGGGAAAAAATTTATTTGATTTGGAAGAATTAAAATTAGTTAAGGTGGAAGAGCATTTTTAGTGCTCCAAGATGGCAGAGAAAAAAGTGTGTGTGTGGGGGGGGCTCACACATGTGCATGACGCAACTTTAGTGAAAGCAAATACATATATATTTAATTGCTTTAATATATAGCAAGCAATACTAAAACTTTGCTTAATTTTAACTTGCACAATCCTCTAGAATCCTACCTGTTAGCAGGTAGGATGTCAAGTATTTTATTAATGTGGAGTGACAGCACAGCAGGTAGGGCATTTGCCTTGCATGCAGCCGACTTGGGTTTCATTCTTTCGTCCCTCTCGGAGAGCCCAGCAAGCTACCGAGAGAATCCTGCCCACACCGCAGATCCTGGCAAGCTCCCCATGGCGTATTTGATATGCCAAAAATAGTAACAACAAGTCCCACAATGGAAACATTACTGGTCCCCACTTGAGCAAATCGATGAACAACTGGATGACAGTGCTACAGTGCTTGTCCAATCTTGATGTTAAAAATTAGTTTTGAACCTTTCTTATTTTGGAATAAGATTCTATTGAGAGGATGAGTTCTAGTCATTGAGACTTAATTTTTGTAGTAGGTAAATGAATTCACCAGCAGGAAATTTATTAATAATAATGGCTTAGTCAATTATTTGTTACTTAATAATGATATTTGATAACTTACAAATGAACTACCTATAAAATATCAGGAAACCTAGAAAAATTCCAGTTTTGTGGTTTAGTTTTCTAAAAGACACTAACTTTTTTTCATTCTGCTTTTCTCCCCTTGTGTGCCTTCATCTTTGCAAATATGATTTTTCTTTAAACTATTCTCTTTATAAATTCTTTTGTTTCTCGTTTGTATGGGTCTGCTTTATTTTTCTTAAATATGTGAGTTGTATTTATTTGGAAATTCTTGGATTTCCATTTTGTCTTGCCACATGAAATTTTCCTGTGTCAAATCTATGCCTAGTCTCGCCTCCTCTCCTTCCCCACCTCCCACCTTGCTTTTCTCTTTCTGTTACATTTGTGACTGTACTTTTTGCAGTACATGTTGGATGCTGCAAGAAAATTGCAACCCAATTTGTATGTAGTAGCTGAACTATTCACAGGAAGTGAAGAATTGGACAACATCTTTGTCACTAGACTGGGCATTAGTTCTTTAATCAGAGGTAAGCTTGTTGAAACATATTTTCTTCCTAAACCCTAGCTTTTAAGAATATCATAAGTTTAATAGTTTTACATATACTACATAGTAACTATTAACATGTCATGTTCTCTTAAATATTGTACACCAAATTTTCTAATATAACTCAGTCTGTTATTAGTAAAATTTTCCACCATGGAATAATTTGTTTTAAGTTGAAAGACAAGTGTAATGAATCAATAACTCATGAAGAAAAGTATTTTTGCTGTTGTTGCAAATATATAAATCTGGGCAGGAGATAGTATAAAAAGCTAGGATTCATGCGTGTGAAAGTCCCAGTTCTAATAGCTGCCAGAGCAGACCCCAGACAACTCTAGGTATGGCTTTAGCCCCAAAAGAAGAAACTAGACACACCTGCTTTACATCTCCTGCTTGGGTATATGATAAAATCTTTATATCTTTCCCATAGATTTTTATATAGTGTGATCGCAACAATGAGGGATTTCCTATTACCTATGTGAGTTATTTCTATGGATAAGTTACAGAGAAAGTTTTTTGTCACATAAATAAATAGGTTTGTTTTTAGACTAAGAGTAAATGGAAAATTTTTGCACTGTTTTATTTTTGATAACCTGGTTTAGGAGAGCAGAGCACTGTAGCTCTATAGCACTATCATCCCGTTGTTCATCGATTTGCTCGAGTGGGCACCAGTAACATCTCCATTGTGAGACTTGTTACTGTTTCTGGCATATCAAGTATACCACGGGGAGCTTGCCATGCAGGCAGGATACTCTCAGTGGCTTGCCAGGCTCTCCAAGAGGGATGGAGGACTCGAACCTGGGTCGGCCATGTCCAAGGCAAATGCCCTACCCTCTATGCTATTGCTCCAGTCCTTGGGATAAAGTATTTTAAAAAAAATACTTAGTATTTAGATAAAGTATTTAAGAAAAATAAAGTATTTAAGAAAAAAAGGGAAAGTAGCAAAGAACAAACATTACTGCATGCTTGGGGAGCAAGAACTCTCGGGGAAACACCAATATTTGTGTCTTTAAGTCACTAATGATAAGCCTTGGGCATTAACAATGAAGTTTGTTAAAATATTTCCCCATGCTTTGTAGAGGCAATGAGTGCACATGATAGTCATGAGGAGGGCAGGTTGGTTTACCGATATGGAGGAGAGCCTGTTGGCTCCTTTGCCCAGCCCTCACTGCGACCATTAATGCCAGCTATTGCGCATGCCCTGTTTATGGATATCACCCACGACAATGAGTGTCCTATTGTGGTAAGCATGTCACCTATTTCTGACATTAATTTTGCCAATCATGATACTTCATTTTCTGGTAGTGACAATGATATCCACATACTTCAAAACAGTACCTTCAAGTTTTGTTAGTGATTGTGTAGCACATCATTTTCTGAATGTTTTATTTCTTATTTTAAAGCAAATTGCTTTGTCCTGTAGAATGTATTTATATAATTATCCCTTTAATTTGTTATGCCAACAGGTGCTTAAGTTGCTCTTGAAATAATAAACTCTTGTGTTCTTTGGCTCTTTCCTAGCACCGGTCAGCACATGATGCTCTCCCGAGTTCTACGGTCGTCTCCATGGCCTGCTGTGCCAGTGGGAGCACCAGAGGCTACGATGAACTTGTGCCTCACCAGGTGTGTTTGTACTATCCTGTGAACTTTTCAGTTTCATTTTTATAAAGTTGTTCAAAACAGTTTGTTACATTTAATATTCCATCACCAATTCCACCATCATTACACTCACCTACTCCCATATTTCTAATGTTTCCACCCAACCCCCAAACCCTACCCCCAAAGCAGGACCTAAATAATTTATTTTGTATTGCTTATTTTGAATAATCTACTAAAAATGATCCAAAAGAGTTTCTTTAGAGGAAAGTGTGTGGATATGGTGGTATCTAACCCTGGAGCTAGTAAGCTCTAATATGAGGAATTACCAACATATAAAATGTCATGAAGCCGCAAATGCAGCTGCATGCTCCAGGAATTCTAAAATTTTAAATACGGTTATACAGCTGAGGTTAATTTGCTTTTTTTTTCTCTTTAACTGAATGGTGACTTTGGGGTCCAGTGACATCTCTCTGGGATATCATTCTGTGTTGCTCTCTTCCAAGAGCTTATTTGTGCGCCTCTGGATCATGGCCATTAATGAGCTTAGATAGCACCAGAGGAGGTTCCTGGGCATGGCTGACAGGTTACCAGAAGCACAGGGAGGTGGGGGAGGTCGCCCATTCCCGACTCCATGAGAGCCTGGAGATTTCAATCACAAGTTCTGCATACCAGGGTTTTTCAGCAGATTCCCTCATGGATGAGGCTATTTTATAAATTTTACACTAGCCACTTTGTATGTTTCATAGTATTCAAGTTCTCCTTGTAATTAAAAAGCATATGTTGCTAAAAAAATTTAATATTAATAGGTGGTCTATAGTTTACAATGCTATTATGATGCACATGTTTTAAATACCACACCAATTACCAATGTATCCCCCTGTCTCCCAAGGACCCCAGAGCCCCTATCCTTCCCCAGGACACCTGAGGAAAGGAAACCTTCCTTCCCCCAAGGAACTCTCCCTCCCCAACTCCTTCTCACTCAGTTGTGTGAGTCAGTTCTCCCAGTGTTGTCCTGAGCCTTTGTTGCTGCCTTTGCTGTGTATCTTCAAGTACCTCATATGAGAGACCATTCTATATCTATTCCTTTCCTTCTGACTGACCTTACTCAGTATGATACCCTCCAGTTCCACCCAAGCTACTGTAAATTGCATGATTTTGTTTTTTTCCATTCTGTAACTATACTACAACTTATTGACCCATTCACCTATAGTTGGGCATTGGGGTTGTTTCCATATCTTGGCTATTGTACTAAGTGCAGCAATGAATATAGACGTGCACATATTCTTTTGAATTGACGTTTTTGTGTTACATGGCTACGTTTCAATCTTTTTCAGATTTCAGTGGTTTCTGAGGAACGGTTTTACACTAAGTGGAATCCTGGAGCTTCGCCATCAACTTCAGGAGAAGTTAATTTCCAAAGTGGTATTATTGCAGCCAGGCGTGCTATCAACAAACTTCATCAAGAACTTGGGGCCAATGGCTTTATTCAGGCAAGAAATAAAATTTTCTTAGTTTCTTTTTAAATTATATTTTGTTCTGTTTTTTTCTTCGAGGGGCTGTTTTTTCTATCAGAGGGCACCATGCCAGACAGTGTTCAGTGCATACTGCCGGCTCTGCACTCAGCGATCACTTCTGGGGAGGCTTAGGGATTGGTATTGCTGGGTCATATGGAAGCTCATCATCATCATCATCATCATCATCCCTTTGATCATTGATTTTCTCGAGTGGTCTCAGTAACGTCTCGATTCGTCCTCTCTTTACTCGTGCTTCCCAATGGTGCCGCATTGGAGCATTGGAGGCTCTTTAAGGGTCAGGAGAATGAGACCCAGCATTGTTACTGGTTTTGGCATATGAATACACCATGAGGAGCTTGCCAGGCTCTCCCATGTGGGCAGGAAACTCCCAGTAGCTTGCTGGTTCTCCCAGAGGGAGAAGTAGGTTCTAAGATGTCTTCCGGGAGCTTGGTTTTAAGTCTCTGGGTGCTGGTCATTGCAGGGGCAGTCCCTGGTTGTGACCACCTAGCTACTGGAAAATGGGAAATCTGGGTGGAGGAGGCCCAGTCCCGATCCAAACAGACTTGGAGGTCTCAGCCCTGGGTCCCACATACCTGGGTTCCTCTGCCGGTACCTTCATGCGTGAGGCTCATCCGAACGTGTGGAGAGGGGCCTTGAGCATGGCTGTGGCTAGGCTCTAGAGGTCTTCAGCTACAGGAGCTCTGCTTGGGGCAGGGAGGGAAGCTGGAGCCCACCTGCTCCAAGGGGCCCCCGGCAAGACAGCCAGGTGCACAGGCAAGAGACTCTAGAAATGGAAGCTCAATTTCTAGTTTTTTGAGGAGTGCCCGTATTGTTTTCCAGAAAGCTGAACAGTTGGCAATAATGAGTGACATTCCCTTTCTCCCTGCATCCACACCAGCACTGGTGGTTCTTATTCTTTTTGATGTGAGCCAGTCTCTGTGGTGTAAGATGTTATCCCCCATTGTTGTTTTGATTTGCATCTCCTTGATGATTAGGAAAGTAGAGCATTTTTTCATGTGCCTTTTGGCCACTTGTACTTCTTCTTTTAGGAAGTTTCTATTCATTTCTTCTCTCCATTTTTTTGATGGAGTTGGAGATTTTTTCTTATAAAATTCTGTCTGTGCCTTACATATCTTGGGTATTAACCCCTTATCTGATGGATATTGGGTAAAAATTTTTCCCCTTCCATGGGCTGTTTCTGTACTTTGATCACCATTTCTTTTGAGGTGCGGAAGCTTTTTAGGTTAATGTTTGCTTTTTGTTTATTGCATTTGTTTATCTTTTCTTTCACTTGTTTGATCAGTGGTATTTCATCTTTAAAGATGCCTTTAGCTTCAGTGTCATGGAGGGTTCTGGTTCTGCCTACGTTTTTCCTCCATTACCTTATGGAGTCAGGTGTGATATTGAGGTCTTGAATCCATTTTGATCTGACTTTTGTGTCTGACATTAGACAGAGGTCTGAGGGGTTTTTGTTTGTTTGTTTGTTTTGCACGTAGCTGTCCAATTTTCCCTGCACCACTGTTGAATAGACTTTCCTTGCTTAACTTCACATTTCTTTCTCTTTCTTTCTTTCTTTTTTTCTTTCTTTCTTTCTTTCTTTCTTTCTTTCTTTCTTTCTTTCTTTCTTTCTTTCTTTCTTTCTTTCTTTTTTTTTTTTGCTTTTTGGGTCACACCCAGTGATGCACAAGGGTGCATCACTGGCTCTGCTCTCTTGGCTCTGCTCTCAGGAATTACTCCTTGTGGTGCTTGGGGGAACATATGAGGTGCCAGGGATTGAACCCACGTTGGCTGCATGCAAGGCAAACACCCTACCACCGTACTATCACTCCGGCCCCACCACTTCCTATTTCTTGCTCTTTTGTCAAAGATTAAGAAATCATATTCAGCTTCTTTTTAAAGTTCAATTCTAGAGTAAATATTTGCAGTTTGAGCACTGACCTTTCTTTTTCTGTTTCTCAGGTTTTTGTGGATCAGGTTGATGAAGACATAGTAGCAGTAACAAGACATTCACCTAATATCCATCAGTCTGTTGTGGCTGTGTCTAGAACTGCTTTCAGGAATCCCAAGACTTCATTTTACAGCAAGGAAGTTCCTCAAATGTGCATCCCCGGTAATCCAGTTTTAAAATTATTGCTGAAGGGCCAAAGTAATAGTACACTGGGTAAGGCACTTGCCTTGCATACAGTTGACACGGATTCGATCCCCAGCACCCCATTTGGTCCCCGAAGTCTACCAGGAGTGATCCCTGAGCACACAGTCAGGAGTAAGCCCTGAGTACACTGGTTGTGTTCCAAAAATAAAAGATTATTATTGTGATAATAATATATTGCTCTATTAAATTTTGTCACAGTAGACTGTTGCATATCATCTGTAATAATATAATGCAGATGTCGTTAAGAAGAGAATTAACAATTTGGGGTGACTTTTTTTAAACCAATGGAACAAACCCTGGACATAAATATTGTAAATGTCAACATTTTTCCTGAAAAATGAAAACAGGGAACCTCCCCTCTGTTGACATATGTTATTGTGATGATACAGGGATTTTCATAAACATATGGTTGTGTGCTTACACGTTTGGTTTTGGTGCTTGCCCTAACCACAGTGCTCACCGTGGTTCATACTCCTTCAGTTGAGGGCTGGAGAGATAGAATAGGGGTAGTCGGTAAGTCACTTATTTTGCAAGTAGTCTACCTAGCTGATTTGCTCGCACTCCACGTTCTTCCCAAGCGTCACCAAGTGTGATGAGCTCAGAGCCAGGAGTAAGTTCTGAGCACAGTCAGGTGTAGCCCAAAAACAAAGCAAACAAACAAACAAACAAAAAATAGGTGTTATCTAGGGGAGGGAAGTTGGCACTGGCGGTGGGACTGGTGTTGAAATATTCGCCTAAACTACAACGATCACTAACTTTGTAAATCACAATTCCTTAATTAAATAAAAAAATATTCTAAATTGAAAAATAGAATTAAAAAAAAAATTCATCACAAGAGATAAAGGGTGTTGTTCAGGGAAACATCGTGTATGTAGTAAAAGAGATCAGAAGACACCCAGAAATATAATATAGGAGTTAAGCAATGCTGGCCTTGCATATGACTCACCCTGGTTTGAGCCCCTGCACCACATATGGTCCCCCGAGTCCCACCAGCCGTGCTCCCTAAGCACAGAGCCAGGAGGGAGTACTGAGCACATCCAGGTATGGCACAAAGATAGAAGGATAGATAGGTAGATAGATAGATTAGATAGATAGATAGATAGATAGATAGATAGATAGATAGATAGATAGATAGATAGATAGATAGATAGACAGATAGTACCAGATTGCAGCTGGTGGTTACCTCTGAAAGGAAAGCAAGAATATGCAGAAACTCCAATTGTATCTGTAACTTTTAAATCTGAGTAGTAGAATTTACTTGGTGATTTCTTTCTTTCTGAATTTCTGATACTTTGTGTTTCTAAAGTGAAAGTCAAAAGATTTACTTATTCTCTGTTCAAAATTAGGAGGATTATGTATTGTTTACTCAAGCTAAGCCATTTTATTACTTGATGAGATATCTCCTCAAATAAATCTTTGTTTACTAGGTTTTGATTTAAAAAAAAAAAAAAGAAAGAAAAACTGTGACTGAAAATATGTCTTGGAATCCTGTTTTTAGATTATTTGTTTGGAGTCATTGTTTTGTTCTGGTTTGATCTGGGGACACAGCCTGCAGGGTGCAGAGCTTCCTCCTGGCTCTGCATTCAGGAATCTCTCCTGGCTCAGAGAATCACATCGGTTGCCAGGAATCGAACAGGGGTCAGACACATACGACACATGCACCCTACCTGCTGTGTATCTCTCTAGCCCCAGTTTTGCATTTTTAATTGATATTTTATATCCAACCTTATGTTTAATGATATAAAACCTCTTCATCAATGGCTAATTTCAGATGGTTTATAATAAATTTTGTGCAAAATTATACATATTCCCAGGCAAAATTGAAGAAATAGTTCTTGAAGCTAGAACTGTTGAGAGAAACACAAAACCTTATAGAAAGGATGAGAACTCAATCAATGGAATGCCAAATCTCACAGTAGAAATTAGAGAACACATCCAGGTATGTGGGACTCTCTTCTGACTGCTATGTTTAACATTTAAGGAGTTAGAATTATTTTTGAATGGTTTTGTATTTTTTTCCTAAGCTTAATGAAAGTAAAATTGTTAAACAAGCTGGGGTTGCCGCAAAAGGACCCAGTGAATATATCCAAGAAATAGAATTTGAAAACTTGTCTCCAGGAAGTGTTATCATCTTCAGGTATGTTCGGACTGTTGACATAGATTAAAGTAATTGACATAGATTAAACATAACCCGTTTATTTCAAACAAATTTCCGTTGTTCACCAATTTGCTCAAGTGGGCACCAGTCACATCTCCATTGTGAGACTTGTTGTTACTGTGTTTGGCATATCAAATATGCCACGGGTAGCTTGTCAGGCTCTGCCGTGTGAGCGGGATACTCTCAGTAGCTTGCCGGGCTCTCCGAGAGGGATGGAGGTCCAAACAAATTACTTCTAAAAATATTTTTTTCATTAATGTTTTCAGAGTCAGTCTTGATCCACATGCACAAGTTGCTGTTGGAATCCTTCGAAATCATCTGACTCAGTTTAGTCCTCATTTTAAATCTGGGAGCCTTGCTGTAGAGAACCTCGATCCTATATTAAAAATTCCATTTGCTTCGTGAGTATGATTTATTTTATATACTTGCCACTTTAATCACTGATATGTCACTCTGTTCAGGTTTAAGTAGTTGTATGGCTACTGCACATGCTATGTGCTATTTAAGGACCAGCAGTAAGAATCACAGCTATTGTTACCATCGTGCCCTACTGCTTAATCATTTGTTCATATATTTAGCATGTACACTGTCCCATTCAAGTACTCTCTCCATAAATATATGCATGCATCTACACACATGTATCCACATATGTGCATACAATTATTCTGAACTATTAATTTAGAAACAATTTAATTAGAAACTGAATTGCATGCATTATTGTGTCCTTTGTGGACACAGGGGAGAGGGAGCAGTTGTGGTTGTACTCAGGTAGTGCTCATGGTTTCGAGCTCAGATATTGCTCAGGGATTACTCCAGTTCTATACTCAAGGATTACTACTGGCAAGTTCAGGGGACCATACGTGATGCCAGGGATTTGAACCAGAGTCAGCAGTGTGCATGGCCAGCCCCTTACCTGCTGTACTCTCTGACCTGTCATATTTGTGAATACCAACATACTATCCTATATTATAGTTACATTATAATTTATTTAATCTTGATCCTTTTTTTTTTGGACACTTAGGTTGCTTCCTGATCTCTCTTGTTGTTTATGTCTTAATGCATTCCTGTTTGTGTACATTGTCACTAGGTGGTACCACATAGTACTGAAGAATGCTATGTAAATTTCATTTAGAGCTGTGTTTAATGCCAGTACAGCACTGTCAATGCAGTTTTTCCTTTTTTTTTTCTTTTTTTGGGGAGAGAAGGGTGGTGGTTCCCAGTCACACTCAAGAGTGCTAAGGCTCTTTGCTTAGAAGTGATCCCTGGCAATGAATGTTAAGGGGTCATGTGTCATGCTGGGTATTCAAACTAAGCTGGTCTGTGTGCAAAGTAAACATACTCTCTCCTATGCAAACTCTCCAATCCCTGTCAGGGTGATGTTTCACGAATCATTTAGACATTCATTATCTGTTTCCTCACCTGGAAAAACAGAACTTCTAATAGTACTATTTCTTAGACTTTGTAAGAATTAAATAAAACAAGCTTACTACGCCCTGCCATAGCATGCATGGCACGTAATAAGTTTCAGTGTAAATTTTCTATCATTAACACTAGGGTAAATTTCCAGAAGTAGAGCTTTTGTATTAACTATTTCTGTATATTTTAAGCTTTTAATATTGCCAACTCCTTTTCAGAAAGATTATCCTATTTTTTTCAACCATACATCCTTACCAAATCTATATATTATTTTTTTAATTTATTTTATTCTTTATT